>NC_136342.1:5158205-6554347 GCF_964198595.1 Lampetra fluviatilis | reverse complement strand
CCACCCACTCACCCGCCCACTCACTCGCCCACTTCACCCGCCCACCCACCCGCCCACCCACCCGCCCACCCCACTCGCCCACCCACTCGCCCACCCACCCACTCACCCACCCACCCACCCACTCACCCACCCACCCACCCACCCACTCACCCACCCACCCACCCACCCACCCACTCACCCACCCACCCACCCACCCACCCACTCACCCACCCACCCCACCCACCCACTCACCCACCCACTCACCCACCCACCCACCCAATCAGCCAACCACTCACTCACCCACCCACTCACCCACCCACCCACCCACCCACTCACCCACCCACCCACTCACCCACCCACCCACCCACCCACCCACTCACCCACCCACCCACCCACTCACCCACCCACCCACCCACTCACCCACCCACTCACCCACTCACTACAACCCACTCACCCACTCACTCACCCACTCACCCAGCCACCCACTCACCCACCCACTCACCCACCCACTCACCCACCCACTCACCCACCCACTCATTCACCCACTCACTCACCCACTCACTCACCCACCCACTCACCCACCCACCCACTCACTCACTCACCCACCCACTCACTCACACCACTCACTCACTCACCCACCCACCCACTCACCCACTCACTCACCCACCCACTCACCCACCCACTCACTCACCCACCCACTCACCCACCCACTCATCCACCCACTCACCCACTCACTCACTCACTCACTCACCCACCCAACCACCCACCCACTCACCCACCCACCCACCCACTCACCCACTCACCCACCCACTCACACACTCACTCACCCACTCACTCACCCACCCACTCACTTACAACCTCACTCACCCACTCACTCACCCACTCACCCAGCCACCCACTCACCCAGCCACCCACTCACCCACCCACTCACCCACCCACTCATTCACCCACTCACTCACCCACCCACTCACCCACCCACTCACCCACCCACTCACTCACCCACTCACTCAACCACCCACCCACTCACCCACCCACTCACCCACTCACTCACCCACTCACCCACCCACTCACCCACTCACTCACCCACCCACTCACCCACCCACTCACTCACCCCACCCACTCACTCACCCACTCACCCACTCACTCACCCACTCACTCACTCACCCACTCACTCACTCACCCACTCACTCACTCACTCACCCACCCACCCACCCACCCACTCACTCACCCACTCACCCACTCACTCACTCACCCACCCAACCACTCACCCACTCACTCACCCACTTACTCACTCACTCAACCACTCACCCACTCACTCACCCACTCAATCACCCACCCACTCAATCACTCGCCCACTCACCCACCCACTCACTCGCCCACTCACTCACCCACTCACCCACCCAACCACCCACCCACTCACCCACCCACATACCCACCCACTCACTCACCACCCACCCACTCACCCACTCACCCACTCACCCACCCACCCACTCACCCACTCACTCACCCACCCACTCACCCGCCCACTCACCCGCCCACTCACCCACCCACCCACTCACCCACCCACTCACCCACCCACCCACTCACCCACCCACCCACTCACCCACCCACCCACCCACTCACTCACTCACCCACCCACCCACCCAATCACCCACCCACTCACTCACCCACCCACTCAGCCACCCACTCAGCCACCCACTCACTCACCCACCCACTCACCCACCCACCCACTCACCCACCCACCCACTCACCCACCCACCCACTCACCCACCCACCCACTCACCCACCCACTCACCCACCCACCCACTCACCCACCCACCCACTCACCCACCCACTCACCCACCCACCCACTCACCCACCCACTCACCCACCCACTCACTCACCCACTCACTCAACCACCCACCCACTCACCCACCCACTCACCCACTCACTCACCCACTCACCCACCCACTCACCCACTCACTCACCCACCCACTCACCCACCCACTCACTCACCCACCCACTCACTCACCCACTCACCCACTCACTCACCCACTCACTTACAACCTCACTCACCCACTCACTCACCCACTCACCCAGCCACCCACTCACCCACCCACTCACCCACCCACTCACCCACCCACTCACCCACCCACTCATTCACCCACTCACTCACCCACTCACTCACCCACCCACTCACCCACCCACCCACTCACTCACTCACCCACCCACTCACTCACCCACTCACTCACTCACCCACCCACCCACTCACCCACTCACTCACCCACCCACTCACCCACCCACTCACTCACCCACCCACTCACCCACCCACTCATCCACCCACTCACCCACTCACTCACTCACTCACTCACCCACCCAACCACCCACCCACTCACCCACCCACCCACCCACTCACCCACTCACCCACCCACTCACACACTCACTCACCCACTCACTCACCCACCCACTCACTTACAACCTCACTCACCCACTCACTCACCCACTCACCCAGCCACCCACTCACCCAGCCACCCACTCACCCACCCACTCACCCACCCACTCATTCACCCACTCACTCACCCCACCCACTCACCCACCCACTCACCCACCCACTCACTCACCCACTCACTCAACCACCCACCCACTCACCCACCCACTCACCCACTCACTCACCCACTCACCCACCCACTCACCCACTCACTCACCCACCCACTCACCCACCCACTCACTCACCCACCCACTCACTCACCCACTCACCCACTCACTCACCCACTCACTCACTCACTCACCCACTCACTCACTCACCCACTCACTCACTCACCCACCCACCCACCCACCCACTCACTCACCCACTCACCCACTCACTCACTCACCCACCCAACCACTCACCCACTCACTCACCCACTTACTCACTCACTCAACCACTCACCCACTCACTCACCCACTCAATCACCCACCCACTCAATCACTCGCCCACTCACCCACCCACTCACTCGCCCACTCACTCACCCACTCACCCACCCAACCACCCACCCACTCACCCACCCACATACCCACCCACTCACTCACCACCCACCCACTCACCCACTCACCCACTCACCCACCCACCCACTCACCCACTCACTCACCCACCCACTCACCCGCCCACTCACCCGCCCACTCACCCACCCACCCACTCACCCACCCACTCACCCACCCACCCACTCACCCACCCACCCACTCACCCACCCACCCACCCACTCACTCACTCACCCACCCACCCACCCAATCACCCACCCACTCACTCACCCACCCACTCAGCCACCCACTCAGCCACCCACTCACTCACCCACCCACTCACCCACCCACCCACTCACCCACCCACCCACTCACCCACCCACCCACCCACCCACTCACCCACCCACTCACCCACCCACCCACTCACCCACCCACCCACTCACCCACCCACTCACCCACCCACCCACTCACCCACCCACTCACCCACCCACTCACTCACCCACTCACTCAACCACCCACCCACTCACCCACCCACTCACCCACTCACTCACCCACTCACCCACCCACTCACCCACTCACTCACCCACCCACTCACCCACCCACTCACTCACCCACTCACCCACTCACTCACCCACTCACTCACTCACTCACCCACTCACTCACTCACCCACTCACTCACCCACCCACCCACCCACCCACCCACCCACCCACTCACTCACCCACTCACCCACTCACTCACTCACCCACCCAACCACTCACCCACTCACTCACCCACTTACTCACTCACTCAACCACTCACCCACTCACTCACCCACTCAATCACCCACCCACTCAATCACTCGCCCACTCACCCACCCACTCACTCGCCCACTCACTCACCCACTCACCCACCCAACCACCCACCCACTCACCCACCCACATACCCACCCACTCACTCACCACCCACCCACTCACCCACTCACCCACTCACCCACCCACCCACTCACCCACTCACTCACCCACCCACTCACCCGCCCACTCACCCGCCCACTCACCCACCCACCCACTCACCCACCCACCCACTCACCCACCCACCCACTCACCCACCCACCCACTCACCCACCCACTCACCCACCCACTCACCCACTCACTCACCCACTCACCCACCCACTCACCCACTCACTCACCCACCCACTCACCCACCCACTCACTCACCCACCCACTCACTCACCCACTCACCCACTCACTCACCCACTCACTCACTCACTCACTCACTCACCCACTCACTCACCCACCCACCCACCCACCCACTCACTCACCCACTCACCCACTCACTCACTCACCCACCCAACCACTCACCCACTCACTCACCCACCCACTCACTTACAACCTCACTCACCCACTCACTCACCCACTCACCCAGCCACCCACTCACCCACCCACTCACCCACCCACTCACCCACCCACTCATTCACCCACTCACTCACCCACCCACTCACCCACCCACTCACCCACCCACTCACTCACCCACTCACTCAACCACCCACCCACTCACCCACCCACTCACCCACTCACTCACCCACTCACCCACCCACTCACCCACTCACTCACCCACCCACTCACCCACCCACTCACTCACCCACTCACCCACTCACTCACTCACTCACCCACTCACTCACTCACTCACTCACCCACTCACTCACCCACCCACCCACCCACCCACTCACTCACCCACTCACCCACTCACCCACCCAACCACTCACCCACTCACTCACCCACTTACTCACTCACTCAACCACTCACCCACTCACTCACCCACTCAATCACCCACCCACTCAATCACTCGCCCACTCACCCACCCACTCACTCGCCCACTCACTCACCCACTCACCCACCCAACCACCCACCCACTCACCCACCCACTCACCCACCCACCCACTCACCCACCCACTCACCCACCCACCCACTCACCCACCCACCCACTCACCCACCCACTCACCCACCCACTCATTCACCCACTCACTCACCCACCCACTCACCCACCCACTCACCCACCCACTCACTCACCCACTCACTCAACCACCCACCCACTCACCCACCCACTCACCCACTCACTCACCCACTCACCCACCCACTCACCCACCCACTCACTCACCCACCCACTCACTCACCCACTCACCCACTCACTCACCCACTCACTCACTCACTCACCCACTCACTCACTCACTCACTCACCCACTCACTCACCCACCCACCCACCCACCCACCCACTCACTCACCCACTCACCCACTCACTCACTCACCCACCCAACCACTCACCCACTCACTCACCCACTTACTCACTCACTCAACCACTCACCCACTCACTCACCCACTCAATCACCCACCCACTCAATCACTCGCCCACTCACCCACCCACTCACTCGCCCACTCACTCACCCACTCACCCACCCAACCACCCACCCACTCACCCACCCACATACCCACCCACTCACTCACCACCCACCCACTCACCCACTCACCCACTCACCCACCCACCCACTCACCCACTCACTCACCCACCCACTCACCCGCCCACTCACCCGCCCACTCACCCACCCACTCACCCACCCACCCACTCACCCACCCACCCACTCACCCACCCACCCACTCACCCACCCACCCACTCACCCACCCACCCACCCACTCACTCACCCACCCACCCACCCAATCACCCACCCACTCACTCACCCACCCACTCAGCCACCCACTCAGCCACCCACTCACTCACCCACCCACTCACCCACCCACCCACTCACCCACCCACCCACTCACCCACCCACCCACTCACCCACCCACTCACCCACCCACCCACTCACCCACCCACCCACTCACCCACCCACCCACTCACTCACTCACTCACCCACCCACTCACTTACAACCTCACTCACCCACTCACTCACCCACTCACCCAGCCACCCACTCACCCACCCACTCACCCACCCACTCACCCACCCACATACCCACCCACTCACTCACCACCCACCCACTCACCCACTCACCCACCCACCCACGCACCCACTCACTCACCCACTCAATCACCCACCCACTCACCCCGCCCACTCACTCGCCCACTCACCGGCCCACCCACTCACCCACCCACTCACCCACCCACTCACCCACCCACCCACCCACCCACTCACCCACCCACCCACCCACTCACCCACCCACCCACCCACTCACCCACCCACCCACCCACCCACTCACCCACCCACCCACCCACCCACCCACCCACCCACCCACTCACCCACCCACTCACCCACCCACCCACCCAATCAGCCAACCACTCACTCACCCACCCACTCACCCACCCACCCACCCACTCACCCACCCACCCACTCACTCACCCACCCACCCACCCACTCACCCACCCACTCACCCACCCACCCACCCACTCACCCACCCACCCACTCACCCACCCACTCACCCACCCACCCACCCACCCCCACCCACTCACCCACTCACCACCCACTCACTCACTCACCCACTCACTCACCCACCCACTCACTTACAACCTCACTCACCCACTCACTCACCCACTCACCCAGCCACCCACTCACCCACCCACTCACCCACCCACTCACCCACCCACTCACCCACCCACTCATTCACCCACTCACTCACCCACTCACTCACCCACCCACTCACCCACCCACCCACTCACTCACTCACTCACCCACCCACTCACCCACCCACTCACTCACCCACTCACTCACTCACCCACCCACTCACCCACTCACTCACCCACCCACTCACCCACCCACTCACTCACCCACCCACTCACCCACCCACTCATCCACCCACTCACCCACCCACTCACTCACTCACTCACTCACTCACCCAACCACCCACCCACTCACCCACCCACCCACCCACTCACCCACTCACCCACCCACTCACACACTCACTCACCCACTCACTCACCCACCCACTCACTTACAACCTCACTCACCCACTCACTCACCCACTCACCCAGCCACCCACTCACCCACCCACTCACCCACCCACTCACCCACCCACTCATTCACCCACTCACTCACCCACCCACTCACCCACCCACTCACCCACCCACTCACCCACCCACTCACTCACTCACCCACTCACTCAACCACCCACCCACTCACCCACCCACTCACTCACCCACTCACCCACCCACCCACCCACTCACCCACCCACCCACTCACCCACTCACCCACTCACTCACCCACTCACTCACTCACTCACCCACTCACTCACTCACCCACTCACTCACCCACCCACCCACCCACCCACCCACTCACTCACCCACTCACCCACTCACTCACTCACCCACCCAACCACTCACCCACTCACTCACCCACTTACTCACTCACTCACATTCACCCACTCACTCACCCACTCAATCACCCACCCACTCAATCACTCGCCCACTCACCCACTCACTCACTCGCCCACTCACTCACCCACTCACCCACCCAACCACCCACCCACTCACCCACCCACATACCCACCCACTCACTCACCACCCACCCACTCACCCACTCACCCACCCACCCACTCACCCACTCAATCACCCACCCACTCACCCGCCCACTCACCCACCCGCCCACTCACCCACCCGCCCACCCACCCACTCACCCACCCACCCACCCACCCACTCACCCACCCACCCACCCACCCACTCACCCACCCACCCACCCACCCACTCACCCACCCACCCACCCACCCACCCACTCACTCACTCACCCACCCACCCACCCACCCAATCACCCACCCACTCACTCACCCACCCACTCAGCCACCCCACTCACTCACCCACCCACTCACCCACCCACTCACTCACCCACTCACCCACTCACTCACAAACTCACTCATCCACTCACTCACTCACTCACCCACTCACTCACTCACTCACCCACTCACTCACTCACCCACCCAACCACTCACCCACTCACTCACTCACCCACTTACTCACTCACTCAACCACTCACCCACTCACTCACCCACCCACCCACTCACCCACTCACTCATAAACTCACTCACCAACTCACTCACTCACTCACCCACTCACTCACTCACTCACTCACTCACCCACTCACTCACTCACCCACTCACTCACTCACTCACCCACTCACTCACTCACCCACCCAACCACTCACCCACTCACTCACTCACTCACCCACTCAATCACCCACCCACTCAATCACTCGCCCACTCACCCACCCACTCACTCGCCCACTCACTCACCCACTCACCCACCCAACCAACCACCCACTCACCCACCCAACCACCCACCCACTCACCCACCCACATACCCACCCACTCACTCACCACCCACCCACTCACCCACTCACCCACCCACCCACGCACCCACTCACTCACCCACTCAATCAACCACCCACTCACTCGCCCACTCACCGCCCACTCACTCGCCCACTCACCCGCCCACCCACTCACCCACCCACTCACCCACCCACCCACCCACTCACCCACCCACCCACTCACCCACCCACCCACCCACCCACCCACCCACCCACTCACCCACCCACCCACCCACTCACTCACTCACTCACTCACCCACTCACTCACTCACCCACCCAACCACTCACCCACTCACTCACCCACTTACTCACTCACTCACCCACTCAATCACCCACCCACTCAATCACTCGCCCACTCACCCACCCACTCACTCGCCCACTCACTCACCCACTCACCCACCCAACCACCCACCCACTCACCCACCCAACCACCCACCCACTCACCCACCCACATACCACCCACTCACTCACCACCCACCCACTCACCCACTCACCCACCCACCCACGCACCCACTCACTCACCCACTCAATCACCCACCCACTCACTCACCCACTCACCCGCCCACTCACTCGCCCACTCACCCGCCCACCCACTCACCCACTCACCCACCCACCCACTCACCCACCCACCCACCCACTCACCCACCCACCCACCCACTCACCCACCCACCCACCCACCCACTCACCCACCCACCCACCCACCCACTCACCCACCCACCCACCCACACACTCACTCACACACCACACCACCCACCACCCACCACCCACTCACCCACCCACCCACTCACCCACCCACCCACCCACTCACCCACCCACCCACCCACCCACTCACCCACCCACCCACTCACCCACCCACCCACCCACCCACCCACCCACCCACCCACCCACCCACCCACTCACCCACTCACCCACCACTCACTCACTCACCCACTCACTCACCCACCCACTCACTTACAACCTCACTCACCCACTCACTCACCCAGCCACCCACTCACCCACCCACTCACCCACCCACTCACCCACCCACTCACCCACCCACTCACCCACCACTCACCCACCACTCACCCACCACCCACTCACCCACCCACCCACTCACTCACTCACTCACCCACCCACCCACTCACCCACCCACCCACTCACCCACCCACCCACTCACCCACCCACTCACCCACTCACTCACCCACTCACTCACTCACTCACTCACCCACTCACTCACCCACTCACCCAGCACCCACTCACCCACCCACTCACCCACCCACTCACCCACCCACTCACCCACCCACTCATTCACCCACTCACTCACCCACTCACTCACCCACCCACTCACCCACCCACCCACTCACTCACTCACTCACCCACCCACTCACCCACCCACTCACTCACCCACTCACTCACTCACCCACCCACTCACCCACACACTCACCCACCCACTCACCCACCCACTCACTCACCCACCCACTCACCCACCCACTCATCCACCCACTCACCCACCCACTCACTCACTCACTCACTCACCCAACCACCCACCCACTCACCCACCCACCCACCCACTCACCCACTCACCCACCCACTCACACACTCACTCACCCACTCACTCACCCACCCACTCACTTACAACCTCACTCACCCACTCACTCACCCACTCACCCAGCCACCCACTCACCCACCCACTCACCCACCCACTCACCCACCCACTCATTCACCCACTCACTCACCCACCCACTTCACCCACCCACTCACCCACCCACTCACCCACCCACTCACTCACTCACCCACTCACTCAACCACCCACCCACTCACCCACCCACTCACTCACCCACTCACCCACCCACCCACCCACTCACCCACCCACCCACTCACCCACTCACCCACTCACTCACCCACTCACTCACTCACTCACCCACTCACTCACTCACCCACTCACTCACCCACCCACCCACCCACCCACCCACTCACTCACCCACTCACCCACTCACTCACTCACCCACCCAACCACTCACCCACTCACTCACCCACTTACTCACTCACTCAACCACTCACCCACTCACTCACCCACTCAATCACCCACCCACTCAATCACTCGCCCACTCACCCACCCACTCACTCGCCCACTCACTCACCCACTCACCCACCCAACCACCCACCCACTCACCCACCCACATACCCACCCACTCACTCACCACCCACCCACTCACCCACTCACCCACCCACCCACTCACCCACTCAATCACCCACCCACTCACCCGCCCACTCACCCGCCCACTCACCCACCCGCCCACTCACCCACCCGCCCACTCACCCACCCACCCACTCACCCACCCACCCACCCACCCCACTCACCCACCCACCCACCCACCCACTCACCCACCCACCCACCCACCCACTCACCCACCCACCCACCCACCCACCCACTCACCCACCCACCCACCCACCCACTCACTCACTCACCCACCCACCCACCCACCCAATCACCCACCCACTCACTCACCCACCCACTCAGCCACCCACTCACTCACCCACCCACTCACCCACCCACTCACTCACCCACTCACCCACTCACTCACAAACTCACTCATCCACTCACTCACTCACTCACTCACCCACTCACTCACTCACTCACCCACTCACTCACTCACCCACCCAACCACTCACCCACTCACTCACTCACCCACTTACTCACTCACTCAACCACTCACCCACTCACTCACCCACCCACCCACTCACCCACTCACTCATAAACTCACTCACCAACTCACTCACTCACTCACCCACTCACTCACTCACTCACTCACTCACCCACTCACTCACTCACCCACTCACTCACTCACTCACCCACTCACTCACTCACCCACCCAACCACTCACCCACTCACTCACTCACTCACCCACTCAATCACCCACCCACTCAATCACTCGCCCACTCACCCACCCACTCACTCGCCCACTCACTCACCCACTCACCCACCCAACCAACCACCCACTCACCCACCCAACCACCCACCCACTCACCCACCCACATACCCACCCACTCACTCACCACCCACCCACTCACCCACTCACCCACCCACCCACGCACCCATCACTCACCCACTCAATCACCCACCCACTCACTCGCCCACTCACCCGCCCACTCACTCGCCCACTCACCCGCCCACCCACTCACCCACCCACTCACCCACCCACCCACCCACTCACCCACCCACCCACTCACCCACCCACCCACCCACCCACCCACTCACCCACCCACCCACCCACCCACTCACTCACTCACTCACTCACTCACCCACTCACTCACCCACCCAACCACTCACCCACTCACTCACCCACTTACTCACTCACTCACTCACCCACTCAATCACCCACCCACTCAATCACTCGCCCACTCACCCACCCACTCACTCGCCCACTCACTCACCCACTCACCCACCCAACCACCCACCCACTCACCCACCCAACCACCCACCCACTCACCCACCCACATACCCACCCACTCACTCACCACCCACCCACTCACCCACTCACCCACCCACCCACGCACCCACTCACTCACCCACTCAATCACCCACCCACTCACTCACCCACTCACCCGCCCACTCACTCGCCCACTCACCCGCCCACCCACTCACCCACTCACCCACCCACCCACCCACTCACCCACCCACCCACCCACTCACCCACCCACCCACCCACTCACCCACCCACCCACCCACTCACTCACTCACTCACCCACCCACCCACCCACCCACTCACCCACCCACCCACCCACTCACCCACCCACCCACCCACTCACCCACCCACCCACCCACCCACTCACCCACCCACCCACTCACCCACCCACCCACCCACCCACCCACTCACCCACCCACCCACCCACTCACCCACCCACCCACCCACCCACCCACCCACCCACTCACTCACTCACCCACTCACTCACCCACCCACTCACTTACAACCTCACTCACCCACTCACTCACCCAGCCACCCACTCACCCACCCACTCACCCACCCACTCACCCACCCACTCACCCACCCACTCACCCACTCACTCACCCACCCACTCACCCACCCACCCACTCACTCACTCACTCACCCACCCACCCACCCACTCACCCACCCACCCACTCACCCACCCACCCACTCACCCACCCACTCACCCACTCACTCACCCACTCACTCACTCACTCACTCACTCACCCACCCACCCACTCACTCACCCACTCACTCACTCACCCACCCAACCACTCACCCACTCACTCACCCACTTACTCACTCACTCAACCACTCACCCACTCACTCACCCACTCAATCACCCACCCACTCAATCACTCGCCCACTCACCCACCCACTCACTCGCCCACTCACTCACCCACTCACCCACCCAACCACCCACCCACTCACCCACCCACATACCCACCCACTCACTCACCACCCACCCACTCACCCACTCACTCACCCACTCAATCACCCGCCCACTCACCCGCCCACTCACCCGCCCACTCACCCACCCACTCACCCACCCACCCACTCACCCACTCACCCGCCCACTCACCCGCCCACTCACCCACCCACTCACCCACCCACCCACTCACCCACCCACCCACTCACCCACCCACCCACTCACCCACCCACCCACTCACCCACCCACCCACCCACTCACCCACCCACCCACCCACCCACCCACTCACCCACCCACCCACCCACCCACTCACTCACTCACTCACTCACTCACCCACCCACCCACCCACCCAATCACCCACCCACTCACTCACCCACCCACTCAGCCACCCACTCACTCACCCACCCACTCACCCACCCACTCACCCACCCACTCACTCACCCACTCACCCACTCACTCACAAACTCACTCATCCACTCACTCACTCACCCACTAACTCACTCACTCACTCACTCACCCACCCAACCACTCACCCACTCACTCACTCACCCACTTACTCACTCACTCAACCACTCACCCACTCACTCACCCACTCACTCACCCACCCACCCACTCACCCACTCACCCACTCACTCACAAACTCACTCATCCACTCACTCACTCACTCACCCACTCACTCACTCACCCACTCACTCACTCACCCACTCACTCACTCACCCACCCACTCACTCACCCACCCACTCACCCACCCACCCACCCACCCACTCACCCACCCACCCACTCACCCACCCACCCACCCACCCACTCACCCACCCACCCACCCACTCACTCACTCACTCACCCACCCACCCACCCACCCACCCACTCACCCACCCACCCACTCACCCACCCACCCACCCACTCACCCACCCACCCACTCACCCACCCACCCACCCACCCACCCACCCACTCACCCACCCACCCACCCACTCACCCACCCACCCACCCACCCACTCACCCACCCACCCACCCACCCACTCACCCACCCACCCACCCACCCACCCACTCACCCACTCACCCACCCACTCACTCACTCACCCACTCACTCACCCACCCACTCACTTACAACCTCACTCACCCACTCACTCACCCAGCCACCCACTCACCCACCCACTCACCCACCCACTCACCCACCCACTCACCCACCCACTCACCCACTCACTCACCCACCCACTCACCCACCCACCCACTCACTCACTCACTCACCCACCCACCCACTCACCCACCCACTCACCCACCCACCCACTCACCCACCCACTCACTCACCCACTCACCCACTCACTCACCCACCTCACTCACTCACTCACTCACCCACCCACCCACCCACCCACTCACTCACCCACTCACTCACTCACCCACCCAACCACTCACCCACTCACTCACCCACTTACTCACTCACTCAACCACTCACCCACTCACTCACCCACTCAATCACCCACCCACTCAATCACTCGCCCACTCACCCACCCACTCACTCGCCCACTCACTCACCCACTCACCCACCCAACCACCCACCCACTCACCCACCCACATACCCACCCACTCACTCACCACCCACCCACTCACCCACTCATTCACCCACTCAATCACCCGCCCACTCACCCGCCCACTCACCCACCCACTCACCCACCCACCCACTCACCCACTCACCCGCCCACTCACCCGCCCACTCACCCACCCACTCACCCACCCACCCACTCACCCACCCACCCACTCACCCAACCACCCACCCACCCACTCACCCACCCACCCACCCACCCACCCACCCACCCACCCACCCACTCACCCACCCACCCACCCACTCACCCACTCACCCACCCACCCACCCACCCACTCACTCACTCACTCACTCACTCACTCACCCACCCACCCACCCACCCACCCAATCACCCACCCACTCACTCACCCACCCACTCAGCCACCCACTCACTCACCCACCCACTCACCCACCCACTCACCCACCCACTCACTCACTCACCCACTCACCCACTCACTCACAAACTCACTCATCCACTCACTCACTCACCCACTCACTCACTCACTCACTCACTCACCCACCCAACCACTCACCCACTCACTCACTCACCCACTTACTCACTCACTCAACCACTCACCCACTCACTCACCCACTCACTCACCCACTCACCCACTCACCCACTCACTCACAAACTCACTCATCCACTCACTCACTCACTCACCCACTCACTCACTCACTCACCCACTCACTCACTCACCCACTCACTCACTCACTCACTCACCCACCCAACCACTCACCCACTCACTCACCCACTTACTCACTCAACCACTCACCCACTCACTCACCCACTCAATCACCCACCCACTCAATCACTCGCCCACTCACCCACCCACTCACTCGCCCACTCACTCACCCACTCACCCACCCAACCACCCACCCACTCACCCACCCACTCACTCACTCACCCACTCACTCACCCACCCACTCACTTACAACCTCACTCACCCACTCACTCACCCAGCCACCCACTCACCCACCCACTCACCCACCCACTCACCCACCCACTCACCCACCCACTCACCCACTCACTCACCCACCCACTCACCCACCCACCCACTCACTCACTCACCCACCCACCCACTCACCCACCCACTCCCACCCACCCACTCACCCACCCACTCACCTCACCCACTCCCACCCCACCTCACCCACCCCCACTCACTCACTCACCCACCCCTCCACCCCTCCACTCACCCCACCCACTCACTCACCTCACTCCACCCACCTCACTCCACCTCACTCACCCACTCACTCACCACTCAACCCACCCCCTCACTCACCCCACTCACCCACCCACTCACTCGCCCACTCCCCCTCACTCCCCACCACCACCCTCCCACTCACCCACCCACTCACCCACCCACCCTCCACTCACCCACCCACCCACTCACCCACTCACCCACCCACCCACTCACCCCACTCACTCACCCACTCAATCACCCGCCCCACTCACTCGCCCACTCACACCGCCCACTCACCCCCCGCCCACTCACCCGCCCACTCACCCACCCACCCACTCGCCCACTCACCCGCCCACTCACCCGCCCACTCACCCACCCACTCACCCACCCACCCACTCACCCACCCACCCCACTCACCCAACCACCCACCCACCCACTCACCCACCCACCCACTCACCCACCCACCCACTCACCCACCCACCCACTCACCCACCCACCCACCCACCCACCCACCCACTCACCCACCCACCCACACCACTCACTCACCCACCCACCCACCCACCCCAATCACCCACCCACTCACTCACCCACCCACTCAGCCACCCACTCACTCACCCACCCACTCACCCACCCACTCACTCACCCACTCACCCACTCACTCACAAACTCACTCATCCACTCACTCACTCACACCACTCACTCACTCACTCACTCACTCACCCACCCACCCACTCACCCACTCACCCACTCACTCACACTCTCACTCATCCACTCACTCACTCACTCACCCACTCACTCACTCACTCACTCACCCACTCACTCACTCACCCACTCACTCACTCACCCACCCAACCACTCACCCACTCACTCACCCACTTACTCACTCACTCACCCACCCAACCACTCACCCACTCACTCACTCACCCACTTACTCACTCAACCACTCACCCACTCACTCACCCACTCAATCACCCACCCACTCAATCACTCGCCCACTCACCCACCCACTCACTCGCCCACTCACTCACCCACTCACCCACCCAACCACCCACCCACCCACATACCCACCCACTCACTCACCACCCACCCACTCACCCACTCACCCACCCACCCACGCACCCACTCACTCACCCACTCAATCACCCACCCACTCACTCACCCACTCACCCGCCCACTCACTCGCCCACTCACTCGCCCACTCACCCGCCCACCCACTCACCCACCCACCCACCCACCCACTCACCCACCCACTCACCCACTCACCCACTCACCCACTCACTCACCCACTCACTCACCCACTCACCCACCCACTCACCCACCCACTCACCCACCCACTCACTCACCCACTCACTCACAACCTCACTCACCCACTCACTCACCCACTCACCCAGCCACCCACTCACCCACCCACTCACTCACCCACTTACTCACCCACCCACTCACCCACTCACTCACCCACCCACTCACCCATCCACTAACCCACCCACTCACTCACTCACCCACTCACTCAACCACCCACCCACCCACCCACCCACCCACTCACCCACCCACCCACTCACACACCCACCCACTCACTCACCCACCCACTCACTCACCCACTCACTCACTCACCCACCCACTCACTCACCCACTCACTCACTCACTCACTCACCCACTCAATCACTCGCCCACTCACCCACCCACTCACTCGCCCACTCACTCACCCACTCACCCACCCAACCACCCACCCACTCACCCACCCACTCACTCACTCACCCACTCACTCACCCACCCACTCACTTACAACCTCACTCACCCACTCACTCACCCAGCCACCCACTCACCCACCCACTCACCCACCCACTCACCCACCCACTCACCCACCCACTCACCCACTCACTCACCCACCCACTCACCCACCCACCCACTCACTCACTCACCCACCCACCCACTCACCCACCCACTCACCCACCCACCCACTCACCCACCCACTCACTCACCCACTCACCCACTCACTCACCCACTCACTCACTCACTCACTCACCCACCCACTCACTCACCCACTCACCCACTCACTCACTCACCCACCCAACCACTCACCCACTCACTCACCCACTTACTCACTCAACCACTCACCCACTCACTCACCCACTCAATCACCCACCCACTCAATCACTCGCCCACTCACCCACCCACTCACTCGCCCACTCACTCACCCACCCAACCACCCACCCACTCACCCACCCACATACCCACCCACTCACTCACCACCCACCCACTCACCCACTCACCCACCCACCCACTCACCCACTCACTCACCCACTCAATCACCCGCCCACTCACTCGCCCACTCACCCGCCCACTCACCCGCCCACTCACCCGCCCACTCACCCGCCCACCCACCCGCCCACTCACCCGCCCACTCACCCACCCACTCACCCACCCACCCACTCACCCACCCACCCACTCACCCACTCACCCAACCACCCACCCACCCACTCACCCACCCACCCACTCACCCACCCACCCACTCACCCACCCCCACCCACTCACCCACCCACCCACCCACCCACTCACCCACCCACCCACCCACCCACCCACTCACCCACCCACCCACCCACCCACTCACTCACCCACCCACCCACCCACCCAATCACCCACCCACTCACTCACCCACCCACTCAGCCACCCACTCACTCACCCACCCACTCACCCACCCACTCACTCACCCACTCACCCACTCACTCACAAACTCACTCATCCACTCACTCACTCACCCACTCACTCACTCACTCACTCACTCACCCACCCACCCACTCACCCACTCACCCACTCACTCACACTCTCACTCATCCACTCACTCACTCACTCACCCACTCACTCACTCACTCACTCACTCACCCACTCACTCACTCACCCACTCACTCACTCACCCACCCAACCACTCACCCACTCACTCACCCACTTACTCACTCACTCACCCACCCAACCACTCACCCACTCACTCACCCACTTACTCACTCAACCACTCACCCACTCACTCACCCACTCAATCACCCACCCACTCAATCACTCGCCCACTCACCCACCCACTCACTCGCCCACTCACTCACCCACTCACCCACCCAACCACCCACCCACTCACCCACCCACCCACATACCCACCCACTCACTCACCACCCACCCACTCACCCACTCACCCACCCACCCACGCACCCACTCACTCACCCACTCAATCACCCACCCACTCACTCACCCACTCACCCGCCCACTCACTCGCCCACTCACTCGCCCACTCACCCGCCCACCCACTCACCCACCCACCCACCCACCCACTCACCCACCCACTCACCCACTCACCCACTCACCCACTCACTCACCCACTCACCCACCCACTCACCCACCCACTCACCCACCCACTCACTCACCCACTCACTCACAACCTCACTCACCCACTCACTCACCCACTCACCCAGCCACCCACTCACCCACCCACTCACTCACCCACTTACTCACCCACCCACTCACCCACTCACTCACCCACCCACTCACCCATCCACTAACCCACCCACTCACTCACTCACCCACTCACTCAACCACCCACCCACCCACCCACCCACTCACCCACCCACCCACTCACCCACCCACCCACTCACTCACCCACCCACTCACTCACCCACTCACTCACTCACCCACCCACTCACTCACCCACTCACTCACTCACTCACCCACTCAATCACTCAACCACTCAATCAATCAATCACTCACCCACTCACTCACTCACCCGCTCAATCAATCATCTCACTCACCCACCACCCACCCACTCACCCACCCACCCACCCACGCACCCACTCCCTCACCCACGCACTCACTCACTCACTCACCCAATCACCCACCCACCCACTCCCTCACCCACCCACTCACCCAATCACCCACCCACTCACTCACCCACCCACTCACCCACCCACCCACTCACCCACTCACTCACCCACCCACCCACTCACCCACCCACTCACTCACCCACTCACCCACTCACCCACCCACCCACTCACCCACCCACCCACCCACCCACTCACCCACCCACCCACCCACTCACTCACTCACCCACCCACTCACCCACCCACTCACCCACCCACTCACCCACCCACTTACCCACTCACCCACTCACTCACTCACCCACCCACTCACCCACCCACTCACAACCTCACTCACCCACTCACTCACCCACTCACCCACCCACTCACCCACCCACTCACCCACTCACCCACCCACTCACTCACCCACTCACTCACTCACCCACTCACTCACCCACTCACCCAGCCACCCACTCAGCCACCCACTCACCCACCCACTCACCCACCCACTCACTCACCCACTCACTCACCCATTCACTCACCCACCCACTCACTCACCCACTCACTCACCCACTCACTCACCCATTCACTCACCCACTCACTCACCCACCCACCCACTCACCCACCCACTCACTCACCCACTCACTCACCCACTCACTCACCCACTCACTCACCCACTCACTCACCCACTCACTCACCCACTCACTCACTCACCCACTCACTCACCCACTCACTCACCCACCCACTCACCCACCCAATCACCCACTCACCCACCCACTCACTCACCCACTCACTCACCCACTCACTCACCCACCCACTCACTCACTCACTCACTCACCCACTCACTCACCCACTCACTCACTCACCCACCCACCCACTCACTCACCCACTCACCCACCCACCCACTCACCCACTCACTCACTCACCCACTCAATCACTCACCCACTCAATCAATCAATCAATCACTCACCCACTCACTCACTCACTCACTCACCCACTCAATCAATCATCTCACTCACCCACCACCCACCCACTCACCCACCACCCACCCACTCACCCACCCACCCACTCACTCACAACCTCACTCACCCACTCACTCACCCACCCACTCACCCACTCACCCACCCACTCACTCACCCACTTACTCACCCACCCACTCACCCACTCACTCACTCACCCACTCACTCACCCACTCACTCACCCACTCACTTAACCACCCACCCACCCACTCACCCACCCACTCACCCACCCACCCACTCACCCACCCACCCACCCACCCACTCACCCACCCACTCACTCACCCACTCACCCACCCACCCACTCACTCACCCACTCACCCACCCACTCACTCACCCACCCACTCACCCACCCACGCACTCACCCACTCACCCACCCACCCACTCACCCACCCACCCACTCACCCACCCACCCACTCACCCACCCACCCACTCACCCACCCACCCACTCACCCACCCACTCACCCACCCACTCACCCACTCACTCACTCACTCACCCACTCACTCACTCACCCACCCACTCACAACCTCACTCACCCACTCACTCACCCACTCACTCACCCACTCACCCACCCACTCACCCACCCACCCAGCCACCCACTCACCCACCCACTCACTCACCCACTTACTCACCCACCCACTCACCCACTGACTCACCCACTCACTCACTCACCCACTCACCCAGCCACCCACTCACCCACCCACTCACTCACCCACCCACTCACTCACCCACTTACTCACCCACTCACTCACCCATTCACTCACCCACTCACTCACCCACCCACTCACCCACCCACTCACCCACCCACCCACCCACACACCCACACACTCACTCACCCACTCACTCACCCACTCACTCACCCACTCATTCACCCACTCACCCACTCACTCACCCACCCACTCACTCACCCACTCACTCACTCACCCACCCACCCACTCACTCACTCACCCACCCACTCACTCACCCACTTACTCACACACCCACTCACCCACTCACTCACCCACTCACTCACCCACCCACTCACTCACTCACCCACCCACTCACCCACTCACTCACCCACTCACTCACCCACTCACTCACCCACTCACCCACCCACTCACTCACCCACTCACTCACTCACCCACTCACTCACCCACCCACTCACTCACTCACCCACTCAATCACTCACCCACTCAATCAATCAATCACTCACCCACTCACTCACTCACTCACTCACCCACTCAATCAATCATCTCACTCACCCACCACCCACCCACTCACCCACCCACCCACTCACTCACAACCTCACTCACCCACTCACTCACCCACTCACTCACCCACTCACTCACCCACTCACCCAGCCACCCACTCACCCACCCACTCACTCACTCACCCACTTACTCACCCACCCACTCACCCACTCACCCACTCACTCACCCACTCACTCACCCACTCACTCACTCACTCACCCACCCACTCACTCACTCACCCACCCACTCACTCACCCACCCACTCACCCACCCACTCACTCACTCACCCACTCACTCACAACCTCACTCACCCACTCACCCACCCACTCACTCACCCACTTACTCACCCACCCACCCACCCACTCACCCACTCACCCACTCACTCACTCACCCACCCACTCACCCACCCACCCACCCACTCACCCACCCACCCACCCACTCACCCACCCACTCACCCACCCACTCACTCACTCACTCACCCACTCACCCACCCACCCACTCACTCACCCACTCACAAACTCACTCACCCACTCACTCACTCACTCAATCAATCACTCACCCACTCAATCAATCAATCACTCACCCACTCAATCAATCACTCACTCACCCACTCAATCAATCACTCACTCACCCACCACCCACCCACTCACCCACCCACTCACCCACCCACCCACTCACCCACCCACTCACCCACCCACCCACCCAATCACCCACCCACTCACTCACCCACCCACTCACCCACCCACGCAATCAATCACTCAATCAAATCAACCAAGTGGCTTATCATCACATCGACATTTATAGAAACCAAAAACTCTGAACGCGACCACGGGTAGAGAGAGAGACACGCAAACTCAAAATATACAGCAGGTGTGAGGGTAGGGATCAAACCCACCACCTTCTGTATAACAGGCGAGGTAGTTACGGGAGAAAGGAGAGGGAGGTAGAGGGAGTGGGGGAGAGTGAGGGAGAGAGGGAGAGGGGGGAAGAGTGGGTAAAGGGAGGGAGGGAGAAAAAGTCAGTATTGCTTGCACTCACCACGATACACTCACCATCACATTCACACTATCCCATACCATCACTCACATACTCAACACGATACTCACACACCCACACACATTCACCCATATAAACACACCCCTACCATCCAACACACACTAAATGCTAGTCACACACTCACAAGCCCACAAACTCACGACAATGGCCGCCATTTGCCACGATGTGGCAGTGATGTCATCACAACAACCCAGGTGCCATGGGTTGACTGCTGTACCAGACTAAATGCAGGAGGAGGAGGTCACGGGACAGACCCAGGTGCCATGGGTTAACTGCTGTGCCAGGCTAGGTGCAGGTGGAGGTCATGGGACAGATCCGGGTGCCACAAGTTGACTACTGTTCCAAGCTTGGTGCAGGAGGAGGAGGTCACGGGACAGATCCTGATTCTATGGGTTGACTGTTATGCGACAATTCAACTCGGGTGACAGCCAAGGGCAAAGGTCGGAGTGCAGCCAGTAAACTCCTGACCCCTGAACCTGGACCACCCAGAAAGAGGAGGGGGGGATGGAGACACAGGGAGAGAGTGGAGGGAGACAAAGGGAGAGAGAGGAGAGGTAGGAGGAGAGTGTGTGTAGAAAGTGAGAGCTTCGATAGAGATGCATGAGGTAAAGATGCCCCAGAATCAATGACGACTGCAAGGTATGCTGGGAGGCGAGGTCATGTGACCCATGTGGCACAGGGGTGGAAGTGCTGGCTGGAGCCATCGCTGTTGGAGCCGCATGGGCAGGGGACATGGAACGCATCCTTCATCCCAGCACCTGCACCAACTACAATCACCACCACAACAATAACCAAAACAACCATAAAATAACAACTATAACCACACCTCAAATTAGTACAGTTGGCTGGGTACAGTGCGATAGAAGTTCAAAATAATACAACTACCATAAACACCATAAAAACCATCATAACAACCTACACCACAACTATTACCATTACAATTATAACAACAAATATAACCACAAATGTCAATGAATCCACCCCGAAGCGACCGAGGGAAAGAAGATCGAATGGCCCTATTAGAGCCTGGTAAATTTTAGAGAAATAGTTTGAGAAAACAACATTTTGCAAATCTTTTGGAAATGTAAGGTAATGCAACACAGAGACACAGAGAGAGAGACAGAGAAAATGGCCTATTTCTCTCTCTAAAATTTACTAGTCTCTCATAGGTCCCTTTGCTCTTTCTCTCCCCCGGCCGCTTCTGGGTGGATTTCCACACATCTCTCTGTGTCTTTGTTCGTCAAATTTCACACTTAACTTCCAATTATAGCAATCTTTGGAGATCTTAATCAACCAGGCTATGCGTTAACTGTGTTAGCCGACTCTGTGTTGCATTACATTACATTTCCAAAAGATTTGCTACATTGTTTTCTCAAACTATTTCTCTCTCTAAAATTTACCAGGCTCTCATAGGGCCATTCGATCTTCTTTCCCTCGGTCACTTCGGGGTGGATTCATTGACATGCTAATTTCTCTGCTCCAGCAGCTGCTCCAGCAGACCCACCTCTCTCTCTGCCCCCCCCTCCCTCTCTGTGTCTGTGTTGTCTCTCTCTGCTTGTGTGTCTGTCTGTGTGTCTCCGTGTCTGTGTTTTGTCTCTCTCTCAAATTTAGTTCTACCTGATGACGGTTGCTTGTGTTGCAATCGCAACGTCGTACTCTATTATTTAATTTATTTTCTTTCTACGTGACTTTACAGAAAGAACCAGAGAGTAATTCCTGCAGTCACCAAAGCTTCAAATCAAGTTATAACCACAAACACCACAACTGCACATAACCACAACCTACTCAACCACAATTAAAACCACAACCAAAACCACCAAAGGCACCACAACCAGAGCCACCACAATTACAACCAACACTACAACCACCTATACAACCAAAACTAAAGCCAAGATTATAACCACAACAACAACCACCATAACTAAACAACAAAAACATTGATGCAGATACTACACAACCACTGCATAAAGGGTCTTTATCCCTCTGTGGGTGGGTGAGTGGGTGGGTGAATGGCTGAGTGGGAAATGGACTCGAACCTGCACCTCTGCATTGCAAGTGCAGTGAGCTGACGCCCCCCGCGTGTGGAGGGGTAAAGTTGTGGGTACACCCACCTCGCTCCAACGGGTCTGGACCAGCGTGGAAGAGCAGACCAAATACTCCACATCGCGGCCTCTAGTGGAGGCCATTTCTGCCACGACAACAAATCCGTCCCTCCAGATACAAAAAAACTAAATTTAACTCATCCCATCAGCCACAATCTGGCAGTGCCTCTCCTCATCATCAGCAGGGCCGCGCTCTGCTTGGAGCAGTGCCGTGAACTCAGCAGGCGCCCAAAACGTAACGGCTCCAGGCGCCTCCTCTGCCTCCCCTCTCCACCACCGCCACTGCTGATGTGTCCACACCGTGCAAGGTTCTCACCTTCTTCGGGCTGAGTCGATGTAGAGGAGGACCAGCCAGCGAGCCGCCGCTTCAGCAGCTCGCGAGCCACCGACAGTGGCCGCGAGCGGGAATCCAAATCAGCCGCTCGCCACCCACAATGCACAGCGCTGCCTCCACTCGCCGCGGCCTCAGCGGAGGGAGGGGCGGGGAAGAGGGGGCGGGCCGAGGGGGGTGAAGAGGTGGGGCCAGGGGGTGGGCATGGGGGGGGGCTCGGGTGAGGGGCTCAGGGCTCTACGTCTCGGTGGGCGTGGTCACCTGGTACCGCCCCCTCGTCTCGAGTCACGCGCTTCCCCCTGGCAGTTTGTCCGTTAGAGAGGCGGGGAGAAACTCTGGCCAAGGTGAGGAGTGGATCCTAGCTGTGGGTGGGTGGTGCGGTGGTGTGAGTCTATGTGTGTGTGGTGTGAGTCTGTGTTTGTGCGAGTCCGTGTGTGTTTGTATCCGTGTGTGAGTCTGTGTGTGTGGAATGGTTAACGCGCTGTCAACACCAGTGACGATTATATGAACCGGTCCTGGGCCTCCCCTAGGTCGACTCAGCCTCAAATGAGTACCTGGTGTGGTGTGTAAATATCGCCACTCGGAGACAAAGGCGTGGTGTTGGCCAGCCACGCCCTCGTGTGCTTTTCCGGCCTTCATAGGTGATGCTGGCTAACAGCACTTGCCCCAACAGTTTATTTCAGCTATAAGGGGGATATTTATCTTTGTTGTTCGTGGTGGTGTTGTTGGTAGTGTTGATGGTGGTGGTGTTGATGGTGGTGTTGTTGGTGTTGATGGTGGTGTTGATGGTGGTGCTATTGGTGTTGTTGGTGGTGCTGGTGACGGTGTTGATGATGGTGATATTCTTGTTGGTGGTGGTACTGGTGTTGTTGGTGGTGATGTTGATGGTGTTAGTGGTGTTGGTGGTGGTGTCGGTGGTGGTTCCAACGAGCCATCCTGGGTTTAACCTAGCTGGATTGTGTGAGGAGCTCACAAATCCTTGAAGGATCTGGACACATTCCCACCAGTAAGCTCCTCCGGCAGGCAAGGCTGCGTTTGCTGGGTCTTGTAGCCCGCATAACCAAGCAGTTTCTTTTTGGCCGCATAAAGGGGGCTAAACGGCCACGACATGGGCTGTCGAAAATATGGACTGATGCTGTATGGGAGGATGTTGAGTTGAGTGGACTTGTGAAAGACTGGTACCAGCAGTGTAAATAGCATCCTTCACGAGGAAGCTCGTGAAGGAGGCTACTGGACAGTTGGAGGCAGTCTGCCTCCAACAACAACTGAGGGCAGAGGAGTGACGCTCACAACGAGTGGTGGATAAAATTCGGCAAGTTGGCACAGTTGGGCATACAGCTGGTGTATCTACCAATCATCTCAGCCAACCTTTGGAACCTGGGTCTGTCCCGTGACGTCTTGTCAGCGAGCTTTCGACACTTCGTGTGGCTTGAAAGTGCACCTGGCCTGGCAAAGGCGCCGTGGTGACATCATCGCTACTAAGTGGCGAATGTCGGTTGTTGTTTTTGTGTTTCGTGTTGTGAGTGATTGGTGATGATGTGAGTCTGTGTTGATGATGTGGGTTCATGGTGTGAGTCCGCATTGTGACTTGACTCGTGTTGAGATATGGGTGCCGTCACACCCCCTCGACTCTATGTGATCCTCGGCTTCGTCTCCTGCTTCGCACGCAGAGACCTGAACTGCACGAGAGACGCTGTTAGTTCTGTGCACCCTGCTCTGCAATTGGCCACCATGGAGGTACGTGTGGCTCTTCGACTCGTGTGGTGAAGTATTAATGGACGTGTGCTCTCCACTCCGCGTGTGGCTACCTGTCACCTATCCATACACCTAAGTGTGCATCTGCTTGGCTGCCTGAGTGTGTGTGCATCTATCAGAGTATCTCCCCAAGATCCTCTCTGTGTACCTGCCTTTCTATGTTTTAATAATCTACTGTACTTTTATCTATCCACTACTGGATGAAGGCCTCCTTCCTTGAGACCCTGCTACCCCTCACGATCCTGCGATGGAATAATCCACCAAGCACCGATTTTGTCGCTCCATCTTTCTAGCAGCCGTCCTCTCAGACGTGTTCCGATACTTGGCTGCACCTCCGTTATTGTTATAGACCATCAACCATCGTTGTTCCTCGTGGCCGTGGCATGTCCTGGCCCAGCCCTACTCTTAACAGTTTGAAGGATGCCATTAACCTGCGTGTGTCCTTTAAATACACACGTGTCTCATTGTTAATCCAAGTGTGACATCTGACATTGGCCAAATATCCGAACGCTGAGAACTGACATCTCAGCAGGACCCTCCTGAATGTGGAGCCCAGGATCTCAGAGATCCTGGCTCAGTGCTCGCCGCTTGCACTATCCCCCACATCTTGCTAAAGCCTATGTGGTGGACCTTTGTCTTTGTGTGTGTGTAGATGAGCCAATCTGGAGAGGCGAGGAATAAGGGCGAATTTTGTACCACGTGGAGGGCGCTGTCCTCAGAGGGCACCGCCTCCATCTGCATCAAATCACCGCAAGGTAAGAACAGGAATGAGGGATGTCACAGAGGGCCATGGTGAATGGTGGAACATCACGATGGCCATGTTGCATGGTGGATGTCACAGTGGCCATGATGCATTGAAGATTTCATAGCGGCCATGATGCATGAGTGATATCCAGGTGGCCAAGTTGCATGGGGGACTTCATGTTGGCAGTGTTGTATGGGGGACTTAATGGTAGCCATGTTGCATGGGGGACTGCATCATGGTGGCCATGTTGCATGGGGATGATTATTTGTGCTCTGGCCTCAGCACATCACACGCTTTCAGATGCGCTTCCGATATTAGGAAGCCACTGGAGCTATACACTTTTAAATCATCTAGATTGAAAACTAATTTTTTGAGAACTTATTTGGGGCATCAAGTCCGATTTAGTTACATTTAATTTGTATCCCAATGCACCTCCATATTCCGTCACTAAGGCCAGAACGGCGGGGAATGAGGCCTTCGAATTTGGGTGATGAACAGGCGTCACCACCCCACGCCAGCAGGGGGCGGCATAAGGGTAGCCGGTTCGTGAAGACCCGGCCCACGCCACCTGGAACCCCCCTCCCACCTTCTCGGAGCTCCGGACCCCAGCAAGCCTCCCGAGGAAGATTCTGAAGGAAAGCGCTGGTGCGTTCACGGAGGATCGCAGCTTCCCAGGTCCGCGCTGCCAGGGTCACCTTGTAGGGGAAGTGTGGCCACCGAATGGAGAACTTGGCAACTTGTGAGGAGACGGAGCATTGTAGGAGAGGAGTGCAGGGAGGGGGATGGAGGTCAGACGTTGCACGAGAGGAGGCGAGTCACGTCTGAATGCCTACGGAATGGAGGAGAGCACCGGCCTCACTGAAACGGGGGCTTCCATGCAAAAGAATCGACGAGAATAAAAAAAAACAAGGAAAAAAATCGAGCGTGTTGTGAGCATTGATAGACAGTGGAGAAGTATCAAGAGGCGTGATAAGGGAGGGTGGCTTGCTACAAGGGGTAGGAGTGGTCCCTTCATTGCGCCTTCTTCTCTCGTGATTAGACTGCTCTTTCTCTCCATCGCGACGCTCAATGTTTACTTTCAGCCGGAACGCTCCGGATCGCTTACACCGGGAATAATTTTGCACTCGCACTCACCGGCGTGGTGAAATATGATCAAATGACCCCCATTGTTAACGCGACGTACGGGAGGGGCCTTCATCCTGTAATAATCCTTCGGGAGACGGCTTCGGAATCAGTCCTTTTATTTCCACTCCACAATGCACTTTGCTCACTCAGTCTCCGTTGCTGGCAGACAACGGAGAGAGGACAGACTACGCACTAAGTCCCCACCGCGCACGTGGCACCCCGAGCCCCCGTCCGCGCGTGACCCTGCTCTTGTCAGTTTCAGTCTGCTCCCGATCGTTCTCTCTCACTCGCTCTTAATACCTTCGTCACGTGGTTCCCCCAGCCAATCGTTCATGGACAGCTTCGACCATTCTCAATGGTTCCCTGTCAATCCCGGGACCACGCCCCTCATCCGGCTCCCCATTAGCTGGGGCCCCGAATGGCTGGGCCAATCACTCCTGATGACCTGTCGTGATCACGCGTGGGCCATGGTCCCTATCTCAACCCTTATTGGCTACAAGCAGGACCGGCAAGCCAATCCCCATGTGAACCCTCTATGGCTGTTATTACATCACCCCCCCCCGGTGAAAAAATTTAGCCGTCTCGGCTGGGAAAAGGGTGAAGAACCAATTCCGCAACATCTTATTAGGGCACCAAGGTGCATTTAACAATTTGAGGGTGAACCGGCATTCCCGCGCCTAACAACATTTAAAACCGTCACCCATAATAATAAAAATAAAAAAATCACAACATACATTAGGGCGCCC
Source organism: Lampetra fluviatilis (assembly GCF_964198595.1). Taxonomy (NCBI): domain Eukaryota; kingdom Metazoa; phylum Chordata; class Hyperoartia; order Petromyzontiformes; family Petromyzontidae; genus Lampetra; species Lampetra fluviatilis. Next base: position 6,524,983 of record NC_136342.1, on the reverse strand, counting down.
CTGCAGCGCGGTAACGACAGGGAATCAGCGAACGATCAAACGTTAACGAAACGGAAGAGATTTCGACCGCGTACGCGACGCGGGACCCTCTCCGCTCCCAGCGCAAGGTCGCTTTGCTTCCGGATGGACAGGAGGTGGCAGGCTCGAAGAAGAAGTCGGTTGTTGGTGCTTGGTCACGTCCAGGGCGGGCCCCGTTGGAGGGGGGGCAGCGGGGGCTTCCTCAGCCCTCAGAACCTGTTCATCTGCAGGAGGCACAACACAGTCCCCCCTGGGATCAACGGGCGTGTCAAGTGGCGTAGTCGGCCCAGCAGAACCCGGTAGGTCAGCTATTGGGGATGAAGGACCGACACGCGCGTCAACATAGGGTTTAAGTCGCGAGGAATGAACATACCACCGACGTTTGCCGTATTGAACGCGGATACTTTGCGAGTTCCGAACATCTACGAGCGTCACAGGCCCCCGCCATGGCCTGTGCAGTTTAGGGGATGTGCCCGCCGGTACCTGGGGGCAGTGGAGCCACGCCAGGTCTCCCACTGACCAAGGCATGCGAGTATGCGATCGACGCGCGTACCGTTCGTTCCTTGCCTGAGCACGGGCCGTCGCACACCGGGCAGCCTCTCGCGCTTCCGTTACTCGTTCAAGCAAGTCACGCACGTGGTCAGGCAGGGAGCGGGACGGTTGTTTACTCGGCGTACCCAGTTGCACATCGATGGGTGGAACATTTTCACGGCCATACATCAAAAAAAACGGTGAGTATCCCGTGGACGTGTGCGGAACCATGCGGTATGCCGCCAAAACGCCTGGTATGTGCAAGTCCCAATCGGTTTGCTTTTCACTGACCGTGTGACAAAGCATAGCGGAAAGGGTACGGTTGAATCGTTCCACCATACCATCTGTTTGTGGATGGTATGGGGAGGTGCGAACTTTCTTTGTACCTAGCGCATCACAAACTTCCCTAAGCAATTTAGAGGAGAAATTCCGGCCTTGATCTGTGAGCAGCCTTTCAGATGCCCCCTTGTCCATGACATACCCGTTCAAGAAAGCGTCGGTGATGGACGCTGCCGTTTGGTCGGGCAGAGGCCAGGCCATCGGCCATCGAGAAAAATATTCCACCCCGACCAGAAGGTATTTATTGCCCCTAGCCGACGGGGGAAACGGCCCCAGAATGTCGAGAGCCACTAATTCGTTGATATGGGACACTTCAATGGAACGCAACGGTGGTACATAGTGGTTCCGAGGCGGCTTCCTCTTCGCACAATCATGGCACGAGCGGACAAAATCATTGATGTCCGCCGTCATACCGGCCCAGAAAAAATCCTTTTGCATCGCGGCCACAGTCTTTTGGACGCCGAGGTGCATCAACTTATCAGCGTGCAGAGCACGGAGCAGGTCGTAGCGAAGCGAAGTAGGCACCACCAAGCGTGGTCGGTCAGACACCCCGTCGGTACACATTAGCAATCCCGACTTACCCCGGAACATCTGCCACTTCCAGCCCGCCAATTGCGATTTCTGTTTCCCAACCAATTTACGTAGCGGAGACAGCGAGGCATCGGCCTCCTGCTCGCGCAACCAGACCGCGTGCGGCAGCCGTAAGGTATCATCGGTGTCCACCGACACCTGCTGGTCCTCCTCCTTCGCTTTCGCCCCTGCGTCGTCCTCATTCGCTATCGCCTCCATAACCGGGCAGGGCGACGTGGGCGGTGCGGCGCAGCGGTGCGTGCCCGTCAGGCAAGTGCACGGAGGAACGGGCGGCAGCCTTGAGAGCGCATCGGCGTTCGCATGACGGGCCCCCTTTCGGTATGTTATATCGAAGGAAAATTCCTGTAACGATTCCAACCACCGGGCCAATTGGCCTGACGGCTGATCCAATTTGAGGGAATATTGCAAAGCCGCATGATCAGTGCGGACCAGGAATTTCCGTCCATACAGGTACGGTCGGTACAATCGAACAAAATGGACAATTGCCAAAAGTTCCCGCCTTGTCACGCAATATCGCGTTTCCGCAGGGGACAGAACCCTGCTGCCATACGCCACCACCCTCTCAACCCCGTCCTTATGTTGCGACAAAACGGCCCCAATGCCGATATCACTAGCATCCGTATCAAGGATGAACGGCTGTGAAAAATCTGGGTAATCTAACGTAGGCGCCGTGGCGAGGTGGTCCCGAAGTGCCATAAAGGAGCTTTCTTCCTCCGCCCCCCCATTTAAACCTTTGATTTTTGCCAGTCAGCACGTGTAATGGTTTTGCCAACGTCGCAAAGTTCTTAACGAAGCGGCGATAATAGGAAGCGAATCCAATAAACCGCCGAACATCACCCACTGAAGTGGGTGTGGGCCACTCACGTACACACTTCGTTTTCAGAGGGTCAGTGGATACACCGTCCGAACTGACAATATGACCCAGGTAACGGACGGAGTGTTGCAGGAGGTGGCATTTCCTCGGTTTAAACTTAAGGTCAGCCGCACGCATTCTTTGAAAAACTGTCTCAAGGCGTTGGAGATGTTCCTCGAACGTGCGGCTAAAGACAATTATATCGTCTAGATATATGAGGCACGTTTCCCACTGCAGTCCCGCCAACACCAATTCCATGAGCCGCTGAAACGTGGCCGGAGCCGCGTTCAGGCCCATCGGCAACCGATTAAATTCAAAGAGGCCTTGCGGCGTGCGGAATGCCGTTTTGGCTTTTGACTCATCATCGAGGGGAAGCTGCCAGAAGCCCGAGGACAGGTCAAGGGTGGAAAAGAATTTAGCACCCGATAAAGCATCCAATGAGTCATCCATCCTCGGTAAGGGGTACGCGTCTGCTACCGAGATTTTGTTCAACCGGCGGAAATCAACGCAAAACCTCGTACCACCATCTTTTTTCTTAACCAAAACGACGGGCGCGCCCCAAGGGCTGTTGGATGGCGAGATAATATCCGCCGCCAGCAATTCATCTACCGCCCCACGCACGTGTTCCCTTTCCGCCGGGCTCATGCGGTGAGGGTGCATACAGACAGGAGGCGCCGCACCGGTTTCAATATGGTGCGACAAAAGCGATGTGCGGCCGAGGTCCAAATCATTTCTGCTGAACACATCAGCGTACTGCAGCAACAGCGAACGCAAGGCGTTCCTATGTTCATTTGACAAGGAAGAATTCTCTCCATAAATCCGCGATCCAGCGTTCTTGTGAATGATCATGCGGAGGCCCATCCGCGGGCATCCGAGCGCGCGGCGGTTTTTCACAAGAGGCGAAATCGGTAGTGGCGTGAGCCAGCACCGATCCCTCCGGAACAACAACGCGATCAGGTCCCCCATTCAAGACCTGTATGAAAGGTGCCTGACCTGGGCGCACGATCGTTTGTGCCGCCGCCAAAGAAAAAGATTTCGATACGGAATTCGATGGGGATAATAGCACGCCTTTCGCACCCCTTCCCATTTGAAGTGGTTTTCGGTAACGTAGCGGAATAAGCATTTGCGCTCCCGATGGAACCTCCACCGTAGCCGCAACTACAGCAGTAACTGCGTTACCTGTAGGCGCCTTGGCCAGCAGGGAAGGCAGGAACGCCATCCTACGACCCCCCAGTATTTCCAAACAGTCCTGGTCGACCCGTATTCGCAACGGCATCCGGCGCAGGAAATCCGTACCCAACAAGCATGGAACAGCTAGCGAGCGAGAAATTAACACAGGTCCTGCGGCGGTAATATTTCCGATAGCGATGCTCACATCCACCTGTCCGCAGATACCCATGCTCCCCCCATTGGCGGCAACACACGCATCATTAACCTTGCATATTCTCGACGCAGGAATGGACAACAAATGAAAAATTACATCCGAAATGATGGTAGCCGATGCGTCAGTGTCCACCAAGATACGGACGTCAACGCCGTCGATGGTACCGCGTACCGTCGACGAGCCCGACGCCGCAGCCACAATCCTGCGAGCCAATTTCTTCCACTGTGTAGCAGAGCGTGTCAATGGAGCAGGAGAAGTAAAATTATCCTTAGGAGTGTAAGAATGAGTGCGAGTGGATGAGTGATGTGACACGACCTGCCGGGTGTCCGATTTGTGCCGACTCGCCCGAGGTTGTTGCAGCTCCGCAGCAGGTAGAGGAGATGGAGGTCCCCTTGGCGGAGGAGGCGACAGCAGAGGTCGGCAGCGGCAGTCACGGGCGAAGTGGCCCCGTCTGCCGCACTTAAAACACGCGGCCGACGTCGGCCGGTGGTCGGGCGACCCGGCCCTCGCACGCGGTCGGCCCGTGTAGTCGCCCCCGCTGGTCGCGCAGCCGCCGTCCCGGAATCCTATGTGGGACAGCAGCAGCCAACATGTCGTCGTCGCCCGAGTCGTCGGAGCAGTGGACAAACAGTCGCGGAGACCACCCCAGAGGTGGCCCGTCGATCTCGGGTTTCCCCGTCCACGCCGCCATCTGGTCCCACCGCTTGATATTAAACTTAGCGTCCAGGCAGCGCGCCACCCACCGCGATGAAAGCGGTTCGTGGCCGCACACTGGTAGAGAGATGTTGAGCTCCTGAGACAACTCCAGCATGCGGGAAAGGATGAGTGGATCCAAATGCTCGGCCGTTGCGTCGGGGTAGGCGGCCATGGCCATCGCCATCAACGCCCCCCGATAGGCCAACGGCGATTCCTCCGGTGCCCGGCGACGCGACATAAATTTTCTGGTGGCCGATGTCGGCGGGTCGTAAAATTCCGCCATCTCTGTGAACGCATCCCGCAGTGTCTTCTTCTTGGACGCCGGGATGGAGCGGAAGACTCCCAGAGACACATCATCGAGCAGCGTAGGTAGCGCTCCCAGCGCTTCTTCCTCCGTCCAGTTGACAGATCTAAAAGCTGACTCGAAGCGCCACGTAAAAGCACTCCAATCGCCCCCGGCGATAAATTATTTTATTTGTGGAAGGCGATGTCCGCGGTGGCAGGCGCGTGCCGCGGGCGTCTCCGGCTGCTGTTCCCGCTCTCCGCTCGGTGTAGACAAAATGGCGTCCGGCGGCCGCGTGGTGGTAGGCGCGCCCAAAATGGCGGCCGACGACTCCGGCGCAGCCGCCCCACCCAAGACGACGGCGTCCTCCCGCGTGGCAGGAGCAATGGCGGGTCCCGCTTCCATAGCAGGACCCCTTCCCGCGGCGTCCAGCTGATTGGCGATCTGGCGACCCACGGCTGGTGAGGACGCCACCGCGGTCACCAGGCTTAGCAGAATTGCGCGCAACGACTCAATCTGCTCCGCCATCAGCCGCCATTCGTCTCTCGGTCCTGCGGTGGTCGCATCCTCCCCCGGTCGACACTGAGAGGCGTCGAGGCGAGCGTCATCAGCCGGCGGCACCAGGGCTGTAGCTCCCAACAGCTCATCTTCATCCGTCTCGACCTCTTCCTCCGATAGAGGCACGGGCAGGTTCTTTTTTCTGAGGTGCTTAGACATCTTGACGATCGTCCAAACAGTCGCAGAATTACTTCTGACACCAGTGTAATAATCCTTCGGGAGACGGCTTCGGAATCAGTCCTTTTATTTCCACTCCACAATACACTTTGCTCACTCACTCTCCGTTGCTGGCAGACAACGGAGAGAGGACAGACTATGCACTAAGTCCCCACCGCGCACGTGGCACCCCGAGCCCCCGTCCGCGCGTGACCCTGCTCTTGTCAGTTTCAGTCTGCTCCCGATCGTTCTCTCTCACTCGCTCTTAATACCTTCGTCACGTGGTTCCCCCAGCCAATCGTTCATGGACAGCTTCGACCATTCTCGATGGTTCCCTGTCAATCCCGGGACCACGTCCCTCATCCGGCTCCCCATTAGCTGGGGCCCCGAATGGCTGGGCCAATCACTCCTGATGACCTGTCGTGATCACGCGTGGGCCATGGTCCCTATCTCAACCCTTATTGGCTACAAGCAGGACCGGCAAGCCAATCCACACGTGAACCCTCTATGGCTGTTATTACACGTTGTTGTGCTGAGAATGACTGGAATGGATTTTATTTTTGACGCATGCTGCAGTATCCTGCATTTGGGGAGTGGCGGTGCAGTGATTGGTGGTCTCAAGCTGCACTTCCAAGAGGGTCCTGAGGGCAGGAGCTGAATTGGTCGTCGTGTGTGGCAGGAAACTGGAGTGCCCGAACAAAGCCTACGTATATGGAGGGGCTAACACTCAAGGAACTAATTTTATTTTTGTTCATCAGACAGCCCCAAAGACCCACACACACAAAACAGCCAGCAAAAAACATGACTATTAAATGTGTCACCGATAAAGAGATAATAAGTGTCTTGAATCGAGCACGGTTATAGGAATATTGGAAATACAGGGGGTAAAGTTTACGTGTGTCTGTGCGTATATTGTGTCGTGTCGGATGTGTGAGGAATTCCACTTCAGCCTTTGCAGTCTGTCACGAGAATTATAAAATGCACCACATGACACCCAAGTGTTCAACAAAAGCTGGTAACGAGACAACGACGCACACATCTGCAGCCTTCTCTCTCAAGGGATATAATTTTGCTAAGTTCATTCCGAGCCTACGTTGATCCCCCATTGCGGTGTCTCCCAAGAACTTTAAACAACCCGCCGAGCCCTCCCAGCCACCGTCGTGTTCCGATCGAACCTGGCGACACGTGGCTCGGCAACGCGAGCCTTCGATTGATAACGGGGCGCAGGAGCTCACTCAGCAGACTCCCTCGTGGCATCGCGGCAATGACTACAGCCTCAAGCTAAACAAGCGCAGAACCTGCAGATCGCTGTGACATGGAAAGATGAAACCGTGGGAGCGCAGCGTGCGTTGTGCACATTTTCCTAGGAGTAGCTCTCGTTTACAGGAGAACATAACTACGTGGAATGCACGTACAGGAGAACATACGTCCGTGTCACTCGACCACTTCGAGCATGCTGTTTAAGGAACTACCCTCCTCACGGTGTGTATTAATTTATAAAAATGTCAGGATAATTTTTCAACAGGTCTTGTGCACGAGTGGTTTAAGTCAAATCCATTGGTGCTAAACTAGTTTTGCGTTGCCAGACGTGACATGTTGCCTCCACCACGAGCAGCTTCCATTTGGGAAAGATGAGTGCACAGACACTCCTGGGCTTAAACACGTTTATGGCCAAGTAATGGCAGTGGTGCCTAAACGTGGAACAAAAACACAACATTAATTTATAATACCGGTCCCCCCTTCATAGCGGGGATAGCCTGGTGGGACAGTGGGTTTTTGGATTATTAGATCAGCTGGTCGTGAGTCTGAGCCTAGCTGGCAAGGTTATAGGGTCATTTGGTGGATCAGTATTTTGGCAGTAAGTTACCAGGTTAGAGTGTTTATTGGATCAGTAGGTCAGCTGGTGATCTGGTGGATAGGCTCGAAGTCAAATGGGTCGAATGATGGGTCAGAGTTTCACCAAGTCGGTGTGTAGTCTTGGCCTCGGTGTCTTATAGAGTCAGAGGGTGGGCAAGTCGAGTGTCGGGTTCATATATATTGTTGCGAAAGTATTTTATTGGGTCATAGGATGGGGTGGCGAGTTATCGGTCTGTAAGTTATTTGGTCAGTGTGTCAGGATGATGCGTGTTGGGTCATTTACTCGGTGGGGGTACCCGTGGGCTGGCGGTCGGGTGGGGGTCGTCCGTCGGGTTGGTGGTTTGGCCGTTCGGTGGCCGCCTTGTCATCCGGCCATCCGTGCAAGCGTGGGTGGAGCAGCCCTTCGGCGAGACGGCTCTTCTCCTGCTCGTACCTCTGTACCAGCCGCCTGCCGGAGTTGACTGCCATCTCCTCCTCGTAGCGCTCGCTCAAGCTGCGGAGAGACACCAGTGCCAGCGTCACAAGCGTGGTGGCACCAGCAATACCCCGAACCGAGCAGAGCCCGGACTCGACACGCACTTGGGCCGACCAGACCAATAAACAAAACAAAACTAGCTTCGACCCTAACTGCACGATTGTTAATCACGCCACGCGATACGCACCTGATAAAAGCGCCGACTTGCATGTGTAGTAGGTTCAAATTAGGTGCACACACACGCAACTTGGAGGCAACACTATTTATTAAACGGTAAATAATATAACACTCTACATGAGGTGGTGGCCACCTTCCTCAACTCACTAACACTCTGGAACACGACACAGACTGGACCAGGCAGGCAACGGCCTGCCTGGCCCAGGACGACGACTCGGGACTTGACGACCGAAGATGTCTTCACCTTGGAGTACAGTACAACAGCAGCCTCGCTCTGCGTTCACACCACGCTTATATTTGGTTTGGCGTGGCTGGCTCCGCCCGGGCGTGGCTGGCTCTCTCCAGGCCACGCCTCCCTTCCCAGGACACGCCTCACTTCCCCCACCTCTGGGAGGGTCCGGATCCCTCCACCACGTGACCCCCCAGGCACCCCCTTGGGGCCCCCAGCCTTCGTACGGGCCGACACAGTAGTGACCTTTCTCTGTCACTACATCACCCCCCCCTGTATAAACACACAGCCGTCCCCGGCTGTAACACAACTGTGAAACATCGAAAAGGTGTGCCTCCGAACCAACAACATCAATAAATGACCGGCGACCGATAAGAAATACAATCACGTAATATATACAGAATCGACGAGGGTAAAAGGGAACCGCATAGAAAACGGGGAATTAACAACAATTATACATGAAAACTGGCTAACCCACTTACGCTCCAGCACAGCCCCCCCCCCCCCCCCGTTAGAATCACGCATGCAATGACAGTCACCCGTTAGCACCCCCCCGCCTTTCCGACGTGGCGTCACAACTAGTAGCACGCGTCGGCCATATCGGGGGGGGGAATTTCCATGTTACCACCCCACCGCCTTTCCGACGCGGCGTCACAACCAGTAGCACGCGTCGGCCATATCGGGGGGGGGAATTTCCATGTTACCACCCCACCGCCTTTCCGACGCGGCGTCACAACCAGTAGCACACGTCGGCCATATCGGTGGGATTTTAACCCAGTCTCTCTCCAAGACTCGCATCGCAGCATATAGCTGTACCGACCGAGCTGAGACCCAGTCTCTCTCCAAGACTCGCATCGCAGCATATAGCTGTACCGACCGAGCTGAGACGACCCAGTCTCTCTCCAAGACTCGCATCGCAGCATATAGCTGTACCGACCGAGCTGAGACGACCCAGTCTCTCTCCAAGACTCGCATCGCAGCATATAGCTGTACCGACCGAGCTGAGACGAGCCAGTCTCTCTCGAAGACTCGCATCGCAGCATATAACTGTACCGACCGAGCTGAGACGACCCATCGTTCACTCATTGCACAACATGCACCCTAACAACTGAGGGATACAGTCCCAACGTAACAGGACAACTCCACCTGAACCTTACGAATCTCCAGCCCACTGTTTCAACGCACCTCCGAGTGTCTCACTCTCCGGGCCGTCAGGTCAAGCCATCAGACACAGCATGATGGGACCACACTCTCTGAGCCATGTGAGCGCACAGCCCACTTGGCTAGACAAGCCACGGAGTGTCTCGATCTCCGGGCTGTCAGGTCAAGCCGTCAGACACAGCATGACGGGACCACACTCCCCGAGCCATGTGAGCGCACAGCCCACTAGGCTAGACAAGCCACGGAGTGTCTCGATCTCCGGGCTGTCAGGTCAAGCCATCAGCCATTGCATGACGGGACCACACTCTGAGCCCTGTGAGCGCACATCCCACTAGGCTAGACATACCACGGAGTGTTTCAATCTCCGGGCTGTCAGGTCAAGCCGTCAGCCATTGCATGACGGGACCACACTCTCCGAGCCATGTGAGCGCACAGCCCACTAGGCTAGACATGCCACGGAGTGTTTCAATCTCCGGGCTGTCAGGTCAAGCCGTCAGCCATTGCATGACGGGACCACAACGTTCATGTTAGACACGCAACACTCACTGGGCCATCCTGGTCAGGACCTGCGCCCCAAGATAGGTGACAGCCAGCAGCACAATTACAAATCCCTGGCAGCATGTCACCATCGCAATTTAACACCATCACAACACATACAATTTGAATTATGATCCCCCACAGAACTGATCCAATGCCAAACAGGTACGCACAATTTGTGACGATCCCGAATATTCAATGGTCACAACAATACACCTCACATCCCGTATCCGTACACATCATCTCCGAGACTCGCATTGCAGCATGCAGCTGTACCAACCGAGTGGAGAGAGCAACGCAATTTGACGGCAATTAACGGAAACGCACCCCTGATCCATACAGAACACAAGGAGCATTCCCGCACAAAAGACATCATCTGTGCAACAACGGACAGGAACCAACCAGCGAGTTTGAAACAAACCGAACCTGTCATTTCTAAATCCCCTTCAACATTAACCATGGGACTCAGGGCATTCGAATTTTGAGAGCAAAAAAACTATACACAAACCCCAAGAATCGCCGAATTGATTAATACAGTATATGCAGTATACGAAGTTCGTACAGTAAATTGTTTGGCGCAATGCTCCATCCAGTCCCCACATGGCAACACACACAATCAATACTCCAGACAATCCGTACATAGTAAACAATCACAAGCAAGTACCCAACATTCCATACACTGTTAACAATTCCAAGCAAAGCTCCATACGGTCTGTACCTTGGCAACAATGACGATCAAAGTTTATTACAGTTACACGTGGCAATCACGAGCGAAACTCCATACAGTATACACAATAACAACGGCGATTTCGCAACAAAACGATGTAACAACACGAGTCATTAACACGGCAACATACAGGATATCAACGGAGCTCGGGACACCAACACGAATTAATCATTAACTACACCCAGAAGATACCGATCTCGACGCCGTAATTAACAGCAACACTTGTTACAAGCAGAAACCCCCATGGTCGCCGCGTCAATTTATCACGCACACAACCGGACGAACACGCTCTGCAACCCAGCGAGTTAAAAAAAAAACACACGCGATCGCAACCCGGCGCACGTAAGATGGGTGAAGATTATTATTTTTTTTTTTCTTGGGGCCGGGTGCTTGTCATGTCACGACTCGCCTGGCAAACTGTGAATAGTGGAGGGCGGCAAGGTGGAGCACTGGGACGGCCCGAAGAATCTTTCATGGTGAACACGGCCTGCTCTTGCGAACCCATCCACCTCTCGCGCTCGAGCTGAAGACTGGAACTCCCCCTCTGCAGGCGTTGATGTCGGCGGGAGCGGCATTTCAGCAGCAGGAGCGGCGTTCCCGCCGCCGAAATGGCGGGAGCGGCGCTTTGGCGGGAACCGCGCCCCGACCAGCCGCCGAAATGGCGGGAACCGCGTGGCCCGCATGGCCGGGCCTCCCCTGCCAGCCCCCGCAGCGACGATGGTGTCCTCTCCCCGCGGCTCCGTCGCTCCATTCCCGATGGCGGCGAAGCAGCAGTGTGGTGCCAGTCCCGCCGCTCCGCGCGCAGCGCCATCTCTCTCTCTCTCTGTCACCGGGGCTGCCATCCCCGGGGCTGTCCGAAGGATGGTCGTCACACCGTCCCCGTTGTACGAAGGCGTCCAGGTGAGTTGTATATTTGTTTTTCGTGTGCCCATTTTACTTCCCTAGGATAACACCTAGCAATATTTATTTTTCCAACTTCTGACGCCAAATGTAGTAGGTTCAAATTAGGTGCACACACACGCAACTTGGAGGCAACACTATTTATTAAACGGTAAATAATATAACACTCTACATGAGGTGGTGACCACCTTCCTCAACTCACTAACACTCTGGAACACGACACAGACTGGACCAGGCAGGCAACGGCCTGCCTGGCCCAGGACGACAACTCGGGACTTGACGACCGAAGATGTCTTCACCTTGGAGTACAGTACAACAGCAGCCTCGCTCTGCGTTCACACCACGCTTATATTTGGTTTGGCGTGGCTGGCTCCGCCCGGGCGTGGCTGGCTCTCTCCAGGCCACGCCTCCCTTCCCAGGACACGCCTCACTTCCCCCACATCTGGGAGGGTCCGGATCCCTCCACCACGTGACCCCCCAGGCACCCCCTTGGGGCCCCCAGCCTTCGTACGGGCCGACACAGTAGTGACCTTTCTCTGTCACTACACATGCGTGAGAAGTTATTATTTCCAATCGTTTAATATATTTGACATTTAGGCCCATGGTGGTGATGGTCAATGTGACACCGGTGTGGCAGGTTGGTTTGCGAGCCACCCCTACCAAGCGAGACCGCAGCTAACAGAGCACACAAAACGTAATAAGTTATTACATTTCATCATTAAACGGAGAATAATTGAGAAACAATACGAATGATAACAAGACCATACAAATTATCTGATCAGGAATCGAATAGTGGCCTCGCAATGAGAGTAGTTGAGTTGCTGGGGAGGGAGTGGGGTGGAATGCCGGCCCCTTGTGAACACCACAAGAAGCCGAGGGCAGAATAAAAGCGCGATACTGCCGTCGTTAGCGTCAGCGCAACAGACTTCACGACCAAGACCACATCTCATGGGCTGCTTCCACTCGCTCAAGAGGATGCCGAGAGTTTCTTGACAGTCTAATTGGGGACAGTGAAAACACAGGGGTTGTCAGATATTGCCACACTCGAAATGAGGAAACTGAGAAGTGATGGGAGTGGAGGTGGAGGGCATTTGTTCCAAAGAGGACATCGCCGATATGTTCCACGTTCTCATTGGGGTTTCCTTCTGGCTCCCCGTGCGCGACCGTGAGGCTGAGCTCGCCCGAGTCCTGGGCGACATGTGGGCAGAGAGCCGCGTCACTCAAACAATTGCTCGGTCACCAACTCAAGAGGACAGAGATCCCTCCCATCGCCTCAAGAGACCGCCGGGGCAAATGTTGCGAGCGAACATCTGCTAAGGCCGGGACAGCACATGAGGGGGTGAAGTGGCCAGCACGGAGTGGGTGGCCAGAACTAGGCCCGGCTCACTCTGTCTCCCCAGTGACCAACCCTTGCCTCCATTCGGACGAATGGCCAAGTGAGGGAACAGCTGATGGGAAGCAGGTGGCCAGGGTGGGTTGATGAACAGTCAGCTGGATGAGTTCTGAACATGTTGCAGGTTGGTGTGTAGAGACAAGGGTTAAAGGGTGACCGATAGTAACAAAATGTGAAAGCTGCCTTCTGTTTACCCAGGAGAGCCCTACTGAGTCTTAAGACATTATCAGGAGGCTCCCGCTACATTGGAATGTTTGGCCAATTGAATGGAGTGGTGCGTGTGGGAGGAAACGGTACCAAGTAGAACGCCATGCATATGACAAGGATGCACCTCAATGATACGGATATATGGAATCAAGAATCCATCGATGCACGCCTTCGACTAGTCATCTTGTGGCCTAAGCCCACAACACCTGGTATTCCCAGGGAGTCTCCCATCTAAGCGCTAAGCCTGCTTACTCTCCCAGAGTCAATGAGATTGTGTGGTATATTCAAAGCCATTGGGTTGAAGGCAATCGACAGGCAGAGCGAGTGGTGGGCGCGTGGATGGCAGTACAAGCGGCGGATGTAGACCGCTCTGATTGGATAGAGGTGATCGAGCCAGATGATTGCGTAAGGAGTAGCGGAGTGGTGCATCGTGGCCGTGATCGCACATCGAGTCGTCAAGCAGGTATTGTGTGCAATGCAGTAGAAACCAGTTCTGAACTGTCACACCAGTGGTGAGAGGCTGCTGACTTGGGGATGTTTGCTCCAGCTCCAATTCGGAGTTGGGCCAACTGTAAGAAGGGAGGCCGCGCACTCGAACTTGGGCTGGCCGTGACCATTTTACCAGTGGTCGAGATCCTCCCGCGAGCTCAGGGAGGCTGGCTCGGGGCGCTGGCACTGCAAGTCGGCCACGGCGAGGGTCTGGAAGTATGGGGATGTCCGCTGCGGGCGGCCGCCAGACGAGACGCCAGGTCGCTGCACGGCAACAACGACGACGGGGAGGATGATGATGAGGGCGACGGGTGCGAGCAGCAGGGGCAACAACTGCGACAGAAAAAACTGATGAGGCATTGGCGCTCACATAGCGGATAGCGCACCACGTTCCGGACCTGGCGAGCCGAGTTCGAGTCAATCTCATGGTTAAGAATGGCAACAGCAAACATCAGAACCGATTTTCCATCTTCCTGTGCGTTTCTCGTGATCACCTAGCTTATAAATAGTTGCGCATTTACAAATGTACCAACTTACTTAGATTCCGATGAATACGAGAACCTGGTGTGGCATGTAGTGAACGTCAGCACGAGGGAGACTAAGGCGGCCGGCCATGGCTCTGGTCACACCACCTCCCTTGTGTGCAGTGCCGTTCTTCATAGGTGCGCACTTGACCTCATATTCTGTGTAGGCTACCAGTGTGCAAGTGTGTGCAAGTGTGTATATACAATGGAGTGTAGAGAGTGGAAAGTGGAGAGTTTTCTAGATCTGGGCAGTGTGCTTATGATCAGCTCCAGTTTGACAGCAGAGGTCTCACTCTAAATCAGTCAGGCAGCATTATATATTAATCGGCTGTCTATACTTGTGAAATGTGGACCCCTGTCATGGAACATCTGCGCTGGTTAGAAACATTTAGGCTGGCCTCTCTACAATCCATCCTTGGTTTAACCAGGCTGGATTGTGTGAGGGGCTCACAAATCCTTGAAAGATCTGGACACAGTCCCATCAATTAGCTCCTCCAGCAGGCAACGCTGCATTCGCTGGGTCATGTAGCCCTCATGCCCCACCACCGCATGTCCAAGCTGCTTCTGTTTGTCCAGTTAGAGGGCTAAAAGGGCAAGAAATGGGCTGGAGTACAGATGGACTGATGCAGGACTGGAGGATGTGGAGCTGAGTGGACTTGCTGAAGACCGGTACCAACAGTGTCAAGATCGGCCTCTGTGGAGGAGGCTCGTGAAAGACGCTACTGGGCAGTTGGAGGCAGTCGCCCTCCAGCAACAACGGAGCGCGGAGGAGCGACGCTCACAACAACGAGCGGAGCGCTGGGTGTCTAAAGCACAGCAAGTTGGCACAGTAGGGGGCACAGGTGGTGCATCAGCCAGTCATCTCGGTCATCTCAGTCAGTCGACCCGTGGCACCTGGGTCTGCCCCGTGACCTCCTGCCAGCGGGCGTTCGACACTTCACGTGGCCTCAAGGTGCACATGGCCTGGCACAAGCATCGTGGTGACGTCACCGCCACTTAGTGGCGAATGGCGGTTGTTGTTATTGTTGTGACTATGGATCTCTATGTAAATCTTCGTCACTCTATGGGTGTCTCTTGGAGGAGAGTGACAAGAGCAGGGGGGGTTCTTACCATAGGCAGCTAGAGACGAAGTCTACCAAGGTGGGGTCGTGAGTGGCGACCGCCTCGTGGAGCGGGTAGCTCCCTGAGAATATTCTCTCATTCCAAGGCATCCCCGAGCCGTCTGTGGGAATGACGAGATACAGGAGGAACACTGTCACAAACCACGTCGGCCTCGCACAGCCGCCAGTGCAGAAATGCAAAAAATTTAGCACGATGACTCGGCGTGGGGTTGGGATCCGCCACACCACCCTGGGTTTTGACTGCGGTATTAATTTTTACCGTGAAATATTTTGAGCCGTTTGATTTGCAAGTGCCAGTTAAATACCCCCGTAACATCATTCCAAAGGAGTAGACCGTTGTGTGCCAACGTCATGGTCCGAATTAGAACATTTACACTGCCAATGACTTAATTGGGACGAGACATGGCGACATTAACCCTGACGTGCAATTACTTCGGACGTCGTCTGTGATTTCCCAAACCTCCGATTAGCACTGTTGGTTTTGTATGGTGCGAAATAAACTTAACGTACATATATAGCTGTAAACTTTCAGAAAAATGTACATACTAAATACGCTACATTTTTATTAACTATTATGTTAAACCCTATAGGATCAATACATGGGTTTTATTAACTTTAATTTTAATTCACAATTCATATTTACCGTTTGAAACCTATAGCCCCGACAACCAACGTGTTTCATGGTTGGTCGGAAATAATTCATGATCTATTAATATTTTTTTCGTCGGGCCAAGATCTGTCCAATTTTGTCGTAATACCCTCCACCATCCAACGCAGCCAAACAAAACTAATGGTCATGACGTGTTGTATAAGCGTTTGATGGCGACTTCCTGGATTTTGTTCTGACTTATGACCTCGTCTTCTGAATATGTTTGATGCAGTGTCGAGCGAAGCGTCATTATCTCGTTGGCAAATTTGGTTGTTGTGAGGATTTCTCTTCAACGTGTCCCAGTGGTTGAGTTTAAACGACCATAATTGGTGTTTCGTTTCAAAGCTTGTGCATGTGGCCATTGAATTTGTTTTGGCTTTTTGGGTGGCAGATGGTCCTAAGGACACAAACATGATCAGCTATCACCCTCCGCTGCAACTCACCAAAGTATTGATCCTTGCAGGGAGCAGTATCCCACACAAACCCAGGAGGCACCCCAGGACCTACACACGAGGCAGACAAAGGTCCCCCATAAAGCCTTAACAGATTTTTGCAGAAATTGCTATTAGCAATGACCACATTAGGTACTCGTTTCAGGCTACGCGAAATCTTGGGGAGACCCAGGTCTGGTTTAGATAATCGTAACTGACGTTGATAGTCAGTGGAAATGGAACTTGGGTCGTGCAGTGACCACTACGCTACCGTTCCCCACGTATTAGGCACAAGCAGCGTTAATGGCACGGTCCGACCTCAGGCCATTCGCCACGAATTTAAGCAGTTATAATCTGGTGGCTGTCCCGGATAATTATAGGATTTGTATTATTAACTGTAAAATACTCTGCACTATTTCATTCACAGCGCGGGTTGTTGGAGACCCCATGATGTCACTGGAAATTAGTTAACGATTATCGTCCCGCGTCACAGCCCAAATTCGCCAAGTTACTCGCAAATTAATAAACTGTGGTTACACAGCTGCAGTCGCAGCAATCATTGCTTTAAACTGGCAGGCTGACGCCCGTTTGTAGGCTAACTTCTGGCTCGTATTGTGCCATACAGGAACAGTTGCCTCTGGGCGTGCCCAATCAGCTGCTCGACAAAAGATGTGGTGAAAGTCATTGCATGCCAAGTGCTCTGAGACGCTCAGCGTAAACGGTGCTTTCTGAAAACCAAATACGTATCGAAAAAAACAACCACGAGTGATTGCAGCAATCCCTGGCCAACCATAAAATCGTGAATTTAGCAACTGGGAAGTTTGAGTATACGCGGATTTATTTCTGTAGACCTGTGTAGCGGCATTGTTACGCACAACATGTATACTTACCAGCGTAGCAGTATTGTATGAGTCACGTACACTCACCTCTAGTGGCGCCCTCAGTGTGTAGGGGGCGCAGAACAGCCAAGGAGGCTGTTGAGTGACGGGTGTACGACCCACGACTACAATAACCGTTGAGGGAGGGGGCTGGGGGGGCCAACGGTCAGACCCAGACCCACTCGAGAGAACGCGGTTGGGAGAGAGTAGTATAAAAAGGGCAGCTCTCCCAGCGTGAGTCAGTCCGCACTCACCTCAAGACCCGAAGACATCTAGATAGTGCCCTGGGACTTCCGACCCCCGGCCTTTGTCAGGGCCAGGTCTGAATGGCCCAGTGGTGGCACCCGTTACCCTGGCAAGGTCGGGTGAGCATAGGCTCCCCTAGGTCCCTTAGCGGAAGAATTCCTGATAGCAGAGTATAGTGTGAGGGCACACCAAGTGTGAGGACGTATCCTCTAGGGTCTAGGCTATCGGGTGGGAGAGGCCGTTACCTCTCCGTGTTAAGTACGCTCTTAGTCGTTAGAGCGAATAAACGGTGTTGCCTACAAAGGGAAGTCTGCCTACTTTGTCAACACTACACCTGCTTACCAACAGCGGCTTTCGAAATTTGAGAAATCCACGGGTATTACGTCATTGCATCACAGCATAACATCATGGACGTATTATTTGTTTCTTTCGGTTAAGTCACGTCTAAAGATAAAATAATAAATTAAATTAAATAATAGAATACGACGTTTCGATTGCAACACAAGCAATCATCATCAGGTATAATGCAATAGCGACATAAAATCTAACCAGAAAACTATAGACAGACATATTAGCAGACAGATATCACCAAGATACATGGACGTACTGTGTATCAATAGGGTTTTTTTAATTCATATTTTTTAATCATGGACCCGGAGCGTGGTCACAAGCGGTGAAGTTGAGAGAGTTGCGTCTGTGGCTTTGAGGAAGAGGGTAGGTTGAGCCTCTGCCCCTCCTCCTTCTAACCAGCCCTTCCCCCATCATCTCATTGTCATCGTCGTCAACATTAAAGGCATGTAAAGTTAATTTCACGTTTATTTAAGGTTTATTATGTTATTGTGTCAGTTAATAAGCAGAGAGCTTAGTTAAGCTATGATGAGTCTGACCGTGGCCGTGGTTCCTCTAACCACCTATTTCCCATAGGCCCTGGACTTTACCAACTGCGGATTTGCCGACCATGGCATTTTCCAGGAACCTAACCCCCCTGGGTTGGCAAGGGATTGCTGTATTTAGCAAGTAGGTTTGCACAGCCAATATGATTTTGCATTGCTTTGATTCTCATTCGTTGTTCCTGTGGAGTCATGACAGCTGTTTTCGAATCCGGGCAACGTGACAGGGTCATGCTGACTTCCTGCAACTTGTCCTACAGATGCTTGATGCCATTTAAAGCGATGCGTTGCATATATTTCACTGTTAAATCTGGTTGTATGGATTGTGTTTCAGCTTACCAATAATACTGGCTGCGCAACCGAGGCACCAAGTTAACTAAGCGACTAAATCGCTCACATGTGGATGTCCCCACAATCAGTTGCACAACCAGTTGCGTAGAGTAAGCGGCAGCCTGTACTCCTGTTGAGGCCGCTGGCCCCCGAGGTCTCTCCTGGGCGCCGACTGCAGGGGCGCCGCCGTTTCCCGACCCCTCGCTGGTGTGCGAACAGCTGCTGCCGCCGCTGGGCTCATCGCTCGTGGGATAAGGGCTGTCGCCCGACGGCTCCCCTCCCTGGGTCGCACCCCCGCGAGTTCGCGAGAGAGGCATGGCTCGTCGCCGGCTCCCGGAGGCCTGTAAACACTGCGTTGCCTCTCCGCCAATCAAACGCAACGCCTCCCCCCACACAGCCCCGCGCAGCAATCACACGCTCTGAACGGGGGGTCAGGGGTCGGAGGGCGAATTACATTGCTCGCACACGCGCGGCCGCCGCGAGCGGGTGATAACGCTTGTTTAAAGGGGCCGTGGAACAGGTGTTTACGGTGAGTGTGAGCCCTCACACAGCACAAGTCTCCACGGCGACAGAACGGAGCGTGCACCCATGGAAACACCGACCACCCACGTTACGAGCACACACACAGCACCACGCGCTTTCACCCGCTTGTCCGAACCACACGAGGCTGCGATGGGTTATTAATGATTTATTATCGGGCGACTGTGATTCACTGTTGGGTCAGTATGGATCGGCAAGGCAGGCCTACACTATCGCCCAAGGGTCTGTACCCGATTGATCTAATTTGATAGGCTCTAAGAGGTTTTGGTTTTTCTAGCCTCAATCCCAATACTCTCTTTCCTCTTACTCACGGTTTCGTCCTCTCCGCACACTTCGACGTGTCGCACGGACGTTCGAGTGGCCGAACTGGGGACCGTCCCGGGCGCTGACTTCAGGAGCAAGGGAGCCTCTACCTTTCTGCGCCCCCCTTTTATGACTAACCCACATCAAAGGAAGCTGACCCGAGGGTCTTCTCGGCCAATCAGGTCGCTGTGCTTGCCCAGCCGCACTCCCGGTTTCCCTAACAACGGGTCCGCCGCTGACTGCGGCGCCGGCAGCGGTCCACGTGCGCCTTTGCTATGCTAATCAGCCGCGGTTTCCGTAACAAAGGGCTCGCCGCTGGCGGTTGCGCGGCGGCGGTCCACGAGCACACCTGCTATGCTAATCAGCCGCCCACCCTGGCTTCTCCTTAGGTTCGTGGCTGCGGCCACCCTGCCTGCCTTGCTGATCCGTGTGTGGGGGGGTGCATTTTAACCGTCGTGGCTGGATAGCCCCCGCCGTGACCATGTAATCTCAACCCAGGTCACAGCGCCGCGGTGCGAATTAGCATCGGGGGAGATCGCCCAATTCCCTGGCCACAGGAAACCATGAAGATTATCCCTATGAGGGCTTCCGGGTGAAAACCTGTTGGCCAGGTGACCTCCCCTCGGAGCTCTATGGGGGTGAAATGTGTGAGGGTGTGTTTATGTGGGGGGTGGTGAGGGGGAAGTGGGGTCTGCCCCGTCGCTTGGTGGTGGCGAGGTCGTAGATGGGGCGCCCGCTGAGCGGCTTTTGCGGCGGTGGCATCACACTCCCAAGCAATACGCTCAGTGATTGGGAGTGAAGTAGCTCGTGACGTGATCATATTCAGAACTGTGATTGGTTCCGATGATCCTGAAAGCGCCATTTGATATCCTTATTGGACAACTACTCGCTCAGATGTGGACAAAGCGGTCAGGGGCGAGTTGCGCAACTTTGAGAGCATTACGGTTGCTCGACTGATTGCTCTGGCGTGGGCCCAGCCTTACAATTGCTCACAACGTGTCTGTTGCGAATACGTATCGTACACATATTACACACAATGTAAAATGACCGCTATGCGCCAGATCATTACGTGAGTCTGACCCAAAAATCGGTGGCGAACCACAAGTGAACTGCAGTGTGTCATACCTCTACATAGCACGGGAACAGGTCGTTGAAGTTGTAGACCTTGAAGAGGAGCTTTCCCAAGGCTATCTCTACCACCACACAGCCGAGTGCCCACATGTTCACGTATTGCCTTTAATAACATCACACAGTATCACCACCCACAGCGCCATCAAGTATACAAAAGAAAATGATCCCCCATATAGCCTTTAACAGACTGTTAGGGCAAATTCTGTTTGCAAGTACCTATAAAGGCCAGAAAGGCGCATGAAGTGGTGGGTGGCCAACACCGCACCCGGCCACCTTTGTCTCCCTCATGGCAATGTTAATGCATCCCATCAGGTATTCATTTAAGGCTGAGTGGAGCTCGCGGAGGCCCATCACCGGTTCCGATAATCGTCACTGGTGTTGAACGTGAGCGGGAATCGAACTGATGGTTTCATAGCACAGCGCAATAACTGCTACACGACCGCTCCCCACACACATGCTTGCATAGGCACACACAGCAACAACAGCCGCCATTCGTCACCGGCGGTGACATCACCAGGGTGCTTGTGCCAGGCTAGGTGCACTCCGAGGCCACGTAAAGTGCCAAAGGCTCGCTGACAGGTCACAGGACAGAATACATTTTTTTTTATTTAACCAGGTAAGGCCCACTGAGCTATTTAGCTATTTTTCAGTAGCGATCTGGCTACAAATGATAGCTCAGTGAAGCTGCTTATCACGTGCAAATGTATCGCAGCCAAATACTCTAAAAGCATGTTTCTAAATTTAGAGGGAAAGACTTGAGGACCCAGAGAAAAATCCATGTGACCACGGGGAGAAAGGCAAAGCGTCAGGATCAGGATCGTACCCACAGCCCCCTGTATACCAGGGGAGGTAGTTAAAATCTCTCCACCGTGGTGTTGGGTTGGCTGACTACTGCAACTTGCTGCATTTTAGCGATTCGACACTCTGCTCATTGTCATGAGCGTCGCTCTTCTGCCCTCTGTTGTTGGAGGGTAACTGCGTTCTTCATGACATATGTGAGTCTTGAGCAAGTCCACTGAGCTCCACATCCTTCCCATATTGCAACAGTCCATCTCTTCTCCAGGCCGTACCGCGTCTGTTTAGTCCCCTCTATCCAGCGAAACAGAAACTGGCTGGGCATGTGGTGGCTGGGAATGCGGGGTGACATGACACAACCAATGCAGCATTGCCCATCGGAGGAGTTCACTGATGGGAATGTGTTCAGATCTTTGAAGGATTTATGTTCTCCTCACACAATTCAGCCTGGTTAAACACAAAATGGATCTTTGGTTCTTTCTTTCGGTAAAGTCACGTAGGTGTTGCGCCATAACAAGGCGCTGTAAGGAGCTTACCTGCCACCACGCTCACGGGCCGACAGGGGGCAGCCGAGAGAGAGCGAGGTGGGAGGCCCGTGACCGGAGGTTGACACCCCAGACCCCCCAGGGACTGGGGGCTGAGGGGGATGGGCTCCCCCCACCCCTTCCTAAGACCCCTTAAGATTTAAGACCCTCTAAGACCTTCCAGAAGGTTCTGGAGGGGGGGGGGGTCATGAGGGGAGGGGTAAGCCCAACCTGGGGATAAAAAGCCGACCCTCTGAACGGTTCCAGCAGTGTTCGCCAACTCAAGCTTGAAGACATCTGAAGACCTGAAGACTGGACCAGCACCCGGGAACCCTCAACCGAGGCTCTCGTTAGAGCCGGGTTGTGGCGGACCCGAGGTAGCTCGGACACCCTGGGACCCTCCCCGAGGCTCTGGTCAGAGCCGCAGTGTAGCGGACCAGGGGTGAGCCCCGTACCCTGCCTGGAACGGGTCGGTCCAGTCTTCCCTTAGCCGCCGTGGCAAGGGACCGGTGTGTAGAGTCGCCTGGAGTGTGTAGGACGCGCTAGAAGGGAGCGTGTACCTCCCTTAGGCTATCGGGTTGAAGGGGCCCACTTCAGCAATTGTTTCTTGCTGTGGTTGTCCCACCTGATGACGGACGCTTGTGTTACGCCCGAAACGTCGTGATTTAATACATTTTATTTTATACCTACGCGACTTTACCGAAAGAACCAAAGAGTATGGATCCCTGCAGTCACAAAAACTTCAAATCTAGATTGACAAAATGGATCATAGGCAGGCCAACCTGAAAATTTCGAACCGGTGCAGATATTCTATGAGAGGGGTCCACATTCCGCAAGCAAAGAGAAGGAAGAGCAAGACTGTTTCCGAAAATACTGGGATCTTTGTGTCGAGTGACAGACCAGGTAGCTTCCACACAGCATTAAGCAGCTGATCAAAATATAATGCCGCTCGACTGATTCGGAGTGAGAGCTCTGCTGCCAATCTGGAGTTGGTCATGAGCACACAGCCCAGGTATGGACACTTCTCTACTCTTTCCCCAACTGCACCATCATGGCGGGGAGTTGACTCAGTGGAGTATTGGATTATACAAAATACATGAGCAGGTGCTTAATTTGGTGAGGCTGATAGTAAGGCCTATCTCTTAGTGGCACGCTGCAGGTTCAGCAGCAGAACCTTCAACTCATCAGTGGGCAGCAACCACCAGATCATCACTGTGCATAACATGGTTGACCAGGAGGATCAGCCTCCCATTGTATCTGTACCAGATTAAAATTCCACAGGTACAGCCATAGAAGGCTTCTCGAATTACATGGTCGAACATGATGTAAACAATGCAGGAGTCAGATGAGATGCTGTCGCACCCCAAGATGAACAGGAAACGGCTGCGAATGGTGTTGCTCATGAGCGAGAATTGAACTCGGGTCGCCAGGTTCATAGCGCACACATATACTCATGCATGCGGTTGAGGTCACTTACTTTGAGAAGTCTCATGGAAGCTGCAACCAAAGTCTGTTACCCGCACGGTCCCAGCCATGGGGTCCTTGACCAAGATATTGCCCTAGACCAGAGGACGGTAACGAAAATAACGAGATACATTCTTTATTCGGTAAAAAAACACTCTTTCAAGAGCCGTAATGCACTGTGTGGTTCAAGTTCAAGTTCATTTATCAGGTACTAATAATAAAATAATAAAAATAAAAGATAATAAAATCATTCTCACGACGTTTCGGCCACAACACAAGCAGCCGTCCTCAGGTGAAGACCAGGTCTGTCGGGGAGACGTGACTTTACCGAAAGAACCAAGAAGATGAATCCCTGCAGTCACGAAAGCTTTAAATCGAAATTTAACCTTCCATATATATGTAGTGGTGATACGCGCTGGTAGTAAGGATCGTGGGGTAGCGCGTGGTGATTGGCTGTGTGTTGGTGACGCGCGCTGACGGTGAGGGATCGTAGGTCAGCGCGGGGTCATGGGTTATGTGATGGTGATTGGCTGTGTGTTGGTGACGCGCGCTGACAGTGATGGATCGTGTGGCAGCGCGTGGGGATTGGTTATGTGCGCTGGCACAAGAAGGGATCGTGTGGCAGCGCGTGATGATTGGTCGGCGAGGGTGGGTGCTCGCATCGCGGTCCGCATAGGCTCCGTCTCCTTGGAGCGGAGGGCTATATAAGGCGGTGCGCGCGGGCGCTCGGGGAGAAGTTGGTGACCAGTGAAGACGGAAGACGGAGGAGGAAGAGATAGGGCCCTGAGACACCTAGTCCCGCTGTCCTTGTAAGGACCGGGGCCCTGTGTGGCTCAGAGGCGGGACCTTGGGACCCGGGGGCCGGACGTCCGTGTGAGGACCGGGCCGCGGGACCCAGTGGTCGTGATCCGTACCCAAGCTGGGATGGGTCTAGAGGTTCCCCCGGATGCTACGGGGCTGGAATGCCCGTGTCTGTGTAGCCGGGTGGAACGTGTAGCGTGAGCAGTAGTTACCACCCGTGTCAGGTGGAACGTGTAGCGTGAGCAGTAGTTACCACCCGTGTCAGGTGGAACGTGTAGCGTGAGCTGTAGTGACAACACGTGTTATTATGACAACCCAAGTGTGAATAAAATGTGCTACCCGTCAAGTGGTTTCCCGCCGTAGTTTACTATACTTCATATACACAGATACGAAGGTATTGTCAAAACCAGGTGGGCCGTTTGTACATTTTTCCACCAACAAAATTATAAGAGGCTTGCACAAGTCCAAAAAGTTGTATAAAGTGTGGGGTAAATAGTTGATGTAAAAGGTTTCTGAAAATTGTGGACCCCCGCCCCTCAAAAAATATCTTTA
The DNA here is from genome assembly GCF_964198595.1 of Lampetra fluviatilis. NCBI lineage: Eukaryota > Metazoa > Chordata > Hyperoartia > Petromyzontiformes > Petromyzontidae > Lampetra > Lampetra fluviatilis. Next base: position 6,500,243 of record NC_136342.1, on the reverse strand, counting down.
CCCCTCGTAGGTATATATACCTACACACCTTACATACAACAGAGGAAGTAGTATCTATTGACTCTGTAGTAGTATCTACTGACTGTACCGTAGTATCTACTGAGCCAGTAGTAGCTACTGTGTAGTAGTATTTAGTGACTGTAGTAACTACTGACCATAGTAGTATTTACTGGGCCTACAGTAGTATCTACCGACTAACTGTATAGTAGTATCTGCTGACTCTAGTAGCTACTCACCGTAGTAGTATGTACTGACTGTATAGTAGTGAAGTACCGGTGAAGACGCTGGACACCCAGGTTGAGGCACACGTATATTTATTTCAGCTTATCGGTACAGGACAACACTAGAGGGGGTAGCGGCCCCCTCACCCGGATAACTGGGGATACCCCCTAGCTAATCTCACCTATCCCCAAGTCCTCCTCTAACGAGCTAGGGGAGGCTAACTGGCCCGACACTGGTGAGTCGGGCTACGGTCTCCGGAGTCCCAGGGTCTAACCCTGGTTCACGGAACCACGCCTCTGGCTCGCTCCTCTGCAGCCCTGACAAGGGCGGCGTCGAGGGGAGTCCAGGGCTCTAGCTAGAGGATCTTCACTCTTCCTCCTTCGTTCCCAGACTGAGCCCCGAGCTCTCTTTGTCCTCCCCCTTTATACCCCCCATCAGGATCACAACCCCCCAGGCTGCCTGATGCGGACGTCGCTGCGGGCACCCCCCCCGTGTACTCCCGTAACTCCGCCCACTGTGTTTGTTACCCATTGGATCGTATGCACTTACAGCCCTCCCGTAACAGCCCTACATCACCCCCCCCATTACAGCTCGCAGCCGTCCCGGCTGCAACAATTCCAAATAAAGGAACAATTACCCCTCGACCCCGTGTGTGCCTCATTTTTTCAACAAAATGCAAATAGCAGAACAACAACAAGAACAACAACCATACCCCCGAAGGGAATGTCCGACGCACCCCCCCCCCCGCATAAATACGAAATCCGTAAGCACGTATGTACAACTAGCCAGGAACTCCCCCATCACACACAGCACACCCACGACACACAACGCACCCACAACACACACACCGCGCCCACACAACACAACACACTCAGTGTGCAAGGAGCACACCACCGACGCAGCATACAGTAACCATGACACGTGAAGGAAAATAAATAAGAAAAGTTTTTTTTTTCTTTTTCTTCCTGCTGTATATTATAAGAGTCTGCGCATTTTAGCGCGCGTCCTTGCCGCAGGCCCGTCACACGGGGCAACCCCGGACGGCGGACCATCCGGTGGCGGCTGTCCCATTCGAGGTGAGGTCGCGATTGAAGTCGCGCGACTGTCGGCATCACCTGTGGGGGTTCCAGGGCGTGAGCCCGTCATTCCCGGTACACCTGTGGGTGGGACAGCCGGCAACACATCAGGCGAGAGCAGCGACGGACCCTCCGAGTCGGTCGACCCCCCACATGCTTGGCCTCGCGTGCGTGGCGTGGGCCCCCGCACCGCAACAAACGGCTTCAGCCTAGAGGGGTGTACAAACCACCGGCGCCTCCCCCATTGGATTCGAACGCACTGAGGCCTCAAAACCTCAATAACCTCGACGGGGCCCCGCCACGGGCGTACGAGTTTAGAGGAGGTCGCGAGTGGTACCTGGGGACAGTGCAGCCATGCCCTGTCCCCCGGCTTCCACTGCAGCACGTGCGCGCGAGCCAGTCTGAGGCGCTCGTTCGCCTTCTGACGCCTGTCAGAATTTAGCCTCGCCGCATCCCGCGCCTCAGTCAGTTTGTCAAGGTTAAATTTAACGTGATCGTCCAATTTAGATTTGCCCAGCGGCACGTGGATCTGCAACTGTGCCCGAACAGGTGGGTCGGGTTCGCGGCCATACATAAGAAAGAAAGGTGAAAACCCCGTCGCAGCATGGGGAGCCAATCTGTATGCCGCTAGAACCCCTTGAATTTGTAAGTCCCAATCAGCCTGTGAGTCCGAAACTTGCTGCGACAACATAGACGTGATGGTGCGATGCAGACGCTCGACCATCCCGTCCGTTTGCGGGTGATAGGGGGAGGTTCGAATTTTTTTCGTTCCCAGGAGATCACAGACTTGTTTTAGGAGTTTCCCCGAAAAATTTCTACCCTGGTCGGTCAACAACCGCTCCGGGGCACCTTTGTCCATGACATAACCTTGGACAAAGGCGTCGACGATGGCTGCTGCCGACTGATTCGCCAGGGGCCAGGCCATAGGCCAGCGCGTAAAATATTCGACCCCAGTAAGCAAATATTTATTTCCCCTGGAGGTGGCGGGGAATGGCCCCAGAATATCCAGTGCGACCAGTTCATTTATTCTGGAGACCTGGATGGATTGTAAGGGCGGGTTCGACTCCCGTGCCGGTGGTTTGCGCTGCGCACACTGAGGGCATGCCGCCAACAGATCAGCAACATCCCTTGTCATACCCGGCCAAAAAAAATTCAGCTGAAGCAAGGCGAGTGTTTTCTGGGTACCTAGGTGGAGGAGGCGCTCATGAGCAGCCCACACCACCTTACCTCGTAGGCCAGAAGGGACCACCAGCCGGTGACGCTGGGATTTCCCGTCCCAATGCATAAGCAAGCCCGCATGGGTTTCCCATGCGTCGGCATGACCCGTCACACGCCCCCTCTCCCCGGCGCGACGACGCAACGCGAGGAGGGAGGCATCCTCCAACTGGAGGCGCCCCCATTCATCAACGGGCAATCCAAGCAGGGAATCTCTCCCCTGTTCGGCGATATCAATGGGGACTACCGTTTCATCGTCGGCGGCCGCCGCCAGGACCGGAACCATCACGTCCCCCACTGGCTTGCAACGCCCCGACCCCAGGAGACATGCGCATTCGGAGGCGGTTGGCATCCGTGACAGAGCGTCAGCGTTGGTGTGGCGAACGCCCTTACGATAAGTGGTTTCAAAACTGAAATCCTGGAGGACCTCCAGCCATCGGGACAATTGTCCCGATGGCTGTTGAACCTTCAGGGCGTACTGCAGTGCCGCATGATCTGTGCGGACGGTGAAATGCCGACCGTACAGATATGGGCGATACTGTTGGATGAAATAGACAATTGCCAACAGTTCCCTACGGGTGACACAATATCTTTGCTCCGTTGGAGACAACACCCGACTGCCGTACGCGACCACCCGTTCCACGCCGTCAACCACCTGGGAAAGCACGCCTCCAATACCCGTGTTGCTCGCGTCGGTATCGAGCAAAAACGGCCTCGAAAAATCTGGGTAAATCAAGGGAGGAGCCTTCACCAGCGCGTCCCGAAGGGAGCAGAAAGCAGCTTCCTCATCCTGACCCCAGTGGAACCGAACCCCTTTAGATGTTAACGCGTGTAGGGGTTTGGCAATTGTTGCAAAATTAGCGACGAAGCGTCGGTAATATGATGCGAAGCCAATAAAACTCCTGACCTCTCCCACCGAGGTGGGAGTCGGCCAGGAGCTGACACACTGCGTTTTGGCGGGATCGGTAGCAATACCCGAGCGCCCTACGATGTGCCCCAAATAACGCACCGACTCGCGTAACAAATGGCATTTTTGGGGCTTAAATTTCAAATTAGCAGCCCGCATCTTTAGGAAAACCGCCCGCAACCTCTGGAGATGTTCATCAAAAGTTTTACCAAAGACAATAACGTCATCCAAATAAATCAGGCACGATTCCCATTGCAATCCAGCCAAAACCAATTCCATCAATCGCTGGAAAGTTGCCGGCGCTGAGTGTAAGCCCATCGGCAACCGGTTGAATTGGAACAGGCCGTGCGGTGTACGGAAAGCAGTTTTAGGCTTAGAATCATCGTCCAGAGGAAGCTGCCAGAATCCCGAAAGTAAATCTAGTGTGGAGAAGAATCGCGCTCCCGCCAAAGCGTCCAGCGATTCGTCCATCCGTGGGAGCGGGTATGCGTCGGCAACCGAAATTTTATTAAGGCGCCGAAAATCCACGCAAAACCGCAACGAGCCGTCCTGCTTTTTAACCAGGACGATCGGCGCTCCCCACGGGCTGGTGGAGGGAGAAATGATGTCGGCGGCTAACATGTCATCAACAGCCGATTTGACATGGTCCTTTTCGGCGGGACTTAACCGAAACGGATTTTGGCGAATTGGCGCGCTGTCACCCGTGTCAATATGGTGACGCAGCAGGTGAGTGCAACCCAAATCATATTTATCACGACTGAAAACGTCGGAAAATTCCCTCAGTAGCGTTCTAAGCTGTTGGCGCTCTGAATTTGTCAGGTCCGTCGATCCCGCACAAAGCGCGTCGATCCACCCTTCATCGCTGTCCGAATGTGGGAGCATCCGGGAAGCAGTGCCAACGTGGTTCGCGACAGGTTCCTCGCAGGGCATTGGCGTCGCGTGAGCGAGCACCGTCCCTTGAGGAACCACCACCGTCTGCGATCCCACATTTAGGACCGCGATGAAAGGGTCCCCGTCCCCTCTTACGACGGTCTGGGCCGGAATCAAATGAGGCCCATTAACCCCGGCCCTAGACGGTCCCAGCAAAACACCCTGATCCCCTATGCCCTTAGCGAAGGGCTTACGAAGTTTCAGAGGCACTAGCATTTGAGCTCCCGGCGGCACACGAACAGTTTCAACGACGAACGCCGGTACCGTCGCGAACGCCGACCGAGCCGCCGCAGGGGATGGCAGGAACGCCATGCGCCGCCCCGATGGAAGCTCAATGCATCCTTGGTCGATCAAAATACGAATGGGCATTTTACCTAAGAAATCCGTCCCCAGCAGGCACGGAACCGCCAGCGAGGAGGAAACGAAAATCGGCCCCGACAATTTGATGTCCCCAATAGAAATTTGCGCTCGAATCTGTCCCATGATGCCGAGAGAGCCCCCGTTAGCGGCATAGAATGGGACGTTAACCGGCAGTAAAGGCCGGCTTTGTACGGGCAGAATATTGTAAATTAATTCCGAAATGATTGTCGCCGATGCCCCCGTATCGACCAAGATGCGTACTTCTACCCCGTCAATGTGTCCGACTACGGCCGACGACCCTGACGACGCGGCTACCACGCGATGGGCCAACACGGACCACTGTTTGGGCTCGATTTGAGTCCCCGCAGTGATCCGCGTTGGCCCCTCGCAACGCGACATCGGCCCCCCGTTTGTTGTGGTGCGAGAGCGTGCAACGGGTAGGTGCTTTGGCCAAACATGTGTGGTGCCGCGACTCGCCGGGTCATGTTGCTGGAGCTTGGGAGGAGGAGGCCCGGCGTCCCGTCGAGCCGTCGTCCCGCGCTGTCGAGGAGAGCGGCACCCCGAGGCGACGTGGCCCCGGACGCCGCAGTTGAAACACCGCGGGAGCCCCGGTGGAGACGACGGGCGGTTGAAACGGCTTGACCCGTCCCGGGCCGACCGTACTTCTTGCGCCTGTTGCCGTCGATGGTCGACGGCGAAGAGCTCCTCCGTCGGAAGGGTGGCTGCAGCCACCGCACGCCCTGCCGATGCCCTGCTGGCTTTCCGCCGCAGGGACAGAAGGTTGGCGTGAAGGAGGCGCGCCGCCTGAAGAGAGGTCATCTCGGCGTCCTCCTGTGCGACGACAGCGATGTCCAGGTCGTCTGCCAGGAGGAGTATTTTCTCCGTGACCATCGCGTCCACGCCATCGTCGTCCATACGGGGAAAAGCCGTCTTAGCCAGCGCTAGGAGGCTCGTCCTGTATGCCAGGGGCGACTCCTTCTCACCCCGCTTGCGCTCGTAGAACCGCTCTCTGCATTCCGCTGAAGGTCCATAGACCCCGGCCAGCAGCTGTAGTGCCTTCGGCAGAGTAGACCGCTTCTCTTTCGGCGCCGATGTGAGGGCGGCGAGCGCGTCTGCGTCGAGGAGCGCCGGCAGCGCGCAGAGGGCTTCATCGTCGGACCACCTTGCCATTTCTTGGTGGGCGATGAAGCGTCGCTGGAAGCCGCCCCAGTCGCCCTCTGCACCAACAAATTCTTTCAGCGGAGGCAGCCGTTGTTGTAGCGCAGCGTTCGCCTTGGACGTCTGTAGGCTGCTATCCCCGGGACTCGGCTGTGCGTCGGCGCGAATGGCAGATGGAATCGCCTGTCGCGGATGTGATGACGCTCCCTCCGCTGGAGATGACGCAGCTGTCCCAGCGAGAGCGGTGTCGGACCCAAGGTTGAGCCCGGCCACGCCCTCCGCAGCTGCCGTGACGATGGCGGGAAATTCAAAGTTTGAGTTTTCAGAAATGGCGGGAAGGCGCTCAGGTTGACGACTCCCCTCGCCCCGTGGTGGACCACCAGCCCCCAGCCGCGTGATGTTTTCCAGCGTGGCGGCAGCGGCGTACAGTAGCTCCGCCAGTCTCGTGAGCCAGCCGTAGCGCGTCTGGCTGCGGCCCCTCTTCATGCCGATGCCCCGGTAGGAACGCGTCGGCCCCCGGCTGCGCCATGTCTTGGTGAGCCGCCTCGGGCTCAACGACTTCAGCAGTGTCCTCCTCCGGTACTCTGGCTCGAGCTGTCTGACGTGTTTCCATGTCCGTAGTACTTCTGACACCAGATGAAGTACCGGTGAAGACGCTGGACACCCAGGTTGAGGCACACGTATATTTATTTCAGCTTATCGGTACAGGACAACACTAGAGGGGGTAGCGGCCCCCTCACCCGGATAACTGGGGATACCCCCTAGCTAATCTCACCTATCCCCAAGTCCTCCTCTAACGAGCTAGGGGAGGCTAACTGGCCCGACACTGGTGAGTCGGGCTACGGTCTCCGGAGTCCCAGGGTCTAACCCTGGTTCACGGAACCACGCCTCTGGCTCGCTCCTCTGCAGCCCTGACAAGGGCGGCGTCGAGGGGAGTCCAGGGCTCTAGCTAGAGGATCTTCACTCTTCCTCCTTCGTTCCCAGACTGAGCCCCGAGCTCTCTTTGTCCTCCCCCTTTATACCCCCCATCAGGATCACAACCCCCCAGGCTGCCTGATGCGGACGTCGCTGCGGGCACCCCCCCCGTGTACTCCCGTAACTCCGCCCACTGTGTTTGTTACCCATTGGATCGTATGCACTTACAGCCCTCCCGTAACAGCCCTACAGTAGTATATACTGACTGTAGCAGTATTGACTGACTGTAGTGGTATATACTGTCTGTTTTAGTATCTACTAACTCAATATAGCATGATCTACCAACTCGATAGCAGTATCTACTATCACTACAGCAGTGCATACCGACTGAGGTGGTACCTGCTATCACTACAGCAGTGCATATTGTGGTGGTACCTGCTATGATTACAGCATTGCATACTGACTGTGGTGGTAGCTTCTATGATTGCAGCAGTGAATACTGCTGTGGTGGTACATACTATTATTACAGCAGTGCATACTGCTATGGTGGTACCTGCTATGATTATAGCAGTGTATACTGCTGTGGTGGTACCTGCTATGATTACAGCAGTGCATATTGTGGTGGTACCTGCTATGATGAGAAGAGGACATATTGTGGTGGTGGTACCTGCTATGATGACAGCAGTACATACCGAGTGTGGTGGCACCTGCTATGACGACAGCAGTACATACTTTGGTGGTACCTGCTCTGATGAGAGCAGTACATACTGTGGTGGTGGTACCTGCTATGATTACAGCAGTGCATATTGACTGTACTCACCACTCACCCTCACTATTCACCACTCACCCTCACCAATCATCCTCACCACTCACCCTCACCACTCACACCTCACCATTCACCCTCACAACTCACCACTCACCAATCTCCCTCACCACTCACCGTCACAACGACCACTCACCCTCACCACTCACCATCACCACTCAAACTCACCCTCACTACTCACCACTCATCCTCACCAATTACCACTGACCAATCACCACTCACCCTCACCACTCTCCACTAACCCTCACCACTAACCACTCTCTCACCACTCACCCTCACCACTCACCCTCACCACTCACAAATCACCACTCACAACCGCCACTCACTCTCACCACTCACCCTCACCACTCACTCTCACCCTCACCACTCACCCTCACAACAACCACTCACTACTCACCACTCATCCTCACCAATCACACCCTCACCAATCACCACTCGCGCATGCGCAACGGCGTGCTTCGTCACGTGCCGGTCGGCAATAGTAAATAAATAAATAAAGAGAAATCGCACTAAATCGATAATCGGATCGATTTAAAGGCGACGGACGAAAAATTGGAAATGCCTATGTTCACCGCGGGGCACGGGACGTGCCTCCTGGTAAAATTTTTTCGTCCTAAACCCCACGGCCCGAGCGCCAAATCCCTCGCAAGCGAGCGTACACAGATGGACAGACAAGACAGACGTACAGACAGACAGACAAAAAGTGACGTTTATAGGTAAGAAGAGGAGGGGGGAGGAGCCAAGGGGGGCGGGTGCAGGATGGGGGGGGGGGGGTGGAGGCAGGAAGGTGAAGGTGGTAGTAAAGGGTGGCGAAATGGACGGTGGAGGGAGGACGAGGTGCAGGATGGGGGGCGGGGTTGGGGTGTGGGTGGAGCCAGGAAGATGAAGGTGGTACTAAAAGACGGCATCACGGATGGTGGAGGGGGAGACGCAGAGCGGGGGAGAGTGACGGTTGAGGTTTAACATGGTTAATTTGAATCCATCTTCTCGGTTGAAGTTATGTCTGTTTGTATAAAAGAAAATATATATTAAAAAAAATTGTCCTAATTATTTTTAATATTAATTTTTGGAAAAAGGGGCATAAATACAACAGGGGCCAGTACCCACCAAGTTATTTCGCTGTGGCCAGCTCAGCCACATTGCCGGGGGCTGCTGCAACGTCCCTGGTGTCTTCGACGGGACTTCATCTCCCTCCACATTGGCATCATCAGCAAGGCCTAAGGCGAGTCGCGACACATCACACACTCGGCTGCTGAATCCATCTCACCCATTTTGTTCGTTTGGTTTATGTGGCCATCGTGCATTGGTAAGGGAGGGTTCGGATTTTGATCGGGCCGATCGGCCGCTCCGACCGGGTCGGTGGTCGAAGCTGGCCCATAAAATGGTTGCCGCGACTATAGGCTCGTCCGCTGTTATCGGCTTGATAGAGGGGGTTGAGATCAGGATGCTTGTTGACACCGGTGCGTAGGCGACCATCATTTCAGAGTTGCTTAAGAACATCTTGCCCCCTAAATGTCGAACCATATGTCCTGTCAAAGTTCCGTATTTTGTCACAAATGGCGGCTCATTGGGCATCATTTAAAAAATTACAGCGGAGGTGTGCATCGCAGATATCAAATTGACGGGACCGGTTCTTGTATCGATGTTCTTTGCTATTCCTTGCTTGCTTGGGAATTATTTTTTATGGAAAATACCCCTGAAAATTTTGCCATCTCCCACTCGATTGTGCACAGCCAACGCTACTGTGCAGGCACTTGCGAGTAAGACCGTAAAGATTCCCCCGGGTGTGCAAATGTGGGTTCCCTTACGATTGCACAAGCCGCTGAACAAGGAGGTGACTGCGTGAGTAATCCTCTTGGGACCCTCAAATAAAGCTATTCGCCGGTTGACGTTGGTAGGGGCCCAGACTCTGGTATCCAACGATCAGGAACCGTTCATTCAGGTCCTTAATGCAAGGTTAGACACGTCGGTTTTTCAGGAAGGCACCATGCTAGCTCATGCGTCGCCTGTGCTTAGGAAGCATCGTTGGCATTATGGAGGCCGAGTCTAATACGCGGCCGATAAAGGATTCTGATGAGAAGTGGATGGATACACTTTGTTCGGAAAATGCGGATTTGTCCCAGTCCCAGACAGGGGAGTTGAAGGCACTCTTGCGTGAATATTTAGATGTTTTTAGCAAGGGCAAATTTGACATCGGCCGCACTATGTTCTTGAGTCATCACATTGATATGGGTGACGCCGCTCCCATCTGGCAGAAGCCCTACCATTTGAGTCCTAAGGAAAAATAACACGTGCGGCTGGCGGTTGATAAGATTTTGGCCGCCGATATCATCTCGCCGTCCACCAGCCCGTGGGGGGCCCCGATTGTCCTTGTTAAAAAGCAGGATGGTAGCTTGCGCTTCTGTGACTTTCGTAAGTTTAAAAAGATCTCCGTCACTGACGCGTACCCTCTTCCTCGGATGGACGATTCCCTAGACGCTCTAGCAATTTTGAGTCTTGACCTCCTTTCCAGATTTTTGCAGTTGCCACGAGATGAAGCCTCCAAACCCAAAACAGCCTTTCATACACCACAAGGTTTACTCGAATTTAATCAGATTCCGATGGGTTGTCACTCCACACCGGCTACGTTCCAGCAATTGATGTAACTGGTTCTGGCTGGTCTCCAGTGGGACTCGTCTCTGATATATCTTGACGATGTAATCGATTTCAGCTGTCCGTTCAAAGCGCAGCTGAAACGGCTGTGTGCTGTCTTACTTAAAATGCGTGCAGCGAACCTCAAATTTAAACCGCAGAAGTGTCACCTCCAAAAATCTGTTCGGTATCTGGGCCACATAGTAAATCAGGGATAGCGATGGACCCGGACAAAACCGCGTGTGTGCATTCTTGGCTGACCCCCGCGGCGGTGGGGGAGGTGTGGAGTTTAATTGGATTTGCGTCCTTTTACCGCCGTTTTGTCGCCGGGTTTGCCACGATTGCCAAACCTCTCCACGGCTTGATGGCTAAGGCCGCATTTGTTTGTATGGTAGACGCTTTGAGGTGCGCTCTGACCATGCAGCGCTACAATATGCGCTGCGTATTGAACAGCCATCTGTCCAACTTTAAAGTTGGTTGGAAGTCCTCCAGGACTATTCATTTGATGTTACTTATCGCAAAGGCTCCCGGCACACGAACGCTGCCGTCCTGTCGTGATTACTAAAGAGCGATGGGTGCGCGTGTTTTTTGGGTTCTGGGCACTGTCAGCCACCCAACCGAGCACTCGCCCCCTCCTTTTGCAGCGTCGGCCGAGGTTGGAACCTGAGGTAGCCGATGGTCCGGTGGCACGTGATGCCGTCATTGGGCTGGACCACGAAGAATGGGGGTGCCTCCAGGTAGAGGACTCTTCCCTGCTTAAATTGCGGCGCCATGTCAAGGAGGCTGATGGGGGCGAGGATCGACGGGGTGTTGCCTCTGTCATTGTTGGAGGCAGATTACTCATGCATTGGGATGAAGGGTTGCGCTGTTATAACATTGTTGTGCCCACTGCCCTGCGGGGTAAGGTCATTTGGGCGGTACACGAGTGACTGTTGCACCTGGGTGTGCATAAGACGTTGGCCACACTAAAGCTAGACTTCTTCTAGCCTGGCATAGCAGATGTCGCTAATTTGTTGAAAGGGTGTGGATAGTGCGTGAGGCAGAAACCGCCGTCAAAACCCTGTTGTCCACCGTTGCAATCGATTCAGGTCTCCTGCGTAAATGAACTGGTTGCTCTGGACATCCTTGGTCCATTTCCCACTACCCCTCGTGGGAATAAGTATTTGCTAGTGGGAGCCTGATATTTTTCACGATGGCCAGTGGCCTGGTCGCTCCCCAACCAGTTGGCGGCAACGATCATTGAGGCATTCCTCAATGGCTACGTAATGGACAAGGGTGCTCCCGAACGTCTGTTGACCGATGGAGGGCAAACATTTTTCTTTGAAATTGCTGCACGAGGTGTGCAATTTGTTGGGAACAAAGTACGCACGTCACCATACCACCCGCAGACGGATGGCATGGTTGAGCGGCTGCACAAGACTCTGACCTCCATGTTGAGCCATCAGGTCACGCATCCAATCGATACTCACCGTTGTTTTTAATGTACGGGAGGGAACACGACCAAATAAGGCTAAATAAAAAAATTCTGACTCCGTGCACTTTACCCTTTAGAAGCTTTCCGAATCGTGGGAGGCTTCCAGAGTAAATTCCAATTCGCGCCAATTGGCAAATGAGCGGCTAAGGGGTTCGCGTACTTCCGCACATGAGTGGGTGCCAGGGGACAAAGCCTGGTTGCACTGTCCACAGGAATCGGTGGGTACGTCGCCCAAATTGTTTAAACCCTGGAGGGGGCCGGTTGATGCGATTCTGGTCGTTCGACCAGTGTGTTCAGATTCACTTGGGTCAGCAGAGTTGGTTTGTACATCCCTCACACCTCAAGCCTTTCATCGCTCCTCGTGAGTTCGTTCCATCTCCACACCGCAGAGGCCGAGTGTCAGATGTGTCCGGCTAGCTGAGGTGTGTGCCCACTGAGGTTGGTCCTCTGCTGAGTCATGTGATCCCGTCCTCAGGTGCCGTGCGTTTAACGTCCCCCGAGCCACCGCCTGCGCTGTCTCCACTGTATTCGGGAGAGTACAGCCTATCCGCCCGGCCGACTGCTCTTCGTGAGGAGCCAGCTTCGACGGGACATTTGCATGTTCCCCCTTGGACCTCCAGGGAGAGCGAGTCCACCTCCCCTGGGGGTCCGGCCACAAGGACTCGATCAAAAACTCTTCGGTTTTCGTGATCCCCATGTACCCACACTTCTGGCCTTTGTTGTGCTTGCGGGTGTTGTTACACGGTGAGGGTGGGAGATGTTGGTGATGGAGGGGGTTCCGAGCGTTCGCGTGTTACTGCGTTTAGTTCTCTTCCCTTGTTGCCTATTGTTCTGTACGTTCTACGTCCTACAGTCTCCAACACGTGGTCCGGGACCCAAGCTGGGGTCTGGTCCAGTGTAGCAAGTTACCGTGTAATGAGTGCAGTTAGCCTGGTGGTCCACCACCATAGGTTATCCTGTTAAGGGGCAATTAACCTATGTGTTGCCTCCAAAGAGTACGCCTGCGACTCAGTTGAACCCACTACACAATAACAAAAATGTGTATTTTAAGAAAATTATGCAAATTTATGGAATTCTGTAAATGTATGCAAATAAGGCTCGGCTTCGTCACCTCAGGTGTATTACCAATCGTGATAATACAATGATTCTCGCTTAAACTTTAACTGATTTTGTTTTAGTGCAATTCTATCAGGTCTCAGAATTCAGATCTCACAAAAGGGATAGTTATTATAATATAATTACGATTATTATGCATGAACTTAGGAGGAACCACTCAGACTCTATGTTTAGCAACTTTAATATCTAAAAACTCTAATATGTGAACACACTTATGGTCGGAATTGTCAACACCATACTTCTGAAGATGTTCTACTCATTGATCCTTACAATTAACCCTCAATGGTTACGTTTGTTAAAACTGAGTAACAGAACAATAGGTTAACTCCTCAGAGCACCGCGATCATACACGGCGATAGGAAAAGTCCTTGACAAAAAAAGTACAATATTCATACGAAACGTGCTAAAGAAACATGTGCCCAATGGCAAAAATAGACATCAATGAATTCATTGGTAAAATTATGCAATTAACTAAATGTCTTGAAACAATAGTGTGAGTGCTTATCAATTGGCTAATGGAACATCAATGAATTCGCAGGCAAGATTCTGTGATCAAAACACAATAGTATTCCTGTGAGATGCTTATGTTTAGTGTCATCAATGAATTCATTGGTATGGTTATGCAATTAACAAAAACGACTGCCAAATACTTCTAAACGACCGTATTCATAGAACTCAAGGGACAGAACAATGCTTTTCATGATCAGCTAATAGTAAATGCACCACCTTGGGATGGCAACCCTTTCCAAAACACAAAGGTAACATCTTGGAGCAACATTATTAGTACCAATATGTGCGTTGTGTGTGTGTGTGTTCTTGCTAACTGTTGAGTAACCGGCTTCCAAAGTGCTGCATTTCTTGTACCTAAAATACCTCAGGTCCTCAGAAGTGGCGCTGGGTCTAAGTGTGTCAAACACAAGGCGCTCTTGACTGCTTCGTCAGTCTCTCTCCACTGCTGGGGTGGTTGCCGAGTCGGCACGCTGGTCACGATATCGGCGGTGCTTGTGCGGGAAGGAATGATGGGTCCGGCTCGGTCTGCGTCGATGTGCGCGATTATCTCGTCACCAGACACCGCTCTCAGCTCGTCCGCTGGTTGCCGCATGTCACCCCCCTTGGCACCAGACACTGTTGATCCTTGTAGATTTTGGAGCGACTTGGAGAGACAGCACCTGTCGTCTCCCCCCCCCCCTCTTCAAGAGTCCTCTTCCAGTTGTCTGTACGACTCGTGCTGCAGAGGACACGCTACAGATCAACTAAACTTCGCCTGTGGGTTGCGATTTAAAGGGGCACTCTCATGAATAGTGGTTGCACCAGTTTTCCCTCGAAGGGTTGACTTTGATCGGAGCACAATCGGAACGATTGTCACTATGATCGTGTTGACTGTACACAGCGACTTCGCCACCGGGAATAGTAATGCTACGGCACTCTTCCCCACGTTTGTATTGTAATACTGCAAGCACCAGCCTTGGCTGGCAGCCTCTCTCAATGATGCAAAAAAATACTCTCCGTGATGCGTGGCTTCTGCCGATGCAGAGCTCCCTATGAATTTTCCAGTCACGAGGGCAATCCCAGGAGCCTGCCACTCACAGTACTTCATCTTTCGTATGGCATTGTGGAAAGCAACAGTTTTATTTTTAATGATCGTCATAAATGAATGCAAAGGTTCCTCATCCAGTCCGATGATGTGGTTGACAATGTGGATTTCGGCGATACCGCCAGGATGTGCATGGATGGAGCATTCATCGGTCATGTGCTCGATGGTTTGGATTTCTCCACAGTAGCAGTTAGGTGATTCTTTGAGCAGTACTGATTAATGTTCTTGCGTTCTTGCTTATCTGAATTTTTCCACCTCAGCCTTTTTCTTCACAAAGGGGTAGCTGTTTGCCTTTTGAAGTCGCATGGGCTGTTTGTTGTCCGGATGTCTATATTACCGCCATGTTTCCATTCACATTTTGGGCAGCGTTCCCCATGCTCCCATCATGGGTTGGAAGCGTTAAATTTTGCGGTCTCTCAAAAAGGGGCACTGACGTTGAAGTCATGACCTATTGTGCACGGGTGTGTTTGCTCTCGCCATGTATTTCATCCTCTCATCACGGGTTGAAAGTAAAAAAAGTATACTTATAGCTTGGAAACGTACCACTTTCTGCAGTTTTGACTCTGCAAGTGACTCAAAGTACCTTTTGAGCAGAGTTCACAGCACTCACGTCACGGTTTGGAATTCTTGAGTAGTATTTGATATATTAGGGGGAGGCCCCTCCTGAGGTTGAATATATAACTAAGCTTCACACCTTACTGTTGTATTAAAAAAACCCCAGTCAGCTCATAATGATTAACTGCACTTCGGTGGATTTCACAGTCCAAGGGAGGTTCTTGACCCCTGCTGTTTCCGTCTTATGTTTGTTTTATTATGGGTTGTTTCCTTTATGGCGGCCTTCTCTTGAAGGCAACCGGGGATTACCTGCAGAATCTCATTAGCCCCCCTTGGGTTTGCCGGTTTTTTTTATTACATTTTATGACTTCCCCAGCAGGCTTGTGAGTAATTATCCTCTAGCTGTCTTGTGCGGCAAGGGAGGAGGCAGTGGGGGGGGGGGACTCACCCTTTCCGTGCCCCAGTGCTACATCCCGATCAAAATTATTACAAAATAGGCAGATTCACTCTTAATATAATTTTTTGGAAAAGGCCTACAGTTACGATGGTACGACTTGCGATATTTCGATCTTACGATGGGGATACGACAAAATTGTTAAATATTTTACATTTTGCGCGGCAGGCAAACGCTGCAGCGTACGAGGTACGATACTATACTTTATCATCGCCATCCTCTTCCGACAACGAAGTTAATGTAGCCATCAACAACCGAACATCGTTCAAGTATGCAGACGGACAGAATCTTGGCGAGTACAGTACAATATACGTTACAATACGTTCAATGCATGTGTAGAGGAGTAGAGAGTAGTGGCGTCGTGTGCGCTGTCCAGTGCGATGACGTCAAGGGACGTGGGGTCACGCGCGCTGGACAGTGCACATGACGTCACGTCTCCTAGGGTACTTAAGGGATACCCCGTGACGTAAGCGGGGTCACTGTGGGAACGGGTAGAGTAAACAGGGTGAAGAGGGAACCAGGGATAGAGAGAGGGATCGAATAGGGAGTCTGGGGAGAAGCCGGTGGTAGCCGTAGAGGTGCTTCTCTCTCTGGTCGGTGGAGTCGGCAGAGTCCACGATCCGACACGAGAGAGAGACCGGAGCTAGCCGGCAGGGACCCGGACTCAGAGTAGCACCCCTAGCCCCTGGGAGTTGTGTACCCTGTGTAATATTGTAACAGCTTTAATAAACCCTGGCGAAAGCCCTTAACTTACCTCCGTCTCCGAGTACGTCCGTCGGAACTACTCAACACATGTATGATACATAGCTTTAGCGATTTCATTTTAGGGTTACCATGATACGATACATACGTTCAATGCATGTTAAAAGTTTTACAGGTAGGAACAGTTCCACACTGCCCACCAGGGATTATTCGTTTGTCTGTCTGTCGTGCATAGCCACGCCCTCGATTTGTATTTCATGGAGCGCTTCGGGCGGGCTCAGCACCACGTGACGCGCCGCCCCACGCAGCTTGCGCCGCGTGACAAGGATCGCACGAATGCGCTGTCCAACCAAGTTCCTACCTGCCCACTCCGAAGGAATGTTTATAGCAGATAGGATTTTTCGTGAAAAAACTTTCTATGAAATTGCAGTTCATATAGGTAGGCTAAGAATTTACCTTGTTTTTTATTTAACATTTTACTGTGCAATACAGTATTGTTATTTTTCGATTTAAAGCTTTCGTGACTGCAGGGATTCATATTCTTGGTTCTTTCGGTAAAGTCACGTAGAAGGGAAATAATAAAATAAATACAATTTATGTTCTTTTATTATTATTTCCCTTCTACGTGACTTTACCGAAAGAACCAAGCATAGTATTGTAATTAATAAAAACATACAGTATATAGTTTATACAGTACGGTACTGTAAATTGCTCTGTTTTGCTAAATTATCACCATTCTTTAAGACTCCTGGGTAGGCTAGGCCATCTTCGACTTACGATATTTTTAACTTACGATGAGGTCGTCCTAACGCATCTCTATCGTAAGTAGAGGACTACCTGTATATACAACATGCTGTTCAAGTGTTTGTGATGAGATGTGATACAAAACTCCGAGTTGCTGAGGCAATTAAGCAAGCACCAGATAAATGCTAATATTATTATGAAAACATTGTGAATGCTTGAGAGCTTATTGGCTCTGACTCCTGGATAGAGATCTACCCAACCCCCAGGTCCGCAAATACTGGCCGCTCTTACTTTGCAGGTTTGAACCTAGAAATTTAGTGTTCAACTTCACATTCTTTTCATTAAAAGGCCTTAATTGTCTCAAGATTACACATCTACATGGACTCTATTTGACTGTATTGTCTAAGAAATCCACCCACACCTCCACTTTCACAAACTGCTGGGAGTTACCATGCTCTGCTTCACAGTCAGAATTCTCCTCCTGCTTCACGTTGCCTCCATCGATGTGAAGGTCTGATTTTGGAGTTGAATCTTCATTTTCACATTTTATCGTCACTTCTTCACTCTTCACCATTACTTCTTCACATTTAACCTTCACTTCTTCGCTCGTCACCATCACTTCTTCACATTTCACCTTCGTCTCTTCAAATTTCACCTTGATACATTTCATAGTGTCCAAGCTGGAATTTACTTCTGGTTCTTTTTTCAGGAGGGATGGGCTCATTGCAGCACTTTGACTTTCACAAGTCGATTGCAGACTACACTCCTTGGGGATCTTCTGATGCGTGTGTGTCCTCTGGTGTCTATGAAGAACTGATGGCCAATCAAATGCCTTCTCACACGCAGTGCACTTGAAGGGTTTCTCTCCTGTGTGTGTTCTCTGGTGTCTTTCAAGCTGTGATGAACCTGAAAATTCCTTCCCACACACACTGCACTTGAAAGGTTTCTCTCTCGTGTGTGTTCTCTGGTGGGTCTGAAGAGTAGATGACTGTGCAAACGCCTTCCCGCACAGAGTGCACCTGAAGGGTTTCTCTCCTGTGTGTGTTCTCTGGTGCATTTTAAGATAAAATGAAACTGAAAATTCCCTCCCACACACACTACACTTGAAGGGTTTCTCTCCTGTGTGTGTTCTCTGGTGCATTTTAAGATAAAATGAACTTGAAAATGCCTTCTCACACAAACTGCACTTGAAAGGTTTCTCTCCTGTGTGTGATCTCTGGTGAGTCTGAAGAGCTGATGGCCATGAAAATGCCTTCCCGCACACAGTGCACTTGAAGGGTTTCTCTCCTGTGTGAGTTCTCTGGTGTTCTACAAGAGCAGATGAACGTGCAAACGCCTTCCCACACACACTGCACTTGAAGGGTTTCTCTCCCGTGTGTGTTCTCTGGTGTGTTATAAGAGGAGATGAATGTGAAAACGCCTTCCCACACACAGTGCACTTGAAGGGTTTCTCTCCTGTGTGAGTTCTCTGGTGCTCTGTCAAATGTCCAGAATGATCCGTGCTGTATGCACGCTGGTCGCATTGTTGCCTTTTTGCATCGAGCTGCGCCGAGTGCCTTTGCTCCATCAGACCAATTTTGCAGAGGAAGCGACAGAGGAAGCGTCAGCTGCAGACAGAAAAAAATATCCACACCATCTACGTCAGTATCAAGGCAGAGGAATGAATACATACACAGTCACATGTGAATTACACGTCTAGACGTATTAATATATTCATAATATTCCCCAATTCATCACATGGGCTGTTAAGGCTCACAATGAGGGCAAGTTGTCAGAAACATGCCCGGAAGCCCGAGTATCTTCAAAGTGAATGTTTACCCAAAACTCCAAGCACACAATTTAGGCTGTCTAGCTACGAAATGAATATTTATTTAAGAAAAATTCAGCTAACATAGCAAAGGTTGTTGAAAATAATACTACTTGTATTTTGAAAAAATGCATAAATTAATATTCTTTGGGTCTTTCGGTGAAGCCACGTAGGCTTTCGCAACCAATATTATTCATAATATAGGTTTTTGGGTCAGATCGCGTTATTTATAAATGTGTCGTAACCCTCCACCACTCGACACGGCCAATCAGCAAAAAATGTGTCACGTTTTTCAAAGGACAAATAGTTTACTTCTTTAGCCCACCGGTGTGTTGAAGAGAGAAAGCACATTTCAAATTTTTGAGTACGACGTTTCGCTGGTAATTGCATCCAGCATCATCGGGCAATTCGCCAGAATGGTGAGGCTCTGCTCTTGCTCCCGGTCTTAAATAGAGCAGCAGCAGGGTGACGTCATAATTTAACTCATCAGGTGCAACGATTTGAGGGGGGGGGGGGTAATCAGGCGATTGTTACGATGTGAGTTGTAGATTAGTAATCAGTTGTAATGTGTTATTGTAATTATATGCTACGTTAGTAATCCGTTAATTAGTATTTGTTTCCCCTATAAGGAATTGTAATATGTATTATTTAATAATACGCTTCCAGGCCGCACTAAGCCTGTAACTGTCTGAGCGGTTAAAGTTATTTCTGTTTCTCTCAATTTCAATGGATTTTTTAATTAATTTTGTGCCAGTAGCAATTAGTTTTACACAACACTTCAACGTTATCAAAATCAATTGAGTGTCCCTGTTGGCAAGCATGTTATGCCACTGCCGACAGTTGTGTTTGAGATAGTTTAATATTTATTTGGTGTTCTTTTAGTCTTACACTAATGTTACGCCCCGTCTGTCCAATATAGCATCTGCCACATAAACATGTAATCCGATATACACCTTCTGTTGATAATTTAGGTAATTTGTCTTTAGTGCAAGTTACTAGTTTTAGAATTTTATGTACTGTACCAAATATTACTGTAATGTTTTGCTTTTGCAAAACACGGGCTAATTTGTCAGTTACTCCTGAGATATATGGTATTTTAATTGTTTTAACAATCTTATCGATTTCAGCAGTGTTGCTTTGCGATCGTGATTTGGCATTTAGTGCTGTTAATTTGAGCATTATTGTACCCATTCTGTCTTAGTGCTTCTTTAACATGTTTAATCTCTCACTAGACTTTCACAATCTGACACTGTTTTAGCCCGATGTATGAGCGTCTTGATAAGAGAGGATTTCTGAGCTGGGTGATGATGCGAATCTGCATTCAGATAGGCATCAGTGTGCGTTTGCTTTCTGTAAACGCTGTGTGTTATTTTACCATTTAGGCCATGTCCAAGTTAAATATCCAGGAACGGGAGTGTGTAATTCACCTCCATTTCCATGGTGAACTGGATGGCTGGGTTTTGTGCATTGAGATGGTTTAGAAAATCTTTAAGTGTATCTTTACCATGTGGCTAGACAACCAAAGTGTCATCCACATATCTCAACCAAAAGGATGGTTTTAATGTGCTCGGTAAGTGCTCTTGTTTCAAAGTTTTCCATGTACAGATTTGCTATAGCAGGTGATAAAGGAGAGCCCATTGCTGCTCCTTCCCTTTGTTTAAAGAAATCGCTTCTCCATAAGAAGTGTTATTTAAACAATGGTCAGCGAGTTTCGGAATATCTTTTGGTAAACCTGTATTCTTTACCAGTGTATCAAGTAATTTAAGCGACTTGCTCACTGGAACCTTAGTGAAAATCGAAATCACATCAAAACTCACCAAAATATCATTAGGGTTAAGTTTTATATATTTAATCACATTTACAAGATGTTCTGAATTTCTTATGAATGAGGATGTCCTACCGATGTAGGGCTGTATTTGTTTATTTATATATTTTGCTAATTTATATGTGGCAGAGCCAATTGTACTATGGGTCGTAATGGGATGTCGATTTTATGAATCTTTGGTAGCCCATACAGTCTAGGTGGTTTTGAAGCCCTTGGCTTAATTAGGAATTGCTCATTCTAAGGGATTAATGAATTTGCAATGATTGCAGTAGTCTTACGTTCCAAAGTATTAGTTGGATCTTGTTTAATTTTAATGTACTTTCCTCTAATAAATCTTTAATATTATTATCATAATCGGCTAGTGACATCACTAAAGTAGTGCGGCCTTTATCAGCTGTCAGGATCTTTATTTAAATGGAGCTCTCTTAAGGCTTATGCCGCGTTCGAGCTAATATTTACTTTTGGTACTTTCCTATTCTCAATTATTTTGGCAACCAGGTGTGTAGTCATCTCTGTCTCATGTGAAAGGAATCTTACTGCGGATTCTACCTCATCAATGATCTCATCCACTAGAATTGTGTATGGGGTAACGGCAAAGTTGTGGCCTTAAATTTGTCTCATATGGACTTGACCTTGGCGATGGACACTCAGCTTTGTAGAGTCTAGACACCTTCCACACATGATAATAGGGTTGTCCCCTTTTTTTCTGGCAACAAAACAGGTGTTCAGATTTAATTTGGAGCTTTCGTGACTGCAGGAATTATTCTTTGGTTCTTTCGGTAAAGTCACGTATAAAGATAAAATAATAAATTAAATACTAGCATACGACGTTTCGATTGCAACACAAGCAATCATCATCAGGTATAAATTAAATAGAAACACAAATCTAGTATACTTAGAAATGTAATGTAATACAACAGAGAGTCGGATAACATAACAGTCAACACCCTATCTGGTTGATTACGTTCTTCCTGAGAATGCTAAATTTAAGAGAGAGATTAAACACAGAACCAGAAACATAGACAGACATATAAGCAGACAGATATCACAGAGATACATAGAGAGAGAGCAAACATAGGCACAAAAAGAAACTACGCCTCTGTGTCGAGGCCTTAAATAGAGAAAGGGGGGGCGGGGAGAGAGGGAGGGGTTAGAGAAATTAGCATATCCATGAGTGGAAACGGTGAGTGGCAAGGTGTAAAAAGCTTGAGAGAGGGGGGCAGGGGCGGAGAGAGGGGGGTTAGATAAATCAGCATGTCAATGAGTAGCACGATGAGTGGTACGGTATGAATGCTTGAAAAAATTAGGAGGCAGGGAGAGAGACACACTAAATTAACTAACCTAGCAAAAATTTCGAAATGTAATGCAATGCAACCAAGAGGGTCGGTCAACACACAATTTAACGCATAGCCTGGTTGATTATGTTCTTCCAAAGATTGCTAAATTAGAAGTTAAGTGTGAAATTTGAAAAAACACAGTCACGAAGACCGATACACATGTAATATCGTTGAGGACTCTTGGACGCCGGGGTTGAGGCACACGTATTTATTTCGCAACAGTTGTCACAACCGTGGACATACAACACTGGAGGGGGTATCGGCCCCCTCACCCGGCTAGCTGGGAATACACTGCTAGCTATCTCTGACCTACCTCCTAGTCCTCCACTAACGGGCTAGGGGAGGCTGTCTGGCCCGAGACTGGTAAGTCGGGCTACGGTACCCGGAGTCCCAGAGCACTAGCTCTGGTTCTCGGGACCACGCCGCTGGCTCGTTCCTGCGCGGCCCTGACAAGGGCGGCGACCCAGGGGAGTCCAGGGCTCTAGCTAGACGATCTTCGGTCTTCACTGGTTTAGCTTTTACATTGTTCCCCCAGCTCTCCGGCTCATCCCCTTTTATACCAAAAACCCCCCGCTGAGGGGTGGGGCCAGCCCCCCAGGCTGCCCGGTGCGGACGTCGTTGAGAGCACCTCCCCGTGCACTCACGAAGCCCCGCCCACTGTGTTTGTTTCCCGTGTGATCCTATGTATACAGCCCCTCCGTAACACCCCTACATCACCCCCCCCTGTACAGCTCGCAGCCGTCCCGGCTGCAACCATGACAATAAAAGTTTATTTACCCCTCGACCCCGCGTGTGCCTCACAATTTTTTCAACAATAACGCGAACGAGAACAACAACAAGAACCAGAAAAGCAAGAAGGGAAAATAACCCGACGCACCCCACCCCCGAATAAATACGAATTTCGTAAAACCAACGTATATACAATTTGCAGGGAACCCCAGCACACACACAACACACAGTGAACACAACATACGTACAATCCAATGTGCCAGGAACACACCACCGACGCAGCACACAGTGAACATAACATGTGAAAAATAACAAATTTTTCTTTTTTTCTTTTTGTGCATCACAAGAGTCTGCGCATTCTTGCGCGCGTCCTCGCAGCAGGACCGTCACACGGGGCAACCCCGGATGGCGGGCCGTCGGGTGGCAACTGTCCATTTCCGAGTGAGTCTCCTCTCGATGTCGCGAGACCCTCGGCATCCCCCGTAGGGGTTGTCGGGCGTGAGCCCGTCATTCCTGGTGCACCTGGGGGCGGGACAGCCGGCAACACGTCAGGCGAGAGCAGCGGAGACGGACCCTTTGAGTCGGTCGACCCCCCACATGTTTGGCCACGCGTGTGTGGAGTGGGACTTCGCACCGCAACGAAGAGTTTCAATCTGGAGGGGTGCACAAACCACCGGCGCTTCCCCCATTTGATGCGTACGCACTGAGGCCGCAAAACCTCAACCACCTCGACGGGGCCCCGCCACGGCCGCACCAGTTTAGAGGAGGTCGCGAGTGGTACCTGGGGACAATGCAGCCATGCCTTGTCCCCCGGCTTCCACTGTAGCACGTGCGCGCGACCCAGTCTGAGCCGCTCATTAGCTTTCTGACGTAGGTCTGAATTTTGCATGGCAGCATCCCGTGCCTCTGTTAATTTCGCAAGGTTAAATTTAACATGGTCGGCCAATTTAGTTTTACCCTGCGGCGCGGGGATCTGCAGCTGGGCCCGAACAGGTGGGTCAGGTTCGCGGCCATACATAAGAAGGGGGAAAATCCCGTTGCCGCATGGGGGGCCAATCTGTATGCTGCCAGGACCCCTTGAATTTGCAGGTCCCAATCGGTCTGTGAGTCCGAAACCTGCTGTGACAACATGGACGTGATGGTTCGGTGCAGACGCTCGACCATCCCGTCAGTTTGCGGGTGATAGGGAGAGGTACGAATCTTTTTCGTGCCCAGGAGCTCACAGACTTGTTGGAGCAGTTTGCCGGAAAAAATTTTGCCCTGGTCGGTCAGCAGCCGCTCGGGAGCACCTTTGTCCAGGACGTATCCCTGGACAAAGGCCTCCATGATGGCTGCCGCCGACTGGTTGGCCAGGGGCCAGGCCATAGGCCAGCGCGTAAAGTACTCCACCCCGGTCAACAAATATCTATTGTCCCTGGGGGTGGCGGGGAATGGGCCCAGAATATCCAGCGCGACAAGTTCGTTGACTCTGGAGACTCTAATAGACTGCAAAGGCGGGTTAGACTCCCGTGCTGGTGGTTTCCGTTGCGCACACCGAGGGCATGACCCCAACAGATCTGCGACATCCCTTGTCATGCCCGGCCAAAAAAAATCAAGCTGGAGCAAGGCGAGGGTCTTTTGGGTCCCCAGGTGGAGGAGGCGCTCATGAGCGGCCCACACCACCTTACCCCGTAACCCAGAAGGGACCACCAGCCGGTGTCGATGGGATTTCCCGTCCCAATGCATCAGCAGACCCGTGACCATTTCCCATGCGTCGGCATCACCCCTCCCCCGCCCAGCATCCCCGACGCGACGACGCAACGCGAGGAGGGAGGTATCCTCCATCTGTAGGCGCCCCCATTCAGTGACAGGCAACCCCAACAGGGAATCTGATCCCTGTTGAGCGATCGAATTCGTCATTGACGCTGCGTCGTCGGCGGCCGCCAGGACCGGAACAGATATTTCACCCGGATGCCTGCAACGATCCGACCCCAGGAGGCATGCGCATTCGGGGGCGGTTGGCATGCGCGACAGAGCGTCCGCATTGGTGTGGCGAACGCCCTTACGGTACGTGGTTTCAAAATCAAAGTCCTGGAGAACCTCCAACCATCGAGACAATTGTCCCGATGGTTGTTGAACTCGCAGGGCGTACTGTAGTGCCGCATGATCTGTACGGACGGTGAAACGCTGACCGTACAGATATGGGCAGTACTGTTGGATGAAATAGACAATTGCCAACAGTTCCCGACGGGTGACACAATATCTTTGCTCCGCTGGAGACAACACCCGACTACCGTACGCGACTACCCGTTCCACGCCGTCAACCACCTGGGAAAGCACGCCCCCAATACCCGTGTTGCTCGCATCGGTGTCGAGCACAAAGGGTTTAGAAAAATCGGGGTAAACCAAGGGAGGAGCTTTAACCAGAGCATCCTGAAGGGAGCGGAAAGCAGCCTCCTCCTCCTGTCCCCAATGAAAGCGGACCCCCTTTGACGTCAAAGCGTGTAGGGGCTTTGCAATTGTCGCAAAATCCGCGACAAAGCGTCGGTAATACGACGCGAATCCAATGAAACTCCTGACCTCTCCCACAGAGGTGGGAGTCGGCCAGGAGCTGACGCACTGCGTTTTGACGGGATCGGTAGCAATACCTGAGCGTCCAACGATGTGTCCCAAATAACGCACAGATTCGCGTAACAGATGACATTTTTGGGGTTTAAATTTCAAATTAGCAGCCCGCATTTTGAGGAAAACTGCCCGCAACCTCTGGAGATGCTCGTCAAATGTTCTGCTAAAGACGATAACGTCATCCAAATAAATTAAGCACGAGTCCCATTGCAATCCAGCCAAAACCAATTCCATCAATCGCTGGAAAGTCGCCGGCGCCGAGTGGAGTCCCATCGGCAACCGGTTGAATTGGAAGAGACCGTGCGGTGTACGGAATGCAGTTTTAGGCTTAGAATCATCGTCCAGAGGAAGCTGCCAGAATCCCGAAAGCAAATCCAATGTGGAGAAGAATCGCGCTCCCGCCAAGGCGTCCAGCGATTCGTCAATCCGTGGGAGCGGGTATGCGTCGGCAACAGAAATTTTGTTGAGGCGGCGAAAATCGACGCAAAACCGCAACGAGCCATCCTGTTTCTTAACCAGGACGATCGGCACTCCCCACGGGCTGGTAGAGGGAGAAATGATGTCGGCGGCTAACATGTCATCAACAGCCGATTTGACATGGTCCTTTTCGGCGGGACTTAACCGAAAAGGATTTTGGCGTATTGGCGCGCTGTCACCTGTATCAATATGGTGATGCAGCAGATGGGTACAGCCCAAATCGAATTTGTTCTGACTGAAAACGTCGAAAAATTCACGCAGCAGTGTCCTAAGCTTTTGACGCTCTAAATCCGACAGGTCCGTCGATCCCGCACAAAGCGCCTCGAGCCACCCTTCATCGGTGTCCGAATGTGGATGCGGCAGAGGGACAGTGCCTACGTGATTCGCGACAGGTTCCTCACAGGGCACCGGCGTTGCGTGAGCAAGCACGGTCCCTTGAGGAACCACCACTGTCTGCGACCCCACATTGAGGACCGCGATGAAAGGGTCCCCGTCCCCTTTTATGATGGTCTGGTCCGTCCCCAGCAGGCACGGAACCGCCAGCGAGGAGGAAACAAAAATCGGGCCGGACAATTTGATATCACCGATAAAAATTTGTGCTCGAATCTGTCCAATGATGCCAAGTGAGCCCCCGTTAGCAGCATAGAATGGGACGTTAACCGGCAGTAAAGGACGGCTCTGGACAGGGAGAATATTGTAAATTAGTTCCGAAATGATGGTCGCCGATGCTCCTGTATCGACCAGGATGCGCACCTCAACCCCGTCAATGTGCCCCACCACGGCTGACGACCCTGACGATGCAGCCACAACGCGATGGGCCAACACGGACCACTGCCTGGGTTCGATCTGAGTCCCCATAGTGGTGCGTGTTGGCGCGACGGTGCGCAATGTCGGCCCCCCGTCCGTTGCGGTCTGCGAGTGTGTGACGGGTGTGTGCGTGGGCCAAACATGAGGGGTGCCGCGACTCGCCGGGTTATGTTGATGGAGCTTGGGAGGAGGGCCGGCGTCCTGTCGAGGCGTCGTCCCGCGCTGCCGAGGAGAGCGGCACCTCGAGGCGACATGGCCCCAGATGCCGCAGTTGTAACAGCGCGGGAGCGCAGGCGGCGACGACGGATGGTCGGAGCAGCTCGATCCGTCCCGGCCCGCCCGTACTCCCGCCCTCTGCTGCAGTCGATGGTCGATGGCGCAAACTTCTTCCGCCGGGAGGGTGGCTGCAGCCACAGTACGCCCGACCGCTGCCCTGCTGGCCTTCCGTCGCTGCGACAGTAGGTTGGCGTGGAGGAGCCGCGCTGCCTGGAGGGAACCCATTTCTGTGTCGTCCTGTGCAACGACGGCGATGTCCAGGTCGTCCGCCAGCAGGAGGATCTTTTCCGTTACCATCGCGTCCACGCCTTTGTCGTCCATTCGTGGGAAGGCCGTCTTCGCCAGCGCCAGGAGACTCGTACGGTACGCCAGGGGCGACTCCTTTGCACCCCGCTGGCGATCATAAAAGAGCTGCCTGCATTCCGACGATGGTCCGTAGACCGCAGCCAGCAACTGCAGCGCCATCTGTAGCGTGGAGCGTTTGTTCTTCGGCGCCGATGTAAGAGCGGCGAGGGCGTCGCTGTCGAGGAGCGCCGGCAGCGCGCAAAGAGCTTCGGCATCCGACCACTGCGCCATTTCCTGGTACGCGAGGAAGCGCCGCTGGAAGCCGCCCCAGTCGCCCTCCTCGCCCACAAACTCTTTGAGTGGAGGTAGCCGTTGGTGTAGCGCAGCGGCCGCCGTGGAAGCTCGCACTCCGCTGTCCCCGTTACTCGGCTGGGCTTCGGCGCGAACAACGGATGGCATCGCCGGTCGCACCAGTGGTGACGCTCTGTCCGCTGGTGATGACGCGGCAGCCCCTGTGCGGCCGATGTCGGACCCGAGGTTCAGGCCGGCCACGCCCTCAGCAGCTGCTGCGGCGATGGCGGGAGATTCGAAGTTGGGCTCCGTTGAAATGGCGGGAAGGCGCACCGGTCGTCGGCTGTCCTCGCCCCGTGGCGGTCCACCAGCCCCCAGCCGTGTGATGTGTTCGAGCGTGGCGGCAGCAGCGTACAGCAGCTCCGCCAGTCTCGCGTGAGCCAGCCTCAGTCCTTCTGTTGACGGCTCCCCTTCATCCCGATGCTGCGGTAAGGATGCGTCCGGCCCCGGCTGCTCGATGCCTTCTTCAGCCGTCTCGGGCTCCACAATTTCAGCGGTGTCCTCCGCCTCCGGTACCCCGGCTCGAGCTGTCCGGCGCGTGTCCATGTTCGTGGTCGTTCACTTCTGTCACCAGATGTAATATCGTTGAGGACTATAGGACGCCGGGGTTGAGGCACACGTATTTATTTCGCAACAGTTGTCACAACCGTGAACATACAACACTGGAGGGGGTATCGGCCCCCTCACCCGGCTAGCTGGGAATACACTGCTAGCTATCTCTGACCTACCTCCTAGTCCTCCACTAACGGGCTAGGGGAGGCTGTCTGGCCCGACACTGGTAAGTCGGGCTACGGTACCCGGAGTCCCAGAGCACTAGCTCTGGTTCTCGGGACCACGCCGCTGGCTCGGTCCTGCGCGGCCCTGATAAGGGCGGCGACCCAGGGGAGTCCAGGGCTCTAGCTAGACGATCTTCGGTCTTCACTGGTTTAGCTTTTACATTGTTCCCCCAGCTCTCCGGCTCATCCCCTTTTATACCAAAAACCCCCCGCTGAGGGGTGGGGCCAGCCCCCCAGGCTGCCCGGTGCGGACGTCGTTGAGAGCACCTCCCCGTGCACTCACGAAGCCCCGCCCACTGTGTTTTTTTCCCGTGTGATCCTATGTATACAGCCCCTCCGTAACACCCCTACACACAAGCAGAGAGAGACAATGAAAAAACCCAGAGAGAGAGAGAGAAAAAACAAACTTTAAACTTCCCCGTAGAAGTGGTTCAAACTTAATTTGGAGCTTTCGTGACTGCAGGAATTATGCTTTGGTTCTTTCGGTAAAGTCACATATAAAGATAAAATAATAAATTAAATTAAATACCAGCATACGACGTTTCGATTACAACACAAGCAATCATCATCAGGTATAAATTAAATAGAAACACAAATCTAGTATACTTAGAAATGTAATGTAATACAACAGAGTCGGATAACATAACAGTCAACACCCTATCTGGTTGATTACGTTCTTCCTGAGAATGCTAAATTTGAGAGAAAGATTAAACACAGAACCAGAAACATAGACAGACATACAAGCAGACAGATATCACAGAGATACATAGAGAGAGAGCAAACATAGGCACAAAAAGAAACTACGCCTCTGTGTCGAGGCCTTAAATAGAGAAACGGGGGGCGGGGGAGGGGAGAGAGGGAGGGGTTAGAGGAATTAGCATGTCCATGAGTGGAAACGGTGAGTGGCAAGGTGTAAAAAGCTTGAGAGAGGGGGGCAGGGGCGGAGAGAGGGGGGTTAGATAAATTAGCATGTCAATGAGTAGCACGATGAGTGGTACGGTACGAAAGCTTGAAAAAATTAGGAGGCAGGGAGAGAGACACACTAAATTAACTAACCTAGCAAAAATTTCAAAATGTAATGCAATGCAACACAGAGGGTCGGTCAACACACAATTAACGCATAGCCTGGTTGATTACGTTCTTCCAAAGATTGCTAAATTAGAAGTTAAGTGTGAAATTTGAAAAAACACAGTCACGAAGACCGATACACAAGCAGAGAGAGACAACTAAAAAACCCAGAGGGAGAGAAAAAACAAACTTTAAACTTCCCCGTAGAAGTGGTTCAAACTTAATTTGGAGCTTTCGTGACTGCAGGAATTATTCTTTGGTTCTTTCGGTAAAGTCACGTATAAAGATAAAATAATAAATGTAATTAAATACTAGCATACGACGTTTCGATTGCAACACAAGCAATCATCATCAGGTATAAATTAAATAGAAACACAAATCTAGTATACTTAGAAATGTAAAGTAATACAACAGAGAGTCGGATAACATAACAGTCAACACCCTATCTGGTTGATTACGTTCTTCCTGAGAATGCTAAGTTTGAGAGAGAGATTAAACACAGAACCAGAAACATAGACAGACATATAAGCAGACAGATATCACAGAGATACATAGAGAGAGAGCAAACATAGGCACAAAAAGAAACTATGCCTCTGTGTCGAGGCCTTAAATAGAGAAAGGGGGGGCGGGGGCGGGGAGAGAGGGAGGGGTTAGAGGAATTAGCATGTCCATGAGTGGAAACGGTAAGTGGCAAGGTGTAAAAAGCTTGAGAGAGGGGGGCAGGGGCGGAGAGAGAGGGGTTAGAGAAATTAGCATGTCAATGAGTAGCACGATGAGTGGTACGGTACACGAAAGCTTGAAAAAATTAGAAGGCAGGGAGAGAGACACACTAAATTAACTAACCTAGCAAAAATTTCGAAATGTAATGCAATGCAACACAGAGGGTCGGTCAACACACAATGAACGCATAGCCTGGTTGATTACGTTCTTCAAAGATTGCTAAATTAGAAGCTAAGTGTGAAATTTGAAAAAACACAGTCACGAAGACCGATACA
Organism: Lampetra fluviatilis; assembly: GCF_964198595.1. Taxonomy (NCBI): domain Eukaryota; kingdom Metazoa; phylum Chordata; class Hyperoartia; order Petromyzontiformes; family Petromyzontidae; genus Lampetra; species Lampetra fluviatilis. The sequence continues at coordinate 6,470,030 of NC_136342.1, read as the reverse complement.
CAAGCAGAGAGAGACAACGAAAAAACCCAGAGAGAGAGAGAAAACAAACTTTAAACTTCCCCGTAGAAGTGGTTCAAACTTAATTTGGAGCTTTCGTGACTGCAGGAATTATTCTTTGGTTCTTTCGGTAAAGTCACGTGCCGTATAAAGATAAAATAATGAATTAAATTAAATACTAGCATACGACGTTTTGATTGCAACACAAGCAATCATCATCAGGTATAAATTAAATAGAAACACAAATCTAGTATACTTAGAAATGTAATGTAATACAACAGAGAGTCGGATAACATAACAGTCAACACCCTATCTGGTTGATTACGTTCTTCCTGAGAATGCTAAATTTGAGAGAGAGATTAAACACAGAACCAGAAACATAGACAGACGTATAAGCAGACAGATATCACAGAGATACATAGAGAGAGAGCAAACATAGGCACAAAAAGAAACTACGCCTGTGTCGAGGCCTTAAATAGAGAAAGGGGGGGCGGGGACAGAGGGAGGGGTTAGAGAAATTAGCATGTCCATGAGTGGAAACGGTGAGTGGCAAGGTGTAAAAAGCTTGAGAGAGGGGGGCAGGGGCAGAGAGAGAGGGGTTAGAGAAATTAGCATGTCAATGAGTAGCACGATGAGTGGTATGGTACGAAAGCTTGAAAAAATTAGGAGGCAGGGAGAGAGACACACTAAATTAACTAACCTAGCAAAAATTTAGAAATGTAATGCAATGCAACACAGAGGGTCGGTCAACACACAATTAACGCATAGCCTGGTTGATTACGTTCTTCAAAGATTGCTAAATTAGAAGTTAAGTGTGAAATTTGAAAAAACACAGTCACGAAGACCGATACACAAGCAGAGAGAGACAATGAAAAAACCCAGAGAGAGAGAAAAAACAAACTTTAAACTTCCCCGTAGAAGTGGTTCAAACTTAATTTTGAGCTTTCGTGACTGCAGGAATTATTCTTTGGTTCTTTCGGTAAAGTCACGTACTGTATAAAGATAAAATAATACATTAAATTAAATACTAGCATACGACGTTTCGATTGCAACACAAGCAATCATCATCAGGTATGAATTAAATAGAAACACGAATCTAGTATACTTAGAAATTTAATGTAATACAACAGAGAGTCGGATAACATAACAGTCAACACCCTATCTGGTTGATTACGTTCTTCCTGAGGATGCTAAATTTGAGAGAGATTAAACACAGAACCAGAAACATAGACAGACATAAGCAGACAGATATCACAGAGATACATAGAGAGAGAGCAAACATAAGCACAAAAAGAAACTACGCCTCTGTGTCGAGGCCTTAAATAGAGAAAGGGGGGGCGGGGGCGGGGAGAGAGGGAGGGGTTAGAGGAATTAGCATGTCCATGAGTGGAAACGGTGAGTGGCAAGGTGTAAAAAGCTTGAGAGAGGGGGGCAGGGGCGGAGAGAGAGGGGTTAGAGAAATTAGCATGTCAATGAGTAGCACGATGAGTGGTACGGTACGAAAGCTTGAAAAAATTAGGAGGCAGGGAGAGAGACACGCTAAATTAACTAGCCTAGCAAAAATTTAGAAATGTAATGCAATGCAACACAGAGGGTCGGTCAACACACAATTAATGCATAGCCTGGTTGATTACGTTCTTCAAAGATTGCTAAATTAGAAGTTAAGTGTGAAATTTGAAAAAACACAGTCACGAAGACCGATACACAAGCAGAGAGAGACAACGAAAAAACCCAGAGAGAGAGAAAAAACAAACTTTAAACTTCCCCGTAGAAGTGGTTCAAACTTAATTTGGAGCTTTCGTGACTGCAGGAATTATTCTTTGGTTCTTTCGGTAAAGTCACGTATAAAGATAAAATAATAAATTAAATTAAATACTAGCATATGACGTTTCGATTGCAACACAAGCAATCATCATCAGGTATAAATTAAATAGAAACACAAATCTAGTATACGTAGAAATGTAATGTAATACAACAGAGAGTCGGATAACATAACAGTCAACACCCTATCTGGTTGATTACGTTCTTCCTGAGAATGCTAAATTCGAGAGAGAGATTAAACACAGAACCAGAAACATAGACAGACATAAGCAGACAGATATCACAGAGATACATAGAGAGAGAGCAAACATAGGCACAAAAAGAAACTACGCCTCTGTGTCGAGGCCTTAAATAGAGAAAGGGGGGGCGGGGAGAGAGGGAGGGGTTTGAGGAATTAGCATGTCCATGAGTGGAAACGGTGAGTGGCAAGGTGTAAAAAGCTTGAGAGAGGGGGGCAGGGGCGGAGAGAGAGGGGTTAGAGAAATTAGAATGTCAATGAGTAGCACGATGAGTGGTACGGTACGAAAGCTTGAAAAAATTAGGAGGCAGGGAGAGAGACACACTAAATTAACTAACCTAGCAAAAATTTAGAAATCTAATGCAATGCAACACAGAGGGTCGGTCAACACACAATTAACGCATAGCCTGGTTGATTACGTTCTTCAAAGATTGCTAAATTAGAAGTTAAGTGTGAAATTTGAAAAAACACAGTCACGAAGACCGATACACAAGCAGAGAGAGACAACGAAAAAACCCAGAGAGAGAGAGAGAAAAAACAAACTTTAAACTTCCCCGTAGAAGTGGTTCAAACTTAATTTAGAGCTTTCGTGACTGCAGGAATTATTCTTTGGTTCTTTCGGTAAAGTCACGTATAAAGATAAAATAATAAATTAAATTAAATACTAGCATACGACGTTTCGATTGCAACACAAGTAATCATCATCAGGTATAAATTAAATAGAAACACAAATCTAGTATAATTAGAAATGTAATGTAATACAACAGAGAGTCGGATAACATAACAGTCAACACCCTATCTGGTTGATTACGTTCTTCCTGAGAATGCTAAATTTGAGAGAGAGATTAAACACAGAACCAGAAACATAGACAGACATAAGCAGACAGATATCACAGAGATACATAGAGAGAGAGCAAACATAGGCACAAAAAGAAACTACACCTCTGTGTCGAGGCCTTAAATAGAGAAAGGGGGGGGGGGGCGGGGAGAGAGGGAGGGGTTAGAGGAATTAGCATGTCCATGAGTGGAAACGGTGAGTGGCAAGGTGTAAAAAGCTTGAGAGAGGGGGGCAGGGGCGGAGAGAGAGGGGTTAGAGAAATTAGCATGTCAATGAGTAGCACGATGAGTGGTACGGTACGAAAGCTTGAAAAAATTAGGAGGCAGGGAGAGAGACACACTAAATTAACTAACCTAGCAAAAATTTAGAAATGTAATGCAATGCAACACAGAGGGTCGGTCAACACACAATTAACGCATAGCCTGGTTGATTACGTTCTTCCAAAGATTGCTAAATTAGAAGTTAAGTGTGAAATTTCGAAAAACACAGTCATGAAGACCGATACACAAGCAGAGAGAGACAACGAAAAAACCCAGAGAGAGAGAGAAAAAACAAACTTTAAACTTCCCCGTAGAAGTGGTTCAAACTTAATTTGGAGCTTTCGTGACTGCAGGAATTATTCTTTGGTTCTTTCGGTAAAGTCACGTGCCGTATAAAGATAAATAATGAATTAAATTAAATACTAGCATACGACGTTTTGATTGCAACACAAGCAATCATCATCAGGTATAAATTAAATAGAAACACAAATCTAGTATACTTAGAAATGTAATGTAATACAACAGAGAGTCGGATAACATAACAGTCAACACCCTATCTGGTTGATTACGTTCTTCCTGAGAATGCTAAATTTGAGAGAGAGATTAAACACAGAACCAGAAACATAGACAGACGTATAAGCAGACAGATATCACAGAGATACATAGAGAGAGAGCAAACATAGGCACAAAAAGAAACTACGCCTGTGTCGAGGCCTTAAATAGAGAAAGGGGGGGCGGGGACAGAGGGAGGGGTTAGAGAAATTAGCATGTCCATGAGTGGAAACGGTGAGTGGCAAGGTGTAAAAAGCTTGAGAGAGGGGGGCCGGGGCGGAGAGAGAGGGGTTAGAGAAATTAGCATGTCAATGAGTAGCACGATGAGTGGTATGGTACGAAAGCTTGAAAAAATTAGGAGGCAGGGAGAGAGACACACTAAATTAACTAACCTAGCAAAAATTTAGAAATGTAATGCAATGCAACACAGAGGGTCGGTCAACACACAATTAACGCATAGCCTGGTTGATTACGTTCTTCAAAGATTGCTAAATTAGAAGTTAAGTGTGAAATTTGAAAAAACACAGTCACGAAGACCGATACACAAGCAGAGAGAGACAATGAAAAAACCCAGAGAGAGAGAAAAAACAAACTTTAAACTTCCCCGTAGAAGTGGTTCAAACTTAATTTTGAGCTTTCGTGACTGCAGGAATTATTCTTTGGTTCTTTCGGTAAAGTCACGTACTGTATAAAGATAAAATAATACATTAAATTAAATACTAGCATACGACGTTTCGATTGCAACACAAGCAATCATCATCAGGTATGAATTAAATAGAAACACGAATCTAGTATACTTAGAAATTTAATGTAATACAACAGAGAGTCGGATAACATAACAGTCAACACCCTATCTGGTTGATTACGTTCTTCCTGAGAATGCTAAATTTGAGAGAGATTAAACACAGAACCAGAAACAGACAGACATAAGCAGACAGATATCACAGAGATACATAGAGAGAGAGCAAACATAAGCACAAAAAGAAACTACGCCTCTGTGTCGAGGCCTTAAATAGAGAAAGGGGGGGCGGGGAGAGAGGGAGGGGTTAGTGGAATTAGCATGTCCATGAGTGGAAACGGTGAGTGGCAAGGTGTAAAAAGCTTGAGAGAGGGGGGCAGGGGCGGAGAGAGAGGGGTTAGAGAAATTAGCATGTCAATGAGTAGCACGATGAGTGGTACGGTACGAAAGCTTGAAAAAATTAGGAGGCAGGGAGAGAGACACACTAAATTAACTAACCTAGCAAAAATTTAGAAATGTAATGCAATGCAACACAGAGGGTCGGTCAACACACAATTAACGCATAGCCTGGTTGATTACGTTCTTCAAAGATTGCTAAATTAGAAGTTAAGTGTGAAATTTGAAAAAACACAGTCACGAAGACCGATACACAAGCAGAGAGAGACAATGAAAAAACCCAGAGAGAGAGAAAAAACAAACTTTAAACTTCCCCGTAGAAGTGGTTCAAACTTAATTTGGAGCTTTCGTGACTGCAGGAATTATTCTTTGGTTCTTTCGGTAAAGTCACGTATAAAGATAAAATAATAAATTAAATACTAGCATATGACGTTTGGATTGCAACACAAGCAATCATCATCAGGTATAAATTAAATAGAAACACAAATCTAGTATACGTAGAAATGTAATGTAATACAACAGAGAGTCGGATAACATAACAGTCAACACCCTATCTGGTTGATTACGTTCTTCCTGAGAATGCTAAATTTGAGAGAGAGATTAAACACAGAACCAGAAACATAGACAGACATAAGCAGACAGATATCACAGAGATACATAGAGAGAGAGCAAACATAGGCACAAAAAGAAACTACGCCTGTGTCGAGGCCTTAAATAGAGAAAGGGGGGGCGGGGAGAGAGGGAGGGGTTAGAGAAATTAGCATGTCCATGAGTGGAAATGGTGAGTGGCAAGGTGTAAAAAGCTTGAGAGAGGGGGGCAGGGGCGGAGAGAGAGGGGTTAGAGAAATTAGCATGTCAATGAGTAGCACGATGAGTGGTACGGTACGAAAGCTTGAAAAAATTAGGAGGCAGGGAGAGAGACACACTAAATTAACTAACCTAGCAAAAATTTAGAAATGTAATGCAATGCAACACAGAGGGTCGGTCAACACACAATTAACGCATAGCCTGGTTGATTACGTTCTTCAAAGATTGCTAAATTAGAAGTTAAGTGTGAAATTTGAAAAAACACAGTCACGAAGACCGATACACAAGCAGAGAGAGACAATGAAAAAACCCAGAGAGAGAGAAAAAACAAACTTTAAACTTCCCCGTAGAAGTGGTTCAAACTTAATTTTGAGCTTTCGTGACTGCAGGAATTATTCTTTGGTTCTTTCGGTAAAGTCACGTACTGTATAAAGATAAAATAATACATTAAATTAAATACTAGCATACGACGTTTCGATTGCAACACAAGCAATCATCATCAGGTATGAATTAAATAGAAACACGAATCTAGTATACTTAGAAATTTAATGTAATACAACAGAGAGTCGGATAACATAACAGTCAACACCCTATCTGGTTGATTACGTTCTTCCTGAGGATGCTAAATTTGAGAGAGATTAAACACAGAACCAGAAACATAGACAGACATAAGCAGACAGATATCACAGAGATACATAGAGAGAGAGCAAACATAAGCACAAAAAGAAACTACGCCTCTGTGTCGAGGCCTTAAATAGAGAAAGGGGGGGCGGGGGCGGGGAGAGAGGGAGGGGTTAGAGGAATTAGCATGTCCATGAGTGGAAACGGTGAGTGGCAAGGTGTAAAAAGCTTGAGAGAGGGGGGTAGGGGCGGAGAGAGAGGGGTTAGAGAAATTAGCATGTCAATGAGTAGCACGATGAGTGGTACGGTACGAAAGCTTGAAAAAATTAGGAGGCAGGGAGAGAGACACGCTAAATTAACTAGCCTAGCAAAAATTTAGAAATGTAATGCAATGCAACACAGAGGGTCGGTCAACACACAATTAATGCATAGCCTGGTTGATTACGTTCTTCAAAGATTGCTAAATTAGAAGTTAAGTGTGAAATTTGAAAAAACACAGTCACGAAGACCGATACACAAGCAGAGAGAGACAACGAAAAAACCCAGAGAGAGAGAAAAAACAAACTTTAAACTTCCCCGTAGAAGTGGTTCAAACTTAATTTGGAGCTTTCGTGACTGCAGGAATTATTCTTTGGTTCTTTCGGTAAAGTCACGTATAAAGATAAAATAATAAATTAAATTAAATACTAGCATATGACGTTTCGATTGCAACACAAGCAATCATCATCAGGTATAAATTAAATAGAAACACAAATCTAGTATACGTAGAAATGTAATGTAATACAACAGAGAGTCGGATAACATAACAGTCAACACCCTATCTGGTTGATTACGTTCTTCCTGAGAATGCTAAATTCGAGAGAGAGATTAAACACAGAACCAGAAACATAGACAGACATAAGCAGACAGATATCACAGAGATACATAGAGAGAGAGCAAACATAGGCACAAAAAGAAACTACGCCTCTGTGTCGAGGCCTTAAATAGAGAAAGGGGGGGCGGGGAGAGAGGGAGGGGTTTGAGGAATTAGCATGTCCATGAGTGGAAACGGTGAGTGGCAAGGTGTAAAAAGCTTGAGAGAGGGGGGCAGGGGCGGAGAGAGAGGGGTTAGAGAAATTAGCATGTCAATGAGTAGCACGATGAGTGGTACGGTACGAAAGCTTGAAAAAATTAGGAGGCAGGGAGAGAGACACACTAAATTAACTAACCTAGCAAAAATTTAGAAATGTAATGCAATGCAACACAGAGGGTCGGTCAACACACAATTAACGCATAGCCTGGTTGATTACGTTCTTCCAAAGATTGCTAAATTAGAAGTTAAGTGTGAAATTTCGAAAAACACAGTCATGAAGACCGATACACAAGCAGAGAGAGACAACGAAAAAACCCAGAGAGAGAGAGAAAAAACAAACTTTAAACTTCCCCGTAGAAGTGGTTCAAACTTAATTTGGAGCTTTCGTGACTGCAGGAATTATTCTTTGGTTCTTTCGGTAAAGTCACGTGCCGTATAAAGATAAATAATGAATTAAATTAAATACTAGCATACGACGTTTTGATTGCAACACAAGCAATCATCATCAGGTATAAATTAAATAGAAACACAAATCTAGTATACTTAGAAATGTAATGTAATACAACAGAGAGTCGGATAACATAACAGTCAACACCCTATCTGGTTGATTACGTTCTTCCTGAGAATGCTAAATTTGAGAGAGAGATTAAACACAGAACCAGAAACATAGACAGACGTATAAGCAGACAGATATCACAGAGATACATAGAGAGAGAGCAAACATAGGCACAAAAAGAAACTACGCCTGTGTCGAGGCCTTAAATAGAGAAAGGGGGGGCGGGGACAGAGGGAGGGGTTAGAGAAATTAGCATGTCCATGAGTGGAAACGGTGAGTGGCAAGGTGTAAAAAGCTTGAGAGAGGGGGGCAGGGGCAGAGAGAGAGGGGTTAGAGAAATTAGCATGTCAATGAGTAGCACGATGAGTGGTATGGTACGAAAGCTTGAAAAAATTAGGAGGCAGGGAGAGAGACACACTAAATTAACTAACCTAGCAAAAATTTAGAAATGTAATGCAATGCAACACAGAGGGTCGGTCAACACACAATTAACGCATAGCCTGGTTGATTACGTTCTTCAAAGATTGCTAAATTAGAAGTTAAGTGTGAAATTTGAAAAAACACAGTCACGAAGACCGATACACAAGCAGAGAGAGACAATGAAAAAACCCAGAGAGAGAGAAAAAACAAACTTTAAACTTCCCCGTAGAAGTGGTTCAAACTTAATTTTGAGCTTTCGTGACTGCAGGAATTATTCTTTGGTTCTTTCGGTAAAGTCACGTACTGTATAAAGATAAAATAATACATTAAATTAAATACTAGCATACGACGTTTCGATTGCAACACAAGCAATCATCATCAGGTATGAATTAAATAGAAACACGAATCTAGTATACTTAGAAATTTAATGTAATACAACAGAGAGTCGGATAACATAACAGTCAACACCCTATCTGGTTGATTACGTTCTTCCTGAGGATGCTAAATTTGAGAGAGATTAAACACAGAACCAGAAACATAGACAGACATAAGCAGACAGATATCACAGAGATACATAGAGAGAGAGCAAACATAAGCACAAAAAGAAACTACGCCTCTGTGTCGAGGCCTTAAATAGAGAAAGGGGGGGCGGGGGCGGGGAGAGAGGGAGGGGTTAGAGGAATTAGCATGTCCATGAGTGGAAACGGTGAGTGGCAAGGTGTAAAAAGCTTGAGAGAGGGGGGTAGGGGCGGAGAGAGAGGGGTTAGAGAAATTAGCATGTCAATGAGTAGCACGATGAGTGGTACGGTACGAAAGCTTGAAAAAATTAGGAGGCAGGGAGAGAGACACGCTAAATTAACTAGCCTAGCAAAAATTTAGAAATGTAATGCAATGCAACACAGAGGGTCGGTCAACACACAATTAATGCATAGCCTGGTTGATTACGTTCTTCAAAGATTGCTAAATTAGAAGTTAAGTGTGAAATTTGAAAAAACACAGTCACGAAGACCGATACACAAGCAGAGAGAGACAACGAAAAAACCCAGAGAGAGAGAAAAAACAAACTTTAAACTTCCCCGTAGAAGTGGTTCAAACTTAATTTGGAGCTTTCGTGACTGCAGGAATTATTCTTTGGTTCTTTCGGTAAAGTCACGTATAAAGATAAAATAATAAATTAAATTAAATACTAGCATATGACGTTTCGATTGCAACACAAGCAATCATCATCAGGTATAAATTAAATAGAAACACAAATCTAGTATACGTAGAAATGTAATGTAATACAACAGAGAGTCGGATAACATAACAGTCAACACCCTATCTGGTTGATTACGTTCTTCCTGAGAATGCTAAATTCGAGAGAGAGATTAAACACAGAACCAGAAACATAGACAGACATAAGCAGACAGATATCACAGAGATACATAGAGAGAGAGCAAACATAGGCACAAAAAGAAACTACGCCTCTGTGTCGAGGCCTTAAATAGAGAAAGGGGGGGCGGGGAGAGAGGGAGGGGTTTGAGGAATTAGCATGTCCATGAGTGGAAACGGTGAGTGGCAAGGTGTAAAAAGCTTGAGAGAGGGGGGCAGGGGCGGAGAGAGAGGGGTTAGAGAAATTAGCATGTCAATGAGTAGCACGATGAGTGGTACGGTACGAAAGCTTGAAAAAATTAGGAGGCAGGGAGAGAGACACACTAAATTAACTAACCTAGCAAAAATTTAGAAATGTAATGCAATGCAACACAGAGGGTCGGTCAACACACAATTAACGCATAGCCTGGTTGATTACGTTCTTCCAAAGATTGCTAAATTAGAAGTTAAGTGTGAAATTTCGAAAAACACAGTCATGAAGACCGATACACAAGCAGAGAGAGACAACGAAAAAACCCAGAGAGAGAGAGAAAAAACAAACTTTAAACTTCCCCGTAGAAGTGGTTCAAACTTAATTTGGAGCTTTCGTGACTGCAGGAATTATTCTTTGGTTCTTTCGGTAAAGTCACGTGCCGTATAAAGATAAATAATGAATTAAATTAAATACTAGCATACGACGTTTTGATTGCAACACAAGCAATCATCATCAGGTATAAATTAAATAGAAACACAAATCTAGTATACTTAGAAATGTAATGTAATACAACAGAGAGTCGGATAACATAACAGTCAACACCCTATCTGGTTGATTACGTTCTTCCTGAGAATGCTAAATTTGAGAGAGAGATTAAACACAGAACCAGAAACATAGACAGACGTATAAGCAGACAGATATCACAGAGATACATAGAGAGAGAGCAAACATAGGCACAAAAAGAAACTACGCCTGTGTCGAGGCCTTAAATAGAGAAAGGGGGGGCGGGGACAGAGGGAGGGGTTAGAGAAATTAGCATGTCCATGAGTGGAAACGGTGAGTGGCAAGGTGTAAAAAGCTTGAGAGAGGGGGGCCGGGGCGGAGAGAGAGGGGTTAGAGAAATTAGCATGTCAATGAGTAGCACGATGAGTGGTATGGTACGAAAGCTTGAAAAAATTAGGAGGCAGGGAGAGAGACACACTAAATTAACTAACCTAGCAAAAATTTAGAAATGTAATGCAATGCAACACAGAGGGTCGGTCAACACACAATTAACGCATAGCCTGGTTGATTACGTTCTTCAAAGATTGCTAAATTAGAAGTTAAGTGTGAAATTTGAAAAAACACAGTCACGAAGACCGATACACAAGCAGAGAGAGACAATGAAAAAACCCAGAGAGAGAGAAAAAACAAACTTTAAACTTCCCCGTAGAAGTGGTTCAAACTTAATTTTGAGCTTTCGTGACTGCAGGAATTATTCTTTGGTTCTTTCGGTAAAGTCACGTACTGTATAAAGATAAAATAATACATTAAATTAAATACTAGCATACGACGTTTCGATTGCAACACAAGCAATCATCATCAGGTATGAATTAAATAGAAACACGAATCTAGTATACTTAGAAATTTAATGTAATACAACAGAGAGTCGGATAACATAACAGTCAACACCCTATCTGGTTGATTACGTTCTTCCTGAGAATGCTAAATTTGAGAGAGATTAAACACAGAACCAGAAACAGACAGACATAAGCAGACAGATATCACAGAGATACATAGAGAGAGAGCAAACATAAGCACAAAAAGAAACTACGCCTCTGTGTCGAGGCCTTAAATAGAGAAAGGGGGGGCGGGGAGAGAGGGAGGGGTTAGTGGAATTAGCATGTCCATGAGTGGAAACGGTGAGTGGCAAGGTGTAAAAAGCTTGAGAGAGGGGGGCAGGGGCGGAGAGAGAGGGGTTAGAGAAATTAGCATGTCAATGAGTAGCACGATGAGTGGTACGGTACGAAAGCTTGAAAAAATTAGGAGGCAGGGAGAGAGACACACTAAATTAACTAACCTAGCAAAAATTTAGAAATGTAATGCAATGCAACACAGAGGGTCGGTCAACACACAATTAACGCATAGCCTGGTTGATTACGTTCTTCAAAGATTGCTAAATTAGAAGTTAAGTGTGAAATTTGAAAAAACACAGTCACGAAGACCGATACACAAGCAGAGAGAGACAATGAAAAAACCCAGAGAGAGAGAAAAAACAAACTTTAAACTTCCCCGTAGAAGTGGTTCAAACTTAATTTGGAGCTTTCGTGACTGCAGGAATTATTCTTTGGTTCTTTCGGTAAAGTCACGTATAAAGATAAAATAATAAATTAAATACTAGCATATGACGTTTCGATTGCAACACAAGCAATCATCATCAGGTATAAATTAAATAGAAACACAAATCTAGTATACGTAGAAATGTAATGTAATACAACAGAGAGTCGGATAACATAACAGTCAACACCCTATCTGGTTGATTACGTTCTTCCTGAGAATGCTAAATTTGAGAGAGAGATTAAACACAGAACCAGAAACATAGACAGACATAAGCAGACAGATATCACAGAGATACATAGAGAGAGAGCAAACATAGGCACAAAAAGAAACTACGCCTGTGTCGAGGCCTTAAATAGAGAAAGGGGGGGCGGGGAGAGAGGGAGGGGTTAGAGAAATTAGCATGTCCATGAGTGGAAACGGTGAGTGGCAAGGTGTAAAAAGCTTGAGAGAGGGGGGCAGGGGCGGAGAGAGAGGGGTTAGAGAAATTAGCATGTCAATGAGTAGCACGATGAGTGGTACGGTACGAAAGCTTGAAAAAATTAGGAGGCAGGGAGAGAGACACACTAAATTAACTAACCTAGCAAAAATTTAGAAATGTAATGCAATGCAACACAGAGGGTCGGTCAACACACAATTAACGCATAGCCTGGTTGATTACGTTCTTCAGAGATTGCTAAATTAGAAGTTAAGTGTGAAATTTGAAAAAACACAGTCACGAAGACCGATACACAAGCAGAGAGAGACAACGAAAAAACCCAGAGAGAGAGAGAGAAAAAACAAACTTTAAACTTCCCCGTAGAAGTGGTTCAAACTTAATTTGGAGCTTTCGTGACTGCAGGAATTATTCTTTGGTTCTTTCGGTAAAGTCACGTATAAAGATAAAATAATAAATTAAATTAAATACTAGCATACGACGTTTCGATTGCAACACAAGTAATCATCATCAGGTATAAATTAAATAGAAACACAAATCTAGTATACTTAGAAATGTAATGTAATACAACAGAGAGTCGGATAACATAACAGTCAACACCCTATCTGGTTGATTACGTTCTTCCTGAGAATGCTAAATTTGAGAGAGAGATTAAACACAGAACCAGAAACATAGACAGACATATAAGCAGACAGATATCACAGAGATACATAGAGAGAGAGCAAACATAGGCACAAAAAGAAACTACGCCTGTGTCGAGGCCTTAAATACGTGATGATGGCTACAATTTCCCACCTCGCCAAACTGCTGTCGACATGTATGCCAAAATTGAAGCTTCATTCGATTAAACCCACCAGATGGCAAAACATCCAACATTGTCTATCCTTAAGCTCTCCAAGTGCAACGAATTTAAAAGCTGTCCTCATTATGAACAAACAAGCCCTACGATTGTATAACACAACCAATAACCCGTGGCAATATACACACATTTACAGACTTCATTGACATACTTAAATCATTCTAATAAAGCCAGCATTGCAAGACATTACTCTTAATGTTTGATTACTGAGACCTGTGCGAAGCCGGGTAACTTAGTTATTACTGAATACTATACTTTCGATGATAATGCTTGTGCATGAGTGGGGAGCGGTAGTGCAATGGTTAGCGTGCTGCGCTATGAACCCAGCGACATGATTTATATTCCCACAGAGCCAAGCCACAACATTTCGCTGTCGCCTGATGAAGCTGGTTGTAATTACTGGCGAACGCCGTATTCTGATGGTAAATGTTGTGGCTTGGCTCTCCAACACACAACCGGTGTGCTGTACTAGTGACGAATTGGCCACGTTCTATTCATGTGACAACCCTTACGAGTTGGCTGTGTCGGGTGGTGGCGGGTTTAACGACACCTTTATATATTTACGCGATCTAACACAAACCTGTATTACGGATATATATTTGGAGTTTGCGCGTCTCTTTCCCCGTGGTCGCGTGGAATTTCTTCCGGATCCTCCGTTTTTTCCCTCCACATTTAGAGGCAACATCACCACGCGTTTAAAGTATTTGACCGACATACATTTCCACACGTTGATAAGCCACTTTGTTGTGGGCAGGTTGCTTCTGAAAAAGAGCGGTATAGCTCAAGTGGGATTGGCCTGGTAAAATACAAAAAAACTGTATAAACATTTAAAGGAAACAAAGTTTAAAGTAGTGAGCCAGGTTAAGACAAATTCAACTTAAGCAGAGAATTAAAGCAAATGCAATCAGGCGACGGCAGGAGGCAAGGCCCCGCATGGCTAGGCCCCGCGTTGTAATGTTCCAACTTGGACATCGATTCCATACTCGCTGCTACTCAATTGATGTCCCTATGAGAGAGAGGAGCGAGGCTCTACCTAGGTAAACAACAACAACCACCACGATGTGAACTTCTCACCTCGGATCGCAGTGAGCGCGCGCGCGAATCGGCAGCTTTCTGGTATCTCGTGACGTCACGCGGCAGCACGAGATGACATGACGTCACTAGTGGGGTACACCTCCCCCTCGCGTCTCACTGATGAGGTAATGCAGTGGTGACGTCAACGAACGAGTTCAGTTTATTAAGATTCCTATTCCATTGCTCCCTCTCTTGAACATTGACCCCTTGGGTGCGTGAGCTCAACGACAACAACGTGAACATTATTGTGTGTGTGTATACACTGTGTGTGTACACTGTTGGCACAGTAGGTGTCATAGGTGGTGCATCGGCCAGTCATCTCAGTCGACCCATGGCACCTGAGTCTGGCCTGTGACCTGACGGCGGGCGTTCAACACTTCACGTGGCCTTAACGTGCATACAACCTGGCACAAGCGCCGTGGTGACCTCACCGCCACTTAGTGGCGAATGGCGGTCGTTCTTGTTAAAGTGTGTTTGTGTATACACTGTATGTGCAGACTGTGTGTGTGTACGTTCTGTGTGTACACAATACGTCTACACTGCATATGTTTGAACAGTGTGTGGGTGGTCTGAATCAGTCGGGCGGCATTATCTTTTCATCAGCTGTGCAATGCTGTGTGGAAGCTACCTGGTCTGTCGCTCCGCATGAAGCTTCGGGTCTTCTCGGCCACAGTCATGCCCTGCCTTCTCTAGGCATGTGAAACGTGGAACCCTCTAAATGGAACATCTGCGCTGGTTAGAAACACAGGCTGGTATGCCTACACTCCAAGGCCGTAATTATAATATATATGGGGGGGGGGGGCACACCCCCCCCCCAATATTCAAATATGCTAAAAATGCCCCCCCCCCCCCATATATTGCTATAAAATAGATTTATGTTTATATGATTGTGGTTATGGTTGTACTTTATTAATCCCTAATCTCTTTACATATGAAGTATTGGAAAATGACGGCAGGAAACTCCTTGACGGGAACACACTTCTTTTATTAAATCTTGACTTGTAACGATACAACGCGTGGCCTCTCTTCTTCACAATGCGGTCACCATACAACGGTACAACTCGTGACCTCTTCTCTCCGCCCTACGCTTCTCTTGACTCTCTTAGATTCTGTGCTGCTGGCTCTCTGTGCCTCGTGTAGACTCCGCGCCTCGGCTACACTCTTCTCTCGTCTCGTGTAGACTCTGCGCCTCTGCTACACTCTCCACTCGCCTCGTGTAGACTTTGCATCTCTCTCTCTGGCTACACCGTATGCATACTCGGCTCGTGTAGACCTTTCTCTCTCTCTGGCTACACCGTATGCATACTCGGCTCGTGTAGACCTTTCTCTCTCTCTGGCTACACACTATACATCACTCAGCTCGTGTAGACCGTTCTCTCTCTCTGGCTACACACTATACATTACTCAGCTCGTGTAGACCGTTCTCTCTCTCTGGCTACACACTATACAGTACTCAGCTCGTGTAGACCGTTCTCTCTCTCTGGCTACACACTTATACCTTACTCTCCTCTACTCTCCATTACTCTCCATTACTCTCCTCTCCGGGCTCTATCTCTGCACCTTCGTCTTCATTCTTAGATGGTTCCACTTCCCCCCCTGCTCCTCTGTGCATCACCTTATATACCTCCTCTTCCCGGGAGACGGAGCGGATGCGGACCTCAACGTCGGCACCGCTCCTCAGTTACCCAATCCCCACGCGCTATCTCTACGATCCGGTTCCGCTCAGCGCGTGTTTCCACTCCCCGACCAATCACACCGCGCTGCTACCCGATCACTCCCTCTGGGCGCGTCACCGGCACACAGCCAATCAGCAGCACTACCCCCACCCGCGCACTGACGCCTGCTCCTCCCCGTCAGCGCGCGTCACCACACACACACCCGTACATACGCGCTGGCACACGACGTATACACCCAGCGCGTATCACCACTACATCACCCCCTCCCACATAGCTCGCAGCCGGCCCGGCTGCTAACAACAACCAACCGCTACGATAAGATGACAACCAACCAAAAAAAACCCCGTAACCCCCCAGTGTGCCCCGTAACATAACAACAAGAACAACAACAACAAGAACAACTATGTACAAATTGACAATGAACACGAAAAGTCAACAACAACACAATACAAGCAAATTCCAGAAAACGAACGCGCCCAGCGTCCCTGCGACTACACGCAGTGACGAGGCGCACCAACAGCCCCGACTCCTCACGAGGCGGGTCGCGCAAAGTAGCACGACTTGGCGCGAGTCCGTCTGGCTGGTCCGTCGTATGGGGCGGGACACTGACGACCGTCCGACGGTTCCGGCTGCTCCAGACGGCGCGGAACGGGCCTGAAAGGGCCGGCCCCGCCGCGGAGATCCGGCCGCCGGTGGTCGGCAGCTGTCAGATCCGAGACACCTGGGAGCAGATCAGGCGAAAATACGCGTGGATCAGGCAGAGACAATTCCCCCTGTGGGTCGCCGGTCACGTCACACGCTCGGCCATGACGACACAAGGGGAGGCCATATGGAGGCGAGAACGGTTTCAGTCGGGAGGGGTGAACGTACCAACGGCGCTTTCCCCACTTTATCTGAACGCACTGGGGTCGTGCAACGCGCACGACCTCCACGGGTCCCCTCCACGTTCTCAACAATTTAGGCGACGTAGCCAAGGGTGCCTGAGGGCAATGCAGCCAGGCCCTGTCACCTGGTTTCCAATCGTGCCCGGACACCTTCCGTGCCCGCAACCGTTCATTAGCAATTTGGCGAGCCCGCGAATTAAGCCGTGCGGCCTCCCTCGCCTCTGTCAGCTTGTGAATATTAAACTTAATATGTTCTGCCAATTTAGAATTAGTTCGTGGAGCGGACAGGCCAAGTTGCGTTTCCATTGGCGGGTCAGCTTCCCGACCGTACATCAAATAGAATGGGGAAAACCCCGTAGCTGCATGGGGGGCCATTCTATACGCGGCAAGGACTCCCGGGACCTGCAGGTCCCAATCTACATGTGCCTCGCACACCTGCTGGCACAGCATGGAAGTCAAAGTTTTGTGGAGTCTCTCCACCATCCCGTCTGTCTGCGGGTGGTACGGGGAGGTACGCACCTTCTTGGTACCCAACAGATCGTACACCTCTTGCAACAATTTACTCGAAATTTTTTTACCTTGGTCGGTCAGCAGGCGTTCGGGAGCCCCCTTGTCCAGGACATAGCCCTGGACGAAGGCGTCCGTCACAGCCGCTGCCGACTGGTTAGCGAGAGGCCACGCCATAGGCCATCGGGTAAAGTATTCGACCCCCACTAACAAATATTTATTCCCCCTCGGCGTGACTGGGAAGGGCCCCAAAATATCGAGTGCAACGAGCTCGTTAGTACGCGAGACCTGAATAGATTGCAGCGGTGGATTAGCTGCCACGGGCGGTGGTTTACGCCTGGCGCACTCAACGCACCCCTTCAGAATATTTACCACATCACTTCCCATTCCCGGCCAGTAATAGTCACGCTGAAGCAGGGCAAGCGTCTTGTTAACTCCCAAGTGCAAGAGGCGTTCGTGTGCCGCCAAGACAACCCTCCCCCTTACAGCGGAAGGCACCACGAGTGCGTTCCGCCGGGACAAACTGTCCCATCTCAATAACATGCCCTGCTCAAGTACATAGGAGCCGGTACGCTCCTGGTCCCCCTCGGGACCCCCAACCTTGCGGCGCAATGCTAGCAGCGAGCTGTCCGCCATCTGGAGACGGCCCCATTCGCTGAGCGACAACGAGAGCAGCGAGTCCCGACCCTGAGAGGCAGTGGAATCATCCACGATCGGTGCGCCCGCTGTCGCAGCCAGTGCCCCCATCTCCCCCGCAAGCGTCGGTTTACAGCGCGCCGATCCCGACAAACACGCGCATTCATCACAAGGCAACAACCGCGACAAGCAATCGGCATTTGTGTGTCGCAACCCCTTACGGTACGTAGTCGTAAACTGATAGTCCTGGAGGACTTCCAACCAACGCGACAACTGGCCCGAGGGTTGGGCGACCCTCAATGAATACTGTAGCGCCGCGTGGTCCGTTCGGACCGTAAAGTGACGACCATAGAGATATGGCCTAAACTGCTGCACAAAAAAGACAATGGCAAGCAGCTCGCGACGGGTGACGCAGTAGCGCTGCTCCGCCGGAGACAACACCCTACTACCGTAGGCGACAACTCTTTCGACACCCCCAACGACTTGGGATAGCACCCCCCCAATGCCCGTGTTGCTAGCATCCGTGTCCAGCAAAAAGGGACTCGCAAAATCGGGATAACACAAGGGTGGGGCACCCACCAAGGCGTCCCGGAGGGAGCGAAACGCGGCCTCCTCCTCCGGTCCCCATTTGAACTTCACTCCCTTCGCCGTTAGAGCGTGCAAGGGTTTTGCAATAGTGGCGAAGTGCTCAACGAACCGCCGATAATAAGAAGCAAACCCGATGAAACTACGCACGTCGGAAACGGACGTAGGTGTCGGCCACGAACCGACACAATCCGTCTTCGCGGGATCGGTGGAGATCCCCGAAGAATCGACAATGTGACCCAAGTATCTAACCGACTTCCGAAGGAGGTGACATTTGGCCGGTTTAAATTTCAGCTTAGCCGATCGCATTCGCAAGAACACCCCTCTCAATCGCTGGAGGTGTTCTTCAAACGTTTTACTGAAAACAATGACATCGTCCATATAAATCAAGCATGTATCCCACTGCAAGCCCGACAAAACCAACTCCATAAGTCGCTGAAACGTCGCTGGAGAGGAGTGAAGTCCCCTGGGTAACCGGTTAAACTGGAACAGCCCCCCTGGAGTCCGAAATGCTGTCTTAGGTTTCGACTCTTCGTCGAGCGGCAACTGCCAAAACCCCGATAACAAATCAAGAGTCGAAAAATATCGCGCACCAGACAATGCATCGAGGGACTCATCCATCCTGGGGAGCGGATACGCGTCAGCCACAGAGATCTTATTCAGGCGACGGAAATCAACGCAGAATCGCAGGGACCCGTCCTGCTTCTTAACCAGCACAATAGGCGCTCCCCACGGGCTAGAGGAGGGCGAAATAATATCGGCTTCTAGCATTTCGTTAACAGCCGACTGAACATGTTCCTTCTCCACGGGACTCAGTCGGAAGGGATTTAGCTTGACCGGCGCCGCATCGCCCGTTTCAATGTGGTGGTGCAACAAATCTGTGCACCCAATGTCATACTCATGTTTACTGAACACATCAGAGAATTCTATGAGCAACTCGCGCAGCGCACCCAACTGCGCCGCCGACAAATCGTCCGAGGCGGCGCATAGCGAATGGACCCACTCAAGGTCTTCCCTTGGCTCAACGTTCCGCGCGGGGCTCGAGCCCACCTGCGCAACCAACCCATCATCCACAGGGACCCGCGCCGCGTGAGCCAGCACGGTGCCCTGTGGAATGACAGCTGGCCGCGACCCCGCGTTCAAAACCATCACAAACGGATCCCTGTCAGCCCGCACCAAAGTGTGAGCCACCGATAAATCAAGACCCCCGACAGCCTTGTTAGAAGGACCCAAAAGCATACTTTGTTCCGAAGCCTCCCTCACCCATGGTTTCCGCAACCGGAGGGGAATCAACATCTGTGAACCCGGGGGCACATGCACGGTCTGTGTCGCCACCGCTTGTATCGTAGCGCACGCCGTCCGAATGTCAGTAGGGCTCGTCAAAAATGCAATCCGGCGACCCGATGGCAGTTCAATGCATCGTTGATCGATAAGAATTTTAATGGGCATTTTAGCCAAAAAATCAGTGCCCAAAAGACACGGAACCGCCAAAGAAGACGAAACGAAAACGGGTCCCGACAATTTGATATTTCCAATGCAAATGGACGCCCTAATCTGACCGATAATGCCCAACGATCCCCCATTAGCGGCGTAAAATGGCACATCCACTGGAAGCAGCGGACGACATTGGACTGGGAGAATATCATAAATGAGGTCCGATATAATAGTTGCCGATGCCCCCGTGTCCACTAACACCCTAATCTCGACCCCATCAATAGATCCCGTAACAACGGACGAACCCGCCAAAGCAGCCACAATTCTATGCCCCAATTCCGCCCATTCGATGTCTCCCTGGTCCCGGCCGAACCCCCCTCGCCGAACCGAATCCCCGAACCTTAACCGGCCCTCCTCCGCCGCAACGCGGCGTCCCATGTGTGCCGAATAAACAGGCCGAGCGTGTGAGGTGCCGCGACTTGCCGGGGATTGTAGAGATGACTTGGGATCTCGGTCGTCGTCCAGCCGAGCACCCATGGCGCGCTGACGCGGAGCGCGGCACCCGGACGCCACGTGGCCCGGGAGGCCGCAGTTATAGCACGTGACGAGGGTCGGAGTAGATCTTGGATGCTCCGACTTTCGGCCCGATCGCAGAGGCGACCGAGCCCCCGGCCTCCAGTCCCCTGGTCGTCCCGTGGCGAACGCCTCCTCTCGTGGGCTGACGACTTGGGGTTCGGTGACCACCGAACCCGGAGCTGCGACGACAGCAGCGTTGCAACCAACTCCTTGTTTCCGTTGTAGGGCCTCGTGCGCTTGAATACTCGTGGCGACTCTCAAAGAAGAAATATCAATCTCGTCAGCTGTGTTGATAGGGACCCCCAGGTCCTGCGCCAACTTAAGCAGCTGCTCCAAAACCATCGCGTCTTGGCCCTCCTCGTCCATCCGAGGGAACGCAGCATCAGCAAGAGCCAGCAACGCCGTGCGATAGGCCAGCGCGGTCTCCGTGGCCGCTTTCCGTCTTGCGTAGAAATGATGGCGGCACGCCGAGGGAGGTCCGTAGACCCTGGCCAACAAACCCAGCGCATCCTTCAGCGTGGAGCGGTCCGACTTCCGTGCAGACCTGAAGGCCGCGAGCGCGTCGTCGTCCAGCAGGGCAGGCAACGCCCGCAGCGCCGTAGCATCGGACCACGCTGACATCTCTTGATGCGCCAAAAACCTTCGCTGAAATTTGCCCCAGTCTCCGCCTTCCGCCTTGAAGGCTGACAACGTGGGCAGACGCTGCTGAAAAATGAAGTCATCCGCCTCGTGGTTCCTCTCCGCCTCTCCGTCGGTGTGTAAGATGGCGGCTCCAGCGGCAGACGTAAAATGGCGGACCCCCTCGCGCTGATGACGTCGATGCGCGCGCTTGGGAACCCACCACCACGTGGCGCTCGCCGTTCCCGCCAAAAGTAGGCCCAGGCGCAATGGCGGGAATCCCCCATTCGTTTTGGCGGGAATCTGCGGGGCGACCTTGTAAAATGTCCCCCATCGTCCCCGCTCCTCCCGACGAGCTGATCTCCGCCAAGATGGACGCGGCGGCGAGCAGCAGCTCCGCCAGTCGGGAGTGCGCCTCACGAAGCACGGCCTCGGTCCCCGGTCGCTCGGCCGGCGCCGTCGACGGATCCTGTAGCGTGGGCAAGTCTTCCTCCTCGCCCCCCGCCACCAGCGGCCCCGAGTCGTCCAGGTTTTCCTCGCGGTCAATCCCGTGGGTCCTACGGGTCTTCCTTGTCTCCATGCTTGGAAGCCCGTTTCACTTCTGACGCCAGATGAAGTATTGGAAAATGACGGCAGGAAACTCCTTGACGGGAACACACTTCTTTTATTAAATCTTGACTTGTAACGATACAACGCGTGGCCTCTCTTCTTCACAATGCGGTCACCATACAACGGTACAACTCGTGACCTCTTCTCTCCGCCCTACGCTTCTCTTGACTCTCTTAGATTCTGTGCTGCTGGCTCTCTGTGCCTCGTGTAGACTCCGCGCCTCGGCTACACTCTTCTCTCGTCTCGTGTAGACTCTGCGCCTCTGCTACACTCTCCACTCGCCTCGTGTAGACTTTGCATCTCTCTCTCTGGCTACACCGTATGCATACTCGGCTCGTGTAGACCTTTCTCTCTCTCTGGCTACACCGTATGCATACTCGGCTCGTGTAGACCTTTCTCTCTCTCTGGCTACACACTATACATCACTCAGCTCGTGTAGACCGTTCTCTCTCTCTGGCTACACACTATACATTACTCAGCTCGTGTAGACCGTTCTCTCTCTCTGGCTACACACTATACAGTACTCAGCTCGTGTAGACCGTTCTCTCTCTCTGGCTACACACTTATACCTTACTCTCCTCTACTCTCCATTACTCTCCATTACTCTCCTCTCCGGGCTCTATCTCTGCACCTTCGTCTTCATTCTTAGATGGTTCCACTTCCCCCCCTGCTCCTCTGTGCATCACCTTATATACCTCCTCTTCCCGGGAGACGGAGCGGATGCGGACCTCAACGTCGGCACCGCTCCTCAGTTACCCAATCCCCACGCGCTATCTCTACGATCCGGTTCCGCTCAGCGCGTGTTTCCACTCCCCGACCAATCACACCGCGCTGCTACCCGATCACTCCCTCTGGGCGCGTCACCGGCACACAGCCAATCAGCAGCACTACCCCCACCCGCGCACTGACGCCTGCTCCTCCCCGTCAGCGCGCGTCACCACACACACACCCGTACATACGCGCTGGCACACGACGTATACACCCAGCGCGTATCACCACTACACATACAATGAAACAAAAAAATGTAAAAATGAAAAAACAGAGCAATGTCATACAATACACTATTAGACATGATTGTAAGAAAAAAATAAAAAAATCCATCCTATGTCTTAGTGAATTTTAAAATATTTTAGGCAGGAAAGTCGTTTTCAAATTTAGATTTTTTTTTCTGGGGGGGGAGGACCCCAGACCCCCTGGAAGATTTGGTCCCCCCAATGTTGACTCCATGGCTACGGCCTTGCTACACTCAGATTGAGGGAAGCCAAGTGGTAGCGCACTCTCTATTTATTGCAGAAGTTCAAGGTACAAATCCGACAGGCACCCCTGGCTACTCCAGTTACATTTGTAGTGACATAAGAAGGGAGGGGCTGCTGGGGGCTCTGGGTCCCTGGGAGGGCCAGGCTCTTAATTCCCTTTGGCGCCAGGCGTGGGTTCTCAGGCGGGTCAGACGCTTAAGCCTCTTGGCGTCAGGCGTTGGGTTCCCAGGCACTTAATCCCCTTGGCGCCGCCAAAGGGGGGGGCTGTGTGTGCTCTGTGGGAGATCTGGGGGCGCACACGGCCCCACCCCTCGTTGGGGACTAGTTATAAAAGCGGAGCTCCCTGGACGATCAGTGCCAGTCGTAGCTCAAGACCCAAGACCCAAGACCAGCCATCGGAGGACCCTGGGACGATGTGAGAGCCAGTGGTGGGACTCTGGAACTCCCGACTCGACGACCTTGTGAGGGCGAGTTCCAGAGCGTAGCCAGAGTAGAGTATCTAGGCTGTGTACCTAGGCTGTGTACCTAGGCTGTAACAGAGTATCAGGACTGTTGGAGTGTTGTATTGTAATAAAGGAGTTACCTCTACAAGTGTCTCCGGAACCCATTACATTTGGCGTCAGAAGTGGTAATGGAGACAAGAAGTAAGCCACGTACCTTCAGTCCTGACGGCGATGTTGAAGAGCAAGCGGCGACGGGGCAGCCAACTCGGGCCGACAATGACGCCGCACCGCCGGCTGAGCAGTCGTCCACCACACCTGCCGATCCTCCTCCAGCGTCGGGAGCAGCAATGGAGGAAACGCTGCTTCGCCTCACCGAGCTGCTCCACGCCACCGTCTCCATCCTGGACATGCGTCGCTCACAGGCGGAGACAGGAGGGAGAGAGGCGGCACAGCGGCCGCGCCATTCCGCCGGCTCCCGCACAAAGATGGCAGCCGTTCCCGCCGCAAATACATCCGGGTGTGTCGTCACTTCTGCCGGGGGGGAGCAATGACCGCTGGGAGCGACGTCACTTCCGGGCCCAGCGTGGGCCAACCCGACGACGCCGCGTCATCAGCGCTGCGTCCCTCACCGCCGGGTGACAGCTGTTTGCAACCTAGCAACGCCGCGTCATCAGCGCTGCGACCTTCACTGCCGGACGACAGCTGGCTTCAACCTAGCATACCGCGTCATCAGCGCTGCGACCGGACAGTGAGGGCGCCATTCTTACTGTAACCGGCGCCGGGGCCGGCACATCGACCGACACGCTGGTCGCCGCCTTTGCTGCTCTGGCCAAAGGTTGGAGGTCGGGAGACCAGGCCCCTGACACTTCGTCCATTTACGCGCTCCGGATTAATGATTTTTTTTTTGACATTTTCTTCGTTGTCGTCGGGGAGTCGTGACTGTTGTTGGGTAAACTGTGTGGAGCTTCGCTCGTTGTCAATGTGTGTGCGAAACTTTGCTTGTGATTGTTAACAATGTATGGTTTGTATTGAGCTTTGTTCGTGATTGTTAATGTATAGCTTGTGCTGTCATTGTTAACGATGTATAGACTGTATGGGGCATTTATCTTGAGATGATGACATGCTGCCAAGGATTTGGAATTGTCAAGCTGGCTCTCAAATATCTTGGGGTGCAGATCCTGACCAGGATGGGCCAGCGGGTGTTGCGTGTCTAACACGAGAGTTGTGGTCCCGTCATGCTATGGCTGACGGCTTGACCTGACAGCCCGGAGATAGAGACACTCCGTGGCATGTCTAGCCTAGTGGGCTGTGTGCTCACATGGCTCGGAGAGTGTGGTCCCGTCATGCTATGGCTGACGGCTTGACCTGACAGCCCGGAGATTGAAACACTCCGTGGCATGTCTAGCCTAGTGGGCTGTGCGCTCACATGGCTCAGAGAGTGTGGTCCCGTCATGGAATCGCTGACGGCTTGACCTGACGGCCCGGAGGTTGAGACCCTCCGTGGTGCGTCTGGAGCAATAGGCTCGCCCTGACGGCCCGGAGATTGAAACACTCCAAGGCGCGTTGAAACAGTGGGCTGGAGATTCGTGGTGTTTAGGTGTAGTTGTCCCGTTACGTTGGGACTGTATCCCTCAGTTGTTAGGGTGCATGTTGTGCAGGGAGTGAACGATGGGTCGTCTCAGCTCGGTCGGTACAGCTATATGCTGCGATGCGAGTCTTGGAGAGAGATTGGGTCTCAGCTCGTTCGGTACAGCTATATTCTGCGATGCGAGTCTTGGAGAGAGATTGGGTCTCAGCTCGGTCGGTACAGCTATATGCTGCGATGCGAGTCTTGGAGAGAGACTGGGTCGTCTCAGCTCGGTCGGTACAGCTATATGCTGCGATGCGAGTCTTGGAGAGAGACTGGGTCATCTCAGCTTGGTCGGTACAGCTATATGCTGCGATGCGAGTCTTGGAGAGAGATTGGGTCTCAGCTCATTCGGTACAGCTATATTCTGCGATGCGAGTCTTGGAGAGAGATTGGGTCTCAGCTCGGTCGGTACAGCTATATGCTGCGATGCGAGTCTTGGAGAGAGACTGGGTCGTCTCAGCTCGGTCGGTACAGCTATATGCTGCGATGCGAGTCTTGGAGAGAGACTGGGTTGAAATTCCCCCGATATGGCCGACGCGTGCTACTGGTTGTGACGCCGCGTCGGAAAGGCGGTGGGGTGGTAACACGGAAATTCCCCCCCGATATGGCCGACGTGCACGGTTTTAAGATGGAGACGCCACGTTGGAAAGGCGGGGGGTCCTAACGGTTGACATGTAATGTCAGTGGTGGTTCTCATTGAGGGCTGCTGGGACGCAAGCACGGGATGCCTTGGAGATGCGGTTCGCGCGTGCGGCCACCATTTCTGGGCAGGAGCAGGCAGATTTATTTTGTTTGTGTCATGTAAATTTTATATATATATTTAAAAATGTAGATACTGGAGCAGCCCTGAAGTGCGACTTCTTTTGCCCAGTACATGTGTAGAGGTGTAATTGTGTAGATGTATGGGCACGGATGGGTAACAAACACAAGGGGCGTGGTTAGGGCTGTACACGGAGGAGGTGCTCGCACCGACGTCCGCACCTACATCCCCCACGGGCCCCTCCCGGGGGCCGAGTGCTATAAAAGGTGGTGAGCCGGAGGGCTCGAGGTCGAGTGTTAGCTTTAACCAGCGAAGAGTGAAGACCAGCTAGAATAGGCCCCGGAGCTCCCCTGGCTCGCTGTCCTTGTCAGGACCGACCAGGGCAAGCCGGTGGCGTGGCCCCGAGAGCCCAGACTGACGTTCTTATAAGAGCCAGTCTGGAGACTCAGGGTGCCGGGATCCCAGCTTGACCAGGGCTGGGATAGGTAGCCCCCCCTAGCTCCGTAGTGGAGGACTCGGGCGTAGGTTAGCGGGGTTAGACGTTGTGTCTCCCTGTTAGACGAGTGAAGGGGACGATACCCTTTCAAGTGTTGTGTGTACCCGTTACTGTACACAAGTTGGTATTTATAAATAAGTGTGCCTCCGACCCCGTCGTCAAAGCCTCCTAAATACATGGGTCGACCCTGAAGTACGACACATGGGTCGACCCTGAAGTACGACTTCTTGACCCGGGACGTAGACAGACGTCCAGATTAGTGCGTGTAGAGGGATGCTCGACATGTTGGTCTTCGCCTTCTCTCCACCTGACGGATGGGAGGCTGGCAGGGTGGTGTGGAACCCTGCCATCCATGCGGTGGTTGTGCATCCAACGCGTCGGAATCTGTATATTTGTTGTTGTTAATTCCCCGTTTTCTATGCGGATCCCGAGGAGGGCTAGGTGTGCCGCGGGTCGTTTGTTCACGTGTCATTGCTTCACCTTTTTGTTGATTGATGCTTGTATATAGTGTAGAGTTGTACAGGTTGGTTATGGTATTTATGGTTGCTTTCTTGTTCTCTTTTCTTTTCCTGTTGAGGCTCGCGTATTTTTTTTCTCTCTCTCCCTTTCGTTAATTTAAACTTTCTAATTATTGACAGCCTGGATGGCTGGAGGCTACATAGAAGGGGGTAATGTAGTGACATAAGAAGGGAGGGGCTGCTGGGGGCTCTGGGTCCCTGGGAGGGCCAGGCGCTTAATCCCCTTGGCGCCAGGCGTGGGTTCTCAGGCGGGTCAGATGCTTAAGCCTCTTGGTGTCAGGCGTTGGGTTCCCAGGCGCTTAATCCCCTTGGCGCCGCCAAAGTGGGGGGCTGTGTGTGCTCTGTAGGAGATCTGGGGGCGCACACGGCCCCACCCTTCGTTGGGGACTAGTTATAAAAGCGGAGCTCCCTGGACGATCAGGGCCAGTCGTAGCTCAAGACCCAAGACCCAAGACCAGCCATCGGAGGACCCTGGGACGATGTGAGAGCCAGTGGTGGGACTCTGGAACTCCCGACTCGACGACCTTGTGAGGGCGAGTTCCAGAGCGTAGCCAGAGTAGAGTATCTAGGCTGTGTACCTAGGCTGTGTACCTAGGCTGTAACAGAGTATCAGGACTGTTGGAGTGTTGTATTGTAATAAAGGAGTTACCTCTACAAGTGTCTCCGGAACCCATTACACATTAACCAAAATATGCACTGTCTGCTTAACCGATGGATGTAAAACTGACTATTGTGTCCTAATAAACACAAAGGTCTTTGCATGTTGGTGTCATTGTCAAAATTTGGGTAATTCCAAATATTATCTAGAAATAACACAACTGAGATTACACATCAATTATAGCCCCCTACTGACAGACTCATGCCCACATGCAGGCTGGTACTGGGCCACCTTATGCCACACAGAAGCAGCTGCCACTTAGGGGTGCTCTTCGAGTGTTTGTGATGAGATATGATACAAAACTCCTAATTGCTGAGGCAATTAAGCAAGTTTAACACGTAGGCTTTCGCAACCAAAATCATCCAGAGTTTTTTTTGGGTTAGATCACATAATTATAAATGCGCTCTCTCTAGTCGTCTAGCCGAGTCTAAAAACAACCCTGACCATGTAACACCGATGGTGCTGACCAAAACAGCCAATTATCCGGCCGCGCAAAATCTTGCGAAGACGGCAGCGATGAAGGCAGCAAAGATGACAGCAACGACGATACGAGCCCACTCCCAGAACCGACAGGCCTAAGCTCCCGCTCTCAGCTGTTTTTATGCTACCCAGCGAAGCCTGGCTCTGCCTTGGCCGCGCCTCCCTTCTCAAACCCACTAGCAGGTTCCAGGGGCTTCCAGATGGGGTCTTCGTGACCCTTGCCCCAGTTCCTCTGCCCTGCCGACACACCCGTGTAAATGCTCACTGGCGTGTGTACTGTTTGTCGCTGCAGTTGCCGTTGCTGGACAACAGTCAGCATTATTACACTACACTAGTACAGCACACCGGTGTATTGGAGAATAAATCGCGTGGTGGCAGGTTTCACCAAACATTTATATTTATGCGATCTAACCCAAAAAAACCTCTATTATGGGCAATTAAGCACCATATAAATGCAAAGATTATTATCATAACATAGTGAATGATTGGGAGCTTATTGGCCCTGGCTCCTGGTTAGAGATCTATCCAACCCACAGGTCCACAAATACTGGCCGCTCTTACTCTGCAGGTTGAACTTAGGAATTGAGTGTTCAACTTCACATTGTTTCATAAAAGGTCTGTGACAAAGGTGAATCTATTGGAGCTTCATTGTCTCAAGCTTACACGTCTACCGGGTCTCAATTTGACTTTGTATTGTCTAAGAAGTCCAGCCACACGTCCACCTACACAAACTGGTGGGAGTTGCCTGGCTCTGCCTCAGTCATAATTCTCCTCTTGCTTCACATTGCCTCCATCGATGTGAAGGTCTGATTTTGGAGTTGAAGCTTCATCTTCACATTTTACCTTCACTTCTTCGCTCTTCACTGCCACTTCTTCACATTTCACCTTCGCCTCTTCATATTTCACCTTGATACCTTTTAAATTGTCTAAGCTAGGATTTTCTTTTATCATTAAGGATGGGCGCCTTGCAGCACTTTGACTTTTACAAGCCGATTTCAGACTCCGCTCCTTGGGGATGTTCTGAAAATTCCTTCCCTCACACTGCACTTGAAGGGTTTCTCTCCCGTGTGTGTTCTCTGGTGGTTCTGAAGAACTGATGACCGTGCAAATGTCTTCTCACACAGTGCACTTTAATGGTTTCTCTCCTGTGCGAGTTCTCTGGTGCTGTCAAATTTCCAGTATGATCCGTGCTGGTCATATCGTTGATTTTTTTGTACCGAGCTGGGTTGAGTGCCTTTGCTGCATCAGACCAATTCTGCAGAGCACAGTGGCAGGGGAAGCATCAGCTGCAGACAGAAAAAAATATCAACATCATCTATGTCAGTATCAAGTCATATATATACAGTCACACATGACTTACACGTCTGTACTTATTCATATACTCATATGAATATGTCCGACGTGCTGGGGCGCTTGGCTACGGAAACTGCACTCCAGAAGGAAGTTGTGCCGCCCACAGTTTCCACGCCTCCAAAGCCCGGGGTGTCCCAAGAATCCGTCACATGGCAAGGAACCGAACTCGGGAGCCCGCTCGAGTTCGTCAAGGGAGGCCGGGGATGAGCCCACATCCCTTAAGGGAGTTGAGTTTAACGCCCGGGACGGCACAAAATTCTGGAAAAGACAAGGGACCGGTATCGAGAACCCACTCAAAGTGCGTTAGTAGGCCCAAAACCAATCCAAGGACATTCAAGACCCCCCCCCCCCCCTTGAGCTACGTGCGGATGGTTTGTTGTTAAATGGGTTGTTATTGGGTGAGTGGAGTCACACTACTTACCCCTTAAAATAGGCTGTTGAGCTCGCGATCGTCACACGTCCGATTACAAAATTCCTTAGTGAAGTTCTGCCCTAACGCACGGTCCCGCTAAAAATGGTTATTAACCGAGACGGATACTGTTTTTAAGGGGGGGGGGGGGGGTGATGAAAAGACTGTCAGCAAGTCTCGATGTGAAGACAGGGTATCAGCGAGGCTGGATGAAAAGACAAGCCGCCAGCAAGACTGGAGGATCATGGTTGGGAAATTCCCCCAGAGGTCCTTGGTTGGTAAATTCTCCAGAGTGCCCAAAATAAACAGCTGGGTAAATTCCCCCAGAGAATCCACGAGGATAAAAGCCGGGCAAGAAGGCATGTTCGGGGTTGTTGCGAGGGACTCGGGCCATCGTCGCTGTCTTCACGTCTTCACGTCGTCACTGTCTGCTCGGTCATACGATCTCCAAGTCGGCATTATCTCATGACGACGTGGTCCTAATCTACATTACGTGCAATAAAATAAACCTATAAAGCTCGAGTCCGGAGTCGTTACACAATGAAGGCTGGCCTGCCTATGATCCATCCTCTATTAATCAAGACTATATTATATTTTAAGCTTACATATCCTTAAGATATCAATATAGAATATAATCAGTGAGTCTCTTTGGCAGGCAAGGCTGCATTGGTTGGGTCATGAATCCTACATTCCCAGACACCGCATGCTCAAGCAGTTTCTGTTAGTCCATATATTATGAGTTAACATGTATGGCATTGGCTAGAGAAGAGATTGGAGGATGTGGAGGTGACCGGACCTGTCGATGACTGGTACCAGGAGTGTCAAGATTGGCCTCTGTGGAGGAGGCCCATGAGGTATGCTGCAGGGCAGTTGGAGGCATTTGCTGCGCAACAACGATGAGGTCAGAAGAGCGACGCTCACGTGATTGGGTGGAATGCTGGGTTCCTCAAACCCAGCAAGATAGTGGGGAGCACAGCTGGTGCAGCTGTCAGTCTTCGCTTGACACCTGGATCATTCCCATGACCTGCTGACACGTGATCACACTTACATGGCCTCAAATTGCACCTATCATTGCATGAGCACCTATTAATGCAGGAGCACTGTGACGAGGCTGCTTCCAATTCGTGATGGTGATTTTTGTTTATATCTGTTGCTTGTCCATTTGAAATGTATTTACATGTAAGAGTTTATCTATGTGGGGAGCGGTGACATAGTTATTTCACTATATTATGAACTCAACATTTAGAGTTTGATTATTGCCGACAGCAAAAATGATTAATAGGTGAAAACTGAACGTATTGTGGGCCTCTGCTATGTTGATTGATCCTCAATTAATTACATAGTGAAGTGAGGAAGAATTAATACTGAGCAGATTAAGGCAGCATGGCATGGTTCTGGACACACCACCACCTTTTTACCATGCCAATGTGCGACCGTATAAAGTTTGCATTTGCTGTCAAGTATATTAACTCTCTTGAACACGGAGGTTATATCATAATATTTATTTTGTTATTCTTTGGAAATGTTTGTATCAGAATGGAAACAGTCAGGAAATTAACACCTCACATATGCACAGCTCTAAGATGCGATTGAACATGAATTTATACATTTCTGCATAATACAAATCGTATTATTTTCTAGCTGATTTTTTTTTACACATTCCTTTCGTAGCTAGAAGGCTGAAATTGTATGCTTGGATTCTAGATTTGAAGCTTTCATGACTGCAAGGATTCATACTGTTTTTTTCAGTAAAGTCACGTTGGTAAAAATAAAATAAATGATTTAATTTAGTTGTTTTCATTTAATTTATTTTATTTTATTTTTTACCTAAGTGACTTTACCGACAAAACCAAAGAGTATGTATGCTTGGAGTTTTGGGTAAACATTCATTTTGAAGATAATAGAGCGTCCAGGCATATTTATGACCATTTGCCCTCTCATTGTGTGCCTTAAAAGCTCATGGGATGAATTTGGGAATGTCTTTCACTATATCATGAATATATATGAATAAGTATAGACGCTGGGCTGCAACGGTGCATCCTTTTGGGACATGCTTTAGAGGGTTTCGGTCTATACCCGAAACCCTAGCTAGCATCGCTGTAGTTTAGATTATGGTGGGGCTCCTGTTTCACACGATGCCCCAAATGCCCATGTGCGGAATATAAACAAGTATAACCCGTAAAAACAAAGTTTTTCACTATACATCCTTTATATGCGTGGCGGCTAGAGTCCTCTCGTCCTCTGGCTTGAGATGGCTGCCACCTATGGGTCAGATGATTGCATTGCACCATTAAGCAATTGGTAATTAAATATAATATTTTTGTCCTAAAAAGTGTAAAATTTTTGAAAAAAATTTTCACGAACATTAATTGTCACGCACAACGAGTCTGTGTGGAAAATGTCAGCTCGATTGGATCACGGGAAGTGGGTTAAAAACGACCGAAAGATTTACACGGTCGTAAGCAAGCAAGCAAGCAAGCGAACTTAATAGAAAGGATTTAAAAAAGACCACTGCCGGTATACTCCAGATTTATAGTGTTTTCTTAGAATTTAACTTTTATATAAGTTTTAAATTGTCAAATGGAAACAGGCCTGCTACTTCTCCGGAGGAGTGCACACATCACGAGCAATTATACCAACCCAAATGGCCCGTGCAACAGCACAACAGTCACACAACAACCCGACGGTCACGGCTTCACAGATTTCCTCCACCACGAACGCTGGTGGGAGAAAGCTGCCGAGCAACCCCCGAAGGTACGCACGAAATATCACCCGGCTCTGGAACGGACTAAACAAAACGTTCCAAACACCACCTCAGAGGATCACCTCCCTTCCTCCCCGCACACAGTCCTCACGAAGCAATTCCTTCACAGCAGCAGCAGGTGGTTCCCCATGGTGCTCCACCCCTGGCTCTAAAAACGATGGTTGCGGAGATGACCCACTGGTGAATGGACCAGCCGTCCACTGCAGAACCACGGTCGATCGCGCCCACCGGCCAGCATGTGGTCATCACCCCCAGCCTGGACTCCAAGGCGATGGTTGCGGTGCTGACCCACCAACACGGCGGGCTCCCGGGCCTTGGACGAGGAGGGGTTTCCCCGTGGTCGGCAGTCTCACGTCTCCAGCACAGTAGTGTACAATTAATTGTAGGTGTATCTTGTAATTTTATTGTTTGTTGCGGTTGCACCCAAATCAAGAGCCGAATGGCTCACAGGGTAAATCCTAGTAAATGAAACTAAATGAA
Organism: Lampetra fluviatilis; assembly: GCF_964198595.1. Classification (NCBI taxonomy): domain Eukaryota; kingdom Metazoa; phylum Chordata; class Hyperoartia; order Petromyzontiformes; family Petromyzontidae; genus Lampetra; species Lampetra fluviatilis. The sequence goes on along the minus strand of NC_136342.1, from coordinate 6,436,911 downwards.
ACTGAAACAGAAGCCGCATCGAGCAGGATGATGAGCGGAATGGAATTCCCATCCCCGCAGTCTCCGCGGTGGGCCCTTTTATTGAGTCACAACTATAACCACAACTACCACATACACCACAACTATAACCACCACATCCACATACACCACAACTATAACCACTACAACCACATACACCACAACAATAACCACCACAACCACATACACCACAACTATAACCACCACACCCACATACACCACAACTATAACCACAACCACCACATACACCACAACTTAACCACCACAACAAACATAACGTTAATCACCACAGCACATTAATGTTAACACTTACACCAACTACACAACCACTGTATCAAGGCTATATGTCCCTGGGTGTGTACTCACGTGTCCCCGTGTGTACCCATGTGTCCCCTGATCTCAATGTGTCCCCGTTTGTCTCCACGTCTCCCCGTGTCTCCGTCTGTCCCCGTGTCTCCGGGAGCACAGTTTGTGCATCTGTCAGTCATCTCAGTCAGTTAACCTGTGGCACCTGCTGGGTCTGTTCAGCAACCTTGTGCCAGCCACTTAGTGGTGAAAGGCGGTTGCTTTTGTGGATTAGTGAGTGGGTGGATTAATTAGTAGGTGGGTGAGTGAGGCTGAGTCATGTCGTCTGCATGCCCAGCCATCGCATGCCGAAACAGTTTTTGTTCGGCCAGAGAGAGGGCGCTAAATGGGTGCGGAACGGGATAGAGAAGAGATGGAGTTATGTGGTACAAGAGGAGGTGGAGCTGAGTGGACTTACCAATAACTCCTACTAGCGATGTCAAGATCGGCCTCTGTGGATGAGGCTCAGTAAGGACGCTGATAGTGGGCAGTTGGAGGCAGTCGCCCTCCAGCAATGACAGAGGGCAGAGGATCAACGATCACGAAGAGCAGAGCGCCGGGTAGCTAAAGGACAGCAAGTTGGCATTTGACACTTCACGTCGCCTTAACGTGCACATAGCCTGGAGAGGTAGGAGTAGAGTACGTGGAGGTGGTGAGTGATGAGGTGAGAGTGGAGAGCTAGGAGGAAATTGCGTTGAGGTGGTGAGTGGTGAGGGGGGAGCTAGGAGGATAGTACGTGGAGTTGGTGAGAAGTGAGGTGAGAGTGAAGAGCTAGGAGTAGAGTGGTGGAAGATGGTGAGTGGTGAGGAGAGTGGGTGGAGGTGGTGAGTGGTGAGGTGAGAGCAAGGCGGAGAGTGCATGGAGGTGGTGAGTGGTGAGTGGAGAGCTAGGAGTAGAGTGGTGGAGATGCTGAGTGGTGAGGTGAGAGCTAGGAGGAGAGTGCGTGGAGGTGGTGAATGGTGAGGTAACAGGGTAAAGCTAGGAGGAGATTGCATGAAGGTGGTGAGTTGCTGAGTGGTGAGTGGAGAGCTATGAGAAGAGTGCGTGGAGGTGGTGAGTGGTGAGGGGAGAGCTAGGAGAAGAATGCGTGGAGGTGGTGAGTGGTGAGAAGAGAGCTAGGAGGAGAGTGCGTGGAGGTGGTGAGTGATGAGGTGAGAGGGGAGAGGAAGGAGGAGTGTGCGTGGAGGTGGTGAGGTGAGAGGGGAGAGCTAGGAGTAGACTGGTGGTAGATGGTGAGTGGTGAGGAGAGTGGGTGGAGGTGGTTAGTGGTGAGGTGAGAGCTAGGAGGAGAGTGTGTGAAGTTTGGGAGCGGTGAGGTGAGAGGGGAGCTCTAGGATTAGAGTGTTAGAGGTGAGAGGGTAGAGCAAGGAGGAGAGTGTGTGGAGGTGGTGAGTGGTGAGGGGAGAGCTATGAGTAGAGTGCGTGGAGGTGGTGAGTGGTGAGGTGAGAGCAAGGAGGAAAGTGGGTGAGATGATGAGTGGGGGAGAGCTAGGAGGTTAGTGTGTGGTGAGTGGTGAGGTGAGAGGGGAGAGCTAGGAGGAGAGTGCGTGGAGGTGGTGAGTGGTGAGGTGAGAGAACGGAGGAGAGTGGGTGAGATGATGAGTGGGGGAGAGCTAGGAGGTGAGTGTGTGGTGAGTGGTGAGGTGAGAGGGGAGAGCAAGGAAGAGAGTGCGTGGAGGTAGTGAGTGGTGAGGTGAGAGGGGAGAGCTAGGAGTAGACTGGTGGAAGATGGTGAGTGGTGAGGAGAGTGGGTGGAGGTGGTGAGTGGTGAGGTGAGAGCTAGGAGGAGAATGTGTGAAGTTTGGGAGCGGTGAGGTGAGAGGGGAGATCTAGGAGTAGAGTGGTAGAGGTGAAAGTGTAGAGCAAGGAGGAGAGTGTGTGGAGGTGGTGAGTGGTGAGGGGAGAGCTATGAGTAGAGTGCGTGGAGGTGGTGAGTGGTGAGGTGAGAGCAAGGAGGAGAGTGGGTGAGATGATGAGTGGGGGAGAGCTAGGAGGTTAGTGTGTGGTGAGTGGTGAGGTGAGAGGGGAGAGCTAGGAGGAGAGTGCGTGGAGGTGGTGAGTGGCGAGGTGAGAGAAAGGAGGAGAGTGGGTGAGATGATGAGTGGGGGAGAGCTAGGAGGTGAGTGTGTGGTGAGTGGTGAGGTGAGAGGGGAGAGCAAGGAAGAGAGTGCGTGGAGGTAGTGAGTGGTGAGGTGAGAGGGGAGAGCTAAGAGTAGAGTGGTGGAAGATGGTGAGTGGTGAGGAGAGTGGGTGGAGGTGGTGAGTGGTGAGGTGAAGGAGAGATTTAGGAGGAGTGGTGAGGTGTTGATTGGTGAGGGGAGAGCTATTAGTAGAGTGAGTGGAAATGGTGAAGTGAGAAGGGAGAGCAAGGGGAGAGTGCATGGAGGTGGTGAGTGGTGAGGTGAGAGCAAGGAGGAGAGTGGTTGAGTTGCTGAGTGGTGAGTGGTGAGGGGAGAGCCAGGAGGAGAGTGGGTGGAGGTGGTGACTGGTGAGGTAACAGGGTAAAGCTAGGATGAGATTGCATGAAGGTGGTGAGTTGGTGAGTTGAGAGGGGAGAAGGGGTGTGCGTGGAGGTGGTGAGTGGTGAGGGAAGAGATAGGTGAGTAAGTGGAGGTGGTGGGTGGTGAGGGGCGAGGGGAGAGATAGGAGAATAGTGAGTGGAGGTGGTGAGTGGTGAGTTGTGAAGGGAAGCTAGGATAAGAGTGCTGGAGATGGTGAGTGGTGAGGTGAGAGGGGAGAGCCAAAAGGAGAGTGTGTGGAGGTGGTGAGTGGTGAGCTAGGAGGAGATTGTTTGGTCCAGGGATAGGGACCCCCAGTAGGAGCTCCTGGTTCCCTGTATCAGGCACCATTTCGCGGCAGAGGGGGCAGAGTGGGAGAGACCGGGGGGGGGTAAAATTAGTTGACGACAATGGTGAGTGGGGATGAAGGTCGGCGAGTCGAGGAGTGATGATAACCGTGTCAAAGGCCAAGCGTCTCATTCCAAATGCACCTTGTGAATAGTCAACACTCTCCTTTACCTCCAGGTCCAGCTGCACATTGTTACACTCGCTGCACTTTTACTCTATCTCCCTGAACCCTCTATCGGCTGCAGATTGCAATGGCCCTTATTCGGTGCGCTGGCGTCACAAGGCCCATTGACTTACACGTGAAGTATGTGTTTTCTATACTCGATAAAGTTAATGTTACTCTTAAAATGTCACTCACACACTGACTCTCACGATAAAACACTATCTCAATCACACTCTCACATTCGAAAATGTATCTAATTTATATTTGTAGTGAATCAGTTCAGAGACACTAATAGGAAGAGGCACTCTCATTTATTCTAGCCATCACAGGAAACAGGGGATAACTATACTCAGGTCAGGACAGCTGGCACACTGCCTCACCAACAACGCCAAGAAGGTGAAGACGAGAATGAAGACTTGCGTAGCACGACGGGTTCTATTCCAGAAGACAGCCCCGACCCTGAGTTGGGGCCTCCTTTTTATCCCCCCAGCGTGGCCTGGTTCCGCCCTCGGCCACGCCCCCTTCTGGAACTTACCAGAAGGTTCCCGGCTTCACCTCACGTGTCTCTTTCGTCACCTTTACCCTACATCTCTTTCCCCGGCCTATCACGTGCCCCACTGGCAGACCGGGCTGCTACTCCCACAAATCCCCCTCTCTGCAAGTAATCAGCGCTACGGGCCCTAGTGGCCCATTTTATGTCACTACATGTGTATAAAGTGCCTACATTCATGGCAGTTGACATTGCTCAAACATTGCAGTGACAAAATTGAATTATATCGATGGCAGGGCCATGCAAGGATTGCGAAATGAGTTAGAGCTATATAGGGTACTTAGGGATCACAGGACTGGAAGGAGGGGAGGGAAGATGAAGAGAATGGCCAATGGAGAAGAGGGGAGGCTTTAAGAGAGGAATGGAAGGAAAGTTGATTCCAGTGCGAGGGAGAAGGACCGTAAACAGGATTGGACACAGGGAGAAGTGACTGAGAGAGACAGAGAGAACATTGGAATTGAAGAGGGCAAGAGGGGACATTAATGGAAATTAGAGGCGAGATAAGGTTGGGAAAAGTCATGGAGAGTTTTAAAGACGAGCTTCAGGTATTTGAAAAGACAGCGGTAGTAAACAGGAACCCAGTGGAGTTGAAGTACAGGCGAAGTGTGAAACTTAAAGGGGAGATAGAAAATAACTCGTTCAGAAGCAGTTTGATTTTGTTGGAGGGGAATGAGGGCAGAGGTAGGGAGACCAGTAAGAAGAAAATTACAGTATCCCAGAGGGATAAAGATCAGAGCATGAATCAGGAGTGGGGCTACTGGAGGAGTGGGCGGGACAAGTGATAGAGTGAGTGGGGCTAATGTTGGGAGTAGGCATGGCTCGTGGTGGAATGGGCGGGGCTCGTTGCAAAGTGGGCATGGCTAGGTGGTGAAGTGGGCAGAGTTACTGAAAAAGTAGGCAGGCCTCGTGGGGGTGGGCGGGGCTTGTGGCGAAGTGGACGTGGCGATTGCAGGAGAGGGCGGGCTAACGGGAGAGTGGACGTCGCTGGTGGTAGAGTAGGCGGGGCTAGTGCAGGAGTGGCTCTGTGTGAGTCTCTGGGTGCCTTTGTAATTTTGTGGCTCTGTGTTATTCTAGGAGTCTCTTTGTGAGTCGTCTCAGCATCCCTGTGTATTGACATAAAAGGCATCACTATAGGGCAGCAACAGTACCAAGTGAAGAATGGTAGTGTAGGCAGAGGTGTAAAGTACTTGAGTCATTTTACTTGATTACTGTACTTAAGTATTATTTTTGGGGATTTTTACTCTACTTGAGTACGAATAAAAATCAATACTTTTACTTAATTACATTTTTTTTGAAAAAAAGTACTTTTTACTCCTTACAATTTTATTTACAGTCAAAAAGTACTTATTTTTTGGAGATCACTTCATTCTATTTTCCCTTGCTATTACCAAACCAATTGAATTGCGCTGATGCCCAGTTTAATTTAAATGTTATTTATTCTGCCTATGAAAATCGTTTTCACATTACATGAAATTGATTCTAGATTTGAAGCTTTCGTGACTGCAAGGATTCATATTCTTAGATTTTTTCGGTAAAGTCACGTAGGTAAAACATTGAAATTAATAAAAGTAAAATAAAATAAAAATCACGACGTTTCGGAGGCAACACAAGCTTCCGTCGTCAGGTGGAACCGTCACAGCCACGACAGCTGTATCAAGTAAATGAGAGATTGCAAGAGCTACCACTCCGTATATATAATGGTTGGAGAGGGGGGAAGGGCCAAGTACGGCACACTTTTTATTCATATGGTAAGGTGAGGCTTAAGAGGGTGAGCCTTTGTTATGGAGAGGTACGGTTTGTGACTACTTGATACAGCTGTCGTGGCTGTGACGGTTCCACCTGAAGACGGAAGCTTGTGTTGCCTCCGAAACGTCGTGATTTTTATTTTATTTTACTTTTATTAATTTTAATGTTTTACCTACGTGACTTTACCGAAAAAACCTAAGTGCATGAAATTGGTCAGACATGTTCATTGGTCCTTTGGAAGTGACGTCATGTCACATCTATTACCACAATGCACAGCACCTTGATCTAGAAATTAGAGAAATTATAACAGTCAATCAGTGGAAGAAAATGGAGGAAGAACGTGAGTCAGCTGCGAGCACAGTCCAAAATCAGCCACAGGATCAAGAGCACCCGTGGCCGTATCTTAGCGAATTCTTTTCTTTTAGTGGTATTAATAAGGATTCATTCAAGATGAAATGTGTCCTTTGTCTCCCGCTTAATAGGGAAATATCGGCCTTCAAAAGTCCGCCATCAAACTTAAGGAAGCATATTGAGGTAAGTACGTTAAGTATTTTGTTTTACTGATAGTTTTTTTTGCGTGTGCATGTTTTGACCTTGACGGCGCGCCTTTTATATGTGTAGAAGGCCTATTTTCACTAATGCATGCGATTGACAATATAAGGCTCACGTAATAAAATGCTAAAATGCATTTGTAATTGTAAATTATTTGCTATGGTAACGTTAGGTCCACGGGAAATTTGGCGCCTATAGCAGTATTGCTTTGAATCATCATTATCGTTCCGTGCTCTCATTGTGTTTGAATTCATGCACAACACAAGAAAACCAAGCGAGACATTTTTATTTTTAATAATTACCAAACATCATGTTGTATTGTCAAAACGGTAACACTTTACAATAAGGTTCATTAGTTAATGTATTAACTAGCATTAACTAACCATGAGCAATACATTTGTTACTGTATCTGTTAATCTTTGTTAACGTTAGTTAATAGAAATACAGCTGTTCATTGTTTGTTCATGTTAGTTCACAGTGCATGAACTAATGTTAACAAGATTTTAATAAAGTATTAGTAAATGTTGAAATTAACATGAACAAAGATTAATAAATGCTGTATATGTGCAGTTCATTATTAGTTCATGTTAACTAATGTAGTTAACTAACGAACCTTATTGTAAAGTGTTACCGTCAAAAATAATGTAATGAAATCAATTCACCCTGTCATGTCAGCCTTACAGTCCTGTGTTTTTGTCAATATAATCAGAAATAAAATTAATGTTTGATAGTCACTAAATGCTACTGTATTTCTAAAATCAACAAGTATTTAACATTATAAAGTGTGCAATTGGATGCAAATGTCAGTTTTATTAATGCTGTAATCAGAGAGTGCATGTGTAATTGTTACACCCAAATCACCTCAAAAACTACTCTAAATTGACAGCACAGAAGAGAAAGATCGGGACCTCCACCCATGCTTCCAGCAGTAAGCAACTGAAAGTTGACTCAGTTTTCCCAGTCAAACATGTGTCTCCAGTCACTGTGAACAAAGCTATATTAAGGTACATCATTCAAGGACTTCATCCTTTCAGCACTGTTGATCTGCCATCATTTAAAGAGCTGATTAGTACACTGCAGCCTGGCATTTCTGTCATTACAAGGCCTACTTTACGCTCCAAGATAGCTGAAGCTGCTCTGATCATGAAACAGAAAGTGACTGCTGCCATGAGTGAAGTTGAATGGATTGCAACCACAACGGATTGTTGGACTGCACGTAGAAAGTCATTCATTGGTGTAACTGTGATGCCGCCGCCACGAAGCCGTTCGGCAGGCATCCCATCCCCGACCTCACCACCACCAAGCGACGGAGCCAACCCCTCGTCCCCCTCACCTCACCTCACATGAACACACCCGCACGCATTCCCCCCCCCCCCATAGAGCTGGAAGGGGAGGACACCTGATCGACCGGTTGAAATACGTGACAAGGTTGTTTGCACAACCACAGACAGTGGTTCCAACTTTCTGAAGGCTTTCAGAGTTTTTGGTGTGGAAAACAATGATATCGAGACTGAGGCAAGAAGGTGTGAAAGTGATGATACTGATTCTGAAGGCTGTGGTGAGGGAAGTGATGGTGTGGAATTCCAAGATGCCTCTCGAGTCCTGGACCAAGACGATGGCTTCGAATTCCAGCTACCAAAACATCAAAAGTGTGCCTGTCACTTACTTAACCTAGTCTCAAGCGTTGATGCCCAAAAAGCTCTCTCAAATGAACACTACAAGAAACTCTACACATCTGTCTTTGGCAAATGCCAAGCTTTATGGAATAAAAGCAGCCGATCAGCTCTAGCAGCTGAAGCTGTTGAAGCAGAAATCAGGCCAAACCAAATGCGGTGGAATTCAACTTTTATGGCTGTTGACAGAATTCTTCAAATTTGCAAAGAAGCAGGAGAAGGCGCACTTAGGGATATATGCACCTATCTTGAGGTTCCAATGTAAGGGTTTTTCCCCTCTATTTATGTAAACAAATGTGGGTTGTTGTTGTTGTATACTCGTTGATTATGCCGATTTCTCCTGTAGGTTTAATCCAGCAGAAATGCTGTTCTTGACAGAGTGGGCCAACACAATGCGTCCAGTTGCAAAAGTACTCGACATCTTGCAAGCGGAAACGAATACACAGCTGGGGTGGCTGCTGCCTAGTGTCCATCAGTTAAGCTTGAAACTTCAGCGACTCCACCATTCTCTCAGGTACTGTGACCCACTTGTGGATGCCCTACAACAAGGAATCAAAACACGATTCAAGCATATGTTTGAAGATCATGAGATCATCGCAGCTGCCATCCTTCTCCCTAAATTTCGGACCTCTTGGACAAATGATGAAACCATCATAAAACGAGGTAAATAAATGCAAGCAACATACACTTGACGAATTCTAATCTGGGCAACATTTGAGCCATACCAATATTTTTTATTTGTTTGCACTTTTTAGGAATATTATGATCCGATCCTTGGCTGTGATCTCAATATGAATATTGATGTATAGTATTCTTGCAGCAGGTTGTAGTTATCCCTCAGTATTTCTTGAAACAAAACTCTCGTATCATATGTGGCTTGGAAATGCTGTTAGAATTTATGCTAATGTAATAACAGCCACAGAGGGTTCACGTGGGGATTGGCTTGCCGGTCTTGCTTGTAGCCAATAAGGGTTGAGATAGGGACCATGGCCCATGCGTCATCATGACAGGCCATCAGGGGGATGGGCTTAGCCATCCGGGGCCCCAGCTAATGGGGAGCCGGATGAGGGGCGTGGTCCCGGGATTGACAGGGAACCATCGAGAATGGTCGGAGCTGTCCATGGATGATTGGCTGGGGGAACCACGTGATGAAGGTGTTAAGAGCGAGGGGAGGAGAACGATCGGGAGCAGACTGGAGCAGGAGAGCAGGGTCACGCGCGGACGGGGCCGGGGGTTGCCACGTGCGCGGCGGGGACTTAGTGGGTGGTCTGTCCTCTCTCCGTTGTCTGCCAGCAACGGAGAGTGAGTGAGCAAGGTGTATCGTGAAGTGAAAATAAAAAGGACCGATTCCGAAGCCGTCTCCTGAAGGATTATTACACTAAAATAAGGTATTTTCATGATTTTAGACATTTAGATGTAGATGACTGCACGTAAATGTAGTTAATGACAAAATCCATAAAATTTGTTCCCAGTCAGAAGCCCCTCAACCAAACCTTTGTTTGTGTCTGCTCACTCTGCTTGGAGGCATGGACTACATCAGAGTGCATCTGGAGCCTTTGGACCACAATAAAGAATTGGCCAACAGTTCATCTGATGATGAAGATTTTTGCTTCTTTGAAACCGACAACACATGAAGCCAGCAAAGAGTTGGATGGATATCTGGCCTGTGTTTCAGACACCAGGGAGTCTCTGCTCACGTTCCCTGCTATTTGCAGCCTCTTTATCAAGACTAATACACCTCTTCCTGCATCGGCTGCCTGTGAGAGGCTTTTCAGCACTGCAGGATTGCTTTTCAGCCCCAAAAGAGCTAGGCTTGACACTCACAATTTTGAAAATCAGCTTCTGCTTAAGTTAAATCTGAGGTTTTACAACTTTGAGTAGCATGTTGCATACTGGCATTAGATAGACTTATAGTTTGATAATTAAATACAAACAGTTCTAAAGCAGGATAAAACATTGTATGCATTTCATTTAATGTTTTTTGAGATTAAAAGCTGAAAAAAGAATCTCTAGTTTTCATTCTTGCTGTTACTTTTACTTTTTTAATACTCAAGTACAATTTTAATGTGGTACTTTTTTACTTTTACTCAAGTAAGATTCCAGCCAGATACTTTTACTTTTAATTGAGAAAAATTTTCCCTTAGTACTTGTACTTTCATTTGAGTAACATTTTTGAGTACTTTTTACACCTCTGAGTGTAGGGGCGGAGCCTTTCTCTAGCACCAAGGGTGTGGATGCCATGGAAGGGTTATCTAGGGGGAATAGCCCTGGCAATGGTGAGAGATAGGGCGGGCAAGGACATGGCGCTTTTGGTGAACCCGAGAGGGCACGTGACCCGGTGCGGGGAAGCAGGTGCGGCTGTCCTTGAGAATGGAATCCGCCAGCCAAGTCTTCGGTCTTCGATCTTCGGGCATCGGACAAGCCATCGGGAGCCAGGCAGCATGTTAGCTGACCTGGCCGATTATATAGTATTCCCCTGTATGGTTATGTAGTTCAATGTGGTGGTCACCACCCTTCATCAGCATCCCGTGTGTGGTTATGTATCAAAATCCCGTGTCGTTACCCCGTTGGGTCCGGAATAAATGTGCTGCCTCCAGGTTTGAGCGTGGACCTCAATTCAGCCCACTACACCTGTACGACTAGATGAGTGTGAGTCTGTATCTCCGTTAGTCTGTCCCTGTAAGAGTCTTTCTATCTCAATGTGAGTCTGTGGAGCTGTACGTGAGTTTATGGGTCTGTGCCTGGGCCTTAATGTAACTTGAAGGCATTTGTGTGGGCCAATGATTATCAAAAAGGATCACGCTGCTCCGTAAGATTTCCAAACAGATTAATTATATTTATCAGTCTCGTGATGCCGTTAGCACAATCGATGATAGCATGGAGTACAATGACAAAAAACATTTAATGTTTTAAAATGTACAAAGCAACGCCGCATGAGTAACCAGGAGACTTCATCTTGTGAGTTACACTGAAATTGTATTCTTCAGTACGTAGTCCATGTGAGACTTTCGAATGCATGACAAGCAAGAGCAGTGAGTGATGTGAGACAACCACTCAGCACGTTCGATTATGGGAGGCGGAAGAGTAGGAGACATTGGGAGTGAGTCTCTTTCTTCTGTTTTCCCGCATTTTACCATACCATCACCACATACAACACGGTTGTCCCCCACACATGAGTACAACATAAATCTCCCATGAACGCAAAAACCACACACAAGGCAAACATACACAGATCCCCCGATGTAGCCTACAGAGGCTGTTGGGGAAAATACAGGTCTTGAGCACCTAATCAGGCTGACAAGGCACACGAGAGTGTGGAATGGCCAGGAAGATGCTCAGTCACCTTTGTCTCCCCAATGTTTATGTTTACATACAGCAACGGGTACCCATTGAAGGCTGAATATATTCAAATATCCACATAACAGCAATAACAGGCAATTAAGGCAAGTGTTGTAAAATGAGTACATTCTGTATATGGACATATTGGCGGTGCACGGCATAACACACCGATCCTAATAAGTCTGAAATCTATATTTTAATCAGCAAATCTATTTTATCGGTCGTTAATTGACCCTGTTGTCAAGTTTGATGCGATTCGAAGGTGTATTCAGTCCACTGAGACTTGTAAGAAAAAGGTCAATCTTTACCATTGATTTGGGTCCGGGGCACGCAATTTTGTTGGGCCGACCAGGAGGGCGAGCACCTGGAGCAACAGCAGCTTCATTGCGTTGCCTTACGAGCCTGGGGTGGCACTGGAGCATCATCTTCGTTGTCGTCTTGAACCGCTGATGGATAGTATGAAAAGTAGAGCTTTGAGATCGTTAGCGTTATGGTTATTGTGTAATGAGAGAGCACACCGACGGGTGACAGAAGGCTGCATAGGCGTTGCCTCATCGGCGATAGCAAATCAGGGCTCTGGGTTCCATCTGGGCCGAAGTTCACGGGCGGAGCTCGCGGGGGTATGCGGGAACCATCGGGAAGGTTCTGAGGGGGGCATGGTTAGAGGTGGGGCTTCGCTCCGCCGGGAGAGATATAAGGGGAGGCGAGAGGGGGACTCAGGGTTCGGACTGCGTCTCCTCTGCCTCGTCAACCATGTGGCAGCCTCGCGGACAGTGGGCGAGTGGTCTCCGACACCACCACGAAGTGGGGTGCGGGGAACGTGAGGGCGAGAGAAGCAGCGAGCGCGTGCCACGGTGTGAAAAAGAGAGAGAGACCATCTGGGGAGAGGGTGTGAAGCCAAGCAGTCGCAACTAATAAAGAAAGACGCAAGTCACAACAAGTGGTAGAAGTCGTTTATTACAATTGTAATGGCAACAATAAATGAGGGTAAAATATAAATCTGTCGTGAACAACCAAATGCTATTTAAGAACAATATCTTCCAATATAGGCAGAATGGTTCATGAAAGGTCAGAGTTCGTATTTCTCTAACCATAACCTAATCCTAATCATCCGAGCAAGTTAAGGGCACGAGTCAAATCTGTGGAAGGCACAAGTCAAAACATGGAGCCAATCGTCATCAGGTTGGGTGTGAAACGACAACAAACTGGGAAACTTCGTGTTCAGCTGTTCATAACATTCGTCTTATGACTGCTTCGACATCACGATAACTGATTTTGATGCAACATCACCCCGCAAATAAAATAATTATTGCGAAAAATGTGCTTTTTTATACCGTGTACCGCTGTACGGCCAATACGTTCATATAGATATGTATACATAAAGATAGATATAGCAAGTTTATTGATTTAACAAGGTTTTTTTAAGGTGACTTGGATAGCCTCATTTGCAGCGTGACCTGGGATACCAAAATTACAAAAGCAAAACAAATACATTATAGCAATGAAGCAAAGATAAATCAAGAGCAAAACTTACATGCGAGAAATCGACAGTATTGCACAAACATATTCATTAATACATTCCCTGTAGCGCAACTTGGCCTGAACAGATTATTTTTAGACCAATCATAGCGCAATAACGGATATAAAAATACATAAATATAAAACAGATATAGGGTGGCTAATTGGACTTATACATAAAGAGACAAGGAAATGTGTACGACTATGTGTATACACCCCCTGTGTACACACATCCATGCAAAACATTCGGACTCGGAGTGAAACCAGGGCGAGCTGCCAGAGCTTTTAAAATCCATCCTCCCTCCACCTCCTCCTACCTCCCCCATCACCCCTCCCCTACATCCCCCTTCAACTCCTCCCCTATATCCCCCAACACTGCTCCCCTATATCACATGGTCATAAACAAACGTACACATCATCATAGTCATCATCATCATCATCACCATAATTTCCAGTATCATGAAGCCACATTCACCCTCGGCTCCATGTGGAGCTCACAGGGCTCCCGCTCGTCTTTCGGCGATCAGAGCCCCGGGAGTGAAATGAGCCGGACTGCTGTGTGAGTCGCGTGTGGGGCAGCTCCGTCTGCTGCAGCGTCAGCGTCGCCTCTCAGCTTAAATCTAAATATTCAGGTCTCTTCTGTGAGTCCATTTTAACTTCATCTCATTCATCTTCTTCTCACTGAAGCCATTCTCTTTGATCCTGCAGCACAAAGAGAGAGGCTCACGCTGACACAGGGTTCACGCCGGAGCCTCAGGCATCCCCTCACAGCTTGTAACCAGCGCAACCTCAACAACAACCACACTCGATGAAGGTCTCCCCACGCTATTGGAGCTGCTTTGCCATATTTCACCCCGTGGGACAATGCAGGTCGGTGATGGCAGGGGCCACAGATTTGGCACCATAGTACAGTACAATGGTGTACTGTACTGTAAATTGCACTTTGTTGCCCACAGTGTAGCATTGCAACCTATAACACCTGTTTTTAATGACCAGTAGTCGCCCATCCAAACATTATCCAGGGACAATCCTGGTTATCTTCCAGTTTTGATGAGATTGGGTGCATTTAAAGTGGTTTTGTCACGTGGCAGGGTCTGATATAATGAATATTAAATGTGTAATGTAGTAACTCGGCGGGAGACGACTTCACGGGTAACACACTCTTTATTTTATCAAACTTGGTTACAGGTGACTAACACCTACTTTGTATCTCGGGTGACAAACACCCACTTAGCTACTTGGCGACTAACGCCCACTGAGCTACTCGGATGACCAACATCCACTTAGTACTCGGGTGACAAACACCCACTTAGCTACTTGGCGACTAACGCCCACTGAGCTACTCGGATGACCAACATCCTCTTAGCTACTCGGCGACTAACGCCACTGAGCTACTCGGATGACCAACATCCACTTAGTACTCGGGTGACAAACACCCACTTAGCTACTTGGCGACTAACGCCCACTGAGCTACTCGGATGACCAACATCCACTTAGCTACTCGGCGACTAACGCCACTGAGCTACTCGGATGACCAACATCCACTTAGCTACTCGGCGACTAACGCCTCTGAGCTACTCGGATGACCAACATCCACTTAGCTACTCGGCGACTAACGCCACTGAGCTACTCGGATGCACTAGGTCTTCAGCTCCGTCTTCGGGTCTTCAACTGGGTAACTCTCCCCGAGTGCTCTCGCGCGTCCCCCTTTATACCCCACCTGCGGACGTCGCTGCGAGCACCCACTTATTCGACCAATCGCCGGGCGCTGGCTACGATCCTCATTTCCCACATCTCATCGTGCCTCACCACTCACTCCGCGCCGCCCCGTCATCTGTCACTCCCGGCGCGCGCGTCCACACCACGCCCACAACGCGTGCCCAACCCCGCACCCCGCGCCGCCCCGTGATCCATCACTGTCACAGTCGGCGCACGTCAATACCACCACTACATCACCCCCTACCACATAGCTCGCAGCCGCCCCGGCTGCTATAAAAATATACAAACCCCCCCTGTGTGCCCCGTAACACAACACAACAACAAGAACAACAACTAAGCTAACAACACAACACGACGCGAACACTACCATCCGCAACCCTCAACCAATGCCACCGCGACAATAGAACAATATATACAAACCGGCGAGTGACAATAGCAATGTGTATGCAAAAAAAAATAAATGGAAAAATTTTTTTTTTCTTCTTTCGACTCGTGCAGTGTCCCCTTTTCTTCCGAGCGTCCCTACAACGGGACATTACCCCGGCAGAGGGGAACACCGGGCGAGCTCGGTGTAGAGCAAAAAAACGTCTTCATGAAAATTGTTGAGACCTAGCCCGAGTCCGCCTTGCCGGTCCGTCGTACGGCACCAGACGCGGTTGAACGTCCGGTGGTGCCGGCGGTTCAGGAAGACATCGGCCAGGCATCGAGGACTCGTGCGTGCCCCGGGGTTCAGGCTCTCGACGGTCAGCAGCCGTCAAGCCCGAGGCACCTGGGGGTGGGTCAGGTGGAGACACGTGAGGAGCAGCCTGCGACACCTCCCTCCCCGAGTCGACGGTCACATCACACGCCCGGTCGTCACGGCACAGAACGGGGTCACACGGTGCCGCATAGGGCTTCAGTCGGGAGGGGTGCACATACCAACGGCGTTTCCCCCATTTAATCTGTATACTCTGGGGTCGTGCAACCCGCACAATTTCCACCGGTCCCCTCCAAGGTCTCAACAACTTGGGGGACGTAGCCAACGGTGCATGTGGACAATGCAGCCAGGCCTTATCGCCTGGTTTCCAATCATGCGTATGCACCCTCCGCTCATGCAATTTCTCGTTTGCAATTTGCCGCGACCGCGAATTCAACCTTGCCCCCTCCCGCGCTTCAGTCAATTTGGCGATATTAAATTTGATGTGGTCTGCCAATTTAGATTTTGCACGTGGCTGGGAAATCCCCAGTTGGACGTCCATGGCCGGATCGGCCTCCCGCCCATACATAAGAAAAAATGGGGAAAACCCTGTCGCCGCATGAGGGGCCATTCGATAGGCCGCGAGTACCCCCGGCACCTGTAAGTCCCAATCAACCTGATCGTCGCAGACCTGTTGGCACAACATAGACGTAATCGTTCTGTTCAGACGCTCAACCATCCCGTCAGTCTGCGGGTGGTAGGGGGAAGTACGCACTTTCTTTGTACCCAACAGGTCGCACACCTCGCGCAACAAAACGCTCGAAAAATTCTTCCCTTGATCCGTCAGCAAGCGTTCGGGGGCGCCCTTGTCCAACACATAACCCTGGACAAAGGCGTCCGCCACCGCCGCAGCCGACTGGTTGGCGAGCGGCCATGCCATAGGCCATCGGGTGAAGTATTCCACGCCAACCAGCAGGAACCTATTTCCCCTTGGTGTAACCGGAAAGGGCCCCAAGATGTCCAACGCTACCAATTCGTTTATACGCGAAACCTGAATGGATTGCAGCGGTGGATTAGCTGCCAATGGTGGCGGTTTCCTTTTGGCGCACCCTACGCATCCCTTAAGAATATTCGCCACGTCGTTACCCATCCCCGGCCAATAATAGTCTCGCTGGATTAGGGCGAGCGTTTTGTGAAAACCCAGATGCATGAGCCGTTCATGAGCTGCCAGAACAACCCTACCCCACATAGCAACAGGCACAACGAGCACGTGACGCCGGGACATGTTGTCCCACCTCATCAACAGGCCCTGTCTGCACACCCAGGAACCGACCCGCGCCTCCCCTTGTTCGGGAGCGCCAACTTTCCGACGCAGCGTAAGTAGGGAGCTGTCAGACATCTGGAGGCGGCCCCACTCAATGAGGGGCAACGACAACAGCGAATCCCTCCCCGTGGGGGCGTCCTCTCCCGGGGTGTCAGTGGCGGCGAGCGCAACTCCCGGGGTGCCGGCGACCGGGGGTTTGCACCGCGCTGATCCCAACAAACATGTGCAGTCCGTGCCCGGCGGCAACCGCGACAAGGCGTCCGCGTTTGAGTGCCGCAACCCCTTGCGGTAAATCGTCGTGAATTGGTAGTCTTGAAGGACCTCCAACCATCGGGACAATTGGCCCGATGGCTGTGCCACGCGCATAGCGTATTGTAGAGCCGCATGGTCCGTCCGGACCGTAAAATGACGGCCGTAAAGATACGGCCTGAATTGCTGTGTAAAAAACACAATGGCTAACAATTCACGACGAGTTACGCAATAGCGTTGTTCTGCGGGGGAAAGAACCCTACTACCGTAGGCGACCACCCGTTCAACCCCCCCGACCACCTGTGAGAGCACCCCCCCGATACCCGTATTGCTGGCGTCCGTGTCAAGCAAAAACGGTAGTGTGAAATCGGGGTAACACAAGGGGGGAGCCTGCACCAAAGCGTCACGGAGGGAGCAGAACGCATCCTCCTCCTCTGCCCCCCAGTGAAACCTCACACCCTTAGCCGTCAAAGCGTGCAGGGGCTTGGCTATGGTGGCAAATTGCTTGACAAAACGACGGTAATAGGAGGCAAAACCAATGAAACTACGAACCTCCGTGACCGAGGTTGGCGTTGGCCATGAGCTGACGCAATGCGTCTTAGCAGGGTCCGTCGAGATCCCTGAACGACTCACGATATGGCCCAAATACCTAACCGATTCCCGAAGCAGAAAACATTTAGCCGGTTTAAATTTTAGCTTAGCGGAACGCATCCTGAGGAACACCGCTCTCAGTCGCTGGAGGTGCTCCTCGAAAGTCCGACTAAAGACGATAATATCGTCAAGATAAATCAAACAGGTATCCCATTGGAGGCCCAACAAAACCAATTCCATGAGTCTCTGGAACGTGGCGGGAGCGGAATGTAAGCCCATGGGCAAACGGTTGAATTCAAATAGGCCCCCAGGTGTCCGGAAAGCAGTTTTAGGTTTTGACTCGTCATCGAGTGGCAATTGCCAAAATCCAGAAAGCAGATCGAGTGTGGAAAAAAACTGCGCTCCCGCCAAGGCATCCAGCGACTCATCCATCCTGGGGAGCGGATACGCATCCGCCATCGAGATTTTGTTTAAGCGGCGGAAATCGACACAAAACCGCAAGGACCCGTCCTGTTTCTTTACTAGGACAATAGGAGCACCCCACGGACTAGAAGAGGGCGAAATGATATCGGCCGCCAACATATCATTAACCGCCGATTGCACATGTTCCTTCTCGGCCGGGCTGAGCCGGAAGGGATTCTGACGAATAGGGGCCGCGTCCCCTGTAGCTATGTGGTGGCGCAACAGGTCAGTGCAGCCGATATCGTACTTATGTTTGCTGAACACGTCAGCAAACTCGATGAGCAAACCCCTCAATGCTCCCAATTGCACCCCGGACAAGTTAGCAGAACCCGCACACAGCGAGTCCAACCACTCAGTCCCCTCATCACTTTGAGGATGCGACTCGACAGTAAAATCTGCTTGAGCCACGAGCCGTTCCTCAACGGGCAGCGGCGCGGCGTGAGCCAGCACCGTTCCCTGCGCAATTACGGCCGGCCGCGACCCCGTATTCAGGACCATTACGAACGGCTCACTGTCCCCTCTCACCACGGTTTGAGCAACCGCTAAGTCGAGGCCCTTACTGGCTCTGTTTGACGGCCCCAACAGCACCCCCTGTGCCTCCGCACCCACCTCGAGTGGCTTCCTGAACCGAAGGGGTACTAACATTTGCGATCCCGGGGGTACCCGTACAGTGTGAGTCGCCAGCGCCTGCACCGTCGCACAAACCGTGCGCACTTTGATAGGGCTCGACAAGAAGGCAACCCGCCGACCTGACGGAAGCTCTATGCAGGCCTGATCAATAAGAATTTTTATGGGCATTTTTGACAAAAAGTCCGTACCTAGCAAACAGGGAACGGCCAGCGATGATGATACAAAAATAGGGCCCGCTAATTTAATGTCCCCAATGCAAATAGTCGCCCGAATCTGGCCGATGATCCCCAGGGATCCCCCATTCGCCGCATAAAATGGCACGTCTACTGGCAGAAGGGGTCTACTTTGGACGGGAAGAATGTTATAAATAAGGTCCGAGATGATGGTGGCCGACGCACCCGTGTCAACAAGCACCCGGACCTCAACCCCGTCAATGAACCCCGTTATCACGGACGACCCGGCTGACGCAGCCACGATCCTGTGGGCCAATTCGGACCACTCGACTGCTTGCGGGCCGCGTACGGACCCCCCTCGCTGAATTGAACCCCCGGCACCCAGCCGCGAACCCCCCACCGCGAAGCGGCGACCCGAATGTGCCGTGTTTGTGGACCGAACGTGTGAGGTGCCGCGACTCGCCGGGTTTTGTTGGGATGACTTGTGGCCCTGGTCGTCGTCCCGACGTGGTCCTGCGGCGCGCTGACGCGGGGCCCGGCACCCGGCTGCGACGTGACCCCGAAGGCCGCAGTTGTAGCAGACGACGGACGTCGTAGGTTTCGGTTGCTCCAGCTTGCGGGGCGAACGTGTGGGCGAACGACCTCCCGTTCTCCACTCCCCCGGACGCGATGCAGCGAAGGCCTGCTCCTGCACCGCAGCTGGCTGAGGTTCGGCGATCGTGGCGGCCAGTGCCGCGTTCCCCGGCCATTTGCAGACGACCCCCGGCTTGCGTTTGAGGACCTCGTACGCGTGAATGCTCGTGGCGATCGCCAGGGAGCAGATCTCCATCTCGTCTGCCACGTTGATGGGGACCCCCAACTCGTGGGCCAACACCAGCAGCTGCTCCGTCACCATGGCGTCCTTCCCCTCCTTATCCATGCGGGGAAAAGCTGCGTCCGCCAAGGCGAGTAGTGCCGTGCGGTAGGCTAGCGTCGTTTCCCCAGCCACCTTCCGCCAATCGTAGAACTGGTGGCGACACGTGGAGGGCGGCCCGAACACCTTCGCCATCAGGTGTAGTGCGGCCTGGAGCGTAGAGCGGGACGACCTTGCAGCAGATGTGAAGGCTGCAAGCGCGTCGTCGTCAAGCATCGCTGGCAACGCACGCAGGGCAGTGGTGTCGGACCACCCCGACATCTCCTGATGAGCGAGGAACCTTCGTTGGAAGGCTCCCCAGTCGCCCCCATCCGCCTTGAACGCCGACAGCGCAGGCAATCTTTGCTGGAGGACCCGATCGTCGTCGACGTCGGAGAGATTTTCCCGCGCTCCGCTGGAGTTGTGTAAAATGTCGGCTCGGTTGTCAGGCGCAAAATGGAGGGCTCCGGCGCACGCTGATGACGTGGGCTGCGCTGCGCGGAGGTGTCCGGCCACGTGGCGTCCGTCTTTCCCGCCAATCAATGGCGGCCCCTCAAAAACGGCGGGAACTCCCAGACTCTTGGCGCGAAGCGCCTTTTGGCGGGATCCCGCCAGCCTCGCTCCTTCCTCCAACCCTGCAGCCGTTTTCCCGCCCGCTGGAACGGAGATCTCGGCCAAGATTTCAGCGGCGGCGAGCAGCAACTCCGCCAACCGGGAGTGTGCGTCTTGGAGGCTGGTGTCGGAGGCAAGCAGAGCGTCGGCCATCACCGCGAGGTGCTGCATCGGCGGCCACTCCTCGTCCTCTCCTCCCGAGGTTGGTGTCCCCGGTACGCCGTCGTCGTCCCGACCTCGCTCGTGGGTACGGGTAGTCTTCCTTGTGTCCATACTTCTTGAAGACAGGTTTACTTCTGACGCCAGTTGTAATGTAGTAACTCGGCGGGAGACGACTTCACGGGTAACACACTCTTTATTTTATCAAACTTGGTCACAGGTGACTAACACCTACTTTGTATCTCGGGTGACAAACACCCACTTAGCTACTTGGCGACTAACGCCCACTGAGCTACTCGGATGACCAACATCCACTTAGTACTCGGGTGACAAACACCCACTTAGCTACTTGGCGACTAACGCCCACTGAGCTACTCGGATGACCAACATCCTCTTAGCTACTCGGCGACTAACGCCACTGAGCTACTCGGATGACCAACATCCACTTAGTACTCGGGTGACAAACACCCACTTAGCTACTTGGCGACTAACGCCCACTGAGCTACTCGGATGACCAACATCCACTTAGCTACTCGGCGACTAACGCCACTGAGCTACTCGGATGACCAACATCCACTTAGCTACTCGGCGACTAACGCCTCTGAGCTACTCGGATGACCAACATCCACTTAGCTACTCGGCGACTAACGCCACTGAGCTACTCGGATGCACTAGGTCTTCAGCTCCGTCTTCGGGTCTTCAACTGGGTAACTCTCCCCGAGTGCTCTCGCGCGTCCCCCTTTATACCCCACCTGCGGACGTCGCTGCGAGCACCCACTTATTCGACCAATCGCCGGGCGCTGGCTACGATCCTCATTTCCCACATCTCATCGTGCCTCACCACTCACTCCGCGCCGCCCCGTCATCTGTCACTCCCGGCGCGCGCGTCCACACCACGCCCACAACGCGTGCCCAACCCCGCACCCCGCGCCGCCCCGTGATCCATCACTGTCACAGTCGGCGCACGTCAATACCACCACTACAAATGCACTGGATATACTCCACTACGACTCCCACTTCAGGCAATGGCCCTTCTTTATAGCAAACAAACGTGCTATGAAGACGGGCCATTTGTTTTTAGGAGTAGTAATAATGAATAATAATAATAACAGTGCATTAGAGTCTATATGCACCGTTAGTGAACTAGTGGCCATGGGAGGTAATGACAAGGGAGTCAGCCGACAGTGCGAATGCACTAGTGGCCACGGGAGGTAATGACAGGGGTATCAGTTGTGAGTGCGAAGGGACTGGTGGCTACGGGAATGATCGAGAAGGGAGCGTGGTCAGGTGACGGAAGAGTCTGCCGGTGGAGCGAGCGTCCAGAGTGAGCAAGAATGATCGAGAAGGGGGGTGTGGCCTCAATTGGTATATAAGAGAGATGTGCAGGAGACTCGGGGCTGTTGCAGTGGGGTCTCCACCTGATGTCAAGTGTCTTCAATAAGACAAGTACCATCTCAAGGGAAGTGTGTCAAGTCGTTATTACACTTACATAAAACATGTGCGAGATATGAGCAGCAGAGCTTACCAAAGACTCCTCAATGATTTGTTGGTGCTGATGATGGCACGGAGGGCCGGGATCGATTTGTCCGTCAGTGAACAACGCTGCAGACTAGAGGGAAGAGAAGAGACGTTGAGTGGGGGCTGAGAGAAGTAGTGAGGGTTGTGAATCGAGTGGGGGGTGGGGAGGGGTGAGCGTGTGAGGGGCTTGGTTGTGTAAAAATGTGGAAGATTCGTGTGTGTCATTACCTACTGTGTGTGATCATTGCATGCCAGCTTTAAAAGGGCCAGCTTGAAAAGAGAAAATTGCTGTTGAGGTTAATGGGGTTAAACTGTGATATTTGTACACGTGTGTGGGGGTGTGTTCATGTTTCTTGACAACTGTGTGAATCTGCATTTGTATGTGTGAATGTGTGTGTAATAAAGGTCGTGGAAGCGACTTCTGGAATCGGGTCTTTATTTGTCTTTCGTTCACAACACTCCTGTCTTACTCCTTCACGCTGCTAACAGACAGCGTGAGAGGGAGAAAGAGAGAGACACGCGCGGCCACGTGGCAGCCTGGACCCCGCTCCAGCGTGACCTCACCCTCCGTTCGTTCCAGATCTGACCACGTGTTGTCCGTCTCCACCCCTTTTAATACCCGGGTCACGTGGTACCTTTCCACCAATCCTGGTTAACCTCCATGGAATCTTCTAGACTCCATCATACGATCCCAGGACCGTGCCTCTGACTCGTCCCCCCATTGGCTGTGGCTAAATCCAGCAGATCCAATCCTCTACTTACAGATGTCACCTTCCCATTACGTCAGTGACACGCCCCTAGACTTCCCCCCATTGGCTATGGGCCAGGACTGGTAGAGCCAATCATCGTAACGAGGCGTGATCCATCAACCACCCGGATATATCCTCACATTACATCACCCCCCCCCCCCCCCGATGTAAAAAGTCAGCCGTCTCGGCTGGGGAAAGAGTTATAGCCCGAAACCTTTGAATAACATCTTAGGACATCCATGACGCATTAACAAGGTAAGGGGAGTAGGGCACCAACGCGCAGAGGAATTAAAACATTACAACCGTAAAAACAACCGACATACATTAGGGTGCCCCTGTAGCGCAGTAACACCAGGGCCACAGACCGCAAGGACAACAGTATTAGCGAAATGGGAGAGACTTCGACCGCGTACGCGACGCCGGACCCTCTCCTCCCCTTGCGCATGGTTGCCTCGCCGACTGTTCAGCAGGAGGTGGGTGTAGTGGAGAAGAAGAATATTTTTCGGTTTCCGTTTATGTCTGGGACAGGCCCCGCTGGAGGTGGAACGTCCGGGGTCTCGTCATCCAAAACCTGTGCGTCTGCGGGGGGTAGAACACGGCCCCGCTGAGGATCAATCGGCGAGGCAAGTGGCACATTCGGCATGCCAGACCCTGGCAGGTCAACAAGTGGGGATGAAGGGCCAGCACGTGGGTCAACATAGGGCTTGAGCCGCGACGAATGAACATACCAACGACGTTGGCCGTACTGGATGCGAACACTCTGGGGATTCCGAATGTCCACCAGCCTCACAGGCCCCCGCCAAGGCCTGTGCAGTTTAGGGGACGTACCCACTGGCACCTGAGGGCAATGGAGCCATGCCATATTGCCCACCGACCAAGGAATGTCAGTTCGTGATCGACGCGCACACCTCTCATTCCTTGCCTGCGTACGGGCCGTCGCACATTTGGCGGCCTCTCGCGCCTCCGTAACCCGTTTAAGCGAGTCTCGCTCATGGTCAGGCAAGGAAGGGGACGGTTGTTTCCCCGCTGCACCAAGTTGCACATCAATCGGGGGTACATTCTCACGGCCATAGATCAGAAAAAATGGCAAATATCCTGTGGACGCGTGCAGAACCATGCGGTATGCCGCCAGGACGCCAGGTATTGTGACAAAGCATGACCGAAAGGGTGCGGTTAAATCGTTCCACCATGCCATCCGTTTGCGGATGGTAAGGGGAAGTGTGGATTTTCTTTGTACCCAAGGCAGAGCACACGTCTTTGAGCAATTTAGAGGAGAAGTTACGTCCTTGATCCGTGAGCAGCCCTTCAGGTGCTCCCTTATCCATGACGTACCCATTCAAGAAAGCCTCGGTGATGGATGAGGCCGTTTGGTCAGGTAGAGACCAGGCCATAGGCCAGCGAGAAAAGTATTCGACCCCGACCAAAAGGTATTTATTGCCCCTAGCCGATGGAGGGAACGGCCCAGGATATCCAGAGCAACCAGCTCATTAATACAGGACACCTCGATCGATTGTAGGGGCGGGACATAATTTTGACGTGGCGGTTTCCGCTTCGCACAATCATGGCATGACCGGATAAAGCTAGTGACATCCGCCGTCATGCCTGGCCAAAAGAAATCCTTCTGCATCGCGGCCAATGTTTTCTGCACGCCAAGGTGCATCAGCTTGTCGGCGTGCAGCGCCCGGATCAGATCGTGGCGAAGGGACGTCGGCACAACCAGGCGTGAACGGTCCGACAACCCATCCGTACACATTAGTAATCCCGCCTGGCCCAGAAACAACTGCCATTTCCATCCTGCCAAATGAGATCTCGGTTTCCCGACCAATTCCCACAGTGGGGCCAAAGAGGCATCAGCCTCTTGCTCGTGTAGCCACACCAAGTGCGGAAAATGCAGCGTATTGTCGGTGCCAACGGGTTCATCCTGGCCTTCATCCTTTGACATCGCCCCCATGACCGGACAGGGCGGGGTAGGCAGCGCCGCACAGCGGTGCGTACCCATCAGACAGGCGCAGGGAGGGGTCGCGGGCAACCAGAGAGAGCATCCGCGTTGCCATGGTGAGTACCCTTGCGGTACGTGATCTCGAAAGAAAACTCCTGCAGCGATTCTAACCACCGAGCCAATTGACCGGATGGTTGTTCCAATTTCAAAGAATATTGCAAGGCAGCATGGTCAGTACGCATGAGGAATTTCCTTCCATACAGATACGGCCGGTACTGGCGAACAAAATGGACGATTGCCAGCAATTCCCGTCGCGTCACGCAATAGCGCGTCTCGGCAGGAGACAGAACCCTGCTGCCGTATGCCACCACTCGCTCGACCCCGTCTTTCCGTTGCGACAAAACGGCCCCTATGCCGATGTCGCTAGCATTCGTGTCAAGGATGAACGGCTGGGAAAAGTCTGGGTAGTCGAGTGTTGGAGCGGTGGCCAGGCGATCCCGGAGAGATTGAAAAGAGTGCTCCTCTTCTGGGCCCCATTTCAATCTCTGATTCTTCCCTGTCAGAACATGCAGCGGCTTAGCCAGTGTCGCAAAATTCTTAACAAATCGGCGATAGTAGGATGCGAACCCTTTAAACCGCCGTACGTCGCCCACTGAAGTGGGCGTGGGCCACTCTCGGACATAAGACGTTTTCTGAGGGTCCGTGGACATACCGTCAGAGCTGACGATGTGTCCCAGGTAGTGGACAGATCGTTGCAAAAGGTGGCACTTCTTTGGTTTAAATTTAAGGTCAGCCGACCGCATCCTTTGAAAGACAGTCTCCAGCCGTTGGAGGTGTTCTTCGAAGGTGCGACTGAATACAATTATAATCCTCCAAATATATGAGGCACGTTTCCACTGCAGCCCCGTTAGCACCAGTTCCATCAGGCGTTGGAACGTCGCCGGTGCTGCATTCAAGCCCATAGGTAGGCGGTTAAACTCAAAGAGGCCCTGCGGCGTGCGGAATGCCGTTTTCGGTCTGGACGCGTCATCGAGGGGAAGCTGCCAAAACCCAGACGACAGGTCAAGAATAGAGAAGAAATTTGCCCCCGACAAAGCGTCCAACGAGTCGTCCATCCGTGGCAAGGGGTATGCGTCCGCCACGGATATCTTATTCAATTGGCGGAAGTCTACACAAAACCTCATTCTGCCATCCTTCTTTTTAACCAACACCACCGGCGCACCCCAAGGACTGTTGGATGGCGAAAATGTATTGGCCGCCAACATGTCGTCCACCACGCCATGCACGTGTTTCCTTTCTGCAGGGCTCATGCGATGCGGGTGCATACAAATCGGTCCCGCCGCACCGGTGTCGATATGGTGTGACAAGAGCGAGGTATGGCCCAAATCCAAATCGTTTTTACTGAAAACGTTAGCGTACTCTGACAATAGTGAATGCAAGGCACTCCGCTGCGTGGCCGACAAGGACATATTTTCCCGGCACAATTCTGCGATCCATCGATCGCCCGAACGATCAGATTGTGGCATGCCAGCGGCCATTTTTGTGGGTTGGTGGCTCTCAAAGCTGGTGAAATCGGTAGTGACGTGAGCCAATACCGAGCCAGCCGGAACGACCACCCGGTCCGGGCCCCCATTTAACACTGACCAGGCCGAACGATAGTTTGAGCCGCCATTAGGGAAAACGACTTAGCCACAGAGTTTGACGGGGACAACAACACACCCGTCGCATCGTCCATGGCTTCCAACCGCTTTCGGTAACGCAGCGGAATAAGCATTTGTGTGCCCAATGGTACTTCTACCATGACGGCAACAATCGAGTTAACAGCGTTTCCTGGGGGCAAACGGCCCAGTAGGGACAGCAGGAAGGACATTCTATGGCCCCCTGGCATTTCCAAGCAACCTTGATCGACGAGTATTTTAACGGGCATCCGACGAAGAAAACGGTGCCCAATATGCATGTGACGGTCAATGAACGCGAGATCAAAACTGGTCCCACCGCGGTGATATTCCCTATAACAATGCGCACATCTACTCGTCCCAAAATACCCATCCTACCCCCATTCGCAGCAACGCATGCATCGTCAGCCGGTCGGATCCGCGACGTAGGAATGGACAGGAGATGAAAAATAACATCGGAAATGATGGTTGCAGACGTACCGGTGTCCACCAAAATACAGACATCGATCCCATCAATAGTGCCCCGTACCGTCGAGGACCCCGACGTGGCTGCCACCAACTTTCGAGCCAATTTTTTCCATTGTGTAACCGAGTGCGGCATCGACCCAGGTGACTCACAATTCCCTTCAGGAGTGGAAACATGGGTGCGAGTGGATGCGTGATGTGTCAAGACCTGCCGGGTGTCCGATATGTGCCGACTTGCCCGAGGGTGCCGTGGATCCGCGTCCGGTGGAGGAGATGGAAGTCGGCCCGACGGGAGCTGAGGAGGTTGAAGTTGGCAGCGGCAATCCCGGGCGAAATGGCCTCGTTGGCCACACTTGAAACATGTGGCCGCCTGCGCTCAGCGGTCGGTCGCTCCGGTCCCCGTTCGTGGACGTCCGGCCCCGTCACGCTGCTCGCGCGGCCGGCGTTTCGGGACCCAGCGAGGAACGGCTGCAATAACCTCGTCGTCGCTAGAGTCGTTGGAGCCATGGACGACACGACGTGGAGCCCATCCCAACGGTGGCCCGTCTATCTCAGGATCTCCCGTCCATGCAGCCATCTGGTCCCAGCGTTTTAGGTTGAACTTGGCGTCCAAACAGCGCGCCGCCCATCGAGACGTTAGCGGTTCGTGGCCGCACACCGGTAATGATATGTTAAGTTCCTGGGACAACTCAATCATTCTAGAAAGGATGAGAGGATCCAGGAGATCGGCTGACGAATCGGGGTAGGCGGCCATGGCAAGCGCCAACAGCGCCCCTCGGTAGGCCAAGGGCGATTAATCCGCTCCTCGATGCCGCTGCATTAATTTTCTGGTAGCCGCCGTCAGCGGCTTATAGAACTCCGCCATTTCCGCGAAAGCGTCACGCAACATTTTTTTCTTACTCGCCGGGATGGAGCGGAAGACTGCCAAGGAGATGTCGTCCAATAGCGTGGGCAAAGTCTCCAGCGCTTCTGCCTCCGTCCATCGCACCGACCGAAACGCTGACTCGAACCGCCAAGTGAACGCGCTCCAGTCGCCCCCGGCGACAAATTCTTTAATTTGAGGAAGGCGATGGCCGCGGTGAATATCCGAGGCCTCGGGCGTGTCAGATCCCGCTCCCTGCGTGGCAGCAACCCCGCCCAAGATGGCGTCCAGTGGCCGCGTGGCAGCAGCCCCGCCCAAGATGGAGGCCTCCCCCTCCATGGCAGGAGTAATGGTGGATGACGTTTCCCGCTGAAGATCATGGTCATCGGCCATTGGGTGAGTTCCACGTGGCCGACCGAGGGCCGCAGATGACGCGACTGCCGTTGCAAGATTTAGCAGGATCGCACGGAGCGACTCTATCTGCTCCGCCACCCGACGCCACCCCTCGTCCGCAGCCGGAGACGCCTCATCGCCAGCCTGTCGTCGATGCGCGGCGTCGGGGAGAGCGGCAGACGGCGGTAGAGGACGCGTGGCTCCCAGCAGCTCGTCCTCGTCCGCCTCGACATCTTCATCCGACGGAGGGTCCGGTGGGTTTCTTTTCTTGAGGTGCTTGGACATTTTTAAAAATAATTGTCGAAACAGTCTCAAGAAGCACATCTGTCACCAATGTATTAAAGGTCGTGGAAGCGACTTCTGGAATCCGGTCTTTATTTGTCTTTTGTTCACAACACTCCTGTCTTACTCCTTCACGCTAACAGACAACGTGAGAGGGAGAGAGAGAGACACGCGCGGCCACGTGGCAGCCTGGACCCCACTCCAGCATGGCCTCACCCTCTGTTCGTTCCAGATTTGACAACGTGTTGTCTGTCTCCACCCCTTTTAATACCCGGGTCACGTGGTACATTTCCACCAATCCTGGTTAACCTCCATTGCATGTTCTAGACTCCATCGTACGATCCCAGGACCGCGCCCCTGACTCGTCCGCCCATTGGCTGTGGCTAAAGCCAGCAGATCCAATCCTCTACTTACAAATGTCACCTTCCCATTACGTCAGGGCCACGCCCCTAGACTTACCCCCATTGGCTATGGGCCAGGACCGGTAGAACCAATCATCGTAACGAGGTGTGATCCATCAACCACCCGGATATATCCTCACATTACATGTGTATGTGTGTATATTTCTCAGTCAGTCGACCCGTGGCACCTGGGTCTGCCCTCCTGCCAGCGGGCGTTCGACACTTCATGTGGCCTCAAGGTGCACCTAGCCTGGCACAAGCGTCATGGTGATGTCACCACCACTTAGTGGCGAATGGCGGTTGTTGTTATATACCGTTTAGCAGTTAGCGTGCTGCACTACAAACCCGGCGATCCGAGTTCGATTCCTGCTCAACACCAGTGATGAGTATCTGAATCGGTCATGGGCATCCCCTAGGTCGACTCAGCTTCAAATGAGTAACTGGTGCTATGTGTAAACATTGCCATGAGGGAGAAAACGGCAGCCGGGCATGATGCTGGCCACAAAAAGCCACGAGTAGTGGCCAAGTGGAATGTGTGAACATTCGCTGTGGAGGAGGGGCTGACACTCCTGTGTGGGGAGCTGGACTGGTACTGCCTCGATCTCTGTGGCAGATGACATCTGCCTCAGTAGCCCGTGATCACTAATAATTATTTAATTGAATAAAACAAGTCAATGGTAGTGCCATACCTATCACCACCCAGAACCCACAGGATGGGTTCTGCAGGACTGGAACGTAGCCCTGGTGGAATGCATGTTTAAAAAGAGGGACTGTATTAATTGCAACAACTGCTGGGACATATCACTTTGCCAAACATGCTGAGGAGAGGTTTGCGGAGCCCCAATGTGGTTTTAGAACGGGGCTGTCCAGCAGGAGTGTAGGGAATTTCAGCAGGACCTACATCGCTGCTTTATTGACCTGGACAAGGCCTATGATACCATCAATATAATGATACCATCAATATGATGATACCATCAATATGATACCATCTCTCCCCCACCCATCCACCGCAACGCTGCAACACTCGAATTGAGGAAAACAGTCGCCTCAATACCGTCCCTCGTCAGCACTTGAAGTCATGCCAAGCCCCTTTGAACCACATGCGCTTAACCTGACATAATGCGAATTCAATCCTGATGAAGCTTGGCGAGCTGAATAGAGTTCAAAAGAACTCACAAACAAACACCTTGTGAAAGACCCAACGCAGAAGATCCCAGGGTTTGATCTTCCACGAAGCTCATGGTCCACCCTAAACCGCATCCACTGCACAGATCATGGCAGATGTGGATACCTGATGCACAACTGGAAAATTATAAACTTTCCAGTGTGTGACTGTGGTCATCCAGAACAGTCCGTTCAACGTGTAATGATATAATGCCCTGATCCACAAATACGAAGGAGATATCACAGCGATACACTCTGCTGGCTTGACCACCTGAATTTGCAGTTGTTGCTGTGCATCTACATCAGCCATACTAAAGAAGATGACCATCAATAGGCCTGGGCTCTGGGTTATTCTTCGTGGTGTTGGGGTACCTGACTCTCTGCTCAGACTCAATAAGGACCTTCGTGATGGTGGGCAGGCCTGGATAAAGCTTCGTAGCCAGGAGTCAGAGCCATTTCATCTTCACATTAGGGTTTAACAGGAATGTTCTCTGGCTCCTACATTATTTCACATATTTTTGATCACATAGATCTTAGGGAATTTCCATCTGTTATACATACAATGGTCAACCGTGTTATGTATGTTGACCTTTAAATTGCTGTTGACTTTGAGGAGTTGGAAAATCTGCTGCTAAATCTTGTGCCACTGAGAGATGGAACCTCACCATTAGCCACACAAAAAAGCACCTCCCTGGGTATTGTGTCAATTGAACACTCCATCCCCTCAACTCCTCAAGAGCGGTGAGGCAGTTGAGGAGATAATGCAGGAGTTCTCATACTTGGACAGTGTGCTCATAACTATTTCCAGTTTGGCAGCAGAGGGTTCAATACAAATCAGTCGAGCGGCGTTATATTTTTATCATTTGCATCATGCTGCGTCGAAGCTGCCTGGCCTGACGCTCCACACAAAGCTCCAGTCTTCTCAGCTCCAGTTATGCCCCTCCTTCTCCATGCTTGCTAAATCTGGACCCCTCTGAGGGAACATCTGCACTGGTTTGACACATTCAGGCCAGCCTCCCAACAATCCATCCTGTGTTTAATTAGGCTGGATTGTGCGAGGAACTCGCATATTCTTAAAAGATCTGGACACAGTCTCATCGGTGAGCTATTCTGGCAGGCAAGGCTGCGTTGGCTATGTTATGTAACCTGCATACACACCCACTGCATGCGCAATACGTTTTTGTTGGCCAAATACATGGGGATAAACAGCTACTGCACTGGCTAGAGAAGAGATGGGCTGATGTGGTACAGGAAGATGTGAAGCTGTGTGGACTTGCTGATGGATAGTACCAGTGGTTCAAGATCTGCCTCTATGTCATAGGCTGGTGTAGGCTGCTACAGGACAGTTTAAAGCAGTTTCCCTCCGAAAACAATGGAGGGCACATAAATCGATGCTCACAAAAATAATCTGATTGGCGGCCAGCTATAACGCAGCGAGATGGCATGGAGGTGCAATTGCCATCCATCTCGATACGTCAAACCATAAAACCTGGGTCTATTAAAACTCAACTATTTCTTTTTACAAGGAAAGGCCTACTGTCCTATGTAGCTCTTTTTCAGAAGTGACATAGCCACAAACGATCACTGAACGAAGTGGCTTATTACGTGCGAATATATAGCAGCCAACCATTCTAAATGCATAATGTTGATTCTAAATGTGGAGGAAAAAAACGGAGAAACTGTAAAAAAAATGGAGAACCTGGAAAAACAACCCACACGACCATGGAGAGAACATGCAAACTCCAAATATATATTCTAGATTTGAAGCTTTCGTGACTGCAAGGATTCATACTCTTAGTTCTTTCGGTAAAGTCACGTAGGTAAAAAATGAAATTAATAAAAAATAAAACAATAAAAATCACGACGTTTCGGAGGCAACACAAGTCTCCGTCATCAGGTGGGACCGTCACAGCCAGATTTGCTGCATCAAGTGAGGCAAGGATTCAAGATATAATCCCTTAAATGCAAGTTGAGGGGGGAGGAGAGGGGGGGGGAGCTCATCAGAATGTGGTAGACAATGAACGGAACGTATCGGGAGGGAGGGGGCGCGGCTAAAAGAAGGCACGAAGTGCTACGTAGAACGTATCGGAAGGGGGAGAGGGCGGGGCCAAAAGAATGCACGACGTGGTACACGAGAGTCGGCGACGTGGACGTGGTTGTGCGCAAGCAACTATTGTTGCACACGCCAACGTATTGGACGGAGAGGGGGAGGGGAGGCCAAAAGAGAGTGTGGGGTGCAAGTGTACGTGGACATGTGTATGTACAAGCACCTGTTGATACACATGATAGAAAAGAACGAAAATGCCCATGTTTATACCAGTGCTGGCTGAACAATAAAGAGAGTACTGTTAAACACTGGGGATGTTAACACTCGGTAAAGTAAAGTAGGCGTCAGGGTCAGTATCGAACCCACAACCTTCTGTATAACAGGCAAGATAGTTAACATCTTGCCAGCGTGACGTCTGTCCAGTGATCTCCTCTCAGCAATCCTTCAACACCTCACAAACGATGTGGCAACATCACCCCAACTTAGTAATGAATGGCGACTGGTGGTTGTTTCATAAGTACGTTTGTGTGTGCATCAGAGCAATACTCACTCTAACGTTTCCAAACTTCCTTCTCTCCCCACCATTCCGTCTGCCAAAAATTTGAGGCCGCTGTCTGTAATCTTGTTGTCACTCAGCCTAAAACCACATGGATAGGAAAATCATACTAATAACATACTAATCAATACACAACCAAGTTCCACCTTGCATTAGAAACATACAGATCAAGCAAAACAACAGATCACTTTGCTCTTCAATCCAAACACTCCTGCAACCACCTAAACCCATTAAAAAAACACGAATTTGGATGGATCTTTCTAATTTGCAGCACCACACCTCTGGAACAACCTCCCCGAAGCAATCCGCACACTCGACTGCATCACTACATTTAAGTAACAACTCAAAATCCATCTCTGTGCACTTGCATACAAAAACGAACTCACAACTTGATTTTTTTTACTGTAGATAGTTTGTATACATATATTCTTATTGTTTAGAATCTTTATAATTTATGTTGAGTTTGAGTTTCACGTAATTGTGCTTCTGAGTGACAGATTTGTGCCAGAAAGGCACACACTTTTTTTTACTGTAGAGAGTTTGTAAAACATTTTTACTTGACTTATACGTTAAGATGTTTTCAGCCATATAGACAGTGTGTATACATGTTGGAGGGAACCAGGGTACTTGGGGGACAAAAAACCTACGCATGCGAGAGTTGAACATTCTATCCTATACAGAAGAGACAAAGGATATTCGGCCGCGAACTTTGTTGTACCTCTTTCTGTTGGCAACCCCAGGATATGCCTCCTCGATGACCATGGTGAGTTTCACAACATGTCGTTTTGCCCGATCTTCTAAACCCTCGCCTCCACCCCCCTCCACAGTGCTGGATTACAGGCATGTGGAATTA
Source organism: Lampetra fluviatilis (assembly GCF_964198595.1). Classification (NCBI taxonomy): domain Eukaryota; kingdom Metazoa; phylum Chordata; class Hyperoartia; order Petromyzontiformes; family Petromyzontidae; genus Lampetra; species Lampetra fluviatilis. Next base: position 6,403,769 of record NC_136342.1, on the reverse strand, counting down.
TCTCATCTATACGTTGCTATACGTTGATCAAGTGGAGGAAATTTGAGATTTCTATGCAAAAAAAAGCGCTGAAATGTGAGACCTGTATGCTAATCAAGTGAAGGAAACTGAAGATCTCTATGTGAGTAAAGCGTCGGAAGTGTTATATCTCTATGATAATCAAATGTATTCATCAAAGAAGTACAATACCACAATGGATTTCGCTGCCCTTGCCTCTAGAGCCTATAAAACCTTGTTATGCATGGTGGTCACCCATCCAAGCTATATGAAGGCACAATTCTGATTCAGTTCAGGGATCTGAAGAGATGCGATTTGTTCTGAGTTAATAATATTGTTCAGGTTTTCCGGTTTTTGCTTTCCAGATTTAGAAACATGCGTTTATATTAATTGGCTGCTATAAATGCCAATATATGATAAGCCACTTCGATGAGCTATTATCTGCAAAAGAGCTAATATCTCAGTTGGCTTTACTCGATAAATAAATAACACAGTCCAGTATCCAGGCTCTATCCAGATTCACTCCGAATTCAGTTCTGAATCTGAAGCGATTGGTGCATTCTAGGCGATTACTCAGCTTTGTCATGTAGAGGCAGCAGGATTGCTGCATTCATATTTCAATGTTTACTTCTGAACGTGTTGCACCAATCATAACCACGGTGTGCACACAGGGCACGTGTGAGAAACGAGCAGCAAAGCTTACGCGAGATTCTTCAATCCTGTGTTGGCCACGAGGATGAGGCCGAGCGAAAAGACCGACTTCTCCGTCAGTGAGCATCTCACCAAGCTACAAATAGAGAAGAGATGCTGACTGGGGGGTTAAGAGGAGGGATGGGGGGTTGTGGGCAGAGAGTAGGGGATGATGAGGTGTGAAGAGGGGTGAGTGGTGGTGGTAAAAAGGGGTGAGTGGGTGAGGGGCCTGGTGGTGGAAACAGTAGAAGACTCACGTCTTTGTGTGTGTTTGTATGTCAGCACCTATGCGGGGAGCAGTAGTGCAACGGTTAGCCTGCTGTGCTACGGACCAGGCGACCCGAGTTCGATACCTTTCTCATGCCCAAGAGAATCAGTTCTGGGCCCCCCCTAGGTGACTCAGCCTCAAATGAGTACCTGGTGCGATGTGTAAACATCGCCATTGGGGAGACAAAGGTGGCCGGACGTGGTGTTGGCCTCTCACCTCTTCGTGTGCTGTGCCAGCACTTGCCCCAACAGTCTGTTAAGGCTACACGGGGGAGATTTGTCTTTATGGGTGATCACTGCATGTTTGCTTTAAATGGTACTTGCAAAACAGCAATTATTGTTCGTGTTTAAGGGGTTTAATAATGATCTGTGCCTTTGTTTTTGTTGTTCATTTTGTTGACAACTGTGTGAATCTGCATGTGTGTGTGTGAATATAAACGGCTGAGTCGACCTAATTAGCTAAAGTACATGTTTGTGTGTAAGTGTGTCTATATTCGTTTTTTATGTGTTTTTGTGTGCATGAAATAGGTACAATGGGTTCAAATCTGACATTTGTGTGTGTATGTGTGTACAGATATGAGTACATTCATGTTTGTGAATCGTGAATCTGCATGTGTTTTTTTATGTACGTGTGTACGTGGGGATCAATAGTGGTTATCACACCGCCCTAAGAATCTGGCGACCCGAGATTAATTCCTGCTTAGGGTCAACACCAGTGGCGGTTATCTGAACCGGTCCTGGACCTTCCCTAGGTCGACCCAGCCTCCAATGAGTACCTGGTACGACGTGTGAATATCACCACTTGGGAGACAAAAGTGGTTGGGCGTGGTGCTGGCCACCCACTTCCTCGTTGCCGTGCTGACCTTCATAGGTGCTACTCGCTAACAGCACTTACTGCAAAAGTCTAAAGCTATACGGGGCATCTTTGTCTTATGGCTGTGTGCACTTGGCACAGCGCTTAGCACATTTGACTATGAAGCAGTCTCCGATATGTGCTTTACATCACATCTTCTCAACACGGTTGAAAAGGAACCCCCAGTGGAGTTGTCACTCTGGGCACAAGATAACTTTGCATATGGCCATTTCCTCTGCAACGCTTCCAATTTCAAATTCTCTCTCTAATGCCTCCCGTTTCCTAATTCCTATTTATCTGCGTACGAGTGTGCATGCATGTGCAGAAGGAATGGTGGTGTAGTGATTGGCGCATGGAGCTACAAACCCGGCGACCCAAAATCGGTCACCGCTCACGGCCAATATCGGTGATGAATATATGAACTGGTCTTGGACCTCATCTAGGTCGATTTAGGCTTAAATGGTAACTGGTGCAGTGTGTAAACATCAGCATAGGGGAGAATAACATGGCTGTAGATGGTGCTGGTCATCCATTCCCCCGTGTGTCATGCCGGCCATATTACGTGCTCGGCCACAGCACTTGCCTGTCAAGGCTATAAACAAGATATGTGTATATGTGTAGGTGGCTTGTATGTGTAGTGGTGGTGTTGACGCGCGCCGGCAGTGAGAGATCACGGGGCGGCGCGGGGTGCGTGGTTGTGCGCGCTGACACAAGGTGGGAAATAGGATCGTGGGCAGCGCGCAGTGATTGGTCAACTGGGGTGGGTGCTCTCAGCGACGTCCGCAGGAGGGACTATAAAGGGGGACGCGCGGGAGCACTCGGGGTTGTTGTTAACCAGTTGAAGATCGAAGACGGAGTTGAAGAAGTAGGGCCCTGAGACCCTTAGTCCCGCTGTCCTTGTAAGGGCTGGGACCCTGTGTGGCTCGGAGGCGAGACTGTGGGACCCGTGGTCTGACGTCCATGTGGGACGAGGCTGTGGGACCCAGAGTCGAGATGGACACCCCAGTCGGGTGGGTTCCGAGAAGCTACGGGGCGTAAGAGCCCGTGTGGGTGTAGCCAGGGGAACCCCGTGGGTTAGGCTGCAGTTAGCCACCTGTGTAATATAAGTTGGTGTTAATAAAAGAGTGTGCTACCCGTAAGGTCGTCTCCCGACAAGTTACTACATTACAACTGGCGTCAGAAGTAAACCTGTCTTCAAAAGGATGGATACTAGGAAGACTACCCGTACCCACGGGCGAGATCGGGAAGACGACGGCGTACCGGAGCCACAAGCCTCGGAACGCGAGGATGAAGAGTTGCCGCCGATGCAGCACTTCGCGGCGATGGCCGACGCTCCGCTCGCCTCCGACACCGGCCTACAGGATGCACACTCCCGCCTGGCGGAGTTGCTGCTCGCCGCCGCTTCAATTTTGGCAGAAATCACCGTTTCAGCAGGCGGGAGGACGACTACGAGGTTGGAGGAGGGAGCGCGGCCGGAGAAATCCCGCCAGAACGCGCTCCACGCCGAAAGTTTTGAAATTGGCGCCATTTTTGAGGGTCCACCATCGATTGGCGGGAAGCGTGGACACCACGTGGTCAGGGACCTCCACTCTACATGGCCCGCGTCATCGGCGCACGCCAAAACTCTCCACCATGCGCCTGCCGACGGAGCCGACATTTTCGTCAACCACAGCGGCGCGCGGGAAAAGCATTCATCGGAGGACGACGACCAGGTCTTCCAACAAAGACTGCCCGCGCTGACGGCGTTCAAGGCAGACGGGGGCGACTGGGGGGCCTTCTAACGAAGGTTCCTCGCACATCAAGAGATGTCGGGGTGGTCCGACACCACTGCCCTACGCGCGCTGCCGGCGACGCTCGACGACGACACACTTGTGGCCTTCACATCCGCCCCAAGGTCGTCCCGCTCAACGCTCCAGGCCGCGTTACATCTCATGGCTAAGTGTTCGCCCTCGACCTGTCGCCACCAGTTTTACGAACGGCGTAAGATGGTTGGAGAAACTACGCTCGCCTATCGCACGGCGCTGCTCGCCCTGGCAGACGCCGCTTTTCCCCGCATGGACAAGGAGGGGAAGGACGCCATGGTGACAGAGCAGCTGCTGGCGTTGGCTCACGACCTGGGAGTCCCCATCAATACGGCAGACGAAATGGACATTTGCTCCTTGGGGGTTGCTACAAGCGCAAGCGGGCAGTCGTCTGTGCATCGGCGGGGATCGCGACACCTGCCGCGACGGTCGCCGAGCCTCAGACTGCTACGGCTCGGGAGGAGACCTTCACCGTGTCGAGACCGGGGGAGTGGAGATCGGGAGGTCGTTCGCCCATACGATCGTCCCGCAAGCTGGAGCAACCGAAACCTACGACGTCCCTCGTCATGTGTTACAACTGCGGCCTTCGGGGTCACGTCGCGTCCGGGTGCCTGCTCCACGTCAGCGCGCCACGGGACCACGTCCGGACGACGACCAAGGCCCCAAGTCGTCCCAGCTAACCCCGGCAAGTCGCGGCACCCCACACGCTCGGTCCACATACACGGCACACTCGGGTCGCCGCTTCGCGGTGGGGGGACCGCGTATGGGTTCCGGGGATTCGGTTCAGCGAGGGGGGTTCGTACACGGCCCGGGAGCAGTCAAATGGTCCGAGTTGGCCCACAGGATAGTGGCTGCGTCGGCCGGGTCGTCCGTAGTAACGGGTTTTATTGACGGGGTTGAGGTCCGGGTGCTGGTGGACACGGGTGCGTCGGCCACTATCATTTCGGACCTTATTTATAACATCCTCCCCGTCCAATGTCGACCCCTTCTTCCGGTGGATGTACCGTTTTACGCGGCGAATGGGGGTTCTTTGGGAATCATCGGACAGATTCGGGCGACTATTTGTATTGGCGATATCAAATTGGCGGGCCCTATTTTTGTGTCATCATCTCTGGCAGTTCCTTGTTTACTGGGTACGGACTTTCTGGCTAAAATGCCCATTAACATTCTCGTCGATCAGGCCTGCATTGAGCTTCCATCGGGTTGGCGGGTTGCATTTTTAACGAGTCCTACCAAAATACGCACGGTTTGTGCAACGGTTCAGGCGCTGGCAACTCAGACTGTGTGGGTGCCCCCGGGATCGCAAATGTTGGTACCCCTTCGATTCCGAAAACCCCTCGGGGTGGATGCGGCGGAACAAGGTGTTCTGTTGGGGCCGTCAAACAGAGCTGTTGGGGGCCTCGACTTAGCGGTAGCTCAGACCATGGTGCGGGCGGACAGGGATCCGTTCGTTATGGTTCTGAATACGGGGTCGCGGCCAGCTGTAATTACACAAGGCACGGTGCTGGCTCACGCGGCGCCGCTACCCGTCTGAACAGCTCGTTGCACATGCGGATTCTAGCCTCGATACGCATCCTCCATTGGAGGAAGGGACAGAATGGTTGGACTCGTTGTGTGCTGGGTCTAGTAACTTGTCTAGTGTGCAGTTGGGAGCGTTGAGGAGCCTGCTACTCGAATTCGCTGACGTGTTTAGCAGACACAAGTACGATATTGGCTGCACGGACCTGTTGCGCCACCACATAGCGACGGGTGACGCGGCCCCTATTCGGCAGAATCCCTTCCGGCTCAGCCCAGCCGAGAAGGAGCATGTGCAGTCGGCTGTTAATGACATACTATGAGATCTCTTTTACCAGTGGCAAAATATAATGGTAGGTTTTTACCCTTTTAACTGGTACAAGGAGGGGAAGGAATAAAGGTGTCAGTTTTGTACCAGTTAAAAGGGTAAAAACCTACCATTGTTAATGACATGTTGGCTGCCGACATCATTTCGCCCTCTTCCAGTCCGTGGGGTGCTCCCATCGTCCTTGTTAAAAAACAGGACGGGTCCTTGCGGTTTTGTGTGGATTTCCGCCGCCTAAATAAAATCTCGATGGTCGACGCGTATCCACTCCCCAGGATGGATGAGTCGCTGGATGCCTTGGCGGGAGCACAGTTTTTTTCGACGCTTGACCTGCTTTCAGGATTTTGGCAATTGCCCCTCGATGAGGAATCGAAACCAAAGACCGCCTTCCGGACACCAGGAGGCCTATTTGAATTCAATCGATTGCCCATGGGCTAACATTCCGCTCCCACCACGTTCCAGAGGCTCATGGAATTGGTTTTGTCAGGACTCCAATGGGACACCTGTTTGATTTACCTCGATGATATCATCGTTTTCAGCCGGACTTTTGAGGAGCACCTCCAGCGATTGAGAGGGGTGTTCCTCAGGATGCGTTCCGCTAAATTAAAATTTAAACCGGCTAAATGTCACCTGCTTCGGGAATCGGTCAGGTACTTGGGGCATATCGTTGGCCGTTCAGGGATCTCTACAGAGCCTGCTAAGACGCACTGCGTCAGCTCATGGCCAACGCCAACCTCAGACACTGAAGTCCGCAGCTTCATAGGATTCGCCTCCTACTACCGCCGTTTTGTCGAACATTTTGCCACCATAGCCAGGCCCCTACACGCTTTGACGGCTAAAGGGGTAAGGTTTCACTGGGGGCCGGAAGAGGAGGCTGCGTTCTGCTCCCTTCGGGACGCCTTGGTGCGGGCTCCTCCCTTGTGTTACCCCGATTCACGCAACCGTTCCTGCTTGACACGGATGCCAGTAACACGGGTATCGGGGGAGTGCTCTCACAGGTGGTCGGGGGGGTCGAACGGGTGGTCGCCTATGGTAGCAGAGTTTTGTCACCTGCGGAACAACGTTACTGTGACACGTCGTGAATTGCTAGCAATCGTTTTTTTTATACAGCAATTCAGGCCGTATCTCTACGGCCGTCATTTTACTGTTCGTACGGACCACGCGGCTCTCCAATACGCAATGCGGGTGGCGCAACCCTCCGGCCAATTGTCCCGATGGCTGGAGGTCCTCCAAGACTACCAATTCACGATGATTTACCGTAAGGGATTGCGGCACTCGAATGCGGATGCCTTGTCGCGGTTGTCGCCTCGCTCGGAATGCGCATGTCTTCTGGGATCGGCGCGGTGTAAACCCCCTGTCACCATCCCCGCGGAAGTTTTGCTCACCGCCACTGACGCTTCGGGGGTCGACGCGCCCGCCGCTCCCACGGGCGGGGACTCGTTACTCGCGTTGCCTCTTATCGAGTGGGGCCGTCTCCAAATGGCCGACAGTTCCCTACTCACGCTGCGTCGGAAGGCAGAGGCTCCCGGGGGGGGGGGGGGGGAGACGCGGGTCGGTTCCTGGGTGGTCAGACAGGGCCTCCTGATGAAGTGGGACAATATGTCCCGGCGTCATATGCTCGTTGTGCTATCTGCTATGCGGGGTAGGGTCGTTCTGGGTGCTCACGAACGACTCATGCATTTGGGATTTCATAAAACGCTCGCCCTACTCCAACGGGACTATTATTGGCCGGGTATGGGGAGCGACATGGCAAACATCCTCAAGGGATGTGTGGGGTGCGCTCAAAGAAAACCGCCACAAATAGCGGCTAATCCACCACTACAATCCATTCAGGTTTCGCGCACGAACGAACTGGTTGCGCTCGATATCTTGGGGCCCTTTCCCGCTACACCTAGGGGTAACAAGTACCTGCTGGTTGGCGTAGAATATTTCACCCGATGGCCCATGGCGTGGCCACTCGCCAACCAGTCGGCTGCGGCAGTGGCGGACGCCTTTGTCCAGGGCTATGTTTTGGACAAAGGCGCCCCCGAACGCTTGCTGACGGACCAAGGAAATAATTTTTCGAGCGTTTTGTTGCGCGAGGTGTGCGACCTGTTGGGTACGAAGAAAGTGCGTACCTCCCCGTACCACCCGCAGACTGATGGAATGGTTGAACGTCTAAACAGAACGATTACTTCTATGCTGTGCCAACAGGTCTGCAACGATCAGGTTGATTGCAACTTACAGGTACCTGGGGTACTCGCGGCCTATCGAATGGCCCCCCATGCGGCGACGGGGTTTTCCCCATTTTTTCTCATGTATGGGCGGGAGGCCGATCCGGCCATGGATGTCCAACTGGGGATTTCCCAGCCACGTGCGAAATCTAAATTGGCCGACCACATCAAATTTAATATCGCCAAACTGGCTGAAGCGCGAGAGGCTGCGAGGTTGAATTCAAGGTCTCGCCAGATCGCTAACGAAAGATTGCATGCACGAAAGGTGTATACGCACGATTGGAAACCAGGCGATAAGGCCTGGCTGCACTGCCCACATGCACCGTTGGCTACGTCCCCTAAATTGTTGAGACCATGGAGGGGACCGGTGGAAATCGTGCGTATTGCACGACCCCAGAGTATCCAGATTAAATGGGAAAAACGCCGTTGGTACGTACACCCCTCCCGGCTGAAACCCTTCGCGGCACCGCATGACCTCCCTTTGTGCCGTAACGACCGAGCGTGTGATGGGGCCGTCGACTCGGGGAGGGATGTGTCGCAGTCTGATCCTCACGTGTCTCCACCTGACCCACTCCCAGGTGTCTCGGACCTGACGGCTGTTGACCGTCGTGAATCGGAACCCCGAGGCACGCGCGGATCTCCGATGCCTGCCCCGTGCCTTCCTGGACTGCCGGCACCACCGGACGGTCAACCGCGTCTGGTGCCATACGACGGACCGGCCAGGCGGACTCGTGCTAAGACACGACACTTTTCATGAAAAAAAAAGAAAGAGGGGAGGGCCCGAGATTGCAGCTCGCCGCCGCGTTCCCCTTCTGCCCGGTATAATGTCCCGTTCAAGGGGCGCTCGGAAATGAAGGGACGCTGCACGAGTAATTTTTTTTTTCATACACATTTATTGTTTCCGCTCGCCGGGTTGTACATATTGTACATATTGTTCTTGTTGTCACGGTGGCATGTTCTGATTCTTGCGGATGGCGGAGTTCTTGTTGTGTTGTGTTGTTGTGATTGTTGCTTGTGTTACGGGGCACACACGGGGGGGGGGGTAATACAATTTTTTTTATAGCAGCCGGGTCGGCTGCGAGCTATGTGGTAGGGGGTGATGTAGTGGTGGTGTTGACGCGCGCCGACAGTGAGAGATCACGGGGCGGCGCGGGGTGCGTGGTTGTGCGCGCTGACACAAGGTGGGAAATAGGATCGTGGGCAGCGCGCAGTGATTGGTCAACTGGGGTGGGTGCTCTCAGCGACGTCCGCAGGAGGGACTATAAAGGGGGACGCGCGGGAGCACTCGGGGTTGTTGTTAACCAGTTGAAGATTGAAGACGGAGTTGAAGAAGTAGGGCCCTGAGACCCCTAGTCCCGCTGTCCTTGTAAGGGCCGGGACCCTGTGTGGCTCGGAGGCGAGACTGTGGGACCCGTGGTCTGACGTCCATGTGGGACGAGGCTGTGGGACCCAGAGTCGAGACGGACACCCCAGTCGGGTGGGTTCCGAGAAGCTATGGGGCGTAAGAGCCCGTGTGGGTGTAGCCAGGGGAACCCCGTGGGTTAGGCTGCAGTTAACCACCCGTGTAATATAAGTTGGTGTTAATAAAAGAGTGTGCTACCCGTAAGGTCGTCTCCCGACAAGTCACTACATTACATATGTATGCAAGTGCAAATTGTATTATGCGCAAAAACATATATGTGGTTTGTGTGCGGGTGTTTTGCATCAGGACATGACGCACTCTAATTGCTCCAAGCTCCATTCTCGTCCAACCATCCCATCCACCAAAAGTTGAAGGCCACGGTCTGTAATCTTGTTGTCACTCAGCCTAAACCCACGTGGACGGGAGAAAGGGACAGCCCCTGAGCCTCCACGTGAACCGCGGGGTCAAACATGCGGTGAGTGGACATTCAAAATCCTGGTGGACATGACCCGCCCACACACGTTCATGAGCTAGCTGCTAATTGTTTATGCAATTGTTATGCATTTGATATATAACAGGTGACCATCAAAGGTATCACGATCCTCACAATCATTTGTAATCTTATATGGCACTGTACCATTATAATCTGGAAGGGTTTGCGTTTGTATGAATACAATGTGAAGTTATTTTGCATCCAAGAATACATGGACTTTTTTTACACGAATAAAATAAATGCTTCTGCGATCAACATGTTGTGAATTTACAGACTGCTTTAATATTACATAAGGGTGATGGTGAAACCTCCTGAAGTTTGACTCTGGTAAGCAGGAATTGAGGGTAAGTCAGAAGCCTCCCAAAAATAAATAACACATTATGCAAAAAACTTTTTACCCAAAAACATCTCAGTAGAAAACTGTTCACATGTGCATCAAGCTGCGCAAGGTAGTTTGCAGCATTCGTTGTGCCAATCAACTGTAGGGCATGGGAGATCTCTAAATTAATAAAGTGTAGAGAAAGTATGCAATCTCTATGTTAGCAAAGTGCAGGAAGTATAAGCTCTCCATGCTTACAAAGTGTAGGAAATTACAGATATCTGTGCTAATCAAGTGTAATAATTTGTATACATTTGCGAATACAATGTAGAAAATGTGAGATATCTATGCCAATCATGTCTAGTAAATGTGTGCTAACTGTGGTAATCAAGTGTAGGATATTGTGAATGTCTATGCTCATCAAGTTTAGTAAATTAAATGTATCCCTGTTCTTGACAGAATTACAAAATAACTCTCTCAACTTTGATTCCCTGCCCTCAAGCACCCACAGAGTTTCCCTTTAGCCTATCCGGACAATTTTGATTCAGTTCCGGGATGTGCATTCTTAATGACGTGATCATTGTCTATAATATTGTTCATACTTGTAACATAGAAATTAATATTGCTGTGCTGATGTTTAAATGTTACATCACAACGTGTTGCACCAATTATATGCACAGTGTGCACACACAAAGCGCGTGTGAGAAACGAGCAGCAGAGCTTACTCGAGCCACTTCATTCCTGTGTTGGCCTTGAGGATAACACTGAGAGAAGAACCCGACTTGAACGTGAGTGAGCACCGATCCAGTCTACCGGGAAAGAAGAGATGGTGAGCGGGGGAGGGAGGGAGTCAGGCAGGGAGGGAGCCAGGGAGGGAGGGGATTGTGGACAGAGAGTGGGGGATCGTGAGGGCTGGTGGTGGGTTATCAGCATATTTGTGGAGACAGTTTGTGAGGAGCTATTAAAGGCATGCCCACTTTAATAGCAGCTCGCAAATGGCAATCGCTGTTTATGTTTATTGGATTAAAATGTGATGTTTGTTTTGTGTGAAAGTCTACTATATGTGTTAGCGTTTGTTCATCTATGCGTTTGTATGTGGACCTTTTTGCATGTGCATGTAAGTGCCTATGTTTAAATTTCGATTTAAAGCTTTCGTGACTGCAGGGATTCATCTTCTTGGTTCTTTCGGTAAAGTCACGTAGAAGGGAAATAATAAAGTAATAAAAATAATTTTATTATGTTTAATTTATTTTATTTTATTAATTCCCTTGAGCAACAAACATGTACAGTGAGGGAAAAAAGTATTTGATCCCCTTCTGATTTTGTACGTTTGCCCGCTGACAAAGAAATGATCAGTCTATAATTTTAATGGTAGGTTTATTTGAACAGTGAGAGACAGAATAACAACAACAAAATCCAGAAAAACACATGTCAAAAATGTTATAAATTGATTTGCATTTAATGAGGGAAATAAGTATTTGACCCCCTCTCAATCAGAAAGATTTGTGGCTCCCAGGTGTCTTGTATACAGGTAACGAGCTGAGATTAGGAGCACACTCTTAAAGGGAGTGCTCCTAATCTCAGCTTGTTACCTGTGTAATAAAGGACTCTTCCACAGTGTCGATCTCCGTTGTCCTTTATTTGGGTTCGTGTAAAGCTCGCTCCCACAGCGTCCTCGCTCAGGCCCACGTCTCCTCCGTCGAGCTCTCCGCAGCCACACTGCTGCTCCGGCCTGCAGCCACCCTGCTGCTCCGCTCTGTAGCCACACTGCTGCTCCGCTCTGCAGCCACACTGCTGCTCCGCTCTGCAGCCACACTGCTGCTCCGCTCTGCAGCCACACTGCTGCTCCGCTCTGCAGCCAGCCTTCCACAGCCCACTAGCCCCCTGCGCCCGGACACCGATGGCCGACGGTGCCGAGGTCTCCCAACACGTGGCGATCGCGCCACCCTCCCAGTACTGCCCAGCGTGGCCTCCTCCCGTTTTCACTCCGTCTTAACTCCCCGATCCCCTTCCGGTTCTCTCCCTGAATCCTCTCCCCCACGTGACCCTAACTCCTCCCTCTCCTCACGTGACCCAGACTCCGCCCCCCTCAATCCTTGCTCGCATTACACGACCCCCCCCCCCCCTGATGAAAAACCCAGCCGTCCCCGGCTGCAACAGAACAAAATAATGCGAGCAACTTTCAACCATCGGGCATCACCGGACAACGGAGATTATAACAAGACGATAACAAAGAACAACAAAGAACAAGAACAACAATCAACGAAAGGAATGGGATTTGGAACGCGTGCGGGTCGCCGGCCCGTCCCGAACGGGCGGCGGCCCCCCCACAGACCGAGAACGCGACGGGGTTTTAAGAGTGACGGGATTAGAACCGCCCGCCGCTGTTGGAGGCCCGTCAACGCCAAGGTCCCATTCCCCAAAGAGACCCGAGTCCGGGGTCTCCCGCAACCGTGTCTGTGGTGGGATTGGAGGGGCAGCGGGGTCAAGTGTCCCCATCGCCGTAGTAGGCCCACCCAGAGCAGGATTCGCTGGATCCGCCTGTGTCACGGCCGGTTCGTCTGTAGAAGGCACGACAGGCGCGCTTGCAGGGTCAACAGGCAAAGGCAGAGGTGCGTCGGATGCAACAGACACCGGCAAGGCAACATCAGGAGATGACGCATCCTTCAGCGGGGCCACATAGGGTTTCAACCGAGACGTATGGACGTACCAGCGCCGCGATCCGAACCGAACACGCGCGGACTGCGGGTTAGGAACCTCAATAAACTTAACCGGCCCCTGCCATGGTTTGTGCAGCTTAGGGGAGGTCCCCGCCCGCACTTGCGGGCAGTGCAGCCAGGCCATGTCCCCCACTCGCCAGGGGCATTTCCCATTCGAGCGCCGAGCGCAACGTTCGTTCCGGGCCTGGGTCTTGGCAGTAGCCAATCGGGCCCCCTCCCGTGCCTCGGTGACGCGTCGAACAGTGTCTTGAATGTACTCGGGGAGAGGCTTAACAGGACCCTTCGCCCCCGTACCCAGCTGTACGTCCACCGGCGGCACATTCTCGCGGCCGTACATTAGAAAAAATGGAGAATACCCTGTCGACGCATGAGGCGTCATCTGACACGCGGAGAGTACCCCAGGGATATGCAAATCCCAATCAGCTTGTTTCTCGTTAACCGTGTGACATAGCATGTCCGACAGCGTCCGATTAAGCCGTTCCACCATGCCATCCGTCTGCGGGTGGTAGGGAGACATACGAACCTTCTTGGTTCCCAGAGCAGCGCACACTTCCGCCAACAATTTAGAAGAAAAATTTCGCCCTTGATCCGTGAGCAGCCTTTCCGGCGCCCCTTTGTCCATTACATATCCAAACAGGAAGGCGTCCGTGTTAGACGCCGTCGACTGGTCGGGTAAGGGCCAAGCCATCGGCCAACAGGAAAGATATTCCACCCCGACCAGCAAAAATGTATTGCCCCTAGCGGATGGCGGGAAGGGTCCCAAAATATAAAACGCCACCAACTCGTTAATCCGAGACACCTGTATAGACTGCACTGGCGGCACATATGGGTTTTTAGGCGGCTTCCGCCGGGCACACTCGGGACACGCCCGAATGTGTCCGACAACATCCGTTCTCATGCCGTGCCAGAAGTAGTCTCGCTGCAACGTCAACAAGGTTTTCTGCACCCCGAGATGTAATAGTGTCGCAGTCCGAATCAATTCGTACCGTAACGACGACGGTACTACCAGACGCCAGCGATTGTGCAACCCCTCCCTCCACATCAGCAACCCATCCCGGAGAGCGGCCCCCGGCGTCCCACCGGACAGCAGTCCCCCCGTTCCCTTCGCAGCCCGACTCCGTAAGGCCCCCACACAGTCATCAAGCAACTGCTCGCGAATCCATACCAAGCGCGGCAGGTTCAGAACCCCATCGGCCGGTCCCGGGCATACGGGAGCCTCGGGCACCTCGACAGCTGACACAACAGGCCGAGGGGGTTGCTGAACCGGCGTACACCTATTCGTACCCGAAGAGCAAGCGCAAGGGGACCCCTGCGGCAACCTGGAGAGCGCGTCCGCGTTCGCATGACGCGACCCCTTCCGGTACTGAATTTCGAAGGAAAATTCCTGCAGGGTTTCCAACCATCGTGCCAGTTGGCCAGATGGTTCGTCAACTCTCAGGGCATATTGCCAAGCCGCATGGTCCGTGCGAACAATAAACGACCGGCCGTATAGATACGGGCGATATTGGGGGAGAAAGTAGACAATAGCCAATAGTTTGCGGCGAGTAACGCAGTAGCGGGTCTCTGCCGGCGACAGCACGAGGCTACCGTAGGCTAGCACGCGTTCCACGCCGCCCTTGGACTGTGACAGAACGGCCCCGATCCTAGTGTCACTAGCGTCCGTATCCAGAATAAAAGGGCGATCAAAATCCGGATAGTCCAATGTCGGCGCCATCGCCAAACAATCGCGTAGGCCTTCAAATGCCGCTTCCTCCGGCGGGCCCCAACTGAACCTCCGGCCCTTCCCCGTAAGGAGGTGCAGGGGCCTAGCGATCGTAGCAAAGTTCGGAACGAACCTGCGATAATATGAAGCGAACCCAAGGAAGTGACGTACGTCCCCTACCGAGGCTGGGGTTGGCCAGCTGCGAACGCACGCCGTCTTCTCTGGGTCCGTGGCCACCCCGTCCGCACTGACTATGTGTCCCAAATAGCGCACGGATCGTTGCAGTAGGTGACACTTTTTGGGTTTAAATTTCAAATTGGCGGAGCGCATCCTAGCAAACACCGTTTCCAATCTCTGTAGATGTTCATCAAACGTGCGGCTAAAGACGATAACATCGTCTAAATATATCAAACATGTCTCCCACTGCAGACCTGTTAACACCAGCTCCATCAACTGCTGAAAAGTGGTGGGGGCAGCATTCAAGCCCATAGGAAGACAATTAAACTGAAATAAGCCCTGCGGCATACAAAAAGCCGTCTTTTCCCTCGAGGACTCATCCAGGGGAAGCTGCCAGAATCCCGAGGAGAGATCAAGATCAAGCGTAGAAAAAAATTTCGCCCCTGACAAGGCATCGAGGGAATCATCCATACGCGGCAGGGGGTACGCGTTTGCCACGGACACTTTGTTTAACTTGCGAAAATCGACAAAAAACCGCAATTTCCCATCCTTTTTCTTCACAAGGACCACCGGCGCGCCCCACGGACTGTTAGACGGGGAAATTATGTCAGCAGCCAGCATGTCCTCCACTGCGCCGCGAACATGATCCCGCTCCGTCGGGCTCAACCGATGCGGGTTCATCCAAATCAGAGCAGCATCCCCTGTATTAATGTGGTGGGAAAGCAAGGAGGTGCGTCCCAAGTCAAAATCATCCGAGCTGAAAACGTCGGAATAGCTTAGCAACAGCGCGCGAAGCGCGGACCGTTGTTCCCCAGTTAGGGATGAATTTTCCCCGCACAACTCGGCAACCCAGCGATCATCCTGCTCCGTGGGGCCCGAAACCCCCCCTACCAGGTCCCGGCGGCCCCGGTCGTCATGGGCTGTGAAAGCAGTCGTGGCGTGAGCCAAAACCGTTCCGGCTGGTACGCTAACATTATCCGCACTCCCATTCAGCACTTGTAAAAACGGAGGCTGACCCGGCCGGACAATCGTCTGTGCCCCGACCAGCGCCGAGCCGGCCGTTATAGCCATGGACGGCAATAACAAAACACCCACCGCTCCCTCAATGCCAGGCACTGGTTTCCGATACCTCAACGGAATAAGCATCTGCGAACCAGGTGGAATATCAACAGATACCTCGGACAGCGCCTGCACCTGGCAGACAGGGGAAGACTGGCCCCAGGGCGACGGCAAGAACGAAATTTTCCGACCCCCTTCCAATTCAATGCAATTTTGATTCACCCTTATTTGAATGGGCATTTTTGCCAGGGAATCGATCCCCAACAAACAGGGCACCGCGAGGGACCTGGAAATCAACACGGTCCCTGAAGCCGACACCCCCCCGATCGATATGTTGGCGTCCACCTGGCCCACAATGCCCATACTTCCCCCGTTCGCCGCTATGCAAGAGTCATAAACGGGTCGCACCCTTCCCGGCAGAATGCCTAAGAGATGAAAAATGACGTCTGAGATAATGGTCGCGGACGCACCTGAGTCCACCAAAATGCGCACCTCGACCCCCTGAATAGAACCAGGCACAGTGGACGACCCAGTAGCGGCCGCAACCACCCTCTGTGCCAATTTCCGCCACTGCGTCAGCGAGCGACATGGGTCAATCGGCGGCCCCCCGTTGTTAATGACACACGGACCCCACGGCGATGGTGATGCATGAGGTGACAGGCCTTGCCGGGTGTCTGATGCGCACCGACTTGCCTGTCCTGGATGGTCCTTTCACGTCATGTCCGTGGCAGAGGCCTCCTGCTGGGGCGGCCCCGGGATGCGAGCCCAACAATCCCTGGCGAAGTGGCCCTTACGGCCGCAGCGGAAACACTCCAAGTCGTTTCGGCGCGCAGCACCCCCTCTGTCCCGACGCTCCCGCGTCGGCGGCCCGGAGCGCACCCCTGCTCCCCCTCGAGCAGGCCACTGGGCGGACGCGGCCGTCAACTCCTGCGGACCCCTGTCGTCAGGAACGTAGACAGCCTTCTTGGGGTCCCACCCTGTAGCACCGCCTTCGACGATGGGGCCCCCCATCCAAGCCGACACCTGTTTCCACCGTCGAAGGTTAAATTGGGCATCCAAGCACCTAGCCGAAACACGGGACGTCAACTTCTCATGGCCACACACCGGCTTGGGAATCCCCAAGTCCCTAGATAACTCCAGCATCTTGCCCAATATGAGGGGTTCCAACAAATCAGGCTCCGTTTCAGGATACGCAGCCATAGCTAGCTCTAGAACGGCGCCTCGGAATGCCACTGGCGATTCTTCCGGCGCCCGTTGCCGCTGTACGAATCTGCGATGAGCATCGTCCGGAGGCTCATACGCGTCCGCCATTTCCTCAAAGACCCCCTGTAGCGTCCTCTTCTTTTCGGCCTTGATGGAGTGGAAGAACCTGACGGACTCGTCGTCGAGAAGTGTTGGCAGGACCTCCAGGGCCTCCGCGTCCGTCCATTTGGCGGATCGTACAGCCGCTTGAAAACGACAGGCAAACGCGCTCCAATCTCCGCTGATGGAGAATTCTTTAACAGTCGTTAGATGACGGCTGTGGGTCCTTGCTCCGCCGTCCTCCATCGATGGTGACTCGTGCGGCAGCGACAAGATGGCGTCACTCCGCAACGTGTTCAAGATGACGGCTCCCCGCGGTGGAGGGCGTAAGATGGCGGCTTCCCACCGTTCCTCCTCGGCCACGCCCAAGATGGCGGCTTTGTGCCGCGTGGTGTTCCCCGCTGGGCCTCCACGAAGTCGTCGCCGGCGTCACGAGGTCGCACAACTGCGTCAACACCGCCTTCAGTGCCTCCAGTTGGGCCGCCACCTGTCGCCATCCTTCGTCGGCGTCCACTTGCGCGGATGGACCCACCGAAGCGGCAACGTCCTGCACCCCCGGACCGTCGCTCGTCCCTGCGTCGCTTCCCCCCTCCATCGTCAGTAGCGCCACCGCCGGAGGGAGGTCGTCTTCAGAAGATGCTGCAGAAGATGGTGCAGGGACATTCTTTCTTCTGAGCTGTTTTGACATGCCGTTTCACTTCTGACACCAATGTAATAAAGGACTCTTCCACAGTGTCGATCTCCGTTGTCCTTTATTTGGGTTCGTGTAAAGCTCGCTCCCACGGCGTCCTCGCTCAGGCCCGCGTCTCCTCCGTCGAGCTCTCTGTAGCCACACTGCTGCTCTCGGCCTGCAGCCACCCTGCTGCTCCGCTCTGCAGCCACACTGCTGCTCCGCTCTGCAGCCACACTGCTGCTCCGCTCTGCAGCCAGCCTTCCACAGCTCGCTAGCCCCCTGCGCCCAGACACCGATAACCGACGGTGCCGAGGTCTCCCAACACGTGGCGATCGCGCCACCCTCCCAGTACTGCCCAGCGTGGCCTCCTCCCGTTTTCACTCCGTCTTAACTCCCCGATCCCCTTCCGGTTCTCTCCCTAAATCCTCTCCCCCACGTGACCCTAACTCCTCCCTCTCCTCACGTGACCCAGACTCCACCCCCCTCAATCCTTGCTCGCATTACACCTGTATAAAAGACACCTGTTCACAGAAGCAATCAATCAATCAGATTCCAAACTCTCCACCATGGCCAAGACCAAATATCTCTCCAAGGATGTCAGGGACAAGATTGTAGACATACACACGGCTGGAATGGGCTACAAGACCATCACCAAGCAGCTTGGTGAGAAAGTGACAACAGTTGGTGCGATTATTCGCAAATGGAAGAAATACAAAAGAACTGTCAATCTCCCTCGGCCTGGGGCTCCATGCAAGATCTCACCTCGTGGAGTTGCAATGATCATGAGAACGGTGAGGAATCAGCCCAGAACTACACGAGATGATCTTGTCAATGATCTCAAGGCAGCTGGGACCATAGTCACCAAGAAAACAGTTGGTAACACACTACGCCATGAAGGACTAAAATCCTGCAGCGCCCGCAAGGTCCCCCTGTTCAAGAAAGCACATATACATACCCGTCTGAAGTTTGCCAATGAACATCTGAATGATTCAGAGGACAACTAGGTGAAAGTGTTGTGGTCAGATGAGACCAAAATGGAGCTCTTTGGCATCAACTCAACTCGCCGTGTTTGGAGGAGGAGGAATGCTGCCTATGACCCCAAGAACACCATCCCCACCGTCAAACATGGAGGTGGAAACATTATGCTTTGGGGTGTTTTTCTGCTAAGGGGACAGGACAACTTCACCGCATCAAATGGACGATGGACGGGGCCATGTACCGTCAAATATTGGGTGAGAACCTCCTTCCTTCAGCCAGGGCATTGAAAATGGGTCGTGGATGGGTATTCCAGCATCACAATGACCCAAAACACACGGCCAAGGCAACAAAGGAGTGGCTCAAGAAGAAGCACATTAAGGTCCTGGAGTGGCCTAGCCAGTCTCCAGACCTTAATCCCATATAATATCTGTGGAGGGAGCTGAAGGTTCGAGTTGCCAAACGTCAGCCTCGAAACCTTAATGACTTGGAGAAGATCTGCAAAGAGGAGTGGGACAAAATCTTTCCTGAGATGTGTGCAAACCTGGTGGCCAACTACAAGGAACGTCTGACCTCTGTGATTGCCAACAAGGGGTTTGCCACCAAGTACTAAGTCATGTTTTACAGAGGGGTCAAATATTTATTTCCCTCATTAAAATGCCAATCAATTTAGAACATTTTTCAGGATTTTTTTGTTGGTATTCTGTCTCTCACTGTTCAAATAAACCTACCATTAAAATTATAGACTGATCATTTCTTTGTCAGTGGGCAAACGTACAAAATCAGCAGGGGATCAAATACTGTATATGGTGGTGGTGGCTTATACTCCCACCGAAGGTCAACATGTTTTGGAAGAATGCAGGCAAGGTCGATGAGCCAGATGCCTTCTGTGGCCTCCTGTCACAGGTGCTAGCTAAAGTGGCCCCTCGGGATACAGCCATCCTTTTAGGAAACTTTAATTCCAGAGATGGTCATGGCACAGGCACCTGGCCTGGAGTGATTAAAAGGCATTGGCCAGATCAGCTCAATAACAACGGTAGAAGGCAGCTAGACTTCTGTGGAGCCTATTAGTTTGTAATTACCAACACGCTGTTCCAGCATCGGTGCATCCACACAACATTATGAACGTTTTCCGGGTCCAAGCATGAACATCTGCTGGACTATATAGTAATGGAACAGCATATGCGGGCCCATGTCCTGCTGACTTACGATCGTCTTGTGATCTGTAAAATACACGTGCCATTCTTCGACTCTGGTGGTGGGTGTACACCCAGGACCCCATTCAAACCTACAGTCGCCTGGTCTCAAATAGCTGAGACTAGGCCACTTTTATCATCGCTTGCAGCTGGGGTTGGCATTGTCCCCCTCCTCCTGATGCCGAGGGGAAATAGGTGAGGTTTAAGACTGTGGGTCATGCAGCTGTAATGGGTGCTTTGGGTACGAGGTCCAGACTTTCCCAGAGACCCTTGCTGGCAGAGGTGTTCCAGCTGGCTGAGAAAAAAGACAGGCCCACTCCCATCGTCTACAGCATCCTACGTCAGAGAATGAGGAGGTTTCCGCAGCCTTTGCTCTGAAGTTCGGACGGTCATGCGATGCTACAAGGATGAGTGGTGGTTGCGGGTTGCTGAGGAGATGCAGTCTGCCTCAGTAGCCTTCGATAACAAATCACGACTTTTACATAAAGCGTAACTTGCAGTGCCACACCAAACAGCATCTTCTGCGGAAATAAAGGTGATCCGATTGCTGACTCCCAGGAACATGTTTGCAGGTTTGTTGAGCATTTCTGTGAGATCTTGGGGGAGAGGAAATACCTCAGCCAAGGAAACATCATGGGGCATGGTAGGGATGAAGTAGTCACCCCCTACTATGAGTGGTTGATTGAGGTGCCATCTGTTGTGGAAGTAAGAAAGGTGATCCAAAGTCTGAGACCAGGAAAAGGGCTGGGCAGAGATGATCTCCCAAGAAAACTACTGAGGGAAGGTGACATGTGTGCAGACTGCCCTGTTTGATATCATTATAACACTGCACCACTGAATGGGTTCTGCAGGATAAGAAGGACACAATGATAGCCCCCCTCTTTCAGAGGGGGTACCGCACTATGTATGTATATTGAACTTCTTTCACACAGTACGTAGCCAACCATGCTAATCAGAGGTGTTACAACAATTGTAACATCTACTGCGGAATCTCCTCAATGTGCTGGGAAAGGTCCTGGCAAGGTGTATTCAATATCACCTTACCAGGTACGCTGAGGATTGATTTGTGGAGCCCCAATGTGGTTTTTGAGGACATTTCCATGGCTGTACCAGAGGGATATCCATCTGGTACAGATATAATGGGAGGTTGATTGATGCCTGGGTGCAGTGAATGGATGGGTCCCTATTGCTCAACCACGTTATGTATGCGGATGATTTGATAATTGCTGCTCACTCTTAGAGGGGTTGGAGAATCTGCTGCTGAACCTGGAGCATGCCATTTAGAGATGGGGCCTTAATATAAGCCTAGGACTGGTTCAAATATTTGCCACAGATATTGGTTATGGGCAGGAATCAAAATTGTGTCTCTGGTGGTGTAGGGCAGTGCGCTATTACAAATGTCATTCACCACTAAGAGTGGGAGGATTTAGAGAGGGAATGGAACAAGTTTTATGGAATAGGAGTCATAGAGGAAATTGGAGCAATCAGATAAAAAATTAGTTTAAGGGGAAATATAGTTGTGATGAGTGTGGAGAACATTCCAGACCTGGAAAATATGCTCATGAACATGTCTGGTTTGGCAGCAAAGGTCTCGTGCCAAATCAATTGAGCAGCACCATATTTTCATCAGCTGCGGAACACTCTGTGGAAGCTGCCTGGACTGTCGTTCCACATGAAGTTTCGGGTCTTATCAGCCAGTTATGCCCTCCCTTCTTTATGCTTGTGAAACATGGATCCCTCTAGTAGGACATCTGTGTTTCTTTGAAACATTTAGGATGGCCTACCTATAATCCATTCTCGGTTTAACTAGGCTATATTGTGTGAGCTCACAGATCCTTGAAAGATCCCACCAAAGAGCTCCTCCAGCAGGCAAAACTCGGTTATGTAGCCTGCATGTCTAACCACTGTATGCTCAAGCAACTTCTGTTTGGCCAGATGGAGGGGGTTAAATGGGCACAGCACGGGTTAGACAAAATAATGGATGTGGTACAAAAGAAGGTGGAGATTAGTGGACTTACCAAATACTGGTACCAGTCGTTTTCAGATTTGGCCTCTTGGAGGAGGCTCGTGAAGGACGCTACAGGGCCGATTGGAGGCAGTTGCCCTCCAACAACAACGGATGGCAGAGGACTGATGCTCACCGTAATGAGTGGAGCGCCGGTCGCTAAAATGTAGTAATTTGGCAAAATTGGAAACACGGGGGTGCATCTGCTATCCATCTCAATCAGTCAACCAATGCCATCTAGGTCTATCCTGTGAACTCCTTTCAGTGTACCTTCGACGCTTCATGTGTCCTCAAAGTGCACATCACTTGGGACAAGCCCTAAGGTGACGTCACCACGACTGAGTGGAAAATGGCTGTTCATTATTGTTGATGATGATGTTGTGTGTGTGCATCAGGACATCACTCACTCCAACTCCTCCAAATGCACTTTTCTCCCCGCCATCCCGTCCGCCAGATGTTGGATGCCGCTGTCTCTTATCTTGTTGCCACTCAGCCTAAACCCAAGTGGACAGGAGAAGAGACAGCCTTGATGCAATGATCCCACGTGATGGATACGTGGCGAGTAACGGACACTTACACTCTAGGTGAACATGACCAACACGCACACACGCATGTTCATGGGACAACTACTTATTTGTTAATAATTTAATATTGAACAGGCAACATTCACAAGCTTCATTCTCCTCACGATCATTTGTATTTTACTGCACTGTACCTTAATAATTTGGAAGAGGGTGCGTTTATATGAACACAATGTTGCATCAGTGGCTTCGAGAGGTGTTTATGATGAATGCATCTGCTATCAATATATGGTGAATTTGAAGATAGCTAAAATAAATGTGAACATGACAGTAAAACATCTTGATAGTGGAATCGAGTAAGTGGGAATTCTGGTAAGCCAGAAAAGCCTGTGAAAAATAAATACCTGATTCAGATTTTAAAAATTGGATATGCCTCGCCAGAGTCTTCTCAAATTGTATGTCTTGGCCAGAGTCAAATGCCACCTTCAAATCAATGTAAACAATGTACAGGGGTAGCTTGAACTCTGAGTGTAGTTCAGAGAGCAGGCAGAGTGAAATAAGAGCATCCATCTTGGACCGAACCAACATTAATCTATGGTAATCAAGAGTGGGAAATGATATTTATAAAATATGCTAATCAAGATTGGAAATTGGATATCTCTATGCTATTGAAGTGTAGGAAATGTAAGATATCTTAATCAAGTATATAAAATAAAATACCTCAATGCGAATGACGTCTATGAAATCGAGATGTCAATGTTTATCAAGTGTTGGACTTTCGAGATCAGAGAGATAAAATATAGCACTGGATATTGCTTCCCGAGCTCGCAAAATGCCCCTGTCGCCTATATCGCTGTGTTACTACATTGTGATCATCCATCCAGGGCGTCACGGTGGCGAATAATCTCCCTCAACCTGTATATTAAGAGTTTGCACATTCTCTCTCAGTGGTCATGTAGATTTTTCTTCGGGTTCTCCGGTTTTCCCCTCCATATTTATCTCTATGTGTGGATAGGTCGCCTCTTGAAAAATAGCTAATATCTCAGTTGGCTTTACCTGGTAAATAAATAAAACAGTCAAGTGAGCAGTGCATTCTAGGCGATTTGATCATTGTCAATGATATTGCGTTCATATTTCAATATTTACATGACACTGTGTTGCACCAAAAATAAGCACATTGTGCCCAACGAGCGCATGTGAGAAACGAACGGCAGAGCTTACACCAGCTTCTTCAATCCTGTGTTGGCCTTGAGAATGTCTGTGAAAGAAGAGCTCGACTTGTCCGTGAGTGAGCAGCACTGCAGACTGCGGGGAGAGATGAGACGGTCAATGGGGGCGAAGGGGAGGGTGGTGATGGGTGGTGAGGGGTAGTGGTGGGTCAGAGGAGTGTGGTTGAGGGGTGTGTTTGTGGAGACTGCTTGTGAGTAACTATTAAACCCATGCCCACTTTAACAGCTGACAAACAGCTACCACTGATTAGGTTCATGGGGTTAAATTGTATTGTGTATGTGTGTGTACACAAATGTGTGTGTGTGTGAGTAGTGTAGTATAGTCCGGCAAAACAACCCCCTACCTCCTCGTGGTGCCGGACGGGCTCACGCTGTCGTGGACAGTACTGTGGTGGAGGGCCAATTCCGATTGGCCTTTCCCCTCATGGCGTTTGTAACCACCCCAGCGGCCAAATGGGGGCTCTGGACGGGTGCGAGGGGCTGGAAACCCCTCCACCTTCAATGAATTACCACTACACCACGACGACAAAATTTTATAAATAAGCTTGTGCCGGAGGCCCCGGGGGGACAGGCGTCTATGACGTCTCCTGGCCAAACCCCATTTGGTGGAGCCAGGAAACTGAATCCTTACCCTCGGGGCTCCTCCAGAAACAACAAAAAAACACTTTGTGTGGCCATGTGGAATGTTCAAACGCTCACTGCAGAGGAGAAGCTGCCACTCCTCTGTCGGGAGTTGGACCGGTACCGCCTGGATCTCTGTGGTATTCATGAGGTCCGGTGGACTGGCTCTGGCTCATGCCACCATGAGGGGTGGACAGTCCTCTACTCGGGGCAAGCGACTGCCTAACAACAGGGTGTGGATCTTCTTCTGAAAAAGTAATGCAGGGGGCGTGGGAGCGTGGCGGTGAGGTGTGAGAAAATGCGAGGAGTGGTGGTCATGGTTACTTATGCCCCCACTGAAGACGAACATCCGTGGAGGGATGCAGGCAAAGCCGATGAGTCAGATGCCTTCTATGACCTCCTGTCACAGGTGCTAGCCCCTAGGGATAGAGTCATCTTGTTGGGTGACTTCAATGCCCGAGTTGGTCATGATGCTGGCACCTGGTCTGGATTAACTGGAAGGCATGGGCCAGATCAGCTCAATAACAACGGCAGGAGGCTGCTAGATTTTTGTGCAGCCCATGGGCTTGTAATTACCAACACGCTGTTCCAGCATTGGCACATCCACACCACATCATAGATGCATGCCGGGTCCAAGCAAGAACATCTGCTGGACTACATAGTGACGGAACAGCGGATGCGGGCCCATGTCCTTTATACCAGGACCTACCGTGGAGCTGATCTGCCCACTGACCATCGACTTCAATCTTAATTTGGAGCTTTCGTGACTGCAGGAATTACTCTTTGGTTCTTTCGGTAAAGTCACGTATAAAGATAAAATAATAAATTAAATAATAGCATACTACGACGTTTCGATTGCAACACAAGCAATCATCATCAGGTATAAAAGAAAGAAATAGCAACAAAAATCTAACCAGAAAACTATAGACAGACATATAAGCAGACAGATATCACAAAGATACACAGAGAGAGGACACGCATCGGCACAAAGAGAGAGATCGTCTCTGTGACGGGGCCTTAAATAGAGAGAGGGGGGGGCGGGGTCGGAGAGAGGGAGGGGGCAGAGGAAAAATTAGCATGTCAATGAGTAGGGCGACATGTGGTACGGTACGCAAGCTTGAAAATTCGGAGAAAGGGAGAAAGACACACTAAAATTAAATAACCTAGCAAAATATCGAAATGTAATGTAATGCAACACAGAGAGTCGGTCAACACACAATTAACGCATAGCCTGGTCGATTACGTATTTCAAAGATTGCTAAGTTAGAATTTAAGTGTGAAAATTCCAAAGAGAGGACACAAGCAGAGAGAGAAAACAAAAAACCCAGAGAGAGAGAAAAAATAAACTTAAAACTTCCCCGTAGAAGTGGTTCAATCTTAATTTGGAGCTTTCGTGATTGCAGGAATTACTCTTTGGTTCTTTCGGTAAGATATCTGTCTGCTTATATGTCTGTCTATAGCTTTCTGGTTAGATTTTTGTTGCTATTTCTGTCTTTTATGCCTGATGATGATTGCTTGTGTTGCAATCGAAACGTCATAGTATGCTATTATTTAATTTATTATTTTATCTTTATACGTGACTTTACCGAAAGAACCAAAGAGACCATCGACTTGTCATGTGTAAGATGCGCCTGCCATTCTTCCACTCCGGTGGTGTGTGTACACACAGGACTCCATTCGAACCCTTAGTGGCATGGTCTCAGCTAGCTTACCGCAGCCTTCGCTCGGAGGTTCGGAGAGCCGTGAGGTGCTGCAAGGATGGGTGGTGGTTGGGTGGTGGTCGCGGGTTGCTGAGAAGATGGAGTCTGCCTCAATGGCCCGCAATCACATATCGCTCTTTAATTCCATAAAAAAGTAACCTTCAGTGCCACACCTATTACCATCATTAGAGGAAAGAACGGTGATCCAATCTCCGACCCCCAAGAACAGGTTTGTTGATTTGCTGAGCATTTCTGTGAGGTCCTGGGGGAGGAGAAATCCCTCAGCCAGGAAAGCAACGTGGGACAAAGTGGGGATGACCCTGCCGTGGCTGCGGTGCCTCAAATATTGGAAGAAGAAGTCACCCCCTCTGAGTGGTTGGCTGAGGTGCCAACTGTGGAGGAAGTACTGAAGGCGATCCAGAGTCTGAGACCAGGAAAGGCACGGGGCAGAGATGATTCCCAAGTGAAATGCTGAGGGAGGGTGGCATTTGTGCACAGACTGCTCGACATGACATCATAAAAACAGTCTGGACCACTGGCCGGGTCCCGCAGGATTGGAAGGATGCCCTGGTAGTCCCCCTCTTTAAGAAGGGTGACCGCACAGACTGTAACAACTACAGGGGCATTTCACTCCTCAGTGTGCCGGGAAAGGTCCTGGCGAGGATTATTCAACATCGCCTTGCTAGGCACACTGAGGAGCGGCTTGTGTAGCCCCAGTGAGGTTTTAAGAAAGGGCGGTCCTGCACAGATGCCATATTTTCTGTCCGTCTGCTACAGCAGAGGTGTAGGGAATTCCAATTGTACTGACATCTCTGCTTTATTGAACTGGTCAAGGCCTATGATACCATCAGTCGGCCTGGGCTCTGGGTTGATCTTCATGCTTTCGGAGTCCCTGACCCTCTGCTCACGATCATTAAGGGACATTCATGATGGTGAGCGGGCCCAGGTGAAACTACATGGCCGGGAGTCAGATCCATTCCCTATACACCTTGGGGTGCGACAGGGATGTCCTCTGGCTCCCACATTATTTAACATCTATTTATGACCACGTAGTTTGTGAAGCCTTCAATAGCTGTACCGGAGGAATTTCCATCTGGTACAGACATGATAAAACACTTCGACGACAATTGACTGTGTCTTATTTATTTATTTATCCGCGTTCTTCCACACTATCTCCGTCGCTCTGCGTGACGCAGCGTGAGTTGGTATCCTTTGCGCACGCTCGCTCACTCTCTCGCTTCCGTGCACCGCTGGCAGACGGCGCGCAGGGCGACCGTCTCTGGACCGCCACGTGGCTGATGGCGTCCCGGAGGCGCGAGACGTGGTTCCGCTTCTAGACTTCCCACACTGATCCCGAGTCCCTTCCGGCTTCCCCTTATAACCCGCTCCCGCGTCACCAAGCCCCACCTCTAGCCACACCTCCTTACGAACCTTCTAGATGGTACCCCACTAGCACCCTCGGGCTCCGCCCTTGAACTCTAGCCCAGATACTACCTGTCACCCGATTGGCTTAGAGGCTGAAGCGCCGAAGCTTATCCCACCATTCGGCGACCATAAGCGTACGCTCGCATGACACAGATACAGTGGGAGGCTGATCGATGCCCGGGTGCGGTCAAGGGATGGCTCCCTATTGCTCAACCATATACCGATGATCTGATAATTGCGGCTCACTCAGAGGAGAAGTTGGAGGCGCTGCTGCTGAACCTGGAGCTTGCCACGAAGAGGTGGGGCCTTACCATCAGCCTCACCAAAACCAAGCACCTGCTTGGGTATTTGTACCATCGGGTACTTCACCCCCACAACTCCCAATTGGTGATGGGGCAGTTGTGGAGAGTGAAGAGTTTCCCATACCTGGGCAGTGTGCTCATGCCCGGCTCCGGTTTAACAGCAGAGGTCTTAATCCGAATCAGTCGAGCGGCATTATCTTTTCATCAGTTGCGTAACGCTGTGTGGAATCTACCTGGTCTCTCGCTCTGCACGAAGCTTCGGGTCTTCTCGTCCACAGTCATTCCCTCCCTTCTCTATGCTTGCGAAACGTGGATCCTCCTAATTGAGCGTCTTCGCCAGTTGGAAACATTTAGGCTGGCCTGCCTATGATGCATCCTGGGTTTAACCAGGCTGGATTGTGTGAGCTCACAAATCTTTGAAAGATCTGGACAAGGTCCCATCGGTGAGCTTCTACGGCAGGCAAGGCTGCGTTGGCTGGGCCATGTAGCCCGCATGCCTAGCCACCGCATGCCTAAATAGCATTTGTTCAGCCGGATCGAGGAGGCTAAACGGGCGCAGCACGGGCTAGTGAAGAAATGGAGTGATGTGGTACAGGAGGATGTCGAGCTGAGTGGACTTGCCGATGACTGGTACCATCGGTGTCAAGATCGGCCTCTGTGGAGGAGGCTCGTGAAGGACGCGACTGGGCAGTTGGAGGCAGTCGCCCTCCAACAACAATGGAGGGCGGAGGAGCGATGCTCACAACAACGAGCGGAGCGCCGGGTGGCTAAAGCACAGCAAGTTGGCACAGTAGGGGGCACAGGTGGTGCATCAGCCAGTCGAATCAGTAGGTCGCCCTGTGGCATCTGGGTCTGCCCTGTGACCTCCTGCCAGTGGGTGTTCAACACTTCACGTGGCCTCAAGGTGAACATAGCCTGGCACAATCATCGTGGGGTGATGGCACCACCACTTAGTGGCGAATGGCGGTTGTTGTTTCTTATTAGACAAATAGCTTTAGTTAACAATTAACAGGTTTTTTTTTTAAGTGTGTCAGTTTTAACTGTTTATGTTTCCATGCATTTTGTGAGCATGTGTCATAGGTGTGAGTTAAAGTGACCCCTTGAAATATAGTTATCATTTTGCCTACTCATCTGAAGAGGGGGAAGGTGGGCTGAGCCCCTCCTCTTTCTTACCACCCATTTCATTGTCATTGTCATCATCATGGTTAATATTAATGGAATAAAAATGTACTGTAATCCATAATACAGTTTTTTTGGGTTAGATCGCATAAATATACCAATGTGTCGTTAAACCCACCACCACCCGACACAGCCAATTCGTTACTAGCACATCGGTTGTGTTGGACAGCAAAGCCACAACATTGACCATCCGATTACAACGTTTCGCCAGTAATTACAACTAGCTTTATAAGGTGACAGCCAGATTTGTGTAGAAATCCTCCTGTTTCATTCCTTAAATAGAGGGGTAGATGTGATGACATCACTTGTGAGCCCTTCTTGAGCGAAGTGGGGGGGGGATTTATGAATGCATACAAATAACAATGGGTATCAATTGCCAGTGGGTTATTTTTTGCTAATCAACGTAATTTATGCATGTGAATTATGCAAGCCCATTGTTCTTGTACCTCCTGTCGATTGTGTGCACTAAAATAGCAGTACCTGTTATTTTCTGTTCAACGGTAATCCCCATTGAATAGGCATGCATTTAAACAATGTATTATTTGATGATTCGCTTCCAAGCAGCACTAAGCCTGTAGCTATCCGAATAGTTAAAAAAATGTTTCTATAGATTATCTAATTAGTTTTGGCCAGTAGTAACTGTTTTGCACATAACTTCAACATTATCAAAATCAATTGAGTGTCCTTGTTGGCACGCTTATTATGCCCCTGCCAACAGTTGTATTTGGGAGTATTTCATATTCCTTTGGTGTTCTTTTAGTCCCGTGCTGATCATTCGTCCTGTCTAACAAACATATTTTTTTTTCCACAAGAGCAATTAATCCGGTACAAACCTTGTTGATCGCTTCGATAAATACATATTTTGTACCAGATATTAACGTCTGTATTTTATGTACTGTGCCAAATCTGACTTGGATGTTTTGTTTTTCCAAACATCTGGCCAGTTTATCAGTTACTCCCGCAATGTACAGTATTTTAAAACGTTTTCATTATTTGGTCAGTTTCAACGCTCGTGTTATTTGATTAGGTTTTGGCATGCAGTGCCCTGTTGATTTGTGCATCATTGTGTAATAAAGGGTGTTGACAACACACAGCTTGGTCTCCGTCTCTGTCTTTATTCTTGTTATGCCGCTCACACTCCGTCGGTCCCGACCGTGGACCGGCTGTTCTACTGGCGCGCCCCGCGCGCTTTCTGTCAGTTGCACTCCCCTCTCCTCCCGCACATTGTTGGCTGACAGTGTGCTTGGAGTCGTCTCCAGCCACGTGACCAATGGCGCCGGAGACCTCCCACGGCTCAACGTGGTCCCACCTCGTGTCTATCCCAACTGCCTCGAGCCACTTCCGGATCCCCCTTATAGTCCCCTCTGACGTCATCCTGTTTCCACCTTCCACCACGCCCCTTCCGAACCTTCCAGATCACGCCCTTCACTTAGCGCCCCCCCGGCTCCGCCCCTAGGCTCCGCCCCTGATCATCCGGGCATCTGATTGGACCGGAGGTGGGCGGCGGACCTCCCCATACGCCCACCTTACTGGGCCCCGCCCCCAATACTCCGGGCCGTCTGATTGGCCCAGAGCTGAGCGGCGAAACCTCGCTTACGCTCGCATTACAATTGTAACCGTTCAATTGCAGCGCTTCTTTAACATGTTTAATTTAACTTCTCAGACTATCACCATCTGACACTTTCTTATCCCACTGTATGAGCGTCTTGATGAGAGAGGATTTCTGGGTGGGGTAATGGTCCGACTGCATTCAGATAGGCGTCAGTGTGTGTTTTATTTCGGTAAACGCTGTGTTATTTTGCCATTTCGACCGCACCCGAGCAGAATATCCAGAAATGGCAGAGTTATGTCAGCTTCCACTTCCGTGGTGAACTAGATGGACGGGTTTTGCGAGTTGAAATTATTTAGAAATTCGTTAAGTGTATCTTTGCCTTCTTGGTTCTTTCGGTAAAGTCACGTAGAAGGGAAGTAATAAAATAATAAAAATAAAACAATAAAACAATTCTCACGACGTTTCGGCCACAACGCAAGTAGCCGTCCTCAGGTGAAAACCAGGTCTGTCGAGGCGACAGCGTCTCAATGAAACAGCACACGTGCTTGGAGCATGTATATAAGCTGGGTTGGAAGGCGCCCCTTTCCCCCCCTACCAAACCAGCTTATATACATGCTCCAAGCACGTGTGCCGTTTCATTCAGACGCTGTCGCCTCGACAGACCTGGTTTTCACCTGAGGACGGCTACTTGCGTTGTGGCCGAAACGTCGTGAGAATTGTTTTATTATGTTTTATTTTTATTATATTATTACTTCCCTTCTACGTGACTTTACGGAAAGAACCAAGAAGATGAATCCCTGCAGTCACGAAAGCTTTAAATCGAAATGTATCTTTGCCGTGTGGCCAGACCACCAACGTGTCATCCATATGTATTATGGATGATATTGGTTGCGAAAGCCTACATGTTAAACCAAGTTAATGTAATGTTTAGTTAGATTTTATTATGTTATTGTATAATGTACTGTATTTCATTTGGTGTTTAGTTAATAAACAGGCAAGTTAGTTAAGCTATGACAAGTTTCACCATGGCCCTGGTTTCCCTAACCGCCTATACTTTACCAACCATGGATTTGCCTACCACGGCCTTTTCTAGGAATCTAATGCCTGCAGTTGGCGAGGGATTACTATATATGCGTACATGTCTGTGTGCATTGTATCAGGAGATCACTCACTCTAACTTCTCCAAACTTCCTTCTCTCCCCACCATCCGGTCCGCCAGAAATTGGATGCCGTCCATCAGGTTGTTTTCAATCAGCCTAAACCCAAGAGGACAATAGAAGGGACAGCCCTGACTCACTGTGTCCACGTGACCTGCAGGTTAAATACATGGCGAGTGATGGACACTCACAATTCTGGTGAAGATAACCAGCACATACACTCTTTGGCTCTTTCGGTAAAGTCACGTAGAAATAAATAAATTAATAATAGAATACGACATTTCGATTGCAACACAAGCAACCATCATCAGGTACAAATCTATGAGAAAACAAACTTAGTAAACTTGGAAATATAATGCAATACAACACACAGAGTGGGCCAACAAAACAGTCAACACCCCAACTGGTTGATTACGTTCCTCCAAAGATTTCTAAATTTGAGAGAGAGACAAAACATTGACACGGAGACACACAGACAGACACACAAGCAGAGAGAGACTCACACAGAGACAAACAGAGAGACACACACATAGGCACACAGAAAGACAACGTCTCTGTGCCGAGGCCTTAAATAGGGAGGGGGGGGGGCAGAGGGGGAGTTGTGTGGAATTCCTGCCCATATAGCGGACGGACGAGAGAATGGACTTAAAAACAAGAAAGGTAGAAAGCAAATTTTTAGTAAAATTACTAAGTGTAATGCAATGCAACACAGAGAGTCGGTTAGCACACAGTTAACGCATAGCCTGGTTGATTACGTTCTTCCAAAGATTGCTAAATTAGAAGTTAAGTGTGAAACACGGCAAACCCTCCCCATAGAGGTGGTTCAAACTAGATTTGAAGCTTTCGTGACTGCTCACCGACTCTCTGTGTTGCAGTGCATTACACTTCCTAATTTTACTAAATTAACTTTCTACCATGCTTGTTTATAAGTCCATTCTTTCCTCCGGCCGCTGTGGGCAGGAATTCCACACAACGCTCCGTGCTTGTTTGTTTAGAAGTCCAGTTTCCAGCTCATCTGTCCCCTATGGGCAGGAATTACACGCAACTCCCCCTCTGCCCCCCCCTCTCTCTCTATGTAAGGCCTCGATACAGAGACGTTGTCTTTCTGTGTGCCTATGTGTGTGTCTCTCTATTTGTCTCTGTGTGAATCTCTCTCTCTGCTTGTGTGTCTGTCTGTGTCTTCGTGTGTCTATGTTTTGTCTCTCTCTAAAATGTAGCAATCTTTGGAGGAACGTAATCAGCCAGGTGGGGTGTTGACTCTTGTGTTGGCCGACTCTCTGTGTTGTATTGCATTGCATTTCCAAGTTAACTATGTTTGTTTTCTCATTCATTTGTACCTGATAATGGTTGCTTGTGTTGCAATCGAAACGTCATATTCTATTATTTTATTTTATTTCTTTCTACGTGATTTTACCGAAAGAACCAAAGAGTAATTCCTGCAGTCACGAAAGCTTCGAATCTAGTTTCAGCACATACATGTTCATAATCCACCAGCTCATTATTTAAGGCAAGTTTGGTATACATTGAGAAAAACAGGTGACCATGGCAAATATCACGATACTCAGTCATTTGTAATCTTACATGGCATTATATATAACTGATAACATTCAAACACTTTACTCACATTGTTTTACTATTTCACACAATACACAAAATGTACAAATATAAAAACCATCAAAATTCCTACGTGGTCCTCTTGTCTTAGGTTATAATAATAACCTCTATTTTATAAAGCACTTGTCATATCGAAATATATCAAAGTACTATCCATAGAAAGAATATTTAACTACACTCACACGTATAGATAAAATATAGGCGAATTATAAAGCTGATAATAACAATATCAATGACAACTACAATCGAAATGCAATAACAATTAAGAACAAAACTATGATAAAAGCGAAAAAATATCAATTACACAGTAATCCAATCAGGAAACAGCATTAGGTACCACACTGGTGCTAAGTGATTCACTCATTATAGACATTGACCAGGGGACAAAGTGACATGAAAAACTGATAACAAACAGAGCAGTTCGTATGGGATCTAGGGAATAAGTTGCAGGTTTTACTTTGAAGGTAAGGTCTAAAAAGTATTATGGGGGTAGCATGGTGAATGCAGTCAAAGGAATATCAGAAAAAATAGAAGATTGTATACACGTGACTCAGGAGTGGAGGGGCAATTAATGTTTTTCATAATGGTATCAATTTTGGAATGAAAACATTCAAGAAACGTATTAAATGTGGTGATGGAACCAGGTAAGATTCGTTTCGAATTTCATTTTAACATTTGATCAATTGTAGACAAAAGTGTTCTTGTGTTCTATAGCCACCTTGAATGAGCATAGAGTAAAATGGGGGCCTTGCGGAATTTAATGCGTCCCTATATATGTAGTGGCATAGCGCTTGCTGCTGGCGAAAAGGGTAACTGCAGTGTATGGCAGTACCCACGTCAGCAGGCCACGATAGACACGAGAGGGGGACATCTAGGGGAAAGGTCACAGAGGGGGGCCCATCGGGAAGCCTCGGGAACCCGCTAGTTCCAGAGAGGGGGCGTGGCCGGGGCGGAGCGAGGCCACGCTGAGAGTATAAGAAAGGCCCCTGTGAGGGACCTCGTGGCTGTTACTGGAAGTAGGCTCCCCATCGTGCAGTTCAAGATCATCGTTACCATCTCGTCGTCGCCATCGTTGCTCTCGTCTCGTCACCATCGCCGCTGCCATCTTCGCTCGATATTGCGCTGCTAGATAGTTATTGGCTGTCTCCATTCAGCGCCGTCAGTGTTAGACGGTTAGTGTTGTGTATAGGCTAGCAACAGTAATAGTGTGTACCCACGTAGGGTGTGTATTATCCCGATGGTGCTCGTTAAATAAAAGAAGTGGCTCCAAGTCTTACTGCCTTCCGAGTTAGTCACGACATATACACTGATGTTGCTTCCAGATCTGAAAATGAATCTCCAGATCTGTATCCTTCCATCTATGCTCAAGCTCTCTCCCAGATATTTTTAAGGAGCGCAGACGATCAATATACAAAGGAGATTTCCGATTGCAGGAAACAAGATGTGATTTAATTGGCACCAAAAAGTTAAGAGTATTGGAAAATGTTGAATTATAAAGAAGAACCTTATGGTTATTTCGGTAAAGTCATGTAGGTACAATAAAATATAGATCACGACGTCTTCACCTGAAGACGATTGCTTGTGTGGCGATTGAAACGTCGTGATTTATTATTTTTTCTACCTACGTGACTTTACCGAAAAAAACAAAGAGTATGGATTCCTGCAGTCACGAAAGCTTCAAATCAAGAAAGAACCTTATCCTCCAAAGAAATAAACTGAAAGTTTGACTAAGCAAACTTAGTTGTATTTAAAAATTAAAAAGTTCCATACTTGATGGTACGTTTGATTTCAATAAAGAAAAGTGGCAAATCAAGTTAAAAAGAATGCAAAGTATTCAAATACAGCAACATTGCACAAAATTAAATGTGATATGGCCAAGCCAGACGTAATAACTAGATCAAGCGTAGAACGAAGATTGTGAGTGGGAAAATTTACATGCTGGGAGATATGAACACAATTCAGAAGGGCAAAACATTTGATCCCTGCAGAGGAATAGTTCGGAGAATTGACGTAAAAATTAAAATGACCTAAGAGTAATATCCGATTGTAAGTAGGATATAAAAATTACAATAAGTTGAAAAACTCTATAAAAAATATGGCTTTAGACTTTGTTGGGCAATAAAGTTAAAATAAAGCTGAAAGGCACTGTGCATGTTACCTTCAGGGCCAAGCACTCAAAGGAATTAGAAACCGGAGTATGTCAGGGGTCAAATTTAAATCAGGACAATAGATGACAGTGAGGCTGCCACCTTGACCAGAAGATTGCGCCTTTAATAATAATCAGAGCTGGCTAATTGATTCAGCAGGTAAAAGTAATCCTGCCTGTGCCATGTTGCAGTCAGACAGAACAGGTCACACCTGTGGTCGAGAAAAAAATAATGAAGTAGTAACATCACCATTAAAAACAATTTGAGTGAATGTGACTGAGAGCAGCAGGAGTAATGCTGTTGATAGACCATTGTGTGCAAGTTTCATCCTTAGTAGGACTCATCAGCACAACTATACACCAATGCTCACTGCTGCAAAGTTTTCCTCTGGATGACCATATCTAGGGTCCCAACTATCACAATATGGGGCCCATTATCTATGGACCCTATATTTCCTAACTACCTAGACATCTCCAATCTGCACTGTGACATTAACCTTTTTGCAGATGACAGCCCTTATGTGCGTGGAAGTGTTTTAGTTTATGTAACTATATGTAAGGCTGTGTATGGCAGTTTATTTTATGTATTTATGTGTGTACTTTGAGTCGTTTTTTCTTCTTCTCGTATGCTGTGCATGCTTTTGTAGAGGAGTAGAGGAGAGTAGTGGCGTCGTGTGCGATGTCCGGTGCGATGACGTCACGGGACGTGGGGTCACGCGCGCTGGACAGTGCACATGACGACACAGCTCCTCGATGTTAAAAGGGGGACCCCGTGACGTAAGCGGGGTCGTAGCTGGAGTCACGGGTCGAGAGAGTGTGAAATGGGGAGCCAGGGTCAAGAGGGTAGGGACAGTGGAGATAGCACAGCTCCAGGGCTGGACGTGGCTGTGCTCCTCAGTCGGCCGTGTTGGATGATCCCACGGCCAGCGCAGAGGAGACAGCACAGGGCAGCCGGCTGTGTTGGGACCCAGTGGGACCTATCCCGGGACCCCTAACCCCTGGGAAGTGGTTCACCCCTCCCGTGTGTTGTGTAGCCCTTTAATAAACGGCGGAAGCCCTTAACCTCACCTCCGTCTCCAAATGAGTCGTTGCCAGCTCAACACTTTTACCAGGACATGTGAGAGGCTGGTAACCCCTACATTTTTATCAAATGTATCCATAACCATGTTGTAACACGATACTAAGCTTGTGCAGGGACCAAACCCCATTTCGTGAAGCCAGGAGAGACTTCTGTGCAGCCCATGTTCCAACACTGGCACATCCACATGACATTATGGATGCATGCTAGGTCAAATAAATAATATCTGCCTACGTGTTAAACTAACATTTGCTGACACCGTAGAGTTGACCATCAGCTTATCATCACACCAAACGTCACCAATGCAGCTGTGGGACTCACCAGTAAACTCGGCGCAGCATCCAGCGGTTCATCCTACGAGTTCTGCACAACACTGGGCTACAATCTGCTGTGGAAATGCTGACCCTGACCCGACCATGCATGTCACTTGCTGCAATGCCTCGCAAATGGTTGTGCTGCAGATCTGGTCAGTTCTTCTTCCTCCCCATAATGTTCCAACACTGGCACATCCACATGACATTATGGATGCATGCTAGGTCAAATAAATAATATCTGCCTACGTGTTAAACTAACATTTGCTGACACCGTAGAGTTGACCATCAGCTTATCATCACACCAAACGTCACCAATGCAGCTGTGGGACTCACCAGTAAACTCGGCGCAGCATCCAGCGGTTCATCCTACGAGTTCTGCACAACACTGGGCTACAATCTGCTGTGGAAATGCTGACCCTGACCCGACCATGCATGTCACTTGCTGCAATGCCTCGCAAATGGTTGTGCTGCAGATCTGGTCAGTTCTTCTTCCTCCCCATAACCACACGATCACAGAAGAGTGCCTTCATCGCCATTTTTCTGCTGATGTCGGGTATTGACCCAAACCCTGGAGCAGGGCTCCTCAACTTCGGAATAATCAATGCACTCTCCATAGTCAAGAAGACAGCACTGATAAAGGATCTGATCAACAATTGGGGACTCGAGATATTGGTTGTTCCCAAAACCTGGGTATATGATTACTCACCGGATGTCAATTAGCATGAGACTGCACCCTAAGGGATACACTATTGTACATCAGCAACGTCGCAGGAAGCCTGGCACTGGCAGCCCACATGGTGGTGGTATCACACTGATATACCGTGGAGACATCTACGTGAAAAATCCTGAGACACTGAATATCACGACTTTTGTGCAGCCCATGTTCCAACACTGGCACATCCACATGACATTATGGATGCATGCTGGGTCAAATAAATAATATCTGCCTACGTGTTAAACTAACATTTGCTGACACCGTATAGTTGACCATCAGCTTATCATCACACAAACGTCAGATCTAATATCATGCGGGAGTTTACAATCGCTGTCATCTATCAACTGCTGTCTTCACCCGCTGTCAGAATAATTTCTTGAGTTTTCCGGTCTGCTGGACTGTCGGTCACTTGGCTCTCGCTATGTCATCTGTGGTGACCTAAACTGTTCCAGACTGACTGGTTCTTGTAGTAAAATCAATAGTGATCTCGCCGAGATAATCGACAGTCACAGTTTAACCACGCACATCAGCGGTGCATCATGTCATTCGGGAAATGTGCTGGATTACATTTTCACATCCACCGACACCATAACTATGACCAACGTTGTTATCAAAGACATGAGTATTTAAGATCACAGTCTTGTGACATGCAAAGTGGCATGAGCAATTAAGTATTTATACTCTTAGGTTTTTTTCGGTAAAGTCACGTAGGTAAACATTTTAAATTAATAAAAGTGTAATGCGGGCGTAAGCGACCTTCCGGAGGTGACGTCACGGGGGGTGGAGTCATGTGACGTGGGGGTAAGGTTCGGGGCTTTAAGCGGGTAAACCGGAAGGGGAAGGTAGTCGGGGTGTGAGCGGAAAAGAGTGAGGCCACGCGGGCAAGTGTGGAGAGGGGGGGCGCCGACGGCGATCGGGAGCCAACCCCGAAGATAAGAGGAAGCTGCGGAGTGGTGTGCAGCTGGGGAGGAGACAGCCAGGAGGGCTGCGTGTTAGAGGCAGCGGTGTGGCTGCCAGGAGGAGCTGCGGAGAGAGAGAGAGAGGGGGCTGCTTGTTAGAGGCAGCGGTGTGGCTGCCAGGAGGAGCTGCGGAGAGAGAGAGAGAGAGCAAGAAGCTGTGAGAGCTGCGGAGGGAGAAGAGCAGCAGAGAGTACAGCCAAGGGGGGCTGTGTGAGAGAAACAGCAGCGGAGCTGCTGTTGTGGATCGGGCCGACATTGGAGTCAGCACCGTGGAGAAGCTACAGAGTAAAGACAGCCGTGTGGGTGTACAGCACGAACCGAATAATAAAGGACACTGAGCCAGACATCGTGGTCCAGTCGTTTATTACACTGGTGTCGGAAGTGCAACGGCATGTCGAAACAAGTGAGGAAGAAAGTTAATCCGGCGCCTGCATCGGCTTCTTCGTCCGACGACGACGAACTCCCTCCAACCGCGGATCCTGTTGGGGTGGTGGAGGAGAGCCCGGCTGAGGAGACCACGGGAACGGGAGTGGAGGATGTTGGCGCGGTGGCGGGTCCGTCGACATCATCAGACGCGGATCAACGATGGCAAGCGATGGCGGTACAACTGGAGGCACTTAAGGACGTCCTGGCGCATCTATGCCATCTCGTCGCGCCAGGGACGATGGATGATGCAAGTGGTGCTCCGCGGGCCGCCACGTTGCCTGTCCTGCCGCCGCCATTGCCCACGCGGCAAGAGGCCGCCATTTTGCGCGCTCCGTGGCGCCAAACCGCCATCTTGGCCACGCCGCGGGCCGACGCCATTTTGAATTTGCCATCACAACCACCACCATTGGAAGACGGCGGGAAGAGGAGTCGGAGTCGCCACCTTACAACAGTTAAAGAATTTTCCGTCGGTGGGGACTGGAGCGCGTTCGCCTGCCGCTTCTTGGCGGCGGTACGCACAGCAAGATGGACCGATGCGGAGGCTTTGGAGGTGTTGCCGACTCTCCTGGACGACGAATCTGTCCGATTCTTCCGTTCCATAGCGACCGATAAGAAGGCAACTTTATGTGGTGTTTTTCAAGAAATGGCCGATGCTTATGAGCCACCAGATGATGCGCATCGGCGATTCGCTCAACGACAACGAGCACCAGAGGAGTCGCCCGTGGCGTTCAGGGGTGCGGTGCTGGAGCTGGCCATGGCAGCTTATCCTGAGACGCCACAGGACCTGCTGGAGCCTCTCATATTAGGGAAAATGTTGGAGCTGTCTCGGGATCTAGGGATCCCCATGCCTGTGTGTGGGCATGAGAAGCTAACTTCCCGGATGGCTGCTAAGTGTCTCGATGCGCAATTCAACCTCCGTCGCTGGAAACAAGTGACGGCGTGGACGGGGGAGCCCGTCAAAGAAGAGGAGGCGCTGGGGTGGAACCCTGCGCAGGCCGTCTATGTTCCGGATGACCGGGGCCCTCAACAACTGACGGCCGCCTCCGCTCCATGGACGGGACGCGGCGGGCCGAGACCGCGCGCGGTGCTACCAGAACGGGGCCGTCAGGAGGCGAGGCCTGCGCTTCGGCGCAACGAGGCCGAATGTTTCCGCTGCGGGCGTAGGGGCCACTACGCCAGAGACTGCTGGGCCCGCTTCCCGGCTCCGCCGCAGCAGGAGGCCTCGGCACCGGTCAAGTCGGCTAAAGATCCTCCGAAACAGGCATGTCGGCACGCACCAGACACTCGGCAAGGCTTTCCACCTCACCCACCACCTGTGTTGCGCGATCCTATTGTTGTTGTTAAAGAAAGGCCATCGACGGGGCCTTGTCATTCAGTTACGCAGTGGCGCAAATTGGCACGGAGAGTTGTCGCGGCCGCTACGGGTTCGTCCACTGTACCGGGGTCCATACAAGGTGTGGACGTGCGCATTTTGGTCGACTCGGGCGCGTCTGCGACTATTATATCGGATGTCATTTTCCATCTGTTGGGCATTCCGTCGCGGGCTGTGCGTCCGGTTTATGGGTCGTGCGTCGCTGCGAACGGGGGTAGCATGGGTATCGTGGGTCAGGTGGATGCTAAGATATCTATTGGGGATGTGTCGGCCTCGGGTGTTGTGTTGATATCGAGATCTTTGGCGGTTCCTTGTTTGTTAGGCACCGATTTTTTGGCTAAGATGCCCATTTTGATCAAAATCAATGAGAATTGTATTGAACTGCCGGGGGGCCGTCAAATCTCGTTTCTGCCGTCGCCCTGGGGTCGACCTGCTTCGGCCGTACAAGTGCAGGCGCTGTCCGTCGCATCTGTGGACATCCCACCTGGTACACAGATGCTTATACCCTTGCGGTATCGGAAGCCCCTGCCTGATCGGCTAGGAGCAGTAGGGGTCTTGTTGTCACCGTCCGCCACGATAACAACCGGGTTGGCGTTAGTGGGGGCACAGACCATCGTCCGGCCGGATCAATTACCGTTTTTACAGGTGCTTAATGCGGGGGGAGAAAACGTCCGTGTTCCGGCCGGTACGGTTGTGGCACATGCCACTACGGCGTTTGCGACCCATGATTGTCCACATAGCCGGGGAGTTGTTGCTGGGGTTTCCGAGCCAAGGAGTTCGGATGATCGTTGGGTTGCTCAATTATGTGACGAAAATTCTTCCCTGTCCATGGAGCAACGTGGTGCGCTGCGTAAATTGTTGTTGACATATTCCGACGTGTTCAGCTCCGATGATTTGGATTTGGGCCGCACTTCCTTGCTTTACCATCACATTGAGACGGGCGATGCTGCCCCTATTCGATTAAATTCGCATCGGATGAGTCCTGCGGAGCGAGAACACGTACGGGGGGCAGTGGAAGACATGTTGGCTGCGGACATTATATCGCCATCTAACAGCCCATGGGGCGCTCCAGTCGTCTTGGTTAAGAAGAAGGATGGCAAATTGCGATTTTGTGTTGATTTCCGCAAATTGAATAAGATATCGGTGGCAGATGCGTACCCCCTGCCGCGTATGGATGACTCCCTCGACGCATTGTCGGGGGCTAAGTTCTTTTCCACACTGGACCTCTCTTCGGGATTTTGGCAGCTTCCCCTTGACGAGTCCTCACGGGAGAAAACCGCATTCCGTACGCCGCAGGGGTTATTTCAATTCAACTGTCTCCCGATGGGATTGAATGCGGCCCCTGCTACATTTCAAAGATTGATGGAGCTCGTTTTGACGGGGTTGCAGTGGGAGACATGTCTTATATATTTGGACGATATCATTGTCTTCAGCCGCACATTCGATGAACATTTGACGCGGCTGGAGACAGTGTTCACGAGGATGCGTTCTGCCAAATTGAAATTCAAACCAAAGAAATGTCACCTACTGCAACGGTCCGTCCGCTATTTGGGGCACATCGTGAGCGCTGAGGGAGTGTCCACGGATCCGGAAAAGACGGCGTGCGTCCGGGATTGGCCGACTCCGGCCACCGTGGGGGATGTTCGGCGGTTTTTGGGATTTGCCTCGTATTACCGAAGATTCGTGCCGGGTTTTGCGACGATTGCGAGGCCTTTGCATCTCCTTACGGGTAAAGGACGGAAGTTTGTTTGGGGACAGCCGGAGGAGGCGGCCTTTCGGAGTCTGCGTGATCTATTGGCCACGGCCCCAACATTGGATTATCCCGATTTCGATCACCCATTCATTCTTGATACGGACGCGAGTGACACAGGTATTGGGGCGGTGTTATCACAGTCTAAAGGGGGTGTAGAGCGTGTCGTGGCGTATGGTAGCCGAGTCTTGTCTCCTGCGGAAACCCGCTACTGTGTCACTCGCAGAGAACTATTGGCGGTTGTTTTTTTCCTACGGCAATTTCGACCATACCTCTACGGTCGTTCTTTTATTGTGCGTACGGATCATGCGGCCTTGCAATATGCCCTTAAAATTGACCAGCCATCCGGACAGTTGGCACGTTGGTTGGACACGCTACAGGAATTTTCCTTCCAAATTCAACATCGGAAGGGAGTGCGCCATGCGAACGCTGACGCACTTTCCAGATTACCGCGGCGCGCCCCTTGTAAATGTGAGTCGGGGACGCATAGGTGTTCGCCGATTCCAAACCCCCCTCAGCCGCTCACGTTGGCCGTCGAGAAGTCGGACACTCCGATGGAACCGGGACCGGCTGACGGGGTTTTGAATCTGCCGCGGTCTGTCTGGATCCGGGAACAGATGATGGATGAGTCATTGGTGTCCTTGCGGAAGCGGTCTGCTAAGGACAATGGGAGTCCGAGTACGGCTGTGGGGCCGCAAACCGCTCTCCGAGATGGTCTGCTTATGTGGCGGGAGGGGTTCCAGGAACGTTGGCGCCTGGTGGTACCAACGTCCTTGCGGTTCGAGTTGATTAGAACCCTCCATTGTGACACTCTCTTACATTTAGGGGTGCAGAAGACCTTGTTGACGTTGCAACGTCATTATTTTTGGCACGGCATGGCGACAGATGTCGTAGGGCACGTGCGCGCGTGCCCTGCGTGTGCACAACGTAAGCCGCCGAAACATCCTTACGTGCCGCCTCTCCAGTCGATTCAGGTGTCTCGAGTCAATGAATTGGTGGCGCTGGACATATTGGGACCTTTTCCACCATCGGCGAGGGGTAATAAATATTTGCTGGTAGGGGTTGAGTACCTCTCCCGTTGGCCGATGGCCTGGCCGTTGCCCGATCAGTCGGCCGCGGCCATTACCGACGCCTTTTTGTTTGGGTATATTATGGACAAGGGGGCGCCTGAGAGACTCCTCACGGACCAGGGCAGGAATTTCTCTTCTAAATTATTGGCGGAAGTGTGCGCGGGCCTTGGGACTAAGAAAGTACGGACATCCCCATACCATCCGCAGACGGATGGTATGGTTGAACGGCTGAACAGGACGTTGTCTGCCATGCTTTGCCATACCGTGAGTGAACAACAATCAGATTGGGATCTGCACATCCCCGGGGTGCTTTCGGCGTACAGGATGACGCCTCATGCGGCTACAGGATATTCGCCGTTTTACCTTATGTATGGTCGGGAAAACGTGCCGCCGGTGGATGTGCAATTGGGAACTGGGGTGAAGGGACCTCGTAAACCACTTCCTGAATACATTCAGGACACGGTTCGCCGAGTCACGGAGGCGCGGGAGAATGCCCGCGTGGCTACGGCCAAAGCCCAGGCCCGGAACGAGCGATATGCGCGACGGTCTGAGGGGGAGTGCCCTTGGAAGGTTGGGGACCTAGCCTGGCTTCATTGTCCACAGGTACGTCCGGGGACCTCGCCGAAATTGCACAAACCCTGGCATGGTCCCGTACGCCTCATTGCGGTTCCCAACCCACAGACAGCACGCGTCCAGATTGGGTCTCGTCGCTGGGTTGTGCATACGTCGCGCTTGAAACCATATGTTGCTCCCTTACATGATGCGTCATCCCCCAATGTTGCCTTGCCGGGGTCTGTTGCTGCTGACTCTCCCCTGCCTGCGTCCATTGATCTCGCTGGAGCGCCTGTCGTACCTGTTCCAGACAGGCCGGCCGTGACATTGCGGGGGACGAGGGGCCCTGCTCGGAGGACGCCTGCCAGGTCTGCGGGACCTTCGAGCCCTGCAGCCCTTCCGACCCAGCTGCGGGCACGGTCACAGGACAAGCCCAAGACTAACTCTTTAGGGACACGGGACGTCGGTGGACTTCCAGCTGCGACAGGGGGATTACCCCCTGTCATTCCTCGACTTTCATCGCGTTCCCGTTCTGCGAGTGGGC
This sequence comes from Lampetra fluviatilis, assembly GCF_964198595.1. Classification (NCBI taxonomy): domain Eukaryota; kingdom Metazoa; phylum Chordata; class Hyperoartia; order Petromyzontiformes; family Petromyzontidae; genus Lampetra; species Lampetra fluviatilis. Next base: position 6,359,858 of record NC_136342.1, on the reverse strand, counting down.
CGCCGACCGTCCGGGACGGGCCGGCGACCCGCACACGTTCCAAATCGCTTACGTTTCGTTGATTGTTGCTGTCTTGTTATTTTTTTCTTACAGTTGTATTTATTGCATGCTTTTGTACGATCGTTGATGTTCATTGCGTTGTTGTTGTTCTTGTTGTTACATTATATGCTTAGTGTCCTTTAGGGGGGGAAGCTCGGTTCGCCGCATTACGATTTGCTATTGGTCAGCCGAGGTCGGCTGGGATTTTTCTACGGGGGAGGGTGGTGTAATGCGGGCGTAAGCGACCTTCCGGAGGTGACGTCACGGGGGGTGGAGTCATGTGACGTGGGGGTAAGGTTCGGGGCTTTAAGCGGGTAAACCGGAAGGGGAAGGTAGTCGGGGTGTGAGCGGAAAAGAGTGAGGCCACGCGGGCAAGTGTGGAGAGGGGGGGCGCCGACGGCGATCGGGAGCCAACCCCGAAGATAAGAGGAAGCTGCGGAGTGGTGTGCAGCTGGGGAGGAGACAGCCAGGAGGGCTGCGTGTTAGAGGCAGCGGTGTGGCTGCCAGGAGGAGCTGCGGAGAGAGAGAGAGAGGGGGCTGCTTGTTAGAGGCAGCGGTGTGGCTGCCAGGAGGAGCTGCGGAGAGAGAGAGAGAGAGCAAGAAGCTGTGAGAGCTGCGGAGGGAGAAGAGCAGCAGAGAGTACAGCCAAGGGGGGCTGTGTGAGAGAAACAGCAGCGGAGCTGCTGTTGTGGATCGGGCCGACATTGGAGTCAGCACCGTGGAGAAGCTACAGAGTAAAGACAGCCGTGTGGGTGTACAGCACGAACCGAATAATAAAGGACACTGAGCCAGACATCGTGGTCCAGTCGTTTATTACAAAAGTAAAATAAAACAAGTTAAAAAATTCACGACGTTTCGAAAGCAACACAAGCCTCCGTCTTCAGGTGGAACCGTCACAGCCACGACAGCTCGTGGCTGTGACGGTGAATTTTTTAATTTGTTTTATTTTACTTTTATTAATTTAAATATTTTTACCTACGTGACTTTACCGAAAAAACCTAAGAGTATGAATCCTTGCAGTCACGAAAGCTTCAAATCTAGAATTAAGTATTTGCTCACCCATCACAATACTATACAGAGACTGAAAACAACTGGACCATGATGCTTTCCATCAGATGACCTGATCATCAATCCTGCATCAACGGTCTATTTATTTGCAGCTCCATTATAAAATGACATCACTGCTTTTCTTTGATGAAATAGTGGCCACTTGAAAAGCACAAAAAGAGCAGGAAAAGCGCGCGGTAACTTGCTGTCACCGGATGCAATTACTGCAAAGCAAAAGCAGAGGAGGCTGGAATGTATTTGGAACAAAACTGGTTTCGAGACTGTATGACTTGCTTACAGAGCAGCCTGCAGATCTGCTAACCGACTCATTGTTGGAAATGTATAAATTGAAGGCAACGCATTCTCTCGGTCTGCCATCTGAGTTGATCAACTGGGAACCACTTTAAAACTCGAGATCCTGGTACGAGCATCAGTGGCAGAGGTGTTGATGTTCAAAGCATGGCCACACAAATAAGACATCGCCGTTCGACTCCATCCACACGGCGATTCTCAGATCATGCTCAGATAGCGCTTGTGCTGTCGATTGTCCACCTGGCAAATCTTTCATTCAACGAGGGCTGTTTTCCAGACCAGCTAAAAATGGCGCAGGTAGCATCGCTCCTAAAAAAGTTCGCTTGAGCCAGTAACCCCGCAAACTATTGCCCAATCTCAAACCTGAGTGCTATTTCAAAGGTCATAGAGCACCTTTTTCTGAAGCAATTATTTCCCAACGTCGCTTCAACGGGAAGATTCAACCCATTGCAGTTGGCGTACTGGAAGTTCCACAACACTTAGACAGCTCTACAAAAGATCACTTATGACCTCTACAAGATCATGGATGACTGGTGCACCACAACATTAGTTGGCCTCGATCTCTGATCTGCCTTTGACATTATTGACCATGATATACTCATTGGGCAGCAAAGGTCAAGGTTCGGTGTATCAGGTACAGCACTGGGGTGGAAACCTACATGGTCGATCACAGTTCGTCAAGCTGGGCGACGAACAGTAAACACGTATGAAGGGAGGGCGCCTCCCCTTGAGATAGCAAACACCATGAAGAAATTCCAAACCACAACGGAAGGGCTGTAAACATCGCTCAATACATACCTTGAGCCACTTGCAGAGTCAAAACTTCATAAAGTTGAAAAACTAGTAAAACACACTTAGGGGCAATTAAAAGAATCTGTTTCCACAGATGGCGAGATGGCTGGAGGAAGGGGACAGGAACCAGGCCTTGATGTGACTTAACAGATTACTTCAATAAATTAGAACAGACACACACACCCGGACAAACAGCTGCCCTTTGTGAGGAGGCGAGCCGAGGTGGGAGATTTTAGAATATAATGACGAGCAGAAACCACGCACTTCAGTCTTGCTGCGGCGAGCACCAGGGGTGGGCCCCGCAATCGACTATGGATGACGAGGCTTGCAGAGGAGCGACGTGTCGCCGAGTGTGAGTTCGGTGCTGACAGATGAAGTATCGCTAACAGTTTTATTCTACATTGAGTGCCAGCTCCCACCAGCAGCTACAGCAAGAGAGAAAGAGTGACAAGCAACGACAAGCAATCAACCTGGAGAAAGGGCGGAATGCGCCAAACATCGACCAAGCGAGCATCGCACAGGACCAGCAGCAGCAGCGGCTAACGACTAACCACGAGCATCCGGACTCAGAAGCCGAGCACACTCCTGCAAAGGTCGAGGCTACGAGGATCAACCGTGCCTGGTGCAAGGGAGAGAGCGTGACCGGCGCAACCGAGAAAAAGTGTCGGCGCTAGCGACCAGCGGACGAGCTGCAAGCGCTATCGGGCACCACTGAAGGCGAGCATTGCGCCGACTCAACAATCACCTAGCAGTTAAATTTCGATTTAAAGCTTTCGTGACTGCAGGGATTCATCTTTTTGGTTCTTTCGGTAAAGTCATGTAGAAGGGAAGTAATAAAATAATAAAATTAAAACATAATAAAATAATTCTCACGACGTTTCGGCCACAACGCAATCAGCCGTCCTCAGGTGAAAACCAGGTCTGTCGAGGCAACAGCGTCTGAATGAAACAGCACACGTGCTTGGAGCATATATATAAGCTGGGTTGGAAGGGGGGGAAAGGGCGCCTTGACAAAATAATTTGCATATCAAGAGGAATTTAGCATATTTATGGGAAATACAGGTATGTGATTAGTACTACTTATGCCCGTGCACTATGCAGGAAAGCAGCATCAAAGGGAGGGGATATGGGAAATGCATGTATGTGAATAGTACTAATTATGCCCGTGCATTATGCAGGATTAGCAGCATCAAAGGGAGGGGATAGGGGTAGCATTAATAAAGGGAAGGAGTGTTAATAGTATGTAGCTGCAGTAACTAAAACCACCACGTAAACAACTAAAGTATAAACTACATAGTATCATCAGTATACTAAATATACTCTACAATAAGCTGAGTTACTAACAGTAAGTAATACATTACAATTCTACGTCGTAAAAAAATATATAATATGCTTCCATCTAAATTTTATTCTCTTACATCACACGAGTCTACACCGTACTATATACTTCCATAGACAAACCCAACATTAAATTACATACTGTATTGCTATAAACCACCTTATACATTGTAAATTTACACTATGTATTATTCTACCCACCCTAATGTATATCACACTGCTGTATATTCACTATACAATTACGATACTATATATTACTTTGTACATTGTATTAAGCATATAAATGCTATACTATTTGTTATTATACACTGTACCATTGACCGTCGTGTGAAAGATACTAAGAGGAAGCAACGAAATATGTCAATGGGAGAGTAATAGTAGGAAACTTGCAGCGGAGCAAAGAATCCTTTCCCTGCGGAGAATACAATGCCAGTGAGTGGAACGCGGTCTGAAAGTCACCGTAAACGTGAACACAATCAGTTAAGATCCGAAATGGTTTATTACGTCCTTCCAATGATTGCTAAGCCAGAATCCATATTCTCGGTTTAAATTTTCTCTGTGTTTGTATATGTGGATCGCCTCATAAACGAATCTCTCACGGTAGCCAGATGGCTTGCAGAGAACCTCTGTCCACATATACAAACACAGAGACAATTTCAACCGAGAAGATGGATTCTGGCTTCGCAATCATTGGAAGGACGTAATAAACCATTTCGGATCTTAACTGATTGTGTTCACGTTTACGATGACTTTCAGACCGCGTTCCACTCACTGGCATTGTATTCTCCCTTCCAACCCAGCTTATATATATGCTCCAAGGACGTGTGCTGTTTCATTCAGACGCTGTCGCCTCGACAGACTTGGTTTTCACCTGAGGACGGCTGCTTGCGTTGTGGCTGAAACGTCGTGAGAATTATTTTATTATGTTTTATTTTTATAATTTTATTACTTCCCTTCTACGTGACTTTACCGAAAGAACTAATAAGATGAATCACCTAGCAGTGGAGAAAAGAACGTGACCAGCGCAACCGAGAAAGAGTGGCAGCGCTGGCGACCAGCGGCCGAGCTGCGAGCGCTATCGGGCACTGCCGAAGGCGAGCATCGTGCCGACTCAACAATCATCCATTAGTGGAGAAGCCTGGATCTGCTGTGTGTATGAGAAAGCGCCGTGTGTATGACACGCCCACACACGCCCAGCAGGGGTATTTTTAGTACAAGGAACGCCCCACCTCGGCGCCCGCTTAACACAAAGTGTTGAGCATGAAAACAATACACCCGCACACACATAACGCACATATCGGGACTAAAAAGATTGCTCCAAAGTTTTTCTGGTGGTTCGAAAAGGGCCATCCTAAGGTGTCGCGCGTTAACTATTAGCTGATCGTGAAAAACATTGTTCGGTCCATTGAGCTGCATGAATATGGTTATTTCGAAGTATTTTAGTCATTCGGTGTGTTAATTGCATAGCTTTACCAATGAATCCATCGACGCTAAAACTTTAAAAGCATCGATGTCACGAATCTACACACTCACAGGAATACTATTGTGTTGAGATTTCTTTCTTTTGATCACAGAATCTTGCCCGCGAATCAATTGAAGCCCATTAGCCAATTGATAAGCATCTATTAGGCAAACAGGTACACTGCCGCACATTATTGTTCAGGGGCATTTAGTTAATTGCATAATCTTACCAATGCATCTTCTTGGTTCTTTCGGTAAAGTCACGTAGAAGGGAAATAATAAAAGAATAAAAATAAAACATAATAAAATACAATTCTCACGACGTTTCGGCCACAACGCAAGCAGCCGTCCTCAGGTGACGAACAAGTCTGTCGGAAAGACGCTGTCTACACTGCCGCACACCATTGTTCAGGGGCATTTAGTTAAATGCATAATCTTACCAATGAATCTTCTTGGTTCTTTCGGTAAAGTCACGTAGAAGGGAAATAATAAAATGATAAAAATAGAACATAATTAAGTACAATTCTCATGACGTTTCGGCCACAACGCAAGCAGCGGTCCTCAGGCAAAGAACAAGTCTGTCGGAAAGACAGCGTCTTTGTTCGGTCCATTGAGCTGCATGAATATGGTCGTTTCGAAGTATTTTAGTCATTCGGTGTGTTAATTGCATAGCTTTACCAATGAATCCATCGACGCTAAAAGACAGCGTCTTTCCGACAGACTTGTTCTTCACCTAAGGATGGCTGCTTGCGTTGTGGCCGAAACGTCGTGATAATTATTTTATTATGTTTTATTATTATTATTTTATTATTTCCCTTCTACGTGACTTTACCGAAATAAACAAGATGAATCCCTGCAGTCACGAAAGCTTTAAATCTTAACTTACCAATGAATTCATTGAAAACTACTTTTGCCTTGGGCACATGTTTCTTTACTACTGTTCCTATGAATATTGTCACATTAATTGAATATTGTATGAATATTGTCACTTTTTCCTATCACCGTGTATGATCGCTTTACTCTGAGGAATTAACCGATTGTTTTGTTACCCAGTTTAACAAATGTAACCATGGAGGGTTAATCAATGAGTAGGACATCTCCAGGAGTACTATGTTGACAATTCCTAGCATAAGTGTTAGCATATTAGAGTGTTTTGTTTTTCAATATTAAAGTTTCTTAACACAGAAGAGTCTGAGTGTCCCTTCCTAAGTTCATGCGTAATAATTTTAATTATAAGAACTGTATCCTGCGGTGAGATCTGAATTCTGAGACCTGACATAAAACACTAACACATAATCAGTAAAAGTTAAATCGAGAATCATTGTATTATTATAATACAATTGAGAATACAACCCTAGACAATGAAGCCGAACCTAATTAGCATAATTACTGCACTTGCATAACGTCATACATTTACACCTTCATTTTATGATCACGATTGATAATACCCCGAGACATTAGGAAGAACCTAATTAGCATATATGCATAATTAGCATACTTACATGCGTTTGCATAATTCAGTAAAATTACATTTCTATTAATTTTCAAGACCTAATATATATGTAGTGAGTCGCAGGCGTTGTCTTGGGAGCAACACTATTTATTCAATAAATCAACATAACATAACACAACCTACACTTGGGTGTTGAATGCTCATCTAGCCACGCTAAGGCAGAATTAGACATGGTTCCCTATCCCGGCCTAGACCACAAGCTGTGTCCCGGACCACGTGGCTAGAGGCTTCTTTTACCCAACGTGGATCTTCATCACCAGCAACACGAAGAACCCCCGAGCCCCTCACGGAGCTCCCATTATATCGGCCTGGGCTGGGGCTGGTTCCACCCCTCGCCCCGCCCACCTTCTAGATCTCTCGAGCTCTTTCCCGAAGGCTTGCCGAGAGCTCTTTTATACCACGTGACCGCCCACTGGCCCTCGTCCACCGGTGGCCCCTCTCCAATCTCATCTGGTCACGTGTCGGCAGGTAAACCAGCGTATTATGCCCCAACGTAACCCTGGATGGCTGACACTCCCTCTCCCTCCCTCACCGGGAGCCCGCACCGCACACTGTACGTGGTGCCTCCGCGCTGACCAGCGCTCACCCAAGCCCCGCCAGGGCTGGGTCTACGCCCAGTAAGCGGGCTACACATACTGCCAACACATTATCCGCCGTGGCTTCGTAAGCCCGGCACCACACAGTGACAATCACAGTCACTACATATACAACAAGGCTTTGTTAAAATTAACTTGGCAGATAATATCAGGACCTGGGTAATTATGATAAATATCGCTACCAGAGATAAATGCATTGCATACCCTTTAACACTTGACGAACAAATGCAAGATCCATTACGCCAACCCATCTGCTACAGTAATAACCAACGGACTACTATCTCCAGGCTTTCCTCTAGTCAGAGGCACCAGGCAAGGATGTCCCCCTCTCATCTCTCTTTAGAAGCAACGAGAATGTGAAGGGAGTATGCAAGGGGGCAAGCAAGAAAAAAATTAATCTATATGCTGATGACATCTTAGTTACATTAATATAGCAAATGACCTATATCCGTACTGTCTTATCTCTGATCACAGAATACGGATAAGCCTCAGGCTATGAGTTAAATTCAACAAGATTTGAGCTAATGTCCCTCTCCCCTGTCTTATTTAAACCCCCGGAAGGACTTTCATCACTCAGATGGTGCCCGAACAAATTAAATACCTCAGGGGTTACAATATCTTCCCATTAAACTCGTTTATGTTAACATGCCAATCTCTCACTTTAATGCAGCTGCTGTGCATGCAGCGACGTTGCTCGTGTGCAACGACGGGGCTCATTTCCCATTATACTCGTTTACATTAACGTGCCAATCTCTCCCTTTAACACAGCTGTTGTGTGTGCGTACGGCGACAGGACTCCTTTCCATCTCTGACCCCGTCTACTTACCCTTGGGTGACACCCACCTCAAACCTATATATATAACCTCTTGTTGCAGCAGCTTTTCCTGTTCAGCAGTTCTACTGCTGTATCTTACCACCTGATGACAATTGCTTGTGTTGCGATCGAAACGTCGTGATTTATTTTTTTATTTTTCTACCTACGTGACTTTACCGAAAGAACCAAAGAGTATGGGTTACAATAGCTTCCTCACTCGCATATCTCTTCCAGAGAAATGCCCCAACCCTGCTTCAAGAGACAGTGACATTGTGATGCCGCCACCACGAAGCCGTTCAGCAGGCGCCCCATCTGCGGCCTCGCCACCACCAAGAGACGGAGCCGACCCCACGTCCCCCTCAACTCACCTCACATGAACACACCCGCACGCATCCCCCCCCCCATAGAGCGGGAAGGGGAGGACAACTGATCGACCGGTTTTTATCCGAGAAACCCTTATCGGGATTAACTCTCACGGTTTCCGGCGATCAGGGAATTGGATGACCTCCCCCGACGCTACGTTGCACCGCGGCGCTGCGACCGGCCTTAATATGGTGTGGCCGCGGCGAGGGGCATTCGGCCACCACGGTTGAAACGCATCCCCCACACACACCCCCCCCCCCCCCCCATGCGTCGACGAGGCCAGCAGGGGAAGGACGGGACAGCATGAGTAGCAGGACCGCAGGGGCTCTTGCGCGCAGGCACAATTGTTGGGGAGGGTAAATGATTGAGCTGAAGGTATGAATAGATCGGGAGAGGGGAGGCGCGCGGGGAGCCTGTGCACAGATTCCCACGGCAAGCCTTTGTGACGGACGCCGCCGCATGAACTGCAATAATGGGGGGGCCTGCGTGAGAAAGGGATTGATTGGAATTTGCGCCGCGCAGGTTGAGCATTAATTAGCATATCAAAAGCGCCCGGAACCGCCGTGCGCGTGCCAGAGGGTCGCGAGCCTATTGTTCAGAGCCGCATCCCTTTGAGGTAGGGAGGATAAATAGGGAGCGCAAAGGGGAAATCGCGCTCTTGTCTCCAGCGCCAGAGGACCAGCAGCAGCTCCAGCCAGCGACCCGGACGTCCGAGCGACGCACCGAGGTACGCTGTTAGCACAAGGATCAGCGGACCGCCGTGGACACTTGACGGTGAGTGGGGAGGTGAAGTAGGATAATAGCCGATAGATAGGGAATAGGTACAGGTTTAGTGGAACAGGCCAGCCTCATCGACTCACTGATTTAACATCAATTACCAGGTAGCAGATAATAAATCATTAATAGCGAAGCGTGGCCTCGCGTGATCTTGTCGAGCAGTGTGAGCGTGTGGGTACGCGGGTGTACACAGTGGTTCGCCACGTGAGTGAGCGCTGCGCGGAGCTGAGCGCGTGGGTGAGCGTGTGTACACAGTGGTTCTGTAGTGCTGCGGCTCGCCTCGGGGGAGCGCTGCGCAGAGCGGTGCGAGAGTGGGTGTCGCGTGTGTTCACTCCGTGTGTGATACAGGTGCGCGATCATAACGCGAGTATTCAGTGGTGAGTGAGTGCCGTGGAGAGCTGTGTGGGTGAGTGCGCATACGTTCGTTACGTGTCGGATACGGATGCGCATTGGTAACGTGGTTATTCGACGTGGAGGCGAGTGCCGCACAGGGCTATAGACGGGCACACGCTCGCAGTGTGCGAGAGCTGTACGTAGTGGTGTAAAGAGGGGGAGTGTGGCGTTTGATTGATGATGCTGTGCGCACGTATGCTCGCAGCTTGGGAGCGCGGCGCGAGGCTGTAACAGTAGGGGCGTCGCGTTCGAATGCCGGCGAAACCGTAGCGGGGAATAGGGAGGTGGGGTAACGTAAACGGAATAGGGGATGCAGGCGGGAGGGACCCCGGGGGCCAACGGCCCCCACAACATCACCTGAGGTCTAGAAGACATACCTCTCTCCCTTTCTAATCGAGCCCACTTGATGAAAATTGTTATCCTTCCTCCTATACCACCTACGACTGCTCTTTACCCACATTCCTAACGTTTTTTTTGTCCATTCACGTTTTGCTTCATTCATATGGAACCACAAGATAGCGAGAATTGACTTTCACTCACTTTCACTCACCAAGAAGGAGGGGGGCTTGGCCCTCCCCGATTTTCTTAAATATCACTGATCAGTTGCCCTCCTCAATATTAAACACCAGATGAACTCAGAAATTAGGGGGTAATGGAAGAAATGGTAAAAAAAAGTTCCGTCAGTCACTGGACTCTCGCAGGGATTACTTTAGCCCCTACTAAAGATAGTAGGGGCTAAAGTATGAGCAGCAGCGCACTGGGGGAGGAGGGAGTGGGCAGAGAGCCCACTACGGAGCCGCCACCCCTCCCCGGGCGTGTTATGTGTGCGATCGGCGAGGGCATCTCAGGAGGGACTGTCCTCAGGTCGCCCGAGCTAGACAAGAGCTAAGGTCAAACACTAAGGCCCCCCTAGAGAGGGGACCACTGGGGGGTCAAATCGACGTAGCCCCGACACAAACAAGCTGTGAGAATAATGGCGAGCGAGTGATCTCCACACAGGTTCCAGCAACAATGCCAACGGAAACGGTGACTCATGGCGACTGGCTACGGGAGCTGGTGGCGGGGATCACGGGGGCCACGTCGCTGGTGGAAGGGGAGGTAAACAGAGTGCGTACCCGAATCCTGCTGGACACGGGGGCGGTGGCCTCGCTCGTGAGCGCAGCGCACTGTAGCGCGATCGGGGTCGACGTGCGTCACCTGCAGGCCCCGGACCGCGCGCTGCACACGGCGAGCAGAGCCGGAATGGGGTTGCTGGGGAGAACCACCCTAGAGGTCCACATAGGCAGCCAGGTGTGCACCCAGGAGTTCTACGTGTCGAGTGCGTTGTGTCACGAGTGTATTGCAGGTACCGACCTCTTAGAAAAACTGGGACTCAACGTGCAACCCCGCCAGCGATGCGCCACCATGGAGAGCAACGGCGAGCGGATTCCATTCCTGGGATGAGAACCAACGCTCCCCCGCTTCGCACCTGTGGCCGCTATCCTGGCGACGGCAGTCACCATCGGGCCGCTCACCGAGATGCTGGTGCCGGTGGCAACATCCCCCACCGACCCCGCACTCCGACCATCAGGAGAGGTAATGCTAACTCCTCACCCGGAGTTGGCAAAACGGTATGGGGTCGTGGGATCTGCCACGTTGGTAAACGCAGATGGGGACCGATTGTTTATGCGGATGTTTAACCCGCACAATACCCCAGCGATACTGCGACGGCGCACCCCGATCGCCACTGTACACCCCCTGCACGCACGCCACTCTGACGAATCGGTGTTCGCACTCTGGGCTGAGGACCCCGGTCGTTCGGAGGGTGACCAGGACCTGGCCTGGCGAGTCGGCCCGACTCCCCGAGCCGAGGTCGTCCCCCTGCTCGACGCGTTACATGTGCCATGGGCGGATTTACCTAAGGGAGAGGCCGATCGGCTGCGCGAGTTACTGCGGGAGTATGCCGACGTGTTCAGTGAACACGACTCGGACATGGGTCGGACCGACCTTGTTAAGCACCAAATTGACACCGGTGCAGCCCGACCCATTAAACTCCCTGCGTACCGAGTGGGCGCACCCGAACGCGCCCAAATCAAAGAGGCAGTTGGGGACATGCTTCGCGATAACATAATTCAGCCCTCGGCGAGCCCCTGGTCAGCCCCAGTGGTACTAGTAACGAAAAAGGATGGGTCAACCCGGTTCTGCGTCGATTACCGTAAACTGAATGCAGTCACGCTCGGCGATGCCTTCCCCATACCCCGCATCGACGACACCTTCGACAGCCTCGCCGGAGCGCGATATTTTTCCACCCTCGTTCTCGCGTCCGGGTACTGGCAGGTGGAGATGGCGGAGGAGGATCGGCCGAAAACCGCATTCGCCACCCCGATGGGGCTATTCGAGTTTCGAGTACTCCCGTTCGGACTCACCAATGCGCCCGCGACGTTCCAGCGGCTGATGGAGTTGGTGATGTGGGGCTTGCAATGGGAACAGTTCCTGATTTACTTGGACGATGTGATCGTGTTCAGTAGATCTTTGTCTGAGCATTGGTCCAGGCTACGAGAGGTGTTCCAGCGACTGCGAGCGGCTCATCTCAAGCTCAAGCCACGTAAGTGTTACATCGCACAACGCGAGGTGGGGTACCTCGGGCATCGCGTCAACGAGGCAGGCGTGCGCACCGATCCGGAGAAGGTACGCGCCGTAGTGGAGTGGCTACGGCCAAGGAATCTGACGGAGATCAGATCATTTTTGGGGCACGCCACCTATTATCGTCGATTTGTAAAGGGATTCAGCGAGATTGCACGCCCCCTCACCCAACTCACCTCCCCTAAGCACCCCTATCAGTGGACGGGGGCCTGCCAGACGGCCTTCACCACTCTCAAAGACCACCTCACCCACGCCCCCACCCTCGCTTTCCCAGATTTTACCACCGATTTTATTTTGGACACCGACGCCTGCAGCAGCGGGCTGGGCGCGGTGTTGTCACAGGTACAGGATGGGACGGAACGAGTCATCGCGTACGCCAGCCGGACCTTGAGTGGGGCCGAGCTGAACTATTGCGTGACCCGCCAAGAGTTGTACGCCGTGATTTTCGCATGCAAACAGTTCCGGCCGTATTTGTACGGCAGGAGATGTCGCGTACGCACTGACCATTATGCTCTGCAGTTCCTTCTTACATTCAAGGAGCCACGGGGGCAGATGGCCCGGTGGTTGGCGCAGTTGCAGGAGTACAACCTGCAAATCGAGTATCGGGCTGGCCGGACGCATGCAAACGCGGACGCCTTGTCGAGGCGGCCCACGGTGTACGCCGAGACAAGGGCGGAGGAGGCCTGCCCGTGTTTCACGGGGGGACGCTGCCGGCAGGCAACAGACCCCCAAGAGGCCGCGGCCACTGACCTTCCCCCAGCGAGAGAGAGTGCAGTGTGCGCCACAGAGACCCTCACAGGTGGCACCAAGGATCCCGTCGACCGCCCGGCAAGCCCGGGACCCGCGGCTCGGGACCCAATTGGACGATCCAGGAGGACGTCGGCTGCGCCTTCCCGGGCCTAAACAACGAGCAGCTGAGACAGACCCAGCAGCGAGATCCGGATCTGGCGGCAGTGGAGGCGGCACTGCGGGAGGAAAAAAGCGCCCTACCAGGACCCTGGAGCGGTTTGTATGCCCGGTTGTGTGTGCAGAACGGAGTGGTATGGGAGTTAACCGAGGCCGGCCAGCCGGGGTGTATCTGTGTTCCTGCCCAGGTGCGACCCCAGCTGCTACGGCTGGTGCATGACCACCCACTCGGGGGCCACGATGGGGAACGACGCACTCGAGAGACCCTGCGTCGTCAATATCTCTGGCCCAAATTGGCACAAGACGTGGCGGCCTGGGTACAGGGCTGCCGCGCCTGTCAGCAGTGCGGGCAGAAACCGGCACGATACCAGGTACCCCTAAGGCCGTTCCGCGTCAGCCGCACGAATCAGCTGGTCGGGATCGACCTACAGGGGCCATTCCCGCGATCCCATCGAGGCAACCGGTATATCCTGGTCGCAGTAGAGTATTTCACCCACTACCCCGTGACAGTGGCCATCCCTGATAAAACGGCCTTGGTGGTGGCCCGGGCATTTGTGGAACATTACGTACTGAAGCACGGGATCCCAGAACGAGTCCTCACCGACCAGGGTAGCGAGTTCGAGGCCGAGCTGTTCCAGGCACTGTGCCGAGAATTCGGAATCCAGAAGGACCGAACCACAGCGTACCACCCCCAAGCGAACGGTATGGTAGAGCGCATGAATCAGACCCTAGCGGGGAAACTCAAACGTATGGCGGCCGCAAATCAACGGGATTGGGACGAACACCTCCCCTACGCCCTTTTCGCCTACGCCACCACCGTACACACGTCGACGGGACAAACCCCGTTTTTAATGATGTTCGGCCGTGAGTCTCGTTTACCCGCAGATCTGCTATTCGGCGTCCCTTTTCCCCCAGCCGGAGGAGGGAAGCCGCCCCGTGGAACACCTGTTGGAGACCCTGCGAGAAGCCCGAGGCCGAGCATACCCGCAAGGGGAAGCCGCGCATCGGCGGCAGGAACAGGGCACCCGACCCCGCATGGAACCCCCCTTATTCCTGACAGGCGCTAAGGTGTGGCTACACACCCCTCGCGTCGGGGCCGGGCAGGTGGGGAAACTGACGACCTACTGGCGGGGACCCTGGACCGTGGTGCGACAGATCTCCCCCTGGACGGTACTAATTTATGGCGGGGAGAGGGATCGAGAGACGGTGGTCAACGTCCGCCGCTTAAAACCGTGGAAAGCGGCCCCGGCGAGAGAGAACCCCGTCACCCGAAGGCCCCCGAAATCCCGGAGTACCCGCACCCCTCGTGTTGGGGGGCCTCGCACCCTACATGGGCCTCGCCGGGCCCCCGAGACGCCCCGATCCAGTCAGGAGACAACGCGGACGACGGCCCCTAAACCCTTCCGCTGCTGAGTTTGTGCCCCAGCCCACAGGTGCCGGAGGACGGGGAGAGCCGCTGGAGTGGAGGAGGAGGCCGCCGCAGGAGCTACAGAGGACGGAGCCACCCGCCCCGAGACAGCCACCAGGTCCGGACGGATCCCCCGGACCCCACAACGTTTCCTCGTGGGCGCGGCCCAAGCAATGTGCTCCAGTCAACCCGGGATGGGGACTGGCACCTCGGGGGGCTATGTGATGCCCCCACCACGAAGCCGTTCAGCAGGCGCCCCATCTGCGGCCTCGCCACCACCAAGCGACGGAGCCGACCCCACGTCCCCCTCACCTCACATGAACATACCCGCACGCATCCCCCCCCCCCATAGAGCGGGAAGGGGAGGACACCTGATCGACCGGTTTTTATCCGAGAAACCCTTATCGGGATTAACTCTCACGGTTTCCGGCGATCAGGGAATTGGATGACCTCCCCCAATGCTACGTTGCACCGTGGCGCTTCGACCGGCTGTAATATGGTGTGGCCGCGGCGAGGGGCATTCGGCCACCACGGTTGAAATGCATCCCCCACACACACCCCCCCCCCCCCCATGCGTCGACGAGGCCAGCAGGGGAAGGACGGGACAGCATGAGTAGCAGGACCGCAGGGGCTCTTGCGCATAGTCGCGGAAGGTTGGGATAGTTGCGCTTGAGCGCGCAGGCACAATTGTTGGGGAGGGTAAATGATTGAGCTGAAGGTATGAATAGATCGGGAGAGGGGAGGCGCGCGGGGAGCCTGTGCACAGATTCCCACGGCGAGCCTTTGTGACGGACGCCGCCGCATGAACTGCAATAATGGGGGGGCCTGCGTGAGAAAGGGATTGATTGGAATTTGCGCCGCACAGGTTGAGCATTAATTAGCATATCAAAAGCGCCCGGAACTGCCGTGCGCATGCCATAGGGTCGCGAGCCTATTGTTCAGAGCCGCATCCCTTTGAGGTAGGGAGGATAAATAGGGAGCGCAAAGGGGAAATCGCGCTCTTGTCTCCAGCGCCAGAGGACCAGCAGCAGCTCCAGCCAGCGACCCGGACGTCCGAGCGACGCACCGAGGTACGCTGTTAGCACAAGGATCAGCGGACCGCCGTGGACACTTGACGGTGAGTGGGGAGGTGAAGTAGGATAATAGCCGATAGATAGGGAATAGGTACAGGTTTAGTGGAACAGGCCAGCCTCGTCGACTCACTGATTTAACATCAATTACCAGGTAGCAGATAATAAATCATTAATAGCGAAGCGTGGCCTCGCGTGATCTTGTCGAGCAGTGTGAGCGTGTGGGTACGCAGGTGTACACAGTGGTTCGCCACGTGAGTGAGCGCTGCGCGGAGCTGAGCGCGTGGGTGAGCGTGTGTACACAGTGGTTCTGTAGTGCTGCGGCTCGCCTCGGGGGAGCACTGCGCAGAGCGGTGCGAGAGTGGGTGTCGCGTGTGTTCACTCCGTGTGTGATACAGGTGCGCGATCATAACGCGAGTATTCAGTGGTGAGTGAGTGCCGCGGAGAGCTGTGTGCGTGAGTGCGCATACGTTCGTTACGTGTCGGATACGGATGCGCATTGGTAACGTGGTTATTCGACGTGGAGGCGAGTGCCGCACAGGGCTATAGACGGGCACACGCTCGCAGTGTGCGAGAGCTGTACGTAGTGGTGTAAAGAGGGGGAGTGTGGCGTTTGATTGATGATGCTGTGCGCACGTATGCTCGTAGCGTCGGAGCGCGGCGCGAGGCTGTAACAGTAGGGGCGTCGCGTTCGAATGCCGGCGAAACCGTAGCGGGGAATAGGGAGGTGGGGTAACGTAAACGGAATAGGGGATGCAGGCGGGAGGGACCCCGGGGGCCAACGGCCCCCACAACATCACCTGAGGTCTGGAAGACATACCTCTCTCCCTTTCTAATCGAGCCCACTTGATGAAAATTGTTATCCTTCCTCCTATACCACCTACGACTGCTCTTTACCCACATTCCTAACGTTTTTTTTGTCCATTCACGTTTTGCTTCATTCATATGGAACCACAAGATAGCGAGAATTGACTTTCACTCACTTTCACTCACCAAGAAGGAGGGGGGCTTGGCCCTCCCCGATTTCCTTAAATATCACTGATCAGTTGCCCTCCTCAATATTAAACACCAGATGAACTCAGAAATTAGGGGGTAATGGAAGAAATGGTAAAAAAAAGTTCCGTCAGTCACTGGACTCTCGCAGGGATTACTTTAGCCCCTACTAAAGATAGACCATGGGGCCTTAAACCACTATGGACGGTCTCTTACACTCTGGGAATTTACAGAGACAGGCAGATCCCGATTCTCCCTTTTTTCCACAACCCTCTATATGGGGATATCCATCCCTTAAAATAGAGAGCAAAGGTAGTAAAAGGCCGACATAAATAATGGCTATCATTGACAAGAAAGGGGACTTACTGATTTAAGATGAGACAATTTACTCATTCAGGGATGCCAATACCAAAAAGAAATACGTTGCTATCAATACCCACTCCATACTTACTCCCCTTCGCACCCTATGGGGCATAAGGCCGCAACAAGCCCACACCATGCTGGACGGTATTTAGCAGCTTTCTCTGCTTCACCCCAAGACAGGCCCCATAATAGACTCATTATTGGGAGGAAAGGAGACGTATAAACGAGCAGATGCATATCATCTCAAATCTTGCGAGTAACGATTCATATAAAAATTTAAACATTTTTGGGAAACGCTGATGGGTCATGACATCCCATCGCATGTCATGACCCAGCTGAGCCCCGGTAGCTGGCCTCAGATTACTCGTATGCATGGAACTTACCTGACTAACGAGAAGGCAACATTTTCTTATTCTACCCCAGATAGCCTGAGGTGCCCACGGGGGACCACTGCACATGCCTTCTGGCTGTGCCCAGATATCACCGAATTCTAGGAGGACATTGCCTAGTACTTTAATTCTATATATGACACACATGTTAGGCTCTCAGTAGATTCATCCCTATGGGGCTTGAAACCCACAGGGGTATCCAAGCACCAGAACACGTTACTCCAAGCCTTCAACATAATGGTGAGGAAAAGTATCTTAGGCAATTGAAAGGACCACGAACCCCCTTCTGGGAGACCCTGAAATACAGTGAGGGAAAAAAGTATTTGATCCCCTGCTGATTTTGTGCGTTTGCCCACTGACAAAGAAATGATCAGTCTATACTTTTAATGGTAGGTTTATTTGAACAGTGAGAGACAGAATAACAACAACAAAATCCAGAAAAACGCATGTCAAAAATGTTATTAATTGATTTACAATTTAATAAGGGAAATAAGTATTTGACCCCCTCTCAATCAGAAAGATTTCTGGCTCCCAGGTGTCTTTCTTACAGGTAACGAGCTGAAATTAGGAGCACACTCTTAAAGGGAGTGCTCCTAATCTCAGCTTGTTACCTGTATAAAAGACACCTGCTCATAGAAGAAATCAATCAATCAGATTCTAAACTCTCCACCATGGCCAAGACCAAAGAGCTTTCCAAGGATGTCAGGGACAAGATTGTAGACCTGCACAAGGCTGGAATGGGCTACAAGACCATCGCCAAGCAGCTTGGTGAGAAGGTGACAACAGTTGGTGCGATTATTCGCAAATGGAAGAAACACAAAAGAACTGTCAATCTCCCTCGGCCTGGGGCTCCATGCAAGATCTCACCTCGTGGAGTTGCAATGATCATGAAAACGGTGAGGAATCAGCCCAAAACTACACGGAAGGATCTTCTCAATGATCTCAAGGCAGCTGGGACCATAGTTACCAAGAAAACAGTTAGTAACACACTACGCCGTGAAGGACTGAAATCCTGCAGCGCCCGCAAGGTTCCCCTGCTCAAGAAAGCACATATACATGCCCGTCTGAAGTTTGCCAATGAACATCTGAATGATTCAGAGGACAACTGGGTGAAAGTGTTGTGGTCAGATGAGGCAAAAATGGAGCTCTTTGGCATCAACTCAACTCGCCGTGTTTGGAGGAGGAGGAATGCCGCCTATGACGCCAAGAACACCATCCCCAGCGTCAAACATGGAGGTGGAAACATTATGCGTTGGGGGTGTTTTTCTGCTAAGGGGACAGGACAACTTCACTGCATCAAAGGGACGATGGACGGGGCCATGTACCGTCAAATCTTGGATGAGAACCTCCTTCCCTCAGCCAGGGCATTGAAAATGGGTTGTGGAAGGGTATTCCAGCATGACAATGACCCAAAACACACGGCCAAGGCAACAAAAGAGTGGCTCAAGAAGAAGCACATTAAGGTGCTGGATTGGCCTAGCCAGTCTCCAGACCTTAATTACATAGAAAATCTGTGGAGGGAGCTGAAGGTTCGAGTTGCCAAACGTCAGCCTCGAAACCTTAATGACTTGGAGAAGCTCTGCAAAGAGGAGTGGGACAAAATCCCACCTGAGATGTGTGCAAACCTGGTGGCCAACTACAAGAAACATCTGATCTCTGTGATTGCCAACAAGGGTTTTGCCACCAAGTACTAAGTCATGTTATGCAGGGGGGTCACATACTTATTTCCCTCATTAAAATGCCAATACATTTTTTACATTTTTGACATTCGTTTTTCTGGATTGTTTTGTTATTATTCTGTCTCTCACTGTTCAAATATACCTACCATTAAAATTATAGACTGATCATTTCTTTGTCAGTGGGCAAACGTACACAATCAGCAGGGGATCAAATACTTTTTTCCCTCACTGTATATCATTATCTACTGTGGCTGCGATGGAGCACCTTCGTTATAAGTTTAAGGGAAAAGAACGGGATTTCTAGACATATTGCATGGAGCACCTGAGGGTAACATAATAGATAAATGGGAACCAATGGGAAAGATGAAGAGGTTGGGGAATGGGCCACAGGCAGAAGATGCACACACCAAATATACAGGCATCAGGGTCAGGATCAAACCCACGACCTCCCGCATACCAGGCGAGGGAGATGACATTTCGCCACCGCGGCGGTTACCTGAGAGTCATACTTATGGTTCAACACATTTTCCAAGCACATAAACTTTCCAAGAAAAAACTAAGCCTACATTTTAACTATAGTATAAGAAATAATAAACTATTGTACAGAGGTATTCACTACTCAATTGTAGAGCACTCTAAGTTGATTGTAGAGTAGTGTATCCGTTTAGAATACAGTATACAGTACTGTATGTACAGACTCTGGCTAGCGCCACCAATTGGTAGTGCCCTGAATCTTCGGTAAACAATATATATGATAAGCACACGGCAAGATGCCTGATGGCTGTTGGAATTTTTCCAGATATGTGAAGGAAGATTTGTATTGCTGTCTATGACAGATGCCGGTTAATAGAGCATTACAGATGGTTAAGTGCCAGATAAGATAGCTTATGCTGTATACAGTTTTCTCTCTCTCACTTACACATGCATCATTTGTGAAGTAGTGAACTTTAGGTATGCGACTCTTACCATAGCTCTTTACATTTCTGCAGTGCAGGCTGGAGTCTCTTCATTTCCTCAGTGCCAATGCCGCAGCTCTGCAGGTTGAGTTTCTCAATAGGTTCCTCTCGATGCTGCAGGATCCAGGAGAGGACAGCGCAGTCTTGCAGGGACAGCTTTGTGTATGACAGGTCTATCTCGGTCATGGGTCGAGTAATATCACTCACGGCCTTGTGATCCTGCAGCTCGTGCAGGGAGTGCAGGAGACTAATGAGCCTGTGTTTGTTTGTATTCTGAGTATCCACTCTGTGCTTGAGCCACTCAACGATCTCTTTTGGAGAATTCCCAGATGGAGGATCCAGGATACCCTCAAAGATCTTCCAGGGAGCATTTGATGCCAGCCCACAAAGAAACCTCTGAAACACATCAAACCTCCCATCTTTGCTGTCTTCAATCGCCTTGATGATGTCACTCACTGACCGGGTAGGATGTGACAGATGCATAGCTATGGCTGCGAAGAATTCCTGTATTGTCAAGTGTGAAAACGAATAACAACTCCCTTTTCTAATTCCCTCACATGTGAACACTTTGTTGAGGAATGTACTGCCTAGTTCAGAAGAACTAACACCAAACTCTTCTAGATCTCTTTCGCTGAACATCTGGACGTTTTGTTGAACCCCCTTCAAAGCCATGTTAGCAAGAGCCGATACGACTTCCTTGGCGTCACTCCTGCTACGTCCATGGTGTTCTATGAGCCCACACAGGTACTGTGTGAAAAGGTCAGTCGTTGATTTTAGACTAATGTCAGAGTTTGGATGCTTTTGTAAATGTTCCATCAGTGTAATGGCTGTTATCTGACAGAATGAGGGGTTATGGCACAATATATTCACCGTTTCACTTTGCTGCAATAGCTTGAGTGCTCTTTCTGTGAGACTCTTGTCTTTGTAAAATTTGTTGAAGAATTCTATTTTATCTTCTTGAGAAAACCCGGTGATTTCAACAGCTCGATCAACATTCGCTTCACTCAGCTGCTCCATTGTAATGGGTCTGGTCGTCATCAAGACAGACGCTTTAGGCAAGAGGTTTCCAATCACTAAACTAGCGATGATGGCTTCTATGGTTGTGGTCTCATGTGGATCAGTGCATGCCGTGGCATAGTCAAGGCGCTTTCCAAACTCATCCAACCCATCCATCACGAAGAGGGCTCTCTCTTGGTTTGCGAATACCTCATCAGCCCTCTCTCCCAAGCACGAGTGCAGAAGAGAAAACATCTCTGCAAGTGATGTCTCTCCAAGATTATTTAACTGCCTGAATGCTATGAGGACAATGTGCTTGAATCGTCGTGCAAACACCCTCCGACCTAACAGCAGGCTGTGCACAATGAATTTGCTCAACATGGTTTTACCGCTGCCTGGAGTCCCAACTACAACAACCAATCGGGGGTGTGTTTTCTTCCCCATTGGACCAATGAGATCAAAGAGCTTCTTGTAAGTCATCCCTTCTCTCTCAGCTCTCTCCATCATCTCCTCGTGCTTTTTGCCTCTCGCCATTAAATCGTGGTAGTAAAGAACCAGAATCGGCTTCACCAACCTCTCCAGCAAAAACACTGCAGCTTCTCCAGGTCGTGCGTTGTAATCTCGTGTTAATGACGTCAGCTTCAATAACGATTCTGTGTAGTTATCATCTGGTTAATCGAAATAAAACACATGGAACAATATTAAACATACCTATACGCATTGTCCATTGGTATGCTAAATTCCTCTTCATATGCACATTCTTTTGTTAAGGCGCTCCTCCTCGCTACACCTATATAAGCTCCTAGCTTGATAATGTTCTCATTCTTCGCCTGAGGACGGCTGCTTGCGTTGTGGCCGAAACGTCGTGAGAATTGTTTTATTATGTTTTATTTTTATTATTTTATTACTTCCCTTCTACGTGACTTTACCGAAAGAACCAAGAAGATGAATCCCTGCAGTCACGAAAGCTTTAAATCGAAATTTATACCTATAGCAGAAGAATCGGTTTAAATTAAAAACAAATGATAAGCACATTGAGTTTGTTGACCACGTACATCACTGATTATTGTGTGAGGAAGTGTGTCCGTCGTTTTCTACATATATATGTACGGCAATCCCTCACCAACTAGAGAGGTTAGGTTCCTGGAAAACCTGGAAAAGGCCGCAGTAGGCAAATCCATGGTTGGTAACGTACAGGGTTTATGGGAAATAGGGGGTGGGGGAACCACGGCCACGGTCAGACTCGTCATAGCCAAGTTGCATATTAACTAAACACCGAATAAAATGTAGTATATTACACAACATAATACAAATAAACATTACATTAACTTTACATACCTTTAATATGAACGATGATGATGACAATGAGATGATGGGGGAATGGGTGGTTAAAAAGATCATGTCCCCCCCCTCGTCTTCTGGGACACCAATGACATATGAATGGGCAAGTGTACACATCATCGGAATGGGCACAGAGGAGAATCGCTGCCCTACCAAATTTGTAAGTGCGTGTTGTGGACCCGTGCTTACCCGTGGAGACTCAAATTTTCAGACCACGGTTGTTACATTGGTATAAAAATAGTGAACCGTGTATACATGAATCCGCAGTAGGCGAGTCCGCGAGGGATTGCTGTATATGCAAATGTAACAATCACTGTACCTTCGGATTTTTTTTTTCTTTTGACAAATTTCTTCCAAGTACTTGGATTCTTTGTTGTACCTGTAAAAAGAGTGTCAACACGTGCAGCATTACGATGCATTACACAAACGTATTCCGTATTCCCTGAATGGGAATAGTCCCATGATCATGTTGACTTCTACCCTTCAGAGTTGACTGTCCGAGCCACCCTGTGGATACGCTTGCTCTATGCTCCTCTTCTGCTTGCCCGTCATCATTTATCATGGCATCATGTGCGCATAAAATGTACTGCCGACTACTCCTACAATGTTTTTTTGTTTATTGGTTAGCATGTTGCGGAATGTTGTTTCTTGGTTATCTTTCACTTGCGTTGGGGCTGTTTTTCCCTGTACACCTCCTGACTCCTGCTATTCTGCAGCATTTCCCCCCTTTCTTCCCTCAGGGACGGCTTGAGTTGCACCACAGCGCTGTAAGAGCTCTGCTCGGGTTTCCACAGATGCAGGGGTGCGGGAGCCTCTCCTCCAGCCTTCATCACGTGGCATGGGGACACTGCTGGGACCAGCTTGGATGACATTGTGAAAGCATATATTTTTACATTTTAACCTTTACGAACTTCCCAAACTGGTGTTTTTGAACTTAATACTAATAATGGCAGTGATCTCTACTGAGATAAGGCTTCATCATGTGCACATACATTTCACAATAACAATATCCACTGCACTTTGACACAGGGGAATTTGACCATTTAAGTTTTAACTTTAATTAGTGTACATTTACTTTGATTTTTGAAGACGTTGTTTGACATCAGGCTCTAGCAGAAGTAAGCTACACAAATGTCAATTCAAAACCGAAAAATAACTGTGTTAACATTATGTGGTGATTTTCCAAAGCCCCGTATTGTAAATTTTGATGTCCAACTATGAGTCAATCAATCTGTTGTGCGAAAGGGCACTTACTGAAAATATGGCATTTGTGAATAAAGGTGCAATAGTTTGCAGTAATTTAGTTACAGATGCACATATACAACTACACAACACTGTCAAGATAATTGCCATATTTTTAGCGACATTTAATTGAGTAAACATTTATTTTATGAGGGTCCTGGACTGGAATTTTTACCAGTTCTTTCATGTAAATAAGGTTTGTAGGTGGAAGGAAATGCAAATGCTCTGTGAAATGCCACACATATGAGAGAATAACAAGTAACCGGCCAGATGTGTCGTGTGGTTTAGACTCCCATCTCTTGCAAGCCTCTCATCTTACAATGCAATACAATATGGGTTTATATGGTGAATATGTGCAACTGCATCTTAATTCATATAAAGAAGCAGTCCGTCAGACAAAGTAAAAAAATGTCTTCAGCCTGGACTCTATCATAGGCAGGAATTCGACAGCAAAATATCTGGGGAAGAGTGGATTTCTGGTAATTTCGCAAATCTACACGACCCACCAGACTTTTTGTCCAAATTTCTGAGCCCATGTACGTGTCCTGGTGGCATGTTAATATCGACTTAATGATGTCGATACTCACGTGTGGTAGTGGTGCAGTTTGCAAATATCACATCCCAATGAATCCCAGTTCAAAGCCATTACCGAAAGACACGTAAGACATGGAAACAGTAGGGCTGAAAAGAGGCATAACTCACGGGAATCTGCTCCAGAAATGTGTGGAGTGGGGGATGATGCTGCTCCAGGGATGGCTGTGTTCCCGCCCCTGTTCAGGTCGATGCCAATCTCCTTTATGTGCTGTTCATTCTCTGATATCCACTGATCCAAAAGAGGTATCACGATTCTCATCACCACCAGCACAGCCTGCAAAAACTTCATGCAGACTCCTTTTCCCTTGCCGAGCACCAGGTCAAACAGGCCCCGTGTTCTTTCAACAGGGTTAGTCTCACTTTTAAGGGACCTGTATTCTTGATCATCCACTATATCTGCTTGAAGCGAATGGTCAAGTGCGTCTGAGTACTTCGCTTGGAGGTATGTTTGTAGTTTCACTTTGTTGGATTTAATTATCTGATATGCAGGACCGTTTGCTTCCATCACCACCAATGCTCCGAAGTCATCTAAAGAGGAATACAAATCCTACTTGTTAAACAAACCACAGGTTCTTTTCAATTTCCCCTTTGTGTATTATTTAAGCACTGGTATGGCATTATAACTTGATTCATGTGCATGATACTTGTCTGCGCACAACAACAATAACAACAGTGTGTATATTGCCCTGCTTCGTATCTTAATGGATAGCAAGCACTTTCATATTTTAACCAATGTAGTTAAACTATCACCCACCAAAGCATTCGACTGATACTACAGAAATACATGAACTCACTCGCACTCAGCAGCCGGCATGTACAAAGTAGACTTGATTATACCACGTGTATGCATGAGCTCACTCACTCCAGGTGTCACCATTAATGCAGCTGCAGAACCTCAACACATTCCTGCGGAGGGAGCTGGTAGGAACGTTGGGTTGCTCGGTCAATGGCCAGGGTCAATGGCAGCGTGGTGTATTCCGCAAATATGGCCAATTGTGAGCTGGCGTGAGTAGGTTATGACCAGCCCCTCCCCACCCAGCCCGTCCCCACCCTCCCCTCTCCACCCAGTCCCACCCCTCCCCTTTTTGGATGCACGACAGACGGACAGACACAATAATCCCCTGTGGGCTGGTGATCCTTTTTGGCCGGACTCAGGGGTTAAGGATTTTGCCGAATGGTGGCTCAACAGAGATGTCCGACCGATATCAAATTTAGATTTACTAAAAATGCATCTTTGGGTCTGGACCCAAAGTTGTACGGGGACGCCGGCAGGCAGAGGACGCGTCCCTCCTTAAGTTGCGCCAGCGTGTCAAGAAGACCGCAGATGGTATGGCTCCACGGGATGTTAATTAGTTTATGCTGCGGGGAGGATTGCTCATGTGTAGTGACATAGAATGGTCACTACTGTGTCGGCCTGTACGAGGGCTGGGGGCCCCAAGGGGGTGCCTGGGGGGTCACGTGCTGGAGGGATCCAGACCTTCCCAGAGGTGGGGGAAGTGAGGCGTGTCCTGGGAAGGGAGGCGTGGCCTGAAGAGAGCCAGCCACGCCGGGGCGGAGCCAGCCACGCCAAACCAGATATAAGCGTGGTGTGAACGCAGAGCGGGGCTGTTGTACTGTACTCCGAAGTGAAGACATCATCGGTCGTCAAGTCCCGAGTCGTGGTCCTGGGCCAGGCAGGCCGTTGCCTGCCTGGTCCAGTCTGTGTCGCGTTCCAGAGTGTTAGTGAGTTGAGGAAGGTGGTCACCACCTCATGTACTTGTTTAATAAATAGTGTTGCCTCCAAGCTGCGTGTGTGTGCACCTAATTCGAACCAACTACATTTGGCATCAGAAGTTGTGGAAATATAAATATTGCTAGGTGTTATCCTAGGGAAGTAAAATGGGCACACGAAAAACAAAGACAAAACTCATCTGGACGCCTTCGTACGACGGGGATGGTGTGACGACCATCCTTCGGACAGCCCCGGGGATGGCAGCCCCGGTGACAGAGAGAGAGAGATGGCGCTGCACGCGGAGCGGCGGGACTGGCATCGCACCGCTGCTTCGCCGCCATCGGGAACGGAGCGATGGAGCCGCGGGGAGAGGACACCGTCGTCTCTGCGGTGGCTGGCGGGGGGAGGCCCGGGCATGCGGGCCACGCGGTGGGGCCGCCAACTCGGCGGCTGATCGTGGCGCGGTTCCCGCCAAAACGCTGCTCCCGCCAACTCGAGGGCTGGTCGGGGCGCGGTTCCCGCCAACTCGAGGGCTGGTCGGGGCGCGGTTCCCGCCAACTCGAGGACTGGTTGGGGCGCTGTTCCCGCCAAAGCGCCGCTCCCGCCATTTCGGCGGCGGGTCGAGGCGCTGTTCCCGCCAAAGCGCCGCTCCCGCCGACATCAACGCCTGCGGAGGGGGAGTTCCACACGTGCAGGTGGCGCCCCTGTCTTGTGGATGGGGGTTCGCAAGAGCAGGCCGTGTTCACCATGCAAGATTCTTCGGGCCGTCCCAGTGCTCCACCTTGCCGCCCTCCGATATTCACAGTTTGCCAGGCGAGTCGTGACATGACACGAGAAAAATAATAATAACTTCACCGATCTTGCGTGTGCCGGGTTGCGATCGCGGGTTTTTTTTTTACTCGCTGGTTTGCGGAGCGTGTTCATCCGGTTGTGTGCGTGATAAAATGACGCGGCGACCATGCGGGTTTCTGCTTGTAACAGTGTTGTTGTTAATTACGGCGTCGAGATCGGTATCTTCTGGGTGTAGTTAATGATTAATTCGTTATTGGTGTCCCGAGTTCCGTTGATATGCTGTATGTTGCCGTGTTAATGACTCGTGTTGTTACATCGTTGTGTTGCGAAATCGCCATTGTTATTGTGTATACTGTATGGAGTTTCGCTCGTGATTGTCACTTGTAACTGTCAGAAACTTTGATCGTCATTGTTGCCAATGTACAGACCGTATGGAGCTTTGCTTGAAATTGTTAACAGTGTAGGGACTTTTCGATTTAAAGCTTTCGTGACTGCAGGGATTCATCTTCTTGGTTCTTTCGGTAAAGTCACGTAGAAGGGAAGTATTATGTTTTATTTTTTATTATTTTATTACTTCCCTTCTACGTGACTTTACCGAAAGAACCAAGAAGAAGTGTAGGGACTGTTGGGTACTTGTTTGTGATTATTTACTATGTACGGATTGTCTGGAGTATTGGTTGTGTGTGTTGCCATGTGGGGACTGGATGGAGCATTGCGCCAAATGATTGACTGTACGAATTTCATATACTGCATATACTGTATTAATCAATTCGGCAATTCTTGGGGTTTGTGGTATAGTTTTTTTGCTCTCAAAATTTGAATGCCCTGAGTCCCATGGTTAATGTTGAAGGGGTTTTTGAAATGACAGGTTCGGTGTGGTTCAGCCTCACTGGTTGGCCCCTGTCCGTTGTTGCACAGATGATGTCTTTTGTGCGGGAATGCCCCTTGTGTTCTACATCGATCGGGGGTGCGTTTCCGTTAATTGCTGTCAAATTGCGTTGCTCTCTCCACTCGGTTGGTACAGCTGCATGCTGCAATGTGAGTCTCGGAGATGATGTGTACGGATACGGGATGTGAGGTGTATTGTTGTGACCATTGAATATTCGGGATCGTCACAAATTGTGCGTACCTGTTCGGCATTGGATCAGTTCTGTGGGGGATCATAATTCAAATTGTATGTGTTGTGATGGTGTTAAATTGCGATGGTGACGTGCTGCCAGGGATTTGGAATTGTGCTGCTGGCTGTCACCTATCTTGGGGCGCAGGTCCTGACCAGGATGGCCCAGTGAGAGTTGCGTGTCTAACATGAACGTTGTGGTCCCGTCATGCTATGGCTGACGGCTTGACCTGACAGCCCGGATATTGAAACACTCCGTGGTATGTCTAGCCTAGTGGGCTGTGCGCTCACAGGGCTCGGAGAGTGTGGTCCCGTCATGCAATGGCTGACGGCTTGACCTGACAGCCCGGAGATTGAAACACTCCGTGGCATGTCTAGCCTAGTGGGCTGTGCGCCCACATGGCTCGGAGAGTGTGGTCCCGTCATGCAATGGCTGACGGCTTGACCTGACAGCCCGGAGATTGAAACACTCCGTGGCTCGTCTAGCCTAGTGGGCTGTGCGCTCACATGGCTCGGAGAGTGTGGTCCCGTCATGCTATGGCTGACAGCTTGACCTGACGGCTCGGAGGTTGAGACCCTCCGAGGCGCGTTGAAACAGTGGGCTGGAGATTCGTAAGGTTCAGGTGGAGTTGTCCTGTTACGTTGAGACTGTATCCCTCAGTTGTTAGGGTGCATGTTGTGCAGTGAGTGAATGATGGGTCGTCTCAGCCTGGTCGGTACAGCTATATGCTGCGATGCGAGTCTTGGAGAGAGACTGGGTCGTCTCAGCTCGGTCGGTACAGCTATATGCTGCGATGCGAGTCTTGGAGAGAGACTGGGTTAAAATCCCACCGATATGGCCGACGCGTGCTGCTGGTTGTGACGCCGCGTCGGAAAGGCGGTGGGGTGGTAACATGGAAATTCCCCCCCCGATATGGCCGACGCGTGCTACTGGTTGTGACGCCACGTCGGAAAGGCGGGGGGGTGCTAACGGGTGACTGTCATTGCATGCGTGATTCTAACGGGGGGGGGGGGGGGGGCTGTGCTGGAGCGTAAGTGGGTTAGCCAGTTTTCATGTATATTTGTTGTTAATTCCCCGTTTTCTGTGCGGTTCCCTTTTACCCTCGTCGATTCTGTATATATTACGTGATTGTATTTCTTATCGGTCGCCGGTCATTTATTGATGTTGCTGGTTCGGAGGCACACCTTTTCGATTTTTCACAGTTGTGTTACAGCCGGGGACGGCTGTGTGTTTATACAGGGGGGGGTGATGTAGTGACATAGAATGGTCACTACTGTGTCGGCCTGTACGAGGGCTGGGGGCCCCAAGGGGGTGCCTGGGGGGTCACGTGCTGGAGGGATCCAGACCTTCCCAGAGGTGGGGGAAGTGAGGCGTGTCCTGGGAAGGGAGGCGTGGCCTGAAGAGAGCCAGCCACGCCGGGGCGGAGCCAGCCACGCCAAACCAGATATAAGCGTGGTGTGAACGCAGAGCGGGGCTGTTGTACTGTACTCCGAAGTGAAGACATCATCGGTCGTCAAGTCCCGAGTCGTGGTCCTGGGCCAGGCAGGCCGTTGCCTGCCTGGTCCAGTCTGTGTCGCGTTCCAGAGTGTTAGTGAGTTGAGGAAGGTGGTCACCACCTCATGTACAGCGTTATGTTACTTACCGTTTAATAAATAGTGTTGCCTCCAAGCTGCGTGTGTGTGCACCTAATTCGAACCCACTACACATGTATAGGGACAGAGGATTGCGCCGTTACGCTGTTGTTGTCCCTACCGCCATGCGGGGCGGGGTTGTGTGGGCTGTGCATAGACAGCTGTTGCACCTCGGAGTGGATTTTTATTGGCCGGCCATGGCCTCCGACGTTGTGGAGGCCATGGCCGGCAATGTGGGATCACAATACTCTGGTTAACACGTAGTGATTCGTTCCTTCATCCATACAAAACACTGTCTGCGAGAGATCCCGGCGAGCCACCCATTATGTTGTATATGCCGGATTATGAAATTTTAAAAAATGCGTAATTCGCATGAATTATGTTAATGTATGTAATTATATGCATAAATTATGATAATTACTGATATAATCGTATTAATGTATGTGTAGTAAGTTGCAAGAGGCTTGGACGATGGGGTCGGAGGCACACTTATTTATTAATACCAACTTGTGTACAGAAACGGGTACACACAGCATTTGAAGGGGTATCGTCCCCTTCACTCGTCTAACAGGGAGACACAACG
This sequence comes from Lampetra fluviatilis, assembly GCF_964198595.1. Classification (NCBI taxonomy): domain Eukaryota; kingdom Metazoa; phylum Chordata; class Hyperoartia; order Petromyzontiformes; family Petromyzontidae; genus Lampetra; species Lampetra fluviatilis. Next base: position 6,330,019 of record NC_136342.1, on the reverse strand, counting down.
TCTAACCCCGCTAACCTACGCCCGAGTCCTCCACTACGGAGCTAGGGGAGGCTACCTATCCCAGCCCTGGTCAAGCTGGGATCCCGGCACCCTGAGTCTCCAGACCGGCTCTTATAAGAACGTCAGTCTGGGCTCTCGGGGCCACGCCACCGGCTTGCCCTGGTCGGCCCTGACAAGGACAGCGAGCCAGGGGAGCTCCGGGGCCTATTCTAGCTGGTCTTCACTCTTCGCTGGTTAAAGCTAACACTCAACCTCGAGCCCTCCGGCTCACCACCTTTTATAGCACTCGGCCCCCGGGAGGGGCCCGTGGGGGATGCAGGTGCGGACGTCGGTGTGAGCACCTCCTCTGTGTACGGCCCTAACCACGCCCCTTGTGTTTGTTACCCATCCGTGCCCATACATCTACACAATTACACCTCTACATATGCAAAAGCTTGCGATTATGTTAATGTGTGCAGTTATGATAATTAGGCGTATCTTCGTTATCCAGAGTTGTATCACTCAGGATAACCGATTATAATTGATTAAACATTTATTGATTATCTTAGTGTGTTTATGTTATGTTAGGTCTCCAAATTCATATCTCATCGCAGGTTACAGTTCTTATGAATAAGACAGTTTTGCATGGACTGGGAAATAAGCACTCGAACACTTGGTGTTAAGCAATTTTAATTCTAAACAAACATATGACACTCTAATATGCAAAGGCAAAAGTATACGTCAATAGATTCATCGGCAAGATTATGCAAATAACGAAAATAAATGACTCAAACATTTCTTAGTCATGTAACTCGACGGCAGCAACTGCTTTGCACGATCAGTTGATATTGAACGCACCACCTTGAAATGGCAACCCTTTTTGAAACACAAAGATAACTTTTTGAAAGTCTTATTCGTGTGCGTGTTGTGTGTGCGTTGTCCCCTTGTAAAATTAATATTTTAAGCAGAGGCAGGGCGCTGTGTCAGAGCTTGTGGGGTGGGGGAGGGGATACAACCCGCTCTTCAAAGGTTACTTCTCGCTTGGGCGTGGCCGCAGCGAGCCCGTCCTGCTTTCTCTCTCCACTGCTAGATTGAGCGGCGTCGGTACGACGCTCGCCGTCGTGGCGCGCGATGACTCCGCCGTCGGATAGCGCCGTTCCTCCGCAGCTGGATGACGAGTCGGCACGACGCTCGGTGACGCCCGGGTGTGCTGCCTGTGCACTCTCTCTCTCCACTGCTTGATGAGTGGCGTCGGCACGACGCTCACCGTCGTGGTGCGCGATGATTCCGTCGTCGGATAGCGCGCAGCTCCTCCACCGCTGGATGACGAGTCGGCACGACGCTCGCCGTCGTGGTGCGCGAGGATTCCGTCGTCGCTGCTGGACGTCTTGTCTGTTCTCACTGGGTGTTGGTCGGTGTGTGTGTGTATCAAACACACGGCGCATTCGATGGCACTCTCTCTCTCTCTCTTGGTGGCAGCTCCAGTCTTCTCCACTGCTGGATGATTGTTGAGTCGGCACGATGCTCGCCTTCGGCGGTGCCCAATAGCGCTCACAGCTCATCCGCAGGTCGTCCGTGCTGACACTCTTTCTCCCTTGGCATGCAGCTACCAGTTTCACGCGGGTACTCGCTGATGCCTCTCCCGCCCTCACTTCAGGGGTTTCGTTGGTTCAGGTTCTCTCACGAGAATGATAGCTGGAATTTCGCAAGCTTCACTCGCATTTAACCACACCTCGCCACTTCGTTCTGCGAGAAGCGACACCGGCCATCGGTATCGGTGTTTGTTCCCTCACGACGCTCTGCCAGCCGGAGCACGGCTGAAACCCAGCCTCGACCTAGGCTGAACTCAGACTTCTGCGACACGAACGACCCCTCCTCGTTCCATCTCTTCTCGAGGCACGACTCGCCCCAGCTCCCTTGCGATGCCCCGTCGCAACGCCGCGTCGCAAGCCGAGTTGCAAGACTGAGTGCGACTCGAACCAGACTGCACACAGACTTCTGCGCGTTTGTGCTTAAACTCAAAAACGTGACTCCCCTCTGCGCATCTCTTGCGAGAGAAACAACATACCGAAAAAAAACAGACACCCTCCCGACCCCTCCTCGCGACCCTTTCTAACCCCCTAAGTATTTATGGTGCCATCTGTTTGTGCCGGACCGTTGGAGACAAAGGTGGCTGAGGAGATTTTGACGTTTGTTGTCTATCTGTATTCAGGGATTGCACTGTTTTACTCGAGTTATATTTTAATGTCCTGAGGTTAAGTGTAACTAAGTTTCCACTTAAGCTTTCTTGACAGCTGGAATTCGTATTCTTTAGTTTTTGGTAAGGTCATGTAGATAGAAACATACAATACAAAATAATATATATGCAGTGAATACGAGTAAAATAAGGGAATTACTAATAAAAAAAGCCCCTATTGTAGGCTGCAGTCTTATACCGTTGCTTGATTCTTTTGTTAAGTTTCTACTTTTCGTTAAGGAAAACGTTAAAGAAAACGCGAGTTGCAACAGTTGTTTTTCTCTGCTCTGCACGTTATCCGTGCATCTCCAGACGTCTTGGGAAGGTTAGGCCATCGACCTTTTGTCCATCTGGATGTCTCTGACCTCTCTGTGCTCCGAAGTCTTACCGTTTAATGGCCCTCCCCGTTTCACAGATTCCTGGTGTGCTTGTGAGGAGTAGGGGCTGTTTTCATTATTTAATGAAAAAAAAATATATAAAAAAAAAAATTTGGCCTAATTATTCTTAATATTAATTTTTGAGAAAAGGGGCAAAGATACAACAATCACCCGCAAACGGATGGCATGGTCGAACGCCTACACCGGACTCCGACCTCCATGTTGAGTCACTTGGTCAGTGAGTCAGAGGTCAATTGGGATTTGCATATCCCTGCGGTTCTTGCCCCTTATAGGATGACCCCTCACACGTCCACCGGCTACTCTCCCTTCTTTTTGATGTATGGGAGAGAGTATTATCTTCCCATCGATGTTCAGTTGCAGGCTGCGACTGCCCCAAATGTGTAAAAAAATTCTGACACAATTCGGTTCATGATGGGAAAACTTTAAGAGGTTTGGTAAGCCGCCAGTGTTAACTCTCGGGCCAGGCAGCTGGCCAACGAGCGGCTCAAAGGTGTCAATGGGATTGGTCGCCGGGGGACAGGGCCTGGTTGCATTGTCCACAGGTGCCAGTGGGCACATCACCTAAATTGCTGCAATCTTGGAGAGGACCAGTTGATGTGGTTCGGTTTGTGCGGCCACAGTGTGTCCAGGTTCGGTTTGGTAAGCGGAGCTGGTTTGTGCACCCCTCTCGCCTTAAACCGTTTATCACGCCGTGTGAGTTTGTTTCATCTCCATATCGAAAGGGCCGAGTGTCGGGTGTGCCCAATGAGATGGGGCGTGTGTCTGCCAACGTGGGTTTCTGTTCCGCCCCCGCGTTACTGATGCCTTGTACGTGGCCGCTCGTGTCAGCCTCGCGTGCTCAGACATTGAGGACCCGACGACCCGGCCTACTGCTCTCCGTGAGGAGCCAGCTTCATCGGGTCGATTTATTGCCCCCCCGGCCCTACCAAGGTGGTCGAGCCCAACCCGTCTGGAGGACCGGCGTCACAGCCTTGTTGATTTGCGTAACTCCCACACCGTCATGGGCTGTCGCGTTCGCGCGAGTCGTGGTGAGTATTTGGCTGATCCTGCTCGCCATCGAGCTCACGGGTGTTGTTACACGTTGTAGGTGGGAGATGTTGATTGTGGGGATTTCGTGCGCCGCGATTGTTGGTTTGACCGTTCGTTTTTTTGTGTATATATTGTAAAGTTGGGTTGGGTAATTTATTGCTTTGTTATGTTGTTGGAGCACACTTGTTGTTATGTTCTGTTGACTATACGTTGGTTGCTTACTTGGGGGGGAGTTGGCAGCCAGGATGGCTATAACCTACGAAGGGGGGGGGAGGGGGTGATGTAGTGAATGTGCTTGTCACTGTATGGTGTCGGGGCTTACAAAGCCACGGTGGGTAATGTGTTGTCATTATGGGCAGCCCGGGTTACGGGATGTAGTACCAGCCCGAGCGGGGCTTGGGTAAGCACTTGTTAGCACGGAGGCACCGTGAGCAGTGTACGGTGCGGGCTCCCGATGAGGGAACGAGAGGGAGCATCAGCCAGCCAGGGTTACCTTGGGGCATGATACGCTGGTTGACCTGCTGTCACGTGAACAGATGATATTGGAGGGGGGCCACCAGTGGACAGGGGCCGTGAATAGTCATGTGGTCCAAAGGAGCTCTCGGGAACCTTCAAGAAGGAGCCCGAGAGACCTGGAAGGTGGGCGGGGTGAAGGGCGGAGCCAGCCCCAGCCCGGGGGCATATAACGAAGGCCCCGTGAGAAGCTCGAGGTTCTTCGTATGCTGGTGTTACAAAGATCCACGTCGGGGAAAAGAAGCCTCTAGCCACGCTGTCTGGGACCCTGTTTGTGGTCCGGACCGGGATAGCAAACCGTGTCTAGTTCTGCCGTAGCGTGGTTAGATGGTCATTCGAGACCCGAGTGTCGATTGTGTTATGTTACGTACTGTTGTGTTGCTCCTAAGATAACGTCTGGGACTAAGTTGGACTCATTACACAAGCCTCTTATCTTACAATGCAATAAAATCTGGATTTATATGGTGACTATGTGCACTGAATCTGATTTAATATAGAGAAGCAGTCCGTCATAGACAAATAAAAAAAAGTATTGAGCCTAGACTCTAACATAGGCAAGAATTTGACAGAAAAATATCTGGGGAAGAGTGGATTTCTGGTAATTTCGCAAATATACATGACCCACTAGACCTTTTTTCCAAATTGCTGATCCCCAGTATGTGTTCTGGTGGCATGTTAATACCCGCTTAATGATGTCAATACTGCTGTGTGGTAGTGTTTCAGTTTGCAAACATCACATCCCAATGAATCCCAGTTCAAAGCCATTACCTAAAGACACGTAAGACATGGACACAGTTGGGCTGAAAAGAGGCATCACTCACGGGAATCTGCTCCAGAAATGTGTGGAGTGGGGGATGATGTTGCTCCAGGGATGACTGTGTCCCCGCCCCTGCTCAGATCGATGCCCATCTCCTTTATGTGCTGTTCATTCTCTGATATCCACTGATCCAAAAGAGGTATCACGATTCTCATCACCACCAGCACAGCCTGCAGGAACTTCATGCAGACTTTGTTTCCCTTGACGAGCACCAGGTCAAACAGGCCCCGTGTTCTTTCAACAGGGTTAGTCTCACTTTTAAGGGACCTGTATTCTTGATCATCCACTATGTCTGCTTGAAGTGAATGGTCAAGTGCGTCTGAGTACTTCACTTGGAGGTATGTTTGTAGTTTCACTTTGTTGGATTTAATTATCTGATATGCAGGACCGTTTGCTTCCATCACCACCAATGCCCCGGAGTCATCTAAAGAGGAATAAAAATCCTACGTGTTAAACAAACTACAGGTTATTTTCAATTTCCCATTTGTGTATTATTTAAGCACTGGCATGGCATTATAACTTGATTCATGTGCATGATACTTGTTTGTGCACAACAACAATAACAACAACGGTGTGTATATTGCCCTGCTTAATATCTTAATGGTTAGCAAGCACTTTCATCTTTAACCAATGTAGTTAAACTTCCACCCACCAAAGCATTTGACTGATACTACACAAATACATGAGCCCACTCGCACTCAGAAGCCGGCATGTGCAAAGTAGATTTCTTTATACCACGTGTATGCATGAGCTCATTCACGCCAGGTGTCACCATTAATGCAGCTGCAGAACGTCAGTTCGGTAGACTGGCCTTGGTGGAAACCAGATTGTCGTGGAGACCATTGTGGGAGAGGTGTGTGAAGTGGTGGAAGAAGATTCATATTTCGAGGGATTTTCCAAGGTAGGTTTGTGATAGGACAAACTAATGCAGAAATGTCTTGATCTAGTATTTAATGTTGGTAAGCTTCACAAATCTGCATGATCCACCAGCACAAACCTCAAAATTGCTGATCAGAGGTAGGTTCCCCTATTAGGTGAAAGGGACCACGTGGGGCGAGACCAAGGCAACATAGGGGCCACAGTGAGTAGGGCGTAATGGTGGCAGATTCCCGTGCTCTTCACAATTTCACCTGCAGATTCCAATACCCTGCCACTAATGTCAACAGTTCCGTGTCGTAGGGGTGCAGTTTATATAAAATTACTCAGGTGGCTTGTCCCTACTTGACATCCTATGAACAAATTCACCCAGTAAATGTTAAAAAGTTGGATTCTTAGGTATCGATCTCAGTGACCAGGTCAATATCTTTGGCATTCAGTAAACAAAAAATATATAAAACACCTTATGAAATAATTATAAAATTATCATTGAAACGGTTTAACCGTCAAGCATTTATACACAACACTCTCCATTTTTCTTCTTGGTTCTTTCGGTAAAGTCACGTAGAAGGGAAGTAATAAAATAATAAAAATAAAACATAATAAAATAATTCTCACGACGTTTCGGCCACAACGCAAGCAGCCGTCCTCAGGTGAAAACCAGGTCTGTCGAGGTGAAAACCAGGTCTGTCGAGGCGACAGCGTCTGAATGAAACAGCACCATGCTTGGAGCATATATTTAAGCTCGGTTGGAAGGGAGGGGAAAGGGCGCCTTGACAAAATAATTTGCATATCAAGAGGATTTTAGCATATTTATGGAAAATGCAGGTATCTGATTAGTACTACTTATGCCCGTGCATTATGCAGGATTAGCAGCATCAAAGGCGAGGGGATATGGGAAATGCAGGTATGTGATTAGTACTACTTATGCCCGTGCATTATGCAGGATTAGCAGCATCAAAGGGAGGGGATAGGGGTAGCATTAATAAAGGGAAGGACTGTTAATAGTATGTAGCTGCAGTAACTAAAACCACCACGTAAACAACTAAAGTATAAACTACATAGTATCATCAGTATACTAAATATATTCATAATCAACGTTTTTGGGTTTAGATCGCGTCATTTATAAATGTGTCGTAACCCTCCACCACCCGACACGGCCAATCAGTAAAAAAGTGTCACGTTGACAAAAGACAAATTAGTTCACTGCTTAAGCCCACCGGTGTGTTGAAGCGTGAAACCACAACATTTACAATTTGAGTACGACGTTTCGCTGGTAATTGCATCCAGCATCATCGGGCAATTCGCCCGATGATGCCCGATGATGCTGGATGCAATTACCAGCGAAACGTCGTACTCAAATTGTAAATGTTGTGGTTTCGCGCTTCAACACACCGGTGGGCTAAAGCAGTGAACTAATTTGTCTTTTGTCAACGTGACACTTTTTTACTGATTGGCCGTGTCAGGTGGTGGAGGGTTACGACACATTTATAAATAACGCGATCTAAACCCAAAAACGTTGATTATGAATAATATTGGTCGCGAAAGCCTACGTGTTAAACATACTAAATATACTCTACAATAAGCTGAGTTACTAACAGTAAGTAATACATTACAATTCTACGTCGTAAAAAATATAATATGCTTCCATCTAAACGTTATTCTCTTACATCACACGAGTCTACACCGTACTATATACTGCCATAGACAAACCCAACATTAAATGATATACTGTATTGCTATAAACCACCCTAAACCTTATACATTGCAATATTACACTATGTATTATTCTATCCACCCTAATGTATATAACACTGCTGTATATTCACTTTACAATTACGATACTATATATTACTTTGTACATTGTATTAAGCATATACATTTTATACTATTTGTTATTATACACTGTACCATTGACCGTCGTGTGAAAGATACTAAGAGGAAGCAACAAAATATGTCAATGGGAGAGTAGCACGGGAAACTTGCAGCGGAGCAAAGAATCCATTCCCTGCGGAGAATACAATGCCAGTGAGTGGAACGCGGTCTGGAAGTCACTGTAAAGGTGAACACAATCAGTTAAGATCCGAAATGGTTTATTACGTCCTTCCAATGATTGCTAAGCCAGAATCCATCTTCTCGGTTGAAATTGTCCCTGTTCGTATATGTGGATCGCCTCATGAACGAATCTCTCATGGTAGCCAGATGGCTTGCAGAGAACCTCTGTTTTGGAGAAGTCAATATCATGTGAGCCCACTGAATTGTAACAGTGATCTGCCATGGCTGAGGTGTTTGTCCCATCGTGTTTCAAGTCTGCTTTATGTTCACGGATGCGGTCCGAGACATGTCGTTTGGTTTCTCCAATGTGACTGCTACCACAGAGGCAACTTAGTTTGTAGACGCCAGGGTACTGTATGTCTGGAACCACATCTTTTACAGACGGGACCAGATCACGGATTTTATGTACTGTGTTGAATCGGACCTGGATCTTGTGTTTTATCAGGATTTTGTAGATCTTTTTTGTGACCCCAGCAATGTAGGATCCTTCTTGATGGTTGGAGTGATGGCTTTGCGGATTGTGTAGTCGGAGTAACCATTAGCCTTTAGAGCTTGGCGTACGTGTTTGAGTTCACTGGCAATGTGTTCCTGGTCGGATATGCATTGGGCTCTATGGTATAGAGTCTTGATGAGGGAATTCTTCTGGGATGGATGGTGGTGGGAATCCGGTTATAGGTAAGGATCCGTATGGGTGGCTTTCCTGTAGACAGAGTGGCTCATTGAACCATCAGGTCTCCTTTTAATTAGGACATCCAAAAGGGGTAGCTTGCCATCTTTTTCGACTTCCATGGTGAATCTGATGGCTGGGTGTATGGAATTGATGTGGTCGAGAAATTGGTCTAGAGCAGGCCGGCCATGTGGCCAGAACACAAAAGTGGCATCTACGTACCTCTTCCATAAGGTCGGGCATAGAGTGGCAGTCTGGATGGCGTCCGTCTCAAATTTCTCCATGAAAACGTTGGCTACAACCGGAGATAGGGGGGAGCCCATTGGGGTGCCCTCAGTTTGCTTGTAGAAAGTTCCATTCCAGGTGAAGTATGTATTGGTTAAGCAGTGTCTCACCAGGGGGGGGTACCCCAGTATTCAGTCCTTGATGAACCAAGTCTTCAATGATTGCGATGGTGTCAGGTACAGGAACTTTGGTGAATAAGGAAACCACATCAAAACTGACAAGCAGGTCGTCTGGGGACAGGAAAATCCCCTTGATTGTCGATACCAGGTCAGTAGAGTTTAGTACCGCAGAGGTGGTTTTTCCAGTGAAAGGCCGTAGGATTTCAGACAAAAACGACCCAGTTTGTAGGTGGGGGAGTTGATAGTAGAGACAATGGGACGAAGAGGTATATCTTCTTTATGTATCTTTGGCAAGCCGTATAATCTTGGTGGCCTGGCTGCAGAAGGTTTCAACGAGAACTGTTTGGTCTGATCAATTAATGCCGTTGAATCAGAAATGATTTTGTTATTAGTTGCTGCGGCGCCATATTATTAACATTCCTTCCCTTTATTAATTCTAACCTTACTCCCTCCCTTTGATCCTGCTAATCCTGCATAATGCATGGGCATAATGACTTTAAACCCCTCGCCAAACCTCCTACGCATTTCACAAGTAGTACTAATCGCATATCTGCATTTCCCATAAATATGCTAAATTCCTCTTGATATGCACTCCGCAGGGAATGGATTCTTTGCTCCGCTGCAAGCTTCCTACCACCACTCTCCCATTGACATATTTCTTTGCTTCCTCTTAGTACCTTTCACGCGACGGTCAATGGTATAGTATATAGCATATTGTATAATAATAAATAGTATTAAAGTGTAATGTTTAATACAATGTATAAGGTAATATAGAGTATCGTAATTTCATAGTGAATATATAGCAGTGTGGTATACAATTGGGTGGGTAGAATAAAACATAGTGTAATATTACAATGTATAGTCTATAAGCATATTAGTTGCTGCGGCGCCATATTATTAACATTCCTTCCCTTTATTAATTCTAACCTTACTCCCTCCCTTTGATACTGCTAATCCTGCATAATGCATGGGCATAATGACTTTAAACCCCTCGCCAAACCTCCTACGTATTTCACAAGTAGTACCAATCGCATATCTGCATTTGCCATAAATATTCTAAATTCCTCTTGATATGCAAATTATTTTGTCAAGACGCTCTTCGCCCCTCCATCCCAACATAAATAGTCGCTCCAAGCCTGGGGCGTGCCATTCAGACTGTCTACATGACAGACCTGTTCTCCACCTGAGGACGGCTGCTTGCGTTGTGGCCGAAACGTCGTGAGAATCATTTTATTATGTTTTATTTTTATTATTTTATTATTTTCCTTCTACATTACTTTACCGAAAGAACCAAGAAGATGAATCCCTGCAGTCACGAAAGCTTTAAATCAAAAACCAATTATCACATTTAGTGACATTTTACCATGTTTTCATATCCCATACTGTACAAGCATATCTGCGAAAAGTGATCTGTCTAAGTGTGATCAATGTGCACAGGCCACGCGTTCAGTCATGTTCACGGGCAGCGTTCACTCACAGAAGGCCGCTTCGTAGAGGACCTTGTCGCCATCTCTGCCGAGCGTCAGGCCCAGTCTGCACAGCAGCTCCTCATTGCACGCGACCCACTCCCTCAGTTGGGGGATCTTGGACCCAAGTGGCAGAAGCACCTCCCGCAGGAACTGGGTGCAGCTTTCCTCCCCCTTGTCGAGCACCAGGTCAATGAGGCTTCTGATTTGGTTAATGGGATCCTTTTCTATCATGAGTTTTGTGTATTCTCTGCGCCGAATTATGTCGCCTTGATCTGAATGGCTAAGAACATCTGCCGCGAATGGGTAAAGGTGGTCTTCAAAATATACTCGGTGCTTTTGAATAATTTTCCACGTGGGACCTTCATTTGAGGCCATGGTAATCAGATGAGCATCTCCTAAATGAAAACACATTGAGAAATTCTCAATTAATATTACAATTTTTGTTTAGATTCTGTATAGATGACGCAATCTTTTTTCATAATCAACGTTTTTGGGTTTAGATCGCGTTATTTATAAATGTGTCGTAACCCTCCACCACCCGACACGGCCAATCAGTAAAAATGTGTCACGTTGACAAAAGACAAATTAGTTCACTGCTTTAGCCCACCGGTGTGTTGAAGCGCGAAACCACAACATTTACAATTTGAGAACGACGTTTCGCTGGTAATTGCATCCAGCATCATCGGGCAATTCGCCAGAATGGTGAGGCTCTGCTGTGTCTCCCGTTCTTATATAGAGCAGCAGCAGGGTGACGTCATCATTAACTCATTAACTCATCAGGTGCAAAGATTTGAGGGGGGAGTTATTGTAATTATATACTATATTAGTAATCAGGCTATTGTTACGATGCGAGTTGTAGATTAGTAATCATTTGGAATGTGTTTTATTGTGATTATGCTACATTAGTAATCAGTTAGTGTTTGTTTCCCTTATAAGGAATTGTAATGTATCTTATTTAATAATACGCTTTCAGGCCGCACTAAGCCTGTAGCTGTCTGAGCGATTAAAGTTATTTCTGTTTCTCTCAATTTCAATCGATTCTCTAATTAGTCTTTGCCAGTAGTTACTAGTTTTACACAGCACTTCAACGTTGTCAAAATCAATTGAGTGTCCCTGTTGTGATGCATGTTCTGCCACTGCCGACAGTTGTGTTTGTGATAATTTAATATTTCTCTGGTGTTCTTTTAGTCTTACACTAACGTTACGCCCTGTCTGTCCAATATAGCATCTGCCACATACACAATTAATCCGATATACACCTTCTGTTGATAATTTAGGTAATTCGTCTTTAGTGCACGTTACTAGTTGTTGCATTTTGTGTACTGTACCAAATCTTACTGTAATGTTTTGCTTTTGCAAAACACGGGCTAATTTGTCAGTTACTCCTGAGATAAATGGTATTTTTATTGTTTTAATAATCTGATCGCTTTCAGCAGTGTTGCTTTGCGATCGTGATTTGGCATTTAGTGCTCTGTTAATTTGAGCATTATTGTAGCCATTCTGTCTTAGTGCTTCTTTAACATGTTTAATCTCTCTCACTAGACTTTCACCATCTGACACTGTTTTAGCCCGATGTATGAGCGTCTTGATAAGAGAGGATTTCTGAGCTGGGTGATGATGCGAATCTGCATTCAGATAGGCATCAGTGTGCGTTTGCTTTCTGTAAACGCTGTGTGTTATGTTACCATTTAGGCCATGCCCAAGTAAAATATCCAGGAACGGGAGTGTGTTATTCACCTCCATTTCCATGGTGAACTGAATGGCCGGGTTTTGTGCATTGAGATGATTTAGAAAATCGTTAAGTGTATCTTTACCATGTGGCCAGACAACCAAAGTGTCATCCACATATCTAAACCAAAAGGATGGTTTTAATGTGCTCGAGGCAAGTGCTCTGGTTTCAAAGTTTTACATGTACAAATTTGCTATAGCAGGAGATAAAGGAGATCCCATTGCTGCTCCCTCCCTTTGTTTAAAGAATTCGCCTCTCCATAAGAAGTAAGTGTTATTTAAACAATGGTCTGCGAGTTTCGGAATATCTTTTGGTAAACCTGTATTATTTACCAGTGTATCAAGTAATTTAAGCGACTCGCTCACTGGAACCTTAGTGAATAGCGAAATCACATCAAAACTCACCAAAATATCATTAGGGTTAAGTTTAATATCTTTGATCATATTCACAAGATGTTCTGAATTTCTTATGAATGATGATGTCCTACCGATGTAAGGCTGTATTTGTTTAGTTACATATTTTGCTAATTTACATGTGGCAGAGCCAATTGTACTGACTATGGGTCGTAAAGGGATGCCGTAATGAACTTGACTAACACTGATTTAACCACTGACATGATTTCTGTCCTTTCTAAAGGCCTTAACTTTGCCGTTACCCCACGCACAATTCCAGTGGATGAGATAATTGCTGAGGTAGAATCAGCAGTAAGACTCCTTCCACATAATGAGGCAGAGATGACTAGACACGAGGTTGCCAAAATAATTGAGAATAGTAAAGTACCAAAAGTAAATATTAGCTCGAACGAGGCAAAAGCTTTAAGAGAGCTTCGTCTAAACAAAGATATTCAAATCCTAGCAGCTGATAAGGGCCGCACTACAGTAGTGATGTCACGAGGCGATTATGATAATAAAATTAAATATTTATTAGAGGAAAGTACCTACATTAAAATTAAACGAGATCCAACTAATACTTTGGAACGTAAGACTACTGCAATCATTGCAAATTAATTAATCCCAAAAAATGAGCAATTCCTAATTAAGCCAAGGGCTTCAAAACCACCTAGACTGTATGGGCTACCAAAGATCCATAAAATCGGCATCCCTTTACGACCCATAGTCAGTACAATTGGCTCTGCCACATATAAATTAGCAAAATATGTAACTAAACAAATACAGCCTTACATCGGTAGGACATCATCATTCATAAGAAATTCAGAACATCTTGTGAATATGATCAAAGATATTAAACTTAACCCTAATGATATTTTGGTGAGTTTTGATGTGATTTCGCTATTCACTAAGGTTCCAGTGAGCGAGTCGCTTAAATTACTTGATACACTGGTAAATAATACAGGTTTACCAAAAGATATTCCGAAACTCGCAGACCATTGTTTAAATAACACTTACTTCTTATGGAGAGGCGAATTCTTTAAACAAAGGGAGGGAGCAGCAATGGGATCTCCTTTATCTCCTGCTATAGCAAATTTGTACATGTAAAACTTTGAAACCAGAGCACTTGCCTCGAGCACATTAAAACCATCCTTTTGGTTTAGATATGTGGATGACACTTTGGTTGTCTGGCCACATGGTAAAGATACACTTAACGATTTTCTAAATCATCTCAATGCACAAAACCCGGCCATTCAGTTCACCATGGAAATGGAGGTGAATAACACACTCCCGTTCCTGGATATTTTACTTGGGCATGGCCTAAATGGTAACATAACACACAGCGTTTACAGAAAGCAAACGCACACTGATGCCTATCTGAATGCAGATTCGCATCATCACCCAGCTCAGAAATCCTCTCTTATCAAGACGCTCATACATCGGGCTAAAACAGTGTCAGATGGTGAAAGTCTAGTGAGAGAGATTAAACATGTTAAAGAAGCACTAAGACAGAATGGCTACAATAATGCTCAAATTAACAGAGCACTAAATGCCAAATCACGATCGCAAAGCAACACTGCTGAAAGCGATCAGATTATTAAAACAATAAAAATACCATTTATCTCAGGAGTAACTGACAAATTAGCCCGTGTTTTGCAAAAGCAAAACATTACAGTAAGATTTGGTACAGTACACAAAATGCAACAACTAGTAACGTGCACTAAAGACGAATTACCTAAATTATCAACAGAAGGTGTATATCGGATTAATTGTGTATGTGGCAGATGCTATATTGGACAGACAGGGCGTAACGTTAGTGTAAGACTAAAAGAACACCAGAGAAATATTAAATTATCACAAACACAACTGTCGGCAGTGGCAGAACATGCATCACAACAGGGACACTCAATTGATTTTGACAACGTTGAAGTGCTGTGTAAAACTAGTAACTACTGGCAAAGACTAATTAGAGAATCGATTGAAATTGAGAGAAACAGAAATAACTTTAATCGCTCAGACAGCTACAGGCTTAGTGCGGCCTGAAAGCGTATTATTAAATAAGATACATTACAATTCCTTATAAGGGAAACAAACACTAACTGATTACTAATGTAGCATAATCACAATAAAACACATTCCAAATGATTACTAATCTACAACTCGCATCGTAACAATAGCCTGATTATTAATATAGTATATAATTACAATAACTCCCCCCTCAAATCTTTGCACCTGATGAGTTAATGAGTTAATGATGACGTCACCCTGCTGCTGCTCTATATAAGAACGGGAGACACAGCAGAGCCTCACCATTCTGGCGAATTGCCCGATGATGCTGGATGCAATTACCAGCGAAACGTCGTTCTCAAATTGTAAATGTTGTGGTTTCGCGCTTCAACACACCGGTGGGCTAAAGCAGTGAACTAATTTGTCTTTTGTCAACGTGACACATTTTTACTGATTGGCCGTGTCGGGTGGTGGAGGGTTACGACACATTTATAAATAACGCGATCTAAACCCAAAAACGTTGATTATGAATAATATTGGTCGCGAAAGCCTACGTGTTAAGCAATCTTTTTTGTGATCCGATTGCGCGATTACATTAACATTGTGTGTCCTACACCCTATCTAGCCCTGAAACAACCAAAGAAAGGTGTTATGTGGATGAACACGCACATGTGCACACACATAAACAAACACACAGATGCTATAAAATATTTACACAAAAACAACCGCCGTTCGTCACAAGTGTCAGTGATGTCGCCACAGCGCTTGTGCCAGGCTAGGTGCACTTTGAAGGCTCGCTGACAAGTCATGGAAGAGACCCAGGTGCCATGGGTTGACGGTGATGACTGGCAGATGTACCACCTGTGCTGCCCACTATGCCAACTTGCTGCATGTTAGCCGCTCAGCACTTTTTGTTGTGAGCGTCGCTCCGCCACACTCCAATGTTGCTGGAGGGTGACTGCCTCCAACTGCCAAGAAGCTTCCTTCACAAATCTTCTCGACAATGCCGGTACCAGTCATCGGCAAGACCAATCAGCTCAACATCCTTCTGTACCACATCAGTTCATTTTTGTAGCCCATACCACTCCCGCTTAGTCTCCTCTATCCAGCAAGAGATGCTGTTGGGCATGTGGTGCCTGGGCATGCGGGCTACATGACCCAGCCAAGGCAGCTGTGATGCCGCCGCCGCGAAGCCGCTCTGCGGGCGCCCCATCTACGACCTCGCCACCACCAAGCGACGGGGCCGACACTGCTTCCCCCTCACCGCCCC
This sequence comes from Lampetra fluviatilis, assembly GCF_964198595.1. NCBI lineage: Eukaryota > Metazoa > Chordata > Hyperoartia > Petromyzontiformes > Petromyzontidae > Lampetra > Lampetra fluviatilis. Next base: position 6,314,181 of record NC_136342.1, on the reverse strand, counting down.
CCACATAAACACACCCTCACACATTTCCCCCCATAGAGCTCCGAGGGGAGGTCACCTGGCCGACAGGTTTTCACCCGGAAGCCCTCTCATAGGGATAATCTTCACGGTTTCCTGCGTCCAGGGAATTGGACGATCTTCCCCGATGCTAACTCACACCGCGGCGCTGTGACCTGGGTTGATATTACATGGTCACGGCGGGGGCTATCCAGCCACCACGGTTAAAACGCACCCCCACACACGGATCGGCAGGCAGGTAGGGGGTCGCAGCCACGAACGGCGAGGAAACCAGGGTGGGCAGTTGATTAGCATAGCAAATGTGCTTGTGGACCACCGCCGGCGCCCCAGTCAGCGGCGGGCCCTTTGTTATGGAAACTGGGCGGTGGACGGCGATGCAGAGCACGAGTGCGGCTGAGCAAGCACAGCGATCTGATTGGCCGAGAAGGCCCTCGGATCGGCGGCGGCTTTCTTTGATGTGGGTTAGCCATAAAAGGGGGGCGCAGAAAGGTAGAAGCTCTCTTGCTCCTAAGGTCAGCGCCCAGTACGGTCCCCAGTTCGGCCACTCGAACGTCCGTGCGACGCATCAAAGTGTGCAGCGAGGACGAGACCACCGGAGCGCCGTACGCATCGAACTGTGAGTAAGAGGAAAGAGAGTATTGGGATTGAGTCTAGAGAAACCAAAACCACTTAGAGCCCATCAAATTAGAAAAATCGGGTACAGACCCTCGGGCGATAGTGTAGGCCTGCCTTGCCGATTCCTACTGACCCAACAGCGAATCACAGTCAGCCGGTAATAAATCATTAATAACTAATCGCAGCCTCATGTGGTTTCGACGAGCGTGTGAAAGCGCGAGGTGCTGTGTGTACGTACGCTCACAACGTGTGTAGTCAGTGCTCCACGGGTGTGCGCTTCCTCTTGCCGCTGCGGACCCCCGCACCGCGTACGGACTAACCCCCCTTGCGAACGCCCACCTCACAGCCCTTTAAACCCCCCGTAACTAAAACCCCAATCGGCAATGCAGACGCGAGCAACGTCATTCACCCTCCGACCCCTGATCCCCCGTTCAGAGCGTGTGATTGCTGCGCGGGGCTGTGTGAGGGGAGGCGTCGAGTTTGAATGGCGGAGAGGCAACGAAGTGTTTACAGGCGAACTTGTGGGGGTGCGACCCAAGGAGGGGAGCCGTCGGGCGACAGCCCTTATCCCGCGAGCGATGAGCCCAGCGGCGGCAGCAGCTGTTCGCACACCAGCGAGGGATTGGGAGATGGCGGGACCCCTGCAGCCGGCGCCCAGCAGGGAGAGGCCTCGGGGGCCAGCGGCCCCAACACAGCATCACCTGCTGAAGGAGCTCGCCGATGAGACTGTCCAGATCTTTTAAGGATATGTAAGCTCCGCACACAATCCAGTCTGATTAAACCCACGATTGTTCGTAGGCAGGTCAGCCTGAATGTTTCAAACCAGTGAAGATGTTCCTTTTAGGGGGCTCAACATTTCACAAGCATAGAGAAGGGAGAGCATAACTGTGGCCGAGAATACCCGGAGCTTTGTGTGGAACGATATACCAGTTAGCTTCCACACCGCACTACACAGTCAATGAAAAAATTATACTGCTCGACTAATTCGAAGTGAGACCTCCACTGCCGAACCAGAGCTGGTCATAAGCACACTACCCAGAGGTATGGAAACGTCTCCACTCTCATCCTCATCACTCATGGAGTGTGGAAGGAGGGGAGCATTCGATGATGTAAAATACCCAGGTATGTTCTTTGTTTTTGCTCCAGGTTCAGCAGCAGTGCCTCCAACTCCTTCTCTGAGTGAACAGCAATCACCATCAGCATACATAACATAGTTGACCAAAAGAAAGCAATTCCTCGACTGCACCCAGGCATTGATCAGCCTCCCATTGTATCTTTACCAGATGGAGATTCCTCCGGTACTCTCATGGAAGGCATCTTGAACTGTGTGGTCGAAAAAGATGTTCCATAATGTGGGTGCCAGAAGACATCCCTGCCTAAGGTGAACGTGGAATGGAAGTAGCATCTCCTACTCAGAGTGTGTATGTGGAGGGGTGGGTGGTTAGGGGGTGGGTGGCGGTGCTAATTAATTGCAGACAATGAGTGCAGGAAGTGGCACATCATCTCGGCATCCCCGCATCGTGGCTATGAACCCAGAAACCCTGGTTCTATTCCCAGCCACGATTAACACCAGTGGCGAGTGATATTTGAACCGGCGGTTCTGCATGGTCCAAAACGAACATCATCTACTACCCTTCAAACAACATAAATGCCAGGCGCCTGCAAGCACTTTGATTAGCGCATCGTGTAGAGCACGTCAAGAGAAATAGATTGCCGTATCGTTCGCCTTCAACAGACATAAAAGGACGTCGCAACGCAGTTTATGCGAGAGCCGGAGGCTTATGGGACCCCGGGATCCCGCCATAAGGTTAATTTACACGTTAATTTCTCAGAACCATGTTGGGTCAGCCAAAGGGGGTACTCGATTGAAACACCATTCAACCAGGGGGGTACAGCAGTTGCCAAATAAGGTTGAGAATAACCACTGATCTAGACCAGCCTGCTGTGAACGTGTCTGCTGCTCTTTGCGAGTTGGTCACGCCACGTGCGTTCAGTATTTGTCTATTGATGGTGGTGGGCATTACTAACAGATGTCGATTCTCCTGTCATTTGCTTTTTCTTTTTAACACGTAGCAGGCTTTCGTGACCAATATCATCCATAAGAGGTTTTTTGGGTTAGATCGCGTAAATATATAAATGTGTCGTTAAAACCCGCTACCACCTGACACAGTCAACAAATAAGAGTTGTCACGTAAACAGAACGTGCCAATTCGTCACTAGTACAGCACTAACCAGTGTGTTGGGGAGACCAGCCACAACATTTACAATCTGAGTACGACGTGTTTTCTTGCTCTTGGAATCTGATGATCTATGAAGCTCGTTTTCACAACCTAAATGAAGATAAAACACCCTGATTCTGATAAGAGCTAAGCAATTCCCAAACCTTGAGCCGCGTTCTCGCCGCTCACCTGAAGTGTCTCTACACTCAGCCGCGCCCTCCCCGTCACTTCTTCAGTGCTTTACGAGCGGCTCCTCCACTTCAGAGGCAATGCTCCAAAGCTTCAGGATCCCATAGAGTCACAGGATCCAGAGACAGAGAAGGGTCCAGCTAAAAAGAAAACACATACACAGGAGTGAAACCCACTCGTGACTCTATAACTCCAGACATCTCCGTGAACTCATAGCAGCAGCAGCTGCATGGATTAGATTTTCTTGCAATGTTTATTGCACCCGCAGTCGCCACTCTTTCTTACCCTCCACCCCTCCCGCCGTCTGTTTCAGAACATGGAATGTGGTACAGCCACATCCACTCGACGTGTACAGCGTTTCTGTCTACCCACTGGCTTCAACAAAGAGGACTGGTAAATAACTTATGTCGCACCTACGATTAGCACGGTTGGCTACGGACGGTGTGAAAGAAGTTCAACGTACATGCGAGGCGAATTTGTGCTGAAGCAGCCAGACAGGCGGGTGCAGGGGCCCTACGGTGGCTAGAAGATGTTAACTACCTCACCTGGTATGCAGGTACCTATTTGAGGCCAAGTCGACCGAGGGGAGGCCAAGTCGACCTAGGGGAGGCCCGGAACCCATTCAGATAATCGTCGCTGGCATTGGTCGTGAGCGGGAATCGAACTCGGCTCATCAGGTTTATTAGCACAGCGTGCTAACCATTGCGCTGCCGTTCCCCACACCCACACACTTGGGCACACCCACGTGTGTGCGCACGCACACAACAACAACCGCCATTCACCTTAGGCAGGTGCCAGAAGACATCCCTGCCTAAGGTGAACGTGGAATGGAAGTAGCATCTCCTACTCAGAGTGTGTATGTGGAGGAGTGGGTGGGTGGTTAGGGCGTGGGTTGCGGCGCTAATTAATTGCAGACAATGAGTACAGGAAGTGGCACTCCATCTCGGCACCCCCACATCGTGGCTATGAACCCAGCAACCCTGGTTCTATTCCCAGCAACGATTAACACCAGTGGCGAGTGATACTTGAACCGGCGGTTCTGCATGGTCCAAAACGAACATCATCTACTACCCTTCAAACAACATAAATGCCAGGCGCCTGCAAGCACTTTGATTAGCGCATCGTGTAGAGCACGTCAAGAGAAATAGATTGCCGTATCGTTCGCCTTCAACAGACATAAAAGGACGTCGCAACGCAGTTTATGCGAGAGCCGGAGGCTTATGGGACCCCGGGATCCTGCCATAAGGTTAATTTACACGTTAATTTCTCAGAACCATGTTGGGTCAGGCAAAGGGGGTACTCGATTGAAACAACATTCAACCAGGGCGGTACAGCAGTTGCCAAATAAGGTTGAGAATAACCACTGATCTAGACCAGCCTGCTGTGAACGTGTCTGCTGCTAGATTTGAAGCTTTCGTGACTGCAAGGATTCATACTCTTAGTTCTTTCGGTAAAGTCACGTAGGTAAAAAATTAAATTAAAATTAATAAAAATAAAATAAAAAATCACGACGTTTCGGAGGCAACACAAGTCTCCGTCATCAGGTGGGACCATCACAGCCAGATTTTCTGCATCAAGTGAAGCAGGGATTCAAGATGCAAGCTCTTAAATACAAGTTGAGGGGGGAGGAGAGGGGGGTGAGCTTATCAGAACGTGGTAGCCAATGAATGGAACGTATCGGGAGGGGGGGGGGCGGGGCTAAAAGAAGGCACGAAGTGCTACGTAGAACGTATCGGGAGGGGGGGGGGGCTAAAAGAAGGCACGAAGTGCTACGTAGGCATCGGCGACATGGACGTGTTTGTGCGCAAGTAACTATTATTGCACATGCTACGTATTGGACGAGGAGGGGGGGGGGCTAAAAGAGAGTACGGGGTGCAAGTGTACATGGACATGTATATGTACAAGCACCTGTTGATACACATGATAGAAAAGAACGAAAATGGCCATGTTTATACCAGTGTAATAAAGGACTCTGTCAGGTGATGTAGGTCTCCGTTCGTCCTTTATTGGGTTCTTGTCTCGCACCCCGCGGCGTCCTCGGTCGGACCCGCGTCTCTTCTCCCGTACACACCGCGCACGCTCCATGTGCCCCGCACACTCCGCTAGCTCCTCACACTCCGCTAGCTCCTCACACTCCGCTAGCTCCGGCTACCCCACGTACACTGCTGGCCGACGGTGCCGTGGCCTCCGACCACGTGGCAAATGGCGCCACTCCTCCACCACTGCCCAGTGTGGCTTTCCCCAATTTCCACTCTCTTCCAACTCCCAGATCTCTTCCAGCTCTCCCCCTATATCCTTCCCATCACGTGACCCTGACTCCTCCTTCTCGTACTGCCCCCGTCTCCGCCCCCCGTTCACCCCGTCTCCCATTGGAGCCGAGGTGAGCAGTGGCTCCTCCCACATGCCCCACTGACCAGGCTCCGCCCCCCAATACTCCGGCCTGCGTGAGTGGCGCGGAGGCCAGCACCCACCCTGTTCTTGCTCGCATTACACCAGTGTTGGCTGACAATAAAGAGAGTACTGTTAAACACTGGGGATGTTAACACACGGTAAAGTAAAATAGTGCCTGTCAGATAAGATGGTCCAAAAATGTGTAGTTAAATAAGTTTACATGGTTAATAACATCTTTCCAATGATTACTAAGTTTGTACCCATCATCACGGTTGAAATTATGTCGGTGTTTGTATATCTGTATATCTGAATGGCTTCGTGTACAAACGTTTGATGGTAGCCAGAGGGTTTGCAGAGCACCTCAGATATACAAACACCGACATAATTTCAACCGTGATGATGGGTACAAACTTAGTAATCATTGGAAAGATGTTATTAACCATGTAAAAAAGATTTAACTACACATTTTTGGACCATCTTATCTGACAGGCACTATTTTACTTTACCGAGTGTTAACATCCCCAGTGTTTAACAGTGCTCTCTTTATTGTCAGCCAACACTGGTATAAACATGGGCATTTTCGTTCTTTTCTATCATGTGTATCAACAGGTGCTTGTACATACACATGTCCACGTACACTTGCACCCCACACTCTCTTTTGGCCTCCCCTCCCCCTCTCCGTCCAATACGTTGGCGTGTGCAACAATAGTTGCTTGCGCACAACCACGTCCACGTCGCCGACTCTCGTGTACCACGTCGTGCATTCTTTTGGCCCCGCCCTCTCCCCCTTCCGATACGTTCTACGTAGCACTTCGTGCCTTCTTTTAGCCGCGCCCCCTCCCTCCCGATACGTTCCGTTCATTGTCTACCACATTCTGATGAGCTCCCCCCCCCTCTCCTCCCCCCTCAACTTGCATTTAAGGGATTATATCTTGAATCCTTGCCTCACTTGATGCAGCAAATCTGGCTGTGACGGTCCCACCTGATGACGGAGACTTGTGTTGCCTCCGAAACGTCGTGATTTTTATTGTTTTATTTTTTATTAATTTCATTTTTTACCTACGTGACTTTACCGAAAGAACTAAGAGTATGTGTCTGCTGCTCTTTGCGAGTGGGTCACGCCACGTGCGTTCAGTATTTGTCTATTGACGGTGGTGGACATTACTAACAGATGTCGATTCTCCTGTCATTTGCTTTTTCTTTTTAACATGTAGCAGGCTTTCATGACCAATATCATCCATAAGAGGTTTTTTTGGTTAGATCGCGTAAATATATAAATGTTCATCTTCTTAGGTTTTTTCGGTAAAGTCACGAATAAAGTAAAATAAAATAAAAATAAAAAACAAAAATCACGACGTTTCGGAGGCAACACAAGTCTCCGTCATCAGGTGGGACCGTCACAGCCAGATTAGCTGTATCAAGTGAGGCAATTATTCAAGATGTAATCCCTTAAAAGCGAGTTGAGGGGGGAGGGAGAGGGAGGGGGGAGCTCATCAGACTATGGTAGCCAATGAAAGGAACGTATCGGGAGGGAGGGGGGGCGAGGCCAAAAGGGTGGGCGATGGACGTGGAAGCGCTTGTGCCCAAGCGGCCAATTACTGCACACGCCAACACAATGGAGCGATTGTGCGCAAGCAGCCAGCCACTGCACCCGCCAACACAATGGGCAGAGAGGAGGAGGGGGAGGTCTAATACACATGATAGACAAAAGAACGAAAATGATGATGGGTACAAACTTAGGGGGAGCTCATCAGACTATGGTAGCCAATGAATGGAACGTATCGGGAGGGAGGGGGGGGGGCGGGGGGGGGGGGGGCGAGGCCAAAAGGGTGGGCGACGGACGTGGAAGCGCTTGTGCGCAAGCGGCCAATTACTGCACACGCCAACACAATGGAGAGAGAGGGGGAGTGGGGGGTCTGATACACATGATAGACAAAAGAACGAAAATGCCCATGTTTATACCAATGCTGGCTGAACAATGAAGAGAGTACTGTTAAAATAACTGGGGATGTTAACACTCGGTAAAGTACAGTAAAATAGTGCCTGTCAGATAAGATGGTCCAAAAAATTTGTTATTAAGTCTTTTTTGCGTGGTTGATAACATCTTTCCAATGATTACTAAGTTTGTACCCATCATCACGGTTGAAATTATGTCTGTGTTTGTATATTTGTATGTCTTCGTGTACAAACCTTTGATGGTAGCCGGGAGGTTTGCAGAGAACCTTGGTCTCGGAAAAGACAATTTCATGAGAGCCCACCGAGTTGTAGCAATGATCGGCCACGGCAGAAGAATCAGTTCTGCCGTGTTTCAGATCTGACTTGTGCTCGCGGACACGATCAGAAACATGACGTTTCGTTTCTCCAATGTAGCAATCACCAAAAATGCAACTCAATTTGTAGACTCCAGGATACTGTAAGTCAGGAACGACATCCTTCACAGATGGAATCAGATCACGGATTTTATGCACTGTACTGAATCGGACTTGGATCTTATGTTTGTTTAGAATTTTGGAGATCTTTTTGGTCACGCCAGCTATGTATGGTAACGTGACGTGAACTCGTACACAGAAGCACTCATAGCAGCAACAGCTGCATGGATTAGATTTTCTTGCAATGTTTATTGCACCCGCAGTCACCACTCTTTCTCACCCTCCACCCCTCCCGCCTTCTGTTTCAGAACATGGAATGTGGTACAGCCACATTCACTCGAGGTGTACAGCGTTTCTGTTTACCCACTGGCTTCAACAAAGAGGACTGGTAAATAACTTATGTCGCACCTACAATTAGCAGTGTGAAAGAAGTTCAACGTACATGCGAGGCGAGTTTGTGCTGACGCAGCCAGACAAGCGGGTGCAGGGGCCCTACGGTGGCTAGGAGATGTTAACTACCTTACCTAGGGGAGGCCCAGGACCCAGACAATCGTCACTGGTGTTGGTCGTGAGTGGGAATCGAACTCGGCTCATCAGGTTTATTAGCACAGCGTGCTAACCATTGCGCTGCCGCTCCCCACACCCACACACTTGGGCACACCCACGTGTGTGCGCACGCACACAACAACAACAACCGCCATTCACCACTAAGTGGCAGTGACGTCACCACGACGCTTGTGCCGGGCTATGTGCACCTTGAGGCCATGTAAAGTGTCGAACGCCCGCTGGCAGGAGGTCACTGGGCAGACCCAGATGCCACAGGTCGAATGACTGAAACGACTGGCTGATGCACCCACTTGTGCCCCTTACTGTGCTTTAGCCACCCGGTGCTCTGCTCATTGTTGTGAGTGTCGCTCCTCTGCCCTCAGTTGTTGTTGAAGGGTAACTGCCTCCAACTGCCCAGTAACATCCTTCACGAGCCTCCTCCACAGAGGCCGATCTTGACACCGCTGGTACCAGTCATTGGCAAGTCCACTCAGCTCCACATCCTCCTGTGCCACATCACTCCATCTCTTCTCGAGCCCGTGCTGCGGACATTTCGCCCCATCAATCCGGCCGAACAAAAGCGGTTTAGGCATGCGGTGGCTGAGCATGCGGGCTACATGGCCCAGCCAACGCAGCCTTGCCTGCTGGAGGAGCTCGCCAATGGAACTTTGTCCAGATCTTTCAAGGTTTTGTGAGCTCCTCACACAATCCAGCCTGGTTAAACCCAGGATGGACCGTAGGCAGGCTAGCCTAAATGTTTATAACCGGCGAAGATGTTCCATTTGGGGTGGTCCACGTTTCGCAAGTGTAGAGAAGGGAGGGAATGACCGTGGCCAAGAAGACCTGAAGCTTCGTGCGGAGTGAAATACCAGGTAGCTTCCACAAAGCGTTACGCAACCGATGAAAAGATAATGCCGCTCGACTGATTCAGAGTGAGACCTCTGCTGTTAAACCGAGCCAGTCATGAGCACACTGCCCAGGTATGGGAAACTCTCCGCTCTCTCCACAACTGCCCTACTAATTGGGAGCTGTGGGGGTGGAGTGTCCAATGGTACAAAATATCCAGGCAGGTGCTTAGTTTTGCTGGAGCTGATGGTAAGGCCCCACCTCTTAGTGGCAAGCTCCAGGTTCAGAAGCAGCGCCTCCAACTCCTCCTCTGAGTGAGCCGCAATTACCAGATCACCGGCATACATAACATGGTTGAGCAATAGGGAGCCATTCCTTGACCGCACCCGTGCATCGATTAGCCTCCCATTGTACCTGTATCAGATGAAGATTCCTCCGGTACAGCTATTGAAGGCTTCACGAACTACGTGGTCGAAATAGATGTTAAAAAGTGTGGGAGCCAAGGGAACATCCCTATCGCACCCCAAAGGTGAAAAGGGAATGGCTCCGACTCCTGGCCACGTAGTTTTACCTCGGACCGATCACCATCATGAAGGTCCTTAATGATCATGAGCAGAGTGTCAGGGACTTCGAAAGCACGAAGAACTACCCAGACCTACTGATGGTATCATCGATCTTGACCAAGTCAATAAAGAAGAGATGTAGGTCTTCTTGGAATTCCCTACAACTCTGCTATAGCAGACGGACAGAAAATATGGCATCTGTGCAGGACCAACCTTTCCTGAAACCGCATTGGGGCTCTGCAAGCCTCTCTTCAGCGTGCCTAGCAAGGCGATTTTGAATAATCCTTGCCAGGACCTTTCCCGGCACACTGAGGAGTGAGATACCCCTGTAGTTGTTACAGTCTGTGCGGTCCCCCTTCTTAAAGAGTGGGACCACCAGGCATCCTTTCAGTCCTGCGGAACCCATCCAGTGGTCCAGACTGTTGTTATGATGTCATGTAGAGCAGTCTGTGGAAAAATGCCACCCTCCCTCAGCATTTCGCTTGGGAGATCATCTCCGCCTGGTGCCTTTCCTGGTCTCAAACTCTGGATTGCCTTCAGTTCTTCAACAGATGGCACCTCAGCCAGCTACTCACAGGAGGTGACTTCTTTCAATATTTGAGGCACTGCAGCCTCGTCAGCATCATCCCTACTTTGTCCCACGTTGTTATCCAGGCTGAGGGATGTCCCCTCCCCCAGGACATCACAGAAATGCTCAGCAAATCCGCAAACCTGCTCCTGGGGGTCGGAGATTGGATCACCGTTCCTGGGGGTCGGAGATTGGATCACCGTTCTTTCCCCTACTTTTTTGATGGAATTAAAGAGCGATTTGTGATCGTGGGCCATTGACGCAGACTCCATCTCCTCAGCAATCCGCGACCACCAGCCATCCTTGCAGCCCCTCACGGCTCTTCAAACCTCCAAGCGAAGGCTGCGGCAAGCCTCCTCATTCTCCTACGTGGGATGCTGTAGCCGATGAGAGTGGGCTTGTTGCTTTTTTTCAGCCAGCTTGCACACCTCCTCTGTCACCCAGGGTCTCTGGGGAGGTCTGGACCGTGTACTCAAAGCAGCCATTGCAGCTGCATGAGCCACAGTCCTAAACCTCGCCCATTTCTTCTCGACATCAGGAGGAGTGGGGACGATGCCAACCCCAGCCGCAAGCGATGATGAAATTCTCGCTTGCAACTTTCATCAGCTAACTGAGTCCATGCCACTAAGGGTTTGAAATGGGGTCCTGGGTGTACACCCACCACTGGGTGGAAGAATGGCAGGCGCATCTTTCAGATGACAAGTCGATGGTCAGTGGGCAGATCAGCTCCATGGTAGGTCCTGGTGTCAAGGACATGGGCCCGCATCCGCTGTTCCGTCACTATGTAGTCCAGCAGATGATCTTGCTTGGACCCGGCATACATCCATGATGTTGTGTGGATGCGCCGATGCCGGAATCAGCGTATTGGTAATTACAAGCCCATGGTCTGCACAAAATCTAGCAGCCTCCTGCCATTGTTAATGAGCTGTTCTGGCCCATGCCTTCCAATCACTCCAGACCAGGTGTCAGCATCATGACCAACTCGGGCATTGAAGTCACCCTACAAGATGACTCTATCCCGAGGGGCCACTTTAGCTAGCACCTGTGACAGGAGGTCATAAAAGGCATCCGACTCATTGGCCTTGCCTGCATCCCTCCACAGATGTTTGTCTTCAGTGGGGGCATAAGTAACCATGACCACCACTCCTCGCCTTAGGTTGATGGGAAGGTGAGCCCAAAGTAGCCTGGGGCTTACAGCTTCCCACACCTCACCGCCACGCTCCCACGCCCCTTCATTCTTTTGTTCAGAAGAAGAGCCACACCCTGTTGTTTGGCAGTCTCCTGCCCCGAGAAGAGGACTTTCCACCCCTCATGGTGGCAGGAGCCAGAGCTGGTCCACCGGACCTCCTGAATACCACAGAGATCCAGGCGGTACTGGTCCAGCTCCCGACAGAGGAGTGGCAGAATCTCCTCCGCAGTGAGCGTTCCAACATTCTACGTGGCCACATGTAGTGGTTTTTTGTTGTTTCTGGAGGACCCCCGAGGGTAAAGATTCAATCTCCTGGCTCCGCCAAATGGGGATTGGCCAGGAGACGTCATAGACGCCTATCCCCCCAGGGCCTTATTAATTACAATTTTCCGTCGTAGCGGTAATTAATTGAAGGTTGAGGGGTTACCAGCCCCTCGCACCTGTCCAGAGCCCCCTTTTGGCCGCTGTGGTGGTCACAAACACCATGATGGGAAAGGCCAATCTAAGTTGGCCCTCCCCCCACAGAACTGCCCACGACAACGTTGCCCGTTCGGCACACACATTCAATCCCATTACATCACTACATCTCACGGAGGATTGCTCCGCTGAACAAAATAGTTCCGTGGTTAAATTTTCAAGTGAGAGTTCGCATTTTCAGTCGATGTTAAAACATTTTCATGGAAGCTGATTCATAAGTACGGGTGTTCGTAAGTGCGGGTGTAATTGCAGAATGTTTGTAAGTGCGTGGTGTTCGTAAGTTAGGGTGTTCGTAAAGTGCAGGTTGTCGCAAGTCGGACGTTCGTAAGTCAAGGACTTTGTTTTACATAGCACAGTACCTCGTCTTAACCTACGAGATTTACCAACTTAACAATTTAGCCCGAAATGTTTTACTTTCCACGGCGAGCCATTCAGGCACCAAATGGCGCCCAAGTGTTAGCATCTCTGACTGGCGATAGTCTCTTTCATGTGTCCTCTATTAAAAATGTTTTCCCCACTCGATTTATGGGGACTATTTTAATGATAATATATATTTTGTTTACATTATAAACAACTAATTATACATATAGTATAATAGAAAAGGTAACATACCTTCGCATATCAATAATATACACTTTCACATAGATGTTTGTATAGTATACATAGGAACTTAGTTATTGAGCATCTTATGTATAGGTACTGTACCACGTTAGGATCCACCATCCCATCTTGAGTAGCACTACTACGAGTAGTAGCTTCTGTACCACGTTAGGTTCGGTGCCATGTTAGGATCTACCATCCCATCTCTTGTAGTATTACTACTAGTGTAGTAGGTTCCAGGAGACTTGGACGACGTAGTTGGAGGCACACTTATTTATTAAGCACAAAGTACATAACAGGCCGAGATGTACAACACTTGAAGAGGTATCGGCCCCTTCACCAGTCTAACTGGGAGATCAACACTCTATGTCACAGCTAGCCTACTCCTAGGTCCTCCACTACCGGGCTAGGGGAGGCTAGCTAACCCAGCCCTGGTTAAGCTGGGATTACGGCACCCTGAGTCCCCAGACCGGCTCTTACAAGAGCATCGGCTCTGGGCTCTCGGGGCCACGCCACTGGCTTGCCCTGGTCGGTCCTGAGAAGGACAGCGATCCAGGGGAGTCCCAGGGCCTATCTAGCAGGTCTTCTTGCTTCACTGGTTAAGGCTGAACACTGAACCCCGAGCCCTCTGGCTCACCGCCTTATATATCAACTCCCCCACTGAGGGGTGGGGCCGTGGGGGATCCCAGCTCCGCGTCAGCCCCCCAGGTTGAACGGTGCGGACGTCGATGTAAGCGCCTCTCGGCGTACGGGCATAACCACGCCCAGTATGTTTGTTAAGCCCTCCATAACACCTCTACATCACCCCCCCCCCCCCCCTGTACAGCCCGCAGCCATCCCGGCTGCAACAAAATCTCAATAAAGATGCATTCCCCAAATCCGTGTGTGCCTCGCGTAATTTAACAAGAACAACAACAACAAGAAAGATAAAAATAACCCGACGCACCCCCCCCCCCCGAATAAATACCTCATCCCATAAAAAAAACCAACATATATACAATTTCCAGGACCCCCCCCCCCCCCACTCCGCGACCCCCCGCAAGGGCTGCACAAGCGGCCGTCCTCACAAAAGTCTGCGCATTTTGGCGCGCGTTCTTGCAGCGGGGCCGTCACAAGGGGCAACCCCGGTTGGCCCAGTGGTGGGTGTCAACAGTCCGGGTGCGAGAGAGTCAGGCTTCGCTGCTGAGCGACCCCCGACCCCCCCGGGAGGGGTTGGCGGTCGTGAGCACGTCAATCCTGGTGCACCTGGAGGTGGAACAGTTGGTGGCAAGTTAGGCGAAAGCAGCGAAGTCGGACTCCGGGAGTTGGTGGACCCCTCACATGTTTGGCCATGCGTGTGTGTGGTAGGAACATGGGGCGCAACGAACGGTTTCAACCTGGAGGGGTGCACGAACCACCGACGCTTCCCCCACCGGATATGCACACATTGTGGCCGCAAGACCTGCACAACTTCCACGGGCCCCCGCCACGGCCGCACCAGCTTAGATGAGGTCACCAGTGTTATTTGGGGACAGTGCAACCACGCCTTGTCACCCGGTTTCCACTGGAGCACATGTGCTCGACCCAGCCTGAGCCTCTCATTCGCCTTTTGGCGAAGTTCTGAATTCTGGATGGCCGCCTCCCGCCCCTCTGTCAATTTAGCGATGTTGAATTTGACATGGTCGGTCAATTTAGATTTAGCATGCGGCGTGGAGATCTGCAGCTGAGTCGCGACAGGTGGGTTAGCCTCGCGGCCATATATTAGGAAAAAGGGCGAAAATCCGGTCGCCGAATGCGGAGCCATTCTGTATGCCGCCAAAACCCCCGGAATATGAAGGTCCCAATCGGTCTGGGATTCAGAGACCTGTTGGGACAGCATGGACGTGATAGTCCGATGCAGACGCTCCATCATCCCGTCAGTTTGCGGATGATATGGGGAGGTACGAATTTTTTTCGTTCCCAGGAGCTCGCATACTTCGTGGAGAAGTTTACCCGAAACATCTTTACCCTGGTCGGTCAGCAGCCGCTCCGGAGCACCTTTGTCGAGGACGTAGCCCTGGACAAAGGCCTCCGCGATGGCTGCTGCCGACTGGTTGGCGAGGGGCCAGGCCATAAGGCCATCGCGTAAAATATTCTACCCCGGTCAATAGGTATCTATTTCCCCTAGGTGTAGCGGGGAATGGGCCCAGAATATCAAGTGCAACGAGCTTGTTAACCCAGGAAACTTTGATAGACTGCAATGGTGGGTTGGACCCCCATGCTGGTGGCTTCCGTTGCGCGCACTGAGTACACGACCCTAAAAGCTCATCCACGTCCCTTGCCATGCCCGGCCAAGAAAAATCCAGCTGGAGCATGGCAAGGGTTTTGTGAGTCCCCAGGTGAAGGAGTCGCTCGTGCGCAGCCCACACCACTCTACCCCTCAATGCGGAAGGCACCACCAGCCGGTGGCGGCGGGATCTCCCGTCCCAATGCATCAAAAGACCCTGAAATAACCCCCACGAGTCGACATTTTCCGCCCCCCGACCAACTCCCCCGATGCGACAGCGCAAAGCGAGGAGGGAGGTGTCCTCCATTTGGAGGCGCCCCCACTCCGCAACAGACAATCCCAGCAAAGAATCCCTCCCTTCTTGCTCAATAGGACCGGTAATCAAAGGTGCATCAGCGGCGGCCACAAGGACCGAATCAGAGATCATATTCGGAGGTCTGCAACGCACCGAACCCAGGAGGCAAGCGCACTCGGAGGTGGGCGGCAAACGCGACAGAGCGTCTGCGTTCGTGTGGCGAACGCCCTTACGATAAGCAGTTTCAAAATCGAAATCTTAGAGAATCTCCAACCATCGAAACAATTGTCCCAATGGCTGTTGAACCCGCAATGCGTACTGCAGCGCCGCATGATCTGTGCGGACGGTGAAATGTTGACCATACAGATATGGGCGATATTGCTGAATGAAGTAAACAATTGCCAATAGTTCCCGACGGGTAACACAGTACCTTTGTTCCGCCGGAGACAACACCCGACTGCCGTACACAACCACATGCTCTACGCCCCCAACAACCTGCGAAAGCACGCCCCCAATGCCCGTGTTGCTTGCGTCTGTATCGAGCAAGAAGGGTTTTGTAAAGTCAGGGTAACTCAATGGCGGAGCCCCCACTAGGGCGTCCCGGAGGGAGCGAAAAGCAGCCTCCTCCTCCTGACCCCAATGAAACTTGACCCCCTTGGATGTCAAGGCATGTAAGGGTTTCGCAATCGTAGCGAAATCATCGACAAACTGTCGGTAATATGACGCGAATCCAATGAAACTCCTGACCTCCCCCACCGAGGTGGGAGTCGGCCAGGAGCTGACACATTGCGTTTTGGCGGGATCTGTGGCAATACCTGAACGTCCGACAATCTGACCCAAATACCGCACCGATTCGCGGAGCAAATGACACTTCTGGGGCTTGAATTTCAAATTAGCAGCCCGCATTTTGAAAAAAACGGCACGCAACCTCTGGAGGTGTTCATCGAATGTTTTACTAAAGACGATGACATCGTCTAAGTAAATTAAACATGAATCCCATTGCAACCCAGCCAGGACCAATTCCATTAATCACTGAAAAGTTGTCGGCGCTGAATGTAGCCCCATCGGCAAGCGGTTAAATTGGAAAAGGCCGTGCGGCGTACGGAAAGCAGTTTTCGGTTTAGATTCATCATCCAGAGGGAGCTGCCAGAACCCGGACAATAAATCCAATGTGGAGAAGAACCGCGCTCCCGCCAGGGCATCAAGCGATTCATCCATCCGAGGAAGCGGGTATGCGTCGGCTACAGAAATCTTGTTTAGCCGACGAATATCAACACAAAACCGCAATTAGCCGTCATGTTTTTTAACTAAGACGATCGGCGCACCCCAAGGGCTGGTAGAAGGGGATATAATATCAGCAGCTAGCATGTCGTCTACGGCCGATTTGACATGATCCTTTTCGGCGGGACTCAACCGAAAAGGATTTTGGCAGATTGGCACGCTGTCACCCGTGTCAATATGGTGTCGCAGCAGTTTAGTACACCCAATATCGTATTTGTTTTGACTAAAAACGTCGGAAAACTCGCGCAGGAGGATTCGAAGCCTCTCACGCTGTGAGTCGGACAGGTCCGATGATCCCGCACAAAGCGCATCCAGCCACCCCTCATCACGGTCCGAATGCGGTCGCGTCGGCGGAGCGGCGCTCACCTGACCAATGACCGGTTCCTCACAGGGTACCGGCGTCGCATGCGCAAGCATGGTCCCTTGAGGAACCACAGCCGTTCGCGATCCCACATTGAGGACCGCAATGAAGGGGTCCCCGTCCCCTTTCACAATGGTCTGGGCTGCTATCAATTCGGGTCCGTTGACACCGGCCCTAGATGGTCCCAACAGAACCCCCCGATCCCCAACGCCCTGGGCAAATGGTCGCCGCAGCCTAAGAGGCACGAGCATCTGAGCTCCCGGCGGTACGCGTACCGTCCTCGCAACCAGCGCCTGTACCGTCGCAAATGCCGTATGGACAGTAGCGGGGGAGGACAAAAACATCATACGTTGGCCCGACGGGAGTTCGATGCAACCCTGGTCGACCAAGATACGAATCGGCATTTTGGCCAAGAAATCCGTCCCCAACAGGCACGGAACCGCCAGTGAGGAGGAGACCAATATCGGGCCAGATAATTTGATGTCCCCAATACAAATTTGCGCACGGATCTGTCCAATAATGCCCAGCGAGCCCCCATTAGCAGCGTAGCATGGAACATCAACGGGGAGCAAAGGACGGCTTTGAACGGGGAGAATGTTATGAATCAAATCGGACACAATAGTTGTCGATGCTCCCGTATCAACTAAGACCCGCACCTCAACCCCATCAATATGCCCTACAACGACCGACGACCCTGACAACGCGGCGACAACGCGATGGGCCAACTCGGACCACTGGCCTGGTTTGAACGCACTCCCCACTGTGGCACATTTCGGCGCGATGACAGGCAATTTTTGACCCCCGTTCATTGCAGTGCGTGAGTGTGTCACAGGTGTGTGCGTAGGCCAAACATGTGTGGTGCCACGACTTGCCGGAGTTTGCTGGTGAGGCTTGGGCCCGACGTCCGGCCGAGGCGTCGCCCCACGCTGTCGAGGAGCCCGGCATCCCGAAGCCACATGGCCCCGGAGGCTACAGTTGTAGCAGCGCGTGAGCGCCCCAGACGGCTTGGGCTGATCCTGGCGGCTCGGTCCGTCCCGAGCCTGTCGTCCCCCGGCTCTCCACTCCATCGGGCGATCCACAGCGCAGACCTCTTCCGATGGGAGGGTGGTTGTAGCCACGGTATGCCCGGCCGCCGCCTTGCTGGCCTTGCGACGCTGGGACAGCAAGTTAGCGTAGATGTGCCGCGCGGCCCACAGGGAACACATCTCCGTGTCGTCTTGCGCCAAGACGACAATGTCCAAATCGTCCGCCAACAGCAGTATCTTCTCTGCCACCATGGCATCCACCCCTTCCTCGTCCATCCGAGGAAAATCCGCCTTCGCTAGGGCAGGAGAGCTGTGCGGTATGCCAGAGGCGATTCCTTGGCGCCCCGCTGGCGATCGTAGAACAGCTGCCTGCAGTCCGAAGGTGGTCCATAGACTGCAGACAGGAGTTGAAGCGCCATTTGCAGCGTGGCGCGCTTCGCCCTTGGCGCCGAGGTGAGGGTAGCGAGGGCGTCACTGTCGAGCATCGCCGGTAGCGCGCGTAGCGCCTCGTCATCTGTCCATCGTGCCATTTCTTGGTGAGCAAGGAAGCGTCTTCGGAAGCCTCCCCAGTCACCGTCTTCCCCCACGAACTCCTTGAGAGGTGGTAATCGCTGCTGTAATGCGGCGTCCGCAGTTGAAGATCACGCCCCGTCGTTCCCGCCACTCCGTACAGTTTTGGCGGGAAGGGCGGGTGCCATCGGCGGTCGCTCTCCTGGTGACACACCGGCCGCCATTGACAACGTGGCGGTTCCTGGTTGGCGAGAGTCGGTCGCCTGACGTAGCCCGGCCCCGCCCTCAGCACCCACTGTACTGATGGCGGCAAATCCGACTTCCAGGCCCGTAGAAATGGCGGGAACCGGCGCCACGTGTCGTCCGTCGTCGCCCCGTGCCGCTCCTCCAGCCCCCAGGCGAGTAATTTCCTCCAACGTGGCGGCTGCCGCGTAGAGTAGCTCCGCCAGGCGGGAGTGAGCCAGCCGTAGTCCATCAGCCGACGGTCCCCACCCGTCCTGCCGTTGCGGTGTGGGTGGACTCGGCCCCGGTTGCTCGGATTCACCCTCTGCAATCTCAGGCTCTGAGTCGGCTGAAGTTTCCTCCTCCCCCGGTTCCCTGGTACGAGCCGTCCGTCTTGTATCCATCCTTAGAAGACCACTTCTGACGCCAGTTGTAGTAGGTTCCAGGAGACTTGGACGACGTAGTTGGAGGCACACTTATTTATTAAGCACAAAGTACATAACAGGCCAAGATGTACAACACTTGAAGGGGTATCGGCCCCATCACCCGTCTAACTGGGAGATCAACACTCTATGTCACAGCTAGCCTACTCATAGGTCCTCCACTACCGGGCTAGGGGAGGCTAGCTAACCCAGCCCTGGTAAAGCTGGGATTACGGCACCCTGAGTCCCCAGACCGGCTCTTACAAAAGCATCGGCTCTGGGCTTTCAGGGCCACGCCACTGGCTTGCCCTGGTCGGTCCTGAGAAGGACAGCAATCCAGGGGAGTCCCAGGGCCTATCTAGCAGGTCTTCTTGCTTCACTGGTTAAGGCTGAACATTGAACCCCGAGCCCTCCGGCTCACCGCCTTATATATCAACTCCCCCACTGAGGGGTGGGGCCGTGGGGGATCCCAGCTCCGCGTCAGCCCCCCAGGCTGAACGGTGCGGACGTCGATGTAAGCGCCTCTCGGCATATGGGCATAACCACGCCCAGTGTGTTTGTTAAGCCCTCCGTAACACCTCTACACTAGTAGTAGGTTCTATACCATGTTACGATCCACCATCCCATCTCTAGTAGTACTACTAGTAGTAAGTTCTGTACCATGTTTGGATTCACCATCCCATCTCTAGTAGTACTACTACTAGTAGTAGATTCTGTACCACGTTACAATCCACCATCCAATCTCTAGTCGTACTAGTGTAGTGTAATAGCACCGGCTGGTGGACAACAGCAGCAACTGTGGTGGACGGATAGTGCACACGCCGGTGAGCGTGTGCACCGTGTGTTGGCAGGGCGGAGAAACTGGGGCAAGGGTCACGGAGGACCCTGTCTGGAAGCCCCAGGAAACTGCTAGTGGGATCGAGAAGGGAGGCGCGGCCAGGGCGGAGTTAGGCCGCGCTAATAGAATAGGAGCTGAGAGCAGGAGCTCGAGGCCGCCGGTTCTGGGATTTGATTCGTCTCGTCGTCGCTGTCGTCTCGTCGCCGTCGTCACCGTCGTCGCTGCAATCGTCGCTCAATATTGCGCTGCCAGATATTTGTTGGCTGTCTCAGTCAGCGCCGTCAGCGGTAGATGGTTAGCATTGTGTATAGGCTAGGCTAAGCAACTGTAGAGAGTGTGCAAGCGAGACTGTGAATGTTCTAAATAAAAAAGGTGCCTCTTACAAACCTCGTCTCCGATTCATTGACACTACACTACTACTAGTTGTAGGTGCTGTACCACGTTACGATCCACCATCCCATCTCTAGTAGTACTACTACTAGTAATAAGTTATGTATCACGCTACGATCCACCATCCCATCTTTAGTAGTACTACTACTAGTAGCAGGTTCTATACCATGCTACGATCCACCATCACATCTCTAGTAGTACTACCACTAGTAGTAGGTTCTCTACCACGTTACAATCCGCCCAAAAATTATTCTATTTACGTAGGGCAATTCCCCAGTTTATGATGTCAAGGATGTGTTCCTGAAAGGTGCGATGACGAATATCGAATGAATGTGAATCAAAGCATTTTTTTTCATAAGAACTAAACAAAAACAACAGAGGGTATAGTGACACTGTGTATTTATGCGTGCATCTTCATTCTAGAGACCTCCACGTACCCACAACGTCACATTAAATTACAAAAAATACTGTACTCAACAAGAGTGTACAATAGGACATTTTAACACAAATTATACAAGGTACAATAAGATACAGTACAATATTTTAAAAATTTACAAAATGCAGTACATAAATAATATATTGTACTCTGTACAGCAGAGTGCATTTATTTACGCGCGACGCTAAATAGTTCGCATGCAGGGTTAGTAGCAGGTGGAGGTGAAGGCTGAGAGGCGACGGATAACAAGAAAGGACGAACGATGCCATCAGCGACCTAAGTGTGTGGGCTTGAGGCGACGCAAATTGGGTAGCGATGTTAAGAACAAAGTGACGACGTATTTTCGAAATGACGCAAAAGGCGGGGGGGGGGGTAGAAACGTAAATTGGGGTATTGTTGTACTTTCGACGTATTGCTGGGCGTTGAGCGAGTGGAGGGGAGTAGAGAGATGAGATGGGGGGTCAAGAGAGTACTGGGTTGGTGGAGGGGGAGTGAAACGAGAGGGGAGCTGAAGGCAGGAACGAGTCCATGGAGGATCTTAAAGACAGCGAGGGTGATCCTGTACTTGATCCACTAATTAATCGGGAGTCAGTGGAGGGATCATAAACAAGACCACAACTTTACCAACGAACATAAAGGTATAAATGAGGATCATGAAAAATACTCCCAGTTATATGGCACCATACTCCCTAAAGTGGCACTTTATATTAAATTTTCGGGTGTTACAGTGGTGAGATGTTAACTACCTCACCTCATATACAGGAGGTCGTGGGTTCGACCCTGACGGCTGTATATTTGTAGTCTGCGTGTCTCTCTCCCCGTGGTCGCATGGATTTTTCTCTGGGCCCTCCGAGTTTTCCCTCCACATTTAGAATCAACATCACGCGTTTAGAGTATGTGGCTGTTATACATTTCCACGCGATAAGCCACTTTGTTGAGCTATAATTTGTGATAGCCAGGTTCGTTTCTGAAAAAGAGCTTTATAGCTAGCTCAGTGGGCCTTATCTGGTTAAAAAAACAGTTTAGTTTAATTAAAAAATACTAAAAACAGTTAAAGCGAGGTAGGTTTCACTCCACTTGACGAAGACTTCTGAGTGGGAATGAACCGCCTCCTTCACCACGGCGCAAAGGGGGAAGTGGTGGCACTCGCTCCCTCACCTCACTGACTGGGGTGTGAGTAACAGAGCTCAGCCTCTGTTGACGACCTCTGCGAAAAGGGAGGTATAGGAGCCTACGTAGCTAATTTTTCAATTGCAAAAAGCGTTAATTTTGGATAGGCACAATTTCCTGGTAAATTCCAATTGCCCGTACGTTAGCATTCCAAATAAATGCATCATCCCAATGTGAACAACCACAACATCCTCTGATAAGAATACAGTGATATAAACGATACCAAGTATGCTGTACCAAGATAGCGTCAGATTCAACTCGCATGGCAAACAGCAAATCCAGTGCACGTTAGAATAAATGTACTATGTGTATGTAAGTTTAACTTCTTTCACACCGTACATAGCCAACTGCGCTAATCCGAGGTGTGGATCCAACCGTGCCATATATGTAAATGCGCCTGATTAAAGCAGAAAACATCTCGTGCAAGATTCAACAAAGAGACAACTATATAAATCCAATCGACAAAACAGACCTGGATGTGATAATGTACAATCTTGCTGCTAAAATGCCTTCCCATGCCTTATCGGTAGTTGATCGGGGGGTTTTGAGTAACCACCTCGCTGGCCAGTGCGGGTTTGTGAGGGGCAAGACTGGTTGATTTAATTATTTATTGCTCGCCACCGATTTCAGGCCATGTGTTTGTAGTGCAGCGCACCAAGTATCGCGCAACTGCTCCACTTCCATACGCCCTGGGCATCATTACTGCACCACACACAGACATTTATGTACACAACATGAAAAATCGCCCGTGTGGACTCCCGCAGTGCTACACGGACCACATCACCCATTGCCCTCCCTTCTTAGGCGCTCGCTCACACCCCACGACACCATGAACTCACCACACGCCGTCATCTCTCGCCACCCGACAGCCGCATGGACACGAACCCCGCTCCCCGCGACCGACTCCTCTGCGCTCTCAGCCTCAGGCGCCCGCCGACGCCCGCCGCCGACGCCATAAGTGGCATCGGGAAGTCTCCTCCAGCAACTCGGGAGCAGCTCGGGGGTCACCGCCTTCTGGTGGGCCACCTCCACGGCAGCCAATTAGATCCACGCGTTCTACCGCGTCACTCTCCCCCCCCCTCCGTCATCCTCAAGCGGCCTCGGCAGTGACACGTGGCACGGTCGCTGGCCATTGTCGAGGTTTACAATCGTTTCAATGGAGATTGAAAACTAATTTCTTTAGAACTGCTTTTTGGTTTGTTCATTTTGTCCTTCGCCCCGCACCTCCGATTAACACCGTTGGCTATGTACAGTGCCAAAGAAGTGTAACATACTACACTATACACTACTTTATACACTACTGTATTAAACACTATACACTCATTATTCTAAACGCTACTATATACAACACTGTACATTACTATATACTACTCTCTACACTACTATGGACTCTTTACTACGATACACGACACGACGATGCTAAATGTAAAACTAATTTCTTTAGAACTGCTATTTTACTCTTTGGTTCTTTCGGTAAAGTCACGTAGAAAGAAAATAAATTAAATAATAATAGAATACGACGTTTCGATTGCAACACAAGCAACCATCATCAGGTAAGAATTAATGAGAAAACAAACATGGTAAACTTAGAAATATAATGCAATACAACACAGAGAGTCGTCTAGCACAACAGTCAACACCCTACCTGGTTGAATACGTTCTTCCAAAGATTGCTAAATTTGAGAGAGAGAAAAAACACAGACATGGAGATAAATAGGCAGACACAAGCAGAGAGAGAGACACACAACCTAGGGAGGTACAGCCTCTGGGCTAACGTACCCGAGCCACTGGGGCTAACTGCTCCTGTAGCCCTCCGGCTAGCGGGAACTGGGGGAGGCTGACTCGACCCAGCCAAGGTGCAAGTCAGGACCCTGGCCCATCCAGACCCAGCCCTGAGAAGGACGTCGAGTTGAGGGATCCTCAGGGTCCTAGCCTATTGACCACCGGCCTCATTGAGCCCAGGCCCTAACAATAGAACATAGCAGCGGGTAATGAGGAACACACAGGGTGCCGCTCCCATTGGAGTAGAACCACCTGAGGTTGGTCAATTAATAGAACAATAGATCCATATAACAATAGATTGGCATATTCTTTTACGTGACGAACCGTACTAATTGGCTGTTTCGGGTAGTGGCAGGTGTAATGACAAATTCATTTTCATACGATCTAACCTATTTATATTTCATCTTGATTTGAAGCTTTCATGACTGCAGGAATCCATACTCTATGTATATTTTTACGAGCGAGAAGTACCCGCCGTTGCCCGGGTTTTCAAAATATTTTAAAACTACTCTTAGACAATCTAACAGCAGTGCGTACTGACTGTGGTGGTACCTGCTATGATTACAGCAGTGCATACTGTTGTGGTACCTGCTATGATTACAGCAGTGCATACTGACTGTGGTAGTACCAGCTATGATTACAGCAGTGCATACTGTGGTGGCACCTGCTTTCACTGCAGCAATGCATACTGTGGTGGTACCTGCTATGATTACAGCAGTGCATACTGACTGTGGTAGTACCAGCTATGATTACAGCAGTGCATACTGTGGTGGCACCTGCTTTCACTGCAGCAGTGCATACTGTGGTGGTACCTGCTATAATTACAGCAGTGTATACCGACTGTGGTGGTACCTGCTATCACTACAGTAATACATGCTGAATCTATAGCAGTATTTATCGACTCTATAGCACAAAGTACTCACCTGACGGAGTGGCGTGGTGAGGCCTAGTCCCATGCAAAGCCTCCGGCCTCGCCTAGGTTGTCCAGCCGGCCGAGGTGGCACCGTGGCAGGCTGGGGCTGGGCTGCTACCTCTGACCCCTCCCCCACCATCACGATCTCCCCGGCCGCTCTACAGTAATATCTACGGCCACTAGTGGTAGCATCTAGCGACTGTATAGTAGTAATAACTGCACGCATCGGGGTGGGGGGACATCACACAGTAAAGAATTAACGTCAGCGTTTAGTGTATTTTTATAGCATTTTTAACGCGAAAGAAAATGTCCCCCTCACTCCCACCGAAGGCGTGCGACTTGGCATGGGCCATCCCCCCCACCAAAGTCGCGTAAGTTGGTATGGTCATGCATGCGTCATAAATAAATAAGTAAATGCTAAGCACACAAAAATCACACTAAATCGCTAATTAAACCAATTTTAATTTGAAAAAGGAACAGCGCTTGCTCACCGCGGGGCATACGGCTTGATACCTATTTTTTTTACTTAAATTCCACCGTTGGAGAGGCAAATCGTTTACAAGCGCGCGAACAGACACAAACCCACAAATAAACCCACAAACAGACAATGTTTATCTTTTATATATGTAGATTATGGATATTGATTCTAGATTTGAAGCTTTCGTGACTGCAAGGATTCATATTCTTAGGTTTTTTTCGGTAAAGTCACGTAGGTAAAAAATAAAAATTTATAAAAGTAAATTAAAATTAAATGAAAATCACGTTTCGGAGGCAACACAAGCTTCCGTCTTCAAGTGGAACCGTCACAGCACGACATCTGTATCAAGTAAATGAGAGATTACTAGATACCACTCCG
Source organism: Lampetra fluviatilis (assembly GCF_964198595.1). NCBI lineage: Eukaryota > Metazoa > Chordata > Hyperoartia > Petromyzontiformes > Petromyzontidae > Lampetra > Lampetra fluviatilis. The sequence continues at coordinate 6,288,848 of NC_136342.1, read as the reverse complement.
TATATATAATGGTTGAGGGGGGGGGGGAAGGTCCAGGAACGGCCCACTTCTTATTATTATGGTAAGGTGCGGCTTGAGACTACGGCTAGACTACATAACAAATAACTGAGCCATTATTATGGAGAGGAGCGGCTTGAGACTACGGCTAGCCTACATAACAAAATGCTGCAAATGAGACCGAGCCTCTGTCATGTAGATGGTAAAAGCACAAAAGCAGGTCAGGAAGAAACAGCCTCCTGCTATGTTGTTTGTTGAGTAAAACTTATAGCAGGAAACCAGTGTGTGAAAAAAGAAGCTAAACCTGGTAAAACAAAACTGGCTGTCTATCAGTAACCTGTACAGTAACTCAAGAATAGTTGTCTGTCAAATAAGATGGTCCAAATAAGTGTAGTTAAATCTTTTTGCATGGTTAATCACATCTTTCCAATGATTACTCAGTTTGTAACCATCATCACGGTTGAAATTATGTCTGTGTTTGTATATTTGTATGGCTTCGTGTACAAACCTTTGATGGTAGCCAGGAGGTTTGCAGAGCACCTTGGTCTCGGAAAAGACAATTTCATGAGAGCCCACAGAGTTGTAGCAATGATCGGCAACGGCCGAAGAATCAGTTCTGCCGTGTTTCAGATCTGACTTGTGCTCGCGGATACGATCAGAGACATGACGTTTCGTTCTCCAATGTAGCAATCACCGCAACTGCAACTCAGTTTGTAGACTCCAGGATACTGTAAGTCAGGAACGACATCCTTCACAGATGGAATCAGATCACGGATTTTATGCACTGTACTGAATCGGACTTGGATCTTATGTTTGTTTAGAATTTTGGAAATATTTTTGGTCACGCCTGCTATGTATGGTAACGTGATAGTTTTGGTCGGAGTTTCATGTGGCTGTTTCTGTATGGTGGGAGAAACAGCTTGGCGGATGGTGCGGTCAGAGTATCCGTTCATCCTGAGGGCCCGATGTACATGTCTTAATTCACCGGCCAGGTGGTGTTGGTCAGAAATGCCATGAGCTCTGTGGTATAGCGTTTTGATGAGAGAATTCTTTTGAGATGGGTGGTGGTGGGAATCCGGATTCAAGTAGGAATCTGTGTGGGTGGCTTTCCTGTAGATAGAATGTTCCAAGGATCCGTCAGGCCTCCTCTCAAACAGAATATCCAAGAATGGTAGTTTACCGTCTTTCTCCACTTCCATGGTGAATCTGATGGATGGGTGTCTAGAATTGATGTGGTGCCATTCCAGGTAAAATAAGTGTTGGTGAGGCAATGCCTAACCAGCGCAGGTACATCAGAATTCAATCCATGTTGGACTAAGTCCTCAATTATTGTTAGGGTGTCCGGTACTGGGACTTTGGTAAACAGAGATACTACATCAAAACTGACGAGGATGTCATCAGGAGATAGTACCATGTCCTTAACCACAGAGACTAATTGGGTTGAGTTGAGTACTGCCGAAGAGTTCTTGCCTGTGAAGGGAAGCAGAGTATCTGATAGAAACCGGGCTAGTTTGTAGGTAGGAGAGTTTATCGTCGACACGATGGGCCGTAGCGGGGTGCCTTCTTTATGGATCTTGGGAAGACCATAGAGTCTGGGAGGTCTTGCCGCCGATGGTTTTATAGAGGGACGTTTGGTTATTTATTTTTATTTTACTTTTATTAATTTTAATTTTAATGTTTTACCTACGTGACTTTACCGAAAAAACCTAAGAATATTATGTATATTGGTTGTGTTAAACTAACAATAGATCCAGAGGAGTTTAAAAGGGGACCCCTGCCCCCTGAATGGGGCGGCAGGGGCTGGCTGAGCGCTCTGCGTGTTGCTGGCTGGGCTCCATGCTGCGGTTTAGCGGATTTTATCGCGACGTTTTTACACACCTTTATTGAACTTGCCGTCTTGTCTGTTTATATTATTTTTTATTATTTTAAATACATGCTTTGATGATGATGGTGGTGAACCCCTAATCTGCTGTTGTCGCTCTGGAGAGCTCTTAGCTGACCGACCTCATAACACTTCTTTCCTGTGCAACATGTATCACCGCCCCCTTTCACGCCTTTCTTTCAGTCATCTTTCTGTCATGGGTTTTTTTTTCTTCTGGGCGTGGGCCCTGATAGTCCCGCAGAAGATGTCAGGGTGGGGTAAGCGGACACCGTGGCGCTAGGTGGGCAATATAAACGTGTTAAATAATATTATGCGTGAGAGTCATCGGGTAAATAATCACGAGTGTATGATTATGCCAAATATAAAATAACCACGAGAACATTTAAATCCATACGGTAACCTAGAACAATATATAGAAGACCTTTCGAAACTCAATAATCGTAAACCACGTGGTTTACAAGATTACGTGCAGAGCGTCCATTGTATTTTTTGTTATTTGCTTGCGGTTACAAGCGAGTTAGGATACACCACAAAAAATGGACAAAGAAACCTTATGGTGGGACCTCGGGGTCAAGAATAAACGGAAGTAAAAATTGTAATTAATATATTTATTTTTGGCGACTCTGTCCCACCACGCACATAAACGCCTCGACCCACCGGAAATCAATCCTCTCGTTCTTCACCGAGCATCCGTCGTTGCCAAATTTGCCGTAGTCATAAACAGAGGAATATATTTCCGTATTGTTTGCCTTCAACAGACATAAAATTACGTCGCAACGCATTGTATTCAAGAGCCGGGGGCTTATGGGACCCCAGGGTCCCGCCATAAGGTTCAAAACGTATGAGTAATGAACATATTGATGTTCATTACTCATACGTTTATTTCTCAGAACCATGTTGGCAAAGGGGGTACTCGGGTGAAACTAAATTCACGGGGGGGGGGGTACAGTAGCAGCCAAACAAGGTTGAGAATAACTACTGCCTTACACTTTACTTCAATCCTGGCGTGTCTCGCACAACCCTATATCACCCCCTCCCTCCATACGCCGTCTCTAGCTTTCTCAACCTATCCTGCTCTAACTCCCATGGGAGTTAGGGACGCCTCGATGGCGAGATGTGGGTTTGACCCGATCCTGACCCTTGTTGTATATTTGTAGATTGTGTGTCTCCCCGTGGTCGCGTGGATTTTTTTTACCCGGGTCCTCCGGTTCTTCCCTTCACCTTTAAAATGAACGTGCGTTTGAAGTATTTGGCCGCTATACATTTCCACGTGATAAGCCACTTTGTTTAGCTATCATTTGTGATATCCAGCCAAAAACAGCGATACAGGCTCACTGGGGCGTACCTGGTAATAAAAAAAGTTTAGTTTTAGTTTGATGGAGTGTAATGCCCCTCGAATGTATACTTTGTTTTGACCTAACACGAACGCAAGGGAAAAACATACCAGGCACATGAAGATGAGGATAAAACCGCACAACGCGACACTAAGCCATGTGCATCCTCCCCTGATAAGCCCGTATTTCACAACAAAAGAGGAAGATGAAGAGAGAGAGCAAAATAGAGAAGAGAAAATAACTAATCCATCTCTGACAATTTTAACACCGCAACATCATCCCAACTCAACATTTTACGAGAAGCCCCTTAACTTCATAATTGAGGTTTTTTTAGTTGGATCGCGCAAACATAAATGCGTCGTTGACCCCACCATTACCCAACACAAACAATTAGTAAGGTTCGTCGCGTGAATAAAACACGCCAATGCGTTACCAGCTCAGTACACCGGAGTCCACCCGTCAGGACTCGGCTTGCACAAAGTCCACCAGTGAGGACCCAAAGTCCACCTGTGACGACCCGGAGTCCACCTGTGACGACCCAGAGTCCACCCGTGATGACCCGGGGTTCACCCGTGAGGACCTGAAGTCCACCTGTGTTGACCAAGCCTCCATGGAGTCCACCCCCGAGGACCTGGCCTGCGATGACGAGGTGTTGACGAGGTGTTGACGAGGTGTTGACGAGGTGTTGTTCGATGTTGATGGAGCCGTCACCTGTGACAGAGAGAGAGACGTGGACATACATATGTAATAAACGACTGGACCACGATGTCTGGCTCAGTGTCCTTTATTATTCGGTTCGTGCTGTACACCCACACGGCTGTCTTTACTCTGTAGCTTCTCCACGGTGCTGACTCCAATGTCGGACCGATCCACAACAGCAGCTCTGCTGCTGTTTCTCTCACACAGCCCCCCTTGGCTGTACTCTCTGCTGCTCTTCTCCCTCCGCAGCTCTCACAGCTTCTTGCTCTCTCTCTCTCTCTCCGCAGCTCCTCCTGGCAGCCACACCGCTGCCTCTAACAAGCAGCCCCCTCTCTCTCTCTCTCCGCAGCTCCTCCTGGCAGCCACACCGCTGCCTCTAACACGCAGCCCTCCTGGCTGTCTCCTCCCCAGCTGCACACCACTCCGCAGCTTCCTCTTATCTTCGGGGTTGGCTCCCGATCGCCGTCGGCGCCCCCCCTCTCCACACTTGCCCGCGTGGCCTCACTCTTTTCCGCTCACACCCCGACTACCTTCCCCTTCCGGTTTACCCGCTTAAAGCCCCGAACCTTACCCCCACGTCACATGACTCCACCCCCCGTGACGTCACCTCCGGAAGGTCGCTTACGCCCGCATTACACCACCCTCCCCCGTAGAAAAATCCCAGCCGACCTCGGCTGACCAATAGCAAATCGTAATGCGGCGAACCGAGCTTCCCCCCCTAAAGGACACTAAGCATATAATGTAACAGCAAGAACAACAACAACGCAATCAACATCAACGATCGTACAAAAGCATGCAATAAATACAACTGTAAGAAAAAAATAACAAGACAGCAACAATCAACGAAACGTAAGCGATTTGGAACGTGTGCGGGTCGCCGGCCCGTCCCGGACGGTCGGCGGCCCACTCGCAGAACGGGAACGCGATGAAAGTCGAGGAACGACAGGGGGTAATCCCCCTGTCGCAGCTGGAAGTCCACCGCCGTCCCGTGTCTCTAAAGAGTTAGTCTTGGGCTTGTCCTGTGACCGTGCCCGCAGCTGGGTCGGAAGGGCTGCAGGGCTCGAAGGTCCCGCAGACCTGGCAGGCGTCCTCCGAGCAGGGCCCCTCGTCCCCCGCAATGTCACGGCCGGCCTGTCTGGAACAGGTACGACAGGCGCTCTAGCGAGATCAATGGACGCAGGCAGGGGAGAGTCAGCAGCAACAGACCCCGGCAAGGCAATATTGGGGGATGACGCATCATGTAAGGGAGCAACATATGGTTTCAAGCGCGACGTATGCACAACCCAGCGACGAGACCCAATCTGGACGCGTGCTGTCTGTGGGTTGGGAACCGCAATGAGGCGTACGGGACCATGCCAGGGTTTGTGCAATTTCGGCGAGGTCCCCGGACGTACCTGTGGACAATGAAGCCAGGCTAGGTCCCCAACCTTCCAAGGGCACTCCCCCTCAGACCGTCGCGCATATCGCTCGTTCCGGGCCTGGGCTTTGGCCGTAGCCACGCGGGCATTCTCCCGCGCCTCCGTGACTCGGCGAACCGTGTCCTGGATGTATTCAGGAAGTGGTTTCCGAGGTCCCTTCACCCCAGTTCCCAATTGCACATCCACCGGCGGCACGTTTTCCCGACCATACATAAGGTAAAACGGCGAATATCCTGTAGCCGCATGAGGCGTCATCCTGTACGCCGAAAGCACCCCGGGGATGTGCAGATCCCAATCTGATTGTTGTTCACTCACGGTATGGCAAAGCATGGCAGACAATGTCCTGTTCAGCCGTTCAACCATACCATCCGTCTGCGGATGGTATGGGGATGTCCGTACTTTCTTAGTCCCAAGGCCCGCGCACACTTCCGCCAATAATTTAGAAGAGAAATTCCTGCCCTGGTCCGTGAGGAGTCTCTCAGGCGCCCCCTTATCCATAATATACCCAAACAAAAAGGCGTCGGTAATGGCCGCGGCCGACTGATCGGGCAACGGCCAGGCCATCGGCCAACGGGAGAGGTACTCAACCCCTACCAGCAAATATTTATTACCCCTCGCCGATGGTGGAAAAGGTCCCAATATGTCCAGTGCCACCAATTCATTGACTCAAGACACCTGAATCGACTGGAGAGGCGGCACGTAAGGATGTTTCGGCGGCTTACGTTGTGCACACGCAGGGCACGCGCGCACGTGCCCTACGACATCTGTCGCCATGCCGTGCCAAAAATAATGACGTTGCAACGTCAACAAGGTCTTCTGCACCCCTAAATGTAAGAGAGTGTCACAATGGAGGGTTCTAATCAACTCGAACCGCAAGGACGTTGGTACCACCAGGCGCCAACGTTCCTGGAACCCCTCCCGCCACATAAGCAGACCATCTCGGAGAGCGGTTTGCGGCCCCACAGCCGTACTCGGACTCCCATTGTCCTTAGCAGACCGCTTCCGCAAGGACACCAATGACTCATCCATCATCTGTTCCCGGATCCAGACAGACCGCGGCAGATTCAAAACCCCGTCAGCCGGTCCCGGTTCCATCGGAGTGTCCGACTTCTCGACGGCCAGCGTGAGCGGCTGAGGGGGGTTTGGAATCGGCGAACACCTATGCGTCCCCGACTCACATTTACAAGGGCCGCGCCGCGGTAATCTGGAAAGTGCGTCAGCGTTCGCATGGCGCACACCCTTCCGATGTTGAATTTGGAAGGAAAATTCCTGTAGCGTGTCCAACCAACGTGCCAACTGTCCGGATGGCTGGTCAATTTTAAGGGCATATTGCAAGGCCGCATGATCCGTACGCACAATAAAAGAACGACCGTAGAGGTATGGTCGAAATTGCCGTAGGAAAAAAACAACCGCCAATAGTTCTCTGCGAGTGACACAGTAGCGGGTTTCCGCAGGAGACAAGACTCGGCTACCATACGCCACGACACGCTCTACACCCCCTTTAGACTGTGATAACACCGCCCCAATACCTGTGTCACTCGCGTCCGTATCAAGAATGAATGGGTGATCGAAATCGGGATAATCCAATGTTGGGGCCGTGGCCAATAGATCACGCAGACTCCGAAAGGCCGCCTCCTCCGGCTGTCCCCAAACAAACTTCCGTCCTTTACCCGTAAGGAGATGCAAGGGCCTCGCAATCGTCGCAAAACCCGGCACGAATCTTCGGTAATACGAGGCAAATCCCAAAAACCGCCGAACATCCCCCACGGTGGCCGGAGTCGGCCAATCCCGGACGCACGCCGTCTTTTCCGGATCCGTGGACACTCCCTCAGCGCTCACAATGTGCCCCAAATAGCGGACGGACCGTTGCAGTAGGTGACATTTCTTTGGTTTGAATTTCAATTTGGCAGAACGCATCCTCGTAAACACTGTCTCCAGCCGCGTCAAATGTTCATCGAATGTGCGGCTGAAGACAATGATATCGTCCAAATATATAAGACATGTCTCCCACTGCAACCCCGTCAAAACGAGCTCCATCAATCTTTGAAATGTAGCAGGGGCCGCATTCAATCCCATCGGGAGACAGTTGAATTGAAATAACCCCTGAGGCGTACGGAATGCGGTTTTCTCCCGTGAGGACTCGTCAAGGGGAAGCTGCCAAAATCCCGAAGAGAGGTCCAGTGTGGAAAAGAACTTAGCCCCCGACAATGCGTCGAGGGAGTCATCCATACGCGGCAGAGGGTACGCATCTGCCACCGATATCTTATTCAATTTGCGGAAATCAACACAAAATCGCAATTTGCCATCCTTCTTCTTAACCAAGACGACTGGAGCGCCCCATGGGCTGTTAGATGGCGATATAATGTCCGCAGCCAACATGTCTTCCACTGCCCCCCGTACGTGTTCTCGCTCCGCAGGACTCATCCGATGCGAATTTAATCGAATAGGGGCAGCATCGCCCGTCTCAATGTGATGGTAAAGCAAGGAAGTGCGGCCCAAATCCAAATCATCGGAGCTGAACACATCGGAATATGTCAACAACAATTTACGCAGCGCACCACGTTGCTCCATGGACAGGGAAGAATTTTCGTCACATAATTGAGCAACCCAACGATCATCCGAACTCCTTGGCTCGGAAACCCCAGCAACAACTCCCCGGCTATGTGGACAATCATGGGTCGCAAACGCCGTAGTGGCATGTGCCACAACCGTACCGGCCGGGACACGGACGTTTTCTCCCCCCGCATTAAGCACCTGTAAAAACGGTAATTGATCCGGCCGGACGATGGTCTGTGCCCCCACTAACGCCAACCCGGTTGTTATCGTGGCGGACGGTGACAACAAGACCCCTACTGCTCCTAGCCGATCAGGCAGGGGCTTCCGATACCGCAAGGGTATAAGCATCTGTGTACCAGGTGGGATGTCCACAGATGCGACGGACAGCGCCTGCACTTGTACGGCCGAAGCAGGTCGCCCCCAGGGCGACGGCAGAAACGAGATTTGACGGCCCCCCGGCAGTTCAATACAATTCTCATTGATTTTGATCAAAATGGGCATCTTAGCCAAAAAATCGGTGCCTAACAAACAAGGAACCGCCAAAGATCTCGATATCAACACAACACCCGAGGCCGACACATCCCCAATAGATATCTTAGCATCCACCTGACCCACGATGCCCATGCTACCCCCGTTCGCAGCGACGCACGACCCATAAACCGGACGCACAGCCCCCGACGGAATGCCCAACAGATGGAAAATGACATCCGATATAATAGTCGCAGACGCCCCCGAGTCGACCAAAATGCGCACGTCCACACCTTGTATGGACCCCGGTACAGTGGACGAACCCGTAGCGGCCGCGACAACTCTCCGTGCCAATTTGCGCCACTGCGTAACTGAATGACAAGGCCCCGTCGATGGCCTTTCTTTAACAACAACAATAGGATCGCGCAACACAGGTGGTGGGTGAGGTGGAAAGCCTTGCCGAGTGTCTGGTGCGTGCCGACATGCCTGTTTCGGAGGATCTTTAGCCGACTTGACCGGTGCCGAGGCCTCCTGCTGCGGCGGAGCCGGGAAGCGGGCCCAGCAGTCTCTGGCGTAGTGGCCCCTACGCCCGCAGCGGAAACATTCGGCCTCGTTGCGCCGAAGCGCAGGCCTCGCCTCCTGACGGCTCCGTTCTGGTAGCACCGCGCGCGGTCTCGGCCCGCCGCGTCCCGTCCATGGAGCGGAGGCGGCCGTCAGTTGTTGAGGGCCCCGGTCATCCGGAACATAGACGGCCTGCGCAGGGTTCCATCCCAGCGCATCCCCATCTTTGACGGGCCCCCCCGTCCACGCCGTCACTTGTTTCCAGCGACGGAGGTTGAATTGCGCATCGAGACACTTAGCAGCCATCCGGGAAGTTAGCTTCTCATGCCCACACACAGGCATGGGGATCCCTAGATCCCGAGACAGCTCCAACATTTTCCCTAATATGAGAGGCTCAAGCAGGTCCTGTGGCGTCTCAGGATAAGCTGCCATGGCCAGCTCCAGCACCGCACCCCTGAACGCCACGGGCGACTCCCCTGGTGCTCGTTGTCGTTGAGCGAATCGCCGATGCGCATCATCTGGTGGCTCATAAGCATCGGCCATTTCTTGAAAAACACCACATAAAGTTGCCTTCTTATCGGTCGCTATGGAACGGAAGAATCGGACAGATTCGTCGTCCAGGAGAGTCGGCAACACCTCCAAAGCCTCCGCATCGGTCCATCTTGCTGTGCGTACCGCCGCCAAGAAGCGGCAGGCGAACGCGCTCCAGTCCCCACCGACGGAAAATTCTTTAACCGTTGTAAGGTGGCGACTCCGACTCCTCTTCCCGCCGTCTTCCAATGGTGGTGGTTGTGATGGCAAATTCAAAATGGCGTCGGCCCGCGGCGTGGCCAAGATGGCGGTTTGGCGCCACGGAGCGCGCAAAATGGCGGCCTCTTGCCGCGTGGGCAATGGCGGCGGCAGGACAGGCAACGTGGCGGCCCGCGGAGCACCACTTGCATCATCCATCGTCCCTGGCGCGACGAGATGGCATAGATGCGCCAGGACGTCCTTAAGTGCCTCCAGTTGTACCGCCATCGCTTGCCATCGTTGATCCGCGTCTGATGATGTCGACGGACCCGCCACCGCGCCAACATCCTCCACTCCCGTTCCCGTGGTCGCCTCAGCCTGGCTCTCCTCCACCACCCCAACAGGATCCGTGGTTGGAGGGAGTTCGTCGTCGTCGGACGAAGAAGCCGATGCAGGCGCCGGATTAACTTTCTTCCTCACTTGTTTCGACATGCCGTTGCACTTCCGACACCAGTGTAATAAACGACTGGACCACGATGTCTGGCTCAGTGTCCTTTATTATTCGGTTCGTGCTGTACACCCACACGGCTGTCTTTACTCTGTAGCTTCTCCACGGTGCTGACTCCAATGTCGGCCCGATCCACAACAGCAGCTCCGCTGCTGTTTCTCTCACACAGCCCCCCTTGGCTGTACTCTCTGCTGCTCTTCTCCCTCCGCAGCTCTCACAGCTTCTTGCTCTCTCTCTCTCTCTCCGCAGCTCCTCCTGGCAGCCACACCGCTGCCTCTAACAAGCAGCCCCCTCTCTCTCTCTCTCCGCAGCTCCTCCTGGCAGCCACACCGCTGCCTCTAACACGCAGCCCTCCTGGCTGTCTCCTCCCCAGCTGCACACCACTCCGCAGCTTCCTCTTATCTTCGGGGTTGGCTCCCGATCGCCGTCGGCGCCCCCCCTCTCCACACTTGCCCGCGTGGCCTCACTCTTTTCCGCTCACACCCCGACTACCTTCCCCTTCCGGTTTACCCGCTTAAAGCCCCGAACCTTACCCCCACGTCACATGACTCCACCCCCCGTGACGTCACCTCCGGAAGGTCGCTTACGCCCGCATTACACATAGATAAGAGATGCAGGTTTTGCGTGCGGCTGGCGGCCCTCGCCCCTTCTCGCCGTGATTCGTCCTGCCCAGGCCCTGCTCACTTCTCTTAACAAATCGTTTGGTGATGCTGTGGCGGCTGACGTTGGAAATGGTGAGAAAAGGACAAAAAACACGAAACTCAAAACATTAATCGATAACACCATGTGTGTGTGTGCGCGCGGTCTGGAAAGGAACAATATATAATAGTCAACTTTTGAGCATTGGCCCTTCTTTAGAGCATATGATTTTAACATTGAAAGTGATGATCTCACGAGACTAATGCACGTGTGTTCTCTCATCCGTGTGTTCCTCAATCTGTCGAAATTACAAGCATGCATCGTCATCATCATGATGTAGCCACTTCTTTCTGGACGAAGATCAACATGATGGCTTATTGTATTATATTCCCAACGGTTCAAATGTAACAGAAGTTGAAAATGACACTGCAAATTACTCAATTGGGATTACACATGGCAGCAATCATTGTCTTATACTGGCAGATTAATGTCAACTTACCAGACAGGCGCCAGGTAGTCACATTGTGCCGCACAGGCACAGCTGCCATTGGGGATGCCCTTTGAATTGCATTGAGATGAGACATGATGCGTGCATCTGTGTGTACAGCTGTCTGCATCTCTGTGGTTACTGCATGTCTGCATCTCTGTGGTTACTGCATGTGTTCATCTGTGCGCGTATCTGTGTGTATCCGCATGTGGATTTACCTTCGGAGATTTCCTGAGAAATAATTTCTACCATTTCGATCGGGACGAGGAGAGGCATGGCTGTGACGAGTCGGGGACGAGCGGCAGTGTGGAGTTGGCCGTCACACACGATTCAACAGAAGGAAGGGGGAGTTCAATGCTCCTCCTGCTCCTCCATGCTCCGGTGCTGGATAGTTGTCTGCGGCAGCAACAGCGTGGGAGGCTTTATGCAGGCAGAGATACAGAGACAATGCGAGAGAGAGAGACACGCCGTGATGTAGAGCGAGACACAGATGTTGTACTGCATCCAGGGCTGAATATCTCACTCGATGTTTTAGTGCTGCTGGGCTGGCTGACATCGGGATTAAAGAGTAAGGCACCACCACTAGAGTGCGCGGTGCACCTTTCCATACTAATCCTATACAGTATTATATAACCGTTTATTCTGGTCACCCTATGATCCGATGAGAGCCCTCCTATACACCCGACAGCAATGTATATGTGTATTTATTTATGCCCTGGCCTGGCACAAGCGTCGTAGTGACGTCACCGCCACTTAGTGGCGAATGGCGGTTGTTGTTCTTTATGCCCTGTCTTTGTGGATGTGAGCTAACACATGCGTTTGTGTATTTTACGTGGCTTTGTGTCTGTGTGTTTTGTGTATCTGTGTGTGTGTGTGTGCCTGTGTATGGTTACATGTGCGTTTTTATGTATTTTATGTATTGTACTGGACCCTGCAGGAGTGTGCAGTAGTGTGGTGTGGCTTACTGTATAGTGTTCAATAGCGTGGTGTATTGTAGTGTGTGGTATACTGTAGCATGTGGTGTACTGTAGTGTTTGGTGTACTGTAGCTTGTATAGCATAGTGTTTGGTATACTACAGTGTGTATAGTGAGGTGCAGACTGTGTGTGTGGTACAGGCTTGACTTGCATCCCACTGGGATTTTTTGCACACAGCGTTGAAATGCGATGTTTTTTCTGGAAGACTTTGCTGTTTTTTCCAGGATTTTTTTTCTGTTGCGTGTAGTCACTTTAAGATGTTTCTTGTTCATGTTTTTGTTTTGTTGCGGTTGTACCCGAGTCAAGAGCCGCATGGCTCATAGGGTTATCTCCATATATATAAAAGTCAAAGTTGTGAATGTGTGTCTGTTCAAAATGTTTAGCGTAAATTTGTATTTAAAGCTTTCGTGACTGCAGGGATTCAAGAATATGTTTAGCGTACTTCCCGACATGCAACAAACTGATATTTGCCATGTGGGTACTTTCCAGACTGTACACCATGCGTAAATTATGAAAATACACTTTAGTTTTTTTGTCGGGGGGGGGGAGCTCAATAATGCATATATTTTTTGCACGGCAAGTGAGCTGTGACGTCAAATCTGTCATGTGACCTGGGCATGTGGAAGCGTAACGCATTTTAGTGTAGTGGTTAGCGCGCCACGCTACGAACCCGGCGACCCGAGTTCGATTCCCGCTCACGGCCACCACCGGTGACGATTATTTGAACTGGTCCTGGGCGTCCCCTAGGTCGACTCAGCCTCAAACGAGTAACTGGTGTGGTGTGTGAACATCGTCACTGGGGAAACAAAGGCGGCCGGGCGTGGTGCTGTCACCCACCCCCTCGTACCTAATAAATTAAACTGAAAAATGTGTGTGTGTGGTGCAGGCTACATGTGTGTGTGGGCCGTGATGGTGTATGAGTGGGGGGGAGTGTATGTGATTAGTGTGTGAGAGCGCCTGGTAACCCCTCCACCTGGCACTTCTTTTTTTCAAACACCACGGTGGAAACACCAAAATAAGCTCGTACTGGAGGCCGCAGGGGACAGGCGTTAGTGACACCTACTGGCCAAACTCCATCTGGCAGAGCCAGACTGAACCCCCCTCTCCCCCCACACATTTTCTCGGGGTTCCTCCAGGAATAGAAGACGATTGGGATGTTCAAACTCTTGTTGCAGGTGTAGTGACATAGAATGGTCACTACTGTGTCGGCCTGTACGAAGGCTGGGGGCCCCAAGGGGGTGCCTGGGGGGTCACGTGGTGGAGGGATCCGGACCTTCCCAGAGGTGGGGGAAGTGAGGCGTGTCCTGGGAAGGGAGGCGTGGCCTGAAGAGAGCCAGCCACGCCGGGGCGGAGCCAGCCACGCCAAACCAGATATAAGCGTGGTGTGAACGCAGAGCGAGGCGGTTGTACTGTACTCCAAAGTGAAGACATCATCGGTCGTCAAGTCCCGAGTCGTCGTCCTGGGCCAGGCAGGCCGTTGCCTGCCTGGTCCAGTCTGTGTCGTGTTCCAGAGTGTTAGTGAGTTGAGGAAGGTGGTCACCACCTTATGTACAGTGTTATATTACTTACCGTTTAATAAATAGTGTTGCATCCAAGCTGCGTGTGTGTGCACCTAATTCGAACCTACTACATTTGGTGTCAGAAGTTGTGGAAAAATAAATATTGCTAGGTGTTATCCTAGGGAAGTAAAATGGGCACACGAAAAACAAATATAAAACTCACCTGGACGCCTTCGTACGACGGGGACGGTGTGACGACCATCCTTTGGACAGCCTTGGGGATGGCAGCCCCGGTGACAGAGAGAGAGAGAGAGAGATGGCGCTGCACGCGGAGCGGTGGGACTTGCATCGCACTGCTGCTTTGCCGCCATCGGGAACGGAGCGACGGAGCCGCGGGGAGAGGACACCATCGTCGCTGCGGGGGCTGGCGGGGGAGGCCCGGGCATGCGGGCCACGCGGTGGGCCCGCCATTTCGGCGGCGGGTCGGGGCGCTGTTCCCGCCAAAACGCCGCTCCCGCAATTTCGGCGGCGGGTCGGGGCGCTGTTCCCGCCAAAGCGCCGCTCCCGCCATTTCGGCGGCGGGTTGGGGCGCTGTTCCCGCCAAAGCGCCACTCCCGCCATTTCGGCGGTGGGTCGGGGCGCTGTTCCCGCCAAAGCGCCGCTCCCGCCATTTCGGCGGCGGGTCGGGGCGCTGTTCCCGCCAAAGCACCGCTCCCGCCGACATCAACGCCTGCGGAGGGGGAGTTCCACACGTGCAGGTGGCGCCCCCGTCTTGTGGATGGGGGTTCGCAAGAGCAGGCCGTGTTCACCATGCAAGATTCTTCGGGGTGTCCCAGTGCTCCACCTTGCTATTCACTATTCACAGTTTGCCAGGCGAGTCGTGACATGACAAGCACCCGGCCTCAAGAAAAATAATAATAACTTCACCCATCTTGCGTGTGCCGGGTTGCGATCGCGGGTGTTTTTTTTTTAACTCGCTGGTTTGCGGAGCGTGTTCGTCCGGTTGTGTGCGTGATAAAGTGACGCGGCGACCATGTGGGTTTCTGCTTGTAACAGTGTTGTTGTTAATTACGGCGTCGAGATCGGTATCTTCTGGGTGTAGTTAATGATTAATTCGTTGTTGGTGTCCCGAGCTCCGTTTATATCCTGTATGTTGCCGTGTTAATGACTCGTGTTGTTACATCGTTGTGTTGCGAAATCGCCATTGTTATTGTGTATACTGTTTGGAGTTTCGCTCGTGATTGTCACTTGTAACTGTCAGAAACTTTGATCGTCATTGTTGCCAATGTACAGACCGTATGGAGCTTTGCTTGAAATTGTTAACAGTGTATGGACTGTTGGGTACTTGCTTGTGATTATTTACTATGTACGGATTGTCTCGAGTATTGATTGTGTGTGTTGCCATCTGGGGACTGGATGGAGCATTGCGCCAAATGATTGACTGTACGAACTTCGTATACTGCATATACTGTATTAATCAATTCGGCTATTTTTGACGTTTGTGTCTAGTTTTTTTTTTGCTCTCAAAATTCGAATGCCCTGAGTCCCATGGTTAATGTTGAAGGGGATTTTGAAATGACAGGTTCGGTTTGTTTCAAACTCACTGGTTGGTTCCTGTCCGTTGTTGCACAGATGATGTCTTTTGTGCGGGAATGCTCCTTATGTTCTACATGGATCGGGGGTGCGTTTCCGTTAATTGCCGTCAAATTGCGATGCTCTCTCCACTCGGTTGGTACAGCTGCATGCTGCCATGCGAGTCTCGGAGATGATGTGTACGGATACGGGATGTGAGGTGTATTGTTGTGACCATTGAATATTCGGGATTGTCACAAATTGTGCGTACCTGTTCGGCATTGGATCAGTTCTGTGGGGGATCATAATTCAAATTGTATGTGTTGTGATGGTGTTAAATTGCGATGGTGACATGCTGCCAGGGATTTGGAATTGTGCTGCTGGCTGTCACCTATCTTGGGGCGCAGGTCCTGACCAGGATGTCCCAGTGAGTGTTGCGTGTCTAACATGAACGTTGTGGTCCCGTCATGCTATGGCTGACGGCTTGACCTGACAGCCCGGAGATTGAAACACTTCGTGGAATGTCTAGCCTAGTGGGCTGTGCGCTCACAGGGCTCGGAGAGTGTGGTCCCGTCATGCAATGGCTGACGGCTTGACCTGACAGCCCGGAGATTGAAACACTCCGTGGCATCTTCTTGGTTCTTTCGGTAAAGTCACGTAGAAGTGAAGTAATAAAATAATAAAAATAAAACATAATAAAATGAAATAATTCTCACGACGTTTCGGCTACAACGCAAGCAGCCGTCTTCAGGTGAAGAATGAGACACTACCAAGCTAGGAGCTTAAATATAAACTGGGTTGGAGGTGGAAGAGCGCCTTAACAAAAAAGACTGTGCATATGAAGAGGAATTTAGCATATTCATGGAAAATGCGTAGGAGGTGGGCGGGGGGGGGGGGTTTCAAAGGCATATTATGCCCATGCATTATGCAGGATCAACAGCACCAAGGGGGGGTGCAGGGAGTAGCATTAACAAAGGAAAGGAATATTATTGATATGTAGCTGCAGTTACTAAACATCCACGTAGAAAACTAAAGTATAAACTACATAAAAAACTAAAGTATAAATTGCATAGCACCATCAGTATACTTACTATACTCTACAATAAGCTGAGTTACTAACAGCAAGTAATACATTACAATTCTACGTCGTAAAAATTATATAATATGCTTCCATCTAAACTTTATTCTCTTACATTACACGAGCATATACCGTACTATATACTGCCATAGATAAACCCAACATTAAATTATATACTGTATTACTATGAACCACCCTTTACCTTATACATTTCAACATAACACTATGTATTATTCTACCCACCCTAATGTGTATCGAAATGGTTTATTACGTCCTTCCAATGATTGCTAAGCCAGAATCCATCTTCTCGGTTAAAATTGTCTCTGTGTTTGTATATGTGGATCGCCTCATGAACGAATCTCTCATGATAGCCAGATGGCTTGCAGAGAACCTCTGTCTTGGAGAAGTCAATGTCATGTGAGCCCACTGAGTTGTAACAGTGATCTGCCACGGCTGAGGTGTTTGTCCTACCGTGTTTCAGGTCAGCTTTATGTTCACGGATGCGGTCCGAGACATGTCGTTTGGTTTCCCCAATGTAACTGCTACCACAGAGGCAACTTAGTTTGTAGACACCAGGGTACTGTATGTCTGGAACCACATCTTTTACAGACGGTACCAGATCACGGATTTTATGTACTGTATTGAATCGGACCTGGATCTTGTGTTTAATCAGGATTTTGGAGATCTTTTTTGTGACCCCAGCAATGTAGGGTAAGGTGATGGTCTTGAAAGGCTCCTCAACAGGATCCTTCTTGATGGTTGGAGTGATGGCTTTGCGGATTGTGTAGTCGGAGTAACCATTAGCCTTAAGAGCTTGGCGTACGTGTTTGAGTTCACTGGAAATGTGTTCATGGTCGGAGATGCATTGGGCTCTATGATATAGAGTCTTTATGAGAGAATTCTTCTGGGATGGATGGTGGTGGGAATCCGGTTTTAGATAAGCATCCGTATGGGTGGTTTTCCTGTAGACAGAGTGGCTCATTCAACCATCAGGTCTCCTTTTGATTAGGACATCCAAAAAGGGTAGCTTGCCATCATTTTCGACATCCATGGTGAATCTGATGGCTGGGTGTATGGAATTGATGTGGTCGAGAAATTGGTCTAGAGCAGGCCGGCCATGTGGCCAGATGACAAAAGTGTCGTCTACGTACCTCTTCCATAAGGTCGGACGTAGAGTGGCAGTCTGGATGGCGTCCGTCTCAAATTTATCCATGAAGATGTTGGCTACAACCGGAGATAGGGGGGAGCCCATTGGGGTGCCCTCAATTTGCTTGTAGAAAGTTTCATTCCAAGTGAAGTATGTATTGGTTAAGCAGTGTCTCACCAGGGGGGGTACCCCAGCATTCAGTCCTTGATGAACCAAGTCTTCAATGATTGCGATGGTGTCAGCTACAGGAACCTTGGTGAATAAGGAAACCACATCAAAACTGACAAGCAGGTCGTCTGGGGACAGGGCAATCCCCTTGATTGTCGATACCAGGTCAGTAGAGTTTAGTACTGCAGAGGTGGTTTTTCCAGTGAAAGGCCGTAGAATTTCAGATAAAAAACGAGCCAATTTATAGGTGGGGGAGTTGATAGTAGAAACAATGGGACGAAGAGGTGTATCTTCTTTATGTATCTTTGGCAAGCCGTATAATCTTGGTGGCCTGGCTGCAGAAGGTTTCAACGAGAACTGTTTGGTCTGATCAAATAATGCGGTTGAATCAGAAATGATTTTGTTGGTTTTAGTGACGAGGCTGTTGGTGGGGTCTCTTTTTATTTTTGTATAGCTGCCATCGTTGAGTAGTTCTTGAATTTTGTTGTTGTATTCTATTTTGTCCATGATGACAGTGGCATTGCCTTTGTCGGCTGAGAGGATGACAATGTCATCCCTCTTTTTTAATTGAGCTAATTCAAAACGCTCATCTTTGCTGATGTTGCTAGCTGGCATCTTAGCGTTTTTGAGGGTTGCAGAGATTTCGGATCTTGCTACGTCTGCAGCGATGTGACTCAAGCCCTTGAGAGCTACATCTACTCGAGCAATTATATCATTAACTGGTATGTGTCTAGGTGTGACTGCAAAGTTTAGTCCTTTAGCTAAAACGGATTTCAAACCTTCAAAAATAGAACTGTTACTGCGATTAATTACGACTTTGTTAACATCTAGCTTTTCAATGTGTGGGTCCGGTTTCTTGTTTGAGAGGCGGTTGAATTTGGAAATCAAGTTGTCCTTACATTTAGTCGACATAGCGGCAGCTGAAGAGGCAGTCATTTTTTCCACATGTTCCCAATCCGATGTGGACATTGTTGCACTCAAAGATAAGTGTGATTTGTAGAGTGTCTTGTCTAACTGATCTAGTTCGGTGCGCGTAAGTCTGATTTCTAGACAGAATTCGTTTCGCATTAGAAGAAGTTACAGCAGCAGATGTTAGTGTAAATGCGTTTGGTATTACCTTAGAGTCGCGGCATCTCTTGAGAAAGGTGAGAGACTCGATTAGCTGAGCCTTCTTATCACGGAGCTTGTTGAAGGATCTCAAAGTTATGTGGAAACCCTCCCCGTAGAGGCGGTTAAATTTCGATTTAAAGCTTTCGTGACTGCAGGGATTCATCTTCTTGGTTCTTTCGGTAAAGTCACGTAGAAGGGAAGTAATAAAATAATAAAAATAAAACATAATAAAATGAAATAATTCTCACGACGTTTCGGCTACAACGCAAGCAGCCGTCTTCAGGTGAAGAATGAGACACTACCAAGCTAGGAGCTTAAATATAAACTGGGTTGGAGGTGGAAGAGCGCCTTAACAAAAAAGACTGTGCATATGAAGAGGAATTTAGCATATTCATGGAAAATGCGTAGGAGGTGGGCGGGGGGGGAGGGTTTCAAAGGCATATTATGCCCATGCATTATGCAGGATCAACAGCACCAAGGGGGGGTGCAGGGAGTAGCATTAACAAAGGAAAGGAATGTTATTGATATGTAGCTGCAGTTACTAAACATCCACGTAGAAAACTAAAGTATAAACTACATAAAAAACTAAAGTATAAATTGCATAGCACCATCAGTATACTTACTATACTCTACAATAAGCTGAGTTACTAACAGCAAGTAATACATTACAATTCTACGTCGTAAAAATTATATAATATGCTTCCATCTAAACTTTATTCTCTTACATCACACGAGCATATACCGTACTATATACTGCCATAGATAAACCCAACATTAAATTATATACTGTATTACTATAAACCACCCTATACCTTATACATTTCAACATAACACTATGTATTATTTTACCCACCCTAATGTGTATCGAAATGGTTTATTACGTCCTTTCAATGATTGCTAAGCCAGAATCCATCTTCTCGGTTAAAATAGAATACAACAACACAATTCAAGAACTACTCAACGATGGCAGCTATACAAAAATAAAAAGAGACCCCACCAACAGCCTCGTCACTAAAACCAACAAAATCATTTCTGATTCAACCGCATTATTTGATCAGACCAAACAGTTCTCGTTGAAACCTTCTGCAGCCAGGCCACCAAGATTATACGGCTTGCCAAAGATACAAAAAGAAGATACACCTCTTCGTCCCATTGTTTCTACTATCAACTCCCCCACGTATAAATTGGCTCGTTTTTTGTCTGAAATTCTACGGCCTTTCACTTGAAAAACCACCTCTGCAGTACTAAACTCTACTGACCTGGTATCGACAATCAAGGGGATTGCCCTGTCCCCAGACGACCTGCTTGTCAGTTTTGATGTGGTTTCCTTATTCACCAAGGTTCCTGTACCTGACACCATCGCAATCATTGAAGACTTGGTTCATCAAGGACTGAATGCTGGGGTACCCCCCCTGGTGAGACACTGCTTAACCAATACATACTTCACTTGGAATGAAACTTTCTACAAGCAAATTGAGGGCACCCCAATGGGCTCCCCCCTATCTCCGGTTGTAGCCAACATCTTCATGGAGAAATTTGAGACGGACGCCATCCAGACTGCCACTCTACGTCCGACCTTATGGAAGAGGTACGTAGACGACACTTTTGTCATCTGGCCACATGGCCGGCCTGCTCTAGACCAATTTCTCGACCACATCAATTCCATACACCCAGCCATCAGATTCACCATGGAAGTCGAAAATGATGGCAAGCTACCCTTTTTGGATGTCCTAATCAAAAGGAGACCTGGTGGTTCAATGAGCCACTGTCTACAGGAAAACCACCCATACGGATGCTTATCTAAAACCGGATTCCCACCACCATCCATCCCAGAAGAATTCTCTCATCAAGACTCTATATCATAGAGCCCAATGCATCTCCGACCATGAACACATTTCCAGTGAACTCAAACACGGACGCCAAGCTCTTTAGGCTAATGGTTACTCCGACTACACAATCCGCAAAGCCATCACTCCAACCATCAAGAAGGATCCTGTTGAGGAGCCTTTCAAGACCATCACCTTACCCTACATTGCTGGGGTCACAAAAAAGATCTCCAAAATCCTGATTAAACACAAGATCCAGGTCCGATTCAATACAGTACATAAAATCCGTGATCTGGTACCGTCTGTAAAAGATGTGGTTCCAGACATACAGTACCCTGGTGTCTACAAACTAAGTTGCCTCTGTGGTAGCAGTTACATTGGGGAAACCAAACGACATGTCTCGGACCGCATCCGTGAACATAAAGCTGACCTGAAACACGGTAGGACAAACACCTCAGCCGTGGCAGATCACTGTTACAACTCAGTGGGCTCACATGACATTGACTTCTCCAAGACAGAGGTTCTCTGCAAGCCATCTGGCTATCATGAGAGATTCGTTCATGAGGCGATCCACATATACAAACACAGAGACAATTTTAACCGAGAAGATGGATTCTGGCTTAGCAATCATTGGAAGGACGTAATAAACCATTTCGATACACATTAGGGTGGGTAGAATAATACATAGTGTTATGTTGAAACGTATAAGGTATAGGGTGGTTCATAGTAATACAGTATATAATTTAATGTTGGGTTTATCTATGGCAGTATATAGTACGGTATATGCTCGTGTGATGTAAGAGAATAAAGTTTAGATGGAAGCATATTATATAATTTTTACGACGTAGAATTGTAATGTATTACTTGCTGTTAGTAACTCAGCTTATTGTAGAGTATAGTAAGTATACTGATGGTGCTATGCAATTTATACTTTAGTTTTTTATGTAGTTTATACTTTAGTTTTCTACGTGGATGTTTAGTAACTGCAGCTACATATCAATAACATTCCTTTCCTTTGTTAATGCTACTCCCTGCACCCCCCCTTGGTGCTGTTGATCCTGCATAATGCATGGGCATAATATGCCTTTGAAACCCCCCCCCCGCCCACCTCCTACGCATTTTCCATGAATATGCTAAATTCCTCTTCATATGCACAGTCTTTTTTGTTAAGGCGCCCTTCCACCTCCAACCCAGTTTATATTTAAGCTCCTAGCTTGGTAGTGTCTCATTCTTCACCTGAAGACGGCTGCTTGCGTTGTAGCCGAAACGTCGTGAGAATTATTTCATTTTATTATGTTTTATTTTTATTATTTTATTACTTCCCTTCTACGTGACTTTACCGAAAGAACCAAGAAGATGAATCCCTGCAGTCACGAAAGCTTTAAATCGAAATTTAACCACTCCGTGGCATGTCTAGCCTAGTGGGCTGTGCGCTCACATGGCTCGGAGAGTGTGGTCCCGTCATGCAATGGCTGACGGCTTGACCTGACAGCCCGGAGATCGAGACACTCCGTGGCTTGTCTAGCCTAGTGGGCTGTGCGCTTGCATGGCTCGGAGAGTGTGGTCTCGTCATGCTGTGTCTGACGGCTTGACCTGACAGCCCGGAGATCGAGACACTCTGTGGCTTGTCTAGCCTTGTGGGCTGTGCGCTCACATGGCTCGGGGAGTGTGGTCCCGTCATGCTATGGCTGACAGCTTGACCTGACGGCTCGGAGGTTGAGACCCTCCGAGGCGCGTTGAAACAGTGGGCTGGAGATTCGTAAGGTTCAGGTGGAGTTGTCCTGTTACGTTGAGACTGTATCCCTCAGTTGTTAGGGTGCATGTTGTGCAGTGAGTGAACGATGGGTCGTCTCAGCTTGGTCGGTACAGCTATATGCTGCGATGCAAGTCTTGGAGAGAGACTGGGTCGTCTCAGCTCGGTCGGTACAGCTATATGCTGCGATGCGAGTCTTGGAGAGAGACTGGGTCGTCTCAGCTCGGTCGGTACAGCTATATGCTGCGAGGCGAGTCTTGGAGAGAGACTGGGTAGAAATCCCACCGATATGGCCGACGCGTGCTGCTGGTTGTGATGCCGCGTCGGAAAGGCGGTGGGGTGGTAACATAGAAATTCCCCCCCCCGATATGGCCGACGTGTGCTACTGGTTGTGACGCCGCGTCGGAAAGGCGGTGGGGTGGTAACATGGAAATTCCTCCCCCGATATGGCCGACGTGTGCTACTGGTTGTGACGCCGCGTCGGAAAGGCGGTGGGGTGGTAACATGGAAATTCCCCCCCCGATATGGCCGACGCGTGCTACTGGTTGTGACGCCACGTCGGAAAGGCGGGGGGGTGCTAACGGGTGACTGTCATTGCATGCGTGATTCTAACGGGGGGGGGGGGCTGTGCTGGAGCGTAAGTGGGTTAGCCAGTTTTCATGTATATTTGTTGTTAATTCCCCGTTTTCTATGCGGTTCCCTTTTACCCTCGTCGATTCTGTATATATTTCGTGATTGTATTTCTTATCGGTCGCCGGTCATTTATTGATGTTGCTGGTTCGGAGGCACACCTTTTCGATTTTTCACAGTTGTGTTACAGCCGGGGACGGCTGTGTGTTTATACAGGGGGGGGTGATGTAGTGACATAGAATGGTCACTACTGTGTCGGCCTGTACGAGGGCTGGGGGCCCCAAGGGGGTGCCTGGGGGGTCACGCGGTGGAGGGATCCGGACCTTCCCAGAGGTGGGGGAAGTGAGGCGTGTCCTGGGAAGGGAGGCGTGGCCTGAAGAGAGCCAGCCACGCCAGGGCGGAGCCAGCCACGCCAAACCAGATATAAGCGTGGTGTGAACGCAGAGCGAGGCGGTTGTACTGTACTCCAAAGTGAACACATCATCGGTCGTCAAGTCCCGAGTCGTCGTCCTGGGCCAGGCAGGCCGTTGCCTGCCTGGTCCAGTCTGTGTCGTGTTCCAGAGTGTTAGTGAGTTGAGGAAGGTGGTCACCACCTTATGTACAGTGTTATATTACTTACCGTTTACTAAATAGTGTTGCCTCCAAGCTGCGTGTGTGTGCACCTAATTCGAACCTACTACACAGGGGACAGGCTGCCATTCTTCTGTCAGGAATGGCCCTCCGTGGAAAACAGGGAGTTTTGTGGGCAGGTTCTTGCTCCAGTCATCATGAGGAGTGGACAGTTCTCCACTCGGGTAGGAAACTTCCAAACAACAGAGAGTGGCATTGCATTTAAACAAAATAATGAAAGGGGTGTGGGATCGTGGATGCGAGGTGTGAGAAGCTGTGAGTCCCAAGCTGCTGTGGGCTCGCGTCCCCATCAACAAGCGGGACGAGGAATGGTGGTGCTGGTTGCTTATGCCCACACTGAAATCAAACATCACTGGAGGGATGCAGACAAGGCCCATGAGTAAGATGCCTTCTATAATAATCTCTGTCTCAAGTGCAAGCTAAAATGGCCCCTTGGGATAGTCATCCTGTGGTGCCATGACCGCGGAGCAACTCAGCAAGCGCCGCAATTCCCTCCCGGCCCCTGCACTAAACAGACACCCGCACGCAGTGCACACATGTAGTGTGCTGGCGAGGGTTTTAATCCGAAGGGTCTCTAGAAGGGAAGTCCCACAGTTTCCCGGTGCCCAGAGATTAGCCGACCCTTGCAGGACAGGTTACATTGTGGTGCCGCTAAAATTGGCTTAAACGTGTATGGGTGCAGAAAGGAAAGGTTCCCTGGGCCAACCGCAAGGAATTACAACATTGGGAGGAGGACAGAGCGCGGAATATTAAGCAGGCAAAAGCGCGAGAGCCCTTCCAGACAAAGTGACCATGGGTGGCCGCCGTCCCCTGCAGCCGCCACGCAGCACTGGAGGGAGGACACGGTAACGGGGGGCGGTAACCGCAGGTAAGCGCATGATTGGCCGCGCGGTACAATGGCACCCCGGGCCTTTGAAGTTAAGAAAATAAAAAGAGTAGCCCAGGACGATTTGAGTCAGTTGTCTTCAACCTCCGGGCCGTCAAGACCCACTCCCTGCTGTTCTGCCTCCTCGAGCCGCTCGCAGCCATCCGTGTGATGCCAGCAAGTGCTGCTATGAGGCAGTGATAGGTAAAGTTTTCTCCCGTCCTTCTCCCTCCGACTCTCACAGTGTCCGTGCAATGCCGTGAGCCCAGCTTCGAGGTACGTGGTAGGATGCTTGAGTGACTGGGTTCGTAGGCAGTCAGGCTAAGCTTGCGAAATATTCCCCCTCCAGGTAGTGTTAATTTACGCCGTTAATAAACTTTAGTATAAACTATTGGTGCAGTGTGATTTATGTGTGTGTGGGTAGAACATCGGCGTGGTGTCTTCTATTTGTATGTGGTGCGACTGCGCGACGAGATGGTGTGCGCGAGAGAGCGAGCGCAGGGCTGCAGCGTCGGTGTGGTGTTGGTAATTTGAGTGTGTGGGTGAGGCGCGCGCGTGTATTAAAACATAGATGGCCGCCGATGTGCCCGTGTCCAAGAAGCTGTGCCGCGCGAGTATTAGAGCAGGGGCGGGGTGCGTTATACCTGCTCGCCGACGCTCGCGCGTGTTCACACTAGAAACAATAGCATTGACGGCAAGGTGCATGCGCAGATTCACGCAGCCCTTTAGCGCTAGCCTTTGTGTGCAGGCGGATTAGGGCTTAACCACCCGGAGGTGCGCGCGCATATTCATACCGCCGTTTTTTGCCCTAGCCTTTGTGTAAAACCAGCGCCTTCAGGGGCGCGTGCGTGCATGCAGCTGACTTCGTATTAGTGGTAGTGTACAGAGGCGGTGGCGACATAACCACAGACGGTGGTGAGCCAGCCACTTAACTATGTCCCTCAAAGAGGGGGCTGGCACTGGGGGGCCAATCAACCGATCAGCGGGGGCCTGGCGAGAGGCGGGTGACGAGGAGAAGGGGGGAGTGGAGGGGGTGGACGTCGTGCCCCGCCCGCTCACAGGGAGCGGAGAGGCGGGCATCGGCCCTCACAGAATGGTGTCAGAAGTGGTACGACCCCCCACGCCTCCAAGAGAGAGAGGCGCCCCACCCCAAGCGAAGGTAAGATGTGTATTCACCGGGCAATGGATTCTGTCATGAAAGTCGTTTGCCCGCAACCTCACGTACGCCAAATATATTAACGGCTGGATGGACGCGCAAGCCCTGCAGCAGCTAAATATTAATTTAGATGGGTGGGCAGCCGACTTTGTGGAAACGTTACCCACAAGCACATTGAGGAGAGGTAATGCACCGCTTCGGCCAATGCTTCTGTGCGTATGACCGTGAGGAGGCAAAGGCAGCATTAAATGTGTGCTGCCGCCAGCCCGGCGAGGACCTCCGCAACTATGCCGAGGACGTGCGCTCGCTAACCCAGAGCGCATACCCAGGGTATGCTGCGGAAATCATTGAGGACCTCGCCGCCGAGAAGGTCCAGCGATATCTGACTGGCACCTCGTGGTGGCAGCCAGATGTGAGCTGAGCGCACCTCCCATTTAACGCCCTTGTTGAGCGCGCACGTGTATGCGAGAGACTCGCTAACGAGCGCTCTCAGTTCGAGGGCTGGGATGGGAGTGCGCCATTGCGACTTTACCAAAAGAACCAAGAAGATGAATCCCTGCAGTCACGAAAGCTTTAAATCGAAATTGCGAGCCTTCTTCCAGAGGAGGAGGAGCTCGCCTGGACGGTGAGGGGGGGGCAAGGGAGCCTCCGGGACCCAGAGAGGCAGCCCCAGGATGGGTGGTAGGGCTACAGACTGGCATAGGGGATATCGCTGGCCATGTGACCCATTTGCACGAAGAGGTGACCCAAGTACGCGGGGAGGCGAACCAAAGTATGGACAAGCTGGGGTCTATAGTGGAGACAGTCCAGGCCGAGGTAGGGGGGATAACCGGGCGAGTGTCCTAACTAGAGGCAGAACTCGAACAAATGTGCACTGGGAGGGGGAGGGAGCAAGGGGCCTCTCATGGAGCCACCGCCCTTCCCCGTGCGTGTTATATATGCGACCAACGGGGGCATCTTGTGAGAGACTGCCCCCAGATCGCCCGCGCTAGACAAGCGCCAGGGTTAAACACCAATGCCTCTCTAGAGAGGGGACCACCGAGGGGTGCAATCGACGTGGTCCCAACACAAATAAACTGTAATGATAATGGCGAGCGAGTGACCCCTATGCAGATGCCGGCAACAACACCCAAGAACGCGGCGACTTCGGGCGACTGGCTGTGCGAGCTGGTGGCAGGAATCACGGAGGCTACGTCGCTGGTGGAAGGGCAAGTGCTGGACATAGGGGCGGTAGCCTCACTCGTGAGTGCAACACACTGCAGCGTGGTTGCGGTTGACATGGGCCACCTACAGGCCCTTTGGGCTGAGGACCCCCGACGACAACCAGGACCTGGCGTGGTGGGTCGGCCCGACCCCCAGGGTGGAGGTCGTCCCTCTGCTTGATGCGCTACAGGTACCCTGGACAGATCTACCCAAAGGGCAGGCTGATCAACTGCGAGGGTTACTGCGGGAGTACGCTGACGTGTTTAGTGAGCATGATTCGGATGTGGGCCGGACAGACCTCATTAAGCATCACATTGACACAGGTGCCACCTGTCCCATGAAACTCCCCACATACCTTATAGATTTGAAGCTTTCGTGACTGCATTGATTCATATTCTTAGGTTTTTCGGTAAAGTCACGTAGGTAAAAACATTAAAAAGTAAAATAAAATAAAATACAAATAAAAATCACGACGTTTCGGAGGCAACACAAGCTTCCGTCTTCAGGTGGTATCGTCACAGCCACGACAGCTGTATCAAGTAAATGAGAGATTGCAGGAGTTACCACTGCGTTTATATAATGGTTGGAGAAGGTGGTGGGGCAAGGGCCGCATACTTATTATTAATATGGTATGGTGAGGCTTGAGACTAAGAATAGACTGCATAACAAAGGCTGAGCCTTTGTTATGGAGAGGTGCGGTTTGTGACTCAACCTGTAACAGGGAGACCACCACTAAACATGGTAAAACAGTAATGGTTGTCTGTCAAATAAGATTGGCAAATAAGTGTAGTTAAATCTTTTTTGCATGGTTAATCAAATCTTTCCAATGAATACTCAGTTTGTAACCGTCATCACGGTTGAAATTATGTCTGTGTTTGTATATTTGTATGGCTTCGTGTACAAACCTTTGATGGTAGCCAGGAGGTTTGCAGAGAAACTTGGTCTCGGAAAATACAATTTCATGAGAGCCCACCGAGTTGTAGCAATGATCGGCAACGGCCGAAGAATCAGTTCTGCCGTGTTTCAGATCTGACTTGTGCTCGCGGACACGATCAGAAACATGACGTTTCGTTTCTCCAATGTAGCAATCACCACAAATGCAACTCAATTTGTAGACTCCAGGATACTGTAAGTCAGGAACGACATCCTTCACAGATTGAATCAAATCACGGATATTATGCACTGTACTGAATCGGACTTGGATCTTATGTTTGTTTAGAATTTTGGAGATCTTTTTGGTCACGCCTGCTATGTATGGCAACGTGATAGTTTTGGTCGGAGTTTCATGTGGCTGTTTCTGTATGGTGGGAGAGACAGCTTGGCGGATAGTGCGGTCAGAGTATCTGTTCATCCTAAGGGCCCGATGTACATGTCTTAATTCACCGGCCAGGTGGTGTTGGTCAGCAATGCCATGGGCTCTGTGGTATAGCGTTTTGATGAGAGAATTCTTTTGAGATGGGTGGTGGTGGGAATCCGGTTTCAAGTAGGAATCTGTGTGGGTGGCTTTCCTGTAGACAGAATGTCCCAAGGATCCGTCAGGCCTCCTCTCAAACAGAATATCCAAGAATGGTAGTTTACCGTCTTTCTCCACTTCCATGGTGAATCTGATGGATGGGTGTCTAGAATGGATGTGGTCCAAGAAGTGGTTCAATGCTGGGAGGCCATGTGGCCAGATGACGAAAGTGTCGTCCACATACCTCTTCCACAAGGAAGGACGCAGGGTGGATGTCTGGATGGCGTCTGATTCAAACTTTTCCATGAACATGTTGGCTATAACTGGTGACAAGGGGGAGCCCATAGGCGTACCCTCATTCTGTTTGTAGAAGGTGCCATTCCAGGTAAAATAAGTGTTGGTGAGGCAATGCCTAACCAGCGCAGGTACATCAGAATTCAATCCATGTTGGACTAAGTCCTCAATTATTGTTAGGGTGTCCGGTACTGGGACTTTGGTGAACAAAGATACTACATCAAAGCTGACGAGGATGTCATCAGGAGATAGTACCATGTCCTTAACCATAGAGACTAATTGGGTTGAGTTGAGTACTGCCGAAGAGGTCTTGCCTGTGAAGGGGAGCAGAGTATCTGATAGAAAACGGGCTAGTTTGTACGTAGGAGAGTTTATCGTCGACACGATGGGTCGTAGCGGGGTGCCTTCTTTATGGATCTTGGGAAGACCATAGAGTCTGGGAGGTCTAGCCGCCGATGGTTTTAGAGAGGGACGTTTGCTTGGTTCGATTAGGGAAGTCGAACTCGTGATGATACTGTTGGTTTTTGTCGTTTAGGTTTTTAGTGGGATCGTTTTCAATTTTGGAGTAACTCCCATCATTAAGAAGGTCCAGGATTTTGTTGTTGTATGAATCTTTATCCATGATGACCGTGGCATTGCCCTTGTCTGCCGAGAGGATGACTATATCATCTCTCTTTTTTAGGTCCGCGAGTTCAGAGCGTTCGTTTTTGCTGATGTTACTTGTGGGTTTCTTAGCATTCTTAAGAATAGTAGCTATTTAACTCTTGCTACATCCGCATGGATGTGTCCTATGCCTCTGAGGGCTACATCAATCTGAGAAATCATATCCTCTACTGGTATATATTTAGGGGTGACGGCGAAATTTAGTCATTTGGCCAGTACCGTTTTTAGATTGTCAGAAATTGGGATGTTACTCTGATTAATCACGGTCTTGTTAACATCCAGCTTTGCGATGTGTGGCTCTGGTTTCTTCTTAGATAGGAGGTTGAATTTAGAAATCAGGTTAGCTTTGCATTTGGCTGACATTGAGTCAGCAGAAGCAGAAGTCATGTAATCAACGTGGTTCCAATCGGAAGGTGACATTTTTTGTGTTAACATTAAATGTGTTTGTAAGAGAGTCTTGTCTAAATTATCGAGTTCAGATCGGAGTAACCTTATTCTCTCCGAGATTAGTGATAGGCTAGCTTTAAATAAGATCTGTTTAGAGTTCGGTGAGGGCACAGCAGCGGATGTGAATGTGAAAGCGATGGGTATTACCTTGTTATCTCGGCATCTCTTGAGGAAGGCCAGCGTCTCGAGAAGCTGTGACTTCTTGTCTCGTTGTCTGTTAAAAACTCTAACAGATAGGTGGAATTCCTCCCCGTAGAGGGCATTAATTCTAGATTTGAAGCTTTCGTGACTGCAATGATTCATATTCTTAGGTTTTTTCGGTAAAGTCACGTAGGTAAAAACATTAAAAAGTAAAATAAAATAAAATAGAAATAAAAATCACGACGTTTCGGAGGCAACACAAGCTTCCGTCTTCGGTGGTACCGTCACAGCCACGACAGCTGTATCAAGTAAATGAGAGATTGCAGGAGTTACCACTGCGTTTATATAATGGTTGGAGAAGGTGGTGGGGCAAGGGCCGCATACTTATTATTAATATGGTAAGGTGAGGCTTGAGACTAAGAATAGACTGCATAACAAAGGCTGAGCCTTTGTTATGGAGAGGTGCGGTTTGTGACTCAACCTGTAACAGGGAGACCACCACTAAACATGGTAAAACAGTAATGGTTGTCTGTCAAATAAGATTGGCAAATAATGTAGTTAAATCTTTTTTGCATGGTTAATCACATCTTTCCAATTGTAATGCGGGCGTAAACGGCTTCGCGGATATGACGTCATGGGGGGGAGGAGTTAGGTCACGTGTGAGAGAGGGGTGAGGTCTTAAGGGAAAGATACCGGAAGAGACGAGAGAGTGTGAGAGATAGAGTTAGAGTGAGGCCACGCAGGGCGGAGGTTGGAGAGTGGCGAGATCGCCACACACGCAGAGTAAGACTCGGCACCGTCGGCCAGCGGTGACCGAGCACGGAGGAATGAGGAGCAGCGGTGGAGCTGCAGTGAGGGCAGCCGGAGGACTGCACAGGGGATCTGCAGCGGAGCTGCAGGAGCGAGGAGGCTACGGGAGCGAAGGCAGCTGTGGAGTTGCCAAGCGGAGGGGCTCTGAGCGAGGGCCGTGTGGGACAAGTGTAAGAACCCAAATAAAGGACAACGGAGACAGACCCAGTGATCGAGTCCTTTATTACACTGGTGTCAGAAGTGAAACGGCATGTCAAAACAGCTCAGAAAAAAGATGATTCCTGCGCCATCATCTGCATCATCATCCGACGACGACGACCTTCCTCAGGCGGTGGACTTGCCTGCGATGGAAGAGGAGATCCGTGCGGGAACGAGTACGGGTCCGGGAGTCCAAGATGTCGCCGCGTCGGTGGACCTGTCTGCACCAGGGGACGCGGATTGGCGATGGAGGCAGATGGCGGCGCAGCTGGAGATGCTGAAAATCGTGCTCGCGCAATTGTGCGAGCTCGTCACGCCGAGGACGGCGTTGGGGAGAGCCGATGGAGGTCCGCAGGTTGCTGCCTTGCCTCCGCTGTCGGCGCCATCGGCCTCGCGGCAAGAAGACGCCATCTTGGGCGTGGCAGGAGAAGAACGGCGGGAAGCCGCCATCTTGTGCTCTCCGCGGCGAGGGGCCGCCATCTTGAACACGTTGCGATGTGACGCCATTTTGAATATGCCGCCTGGTGAGTCATCGGCTGAGGACGGTGCAACAAGGAGTCGCAGTCGTCATCTCACGACCGTTAAAGAATTCTCCATCGGGGGCGATTGGAGTGCTTTCGCCTGCAGATTTTTGGCGGCGGTACGCTCAGCAAGGTGGACGGACGCTGAGGCATTGGAGGTTTTACCGACTCTTCTCGATGACGAGTCGGTGAGATTCTTCCGTTCTATAAAGGCCGAGAAGAAGAAAACATTGAGAGGAGTTTTCGACGAGATGGCAGATGCATATGAGCCACCGGATGATGCTCATCACCGGTTTGTTCAACGTCAGCGAGCACCCGAGGAGTCGCCGGTGGCATACAGGGGTGCGGTATTGGAGTTGGCCATGGCTGCATACCCGGAGACGGAGCCTGATCTGCTCGAACCTCTCATCTTGGGCAAGATGCTCGAGCTGTCCCGGGATTTGGGGATTCCTATGCCGGTGTGTGGCCACGAAAAGCTCACATCCCGGGCGGCCGCTAAATGTCTTGATGCCCAGTTCAACCTGCGCTGTTGGAAGCAAGTCACGGCGTGGATGGGGGGGCCCATCGTCGATGGAGGTGCCGCGGGTTGGGATCCCAAGAAGGCGGTGTACGTTCCTGACGGGGGGGGGGCCCGCAGGAGCTGACGGCCGCCTCTGCTCAGTGGTCGGCCCGCAGTAGGCCGGGGCCGCGATCTGCGCCGCCGCCATGGGAGCGTTGGGACGGGGGGCCTGCGGCGCGGCGCAACGACATCGACTGCTTCCGCTGCGGCCGTAAAGGCCATTACGCCAGGGACTGCTGGGCCCGTGTCCCGGGTCCGCCCCAGCAGGAGGCCTCGACAGCGGACGTGCCACGGAAGGATCCTCCAGGACAGGCAAGTCGGTGCGCACCAGACACCCGGCAAGGATTGACACCTCACTCATCACCGTTGTCGTGCGATCCGGGTGTTGTTAATAACGGGGGGAGGCCATCGACTGGGCCACGTCGCTCGGTAACGCAGTGGCATAAATTGGCACGGCGGGTCGTCGCGGCCGCTACTGGTTCGTCCACTGTACCTGGTTCTATACAAGGGGTGGACGTGCGTATTTTAGTGGATTCCGGGGCGTCCGCGACCATTATATCGGATGTAATTTTCCATCTGTTGGGCATCCCACCAGAGGCCGTGCGTCCGGTTTACGATTCCTGCGTCGCCGCGAACGGGGGTAGCATGGGCATTGTGGGCCAGGTGGACGCTCAAATATCTATCGGGGGAGTGTCGGCCTCGGGAATTGTGTTAATTTCGAGGTCCCTTGCAGTTCCTTGTTTGTTGGGAACTGATTTTCTGGCCAAGATGCCCATTCTAATCAGAATTAATGAAAACTACATTGAATTACCGGGTGGGCGAAAAATTACATTTCTACCGTCGCCCTGGGGGCGGCCTGCTCCGGTCGCTCAGGAGCAGGCGCTGTCCGAGGTATCTGTTAATATTCCACCTGGCTCACAGATTTATCCCCTTGCGATATCGGAAGCCTGTACCTGGTCGTCAGGGTGCAATTGGGGTTTTGTTGTCGCCGTCCGCCACCATAACGGGCGGAGCGGCGCTCGTTGGGGCGCAAACTATTGTCCGGCCAGACCAGCAGCCGTTTCTGCAGGTGCTTAATGCAAGTACCGAAAATGTGTGTGTGCCGGCTGGTACGGTTGTGGCACATGCCACTACGGCGTTTACGGCACAAGATCATCTGGGCAGCCAGGTCATGGTTGGTGGTGTTTCAGGTCCTGGTGCCGCAGATAATCGCTGGATCGCCGAATTGTGTGGGGAAAATTCTTCCCTTTCCGGTGAACAACGTTGCGCGCTTCGTAAATTATTATTGAGTTATTCTGATGTGTTTAGCTCCGACGATTTGGACTTGGGACGCACCTCGTTGCTTTACCATCATATTGACACAGGGGACGCTGCCCCTATTCGGCTAAACTCGCATCGGATGAGTCCGGCGGAGCGAGATCAGGTTCGAGGGGCAGTGGATGACATGTTGGCTGCGGACATAATATCTCCATCTAACAGCCCATGGGGCGCGCCTGTTGTTTTGGTTTTTAAAGAAGGATGGCAAATTGCGATTTTGTGTCGACTTTCGAAAATTGAATAAAGTGTCTGTGGCAGATGCGTACCCCCTGCCGCGTATGGACGACTCCCTCGATGCCTTGTCGGGGGCGAAGTTCTTTTCAACGCTAGATCTCTCTTCGGGATTTTGGCAGCTTCCCCTTGACGAGCCCTCGCGGGAGAAGACTGCTTTCCGTACGCCGCAGGGGTTATTCCAATTTAATTGTCTTCCGATGGGGTTGAATGCTGCCCCTGCCACATTTCAAAGGTTGATGGAGTTGGTGTTAACGGGGTTGCAGTGGGAGACATGTCTGATATATTTGGATGATATTATCGTCTTCAGCCGCACATTTGATGAGCATTTATTGCGGTTGGAGGCGGTGTTCGCCAGGATGCGTTCCGCAAATTTGAAATTTAAGCCTAAGAAATGTCACCTACTGCAACGGTCCGTGCGCTATTTGGGGCATATCGTAAGTGCGGACGGGGTGGCCACGGATCCGGACAAGACAGCATGCGTCCGTGACTGGCCAACCCCGGCCACGGTGGGGGATGTACGTCGGTTTTTGGGGTTTGCCTCATATTATCGGAGGTTTGTTCCGGATTTCGCGACAATCGCGAGGCCCTTGCACCTCCTTACGGGTAAAGGAAGGAAATTTGCTTGGGGATAGCCAGAAGAGTTGGCGTTTCAGGGCCTGCGCGATCGACTGGCTACGTCACCGACGTTGGATTATCCTGATTTCGATCACCCCTTCATTCTGGATATGGACGCGAGTGACACGGGCATTGGGGCCGTGTTGTCTCAGTCAAAAGGTGGTGTGGAGCGCGTGGTGGCGTATGGTAGCCGGGTTTTGTCTCCCGCAGAAACCCGCTACTTCGTCACACTCAGGGAACTTTTGGCAATTGTTTTCTTTCTCCGCCAATTTAGACCGTATCTCTACGGTCGTTCGTTTATTGTACGCACGGATCATGCGGCCTTGCAGTATGCTCTCAAGATGGACCAACCATCCGGCCAGTTGGCGCGGTGGTTGGACATGCTGCAAGAATTTTCCTTCCAAATTCACCATCGGAAGGGGGTGCGTCACGCGAATGCGGACGCGCTTTCTAGGTTGCCGCAGCGATCCCCTTGCGCGTGCGCGTCTGGGACGCATAGATGTGCGCCAATTCAGCAACCCCCTCAGCCTGCTGCGTTGGCGGTCGACGTGCCTGAAGCTCCAAAGGAGCCGGGACCGGCTGATGGGATTTTGAATCTTCCAAGGGCTGTGTGGATTCGGGAACAAATGTTGGATGGTTCATTGGTCACGTTACGGAATCGGACTGCGAAGAAGAGTGGGGGACTGGGTATGGGGGGTATGCCGGAAACCGCTCTCCGCGATGGTCTGCTGATGTGGAGGGAAGGGTTACAGGAACGCTGGCGTCTGGTTGTACCGGCATCCTTGCGGTACGAATTGATTAGGACTCTGCATGGGGACACGCTTTTACATCTGGGGGTGCAGAAGACCCTATTGACGCTGCAGCGAGACTATTTTTGGCACGGCATGACAACGGACGTCGTCGGTCACGTTCGCGCGTGTCCCGATTGTGCCCGGCAAAAACCACCTAAACAACCATATGTGCCGCCCATACAGTCTATTCAGGTGTCTAGAGTTAACGTATTTGTGGCGTTGGACATTTTGGGAACCTTCCCGCCATCCGCTAAGGGTAATAAATACTTGCTAGTTGGGGTGGAGTACCTCTCCCACTGGCCGATGGCCTGGCCTTTGCCAGACCAGTCAGCGGCGTCTATCACAGACGCCTTTCTATTCGGGTACGTGATGGACAAGGGGGCGCCGGAGAGGCTCCTCACAGACCAAGGCCGGAATTTTTCTTCTAAATTGTTGGGGGAGGTGTGTGCGGCTCTTGGAACTAAAAAGATACGGACATCTCCCAACCACCCACAAACGGATGGTATGGTCGAACGGCTAAATCGGACTTTGTCCGCCATGTTGTGTCACACCGTGAGTGAAAAACAATCGGATTGGGATTTGCATATCCCTGGGGTACTTTCGGCATACCGAATGACGCCGCATGCGGCTACAGGATATTCGCCGTTTTTCCTTATGTACGGTCACGAGAACGTGCCGCCAATGGATGTGCAGTTGGGAACTGGAGTGAGGGGACCTGCTAAGCCTCTTCCTGATTACATTCAGGATACCGTTCGCCGGGTTACTGAGGCGCGGGAAGGGGCCCGCATGGCTACTGCCAAAGCCCAGGCCCGGAACGAGCGGTGTGCTCGACGCTCAAAGGGGGAGTGCCCCTGGAAGGTGGGGGACATGGCCTGGCTCCATTGCCCGCAGGTGCGGCCAGGTACCTCTCCTAAATTACACAAACCATGGCAAGGGCCGGTTCGCCTCATCGAGGTTCCCAACCCACAGTCCGCGCGTGTTCGGTTTGGATCTCGGCGTTGGTTCGTTCACACGTCGCGCTTGAAATCATATGTGGCCCCCCGAAACGATGCGTCATCTCCTGATGTGGCCTTGCCGGGGTCTGTGGCTGCCGACTCATCCTTGCCTGTGCCTGTTGACCTTGCAAGAGCACCTGTCGTGCCTTTTACAGACAAGCCGGCCGTGACATTGCTGGAGACAGGAGACTCTGCTCGGGGTGTGCCTACCACGGCTGCGGGGACTCCGAGCCCCGCCGCCCTTCCGACCCCGTCGCAGACACGATTGCGACGCACCCCCGACGCTGGGCCTTCAGGGACACGGGACCGGGACGTTGACGGGCCTCCAATAGCGACAGGAGGACTTCATCCTGTCGCTCCTAAAACCCCGTCACGTTCCCGGTCTGCAGGAGGGCCGCCGCCCGTCCGGGACGGACCGGCGACCCGAACGCGCTCAAAGTCCCTTACATTTCGTTGAATTTTACTGTTGTGTTTTGTTGTTGTTGTTATATTTATTGTATGCTTCGTTGTCCTTGAATGTGTGATGGTTGTGTTCGCTCGCATTACTTGTCTCGTTATTGTTCAGCCGAGGTCGGCTGGATTTTCTCTACGGGGGAGGGTGGTGTAATGCGGGCGTAAACGGCTTCGCGGATATGACGTCATGGGGGGAGGAGTTAGGTCACGTGTGAGAGAGGGGTGAGGTCTTAAGGGAGAGATACCGGAAGAGACGAGAGAGTGTGGGAGATAGAGTTAGAGTGAGGCCACGCAGGGCGGAGGTTGGAGAGTGGCGAGATCGCCACACACGCAGAGTAAGACTCGGCACCGTCGGCCAGCGGTGACCGAGCACGGAGGAACGAGGAGCAGCGGTGGAGCTGCAGTGAGGGCAGCCGGAGGACTGCACAGGGGATCTGCAGCGGAGCTGCAGGAGCGAGGAGGCTACGGGAGCGAAGGCAGCTGTGGAGTTGCCAAGCGGAGGGGCTCTGAGCGAGGGACGTGTGGGACAAGTGTAAGAACCCAAATAAAGGACAACGGAGACAGACCCAGTGATCGAGTCCTTTATTACACAATGATTACTCAGTTTGTAACCGTCATCACGGTTGAAATTATGTCTGTGTTTGTATATTTGTATGGCTTCGTGTACAAACCTTTGATGGTAGCCAGGAGGTTTGCAGAGAACCTTGGTCTCGGAAAATACAATTTCATGAGAGCCCACCGAGTTGTAGCAATGATCGGCAACGGCCGAAGAATCAGTTCTGCCGTGTTTCAGATCTGACTTGTGCTCGCGGACATGATCAGAAACATGACGTTTCGTTTCTCCAATGTAGCAATCACCACAAATGCACACAATGGCTAGACCTCCCAGACTCAATGGTCTTCCCAAAATCCATAAAGAAGGCACCCCGCTACGACCCATCGTGTCGATGATAAACTCTCCTACGTACAAACTAGCCCGTTTTCTATCAGATACTCTGCTCCCCTTCACAGGCAAGACCTCTTCGGCAGTACTCAACTCAACCCAATTAGTCTCTATGGTTAAGGACATGGTACTATCTCCTGATGACATCCTCGTCAGCTTTGATGTAGTATTTTTGTTCACCAAAATCCCAGTACCGGACACTCTAACAATAATTGAGGACTTAGTCCAACATGGATTGAATTCTGATGTACCTGCGCTGGTTAGACATTGCCTCACCAACACTTATTTTACCTGGAATGGCACCTTCTACAAACAGAATGAGGGTACGCCTATGGGCTCCCCCTTGTCACCAGTTATAGCCAACATGTTCATGGAAAAGTTTGAATCAGACGCCATCCAGACATCCACCCTGCGTCCTTCCTTGTGGAAGAGGTATGTGGACGACACTTTCGTCATCTGGCCACATGGCCTCCCAGCATTGAACCACTTCTTGGACCACATCAATTCTAGACACCCATCCATCAGATTCACCATGGAAGTGGAGAAAGACGGTAAACTACCATTCTTGGATATTCTGTTTGAGAGGAGGCCTGACAGATCCTTGGGACATTCTGTCTACAGGAAAGCCACCCACACAGATTCCTACTTGAAACCGGATTCCCACCACCACCCATCTCAAAAGAATTATCTCATCAAAACGCTATACCACAGAGCCCATGGCATTGCTGACCAACACCACCTGGCCGGTGAATTAAGACATGTACATCGGGCCCTCAGGATGAACGGATACTCTGACCGCACTATCCGCCAAGCTGTCTCTCCCACCATACAGAAACAGCCACATGAAACTCCGACCAAAACTATCACGTTGCCATACATAGCAGGCGTGACCAAAAAGATCTCCAAAATTCTAAACAAACATAAGATCCAAGTCCGATTCAGTACAGTGCATAAAATCCGTGATTTGATTCCATCTGTGAAGGATGTCGTTCCTGGCTTACAGTATCCTGAAGTCTACAAATTGAGTTGCATTTGTGGTGATTGCTACATTGGAGAAACGAAACGTCATGTTTCTGATCGTGTCCGCGAGCACAAGTCAGATCTGAAACACGGCAGAACTGATTCTTCGGCCGTTGCCGATCATTGCAACAACTCGGTGGGCTCTCATGAAGTTGTATTTTCTGAGACCAAGGTTCTCTGCAAACCTCCTGGCTACCATCAAAGGTTTGTACACGAAGCCATACAAATATACAAACACAGACATAATTTCAACCGTGATGACGGTTACAAACTGAGTAATCATTGGAAAGATGTGATTAACCATGCAAAAAAGATTTAACTACACTTATTACCCTCGGCGACGCCTTCCCCTTCCCCCGCATCGACGACACCTTTGACAGCCTCGCGGGGGCGCGGTATTTTTACACCCTCGATCTAGCATCCGGGTACTGGCAGGTGGAAATGGTGGAGGAGGATCGGCCAAAGACCGCATTTACCACCCCGATGGGACTGTTCGAGTTCCGAGTACTTCCGTTCGGACTCACTAATGCGCCTGCGATGTTCCAGCGGTTGATGGAGTTGGTGATGCGGGGCTTGCAATGGGAACAGTGCCTAATTTATCTGGATGATGTGATAGTGTTCAGTAGGTCCCTGTCTGAGCACTGGTCCAGGTTATGGGAGGTGTTCCAACGACTGAGAGCAGCCCATCTCAAGCTCAAGCTGCGTAAGTGTCATATTGCGCAGCGCGAGGTTGGGTACCACGGACACCGTATCAGCGAGGCAGGGGTGTGCACCGACCTGGAAAAGGTACGCACCATAGGAACCTGACCGAGATCAGGTCATTTTTGGGGCTAGCCACTTACTATCATCGATTTTTGAAGAGATTCAGCGAAATTGCACGCCAGACGGCCTTCACCACCCTCAAGGACCACCTCACCCATACCCCAACCCTGGCTTTCCCTGACTTCTCCACAGATTTTATCCTGGACACCGACGCCTGCAGCAGTAGGCTGGGCACTGTGTTGTCACAGGTGCAGGATGGGATGGAGAGGATCATCACATACATTAGCCGGACCCGTTAGGAACTGTATGTCATGATTTTTGCATGTATGCAGTTCCGGCTGTATCTGTACGGCAAGAAATGTCGCGTGTGCACTGACCATTATGCTCTGCAGTTTCTGCTCACATTCAAGGAACTGCGGAGTCAGATGGCCCAGTGGCTGATGCAGCTGCAGGAGTATAACCTGCAGATCGAGTACAGGGCCGGACAGACGCACGCAAATGCGGACGCATTATCAAGGCGACCAGCAGTGTGTGCCGAGACGCGGGTGGAGGAGGCTTGCCCGTGTTTCACGGGGGGACGCTGCCAACAGGCAAGGGCCCCCCTGGAACGCCCTGAGACTAACCCCCTCCATTGAGAGAGAGTGCTGTGTGTGCCACAAAGGTCCCTGCAGAAGGAGCCGGGGGCCCGGTGGGCCGCCAGGTGGGCACGGAGCCCGCACCCAGGAGCCCGACGGATCTAAGAGGACATCGGCTTTGCGTTCCCAGGCCTGGACGACAAACAGCTGCGACAGGCCCAGCAGCAGGACCCGGACCTGGCGGCAGTGGAGGCGGCCCTGCGGGAGGAAAAGGTCGCCATACAGGGACCCTGGAGTGGTTTGTACGCCCGGTTGTGTGTAAAGAATGGGGTGGTGTGGGAATTAACCAAAGCCGGGCAGCCAGGGGGCATCTGTGTTCCTACGCAGGTGCGGCCCCAGCTGCTACGGCTGGTGCATGAACACCCGCTCGGGGGCCATGATGGGGAAAGGCGCACTCGAGAGACCCTGCGTTGCCAATATCTCTGGCCCAAAATGACGCAAGATGTGGCCACCTGGGTACAGGGCTGCCGCGTTTGTCAACAATGTGGGCATGAAACCGGCGCGGTATTAGGTGCCCCTGAGGCCATTCCACTTTAGTTGGGTGAACCAGCTCGTTGGGGTCGACCTACAAGGGCCATTCTCACGATCCCACCGAGTCAACCAGTATATTCTCATAGCGGTAGAGTATTTCACGCGCTATCCAGTGGCAGTGGCCATCCCCGATAAGATGGCCCTTGTGGTCGCCCGGGTATTTGTGGTGCATTATGTGCTTAAACATGGGATCCCAGAATGAGTCATTACTGATTAGGGTAGTGAGTTTGAGGCAGAGCTATTGCTGTGCAGGGAGTTCGGAATCCAGAAGGACCGAACCACGGCATACCACCCCCAGGCAAATGGTATGGTGGAGTGCATGTGTAATGTGAGGTTACACCTGGATGATAAATGGGTTACACCTGGATGATTCATTGGTTACACCTGGATGATAATGATGGACTCTACCGACCTCAGCCCACAACCAATGGGGAGTCGAGCCAGGGGCGTGGCCCTGATGTAATGCGAAGGTTACACCTGGAGGATGATGATTGGCTCTGCTGGCTTCAGCCCGCAACCAATGGGGAGTCGAGTTAGGGGCGTGGCTCTGGGGCCATACAGTGGGCTCTGGAAAGTTCCAGGGATGTGGCTGAGGATTGGCTGCGGGGCATCAGGTGGGCCAGGGATTAAAAGGGGCGGAGACGGACAGCACGGGGTCAGAGCTTTGTTGTATCTATGCCCTGTTTTCCGTTATTAATATTAAGAATAAAAAAAAAAAAATTATTATATCTATATATATATATATTTTAATTAAATAATGAAAACAACCCACTACAAGCACACCAGGAATCTGTGAAACGGCCATTACACACAAGGTTAGAAATGATTTTAAACAACTGAGCCTGGTAGTGATTCGGAAGTTTAGAGAATATTCAACACTCACTGAGGGGTTTTATGTGGTAAAATCGATGACCCAGGGCATGGACCAATACCCACGTGACTACCTTTTACAATTTAAAAGAGCGTATTATGCAGGCGATGTGAATCAATACCACGAAGGAGATAAAATGTTCAAAATTATGTTTTTTGAATCCTTGAGCCCAGAGATTACAGAAAGGGTGAGAATGGTTTTGAATCCAGAAACCGCATCCTTACGCCGCATAGAGAGCAAGGCGTACATGGCATGGTTATACAGAGCTAAGAATCATAATTCGGATCCAGAACACAGGGAGAGGGATAAGGAACCCAGCCTCTCAGAGAAGAATAAAAATCACCGAGCAGTCCCACAATGCAGGGAGGAGCAAAGACGCACGCACACATGGCAAAATAACCCAGAGAGAGGGGGGCACGAGAATGAGAGCGGCACAAAGGCGAACATTCAGGAGAATCGCAGGGGGAGGTTCAGAGCAGAACCATATCAACACCCCATGCCACGACACACGCAAGATCAAAATTACTCACAAAGATGGCGAGATAACTATCTAGCGAGAAGGTGGTACACAGACTGCGGAGGTACGGAGGCGAACATTCAGGAGAATCGCAGAATGTGGATACCAAGGGCAGAATCATATCAACACCCCATGCCACGACATACGCAAGGTCAAAATTACGCACAAAGATGGCGAAGTAACAATCCAGGAAAAATTTGGCACCCAAATGGGAAAAACACTGGGCCAAAAATGTACGAGAATCGTAGGAGGGAGAGGTTCAGAGCAGAACCATATCAACACCCCATCCCACGACACACGCAAGGTTCAAATTACACACAAAGATGGCAAGATAACCATCTAGCGGGAAGGTGGTACACAGACTGCGGAGGTATGGATGCGAACATTCAGGAGAATCGCAGGAAGGGAGGTCAAACACAATCGGTCCAATTCCGAACAATTCCTCCACCGGCTATACCAGAAGGGAATAGAGGAATAACACAGAATGCGGTCCAAATACATGATGAACCACCCACAGTGATTGAGAGCGAGCAGCCCATACGCGCCACGCACGCTGAAGTTTTGTTAAACCCTGGCCTCATTGGGAAATACAAGCAGGCTGCAAGTGACAGGGCGGGCAAATACCACCACGACCGGGAAACATCAAATGCATACGATGCGGTAAGAAACGCGGACAGTGCTCCCGTAAATGACGCGCAAATCGAATGCAAGGACAGGGCTGAATTGAAGCGTGATCGGACAGTAGATAACAGACAGCAGAGACAGAGAGAGCGCACAGGAAAAACAGTGCCACGCGTCGCAAAAGAGAGCGATAATGGTGTAGGGAGAGGGAACACAGAGACCCACCCTGGGAAGTACAGACGTGAGCCTCTGAATGGAAAATATCCAAATGAAACAAAAATTAATGTGGATCGGAGTGCTGAAATGGAGAGTGAGAGGGGAAATTACAAAAACGAACCGGAAAACCGTGATCGAATGATCAAAGTGATAAGTGGTAAACCAGACACTCGGAGCTTGGAAAAATTATGGCGACGAAGTAATATGAGGAAGGTAACGCATAAATGCGTTCGAAACCGCTACCTAGCGTTTCCCAGGATTTAACAAAAACAAATAAAATTAATATCCGCCGTAGTTATGATGGTTGAGAATCAATGTAACTTGTGGTGTTGATGTTTAACGTTTTGTTGTATTTTCCTTGCTTATTTCAAATGTAACCATGTTAAGATTGTGATACATATGCGCGCGCTTTGGAAGGAATGCGTTATGGATTAGTACCAATGTTTAACGTTGTGTTTTATTTCTTTGCTTATTTCAAATGTAACCATGTTAAGATTGTGATACATACGCGCGCGTTGTGAGAAATAACCGCCGAGAGTGAGGGCGGCTGATGGATTTATAACGAAAAAAACAGGGCATTTACTTTGTTTAAAAATTCGCCAGTGGCCGAATCAACCACTGATAATTTTTAAAAGGGCGGATTGTTGTATCTATGCCCTGTTTTCCGTTATTAATATTAAGAATAATAAAACATTAATTTTTTTATTTTATCTATATATATATTTTTTAAAATTAAATAATGAAAACAACCCACTACAAGCACACACAATCTGTGAAACGGCCATTAAACTGGTAAGAAGTCGGTCACAGAGAGGTCAGAGACATCCAGATGGACAAAGATCGATGACCTGAACTCCCAAGACATCTTGAGATGCACGGAGGGGGTGCAGAGCAGAGTAAAGGATAATAACGGTTGCCACTCGCGTTTTCTTAACGTTTTCCTAACTGAAAAGTAGAAACTTAACAAAGAGAATTAACCAACAAACCATAGGTTTTTTTTTTTAGTAATTATCTTATATTACTCGTATTCACCGCATACATATTATTTATAATTATATGTTTCCTATCTACATGACCTTCCGAAAAACTAAAGAGTACGAATTCCAGAAAGCTTAAGTGGAAACATAGTTTCACTTAACCTCAGGACATTAAAATATAACTCAGAATAAAACACCAATCTCTGGAGAACTAAACTTGGCGAAGCCCCAAAATAATAATGTGACGAGGATCATTACGAATATTCATTAAACATAGACGAATGATAACCACGATACTAAGACCGAAGGAACTCATAAAATATAATTCAAGAATAAATGTAACACACAGGACCACATAAGGATTACATACATCTCCTCGACCACCTTTGTCTTCCAGCGGGGTCTGACCTCAGAATGACCCACGCAGGGCAAGCAAGAAGGGAGCAGAAAGGTCACAAAGGGGGGGGTTTGTGCTGACATTCGAGAACATCTGGTTTTTTTTCTGTTTGTTTTCTCTCGCAAGAGACGCGGAGAGAGGAGAGGGTGCTCACGTTTGAGTTAAACACGGCCGTCTTTGTCTCCCCGCAGCACAAACAGATGGCCCATGAATGCTTGGAGGGTTAGGAAAGGTCGCGAGGAGGGGTCGCGGGGGTGTCTGCTTCTTCTCGCTCTGTTTGTGTTTTTTTTTGTTGCCCGCTTGCAAGGAACGGGCAGAGAGGGGATTCACGTTTTGAGTTAGGCACGGGCGCACACAGCGAACAGGCAGTCTGGGTCGAGTCGTGCTCAGTCTTGGGACTCGGCTTGCGACGCAGCTTTGCGAGGGAGGCTCGTGAGGGAGTTGGGGCAGAAGCTTGCCAGCAGGCACCGACACCAACCATGGGTGTCGTGTCTCGCAGAGAGGAGGGACGAGGTGTCGGCATGAGCCGAGAGAGTATCGCTGAAAGTTCTCTTCTACAGTTATCCTGATGTGTTGAGTTGCTCGCAAAGTCAAGGATTGCGATAAGTTGATTGTACTAAGTTTTCACAGTCGGCTAAGAGGTGTGCAAATACAATTATAAATTTTGAGAGCGAATGCCAACAGCTGCAGCTGGAGTTGCGCTAACGAACAATCAGCCGGGAGAAAGAGAAGGAGAGCGCCAGTAGAGCTGCGCCACCGAGCGCCACCGAGCGCCACCGAGCGCCACCGAGCGCCACCGAGCGCCACCGAGCGCCACCGAGCGCCACCGAGCGACACCGAGCGACACCGAGCGACACCGAGCGACACCGAGCGACACGAGCGACCGAGCATCTTCAAGGGCAGCATCGTACCAACTCATCATCTAGCAGTAGAGGGAGAGAGAGCGCAAGAGCAGCACGACTCGGACGTCACCGGGCGTCACCGAGCGTCGTGCCAACTCGTCATTTAGCAGTAGAGGGAGAGAGAGCGCAAGAGCAGCACGACTCGGACGTCACCGGGCGTCACCGAGCGTCGTGCC
This sequence comes from Lampetra fluviatilis, assembly GCF_964198595.1. Lineage (NCBI taxonomy): Eukaryota > Metazoa > Chordata > Hyperoartia > Petromyzontiformes > Petromyzontidae > Lampetra > Lampetra fluviatilis. The sequence goes on along the minus strand of NC_136342.1, from coordinate 6,243,898 downwards.
AACTCGTCGTCCAGCAGTGGAGAGAAAGAGAGCGCACAAGCAGAGACACGCCGAGCGAGGGAGCAGCAGGGGCTCGCGGCGGCCACGCCCAACCCAGAGAAAACTTCTGGCCGCTGTTTGTATCCTCCCACACCACACAAGCTAACGACACAACTCCCGGCTCTAAGAATTAATTAACATTACAAGGGGATAACGCACACACAGCACGCACACGAATAAGAAAACAAAAAATTGTCATTGCGTTTCAAAAAGGGTTGCCATTTCGAGGTGGTGCGTTCAATATCAACTGATCGTGCAAAGCAGTTGCTGCCGTTGAGTTACATGAATAAGAAATGTTTTAGTCATTAATTTTCGTTAACTGCATAATCACGCCAATGAAGAAGTATTTTTAGTCATTCATTTTCGTTAATCGCATAATCTTGCCCATGAATTTATTGACGTATACTTGCTTTCGGATAAGAGAGTGTCATGTGCTTGTTTAGAATAAAATTGCTTCACACCAACTGTTCGAGTGCTTCTTTCCAAGTCCATGCAAAACTATCTTATTCTTGATAACTGTATCTTGTGATGAGATATGAAAATGGAGACCTAAACTAACATAAACACACTAAGATAATCAGTAAACGTTTAATCGATGATAATCGTGTTATCCTGATTGATATAACACTGGATAAACGAAGCTAAGCTTAATTATCACAACTGCTCACATTAACATCATCGCAAGCATCCGCATAAATTACTACGATTATCTCAGCGATTATCATAATGTATGCATATAATTACACACATTATCATAATTTATGCATGTTAATACACACATTAACATAATTAATGCGATTTGCGCATTTTTCGGAAAATTATTAATTTTTATTATTTTTATCAAAATTTCATAACCCAACACATACAACAGCTTGGAGGAACGAAGGTGGAAGCCACGCTGGTGCCGTGGTCCGGAGCCTGCCACGTGGCGGGTCCGGAGCCTGCCACGTGGCGGGCCGCGGCAGTCTCTCTCTCCCTCTCTCTCTCTCCCTGTCACACTGTCTGCCAACAGCGTGAAGGAGCCATAGAGTAGAGGAACGGATATAGTGAGTGCTGTGGAAGAAACTTAATAAAGAATACTGAATTCCAGACGTTGTCTCAACGGTCTTTATTATACATGAACCAGACCTTAGCCGGGAAGCTCAAACGTATGGCGGCCGCCAATCAGCAGGATTGGGACGAACACCTCCCCTACGCTCTGTTCGCCTACACCACCAGGGTGCACACAACGCAACTAACCTCTGCTGCTGTAACTTCTTCTAATGCTAAACGAATTCTGTCTAGAACTAGCTTAGCTCTTATCTCAGAGAAAATCAGACTTACGCGCACCGAACTAGATCAGTTAGACAAGACACTCTACAAATCACACTTATTTTTGACTGCAACAATGTCCACATCGGATTGGGAACATGTAGACAATATGACTGCCTCTTCAGCTGCCGCTATGTCGACCAAATGTAAGGACAACTTGATTTACAAATTCAACCGCCTATCAAATAAGAGACCGGACCCACACACTGAAAAGCTAGATGTTAACAAAGTCGTAATTAATCGCAGTAACAGTTATATTTCTGATGGTCTGAAATCCGTTTTAGCTAAAGGACTGAACTTTGCAGTCACACCTAGACACATACCAGTTAATGATATCATTGCCCGAGTAGATGTGGCTCTCAAGGGCCTGGGTCACATCGATGCAGACGTAGCAAGATCTGAAATCGCTGCAACCCTCAAAAACGCTAAGATGCCAGCTAGTAACATCAGCAAAGATGAGCGTTCTTAATTAGCTCAATTAAAAAAGAGGGATGACATTGTCATCCTCTCAGCCGACAAAGGCAATGCCACTGTCATCATGGACAAAATAGAATACAACAACAAAATTCAAGAACTACTCAACGATGGCAGCTATACAAAAATAAAAAGAGACCCCACCAACAGCCTCGTCATTAAAACCAACAAAATCATTTCTGATTCAACCGCATTAATTGATCAAACCAAACAGTTCTCGTTGAAACCTTCTGCAGCCAGGCCACCAAGATTATATGGCCTGCCAAAGATACATAAAGAAGATACACCTCTTCGTCCCATTGTCTCTACTATCAACTCCCCCACCTACAAACTGGCTCGTTTTTTTAGTCTGAAATCCTGCGGCCTTTCACTGGAAAAACCTCCTCTGCGGTACTAAACTCTACTGACCTGGTATCGACAATCAAGAGAATTTCCCTGTCCCCAGACAACCTGCTTGTCAGTTTTGATGTGGTTTCCTTATTCAATAAAGTTCCTGTACCTGACACCATCGCAATCATTGAAGACTTGGTTCATCAAGGACTGAAATCTGGGGTACCCCCCTGGTGAGACACTGCTTAACCAATACATACTTCACCTGGAATGGAACTTTTTACAAACAAACTGAGGGCACCCCAATGGGCTCCCCCCTATCTCCGGTTGTAGCCAACGTTTTCATGGAGAAATTTGAGACTGACATCCAGACTGCCACTCTACGCCCGACCTTATGGAAGAGGTACGTAGATGACACTTTTGTCATCTGGCCACATGGCCGGCCTGCTCTAGACCAATTCCTCGACCACATCAATTCCATACACCCAGCCATCAGATTCACCATGGAAGTCGAAAAAGATGGCAATATACCCTTTTTGGATGTTCTAATTAAAAGGAGACCTGATGCTTCAATGAGCCATTCTGTCTACTTACCTAAAACCGGATTCCCACCACCATCCATCCCAGAAGAACTCCCTCATCAAGACTCTATACCATAGAGCCCAATGCATCTCCGACCAGGAACACATTGCCAGTGAACTCAAACACGTACGCCAAGCTCTTAAGGCCAATGGTTACTCCGACTACACAATCCGCAAAGCCATCACTCAAGCCATCAAGAAGGATCCTGTTGAGGAGCCTTTCAAAACCATCACCTTACCCGACATTGCTGGGGTCACAAAAAATATCTCCAAAACCGTGATTAAACACAAGATCCAGGTCCGATTCAACACAGTACATAAAATCCGTGATATGGTACCGTCTGTAAAAGATGTGGTTCTAGACATACAGTACCCTGGCGTCTACAAACTAAGTTGCCACTGTGGTAGCAGTTACATTGGAGAAACCAAACGACATGTCTCAGACCGCATCCTGAACATAAAGCAGACCTGAAACACGGTAGTACAAACACCTCAGTCGTGGCAGATCACTGTTACAAATCAGTGGGCTCACATGACATTGACTTCTCCAAGACAGAGGTTCTCTGCAAGCCATCTGGCTACCATGAGAGATTCGTTCATGAGGCGATCCACATATACAAACACAGAGACAATTTCAACCGAGAAGATGGATTCTGGCTCCGCAATCATTGGAAGGACGTAATAAATCATTTCGGATCTTAACTGATTGTGTTCACGTTTACGGTAACTTTCAGACCGCAGTCCACTTACTGGCATTGACTATATATCTTGTTTTCTCCACAGGGAATGGATTCTTTGCTCCGCTGCAAGTCTCCTACAACCACTCTCCCATTGACATATTTCGTTGCTTCCTCTAAGTATCTTTCACGCGACCGTCAATGGTACAGTGTATAACAGATTGTATAAACAGTATAACATTGTAATGTTTAATACAATGTGTAAGGTAATATACAGTATCGTAATTGTATAGTGAATATATAGCAGTGTGGTATACAGTAGGGTGGGTAGAATAATACTTAGGGTAATATTATAGTCAAAGGTATAGAGTGTGTATAGTAATACAGTATATAATTTAATGTTGGGTTTGTCTATGGTAGTATATAGTACGTGTGATGTAAGGAAAAAAGTTTAGCTGGAAGCATATTATATTTTTGCGACATAAAATTGTAATGTATTACTTACTGTTAGTAGCTCAGCTTATTGGAGAGTATATTTAGTATACTGATGATACTATGTAGTTTATACTTTCGTTTTTTACGCGGTGGTTCAGCAACTGCAGCTGCATACTATTAACATTCCTTCCCTTTGTTAATGCTACCCCTTATCCCCTCCCTTTGATGCTGCTAATCCTGCATAATGCACGGGCATAATATGACTTTGAAACCCCCCACCCACCTCCTACGCATTTCCCATAAATATGCTAAATTCCTAATGATATGCAAATTATTTTGTCAAGGCGCTCCTCTTCTCCCTCCAACCCAGCTTAAATATACGTTCCAAGCTTGGTGGTGTTTCATTCTTTACCTGTGGATGGCTGCTTGCGTTGTAGCCGAAACGTTGTGATAATTATTTTATTATGTTTTATTTTTATTATTTTATTATTTCCCTTCTACGTGACTTTACCGAAAAAAACAAGAAGATGAATCCCTGCAGTCACGAAAGCTTTAAATCTAAATATTTCGGTATCGTCACGTAGGTAGAAAATAAAATAAATCATGACGTTTCGGGCGCAACACAAGCGTCCATCATCAGGTGGGAAAGCATGGTCTGCTGCTGAGGCAGAGTGTTTTAAAAGGTTTGAAATGGGTGTAGCTCAAGGGTTATAAAGAAGTGGCCGGGACTAGTGATGTTAATGTGAGAAATTAGCATGTAACTGTAAGATAGGAGAACGGCCTCCTCGACGAGGGCACGGAAGTGGCTATGTTAATGCGAGGGATTAGCATGATGTTAATGTGAGAAATTAGCATGTAAAAGTAAGCTAGGAGAGCGGCCTCCTAGACGAGGACACAGAAGTGGCTATGTTAATGTGAGGTATTAGCATGATGTTAATGTGAGAAATTAGCATGTAACTGTAGAAAAGGAGAAAAAGAGCGGCCTCCTAGACGAGGGAGTGCAACCCAACGTGTGTAATTCGAAGGGCCTGTGAGTAATGAGAGTGCAATCCAAAAGACATGCGAGCATGAGAGTGGAATCCGAAGGCATGAGAGTGCAATGCAACGGACATGTGAGCATGAGAGATCTAAGAGAGAGGCATAAAGAGAGACAGAGAGTCTAAATAACAGCTGATATATGCAGGTTGGATGGAAACATCACAGTCAGTTAAGACTTTACTTGGTTAATAACGTCCTTCCAATAATTGCTCAGTTTGTACCTATACTCTCGGTTGAAGTTGTGTCCAAGTATATCTGGATGGCTTCATGAACAAATCTCTGAAGGTAGCCAGTAGGTTTGCAGAGTTTTCAAGGCGAGCTCTGACTCAGTCAGGGTTGCTGCGATCTGGAATGAAACTCGTCGTGCCGTCGTCATCGTGATCTTCGCCCTCTTCAAGCTGTGGCTCTGGCAGAATGTTGGCTGTCCCGACCCGGTATGTAGTTATGCCCTAAGGCTGTGAAGGCCGGAATAAAAGAGAAAGTACCTCATACTAGTGTCTGTGAATTATCACACTACACAAGTGTAATGCGAGCGTAAATGGGGTTGTTGCTGGCCTCTGGTCCAATCACGCGGCCCGGGGCATTGGTGGGCGGAGCCTGGTCTGCGGGGCGTGCGGGAGGGGCCACCATTCACCTCGGCTCCAATAGGAGGCGAGGTGAATGGGGGCGGACGCAGCGGGGTAGTATGGGAAGGCCGCATCTGACGAGGCGGGAGTCAGGGTCACGTGGGGGGAATGGATATAAGTGGGAGCCCGGAAGAGATCGGGGCAGTCGGGGAAGTTAAGAGACTGAGCCACGTTGGGTGGTGAGGAAAGAGCCGTGCCATCGGCCACGTGGCCGAAGGACCTCAGCACGCCGTCAGCCAGCGGGGTGCTGAGGGCGAGAGCGTGTGTAGCACGCGAGAGAGAGAGAGCGTGCGTGGCACGCGAGAGGGAGTGTGCGCGGGGCGCGCGCGAGACGACACTGGTCTGAGAGGAGGCCAGTGGGGGGTGCAGAGAAGAGCCTGAATTAAAGACAAACGGAGACCAGCATCGCCTAACGGAGTCTTTTATTACACTGGAGTCAGAAGTGGAACGAGATGTCGAAACATCTAAAGAAAAAAAATATACCTGCACCATCTTCAGAAGATGAAGAGGACCTTCCTCCGGTGGTGGCAGTCCCGACCATGGAAGGCGTGGGCGAAGTGGCGGCGAGCGACACGACAGGAGTACAGGATGTCGTCGGGGCGGCTGGGCCGTCTGCGTCGACGGGCGCCGAGGACAGCTGGTGACACGTGGCAGTCCAGCTTGATTCGCTGCGGGCCGTTCTGCTGGATTTAGTCACCCTGGTGGCACCAGCGACGATGCCGGATCGGCCACGCGGCGGGCCTTCAAGCGGGGAGCCATCGGGTGGGGCTGAGCCGTCTGCCATTGGGGCCTCTGCGACGCTTCCCACCCTCTCCGACACGCGGCAGGACGCCGCCATCTTGGGTGTGGTCGCGGACGAACGGCGAGAAGCTGCCATCTTGTCGCTGCCGCGGCGGGAAGACACCATCTTGTCGCCGCCGGAGGGGACGCCTGCATCAGAAGACAGCAGCTCATCGCCTGACGACGATTAAAGAATTATCAATTGGAGGAGATTGGAGCGCATTTGCGTGGCGTTTTGAGTCGGCCGTCCGATCCGCCAAGTGGACGGATGCGGAGGCCTTGGAAGTTCTGCCGACGCTCCTGGACGACAAGTCTTTGAAATTCTTCCGTTCCATCAAGGCCGCGAAGAAGGCGACGCTGAAAGGGGAGTTCGACGAAATGGCGGAAGCGTACGAGCCTCCGGATGACGCGCACCGCAGATTCGTCCAGAGGCAACGGGCACCCGAGGAATCGCCTGTGGCTTTCCGGGGCGCTGTGCTTGAGCTGGCCACGGCCGCGTATCCAGAGACGGAGCCCGACTTGTTCGAGTCCTTGATACTGGGTAAGATGTTGGAGCTGTCCAAGGACTTGGGCATTCCGATGCCGATATGCGGCCATGAGCAGCTGACCTCCCGGATGGCAGCCAAGTGCCTCGACGCGCAGTTCAACTTGCGCCGTTGGGCACAGGTGACCTCCTGGACGGGGAGCCCGACCGTGGAGGGAGGCGCCACCGGGTGGACTCCGTCAAAGGCCGTCTTCGTGCCGGACGAGAGGGGGCCTGCCGATCTCTCTGCAGCGGCGGCCCAGTGGGTTCCTCGAGGGGGAGGGGAGTCACGCTCCGGACCACTGCTGAGAGATTGTCGAGACGGGGGGGGAGCCGGGTGGCGGGCCGACTCGTCGTGTTACCACTGCGGGAGTCTTGGACACTTCGCGCGAGACTGTCGGAGTCGCCCTTGCCCGCCTCTTCAGCCGGAGTCCCCGGCCAAGGATGCGACGTCAACGCCGGAGAGTCAACCGTGTCAGGCAAGGTGGTACGCATCAGACACCCGGCAAGGCCTGTCATTTCATTCCGGGGGCCTGTTCTAACGGGGGGACTTTAAGGGATCCGCATCGCTCGCTGACACAGTGGCGGAAATTGGCACGGAGGGTGGTCGCAGCCGCTACTGGGTCATCGACCGTGCCGGGTTCGATACAGGGGGTCGACGTGCGGATTTTGGTAGATTCGGGCGCGTCCGCAACTATCATCTCGGACGTGATATTCCATCTCCTGTCCATTCCGCCGTCGTGGGTACGACCGGTTTACGATGCATGTGTTGCAGCGAACGGAGGGAGTATGGGCATCGTTGGTCAGGTGGAGGCGCGTATTTCGGTTGGGGGTGTGTCGGCTTCGGGGACGGTGTTAATCTCCAGGTCCCTCGCTGTGCTGTGTTTGTTGGGGACCGATTTCCTGGCAAAGATGCCCATTCAGATAAGGGTTGATCAGAATTGTATTGAGTTACCGGCGGGCCAGAAAAATTTCTTTTTTGCAGTCGCCGTGGGGACAGTTCGCTCCGGACCATCAGGTGCAGGCGCTATCCGATGTTTCGGTCGACATTCCACCTGGCTCGCAGATGCTTATCCCACTGCGTTATCGGAAGCCCATGCCTGGGCCGTCCAGCGCGGTTACGGATGGTCTGGCGCTGGTCGCGGCACGAACAATTGTTTGGCCGGGTCAGCCGCCGTTTTTGCAAGTGTTGAATGGAGGCACGGACAATGTCGTCGTGCCGGCCGGAACGGTTTTGGCACATGCTACGACCGCCTTCACGGCCCATGATGATCCGGCCCACCGGGGCCTCGTAGGGGGGGTTTCAGCCTCGACGGCGGAGGACGATCGATGGATCGCCGGGTTGTGCCAAGAAAATGCTTTCTTGACTACGGACCAGCGGTCCGCGCTTCGCGCGCTGTTGGAGAAATATTCTGATATCTTTAGTAAAGACGATTTCGATCTGGGACGCACCTCGTTGCTCTCCCACCATAATGATACCGGGGATGCTGCTCCCATTTGGATGAATCTACATCGGTTGAGCCCAGCGGAGAGGGATCATGTACGCGGCGCGGTGGATGATATGCTAGCTGCTGACATGATCTTTCCATCCAACAGCCCATGGGGTGCTCCGGTGGTCCTGGTAAAGAAAAAGGATGGTAATTTACGGTTTTGTGTCGATTTTCGGAAGTTAAACAAGGTGTCGGTTGCGGAAGCTTACCCTCTGCCACGTATGGATGATTCCCTCAATGCCTTGTCTGGGGCGAAATTTTTTTCCACTCTTGACCTCTCTTCGGGGTTCTAGCACCTCCCCCTGGACGATTCCTCGAGGGAAAAGACAGCTTTCCGTACGGCGCAAGGCCTGTTTCAGTTTAATTGTCTTCCCATGGGGTTCAACGCCGCCCCTGCTACGTTCCAGAGGTTGATGGAACTCGTGTTGACGGGTCTGCAGTGGGACACGTGCTTGATATATGTGGATGATGTTATTGTGTTCAGCCGTACGTTTGAGGAGCATCTTCAGAGATTGGATGCTGTTTTTGCTAGGGTGCGTTCCGCCAATTTGAAATTTAAGCCCAAATTTAACATCAAGCGCTGGGATCAGATGGCGGCATGGACAGGGAAACCCGAAATCGACGGCCCACTTTTAGGGTGGTCTCCACGACGGGTCGTCCACTGCTCTGACGACTCCGGCGATGACGAGGTGGTGGCTGCTGTTCCGCACTGGATCCCGAGACGGCGGCTGCGCGACCAGAGTGGTGACTACGCAAGCCGACCACGTGCGGGGGCCGGGTCGACCGACCGCCGGCCGACGACGGCCACATGCTTCAAGTGTGGCCGACGAGGCCATTTTGCCCGCGACTGCCGCTGCCGACCTCTGCCTTCGCCGCTTCCGCTGAGTGGGCCTCCATCTCCTCCACCGGGCGCGGAGCCGCGACACTCTCGGGCGAGTCGGCGCAAATCGGACACCCGGCAGGTCGTGTCACATCATTCATCCACTCGCACACATAGTTGCACTTCCAATGATAATTGTGATTCTTCGGTGTCATTACCACGCTCTACTACACAATGGAAAAAATTGGCTTATAGGGTTGTGGCTGCGGCGTCGGGTTCGTCGACGGTACGGGGTACCATCGAGGGCATCGACGTCCGTATTTTGGTGGACACTGGCGCGTCTCTCACCATCATTTCAGATGTTATTTTTCATCTTTTGTCTATTCCCACGTCGCGAATCCGCCAGGTTAATGATGCGTGTGTAGCCGCAAATGGGGGTAGCATGGGTATTTTCGGTCAAGTCGATGTGCGTATTGCTATCGGTAATATTACCGCCAAAGGATCGGTGTTGATCTCGCGCTCACTGGCCATCCTATGCCTATTAGGCACCAATTTCTTGCGCCGCATGCCACTTAAGATACTGGTCGACCAGGATTGTTTAGAAATGCCAGGGGGTTGTAGGATGTCGTTCCTGCCTTCCCTGCTGGCCCATTCGCCACCGGGTAACGCTGTTAACGCCATGGTCGCAGCCACAGTAGAAGTTCCATCAGGCTCACAAATGCTTATTCCGCTGCGTTACCGTAAACCCCTTCAGGTTAAGGATGGTACGATGGGTGTTTTATTATCCCCGTCGAATTCGGTGTCTAAATCCTTTTCCTTGGTGGCAGCCCAAACGATCGTACGGCCGGGTCAATCCCCGTTCATACAGGTGTTGAATGGGGTGCCAGACCGGGTCGTTGTCCCGGCTGGATCGGTATTGGCTCACGCGACTACCGATTTCGCCACTTTTGACGGAAAGCTACAAATTAAAACACCCACCGATGGACCGCCACGCGATCGTTCACAGGAACGGTGGATCGCGGACTTGTGCGGGGAAAATTCATCTTTATCAAACGCGCAGAGGACTGCTTTGCATTCGTTGTTATTACAGTATGCTGACGTTTTCAGCAAAAATGATTTGGATCTCGGCCGTACGTCGCTTTTGTCGCACCATATTGACACCAGTGCGACACCTCCGATTTGTATGCATCCGAATCGCATGAGCCCTGCAGAAAGGGAACACGTGCGCGGCGCGGTAGACGAGATGTTGGCGGCGGATATTATTTCGCCGTCCAACAGTCCGTGGGGCGCGCCGGTGGTACTGGTTAAGAAAAAGGATGGTGGGACGAGATTTTGTGTAGATTTCCGCCGGTTGAATAAGATATCCGTGGCAGACACATACCCTTTACCACGGATGGATGACTCATTGGATGCTTTGTCAGGGGCAAAATTCTTCTCCACCCTCGATCTGTCCTCGGGCTTTTGGCAGCTCCCCCTCGATGACGCGTCGAAACCCAAGACGGCATTCCGCACGCCACAATGCCTCTTTGAGTTTAACCGGTTACCCATGGGCTTAAATGCGGCTCCGGCGACGTTCCAACGCCTGATGGAACTGGTACTGGCGGGACTACAGTAGGAGACATGCCTCATATATTTAGACGATATTATCGTTTTTAGCCGCACGCTCGAGGAACACCTCCAACGCCTGGAGACTGTCTTTCAGAGGATGCGGTCGGCTGACCTAAAGTTTAAACCAAAGAAATGCTACCTTTTGCAACACTCCGTCCGTTACTTGGGTCATATTGTCAGTTCGGACGGCGTGTCCACTGACCCTCAGAAAACGCGATGTGTCCGAGAGTGGCCTACACCCACTTCGGTGGGCGACGTTCGGCGCCTTATTGGGTTTGCATCCTACTATCGCCGGTTTGTTAAGAACTTTGCCACACTGGCTAAACCACTGCATATTCTGACGGGCAAAAATCAAAGGTTTAAATGGGGTCCGGAGGAGGAACGCTCTTTTCACCTCGCCACGGCGCCTATGCTCGACTACCCAGACTTTTCCCAGCCGTTCATCCTTGACACGGATGCTAGCGATATCGGCATCGGGGCCGTTTCATCGCAACGTAAAGACGGAGTTGAACGAGTGGTTGCATACGGCAGCAGGGTTCTGTCCCCGGCAGAAACACGATATTGCGTGACAAGGCGGGAACTTTTGGCGATCGTGCATTTTGTTCACCTTTACCGGCCGTACCTGTATGGAAGGAAATTCCTCATTCGCACTGATCACGCGGCTTTGCAATACTCGTTGAAATTGATCCAACCATCAGGCCAATTGGCTCGGTGGTTGGAATCATTACAGGAATTTTCCTTCGATATCACGTACCGCAAGGGTGCTCGCCACGCGCTCTCCAGGTTACCACCCATTCCCCCGTGCACTTGTCTGATGGGTATGCACCGCTGCGGGGCGCCGCTTACCTCGCCCTGTCCGGTTATGGGGGCGATGTCGAACGAGGATGGCCAGGATGTGCCAGTGGATACTGATGATACCCTGCGGCTGCCGCACTCGGTTTGGCTACGCGAGCAGGAGGCCGATGCCTCTCTGGCTCCGCTGCGGAAATTGATCGGGAAACCGAGAGCTCATTTGGCGGGATGGAAGTGGCGGATGTTTCGGGGCCAGGCGGGACTATTAATGTGTACCGATGGATTGTCTGACCGACCACGCCTGGTCGTGCCTACATCCCTTCACCATGACCTGCTTCGCGCTCTGCACGCTGACAAATTAATGCACCTCGGCGTGCAGAAGACTTTGGCCGCAATACAGAAAGATTTCTTTTGGCCCAGCATGACGGCAGACGTCAACGGCTTTGTCCGGTCATGCCATGATTGTGCGAAGAGGAAACCGCCTCGGAAACATTATGTGCCGCCATTACGTTCCATTGAGGTATCCCGCATAAACGAATTAGTTGCTCTGGACATTCTCGGGCCGTTCCCTCCATCGGCTAGGGGCAACAAATACCTTCTGGTCGGGGTGGAATATTTTTCTCGATGGCCTATGGCCTGGCCTCTGCCTGACCAGATGGCCGCGTCCATCACCGATGCTTTCGTGAATGGTTATGTCATGGATAAAGGAGCACCCGAGAGTCTGCTCACGGATCAGGGACGTAACTTCTCCTCCAAATTGCTCAAGGATGTTTGCGATGCGCTGGGCACAAAGAAAATCCGCACTTCCCCTTACCATCTGCATGGTGGAACGATTTAACCGCACCCTTTCGGCTATGCTTTGTCACACGGTGAGTGAAAAGCAGACCGATTGGGACTTGCACATACCGGGCGTCTTAGCGGCATACCGCATGGTTCCGCACGCGTCCACATGATATTCGCCATTTTTCTTGATGTATGGTCGTGAGAACGTACCCCCCATTGATGTACAACTGGGTACGCCGAGGAAACAGCCGTCCCTTTCCTTGCCTGATCACGTACGGGACTCACTTGAACGGGTTACAGAGGCGCGAGAGGCCGCCAGATGTGCGACGGCCCGTACGCAGGCAAGGAACGAGAGGTGTGCGCGTCGATCGCGTACCCACATGCCCTGGTCGGTGGGCGATCTGGCATGGCTCCACTGCCCTCGGGTGCCGGTGGGCACATCCCCTAAACTGCACAGGCATTGGCGGGGGCCTGTGACGTTGGTGGACATTCGGAACCCACAGAGTGTTCGCGTCCAATACGGAAAACGTCGGTGGTACGTCCATTCGTCGCGACTCAAACCCTACGTTGACCCGCGTGCCGACCCCTCATCTCCACTTGTTGACCTGCCGGGGTCTGCTGTGCCGAATATTCCGCTTGCCTCGCCCGTTGATCCCCAGCGGGACTGTGTTGTGCCACCCGCAGATGAACAGGTTTTGAGGGCTTATGAGACTCCCGCCGTCCCTCCTCCAACGGGACCTGCCCTGGACACGACCGAAATCAGACATCCTCCTTCTTCTTCTTCATGCCAAACACCTCCTGTTGATCCGGCGACAAGGCGACCGTGCGCAGGAAGCGGAGAGGGTCCCGCGTCGCGTACGCGGTCGAAATCTCTTCTGTTTCGATAGCATTGATTGCCTTGCAGTCCCTTCCCTGTTATTACCGCGCTGCAGGGGCGCCCTAATGTATGTCTGTTTATTCATGGGTGAATTTTAAATTTTGTTCGGCGCATAGACGCCCATTTCGCCCTTTCATGGTAAATGCGTCTTTGACGCCCTAATAAGCAATTTTATGGAATCGGCTTGGCACCCTTTTCCCAGCCGAGACGGCTGACTTTTTCACCGGGGGGGGGGGCGGGGGGTGATGTAATAAAAGCCTATGTCGGATTCACGTGGTGATCGGCTTTGCCGGTCCCGCTTCACAGCCAATGGGGGGAGAGCCTGGGAGCATGGCCTCGGCGTGATCACGGGATGTCAGCTAGGTGATTGGTTTTGCTGGTCTTGGCCTCAGCCAATGGGAAGACAAGTCAGGGGCGTGGTCCCAGGAGTTGATGGGGAATCTGGAACATTCGGCGCAGGCTATTGAGGATTGGCTGGAGTGTACCACGTGACTCAGGCGTTAAATAAGGGGAGAGAGGAGAGACACGTGGTCAGACACGGAAAGAAGAGAGAGACCACGCGCGAGTGGGGCTTCGGGTGCCACGTGGCGGTGTGTCTCTGGTGGCTGTCTGCCCGCTTCCCGTTGCCTGCTAGCAACGGGGAGTGTTTGTGAACTGCAAAGAAGTGAAATAAAAGGACCGATTCCACAAGCCGTCTCCAGCATAAGAGTTCGCATATTAGAATGTCATTTTATTTTTTGATTAAAATTGCTTAACATAGAAGAGTCTGAGTGATGAGAAGAACTATATCCTGCAGTGAGATCTGAATTTTGAGACCTGACAAAAAACACACTAAAACATAATCAGTAAAAGTTAAAGCGAGAATTATTGTATTATCCTGATTGATAATACATCCCTAGACAACAAAGCTGAGCCTAATTAGCACAATTACATGCACTTGCATAGCTTCATACAATTACACCTCCTTCATTGTATTATCCCGAATGATAATACAACCCTAGACAACGAAGCCAATGTATAAATTAGCATAATTATTTACACTTGCATAATTTAATACAATAACACATTCCTAATCAGCATAAATGCACAATTTGCATAATTACATAAATTAGCATCGTTTCAGGAAATTACAGATTGCTCAATTTTCATTTATTTTTATATTTTTTATATATTTTTCAAGACCGAACACCAACGGCAATGTCTGCAGCCTCCGCTTCTGAGCCTCTAGACACGGGTGCGCCGGTTGATAGCGTGTTGCAGCTTCCTCGCGCCGTATGGATGCGCAAGCAGCTGCTTGACGACTCCTTAGGGGATCTGCGGCGTCGGGCAGGGCACACGCAGGTGACTTCTGCTTCTGGCGAGGGTGGTCGGTTGACTCTTCATGATGGCCTTTTGATGTGGAGGGAGGAAACATTGAATCGTTAGCGGGTTCTCGTTCCTCTTGCCCTCTGGGGCGGTTTGGTTCATGCGCTGCATGGGGAAAAATTGTTACACCTTGGAGTTCAGAAGTCACTGTTGACATATTCTTAGGTTTTCGGTAAAGTCACGTAGGTAAAAAAATTAATAAAATAAAAATAAAATAAAAATCATGACGTTTCGGAGGCAACACAAGCTTCTGTCTTCAGGTGGAACCGTCACATCACGATAGCTGTATCAAGTAAATGAGAGATTACAAGAGATACTATCCCGTATATATAGTGGTTGAGGGGGGGGAGGATGGGCCAGGAACGGCCCACTCTTTATTATTATGGTAAGGTGCGGCTTGAGACTACGGTTAGTCTACATAACAAAGGACTGAGCCTTTATTATAGTAAGGTGCGGCTTGAGACTACGGTTAGTCTACATAACAAAGGACTAAGCCTTTATTATGGTAAGGTGCGGCTTGACCCTACAGTTAGTCTACATAACAAAGGACTGAGCCTGAGAGGGGGGGGGGGGGGGTGCCAGAGTTGTTCAAAGTGCAACTGCTGCTAATGAGACCGAGCCTCTGCCATGTAGATGGTAAAAGCACAAAAGCAGGTCAGGAAGAAACGGCCTCCTGCTATGTTGTTTGGTGGGTAAAACTTATAGCAGGAAACCAGTGTGTAAAAAAAGAAGCTAAACATGGTAAAAAAAACTGGCTGTCTATCAGTAACCTGTACAGTAACTCAAGAATAGTTGTCTGTCAAATAAGATGGTCCAAATATGTGTAGTTAAATCTTTTTTGCAGGGTTAATCACATCTTTCCAATGATTACTCAGTTTGTAACCATCATCACGGTTGAAATTATGTCTGTGTTTGTATATTTGTATGGCTTCGTGTACAAACCTCTGATGGTAGCCAGGAGGTTTGCAGAGCACCCTGGTCTCGGAAAAGACAATCTCATGAGAGCCCACAGAGTTGTAGCAATGATCGGCAACGGTCGAAGAATCAGTTCTGCCGTGTTTCAGATTTGACTTGTGCTCGCGGACACGATCAGAGACATGACGTTTCGTTTCTCCAATGTAGCAATCACCACAACTGCAACTCAGTTTGTAGACTCCAGGATACTGTAAGTCAGGAACGACATACTTCACAGATGGAATCAGATCACGGATTTTATGCACTGTACTGAATCGGACTTGGATCTTATGTTTGTTTAGAATTTTGGAGATCTTTTTGGTCACGCCTGCTATGCATGGCAACGTGATAGTTTTGATCGGAGTTTCATGTGGCTGTTTCTGTATGGTGGGAGAAACAGCTTGGCGGATGGTGCGGGCAGAGTATCCGTTCATCCTGAGGGCCCGATGTACGTGTCTTAATTCACTGGCCAGGTGGTGTTGGTCAGAAATGCCATGAGCTCTGTGGTTTAGCGTTTTGACATTGGTCGGGGATGACAGCCGATGTCTCCAAATGGATCTAATCTTGTACAGCATGTGCTCAGAGGAAACCGCTGCAGCAGAAATGTCACCTGCCGCTGCAATCTATTTCGGTCTCGCGTATCAACGAGTTGGTGGCACTCGATATCTTAGGGCCCTTTCTAGTCACATCTAGAGGGAACAAATTCCTTTTGGTGGGTGTTGAATATTTTTCTCGCTGGCCGATGGCTTGGCCGCTACCGGACCAGTCGGCAGCCTCCATTGCCGATGCGTTTTTTAACGGGTATGTTATGGATAAGGGTGCTCCCGAACAGCTCGGAACTTCTCCTCTAAATTGTTGACCGAGGTCTGCAATGCTGTGGGCACTAAGAAAATCAGAACGTCGCCATACCACCCTCAGACAGACGGAATGGTCTAACGTCTAAACAGGACCCTGTCCACCATGCTCTGTCAGACGGTGGATGCCAAGCAGGCAGATTGGGATCGGCATGTGCCGAGCGTGCTCGCTGCGTATAGGATGGCCCCGCACGCTTCTACGGGATTTTCGCCGTTTTTCCTTATGTATGAACGGGAGAACGTACCCCCTATTGATGCCCAATTGGGTGCGCTGATTGCTAACGCAAAATCTAAACTGCCGGAACACGTCCGCGATTCCCTGCGATGGATCTTTGAGGCACGAGAGGCGGCTAAAATCAACACCGCCAAGACACAAGCACGCAATAAACGTTGTGCGCACAGATCTGACCATCACGTGTCATGGTCCGTCGACGACAGGGCTTGGCTACATTGCCCTCAAGTGCCCGTTGTCACCTCCCATAAGCTGCATAAGCCCTGGCATGGACCTGTGGAGGTGGTCGAAATAAAACGTCCACAATGTGTGCGTATCCGGGCGGGCCGCCGTCGTTGGGTCGTCCACCCCTCGTGGTTGAAGCCGTTTGTCCCTCCTTGCCTTGCTCCTTCATCTCCACAAATTGGACTGCCGAAGTCTGAAGTGTCTGACTAACCTGAGGCGACGCGGTTACGTGATGATCACCCAAAGGGCTCTGTTTAACCACCCACAGTATCCGAGCCCCTGACTGCCGATGTGAACTGCGACCCCGACCTGGCCGACCCTGCTGCAAAGGAGCCCGCCGCTCCGCCATCGCTTATCCTGCCGCCCGGCGTGCCGACCACGGAAGAGCAAGAGGCAGTTTCTGTCGCCGGTCCAGCGTCGCGGACTCGCTCCAAGACGCTTATATTTCGTTGAATTCCCCACACATTGTTCTTATACCCTTGTTTTGCTGTGTTCGTTCGTTTTATTCTCTTGTTAATGGTTATTTTTTGTTATGGGCCCTCAACCTATTGGGTGCAACCCCTCTGCACACACACCACATGTTTCCCACGCTTGCGTCTCATTACTTATATTGGGTTCATCTCTAGCCGGGACGGCTAGTCTTTTTATTATGGTGGGGGGGGGGGGGTGATGTAATGAGAGAACGCCATCCGGGGGGGGGGGGTGCCATAGGGTAAAGGGTACAGGCTCCATTAAGTAATCAGCATCAAATCCGAAGGGGGGATAATATCTAGCTCAGAGAGGACGGGCAGAGTCGCCCAGCTTAGCTCCCCCGGCAGGGATAAAAGGAATTCATAATATAGGTTTTTGGGTCAGATCGCGTTATTTATAAATGTGTCGTAACCCTCCACCACCCGACACGGCCAAACAGTAAAAAATGTGTCACGTTTTTCA
This sequence comes from Lampetra fluviatilis, assembly GCF_964198595.1. Taxonomy (NCBI): domain Eukaryota; kingdom Metazoa; phylum Chordata; class Hyperoartia; order Petromyzontiformes; family Petromyzontidae; genus Lampetra; species Lampetra fluviatilis. The sequence continues at coordinate 6,226,151 of NC_136342.1, read as the reverse complement.
AAGGACAAAATAATTCACTTTTTTAGCCCACCGGTGTGCTGAAGAATCACAGCATTTTAAAATATGAGTACGACATTTTCGCTGATAATTACAATCAGCTTCATCGGGCAAGAATGGTGAAGCTCTCCTGTTGCTTCCGGTCTTAAATAGAGCAGCATCAGGGTGACGTCATCATTTAATTCAATTCAATCTGGTGCAGTGATTTGAGGCAAAGAGGGGGAGGGTATTGTAATTATATAGATTGGTAATCATTCAATTGTTATTCATTGGCAATTGTTTCCCTTATAAGGAATTGTAATTGTATTTATTTAATGATACGCTTCCAGGCCGCACTAAGGGATATAAGGAAGATCGGGGCAGGGCTCGAGTTCGGTGTGGGAAGCCTGGGTTCTGGACCGCATCGCAGCTCATCCCCTCCTCGCCACGGGCCACGTGGCGGATCCTCCAACGGAGCTCACCCCTCCTTCCGGCACGCCGTCTGTCAGCGCCGAGGCTGGGAGAGTGGAGTGAACCGCGGGGGTGCTCGGAGAGGGACGCCTCGTCTACGGTGTTGAGAAGAGGGAAATCACCCGGAGGGGGAGGGAGCGGAGCTGTGCCGTACTACCGTTAATTAAAGAAGCACTCTGACAAGCATCGTCGTGGAAGTCTTCTATTACACATGGTTCATTGCCGATCGTCAGGAAACAAAATTAACAATTAGATATTTAAATATTATTATATACAAAACAAAGGCAAAGACTCTCCGTTTTAGCCTTAACAGATTGTTGGGGCAAGTGCTGTTTGCGAGCAGCTATGAATGCCAGCATGGCACAAAATGGAGTTGGTGGCCAGCTCCACGCCCGGTCGCATTTGTCACCTTAGTGGCGATGTTTTCACATCGCACCAGGTACTCGCTTGAGACTGATTTGGCATTCGTTTCCCCACCTTATTCTCGGCAGTGTTTCTAAAAAAATTCGCCCACAAACCACCCAGCTCTTCCACCCCCGGTGACAAAACGCATTCTCTTCTCTCTAAATACCAGCAATGAAATATATTCATATTTGCAGAAGGTAAAAACATATTTTTTTAAATGCAGCTTTAATGGGGGTGGGGGGTCCCATTAAATATAAGATATGAATTGTCTGAAACAAAAGGGATTAAGTCATTATTTCCAGATCAACCTGCATTTGCATTAGCCCCGTGGACCATCTGTAGGATTGTCGCGGGCGACTGGTCGTGCGGGGACCACATTTTGAGAATCACTGCTCTAGGAGTATGTTTCCCCATGTTAAAACAATGGTAATCTCTTTTAATGTTCGTTTAAGGGCATTTGTTTCCACATGTTAGTTTGGGGGCATTCCTTTCCATTGTTAGTCTAAGGGCTTTTGTTTTTTTCCTAAGTCTAGCATTTGGTTTATTGTCTCTTTGTGTTGTTGCGTGTTTTGTCGTGTGTCTCTTTGTGTGTGTGTATATGTGAGTTGATTTGTATGAGGGTATTCTATATGAATGAATGTACCTGTATGTTTTTGCCTGCATGATCTTTTAATCAGCTGCATAATGCTGTGCAGAAGCTACTTAGCCTGTCGCTCCATACAACGCTCCGGGTTTCTCGGCTACAGTTATGCCCTCCTTTCCCTATGCTTAAGAAACGTGGAGCCCTCTAAAGGAACATCTGCGCCAGTTTGAAACATTCAGGCGAGCCAGCTTACGATCCATCTTCGGTTTAACCAGACCAGATTGTGTGAGGAGCTCAGAGAACCTTGAAAGATGTGGATAGTCCCATTAGTGAGCTCCTCCGATAAGCTAGCTGTGTTGGCTGAGTCATGTAGCCCGCATGACCAGCCATCGCATGCCAAAGCAGCTTCTGTTTGGCTGGATGGGACTAAACGGGCACGGAACATAAGGATGTGGGGCTGATTGGACTTATTGATAACTGATACCAGCAGTGTCAAGATTGGCCTCTGTGGAGGAGATTCGTGAAGGACGCTACTGGGGAGGCAGTCGCTCTTCAGCAACATCGGAGGGCAGAGAAGCAGAGTGCCGGGCGGCTGAAATACAGAAAGTTGGTACAGTGGGGAGCACAGTAGGTGCATCTGCCAGTTATCTCAGTCAGTCACCCAACCCATGCAACCTGGGTCTATTCTGTGACCTCTTGCAAGCAAGACTTAGATAATTCACGTGGTACAGTAGGGGGTACAGGTGGTGCATCAGCCAGTCATCTCGGTCATCCAAGTCAGTCGACCCGTGGCATCTGGGTCTGCCCCGTGACCTCCTGCCAGCGGGCGTTCGACACTTCACGTGGCCTCAAGGTGCACTTGGCCTGGCACAGGTGCCGTGGTGACGTCATTGCCACTTAGTGGTGAACAGTGGTTGTTGTCTGGAGATGGACTGGTATTGCCTGGACCTGTGTGAAATACTGGAGGTCTGGTGGATCGGTCCTGGCTCCAGTCACCTTGAGCGGTGGACAGTTCTCCACTTGGGGGGGGGGGGGGGGGGGGAGGGAAAGTGTCTAACACCAGGGAGCTGCTCATCTTCTGAATAAACGAATGAAGGCGGGAATGGGGAGCGTGGCAGTGAGGTGTGGGCTCTCTTCACCATCAACGAGAGGTGGGGAATGGTGGGTGGTGCTTGCTTGGGCCGCCCGGCTGTTGCTGTTATGGCAGCCGCTCGCGGCGGTTGCCATGGGCCGGCTTCTGCTGCTGCTGCTGAGAGCGGCCCGAGTGCTACCTGTAGCGACCACAGTTTCAGTTTCATTTATTACGTATAGCCCTGTGAGCCATGCGGCTCTTGACTCGGGTGCAACTGCAACAAAAAAAACATGAACAAAGAACACCTTAAAGTGACTACGCGCAACAGAAAAATCCAGGAAAAAACAGCAAAGTCTTCCAGAAAAAACACCGTATATCAACGCTGTGTGCAAAAATCCCAGTGGGATGCAAGTCAAACAATAACAACCGTAAGACAATTTAGATTAAAGTTATCAGGCTAACTCTGTACTTCAAGACACAAACATGGCTAAACCATTAGTTTTCGAAATCACCAAAATAAAGCTATAAAAACAATGCAAGTGATCATAGGAACTGTGATTCAAATTTAACAATAAACGATATACATAACATGTACGACCAAGCTTTGCAGCCATAGGTGGCAGCATGAGTCACTCAATAACAGCAAGAGTATCAACATTTTTCAATGCACCTTTAAAGATCAGCACACGATAATCAAAACTCAAGATCATAATTTGCAGCGGTCATCCAGGGCGATGCATTTGATTTCAGGCCACTCTGCATAGCAGTGGCAGCTAGGGGTGTACAGCTCCTAAAGAGCAGTTTTGAGTGAAGATCTCATAGGTAGTGATCCAAGTTGCAGTTTATTGGCGATAGCATTCCAGAGCCTGGGAGCATCAACAGCAAAGGCCTTTCCTTCAGTATTTGTACAGCAATAAGGAATGTGAAGCTGGTAAATGAGCGAGGACCTTAGGTCACATTTGTTCTTCGAAACAGTGAAGAGATCCAGCAGGTAGTCTGCCGATTTCTTGTAAGTACATCGTGAACAAATAAGATCTGATGCACAAGCCGTCGATCATTAAGAGATGTTAAGTTTGACTCAATGTAGAGATCCTGTGGAACCCCCCTTTTGTTATCTTAACACTGTTTGACCTCCAACCATCTATGAATACAGTTTGGGTGCGAGAAAATATGTAATTTTTTGACCATTCCACTGCGTGTTTGGAGAAACGGAGGCAACTTATACTAAGCAGGGTGTTGTGGTCGACTGTATCAAAGGCTTTGGACAAGTCAGGAAAAAGACTGGCGCAGTACTGCTGATTATAAATGCTACTGTAAATGTGATTTAGAGAGTCTAATGTAGCAGATGTGGTGCTGTATTTTTTTCGGAACCCAGATTGGTTTTGATGTAAGAGATTGTTGTCGGACAGGAAACTGATAATTTGTAAGTTCAATAATTTTCTAAATTTTTTATCAATGGGGACAAAATTGAGATAAGTCGGTAGTTATTTGGATCATGTTTAGGGCCCCCTTTGTGAAGTGGATGAACATAGGAATGTTTCTATTCTAGAAGTACTGATGCTTCTTTGATGGACAGCTTGAAAATATGGGCTACAGGTTTGTATATTAGGTGACCAATTGTTAGCAGAGCAAGGACGGGAATACTATCCACTCCGGTAGAGGAGAACTCTTTGAGGTAGGACAGTTGTTTCAGAACATTACTTTCGTGAATTGGCTGCAAACTAAATTCGTTTAATATTTAGACAGGGGTGTAGGAAATAGCATGAGCTGGGGTGACTCCCAATACATTATCAAAAAGATCACCAGCTTCAGAAAAATTAAGATTAAAATTGTCGATTCTTTGGGCTCTGCAAAATAGTCCCCATTTCGGTTAAGCGCAATAGGAAGATTATATGTTAGATGCCTTTTCGATACATTTTGCTGTTTTCCAGAAGATCCTGGCATTTCCATGCGATTCCAGGAGAGTTGAGGAAAAGTAAGCATTTTTTGCATGCCGTATTATTTTACACATCTATTCCTTAAAATTCTGCACTCTTGCTAGTCATTGACCAAATAACTTTTCTGAGCACAAGCCCAAGCCTTGTCCCTAGTTTTCATGAGCTTAGTAATCAAAGGATCAAACCATGGTGGGCAGTTGCCTTTAATTTTAAATCTAACCAACGGAGCATGTTTGTCAAGAATTTGGAGAAACGTGTACCTGAAGGTCTCCCAAGCCGGAGTCAGGTTGGGGATATCGCAGACCTTGTCAATATCAGAATGAAGCACATAATTAGTAAATGCCTGTATGCTGAAGTGTCTCATGAAGTGCTTATCAACCAATTTAGGGGGGGCTTTGGGTCTGGCTGATGATCTCACCCCAAACACGAAAGAGTGATCACTAAGGTTATTATCCAGAACACCAGTAAGTGGGAAATTGTGAGGGGCATTAGTCAATAGGACGTCAAGCAGAGATGACTGACCCGGATTTTTTAGGTTGGGTCTTGTGGGGACATTTATTAATTGAAATAGGTTAAATTCATTTGCAAAATTAGTTTCCACGGTCGGCGGGTTTAGCCAATTCCAAGTCAGATCACCCACTAGTGCAGTCCCAGCTTCAACATCCTTACCACTAGGTGGTCTATAGCAGCACACTACAAAAATCAGTTGATTTTTAGGGAGAGTGATTCTGAGAGCCAGACCTTTAAAGCAACATTTTTTTTACCAAGGAATGAGCTGGTGAACATACAATAGTACTCCGAACATAGATGGCAATTCCACCTCCTTTAGACCCTCAGTCAAGCCGAAAAAGGTTGTAGTTGTCAATCGTAATCTGCAAGTCATTGACGGCCGGAGTGAGAAATGTTTCTGTAAGGCAAAACAATGTCTGGGTCCAGATTTGCCACTTATAGTTTTAGTTGACTTAATTTAATCACAAGCCCTCTGATGTTGACGTGGAGAACACCAACACTTTTTCTGCCTGAAAAATCTACATAATTATGAGTTTTTACATTTGGGCCAGGGTGAAGCTCAATACCTCCCAGAAATAAGAAAAGTAGAATTAATAATTTGCACAGGTATTTTCTGTGAAAGGATGAAGAGCGGCGAACCTTGGACGAATAGCAGCAGCTCGCAGGCGACACTTCTAAGAGCAGAATGAAGTTTGTAAGGAGTGCTGGTGAAGTAATGGGACAGAGATAGGGTTTAAAAGGATACAATGATGGAGTGTAGAAGTGGCTATAAGCTGTTTCACTAGCAGGTGTAGTGGCAAATGGAGCATCATGTACGGACGAGAAATAACGAGGGTTTCCGGAGGTAGAGTTGAGTGTGGCACTAGATATGGCCGGGAGGGATAACAGTAAGATACACAGTAGAACTGCCATCTTTAAAATAACAAAGGTACACACAGTTAAACACACAAGTGAAAACGTACAGGTAGGCCGAGTGCGAGAAACGTCTTGCCGCACTCGTCGCGCATGTATGGCTTCTCATATTCTTAGGTTTTTTCGGTAATGTCACGTAGGTAAAAAATTAAAATGAATAAAAGTAAAATTTTAAAAACACGACGTTTCAGAGGCAACACAAGCTTCCATCTTCAGGTGGAACCGTCACAGCACGCTTGCTGTATCAAGTAAATGAGAAATTCCAAGAGATACTACCCCGTATATATGCTGGTTGAGGGGGGGATGAGCCAATACAGGCCCCCTTTTTATTATTATGGTAAGGTGCGGCTTGAAACTACGACTAGTATACATAACAAAGGACTGAGCCTTTGTTATGTAGTACCTACGTTATGTACTTACGTGACTTTACCGAAAAAACCTAAGAATATGAATCCTTGCAGTCACGAAAGCTTCAAATCTAGTATGGCTTCTCGCCTGTGTTCTTGAGTTTATGGAACTTGAGCGACCACGTGCAGTTGAACTTCTTGCTGCACACGCCGCAGGCGTAGGGCAGGTACGAGGGCTGGGTTAAGCTGCCGACCTCCAGCGAGGTCAAAGAGAACATCTCACGCTCGTGAAACCCCAGGGAGAAGGAGCGGTCTCGGTAGCTGGGGTGAGATCACTATCACAGCCGTCGCCACCGGCTGATGCCGAACAGCTACTTGAACTTAGGAAGGCAGAACTCAGGGATGCTCAGATCCAGCATCTGCTTCGTCTCCTCTCCAGCGAGATCAGGGAGAACGTCTTACGCTCGTGCAACCCCGGGGAGAAGGAGCAGTCTCGACAACTCATTTGCTCGGCGTTTACGAGGCGTTCCATTCAGAAATGTGAGCAGCTAGATAGACTTGAGTGTGTTCCAGGCCCGCTAAAGCGTGTCGTTTTTGGAATCTTTAACGAGGTGAGGTTAAACCTGAAGACTTTTATAATTTTATGAGGTAAAAAAAAGAGTTCAAGAAAAGTCCGCCGATCGTTGATACTTGTCATGGTTGTGACGTTCTAACGATAGTGTCGTTAAAAAAAAATACGTGGTGAGGTGAAACTTGAAGGGTTTTGTAATTTTATTTACTGAATTAAAATTTTCTTAAAATAAAGTCCGGCGATGATGCTGCTGGTGGGGATGACAGTGGTGGCGTTCTAAATTTAGCGACTTTTTTTGTATCATTGTATTGTATTTATCGTAGCGGCCTACCTCGCTTCATGGGGAAAAAAAGTCTTGCCTAGATCACCTGTGGGGTTTGGAGCACCCTGAGGTGGCCGGTCCGCTTTCTCTCGCCCTTGCGTCGCGAAACCCTTTCTTAATCATGACGGTCATAGAAGGTTGTAGTGCTATACACTACTATAAACTACTACGCTACCATATAAACTAAGTACTATATAAACTACTGTCTACTCTCTAAGCTACTCATCTTAGTGAGTGTTTATAAACTAATTTCACAACTCTCTACTAGGCCCCACCGATCTTTCCCATTAATTTCGCGAAGCCTGCCTCTTGCCTGATTCGCCCATCTCGACGCCTCTTGCTGGCTGGCTAGTTGCTGGCTGGCTAGTTGCTGGCTGGCTAGTTGCTGGCTGGCTAGTTGCTGGCTGGCTAGTTGCTGGCTGGCTAGTTGCTGGCTGGCTAGTTGCTGGCTGGCTAGTTGAGTGGCCCGTAAGTCGCAAAGCCTGCCTCTTGCCTGAATCGCCCGCCTTCTATGCATCTATGTTGCAATACACTACAATACACTACTATAAACTACTACTACACTACTATATACTACTATATAAACTACTAAGTACTCTATAAACGACTACATTTAATCTAACCTGATTCCTGCAGTACATACACTAGAGAGTGGGGAAGGCGACTAACAATCCACCAATCAGGTGATATATACCTGACTCAAGTCTTAGTTAAGCTGCCATGTTCACAGGCAATGATGTAATGCAGTGACGGGGCGCCCCTAAATCGTTCCCTTTTGATTCTGGCAAATCCCCTTTTTTCCAGCACATTTAAAGCATTTAATTTCTGTATTAAAATCCCTCATATTTTGCTCCCTATTATCAAAAAATAATCGATGTGGTTGTTGCTGATTTAAATTGTGACTCCAGTCGGCTTATATGAATTTAAAGCTATGCTTATGGGGTTGCATAATGTTCCTGCTGATGAAAGGAGTGTTAACTGGACTTCTATTGGAGTCTTGATATCATTTTAGTCACATATCGTATGAACATTTGATCCGATTACAACAGGGATTTTTTTAAAGTTTGAGGGAGTTGAACCTTCAATGAAATCCAAATAAATGTTTTCTAATTCAAAAGGAGGTAATTAAGTAATTAGTGGCCTGTGGTAGCAGAACATTTACGGATCCTAACCAGAAATCTATTATTAGCATTAGTGGATTTTATTAGACTTTTCAGACGATATTTGTATGGTAGACCATTCTTAGTATGCACAGACCACGCAGCATTACAGTATGCTCTTCGTTTAGAGCAGTGGTTCTTAACCTGGGTTCGATCGAATCCCAGGGGTTCGGTGAGTCAGTCTCAGGGGTTCGGCAGAGGTTAAGACACACACCCGACTCATATGATTCGTGATGACACGTCCGGCTTGGCCATCATTGGCTGCAAGTGATCACGCTACATCGCTTGGTCTATCTGTGCTGCAGGGAATTTGGTGCGCTCGGTAGTCGACTTGTGACTGTCGTGATGGTACGTCGTGTGATTTCTTTCTTAATATTTTAATCCCTTCATACTATGTCGAGCAAAAAAAGAAAGTGGTCGGACGAATATGTACAATATGGATTCACATGTATAACGGAACGTGATGGGAGTCAGCGTTTTAACTGCATGATTTGCAAAGCCAAGTTGAGCAATTCTAGTCTAGCACCGGCAAAACTAAGAGAACACTTCCTTAAGCTGCATGGAGATGGGGAATACAAGAACACACCGCTCGCTGAATTCAAGGTGAAGAGAGCCACATTCGATGAAAAGGCTACTCTGCCTGTTCTCGGCTTTGTACCCATCAACAAACCGATCCTCACAGCATCGTACGAAGTTGCTTACCTGATCGCAAAGCAGGGCAAACCACACACCATTGGTGAAACACTCATAAATCCAGTTGTGTTGAAGATGGCGAATATCATGCTGGGAAAAGCGGCTGAAGTTAAGTTATCCCAAATTCCTCTTTCAAATGACACCATCAGCGACAGAATAGTGGACATGAGCAAAGACATCTTGGCTCAAGTAGTTGCAGATCTGATTTCAAGCCCGGCAAAATTCAGCCTCCAACTCGACGAGACCACAGACGTTTCCAATCTAAGCCAGCTTGCTGTATTCGAGCGCTATGTGAAAGACGACGTGATAAAGGAAGATGTTTTATTTTGTAAGCCTCTTGCAACAACAACTAAGGCAGCCGATGTGAAGAAACTTGCGGATGACTTCTTCAATGACGACAATCTTTCGTGGGATATGGTTTCTGCAGTTTGTTCGGACGGAGCTCCAGTCATGCTGGGAAGAAAGTCTGGTTTTGGTGCGCTAGTGAAAGCCGATGCACCACACATCATTGTTGCGCATTGTATTCTGCACAGGCATGCGTTGGCAACAAAAACCTTGCCTCCAAAACTGACAGAAGTATTAAAAATTGTAGTGGAATGCGTGAACTATGTGCGAAATAGTGCTCTGAGGCACCCGCATCTTCAGTGAGCTGTGTAAAGAAATGGGCTCTGAATTCGAGGTACTTCTGTACCATTCTAACGTTCGGTGGTTATTCCGGGGACAGGTGCTGAATCATGTTTTTGCCATGCATGTGGAATTAGCCCTGTTTTTGCAAGAGCACCAACATTGTCATGCAGATTGCTTAAAAAATTCTGAGTTCATTCTCATTTTAGCGTACATGGCTGATATCTTCGCAGCTCTCAATCATCTCAATCAGCAGATGGAGGGCGGTGGAGTCAACATCATTGAAGCGGAAGAAAACCTGAAGGCTTTTCAAAAAAAGCTACCGTTATGGAAACGACGAACAGAGAACGATAACTTCGCAAACTTTCCCCTGCTGGACGACTATGTAAGTAAGATCGAAGATGTATCTGGAATTGGAGACATTTCTGTACCCGCGGAACTGAAGCAAGCAATTGCCACGCACTTAGATGAGCTTGCAAAGTCTCTCGACGGATACTTCCCTACAAGAGAGTCATATCCAGCATGGGTGAGACAGCAGTTCACGTTTAGTGTTGAGACAGCAGATGTCAATGATGAATACCTCGACGAAATCATTGAAATTCAGCAGAGCCAGGTTCAACAGCAACTCTTCAGAACAACGCTCTCAACTTTTGGTGTCAACAAATGATAACGTACCCTGTTATTGCTAAGAAAGCCCTGGAGATTTTGATACCATTTGTTACAACATATCTTTGCGAGCAATCCTTTTCGAGGATGCGGCACTTAAAAACGAAGAAAAGGAACAGACTTGCTTGCGAAAATGACATGAGAGTGGCACTTGCCAAGGTGAAGCCGCGCATTTCTGAACTGGTCTCTGAAAGGCAACAGCAGAAGTCACACTGATTTGCAGTAAGTATTTGTAACAGGTTCCGGAGACACTTGTAGAGGTAACTTCTTTATTACAATACAACACTCCAACAGTCCTGATACTCTGTTACAGCCTAGGTACACAGCCTAGGTACACAGCCTAGATACTCTACTCTGGCTACGCTCTGGAACTCGCCCTCACAAGGTCGTAGAGTCGGGAGTTCCAGAGTCCCACCACTCGCTCACACAACATCCCAGGGTCTTCAGATGGCTGGTCGTGGGTCTTGGGTCTTGAGTTACAACTGGCCCCGATCGTCTAGGGAGCTCCCCTTTTAATGCCTAGTCCAACGAAGGGTGGGGCCATGTGCGCCACCAGACATCCCACAGAGCACACACAGCCCCCCCCCGTTGGCGGCGCCAAAAGGCTTAAGCGCCTGGGAACCCAACGCCTGGCGCCCAGAGGCTTAAGCGTCTGGACCCCCTGGGAACCCAGAGCCCCCAGCAGCCCCTCCCTTCTTATGTCACTACATTACCCTCCTCTATGTAGCATCCAGCCATCCCGGCTGTCAATAATTAGAAAGTTTAAATTAACGAAAGGGAGCGAGAGAAAAAAAATACGCGAGCCTCAACAGGAAAAGAAAAGAGAACAAGAAAGCAACCATAAATACCATAACCAACCTGTACAACTTTACACTATATACAAGCATCAATCAACAAAAAGGTGAAGCAATGACACGTGAACAAACGACCCATGGCACACATATCCCTCCTCGGGATCCGCATAGAAAACGGGGAATTAACAACAAATATACAGATTCCGACGCGTTGGATGCACAACCAACACCGGTAATCGAACCGAAATCACACAATCACCGCATGGATGGCAGGGATCCACACCACCCTGCCACCCTCCCATCCTTCAGGTGGTGAGAAGGCGAAGACCAACATGTCTATCACCCCTCTACACACACTTATCCTGTCTACGTCCCAGGTCGAGAAGTCGTACTTCAGGGCCGACCCATGTACTGGGCAAAGAAGTCGCACTTCAGGGCTGCTCCAGTATATACATTTTTAAATATATATATAAAATTTACATGACACAAACAAAATAAATCTGCCTGCTACTGCCCAGAAATGGTGGCCGCACGCACGAACCGCATCTCCAAAAGGCATCCCGTGCTTGCGTCCCAGCAGCCCTCAATGAGGACCACCACCGACATTACATGTCAACCGTTAGCACCCCCCGCCTTTCCAACGTGGCGTCTCCATCCTAAAACCGCGCACGTCGGCCATATCGGGGGGCTTCAACCCAGTCTCTCTCCAAGACTCGCATCGCAGCATATAGCTGTACCGACCGAGCTGAGACCCAATCTCTCTCCAAGACTCGCATCGCAGCATATAGCTGTACCGACCGAGCTGAGACCCAATCTCTCTCCAAGACTCGCATCGCAGCATATAGCTGTACCGACCGAGCTGAGACGACCCATCGTTCACTCCCTGCACAATATGCACCCTAACAACTGAGGGATACAGTCCCAACGTAACGGGACAACTACACCTGAACACCACGAATCTCCAGCCCACTGTTTCAACGTGCCTCGGAGTGTTTCAATCTCCGGGCCGTCAGGTCAAGCCGTCAGCGATTCCATGACGGGACCACACTCTCCGAGCCATGTGAGCACACAGCCCACTAGGCTAGACATGCCACGGAGTGTCTCTATCTCCGGGCTGTCAGGTCAAGCCGTCAGCCATAGCATGACGGGACCACAACTCTCGTGTTAGACACGGAACACTCGCTGGCCCATCCTGGTCAGGATCTGCACCCCAAGATATTTGAGAGCCAGCCTGACAATTCCAAATCCTTGGCAGCATGTCATCATCTCAAGATAAATGCCCCATACAGTCTATACATCGTTAACAATGACAGCACAAGCTATACATTAACAATCACGAACAAAGCTCAATAAAAACCATACATTGTTAACAATCACAAGCAAAGTTTCGAACACACATTGACAACACTCACGAGCGAAGCTCCACACAGTTTACCCAACAACAGTCACGACTCCCCGACGACAACGAAGAGAATGTCAACAAAAAAATCATTAATCTGGAGCGTGTAAATGTACGAAGTGTCAGGGGCCTGGTCTCCCGACCTCCAACCTTTGGCCAGAGCAGCAAAGGCGGCGCCCAGTGTGTCGGTCTGTGCCGGCCCCGGCGCCAGTTACAGTAAGAATGGCGCCCTCACTGTGCGGTCGCAGCGCTGATGACGCGGTATGCTAGGTTGAAGCCAGCTGTTGTCCGGCAGTGAAGGTCGCAGCGCTGATGACGCGGCGTTGCTAGGTTGCAAACAGCTATCACCCGGCGGTGAGGGACGCAGCGCTGATGACGCGGCATCTCCGGGTTGGCCCACGCTGGGCCCGGAAGTGACGTCGCTCCCAGCGGTCATTGCTCCTCCGGTGGAAGTGATGTCATTCCCGGAAGTATCCCTCACATCCGTGGGGGGGACGCCGGTGGCGGGAATGGCGGCGGCGTCCACCATGTTTGTGGCGGCGGCGGCGGGCTCGGGCGAGCGCCGCGCCTCCTCTCTCCCTCCCGCCATCGCCCGCGAGCACCGCATCTCGCCCAGGAGGGAGGCGGTGGCGCAGAGCAGCTCTGCGAGGCGAAGCAGCGCCTCCTCCATACCTGCTCCCGATGCTAGAGAGGGGACGGTCGGCGGAGCAGACAGCTGTTCAGCCGGCGGTGCAGCGTCGCTGGCGGCCGGCGTTGGCCGCCCCATCGCTGCTTGTTCCTCGACATCGCCGTCAGGACTGAAGGTACGTGGCTTACTTCTTGTCTCCATAGCCACTTCTGACGCCAAATGTAACAGGTTCCGGAGACACTTGTAGAGGTAACTTCTTTATTACAATACAACACTCCAACATGATAATTGGTTCTTTACCCTTCTATCTGGCAACAAAACTGACACCATTTTACAAGGAGTCATGTTTGCATAGACCGCAATACCTGCAGTCATAATACAAACAAAAGAACATAACTCTGATAATGTGCACTGTCCTTAAAGTTGATTGATCCACACCCGAGACAGCTTTCCTTAGAGCCAAGTCTCATATGGGTTGGACCAGATGACGCCAAAAGGCGCACAACTCAAAGACAATGCACCATTAGAGTATGAGAGCCCGGGGCAAGCATCTACACTATGGGAACCTCATTTGCCAGTAAAAATATGATAATTGGTTCTTTACCCTTCTATCTGCCAACAAAACTGACACCTTTTTACAAGGAGTCATGTTTGCATAGACCGCAATACCTGCAGTCATAATACAAACAAAAGAACATAACTCTGATAATGTGCACTGTCCTTAAAGTTGATTGATCCACACCCGAGACAGCTTTCCTTAGAGCCTAGTCTCATATGGGTTGGACCAGATGACGCCAAAAGGCGCACAACTCAAAGACAATGCACCATCAAAGTATGAGAGCTCGGGGCAAGCATCTACACTATGGGAACCTCATTTGCCAGTAAAAATATGATAATTGCTTCTTTACCCTTCTATCTGCCAACAAAACTGACACCTTTTTACAAGGAGTCATGTTTGCATAGACCGCAATACCTGCAGTCATAATACAAACAAAAGAACATAACTCTGATAATGTGCACTGTCCTTAACGTTGATTGATCCACACCCAAGACAGCTTTCCTTAGAGCCTAGTCTCATATGGGTTGGACCAGATGACGCCAAAAGGCGCACAACTCAAAGACAATGCACCATCAGAGTATGAGAGCTCGGGGCAAGCATCTACACTATGGGAACCTCATTTGCCAGTAAAAATATGATAATTGGTTCTTTACCCTTCTATCTGGCAACCAATTATCATATTTTTACTGGCAACCAATTATCATATTTTTGGGTTCACTATCAAGAACAAGATGTAGACATAGGAAAATTAAGAGCAAATTTCGACTCATGAGATACGTGGAGTGGCAGGGACTGACAATGTATATCGATCCATTGACAAAAGGTAGACATTGTTCTACCGGAGGTACTGCGCAAACGTGTGTTGTATCATGGACACAACCAAATTTATGCAGGGTATCATGGGTTACATCGTACATATGGTCACATAAATAGATATTATTCATGGCCTGGTATGTAGAAAGATGTAGAATGGGCTGCACTGTGTAATAAATGTAGACAAAAAAACCAACCTCCAAAACCCAGACAGGTTCCGTTGAAATCTATTTCAGTATCAAGAGTAAATGAAGTAATCACAATGGACATATTGGGACCCTTACCTAAAACCAAGAACAGAAATCAGTATTTACTCGGAGCAATGAAATATCTTACAAGGTGGCCAGTAGCATAGCCCCTAATATACCAAAAATGCCACGACCATTGTGGACGTATTTCTTAATGGTTATGTTTTAGATCAGGGCCACCCAGAAAAACTGTGAAATGACCAGGGTGCTCATTTTTAATATACATGACTGAAAGCCGTTTGCACACAATAATGGCACACGTAAGATTCATACATCACCATATCATCCCAAACGGTTGGTATGGTTAAGAAATTTAATCAGACTCCATCGACTATGTTTTCTCACATAGTGAATTATAAACATAAGGACTAGGATGAGCATGTTGCCCGAGTACTGTTTGCTTATTGAACAACTCTACATATGGCATACATGCATGCACACACAAACACAAAATAAAAAGATCATCCAATAAGTCACCTCCACCTTTAAGTGTTGATACTGTCAAGCACACATTAGAACTGGCACCACAATGATAGTGTTCTACACTATACTAATACTCAAAGTACACTAATACCGAAGTCTACACATTACAATCTCACTCAGAGCATAGTCACGCAATATTGAGAAAGCACAAACATTACACAATCTCAATGACACACACATACAATAGTTTAGGTTATTTTGATTTGTTGCATGGATGATCCCGTTTAGCCAGTTGCCCAGCTATTTAAAAATTGAAACTTAACTATTTTTATTTCACCAGGTAAGGCCCACTGAGCTGTAAAGCTCTTTTTCAGAAGTGACCTGGCCACAAATGATAACTCAACGAAGTGGCTTATCATCACGTGAAAATCTATAGCAGCCAAATACTCTAATCGTGTGATGTCGATTCTAAACGGAGGGAAACCTGGAGGATCCGGAGAAAAACGACCACGGAGAGAGACACAACGCACACTATTTTACAAGGGAGATCCGTGGTGCATGAGCACAGCAACAAAAGCGTCAACATTGCAGAGACCGAGCGCGGGATCCTTAAGAAATATCGCACGATGATATGCATACACATCACAAACTCTTTACTCAAACGCTCACTTACAATAAGAGCAGAAAATTGGCGATGTCACCACAAAAAATACACACATTTGTAATGTGCACGGATTCTTTGCTATTATTCAAAGGCGCAGGAAACCACAAACAGAAAGGCAGGCCAGCCAGCCAATTGCTAAAGCTCTGCGATCCTCTCACAGACAATTAATGTTGATGCATGGGATAGGAATCCGGAGCACACGGAGAAATCCCACACACACGCGAGGGGGCAACATTACAATTCCATACAGATGCAACAAAGTCCACACTTTCCTGCACAGCCTTCTCCAGGAAATCCTGTTGAAAGTTTCACATCTATGTTTTATATTTGTAGTAGCTTTACTACCCGGCTTCGCCCGGGACTTGGATTATTGTCTTGGATTAATACACGGCCTACACGGAGGGTGGGGGAGGGGGTGCATGACGTCAGCAGGCACACTGCGTAACGCTGGTAACGCTGCCGCATGCGGGTGACATCACAGATGTGACGTCACCGCTCACTTGCCGTGCAAAATATACCCAAAATACAAGCCTATTTATACTTTTTGCATTGTGTACAGTCTGGAAGCTACCCACATGCCAAATTTAAAGTTTGTTACATGTTGGGAAGTATGCTAAACATTTCAAACACACATTCACAAATTTCCCTTTTCTACATATAGATGATCCACCAACCCTCACCTTCAGAAGAGCTGAACAACAGGTGCGAGTCACAGCACAGTGCTTGTGCCAGGCAAGGTGCACAGTGAGGGCCACGTGAAGTGGCGAAGGCTCGAGGGCAGGGCACGGGACAGACCCCAGGTGCCATGCGGTTGACCGAGACGACTGGCAGATGTGTAGTGAGTTCAATGAGACGTAGACGACGTAGTTGGAGGCACACTTATTTATTATACATTACACTCAACATAGGCCAATGTATACAACACTTGAAGGGGTAACAGCCCCTTCACCCGTCTAACAGGGAGACCCCACTAACACTAGCCCGGCTAGCCTGCTCCCAGGTCCTCCACTCGAGATCTAGGGGAGGCTAGCTGATCCAGCTCTGGCCAAGCTAGGATCACGGCACCCTTAGCCAACCAGACCGGCTCTTACAAGAGCATTGGCTCTGGGCTCTCAGGGCCACACCACTGGCTTGCCCTGGTCGGTCCTTAGAAGGACAGCGAGCCAGGGGAGTCCCAGGGCCTATCTAGCCGGTCTTCACTCTTCACTGGTTAAGCTGAATACTGAACCCCGAGCCCACCGGCTCACCGCCTTATATAGCAACTCCCCCCCGAGGGGTGGGGCCGTGGTGGATCACAGCGCCGTTACAGCCCCCCAGGGCTAACCGATGCGGACGTAGATGTAGGCACCCTTCCGCGTGCGGGCGTAACCACCCCTTGTGTGTTTGTTTGCCCTCCCGTAACACCCCTACAGATGCATCACCTGTGCTCCCCACTCTGCCAACTTTGACCGGTGTTCTGCTCGTTGTTAGTTTCGTTTAATTATTCCGCCTATAATGGGCAATTGTCCAGTGGCAAACAATGCACTTAACAAAATGTAATCCTGAACAAATGTAATATCAATCTTAATTTGAAGTTTTGTAAATGTAATATCATAAGGAGCGACACGCATACTGCATATTCAATAAACCGCCTCTCTGTCCTGGGCCTCCTCTAGGTCGACTCAATCTCAAATGAGTACCTGGTGTGGTGTTTAAAAACATTGCCACTGGGGAGACAAAGGCAGTCAGGCGTGGTGCTGGCCACCCCACCCCCTCGTGTACTGTGCCGGCCTACATAGGTGCTGCTCGCTAACAGCACTTACTCCAAGTCTTGTTGTGTGCTGCGCTTTGAAGAAGGACCACTTGCCAAATATGCCACCGGTATTTTGAATTGTTCAATGCGAAAAAGTGATCACAAGTCAAACTCACTCCCCGACAGACCTGGTCTTCACCTGAGGATGGGTGCTTGCGTTGTGGCCGAAACGTCGTGAGAATAATTTTATTATGTTTTATTTTTATTATTTATTTCCCTTCTACGTAACTTTACCGAAAGAACCAAGAAGATATGATTCAAAATTAACATGTATTTATACTAAAGTAATACATAAATGACAACAAAAGATTTAGAAGTGAGTAGCTTTTCGAGATTTACGATAATACAGGGTGTTTAAAAAAGATGGACTCAATTTCAAAGCAGTATATTTCACGATGGCAACATGTTACAATTACACAAAAAGTTGCAAACGGTTGAATGAGTTATAAAGTTTTACTAACCATTTTATAAATGCTCTATGTGCCCTCCACCTGCTGTACGGACAACATCGAGACAATAGTTGAATTCGTCCCAAACGCCTCTCTTCTCACGTTTTCCTCTGAGGTGCGTGGTCACCCTGTGCTCTTCCCCTTACATAAACAGCCTGTTTCCTCAAATTGTCGGTACCAACGACGAATGCTCTTTGACATTGGCGGATCAATGCCAAAACACCGTTGAAACGCACGCTGCACCGCAATTACGGATTCAGTCTTGCTGAACTGCAGAACACAAAATGCCTTGTGTTGCGGGGTCACCATCTTGCGAATGACTGAGGCTAGGGGCTGTTTGTGCGCTGGGAGAGGCATCAAGGGGTAATTATTTGAAACTATATGCCCCGCCCTTTCAAGTGGTAGTTTCATTCATGGGCGGTTCGTGGTTGCAGAGATATCGCGATTTAAAATCGGGCCCATCTTTTGAAACACCCTGTACTGTAAATCACTTTTCACGAATCAGCCCCCAAATGTAGTCTCCCATCATGTTCTCGTTCTACTGTCCTTGGTAGCGGTGTTCAAAGTCCAGTATATCCAGGTGGAAGTGCTCACCTTGCTGCTCCGAGTACACTCCCATGTTCTCCTTAAATTTATCAAGATGAGCATCAAGGATATGGACTTTGAGGGGCATCATACAGCCCATTGTGCTGTAGTTCTTCACCAGAGTCTCAACCAGCTCCGCATAGTTTTCGACCTTGTGACTGCCCAGGAAGCCACGAACCACTGCAAAAAAACTGTTACAACACTTTCTCCTTACTAGTGAGCTTCTTGGGGAATTCATTGCACTCCAGGATCTTCTTCATCTATGGTCCGACAAAGACACCGGCTTTGACCTTTGCCTCAGACAGCTTAGGGAAGAAGTCTTGAAGGAACTTGAAGACTGCCGACTCCTTATCTACAGCTCTGACAAATTGTTTCATAACGCCCAATTTGATGTGTGAGTGGTGGCATCAGCACCTTCTGGGGGTCCACCAGTGGCTCCCACTTGACGTTGTTCCTCCCCACAAAGAACTCGGTCCGCTGTGGCCAGTCCCGCCTGTGGTAGTGCGCCTTGGTGTCCCTGCTGTCCCAAAGCCAAAGATAGCAGGGAGACTTGGTAAAACCGCCTTGGAGACCCATCAGGAATGCCACCATTTTGAAGTCACTGATGACCTCCCAGCCGTATTCATCCTACTTCAAGGCGTCCAGCAAGGTCTTGATGCTGTTGTAATCCTCTTTGAGGTGCACCGAGTGAGCCAGGGGAAGAGATGGGTACTTGTTACCATTATGGAGCAGCACGGCTTTGAGGCTCCTGGATGAGCTGTCAATGAAGAGGCACCACTCATTCTGGTTACAGGCGATTCCGATTGCCTCGAACAGATTGGTCACATTGTGGCAGCAGAGCCCATCTCGACAGGTGAAGAAGCTGCAAAAAGGTTGGTGATGCTTCCTTTAACCCAACAAGTTCCACTGCTTGAGCCTAGATGTCAAAAGCTCGGCATTGGACTTACTGAGACCAAGATCTCTGATCAAGTCGTTGAGGTCTTTTTGGTTGGGGTAGTATGGGTTTCTCTCCTCAGCTCCACCTCTTAAATTGTCATCTGGATCTACGTCTTCCTCGCTCTCTGACTTGCTGCTCTCTTCTAAAGACGGCCGCTCTCTCTCCGGAGGAGTGGGTACAGGAAGCTCATGGCAGTGTGACACCGGGGCGATGGATGAAGGAAGGTCCGGATACGTAATGGCAGGTGCATTCTTGCCAGTCCGACGTTTGGAAGGGTCCACCATGCAGAAGTAGCAGTTGCTTGAGTGGTCAGTGGGTTCCCGCCAAATTCTTGGGATAGCGAACTTCATGGCTCTCTTTTCCCCTCTGTACCATCCTACAAAAATACATGTATTTCCCCCATGACTGTGTAAGAGATTCTCGCAACATTTTTCATATATGATAAATTTTTTCAATAACATTGAAAATTGTAAAACATAAAAAAAATACAATTTAAAAAAATTGAACACATTTTATAACTTTTGATTTAAAGCTTTCGTGACTGCAGGGATTCATATTCTTGGTTCTTTCGGTAAAGTCAGGTAGAAGGGACACAATAAAAAAAAATATTGCTGTGGTTTTCACACCTGATGATGATTGCTTGTGTTACAATCGAAACGTCGTGATAATTGTATTGTTTTATATTTTTATTATTTTATTGTTTCCCTTCAACGTGACTTTACCGAAAGAACCAAGAATACATTTTATAACGTAAAATTCCGAGCAACAATTGTACATCTTACCTTCCAGAGTTTTTTTGCATTGCTCGCAGGTGAAATGAGGTGCCCAAGGTTTGTCTTGATCCCCGACAGGCATGCCGAAATATTCCTTGTAGGCCTCACACATCCTAGCAGATGCTTCCACAGAGTACTTTCTCGCTCTTGTCTTGATAAATTGGCCGCATACATAGCAAAATGCGTCTGCTGGATGCTTGCAGCCTCTTGATGCCATCTCAGAAAAATGCAGATATGTATCCACTTAGGCAGCTGGAACAAAACTGAACTGGTGGGCTTAAGGCCCCTGCATTTATACTATTTATATTACTGGAAAGTTCTAGAATATTCTAGAAGTTACTCCAAGTTTACTCAGCACAGAATCTATCTTGAATGTTCTGGAAAATAGATAAATTTCTAAATATCACTGTCCTGGTCACAAAAGCAAAGTTTGTGGGGAATAATATACATTTTCTGTACTTTCGAGGCATAAGCAATTAGGAAATAACACTACCCAGAAACAAAAAAATTGTTAGTGTTATCTGCACTGTGAATTCTAATCACGCTCCCAGCCGGGTTCAGGCGCCCCCTGCCTGGGGGAGAATTCAGACAACACCGAGGCTTGGGCCTCCACTCCTCGGTCTCCCTCGATAACGAGAGCGAGGGAAACCCGGACAGCGCCACGATCTGCGGGCTACTGTGGCGCGTGCGAAGGCGTGACAAAAAACCCTGCGGATTAGGTTACAAACAAAAATCGACGTTAAAAGGGGGCTAAGATTAGCGAAAAATTGAAAAATAACGAGCTGTAGACACACGCGCAAGAATCAGTTTCGGTGGAGGCGGATTCGCCTAACAAGGAACGAATCGATTCTCTAAGCGTTGAGGCTGGCATCGCGCATCTGCGGATCGATACCTCTCGGGAAGGTTGTGTTTGAATCAACTCGCGCGACCTCGGGTTTCCCCGCAGGGAATTGCGAAGAACGAATCGATATGGAATCGATTTCCGAGTCGTAGAGTTCATAATTTATTTAGAATCTTTGACTGGAGGAATCCGATGAGCTATGAAGCTCTTTGTCAGCAGATGTCCAGTAGCGGTGGGTCACAAAGTTAAAACCACAACCGACATATATATAAACCATTGGAGTGCAAAGTATAGGGAAGGTAAGCAATAAAAATAATGGGCCGTCCATAAATTACGTCACGCACCTGGGGGGGGGGGGGGTCAGACATTTGTGACGATGTGTGACTGTAACAATTTTTTCACACCTGATGATGATGCTTGTGTTGCAGTCGAAACGTCGTGATAATTTTATTGTTTTATATTTTTATTATTGTATTGTTTCCCTTCTACGTGACTTTACCGAAAGAACCAAGAATATGACGAGGGGGGTTTGAGAAATGTGACATCACATCAAAATGCGCAACTTTAAATAAATATACACAACACGTTCTACTTAATTAAATCAACTTTTTAATAAATGTTGTCTCCTACAACATCAGAGTGCAGCGTCACATTAAATACGCACTACAATAACAATAGCTTTAAGCGATTTGAAGCATGTTTTATTTGTTGGGTGAGGGGGGGTAGAGCTTTGTGACGTCATATTTGAGGGGGGTCTGACTTTTTGTGACGCTGTGTGACGAAGGGGGGGGGGGGTCAAAAATCGTCCAAAATCGCGTGACGTCATTTATGAACGGCCCCTAATATGTAGAAATAGCAATTGCTAAAGTATATAATATATTCCTGCCGATTTTTAAACAATAAAGGCAAATTCTAGATTTGAAGCTTTCGTGACTGCAAAGATTCATACTCTTAAGTTTTTTCGGTAAATTCACGTAGGTAAAAAATAAAATTAAAATTAATAAAAGTAAAATAAAAAAAATCACGACATTTCGGAGGCAACACAAGCTTCTGTCTTCAGGTGGTATCAAGTAAAGAGAAAGGCAAACTCGGGCAACTCAGAAAAAACAACAACAATAGCGGTCCCGGTAGATGTGGACATCGTCTTTATCCAAGGTGCTTTACAGCAATGATAAAATTGTACATAAGATGGTGGTTAAAATAACGAGTGGGATTATTATGATTATTAAAAGTGGCGGTGTAATTATGGTGAGAGTTAAGTTAAGTGGACAGGTGACAATGGTTAAGGAGGGGTTGGGGTAGTGGTAGGGGTTGGTGTAGTGATGGGGGCTATGGATAGTGGTAGGGGTAGTGATAGGGTGAGGGGTTGGTGTAGTGATAGAGTTAGGGGTTGGTGTAGTGGTAGGAGTAGTGATAGGGTTAGGGGTTGGTATAGTGGTAAGGATATGGATAGTGGTAGGGGTTGGTGTAGTGATAGGGTTAGGGGTTGGTGTAGTGGTAGGGGTATGGATATTGGTAGGGGTAGGGATTGGTGTAGTGAAAGGGTTATTTATGGAACAGCGAATGTGGGCCCATGTCCTTCACAAGAGGACCTACCTACTGACCATTGGTTTGTTATCCGTAATATGCACCTACCATCCTCTCACTGTGGTGGCAATCATCCATCAAGGACCCCACTTGTGTGTGTGGGTTTGCACAATAGCCTGGCTCGTCTAGCTGATGAAGGTTGCAAGCAGAACATTCATCATCACTTGCAACTGGGGTTGACATCGTCCTCCCCTTCTCCTGACGCCAAGGAGACATGGGTGAGTTTCAAGACAGCAACGAATTAAGCTGATATGGCTGCATCGGGTACTCAGTTCAGATCTTCGCAGAAACCCTGGTTAACGGAGGGCGTGTTGCGGCTAGTTGAAAGTAAGCGGCAGGCCCATTCCCACAGTCTACAACATCCCACGTCCAAGAACGAGGAGGCTTACTGCAGCGTTCACTCGGAAGTTCGGAGAGCGGTGGGGCGCTGCAATAACGAGTGGTGGTCACAAATTGTTGAGGAAATGGAAACTGCCTCAGTAGCACGGGATAACAAATAACTTTTTACCACCATAAAATAACTAATTTGCAGCACCACATCTATCACCATCCTAACGGAAAAGCACAGTAATCCGATCTCCAACCCCCAAGAACAGGTTCACAGGTCTGCTGAGCATTTTTGTGCGGTATTGGTGGAGGCGAAACTTCTCAGCCCAAATAACATGATAGGGCAAGGTGGGTTTGGCCCTGCTGGTGCTGCTGTGCCTCAAATATTGAAGGAAGTAGCCGCTCCTTGTGAGTGGATGGCTGATGTGCCAACTGAAGGGGTGATCCGGAGTTTGAAACCAGGTAAAGTGTCGGGGAGAGATGACCTCTCAAACGAACTGCTGAGAGAGTGGCGATTGTGTGCAGACTTCCCTTTATGACATAATCACAAGCAAGGTCTGCCCGTAGTGCCGCTCGACGCAAAGCGTACGCGAGCAGGGTAGGAAAATCGTTCAGCCGGGGTCTCGCCGGAGCGGTGGGGACTGGCCTGAGGTAGCTTCCATCTCCACCCCAGTCGTCGCCAGTCCACGCCTGTGAATCCCCGTCCACGTCTCCTTCTCCTGAAATGAAAGCATCCCTTTCCCGCCAAAGCGTGCGGAATCGTCTCCAGCCTTGGAGGCCGGACGGACGGCGACCTGTTCCCACTCACACGAGAGGGAGGCACACCGTTGTCAGGCCCCCCTCTGCCTCACTCTCCCTACGCCTCTGACTCACCCTCCTTACGCCTCTGACTCACCCTAACTACCTAAGGACTTGGCTAATAACCCCCCAACCCCCATCAGCCCTGGCATGGGGCACAGTGGACAGCTGGGGGTGGAGGGGTAACCCTGAACCATACCAGTCCCGATCGGAGGATCCCCATGATTGCATGCACGGGTTATGCTCAGCACCTCACCACCTCACCACCACCTCACACAGGGTGAGGTGGTGGTGTTCACACTCCCTTGTTGACCAGCATCCCCCTTCACATGAACGTGCTCGCCTGCGTGCCAGCTTTTGTGTGTTTCTATGTGCGAGCAATCTTCGACTTACGAACAGATTCCATTCCCGGGTCCGTTCGTAAGTCGGAAAACAAGTATGTACTGTATTTAAATGCATATACGGTCAGTGTTATAAATTGTTTTGGTTCGACAAAAAAAGGGAAGCAATCTTAAACTCATAAATAATAAATATTATACGTGTGCACGTAATACCGTAATAAATATTGTATAGTTAATAGAACATAAATTAAAGTAACAGAAATAGAAAGAAAAATCTGTTTTATTTTAATTTACCTTGAGTGCCGATGCTGGATTGCTTGTCCGATGGGGCACAATAAGACCCCACAATTGCACACGCACAGACACACACACAGACACACAACACAACACAACAACCGCCATTCGACACTAAGTGGCGGTGACGTCACCACGACGCTTGTGCCAGGCCATGTGCACCTTGAGGCCACTTGAAGTGTCAAACGCCCGCTGGCAGGAGGTCACGGGGCAGACCCAGGTGCCACGGGTCAACTGACTGAGATGACCGAGATGACTGGCTGATGCACCACCTGTGCCCCCTACTGTGCCGACTTGCTGTGCTTTAGACACCCGGCACTCCGCTCGTTGTTGTGAGCGTCGCTCATCTGCCCTTCGTTGTTGTTGGAGGGCGACTGCCTCCAACTGCCCAGTAGCATCCTCCACGAGCATCCTCCACAGAGACCGATCTTGACACCGCTGGTACCAGTCAACGGCAAGTCCACTCAGCTCCACGTCCTCTTGTACCACATCACTCCATCTCTTCTCTAGCCTGTGGTGCACCCATTTAGTCCCCACTATCCGGCCGAACAAAAGCTGTTTAAGCATGTGGTGGCTGGACATGCGGGCTACATGACCCAGCCAACGCAGCCTTGCTTGCCAGAGGAGCTCACCGATGGGACTTTGTCCAGATCTTTCAAGGATTTGTGAGCTCTTCACACAATCCAGCCTGGTTAAACCCAGGATGGATCGTAGGCAGGCCAGCCTAAATGTTTCTAACCAGCGAAGATCTTCTGTGGGGGCCGACGTCCGCCTCCCCGCTCCCTGTGAGTGGGCGGGGCGCGACGTCCACTCCCTCCACTCCTTCTTCCTCCTCGTCGGCATCCCCTCGCCGGGCCCCCACCGATCGGGTGATCCCCCCCCCCGCGCCAGCGCCCTCTCTGAGGGACATAGCTAATTGGCTGGCTCACCACCGCCCAGGATTATCCCACACACGTCAACGTACACCACCACAAAAGCAAACGCTGAGGCGTGCACGCACGCGCCCCTGCAGGCGCATATTTCCCACACACGCGCGTAACCACGCGCACCCCTACAGGCGCTTATTTCGCACACACGCGAGCGGTTTTAATTTTACCCCTCCCCCACGTGCGCCTCTGAAAGCGCTTGCTTTACACAAAAGCTAGTGCTAAACAAAAATAAACGGCGGCGGTATGAAATATGTGCGCGTCCCCCCAGTGGTTAAGCCCTAATCTGCTGCTCACCAATGCTCGCGTTAAAGGGCTGCGAGAATTTGCACGAGCCTCGCCGTTGATGCTATTGTGGTTGTGTAAACACGTGAGAGTGCCGCCAAGCAGGTTTATCGCACCCCGCCCCTGCCCTAATTACTCACGCGGCACACTGCAGGCGCTCGTTTTTCACACACGCGCGCATAAACACGCGCGAGCGTCGGCGGCTGTGGATGTTTAATACACGCGCGCCTCACACACACGCTCAAATTACCAACACAGCGCCGAGGTTCTACCCACACACACAGAAATCACACTGCACCGATACTCTGAACTAAAGTTTATTAATGGCGCAAATACACACTACCTGGGGGGGAATATTTCGCAAGAAGGGGTTAGCCTAACTCTGCCTACGAACCCAGTTACTCAAACGTCCTACCACGTACCTCGAAGCTGGACTCACGGCGTCCCACGGACACTGGGAGAGTTGGAGGGAGAAGGACAAGAATAAGACTTGACCTATCACTGTCTCGCAGCAGCACTCACTGGCATCCCACTGATATTGTGAGTGGCGCGAAGTGGCAGGATAGCAGGGAGTGGGTCTTGACGGCCCAGCGGTTGAAGACAACTGAACTAATCGTCTCGGGGCTCCTATCTTTATTTCATGATATTTCCCCCCTGGCCCCTCCTCCCGTGCTGTGAACTGAGTTTCTGTGCACCCATATAATTTTAAGCCGATTTAAGGGGGGCCACAATGTAATTTGGCCTAGGGGTGTCGTCCAATCTCCTGACACCGGGAAACCGTGGGACATCCCCGCGAGGGGCCCTTCGGATAAAAATCCACGGTGTCAGGCGATCCCCCACCGGGACCTTACGTGTGTGTGCATGTGTATGCGTTCAGGGCGGAGTATAGTGGACCATCGCGGCATTTGCGGAGCTGCTCCGCGGTCGTGGCACCACACTTCCATTATCGGGGTCCACGTTTTACAAGCGAAGAGAAGGGAGGGCATGACTGTGGCTGAGAAGACCTGAAGCTTCGTATGGAGCGACAAACCAGGTTGCTTGCACACAGCATTACGCAACCAATGAAAATATAATGCCGCTGGACTGATTCGGAGTGAGACCTTTGATGTCAAACCGGAGCTGGTCATGAGCACACTGTCCAGGTATGGGAAACTCTCCACTCTCCCCACAACTGCCCCATCACCAATTTGGAGTAGTGGGGGTCGAGTGTCTGATGGTACAAAATACCCAGGCAGGAGCTTAGTTTTGGTGGGGCTGATGGTAAGGCCCCACCTCTTAGTGGCAAGCTCCAGGTTCAGCAGCAGCACCTCCAACTCCTCCTCTGAGTGAGCAGCAATTATCAGATCATCGGCATACATAACATGGTTAACCAAAAGAGAGCCATCCCTTGACTGCACCTGGGCATCGATCAGCCTCCAATTGTATCTGTACCAGATGGAAATTCCTCCGGTACAGCCATCAAAGGCTTGACGAACTACGTGGTCGAAATATATGATAATTGGTTTTTTACCCTTCTATCTGGCAACAAAACTGACACCTTTTTACAAGGAGTCATGTTTGCATAGACCGCAATACCTGCAGTCATAATACAAACAAAAGAACATAACTCTGATAATGTGCACTGTCCTTGAAGTTGATTGGTCCACACCCGAGACAGCTTTCCTTAGAGCCTAGTCTCACATGGGTTGGACCAGATGACGCCAAAAGGCGCACAACTCAAAGACAATGCACCATCAGAGTATGAGAGCTCGGGGCAAGCATCTACACTATGGGAACCTCATTTGCCAGTAAAAATATGATAATTGGTTTTTTACCCTTCTATCTGGCAACAAAACTGACACCTTTTTACAAGGAGTCATGTTTGCATAGACCGCAATACCTGCAGTCATAATACAAACAAAAGAACATAACTCTGATAATGTGCACTGTCCTTGAAGTTGATTGGTCCACACCCGAGACAGCTTTCCTTAGAGCCTAGTCTCACATGGGTTGGACCAGATGACGCCAAAAGGCGCACAACTCAAAGACAATGCACCATCAGAGTATGAGAGCTCGGGGCAAGCATCTACACTATGGGAACCTCATTTGCCAGTAAAAATATGATAATTGGTTTTTTACCCTTCTATCTGGCAACAAAACTGACACCTTTTTACAAGGAGTCATGTTTGCATAGACCGCAATACCTGCAGTCATAATACAAACAAAAGAACATAACTCTGATAATGTGCACTGTCCTTGAAGTTGATTGGTCCACACCCGAGACAGCTTTCCTTAGAGCCTAGTCTCACATGGGTTGGACCAGATGACGCCAAAAGGCGCACAACTCAAAGACAATGCACCATCAGAGTATGAGAGCTCGGGGCAAGCATCTACACTACGGGAACCTCATTTGCCAGTAAAAATATGATAATTGGTTTTTTACCCTTCTATCTGGCAACAAAACTGACACCTTTTTACAAGGAGTCATGTTTGCATAGACCGCAATACCTGCAGTCATAATACAAACAAAAGAACATAACTCTGATAATGTGCACTGTCCTTGAAGTTGATTGGTCCACACCCGAGACAGCTTTCCTTAGAGCCTAGTCTCACATGGGTTGGACCAGATGACGCCAAAAGGCGCACAACTCAAAGACAATGCACCATCAGAGTATGAGAGCTCGGGGCAAGCATCTACACTATGGGAACCTCATTTGCCAGTAAAAATATGATAATTGGTTTTTTACCCTTCTATCTGGCAACAAAACTGACACCTTTTTACAAGGAGTCATGTTTGCATAGACCGCAATACCTGCAGTCATAATACAAACAAAATAACATAACTCTGATAATGTGCACTGTCCTTGAAGTTGATTGGTCCACACCCGAGACAGCTTTCCTTAGAGCCTAGTCTCACATGGGTTGGACCAGATGACGCCAAAAGGCGCACAACTCAAAGACAATGCACCATCAGAGTATGAGAGCTCGGGGCAAGCATCTACACTATGGGAACCTCATTTGCCAGTAAAAATATGATAATTGGTTTTTTACCCTTCTATCTGGCAACAAAACTAAAAAACTAATTATCATATTTTTACTGGCAAATGAGGTTCCCATAGTGTAGATGCTTGCCCCGAGCTCTCATACTCTGATGGTGCATTGTCTTTGAGTTGTGCGCCTTTTGGCGTCATCTGGTCCAACCCATGTGAGACTAGGCTCTAAGGAAAGCTGTCTCGGGTGTGGACCAATCAACTTCAAGGACAGTGCACATTATCAGAGTTATGTTCTTTTGTTTGTATTATGACTGCAGGTATTGCGGTCTATGCAAACATGACTCCTTGTAAAAAGGTGTCAGTTTTGTTGCCAGATAGAAGGGTAAAAAACCAATTATCATATTTTTACTGGCAAATGAGGTTCCCATAGTGTAGATGCTTGCCCCGAGCTCTCATACTCTGATGGTGCATTGTCTTTGAGTTGTGCGCCTTTTGGCGTCATCTGGTCCAACCCATGTGAGACTAGGCTCTAAGGAAAGCTGTCTCGGGTGTGGACCAATCAACTTCAAGGACAGTGCACATTATCAGAGTTATGTTCTTTTGTTTGTATTATGACTGCAGGTATTGCGGTCTATGCAAACATGACTCCTTGTAAAAAAGGTGTCAGTTTTGTTGCCAGATAGAAGGGTAAAAAACCAATTATCATATTTTTACTGGCAAATGAGGTTCCCATAGGGTCGAAATATATGTTAAATAAAGTGGGAGCCAGAGGCCATCCCTATTGCACCCCAAGGTGAACAGGGAATGGCTCCGACTCCTGGCCACGTTTTACCTAGGCACACTCACCATCATGAAGGTCCTTAATGATTGTGAGCAGAGAGTCAGGGACTCCGAAAGCACGAAGAAAAACCCAGAGCCCAGGCCTACTGATGGTATCATAGGCCTTGACTAGGTCAATAAAGCAGAGATCTCGGTCTTGTTGGAATTCCCTACACCAATGCTGTAGCAGATCTAAAGAAAATATGGCATCTGTGCAGGACCGCCTTTCCTAAAACCACATTGGGGCTCCGCAAGCCTCTCCTCAGCATGCCTAGCAAGACGATGTTGAATAATCCTTGCCAAAACCTTACCCAGCACATGGAGGAGTGATATGCCTATGTAGCTGTTACAGTCTGTGTGGATCCCCCTTTTTAAGATGGGGACGACCAGAGAATCCTTCAAATCCTGCGGTACCCTTCCAGTGATGTAATGTAGGGCAGTCTATGCCCAAACACAACCCTCCCTCAGCATTTCGCTTGGGAGATCATCTCTGTCCAGTGCCTTTCCTGGTCTCAGACTCTGGATCGCCTTCAGTACTTCCGCAACGGATGGCACCTCAGCCAGCCACTCATAGGGGGTGACTTTCTCCTCCAATATTTGAGGCAGGGTCATCCCCACTTTGTCCCATGATGTTTTCCAGGCTGAGGAATTCCTCCTCCCCCAGGACTTCACAGAAATACTCAGCAAATCTCCAAACCAGACACACACCCAACAACAACCGCCATTCGCCACCAAGTGGCGGTGACGTCACCACGACGCTTGTGCCAGGCCAAGTGCACCTTGAGGCCACGTGAAGTGTCGAACGCCCGCTGGCAGTAGGTCACGGGGCAGACCCAGGTGCCATGGGTCGACTGACCGAGATGACCAAGATGACTGGCTGATGCACCACCTGTGCCCCCTACTGTACCAACTTGCTGTGCTTTAGCCACCCGGTGCTCCGCTCGTTGTTGTGAGCGTCGCTCCTTCGCCCTCCGTTGTTGTTGGAGGGTGACTGCCTCCAACTGCCCAGTAGCGTCCTTGACGAGCCTCCTCCACAGAGGCCGATCTTGACACCGCTGGTACCAGTCATTGGCAAGTCCACTCAGTTTCGATTTAAAGCTTTCGTGACTGCAGGGATTCATCTTCTTGGTTCTTTCGGTAAAGTCACGTAGAAGGGAAGTAATAAAATATAAAAATAAAACATAATAAAACAATTCTCACGACGTTTCGGCCACAACGCAAGCAGCCGTCCTCAGGCGAAGAATGAGACATTATCAAGCTAGGAGCTTATATAGGTGTAGCGAGGAGGAGCGCCTTAACAAAAGAATGTGCATATGAAGAGGAATTTTAGCATACCAATGGGCAATGCGTAGGAGGGGGGGCGGAGGGGTTTCAAAGTCCCATTATGCCCATGCATTATGCAGGATCAACAGCACCACGGGGGGGCGCAAGGAACAACGTTAATAAAGGAAAGGAACGTTAATGATATGTAGCTGCATTTACCAAACAACCACATAGAAAACCAAAGTAAAAACTACATAAAAAAAAAACTAAAATATAAACTGATACTTACTATACTCTACAATAAGCTGAGTTACTAACAACAAATAATAAATTACAATTCTACGTCGTAAGAAGTATATAATATACTTCCATCTAAACTTTATTCTCTTAGCATATACAGTACTATATACTGCCATAGATAAACCCAACATTAAATTATATACTGTATTGCTGTAAACAACCCTATACTTTATACATTTTAATATAACACTATGTATTATTCAACTCACCCTAATGTGTATCGAAATGGTTTATTACGTCCTTCCAATGATTGCTAAGCCTGAATCCATCTTCTCGGTTAAAATTGTCTCTGTGTTTGTATATGTGGATCGCCTCATGAACGAATCTCTCATGATAGCCAGATGGCTTGCAGAGAACCTCCGTCTTGGAGAAGTCAATGTCATGTGAGCCCACTGAGTTGTAACAGTGGTCTGCCACGGCTGAGGTGTTTGTCCTACCGTGTTTTAGATCAGCTTTATGTTCACGAATGCGGTCTGAGACGTGTCGTTTGGTTTCCCCAATGTAACTGCTACCACAGAGGCAACTTAGTTTGTAGACGCCAGGGTACTGTGATTCCAGACATACAGTACCCTGGCGTCTACAAACTAAGTTGCCTCTGTGGTAGAAATTACATTGGGGAAACCAGTTACATTGTTGTTAGTAACTCAGCTTATTGTAGAGTATAGTAAGTATCAGTTTATATTTTAGTTTTTTTTTTATGTAGTTTTTACTTTGGTTTTCTATGTGGTTGTTTGGTAAATGCAGCTACATATCATTAACGTTCCTTTCCTTTATTAACGTTGTTCCTTGCGCCCCCCCGTGGTGCTGTTGATCCTGCATAATGCATGGGCATAATGGGACTTTGAAACCCCTCCGCCCCCCCTCCTACGCATTTCCCATTGGTATGCTAAAATTCCTCTTCATATGCACATTCTTTTGTTAAGGCGCTCCTCCTCGCTACACCTATATAAGCTCCTAGCTTGATAATGTCTCATTCTTCGCCTGAGGACGGCTGCTTGCGTTGTGGCCGAAACGTCGTGAGAATTGTTTTATTATGTTTTATTTGTATTATTTTATTACTTCCCTTCTACGTGACTTTACCGAAAGAACCAAGAAGATGAAGTCCACTCAGCTCCACGTCCTCCTGTACCACATCACTCCATCTCTTCTCTAGCCCGTGCCGTGCCCGTTTAGCCCCCTCGATCCGGCCGAACAAAAGCTGTTTAGGCATGCGGTGGCTGGGCATGCGGGCTACATGACCCAGCCAACGCAGCCTTGCCTGCCTGAGGAGCTCACGGATGGGACTTTGCCCAGATCCTTCAAGGATTTGTGAGCTCCTCACACAATCCAGCCTGGTTAAACCCAGGATGGATCATAGGCAGGCCAGTCTAAATGTTTCCAACCGGCGAAG
This sequence comes from Lampetra fluviatilis, assembly GCF_964198595.1. Classification (NCBI taxonomy): domain Eukaryota; kingdom Metazoa; phylum Chordata; class Hyperoartia; order Petromyzontiformes; family Petromyzontidae; genus Lampetra; species Lampetra fluviatilis. The sequence continues at coordinate 6,193,695 of NC_136342.1, read as the reverse complement.
ATGCTCCATTAGGGGGGTCCACGTTTCGCAAGCGTAGAGAAGGGATGGAATGACTGTTGCCGAGAAGACCTGAAGCTTCGTGCGGAGCGACAGATCAGGTAGCTTCCACACAGCGTTACGCAACCGATGAAAAGATATTGCTGCTCGACTGATTCGGAGTGAGACCTCTGCTGTTAAACTGGAGCCTGTCATAAACACACTGCCCAGGTATGGGAAACTCTCCACTCTCTCCACTACTGCCCCATCACCGATTGGGAGTTGTGGGGGTGGAGTGTCTGATGGTACAAAATACCCCGGCAGGTGCTTAGTTTTGGTGGGGCTGATGGTAAGGCCCCACCTCTTAGTGGCACGCTCCAGTCTCAGCAGCAGCGTCTCCAACTCCTCCTCTGAATGAGCAGCTATTACCAAATCATCGGCATACATAATGTGGTTGACCAATAGGGAGCCATCCCTTGATCGCACCCGGGCATCGATCAGCCTCCCATTATATCTGTACCAAATGGAAATACCCCCGGTACAGCTATTGAAGGCTTCACGAACTACGCGGTCAAAATAGATGTTAAATAATGTGGGAGCCAGAGGACATCCCTGCCGCACCCCAAGGTGTACAGGGAAAGGCTCTGACTCCCGGCCACGTACTTTTATCCGGGCCGGCTCACCATCATGAAGGTCCTTAATGATCGTGAGCAGATGGTCAGGGACTCCGAAAGCATGAAGAACAACCCAGAGCCCAGGCCTACTGATGGTATCATAGGCCTTGACCAGGTCAATAAAGCAGAGATGTAGGTCTTGTTGGAATTCCCTACATCTCTGCTGTAGCAGACGGACAGAAAATATGGCATCTGTGCAGGACCGTCCTTTCCTGAAACCGCATTGGGGCTCCGCAAGCCCCTCCTCAGCGTGCCTAGCAAGGCGATGTTGAATAATCCTTGCCAGGACCTTTCCCGGCACACTGAGGAGTGAGATGCCCCTGTAGTTGTTACAGTCTGTGCGGTCCCCCTTCTTAAAGAGGGGGACCACCAGGGCATCCTTCCAATCCTGCGGAACCTGTCCAGTGGTCCAGACTGTTGTTATGATGTCATGTAGGGCAGTCTGTGCACAAACGCCACCCTCCCTGAGCATTTTGCTTGGGAGATCATCTCTGCCCAGTGCCTTTCCTAGTCTCAGACTCTGGATCGCCTTCAGTACTTCCTCAACAGATGGCACCTCAGCCAGCCACTGCAGCCTCAGCAGGGCTATCCCCACTTTGTGCCATGATGTTTTCCTGACTGAGGGATTTCCCCTCCCCCAGGACCTCACGGAAATGCTCAGCAAATCTGCAAACCTGTTCCTGGTGGTCGGAGATTTGATCACCGTTTTTTCCCCTAATGATGGTAATAGGTGCGGCGCTGCAGGTTACTTTTTTGATGGAATTATATAGTGATTTGTGATCGCGGGCCACTGAGGCAGACTCTATCTCCTTGTGGTGCCACAGCGACGGGGCCGCTCTGCCGAGCCAGGGAGCCGCCCGGCTTCCACCACCGCACTGCCCCCCATCACCCCCCCCACATAAGCACGCACCCGCACCCACGTAGGGCCTCGTGGTCGGGTCACCTACCCTGAGTTTTCACCCGAGGGCCCCCTCGGGGGGTTACCCCACGGTTTCTCAGGGCCAGGGAATTGGACAGGACCCTTCCCAGGCCAAGTAACACTGCGGCGCCGTGGGCGGATTTGAGATCGCACGACCACGGCGAGCTCAGAGAGCCCCGCAGTTAGAAACGCATACAAACACAAACACGGGTCAGCAGGGCAGATAGCTGGGATCAGGACCCGGGGCGACTGATTGGTCGAAAGGTCAAAGGCCGGCGGGATCGCAAAAGAGCGGGAAATCCTAGGCTCAGGATTGGTCGAGAAACCAAGGCGGTCGGGACGGGGGCGCCTAGCCTTTGATGTGAATAGTTTTAAAAGAAAACGCAGGGGCAGTAGGGAAGTCTCTTCTTCTGGAGTTTTGACACGGGGTCAGCGACGAGGGAGTCATCGGGCGAGCCGCTAGATTGTCTGCAGGACGATCTGAGTGCCGCAAGGTCACCAAGAACTACAGACAGTATCGTATTACGCGCCTTACAACACCTCAGAGCGGAGAGTAGGATCCGTAGGAGAGGGTTAGTTCGGGGTAAGGACGAGTAGGAAAGCGGTTTAACAGAGAGCGCAGCATAGAATAGGGCTGCACGCCACCAGAGAGTGGGTTAGAAGCGCCTTGCTGGCCCGCACACACACACGGGTAGCTCGGTGGGTTAACAAGGGCTAATAAAATCTCGAGCGTAGTAACAAAACCGTGTTGTTGGGTGTTTTTGAACGTGGTATTAGCGTGCACTGCATTCGCGGGTGTGTGGTCGTTGTATGCGTAAAGGCCGTGGTCTCTGTACGATTGTGCGGGTACGGAGGTGTGTGTGTTAACGCCCGGGGAGAGCACTTTTGTGTGTTGGCGTGCCTACGCAGCCGTGTGAGAGGAGAATCGTCCTTGTACGATACTTGTGTTGACGTGCACGCGCGAGTGCGGGAGGGGACGAGTCGTCGTGTCGGCGTGCGCCCCGCTCGCGTGTGCGAAACCGCGGTGTGCAGTGAAGCTGTTAGCTTTGTGCGAGCTTGCGTGTGCTCGTTACTTGCGTAAAGTGCGGCGCGGTGGTGGGCCCCTGACCCCCAACCCCGCGGCTCGAGCGCGTAATTGGCTGCGCATTGTTGTACGGTTTGTCTCGCGCGCACGGCGGCGGCAACTTGAGTCGTTGTGTCGGCGTGTGCCCCGCTTACGTGTGCTCGTTACTTGCGTAAGCTCTCGGCGTGCGTAATCGGCGTACCCCAGGTGCGCGATCGTAACGTGAGCGGCCAGCGCGGCGCAGAGCGGCGCAAGAGTGGGTATCGTGTGTGGAGCTGTGTGTGGGTGTGCGCGTACGTAATTAACCATGCCTGCTACGCGGACCCGCGGTGGAGGGGAATCCTCGGGCGACGGCTCCCACACCATGGGTGAGAAACCTAGCAGCGGTTCGCTTAGCAGCGGGGGGGGCGATTGATGATGTTAGCCCGGCCGTTAGCATTATCGAGGGAGGGATCTCGGGGGCTAGCGACCCCCACAAATTGGTGTCAGAAGCGGTACGGACCCCCGCGTTACCTCACGCTAAAATAAGACTAATATTTACCGGCCGGGGGGCCCCTTCGTGGAAGGCATTCGCCCGCAATCTCTTAGGGGCCAAGGAAATTAATGGATGGACGGACGCGCAGGCAGTACGTCAACTTAATATGAATCTTGATGGGTGGGCAGCCGATTTTGTAGAAGCGTTACCCGCGAGCGCACAGACACAGCTAGAGGAGCTGATGCGCCGACTCGATCAGCGTTTTGGCACGCGTGACGAGGAGGAAGCAAAATCGGCCTTAGAGGCGCGCCGTCGCCAACCTGGCGAAGATCTACGTGATTACGCCGAGGATGTGCGCGAGTTAACAAAGATCGCACGCCCGGGGTACGCAACTGATGTTATTGAGGAACTGGCCGCCGAGAAAATCCAGCGGTACCTGTCTCGCACGGCGTGGTGGCAGCCAGACATGAGCTGCCCACGTCTTCCCTTTAACACCCTTGTCGAGCGCGCACGTAAGTGTGAAAGAATTCACAGCGAACGCGCGCAGCTCCGGGGGCTGGGACGAGAGCGCGCCATTGCGAGCCTGCTCTCGGAAGACGAGGAGGAGGAACAGGAGCTCGCGAGGACGGTAAGGGGCCGGGAAAGAGAACCTCCAGTGTCCCGCGAGACAACCCCGGGATGGGTTGCCGGTATACAAACGGGTATAAAGGATATCTCCGGCCAGGTAACCCAGATAGACAACAAGGTAAACCAAGTAGGTGAGGAAACGAATAAAAATATGGCCAAACTGCAATCCTCCGTTGAGACCATCCGATCCGAAATGGGGGACCTACGCGCCACGGTGGGAGGGTTATCTGGGAGGGTAGCCCGACTAGAGGCGGAGGGTGGACAGCGGCGTAATGGGGGGGGAGGGAGTGGGCAGGGGGCCCACTACGGAGCCGCTCCCCCTCCCCGGGCATGTTATATGTGCGATCGCCGAGGGCATCTAGTGAGAGACTGTCCTGAAATTACCCGAGCTAGGCAGGCGCAGGGGGTTAAACTCCAACGCCTCCTAGTGAGCGGACCAACTAGGGGTGCAATCGACGCGGTCCCGATACAAATAGACGATAATGAGAATAATGGCGAGCGAGTGATCCATAAACAGGTTACAACGACAACACCCAAGGGCGCGGAGACCTCGGGCGATTGGCTGCGGGAGCTGGTGGCAGGGATAACGGGAGCCACGTCGCTGGTGGAAGGCCAGGTGAACGGGCAGCGCACCCGGATCCTACTGGACACGGGCGCCGTGGCCTCTCTCATGAGCGCCGCGCACTGCAGCATGCTCGGGGTGGACGTGGGCTGTCTGCAGGCCCCGGATCGCGCGCTGCACACGGCAAGCGGAGCCGGGATGGGGTTGCTGGGGAAGGTCTCCCTCGAGGTCCGTCTAGGAAACCAGGTGTGCACACAGGAATTCTACGTGTCGAGTGTGTTGTGCCACGAGTGCATTGCAGGAACGGACCTCCTGGAAAAGTTGGGACTTAACGTACAGCCCCGGCAACGATGCGCTACGGTGGAGGGCAGCGGGGAGCGGATTCCGTTCCTAGGACAGGAGCCGAATCGCCCACGCTTCACACCCGTGGCCGCTACGCTGGTGTCGGCCGTCACCATCGGACCTCTCGCCGAGATGCTGGTGCCAGTGGCAACCCTCTCCACCGACCCAACCCACCGACCATCGGGCGAGGTAATGCTGACTCCTCACCCGGAGTTGGCATCGCGATACGGGGTGGTAGGGTCAGCCACACTGGTAAACGCAGATGGGGATCGGCTGTTTATACGTGTGTTTAACCCACACAGTACCCCGGCAATGATACGACGACGCACCCCGGTAGCCACCGTACACCCCCTGCACGCTCGCCACTCGAACGACTCGGTGTTCGCACTCTGGGCGGAGGACCCTGGCCGCCCCGAGGACAGCCAGGATCTGGCCTGGCGGGTCGGCCCGACCCCCCGAGCCGAGATTGTTCCACTGCAGGATGCGTTACATGTGCCTTGGGCAGCCTTACCTAAGGGGGAGGCCGATCAGCTGCGCGGGTTATTGCGGGAGTACGCCGACGTGTTCAGTGAGCACGATTCGGACGTGGGCCGGACCGACCTGGTCAAGCACCAAATTGACACAGGTGCAGCCCGACCCATCAAACTCCCCGCATACCGAGTGGGCGCGCCTGAACGGACCCAGATCAAAGAGGCAGTCACGGATATGCTACGCAATAACATAATTCAGCCCTCGGCGAGCCCCTGGTCAGCCCCAGTGGTACTAGTAACGAAAAAGGATGGGTCAACCCGGTTCTGCGTCGATTACCGTAAACTAAATGCAGTCACGCTCGGCGATGCCTTCCCCATACCCCGCATCGACGACACCTTCGACAGTCTCGCAGGAGCGCGGTATTTTTCCACCCTCGATCTGGCGTCCGGTTACTGGCAGGTGGAGATGACGGAGGAGGATCGGCCAAAAACAGCATTTACCACCCCGATGGGCCTGTTTGAGTTTCGAGTGTTGCCGTTCGGACTCACTAACGCGCCCGCGACGTTCCAGCGGTTGATGGAGTTGGTGATGCGGGGCTTACAGTGGGAACAGTGCCTGATTTACCTGGACGACGTAATAGTGTTCAGTAGGTCGCTGTCCGAACACTGGTCCAGGCTGCAGGAAGTATTCCAGCGACTGCGAGCAGCCCATCTCAAGCTCAAGCCGCGTAAGTGTGACACCGAGTCAGCGAGGCAGGGGTGAGCACCGATCCCGAGAAGGTGCGTGCCGTAGTGGATTGGCCGCGGCCGAGGAACCTGACGGAGATCAGGTCATTCTTGGGACTCGCCACTTATTACCGTCGATTTGTAAAGGGATTCAGTGAGATTGCACGCCCCCTCACCCAACTCACCTCCCCTAAGAATCCCTATCAGTGGTCGGAGGCCTGTCAGACGGCTTTCACCACACTCAAAGACCATCTCACCCACACCCCCACCTTGGCTTTCCCAGATTTCACCACCGATTTTATTTTGGACACTGACGCCTGCAGCAGTGGGCTGGGCGCGGTGCTGTCGCAAGTGCAGGGTGGGATGGAGCGGGTCATCGCGTACGCCAGTCGAACCCTGAGCGGGGCCGAGCTGAACTATTGCGTAACCCGTCAGGAACTGTATGCCGTGATTTTCGCGTGTAAACAGTTCCGACCGTACTTGTACGGCAGGAGATGTCATGTGCGCACCGATCATTATGCACTGCAGTTCCTCCTTACATTCAAGGAACCGCGGGGGCAGATGGCTCGATGGCTGGTGCAGCTGCAGGAGTACAACCTGCAGATCGAGTACCGAGCGGGGCGGACACACGCGAACGCGGACGCCTTGTCAAGACGGCCCGCGGTGCGCGCTGAGACGAGGGAGGGAGACGCCTGCCCGTGTTTCACGGGGGGACGCTGCCGCCAGGCAGCAGAACCCAAGGAGCACGCGGAAACTAAACTCCCCCCCCCCGAGAGAGAGTGCGGTGTGCGCCGCAGGAACCCCTGCAGAAGGAGCCTGGGGACAGACGGATCATCCCACCCCAACCGGGCGGATCCAAGAGGATGTCGGCTGCGCCTTCCCGGGCTTGGACGACGAGCAGCTGCGACAAACCCAGCAGCGGGATCCGGATCTGGCGGCGGTGGAGGCGGCACTGCGAGAGAAGAAGGATGCACTACCAGGGCCCTGGAGCGGTTTGTATGCCCGGTTGTGTGTAGAAAACGGGGTGGTGAGGGAACTGGCCGACGCTGGGCAGCCGGGGTGCATCTGCGTTCCCGCCCATGTGCGACCCCAACTACTACGACTGGTACACGACCACCCGCTCGGGGGCCATGATGGGGAACGGCGCACCCGGGAGACTCTGCGTCGCCAGTATCTCTGGCCTAAATTGGCGCAAGATGTGGCCGCCTGGGTGCAGGGCTGCCGAGCCTGTCAGCAGTGTGGGCAAAAGCCGGCGAGGTACCAGGTACCCCTGAGGCCGTTCCGAGTCAGTCGGACGAATCAGTTGGTTGGAATCGACCTGCAGGGGCCCTTTCCACGATCCCACCGGGGCAACCGATATATTCTCGTAGCGGTGGAATACTTCACCCGCTACCCCGTGGCGGTGGCTATCCCGGATAAAACAGCCCTCGTAGTGGCCCGGGCCTTCGTGGAAAACTACGTACTTAAGTGCGGGATCCCCGAACGAGTCATTACCGACCAGGGTAGTGAATTCGAGGCCGAACTATTCCAGGCGCTGTGCCGAGAGTTCGGGATCCAGAAGGACCGAACCACGGCGTATCACCCCCAGGCGAACGGGATGGTAGAGAGGATGAACCAGACTCTGGCCGGGAAGCTTAAACGCATGGCGGCCGCGAATCAACAGGACTGGGACAAACACCTCCCCTATGCCCTGTTCGCCTACACCACCGCCGTTCACACATCTACAGGACAGACCCCGTTCCTAATGATGTTTGGTCGCGAGTCTCGCCTGCCCGCAGATCTGCTGTTCGGTGTCCCTCCGCCGCAACGGGAGGAAGGGAGCCACCCCGTGGAGCACTTGCTGGAGACCCTGCGAGGGGCCAGGGGCCGAGCCTACCCGCACGGAGAGGCCGCGCACCAGCGGCAAGAGCAGGGCGCCCGACCCCGTATGGAGCCCCCCTTCTACACTGCGGGCTCCGAGGTGTGGCTGTACACTCCCCGCGTCGGTGCCGGACAGGTGGGGAAGCTGACCACCTACTGGCGAGGACCCTGGATTGTGAGACGGCAGATCTCACCATGGACGGTGCTGATTCAGGGAGGAGAGAGGGGCCGGGAGATGGTGGTCAACATCCGCCGACTGAAGCCGTGGCGAGCAGCCCCCGAGGGGGGGAGCCCCGCCGTCCAAGTACCCCGAAACCCCGGGGTCCCCCCACCCCTCGTGCCTGGGGGCCTCGCGCAGTATATGGGCCCCACGGAGCCCCGGGCTCCGAGGGGCCCCGGGCGGGGCCGGGGGCGACGAGGACGGCGACCCTTAAACCCCACCGCCTCTGAGTTTGTTCCCCAGCCCGCAGGTGCCAGAGGCCGAGGGGAGCCGTTGGAATGGAGGAGGAGACCACCGCCGGAGCCCCAGGAGACGGAGCCGCCACCCCCGAGGCCAGCCACAAGGGCCGGGCGAATCCCGCGGACCCCGCGGCGATACCTCGTGGGGGCAACCCAGGCGAGGTGCTCCAGTCAACCCGGGACGGGGACTGGCACCCCGGGGGGCTATGTGGTGCCACAGCGATGGGGCCGCTCTGCCGAGCCAGGGAGCCGCCCGGCTTCCACCACCGCACTGCCCCCCATCACCCCCCCCACATAAGTACGCACCCGCACCCACGTAGGGCCTCGTGGTCGGGTCACCTACCCTGAGTTTTCACCCGAGGGCCCCCTCGGGGGGTTACCCCACGGTTTCTCAGGGCCAGGGAATTGGACAGGACCCTTCCCAGGCCAAGTAACACTGCGGCGCCGTGGGCGGATTTGAGATCGCACGACCACGGCGAGCTCAGAGAGCCCCGCAGTTAGAAACGCATACAAACACAAACACGGGTCAGCAGGGCAGATAGCTGGGATCAGGACCCGGGGCGACTGATTGGTCGAAAGGTCAAAGGCCGGCGGGATCGCAAAAGAGCGGGAAATCCTAGGCTCAGGATTGGTCGAGAGACCAAGGCGGTCGGGACGGGGGCGCCTAGCCTTTGATGTGAATAGTTTTAAAAGAAAACGCAGGGGCAGTAGGGAAGTCTCTTCTTCTGGAGTTTTGACACGGGGTCAGCGACGAGGGAGTCATCGGGCGAGCCGCTAGATTGTCTGCAGGACGATCTGAGCGCCGCAAGGTCACCAAGAACTACAGACGGTATCGTATTACGCGCCTTACAACACATTTAGAGCGGAGAGTAGGATCCGTAGGAGAGGGTTAGTTCGGGGTAAGGACGAGTAGGAAAGCGGTTTAACAGAGAGCGCAGCATAGAATAGGGCTGCACGCCACCAGAGAGTGGGTTAGAAGCGCCTTGCTGGCCCGCACACACACACGGGTGGCTCGGTGGGTTAACAAGGGCTAATAAAATCTCGAGCGTAGTAACAAAACCGTGTTGTTGGGTGTTTTTGAACGTGGTATTAGCGTGCACTGCATTCGCGGGTGTGTGGTCGTTGTATGTGTAAAGGCCGTGGTCTCTGTACGATTGTGCGGGTACGGAGGTGTGTGTGTTAACGCCCGGGGAGAGCACTTTTGTGTGTTGGCGTGCCTACGCAGCCGTGTGAGAGGAGAATCGTCCTTGTACGATACTTGTGTTGACGTGCACGCGCGAGTGCGGGAGGGGACGAGTCGTCGTGTCGGCGTGCGCCCCGCTCGCGTGTGCGAAATCGCGGTGTGCAGTGAAGCTGTTAGCTTTGTGCGAGCTTGCGTGTGCTCGTTACTTGCGTAAAGTGCGGCGCGGTGGTGGGCCCCTGACCCCCAACCCCGCGGCTCGAGCGCGTAATCGGCTGCGCATTGTTGTACGGTTTGTCTCGCGCGCACGGCGGCGGCAACTTGAGTCGTTGTGTCGGCGTGTGCCCCGCTTACGTGTGCTCGTTACTTGCGTAAGCTCTCGGCGTGCGTAATCGGCGTACCCCAGGTGCGCGATCGTAACGTGAGCGGCCAGCGCGGCGCAGAGCGGCGCAAGAGTGGGTATCGCGTGTGGAGCTGTGTGTGGGTGTGCGCGTACGTAATTAACCATGCCTGCTACGCGGACCCGCGGTGGAGGGGAATCCTCGGGCGACGGCTCCCACACCATGGGTGAGGAACCTAGCAGCGGTTCGCTTAGCAGCGGGGGGGCGATTGATGATGTTAGCCCGGCCGTTAGCATTATCGAGGGAGGGATCTCGGGGGCTAGCGACCCCCACATCCTCAGCAACCCGCGACCACCACCCATCCTTGCAGCGCCTTACGGCTCTCCGATCCTCCGAACGAAGGCTGTGGTAAACCTCCTCATTCTCTGACGTGGGATGCTGTAGCCGATGAGAGTGGGCCTGTCGCTTTTTCTCAACTAACCTGAACACCTCCTCTGTCAGCCAGGGTTTCTGGGAAGGTCTGGACCGCGTACCCAAAGCAGCCATTGCCGCTGCATGAGTCACAGTCCTAAACTTCGCCCATTTACCCTCGACATTAGGAGGAGTGGGGGACGATGCCAACCCCAGCTGAAAGCGATGATGAAATTCTCGCTTGCAACTTTCATCAGCTAACACATATACACAGACACACACATACAAAGATCCCCATGTAGCCTTAACAGACTGTTGGGGCAAGTGCTGTTAGCGAACACCGTCGAGGGGGTGGCTGGCCAGCACCAGGCCCAGACGCCTTTGTCTCCCCACTGGGGGGCCGTCCATAAATCCCCCCCCTCGTCACACGGCGTCACAAAATGTCAGATCCCCCCCTCAAATATGACGTCACAAAGCTCTGCCCCCCCCCCCTCCCGCAAAAAAAAAACATGCTTCAAATCGCTTTAAACTATTGTCATTGTAGTATTTAATGTGCTGCTGCACTCTGATGTTGTAGGAGAAAACATTTATCAAAAAGTCTATTTAATTAAGTGGAACGTATTGTCTATATTTATTTCAAGTTGCGCATTTTGATGTGACGTCACATTTATCACCCCCCCCCCTCGTCATACATCGTCGCAAATGTCTGACCCCCCCCCTCTAGGTGCGTGACGTCATTTATGGACAGCCCCTTAGGCTGTTATGGTCAGTGTTGTTAGAGCGAGCACCTATGAAGGTCGGCGGCACAGCACACAAGGGGGTCGGTGACCAGCACCACGCCCGGCCACCTTCATCTCCCAAGTGGCGATGTTCACACACTGCACCAGGTACTCATTTGAGGCTGAATCGACCTAGGAAGGCTCAGGACCGGTGCAGTTAATCGTCACTGGGGTTGGTCGTGAGCGGGAATCGAGCGCGGGTCGTCGGGTTCAGAGCTTAGTGTCGCGCTAACCGCTACACAACCACTCCCCACGCACTCATTTTCACACACACGCGTATGCGTTCAAAGATCAAAGTTCATTTATTAGGTATAGCCCTGTAAGCCATTCGGCTCTTGAATCGGGTGCAACCGCAACAAACAAAAACATGAACAAGAAAACATCTTAAAGTGACTATGTACAAACAGAAAATCCAAGAAAATACAGCAAAATATTGTGCAAATATCCCAGTGGGATGCAAGTCAAACAACAACAACCACAAGACAACTTAGATTAAGGCCATCAGTCTAACTCTGTACTACAACAAACAAACATGACCAAACCAAAATTTTTTTCGAAAATCACCAAAATAAAGCCATAAAAGCAATGAAACAGTGGTCATAGGAACTGTGACCGAATTTTCACAATAAACGACGTAAACAACATGTTCTACCAAACTCTGCAGCCATAGCTGGCTGCATGAGTCACTCCACAACAGTAGGAGCATCAGTCGGAGTATCAACATTTTTCAATGCACCTTTAAGATCAGCACGCACAATCAAAACACAAATCATACTTTGCATACTTTGCAGCGATCATCCGGAGCAAAACATTTTGGGTTATCCCCACTTTGTGCATTTTAGGCCACTAAATTGCAGTGGCAGCTAGGGGTGTACAACTCCTCTAGAGCAGTTTTGAGTGAAGATCTCATAGGTAGTGATTCAAGTTGCAGTTTATTGGCAATAGCATTCCAGACCCTGGGGGCATCAATAGCAAAGGCCCTTCCTCCAGTGTTTGTACGGCAATAGGGAATGTGAAGCTGGTAAATGAGCGAAGACCTTAGGTCAAATTTGTTCTTTGAAACAGAGAGGAGATCCAGCAGGTAATCTGCGGATTTTTTTGTAAGTACATCATGTATAAATAAGATCTGATGCACAAGCCGTCGAACATTGAGAGATGTTAAGTTTGACCCAATGTAGAGATCACAGTGGTGAGTTCTATATGGGCAGTTCAATGCAAATCTTAAGGCCGAGTGATACATTGAGTCAAGCTTCTTCAGTACAGTACTTGGGGCTGATTTATACACGATGTCACAGTAATCAAGTAGAGGCAGTATGGTAGCTTTTATCAATTCCAAACGGAACATATGGGGGGAAGCAGTGCTTTTGTCGATACAGAAAACCAATTTTAATTTTTGTCTTTTTACCAATATAATCAATGTGATCTTCAAATTTCAGTTTTGAATCAAGAATTACCCCAAGATACTTATAGATCTTGACTTGCTCTATTTGATAATTATGTAAGGAATGTAATTGGGGGGAAATAACTTCCTGCTTTAGTCCTGGTGAGAAGCATAGCACCTTGGTTTTGGAGGTATTCAGGACTAGTTTAATAGCAACTAGCTGATGTTGTAGTTTGTTGAAATCACCCTGGAGCTTAGCAATCACGTCATCCGGAGAGCGGCCAGCAGTAATCAGTATCGTGTCATCTGCAAAAAAATTTACCCTGGAATGATCCAGGTCAGTGCCCAATTCATTGACATAAAGAGAGAAAAAGAGGGGGCCGAGGATTGAACCCTGTGGAACCCCTTTTGTTATATTAACACTGTTTGACCTCCAACCATCTGTGAGTACAGTTTGGGTGCGAAAAGAGAGATAATTTGTTAACCATTCTACTGCGTGTTTGGAGAAACGGAGGCAACTTAGTTTACTAAGCAGGGTGTTGTGGTCGACTGTATCAAAGGCTTTGGACAAGTCAAGAAAAAGACTGGCGCAGTACTGCTTACTATCAAGGCTACTGTAAATGTGATTCAGAGAGTCTAATGCAGCAGATGTGATGCTGTATTTTTTTCGGAACCCAGATTGTTTTTAATGTAATAGATTGTTGTCGGACAGGAAACTGCTAATTTGGTAGTTCAATAATTTTTCAAAAAATTTAATCAACGAAGACAAAATTGAGATAGGTCGGTAGTTATCTGGATCATCTTTAGGGCCCCCTTTGTGAAGTGGACGAACATATGAATGTTTCCATTTTAGAGGTATTGATGCTTCTTTGATGGACAGGTTGAAAATATGGGCTATAGGTTTGTATATCAGGTGACCAACAGTTAGCAGAGCAAAGACGGGAATACTATCTGCTCCGGTAGAGGAGAACTCTTTGAGGTAGGACAGTTGTTTCAGAACATTACTTTCGTGGATTGGCTGGAAACTAAATTCGTTTAATATTTGGACAGGGGTGTAGGGATTTGCATGTGCAGGGGTGACTCCCAATACATTATCAAACAGGTCACCAGCTTCAGAAAAATGAAGGTTAAAATTGTCAACTATCTTTTGGGGCTTTGAAAAATATTCCCCATTTCGGTTAAGCTCAACGGGCAGATTATCTGTGTTAGATGCCTTTTCGATACTTTTGATTGTTTTCCAGAAGATCCTGGTATTTCCATGTGATTCCAGGAGAGTGGAGGAAAAGTATGCATTTTTTGCATGCCGTATTTTTTTGACGCATCTATTCCTTTAAATCCTGTATTCTAGCCAGTCATGGACCAAATTACTTTTCTGAGCACATGCCCAAGCCTTGTCCCTAGTTTTCATGAGCTTAGTAATCAAGGGATCAAACCATGGTGGGCGGTTGCCTTTAGTTTTAAATCTAACCAACGAAGCATGCTTGTTAAGAATTTGGAGAAACGTGTACCTGAAGGTCTCCCAAGCCGTAGTCAGGTTGGGGATATCACAGACCTTGTCAATATCCGAGTGAAGCACATCATTAATAAATGCCTGAATTCTGAAGTGTCTCATGGAGTGCTTCTCAACCAATTTAGGGGGCCTTTCTGTCTGACTGATGATCTCACCCCAAATATGAAGGAGTGATCGCTAAGGTTATTACCCAGAACACCAGTCAGCGCGAAATTGTCAGGGGCATTTGTTAATAGGATGTCAAGCAGCGATGACTGTCCCGGGTTTTTTAGGTTGAGTCTTGTGGGGACATTTATTAATTGAAATAGGTTAAATTCATCTGCAAAATGTGTGGCCACGGCCGGCGGGTTTAGCCAATTCCAATTGAGATCACCCATTAAAATGATTTCACCTTTAGAAGAAGCTCCCTCAGTGCGTTCCCAGCTTCAACATCCTTACCACTAAATTTCGATTTAAAGCTTTCGTGACTGCAGGGATTCATCTTCTTGGTTCTTTCGGTAAAGTCACGTAGAAGGGAAGTAATAAAATAACTAAAAATAAAACATAATAAAATAATTCTCACGACGTTTCGGCCACAACGCAAGCAGCCGTCCTCAGGTGAAGAACATGTCTGTCGATAAGACAGAGTCTGAATGACACGTCCTAGGCTTGGAGCGTCTATTTAAGCTGGGAGGGAGGAGGAAGAGCGCCTTGACAAAATAATTTGCATATGAAAAGGAATTTAGCATATTTATGGGAAATGCAGGAATGCAACTAGTGCTACTTGTGAAATGCGTAGGTGGTGGGCGGGGGGTTTTCAAAGTCATTTTATGCCCATGCATTATGCAGGATTAGCAGCATCAAAGGGAGGGGGTAGGGGTAGCATTAATAAAGGGAAGGAATGTTAATAGTATGTAGCTGCAGTAACTAAACAACCACGTAAAAAGCTAAAGTATAAACTACATAGTATCATCAGTATGCTAAATATACTCTCAATAAGCTGAGCTACTAACCGTAAGTAATACATTACAATTCTAGGTCGCAAAAAATATAATATGCTTCCAGCTAAACTTTTTAAAACTTTTTCCTTACATCACACGGGTCTATCCCGTACTATATGCTGCCATATACAAACCCAACATTAAATTGTATACTGTATTACTATACACTACCCTATGTCTGAGAATAATACATAGTGTAATATTACACTATGTTTTATATTACACTATGTATTATTCTACCCACCCAACTGTATACCACACTGCTGTATATTCACGATACAATTACGATACTATATATTACCTTATACATTGTATGAAACATTACACTTTAATACTATTTATTATTATACAATATGCTATACACTATACCATTGACCGTCGCGTGAAAGGTACTAAGAGGAAGCAACGAAATATGTCAATGGGAGAGTGGTGGTAGGAAGCTTGCAGCGGAGCAAAGAATCCATTCCCTGCGGAGAATACAAGATATATAGTCAATGTCAGTGAGTGGAACGCGGTCTGAAAGTCACCGTAAACGTGGACACAATCAGTTAAAATCCGAAATGCATGGGCATAATATGACTTTGAAAACCCCCCGCCCACCTCCTACGCATTTCACAAGTAGCACTAGTCGCATTCCTGCATTTCCCATAAATATGCTAAATTCCTCTTCATATGCAAATTCTTTTGTCAAGGCGCTCTTCCTCCTCCCTCCCAGCTTAAATAGACGCTCCAAGCCTAGGACGTGTCATTCAGACTCTGTCTTATCGACAGACATGTTCTTCACCTGAGGACGGCTGCTTGCGTTGTGGCCGAAACGTCGTGATAATTATTTTATTATGTTTTATTTTTTATTATTTTATTACTTCCCTTCTACGTGACTTTACCGAAAGAACCAAGAAGATGAATCCTTACCACTAGGCGGTCTATAGCAGCACACTACCAATATCTGTTGATTTTTAGGGAGAGTGATTCTGAGTGCGTGCGCGCACACACACACACTCCCAGCGCTAGGATGACTCTTGACTTCTTGTGGAGGATCGCGCAGCTGAACAAAATTGTGTCGCGGTTCAATTTGAAAGCGCGAGTTCGCGTTTTAAGTCAATGTTAAAAATATAGTTCGTAGTTGCGGGTGTTCATGAGTGCGGGTGTTCGTTAGTCGAGGCGACCTTATGTACACACACGCAACCTACATACACGACACAATACAGGCGTGTCTCACTATAAACGAACGTCCTATTTACGAGAATTCGGTACAAGAAGAATGTTTAATTTAGCCCAATTGTATTCACAAAACGAGCACAACAACAATGTTCGCGTAATGAGCGGAGACCGGTCTAGTGAATGCGTTCCGTGGCGGCAGAGGGCGCAGCACAGCCCGCAGCTGTTTGCCGAGCAGCTGCTCCGTGCTGCGTTCAGCGCCTGATTGGGGGGGGCGAGGTGCGGAGGAGGAGGGGCGGGTGGGCGGCGGGTGGAGGGGCCTGATGGTGGCACGGTACCATTGGGGGTAGATTTGGGGAGGAGCGGTGGCGCAAAGGTTAGCGCCGCGGTGCTACGAACGCGGCGACAAGAGTTCGATTCCCGCTCACGGCTACCAACACCAGTGACGATCACCTGAACCGGTCCTGGGCCTCCTTCCCTAGGACGACTCAGCCTCAAATGAGTACCTGGTGCGGTGTGTAAACATCGCCACTTGGGAGACAAATGTGGCCGGGCGTGGTGATGGCCACCCACCCCTCGTGTGCCGTACGGGCCTTCATAGGTGCTCGCTAACAGCACTTGGCCCAACAGACTGTTAAGGCTATATGGGGGATATTTGTCTTTGGGAAGGGGGAGGTGTGTGTGTGAATGTACGAGAGACGGAGAGACGGAGAGAGCGCGAGAGGGCTGTGTGATTTGAGTGGAGAA
Organism: Lampetra fluviatilis; assembly: GCF_964198595.1. Classification (NCBI taxonomy): domain Eukaryota; kingdom Metazoa; phylum Chordata; class Hyperoartia; order Petromyzontiformes; family Petromyzontidae; genus Lampetra; species Lampetra fluviatilis. The sequence goes on along the minus strand of NC_136342.1, from coordinate 6,177,055 downwards.
TGAGTGAGTGATTTCAAATATGTGGCTGTAAGGAGGTGATATCACAAGGCTCTACAGGGGGATCCTTGCACTGTGGTTCTTCACGGGTGGTAAGTGTTACATTTTTTTTTATCAAGGCCGTAATTATAATATATATGGGGTGGGGGATACCCCCCCCCCAATATTCAAATATACTCAAAATGCCCCCCCCCCCAATATATTGCTATAAAAATATATAAAAAATTGCTATGCTATATAAATAAAAACAACAATTTGCTAAACATTGGCCACAATATCTGGACTTGTATTCATATAACAATGCATAGATTTATGTTTTTTTTATTGCGGTTATTTATTAATCCCTAATCTCTCTCATTACCTACAATGAAACAAGAAAAGGTAAAAAAGAAAAAAAACAGAGCAATGTAATACAATACACTCTTAGACATTATTGTAAAAAAATACAAAAAATTCCATCCCATGTGTTAGTGCATTTTTTGATATTTTAGTCAGGAAATTCGTTTTCAAATTTTTATTTTTTTCTGGGGGGGGGGGGGGACCCCTATACCCCATGGAAGATTTGGTTCCCCCAATGTTGACTCCATAGCTACGGCCTTGCGTTTTATTACTTAATGTTTTTTTTATATAGTCATTTGTATTTCTCACGTGGAACGTGTTGGGGCTGAATCCTCTATCTCAGCTTTTAACACGGGGGAGCGAGTCAATGGGAAAACGGCGATCGCGTAACGAGCGTTCACTTGCCAAGCAATTTTCGCGGAACTCATCTCGCTCGCTAAGCGAGACGCGCCTGTGCACGAGACGCACAGACCCCCGACTCACCCCGACTCCTCCACACGTACGTCAGCCTCACCTCTGGCTCACCACGCTCACCGCCCACAAGGACAAAGATCCCCCGCATAGCTTCGACAGACTGTTGGGGCAAGTGCTGTTAGCGAGCACCTATGAAGGCCGGCACGGTACACGAGGGAGTGGATGGCCAGCACCACGCCCGACCGCCTTTATCTCTCCAGTGGCGACGTTTTTACACATCGCACCAGGTACTCATTTGAGGCTGAGTCGACCTAGGTGTGACCCAGGACCGGTTCAGATAATCATCACTGGTGTTTGTGTTCGTGAACGGGATTCGAACTCGGGTGGCCGGATTCGTAGTGCAGCGTGCTAACCACTGCACTGCCACTCTCCACAAAGACAAAGTTCTCCCGTGTAACCTTGACAGACTGTTAGGGCAAGTGCTGTTAGCGAGCACCTATGAAGGCGGGCACGATACACGAGGGGGTGGGTGACCAGGACCTCGCCCGACCGCCTTTATCTCCCCCAGTGGCGATGTTTACACGCCACACCAGTTGCTCATTTGAGGCTGAGTCGACCTAGGGGATGACCAGGGCCGGTTTTAGATTATTCGTCACTAGCTGTTGCATATGAGCGGCAATCGAACAGTCATCTGAACCCAGACTGGGTAACCCACTCACACGCATTCCAAACACTGTAACAGCTGTTGGGCTCAATCCAGACACTGAACAGCTGAGAGCAGCTTCACACACACAGAAAATAATCCCTCGCTTAACACAAACACGACTCTTCAAACAACTAAAAAAACAAGTTAACTTCTCAAACTAAGACCTCATTTAAATCATATCAATAATCCACGTAATTATGTATTCGCGAACATCAACTTAACAAAACAGCTATTATAAAAATGACGTAAGATAATTTCATTATTTTATTACTTTTTACATTGTTGGGAGTGGGGGCAGGGGGCGGGCGGAGGGTTACATACACATCCCCGAGCTCGCCTGGGAATGTGCAATTCGGCCTGGGCGTCTCCGGGCCGCATCACGCCGCGTAGGGATCCGGGGCCAGTGGCTATATAAGGGAGAGCCGACACATCGCGCGGCGAGAGGCTTAGAGTTGGGCACCGTTGAGATTTTAATTTTGTGGTCGACGTTCCGAGCACCGAGACTGAATCATGCGTGAAATTGTACATATTCAAGCCGGGCAATGCGGCAATCAAATCGGTTCCAAGGTAAGCCACCTTCATTCAGTTTCACCAAAGTATTTATACTGGGGGAATCCGATGAGCTATAAAGCTCTTTTTTTGTCACATGTTCCCAGTAGTATTATACCAATTTAATGTTGGTGTAATAGGGTAAAATCTCGACTAGTCGGACTGGGAGGTGGGTCTAAGCTTGCTGGTCTGGCTCGCTGAAAGTCGGGCTGGCTGATAAATTACAACAAAATCGACGTGGGTTTAACTTCGCTGGGTTTCAACTCGGGTCTGTCCCGTGTGTAACTGTGTAGACATCACCCCAGCAGTTGTGTCCGCATTGGGCTCTTTAGGGGCGTTGTGGCACACATGATGCACCCCCGCGGAAGCGGACAACGCAGAGCTACCTCGGATCCCTTGCAGCGACCTTCATTAGCACCCTGCCTGCCATACGACGACAGCCAGGGACCGCAAGGACCGATTTCAACTTTTACTGAAATAGTTACGGATAGTCTTTTTTTAACCCGTATACTGTGCAGTAATGTGTAGGCTTTAACTTATATTATTGTAGTTGCACCATGTATTGGGTTTAAAAGAAGACGGTTTCACAGTGACAATATTAGTAAAACATTTAGATGTACAATATTCACAAATAAATATATTGTGCTGCCTCTCGTGTGTATGCGCATGTCTGTTAGCAAAACTATCCTGGTGATGTTCAGTAACACCTTCGGTAGCGGCAAATGTTGTACGCTGTGTGTGTATTTTGTAAATATTGTTTTATTACGTGTTTCTAGTGTTGATTCGGGGGTGCCCATTTGTGGTCGACTCTATGCGTCGCATAACGCCACCACAGACTCCCCCACCCCTCTATCGTAGCGCCTGGGTCACGCATTAAATCGGTATATATCTTTTTTTTTATCCTATGGAATTTGTCCATTAAAAGCGCAGTGCCATAATTTTTTACGTGATCGTGGTTTTTGTGACCAGACCACGGACATGAACTAGCTAGAATTAATTTGAGAACCAACCCGGTTATCACAACTCCATTGTATGGATCTCGGTGTGATTACATTCAGTGTTTATGACACGGATGGTGATCCCCCGGTTAAGAGAGTAGCCCCAGCCATTATACAAAGGAGGTCCGTGCTGCTGTATGACCACTGCAGTAACAAATCAAAAGTCGTCAACATTGCAGAGGACGACTCGAGCAGGGAGGGATCAATAAGGAACGTTGCACATCTTAACAAACGGGGTATTTCACGGTCAATAAACGAAAGTTCAAACATCTGGGAGCAAGAGGTGCCTGGAAAAAAAAGTTTAGGGACAGGTATGGTGAGGGTTGCTATCTTTTTTAAAATAATATGGGAGAAAGGAGTTCGGCTCCATTTTCTTTCCCATGCAATTCCCTCTATTATAGGGCGCCAATGCGTACTTTTAAACGTACTTTAACAGAACGATGGACCAATAACTCGATCCAGAATACAAAGAATCTTAAGATTTGGAATTTGTTAGCGATGCCTTGGTTCGTTATGCACTATTTACGCACTGCACAAGGACACGGACCAACTGTGGTGGATCATTTATCAACAACCAAGTACATCCATAATGGGGGTTTCTTGGGTTAGATCGCCTAAATACTGTATATGAATGTGTCGTTAAAACCCGTCACCACCCGACACAGCCAACTAGTGATGATATTGGTCGCGAAAGCCTCCGTGGTAAAACCAAGTACAGTACAACCGCATCTCAATACTCGACACACCCCCCTCCCCCCGAACAACAATTACAGAACACCAAGTATAACCGATTCTTCAAAACTCTTAACTCGAACCCATCCCACACAGTGCCTCTGCATGTCATGCGCAGACTCTTAGTGTAGTGGATAGTCGTGTAGTGTATAGTGTAGTGTACAGGCGACATGGCATTTGCAGACTCGTCGCCTGATGGCGGTGCTTTGCTCTTCCGCGGCTGCGCCTCGAGTAAACACAGCGTCTCTTTCGTAACGCCAAAAGGCGAACAGCACAAGAACAATGCCACTATCAGGGTATTTATATCTCGGGGCGAGCAGTTACAATGTGACCTTTCTTGCCAGTATCATCTTAACAGGTGTTAAGAGCTCTCCTTTTGCCATCCTCTGGTCTAACTGCTTGAGACAAGGCTCTAAAGAAAGCTGTCTCTGGTGTGGACCAGGCATTAACTATGTACCATAGTTAATGCAGACATGAGTCCTTGCAAAAGGTTTCAGTTTTTTACATCTTAACACAACTTTTTATTGCCAGAAAGGGTAAATATATTATAATTGGAGTCACTAGACATCTGCACTACCCTGTAGATCAGTGGTTATTCTCAACCATTTTTGGCTACTTTTGTACCCCCCCCCCCCCCCCCTTTGTTGAATTTAGTTTCAACCGAGTACCGCCTTGCCTGACCCAACATGGATCTGAGAAATAAATGCATGAATAATGAACATTAGTATTTTAACCAATTGTCTGTTTTGTGAGGTACCCTGGTAACTGCGAGCGAATAAAAAATTAAACGGACGCATAACGTAATTTTTGGCGCTTGATGGTTACTCTTGTAAGCCACATTGTTTATGATCAATGAGATTAGAAAGGTCTTTTATATCGTTCTAGGTTACCTTATGTTCTAGATTTGAAGCTTTCGTGACTGCAAGGATTCATATTCTTAGGTTTTTTCGGTAAAGTCACGTAGGTAAAACATCAAAATTAATGAAAATAAAATAAAATAAAACAAAAATCACGACGTTTCGGAGGCAACACAAGTCTCCGTCATCAGGTGGGACCGTCACAGCCGAATTAGCTGCATAAAGTGAGGCAATGATTCAAGATGTAATCCCTTATAAGCAAGTTGAAGGGGGGAGGAGAGGGGGGGGCTCATCAGAATGTGGTAGCCAATGAATGGAAACGTATCGGGAGGGAGGGGGGCGGGGCTCAAAGACAGCACGGAGTGCTCAACACATGACGGCACGGAGTGCTCAACACATGATACACATGATAGACAAAAGAACGAAAATGCCCTTGTTTATACCAATGCTGGCTGAACAATGAAGAGAGCACTATTTTACTTTACTTTACCGAGTGTTAACATCCCCAGTTATTTTTAACAGTACTCTCTTCACTGTTCAGCCAGCATTGGTATAAACATGGGCATTTTAGTTCTTTTGTCTATCATGTGTATCATGTGTTGAGCACTCCGTGCCGTCATGTGTTGAGCACTCCGTGCTGTCTTTGAGCCCCGCCCCCCTCCCTCCCGATACGTTTCCATTCATTGGCTACCACATTCTGATGAGCCCCCCCCCCTCTCCTCCCCCCTTCAACTTGCTTATAAGGGATTAGATCTTGAATCATTGCCTCACTTGATGCAGCTAATTCGGCTGTGACGGTCCCACCTGATGACGGAGACTTGTGTTGCCTCCGAAACGTCGTGATTTTTGTTTTATTTTATTTTATTTTCATTAATTTTGATGTTTTACCTACGTGACTTTACCGAAAAAACCTAAGAATATGTTACCTTATGTATTTACATGTTATTGGAGTGATTTTATATTGGCAGATTCGTACGTGATTATTCAGCAATGACGTTCTCATGTATGATGTAATTTCACACATTTATAAATCACCTCGCGGTACCCCCTTGGGACATTGCCACGTACCCCCTGGGGCCTGCGTACCCCCCCTCCCCCCGCTTGAGAACCACCGCTGCTGCTGTTGGTTTCCAACATGTGGTCCGCGGTCCTTGGTGGTCTGCGAGGCTACTACAGCGGGCCCGTGGAAAAGATTAAGCAATAGTGATATCATCCTCCCCAAGGAAATGTACAATTTCAAATGACTACGCGTAGTAGTAGCATGTGGTGTTGCCCGAAATGTTCGGAGGTTGAAAAGGGGTGTGCACACTAAAACGTTGCGGACTGCTGCTCTCGAGAGCTCCTTTAGAGAAGGGAACTTATGGGCCTTGACTAAAGTCATCAGGAATGTGCCCAATCTTGGAAGCTAAGCAGGATTGTAAAAACCCTGCATAGTGCTTGGATGGGCGAGCGCCTGGCATGGCGGGTGCGATAGGCTGCTGCTGCTTTGGGACCACGTTGTAGGCAGCAGAGATCAGTGCGGCAAAATCACATTTACTCTGCCCCCTTCTGTGTTTCCCACCTTGACCAACCCACCGGGACGTTATGGCCAAAAAACACCCCACGTGACATGGGGGAGGGGTGGGTCTCGTTATCCAGCAGTGGAGTGACACAACTATACTTATTACAAAGTTAAAGGACAGGCGAGGTTGATATTGGCTTTGTCAATGTCTATGGGAGTATGGGTTCAAGGGCACCACCATGGAGGAGGTCGTGGGTTCGATCACAACCCTGGCACCTGCTGCATATTTGGAGTGTGCTTGTCTCTCCTCCGTGGTCACGTGGATTTTTCTCCGGATCCTCCAGTTTTTCCTTCCACATTTAGAATCAACGTGCGTTTAGAGTATTTGCCTACTATAAATTTCCATATAAGCCACTTCGTTGAGCGATCATTTGTGACGGCCAGGTTGCTTTTCGAAAACGCGCTATACACCTCAGTGAGCCTTATCTGGTAAATGGAATTTTTGTTAGTTTTTAAAGTAAGTTATAAGCCCCGGAGTTTGGGTGCCTCACTCACACTTGAGTGATGCGGTTTTGTCTGACCAGAGCGGCTTGACTGAACTCCATCAACGGAGAGGCAGTGCAGCAGGTGACACGACTTACAGCAAGAAGGGGCCTGAGTTCGATTCCCAACTCTCGCACCTTTCTCTGTGGAGTTTGTATCTCCCTCTTCACCCCGTTCTGCGTGGGCTTCATCTGGGTTCTCCGGGTTGCTGCTCAACTAAACAAACACGCACATGCAATGCAACTCGTATTGGCCAAACATCCTACTACTGAATAATTCCCTGCAAATTACTTTATTGGGATCACACACACACACGCAGCAGTAGCAAAATCGCCACTGCTACTGTGCCAACTTGGCAGGACCCTGCTGAAAAAAGAGTTTAGACTAGGACGGGCTGTCCTGGAATAAATAGATGGCATTATTCGTCTCATTACCATTCATCTCACAAACAACTCCGCCGTTGTCTCGTCTCGTCAATGCGCGTGTTTAATTCGTAGATATATTTAAAAACGCATTTTTCACACTCTTTGGAGTTGTGATTGATTTTATACGGAACTAAACATTCGGTTTAAATAGACACAACGTTTTGTTTCTGTGGACTCGAAAAGGGAGCTCATTCATGGGTTCGTCTGTCCTGAGTTCATTGATGTGGCCTGGTAGCAGCGTGTTCGTCGTTTCAGAGATGTTAACTACCTTGCCTGGTATAAAGGAGGTCGCAGGTCTGATCTTGATCCTAACGATGCCTGCTGTATATATGGAGTGTGCACGTTCTCCCTGTGGTCACGTGGTTTTTCTCCGGATCCTCCAGGTTTCCATCCGTTTAGAATCGAAATCATACGATTAGAGTATTTGGCTGCTATAAATTTCCATATGATGATAAGCCACTTTGATTCGTTGTGCTATAATTTGCGGCCAGGTTGCTTCTGAATAAAGAGCTATATAGCTCAGTGGGCCTTACCTTCCAAAATAAAATAAAACAGCTTGGTTTGGTTTTGATTTATGGTCCACATCTGGCAGGCTGCCTTGGTTAAAGCTGCCGGGTGTATTAACCTAAAGAGTAAATGCATCGCAATGGGCGTTAAACATCCCGTGATGTCGCAATGAGGACGCCATTGTGCCAGCATCAGGGTCCAAATTTGATTAAGTTTAAAAAAGAAAATGCACTGCAGATTACTTGGCTGAGATTTTAAACGGCAGCATTATCTCACCGACTGTGAAAGTACTACACACCGTGTTTTTTAAACATAGTGCCTTCTTTCTTCGTGATAGCCTTCACTATAACAATTAGAAACGAAAATATAAATTGTATTTTACTAGGTAAGGCCCACTGAGTTGTATATCTTTATTTCAGAAGTGACCTGTTCCACAAATGATAGCCCTAATGAAGTTGCTTATCACTTGTTAATATATAGCAGCCAAATAACCTCAATGCACATTGATTGTAAATGTGGAGGGGAAAATCAGAGGACCCTGAGAAAAATCCACACGACCACGGGGAGAACCATACACACTCCAAATATACAGGCGTTAGGGTTTGGATCGAACCCACGACTGCCTGAATACCAGTTGAGGTAGTTAACATCCCGGGACCGTAGTGCCCCGTCGCCAATGACTCGCATAGACCCTTATGCTCACAAACAGACATCTGCACTCCCCCCATCTCCCCATATATATCTCTCTTCTTGTCTCCATGTATGTGTGCCTGTCTCCCCCCACACGTCTCAGTTCTGGGAGGTGATCAGTGAGGAGCATGGGATCGACCCCACGGGCGATTATGCGGGAGACTCGGCCACACAGCTTGAGAGGATCAACGTCTACTACAACGAGGCGTCTGGTGAGAGGCGCTGGGGATGGCAAACGGTCATAGGCAACGGTCATAGGCAACGGTGATAGGCAACGGTGATAGGCATGGAGATGAGGAATCATTCAAGACTTCAATTGAACACTTTGACAGATATTACCATTACTGACTTTGTCAATGAAAACATTACCCTGGTGTGAGATGGTAGAATCTCCTCCCCTACAGTGCCATGATCGCGTCACTACTGCACCATCTCCACCCACCCTCACCACCCCCACCCCCTCCGGGCTCCGCACAGGAGGGAAATACGTGCCGCGTGCGATTATGGTGGATCTGGAGCCCGGCACAATGGATGCTGTGAGATCCGGACCTCAGGGACAGATGTTCCGGCCAGACAACTTCGTGTTCGGTGAGATTCTTAACCCTTTCCCTTTCCGATTAAGTCACATCTCACTCAACCCAGCGCATGAAGTCACTTTCTTAAGATCACGCGCAGTGGCAACATCGCCCCTCTACTGCGAAGATTTGGCAGGACCCTCCTGAATAATCGTCGTGAGGTTTTAAAAGTAAATTTGTGTCTTTTTTATTTCTGGACAAAATGTTTGTGAATCGCTTCTTTACCGTTCATGCAAATTCTAAGTCTGTTATATGTTGCCACTGTGGCGAGATGTTAACTACCTTACTTGATATACAGGAGGTCGTGAGTTTGATCCCGACCCTGATGATGCCTGTTGTACAGTATTTTTGGAGTTTGCATCTCTCTCTCCCCGTGGTTCCGTGGATTTTTCTCCGGGTCCTGCGGTTTTCCTTCCACATTTAGAATAAACATCATGCGTTTAGAGTATTTGGCTGCTATACATTTCCACATAAGCCGCTTCGTTGAGCTATCATTTGTGATAGCCAGGTCCCTTCTGAAAAACATCTCTCTAGCTCAGTGGGTCTTACCTAGTAGGATAAAAAAAGAGTTTATAGTTCAAAGCACAGCTTTGCTGGATAAAGGTTTCCCCATTGTTGTTCAAGGGGATTGTTTGACCATACTTCACCGTGCCAGTCAGTGTAGGTTGGTTAAACGTGGAACTACAATCTCTCTGCCACAATGCAGCCCTGCAGCAGGTTTGGGCATATTTATTCTACTATTATTTTCGATATGCAGGAAACCCTCAGCCAGAATAGAAAAAAAATTTAGTTATAAATATATACTATCTTTACTACCCGGCTTCGCCCGGGACTTGGATTCACCACGCCTGGCCACCTTTGTCTCCCCAGTGGCGATGCTCACACACCACAGCAGTTACTCGTTTGAGGCTGAGTCGACCTAGGGGAGGCCCAGGAGCGGTTAAAATAATCGAACTCGGGTCGCCGGGTTCGTAGCGCGGCACGATAACCACTACACTACAATGCGTTACGCTTCCACATGCGCGGGTCACGTGACAGATTTGACGCCCAAGCTCACTTGCCGTGCAAAATATATATGCATTATTGAGCTCCCCCCCCCCCCAAAAAAAACCACAAGTGTATTTTAATAATTTTTGCATGGTGTACAGTCTGGAAAGTACCCACATGGCAAATTTCAAGTTTGTTGCATGTCGGGAAGTACGCTAAACATTTTGAACAGACACGCATAATCACAACTCTGCCTTTTATATATATAGATAAACAAACTATGCTCCCCTCACCTGAACTACTGCCTCCCCCTCCTCCCCTGTCCCCGTGCATCCCAGGGCACACGGGTGCGGGCAACAACTGGGCCAAGGGCCACTACACGGAGGGAGCGGAGTTGGTGGACTCGGTGCTGGACGTGGTGCGCAAAGAGGCGGAGAGCTGCGACTGCCTGCAGGGCTTCCAGCTGACGCACTCGCTGGGCGGCGGCACCGGCTCGGGCATGGGCACCCTGCTCATCAGCAAGATCCGCGAGGAATACCCCGACCGCATCATGAACACCTTCAGTGTGGTGCCCTCCCCCAAGGTAAGACGATAGTACAAGTATCAGTACTATCGTCCTATAGTACTGATACTATAACCCCAACTGCATCATGAACACCTTCAGTGTGGTGTTCTCCAAGGTGAGGGGCACCAGGAGAGCGGGTTCCAGAGGGCCGCGGGCTCCGCCATGATGACAAAACTGGTAATCACCCCAGCCGCATGATGAACACGTTGAGCGTGGTGCTCTCAAGTTGAGGGGCACCAGCGGAGTAGATGGAGGATAAGGAGACTACAGAAGTGGCCCTGATGCTCGACTTTACACACGAGCACTGCCTATGACTCCCTGGCCGTGAGCTCCTGCATCCTCAGACTTGTCCACCCAACTACTCGCTCACCCGGACCCTCACCAAGCCACTCGCTCGTCCCCTCAATCTCCCACTCCATTCCCTCCCCGCAGGTGTCTGACACGGTGGTGGAACCGTACAACGCGACGCTGTCGGTGCACCAGCTGGTGGAGAACACAGACGAGACGTACTGCATCGACAACGAGGCGCTCTACGACATCTGCTTCCGCACCCTCAAGCTCACGACGCCCACGTACGGCGACCTCAACCACCTGGTGTCGGCCACCATGAGCGGCGTCACCACCTGCCTGCGCTTCCCGGGCCAGCTCAACGCCGACCTGCGCAAGCTCGCCGTCAACATGGTGCCCTTCCCTCGCCTGCACTTCTTCATGCCGGGCTTCGCGCCGCTCACCAGCCGCGGCTCGCAGCAGTACCGCGCGCTCACCGTGCCCGAGCTCACCCAGCAGATGTTCGACGCCAAGAACATGATGGCGGCGTGTGACCCGCGGCACGGCCGCTACCTGACGGTGGCCGCCATCTTCCGCGGCCGCATGTCCATGAAGGAGGTGGACGAGCAGATGCTGAACGTGCAGAACAAGAACAGCAGCTACTTCGTCGAGTGGATCCCCAACAACGTGAAGACGGCCGTGTGCGACATCCCACCCCGGGGCCTCAAGATGTCAGCCACCTTCATTGGCAACAGCACGGCCATCCAGGTGAGAGGGCGGGAAGGGGAAAGGGAGATGAGGGGAGGGGGAAGGGAGATGAGGGGAAAGGGAGATGAGGGGAGGGGAAAGGGAGATGAGGGGAGGGGGAGGGGGGAGATGAGGGGAGGGGGTGGTACAGTGCTGTCACTGTCGGGTTTGATTCCTGTATCGGGCGACATTCTGCATGGAGTTGTTACATTCTCCCCACGTTCTGCAAGCGTTTCCTCTTGGTTTCTTCCTGAATTGAAACAAAACAATGAAATGTAACTTATCGGCCAAATATCCCAGTGCTGGAGTTTTACCTGCAAATTACTCAATAGCTACATCACCTCCCACTGAAACAACTTGGCAGGGCCTCCCCCCCCCCCCCCCCTCTTGAGACTCGGTGAGGCTTTGCTGAGATGTATCGCCACTTGAAATGTGTCGCTGCCACAGGAGGATGCTGCTGCGTCTAAACTGGACCCAAAGAGTGCCCAACGTACAATAAGAAGGTTGCACGTAGAAGAAGAAGACAACAACCTGATGATGATGCAGGCAGTCATGAGAAGGAAACTGACAACTATTGGGACACACAGATGTAGGATGGACAACAACAGAAGAATTACAAGTGTCTTGTTGTTGTTCGGGAACATGGAAGGAACCGGATAGAGGAGAAGACCTAACAGACTCAGAATGGCTTGACGACGACATTAAGAGATCGGTTGCAGAAAGATGTGGCACTAAAGTTTTTTGGCACTACAAGACAGAGGAAAGTGGAAATAAATAACAAAATGTGCAGTGGACACACCTACTATGGGCTATCTGCCCATGGATCGTGATGATAATGATGATCACCATGCCTCACTGCGTTTACTCTTCGTGTCCCGCAAAGTCCCCGTGTCTGATTGTATCTTCATGTCTCTCCCCGTGTCTCCCCGCGTCTCTCCCCCCCCACACCCCTTTGCGTGTGCAGGAGCTGTTCAAGCGAATCTCCGAGCAGTTCACGGCCATGTTCCGCCGCAAGGCCTTCCTGCACTGGTACACGGGCGAGGGCATGGACGAGATGGAGTTCACCGAGGCGGAGAGCAACATGAACGACCTTGTCTCAGAGTACCAGCAATACCAGGACGCCACGGCCGAGGAGGAGGGAGAGTTCGAGGAGGAGGGCGAGGAGGAGGCCGCCTGAGAGGCCAGCGCTCAACGCAACCCACATGGCTGCCAGCACTCGCGGCTGGCATACGTACGCAACGGCTGGCATACTTACACACGGCTGGCATACGTACGCATGGCTGGCATACGTACACACACGTATGTGTGTTTAACGTCTTTCGCACTGTACGTAGCCAACCACTCTTAATTCGAGATGCGTGGGAGGACAAAAATCTAAACACAAAAAGCAATTTTAAAGAAATGAGTTTAACATGTTGGCTTTCGAGACCAATATCATCCATAATATAGCTTTTCTAGGGTTAGATCGCGTAAAAATGTGTAGTTAAACGCGCCACCGCAGAAATGAGTTTGAAATCTACACACCTGCAGTGGCCTCCGGTTGCCGAAAGAATACATTATAAGGTCGCACTCATTGCACAAAAAGTGCTTGCCACAGATGAACCACAATAGCTTGCCGACCTCGTCAAGGAGTATAAACTATCGCGCAAACTCCGGTTACCCTCACAGGGGCTTTTGGCTAACCATGGAACAAAGATGGCCACCGCATCGTGTGCTTTCAAAAGTGCTTCAACGGCCATCTGGAACACTCTTCTTTCCGGTATTAGGAAGCCACTGGAGCTATGCACTTTAAAATCATCACCTAGATTGTAATCTCATTTCTTTAGAACCACTTTTTGTCTTTAGTTTGTTGTCCTTCCCTAGCAACCTCTGATTATCACGGTTGGCTACATACGGTGCATACACACACATACCGTACCATGCAGTAAGCTACTATAAGATCTGTCGTCCAGATGATAACCCAATTTAGTTTTTTTATGCCCCACATATATACATAGACACGCATATTCTCTGCCACACTCATGATTAGCATGAAGACACTTGTTTACCCAGGAAAGACCTCGCTGTGTCTCAAGACTGCTTTTCCAGAGGGCCCTGCCAAGTTGTCATAATAGTAGGGTACACCCCCCCCCCCCCCCCCCAGTTCAATATACGCGCACACGCCTCGCACATTCACCCACCCAGACTCGCTCAACTTGCCTCACTCTGTCAACTCAATAGTCTGCTTGCTCACGAGCGCTCGTTGCCCCGGTACTCTGTCGCAGCTCGGCACGGGCTTGACTGTGGGGGGCCTCGTGATTTCTCCCCCCCCCCCCCCGGAAGTGACTTTTGGAAGAAGAGAAAAATCAATTAAACTTTTGCATAATTTCACCAAATTTTATTTAGTTTGTGTGAGAATGTGGAGTGTGTGGGGGAGAGTGTGTGTGGGGATCTTGTCATGATTTATGTATGTGTAATAAAGGACTCTTTCTCAATGTCGATCTCTGTTGTCCTTTATTTGGGTTCGTAGAATCTCGTTCACACGGCGTCTCTCCCGATGATCACTCCACAGCCACTCTGCTGCTCGTTCTGCAGCTTCACTGCTGCTCCGCTCTGAGGCTAGCCTTCCACTGCTCGCTAGCCCTCTGCATCCTGACACCGATGGCTGATGGTGCCGACGTCTCCCACCGCGTGGCGACCGCGCCACTCTCCCCGTACTGCCCAGCGTGGCCTCCTCCTGTTTCACTCCGTCTCAACTCCCTGTTCCCCTTCCGGTTCTCTCCCTAAATCCTCTCCCCAACGTGACCCTAACTCCTCCCTCTCCTCACGTGACCCAGACTCCGCCCCCCCTCAATCCTTGCTCACATTACATATGATTGGGAGCTGTAGTTGCAGCGGTTAGCACGCTCCGATACGGACTACCGCGACTCCAGTTCAATTCACGCTCACGGCCAACCCCAGGTGACGATTATCTGAATTGATCCTGGGTCTACCGTAGGTCGACTGCCTCAAATTCGTACTTGGTGCGGTGTGTCGTGAACGCCGCCACTTCAGAGACAAAGGCAGCCGGGCGTGGTGCTGGCCACCCAACCCCACGTGTGACGTTTTGGACTTCATAAGTGCTTACTAACAGCACTTGCCCCAACAGTCTTAAGACAGTACGGGGGATCTTTGTATGCGTGGGTGTATTTGTGTGCACAGATACTACCATATTGTGTGCAATTGTTATTTTCCCTGAAAAGCTTTTTACGGAGCCCCAACTTTTTTTTTAAAGGGTGCTGTCAAGGTTGTGTTTGCAGTAGGGAGGCGATGCTGCCGCTGCTGCGTGTGATCCCAATTGATACATTTGAAGTTACATTTTCAGCACTGGGATGTTTTGACCAATGCCAATGACATTGTGTGTGGGCAACTGGCCTTGTGGCTGTTAGCGCGTTGCACTACCAACCCGGCGACCCGAGTTCGATACCCGCTCATGGCCAATACCAGTGACGATTGTCTGAACCGGTCCTGGGCCTCCCCTCGACTCTGCCTCAAATAAGTACCTGGGGTGCTGGCCTTCATTGGTGCTGCTCGTGGACAGCACCTGCCCCAACAGGCTGTTAAGACTATATGGCGGGAATCCTTGTCTTTGTATAGCGATTGGAGGAAACCCATGCAGAACAGCGGGTGAACATACGTGGAGTCCCAAGACCATCTTGCCTGCGAGTGTTGCAACTGCGGCCACCCTACCTCCGACCGCACGATGCGGTACTCCTCAATGACACATTCTGCTGGGGTGATGATTTTTTTGTTTTCCTCTGATGCGGGGAGCTGAGAATGGCCGGCCGCGTGTGTTTTTGTGAGACGAGGTGGAGCTTGCCTGCGGAAATCGGCAGTCGGAAAAACAGTGGCAGAGCGTGAAGTTGTTCAAAGTGCGCAAGTGTGGACGAGTGGAAGCCGCCTCCGTCATAGCCACGCCCCCACGCTCATCACCCCGAGAGGCCACTAATATCGGCTATTCGCCGTGCCTCGCAAATGCGAGAGGGGGCCCTGGTGCTGCCTGTCCAGACTTGTTCCCATCGGTTGTGTGCATTATTTCGGCGCAGCGGTCGACTCCCAACTGGCAGGTTCCCATTCTGTGCAAACTTTGTTTTCTCTGCTTCCGCCCCTCTCGTTCTTCGTCGTTTCCTCCCATGGCGAAAGCCACGCGCGCGTGCTCGCACGATGTCGAACTGGGTTTGGTCAAACATCACAAATGCTGAACATGACCTGCAAATGGAATGACAAACAACAGCGTCAGCATTGCCCCCCCTTCCACCGCCACCAAAAATGTAGGACCCTTAAAAGAAAGAGTTGAGGCTGGTCAGGCTTTCCTGCCCGAGTAAGCGAAGTTGGAATCGTAAATATTTTAAGCACAATGTTATGGATCATTTGGTTGCGACTGACCGAATGTGTCCAACTTTAATGACACCGGGCCCAAGTTTGGGATCTATCTTAGTATCTTCCCAGAGAATGTGGTAAATATTCTCTCCCAAGCCTAACTGCCGATGAGACCCAAAAGGGTAAAAACCGGTAGGTTTTTCAATTCATTGTTAATTTATGGATATCTGTGTTAAATCTTTCGTTTCGTTCGTTTCACAGTCCGCTTTTCCTGGCGAGGGTCGCGGCGGCAACATGTTGAGTAGGGCGGTCCAGACCTCCCTTTCCCTGGCGACAGACTCCCACCTCTACTACACTACTATACACTACTACACTGTACAGTACACGACACTACTATGCACTACTATTTTCTTTGGGTCTTTCGGTAAAGCCACGTAGATAGAAAAATAAAATAATAACAATATCACGACGTTTCGATCGCAACACAACTGATCGATACGTGATATTGTTATATATTTTTTGTATCTACGTGGCTTTACCGAAAGACACAAACAATATGAATTCCTGCAGTCACGAAAGCTTTGTCAAAATGTATACACTACTACACTATAAACTACACTACTGTACACTATACTATACACTACATTATAGACTATATACACTATACACATACAATACTATACACTACAACACTATAAATTACACTACTGTACACTACTACTCAGCACTATACTATATACGACACTATACACATTATACACTACTATACACTACTATACACTACACTAATATACACTACACTATACACTACTACACTCCACTACTATAAACTATATACTACTATACACAGACTCTCGCTGTTCCTGGGGAATTCCCAGGCATTTCCAGGCTAGCATAGCGACGTAGTCCCGCCAGCGTGTCCTGAGCCGGCCCCGGGGTCTTCGCCAAGTTAAATCTCAGGGGTCCAATGTTCACCTGTGGGCTCAGTGCAAGTCTTTCATTATAATGTTCATCCTTTGGGATCTACGATAGTCTATGGATCCAAAGTAAGCCTGTAGGTTTTTTCGCGTAAATATATGGGAGAGTGCAAGTCTCTGGGTCTAATGTTAGTAGCGCCAGTGGTCACTACCACCACTACCGCCAAGGACATCAATCGCCATATTGTCTGTGTGCCTCTTCCAGATGCCGAGTTAGTATTGTGATGGCTTTCGGATTAGGTCGCATAAATGTAAATGTGTCGTTATATGTACTGCGTATTTTAACATGGACAATTTTTACATGTGTATGGTTACAATGAATCCCCCTCTGGCCTTTGAACCTGATAGGATCACAGCGATGACATAATCTTGCCCTATTTAAGACCGCGAGCAGGAAGACTTCTTCACAAATTCTGGCAAATCGCCTGATGAAGCTTGTTGTAATCACCAGCGAAATGTCACGGTGCTCAAGTATAAATGCTGTGGGTTTCCTCTCCAACACACAGGTGTGCTGTAGTAACTAATTGGCACGTTTTGTTTACGTGACAAACCTTACTCATTGGCTGTCGGGTGGTGGTGGGTTAACGACACATTTATACTTACGCGATTCAATGCAAAAACTTTATTATTTATGTTGAACTTCTTTCACAACATACGTAGACTAACCATAGCTAATCATAGTTTTGGGGGAAGGACAACAACACTAAACACGACAATGGTTGTCTATTAAAAGTATTATTTTACCTTTAAATTCACCTCCAAGAGAACTCTAGTTTACTCTTCGTGGCAGGGAATGTCTCCCATCAGCCGGGGACATCCCAACATTGCTTTACACCGACCTATGCGCAAACCCCGATTATTGTTGGAAAGGTGACCCATGAGGTCGAGTGAACGTCGGCTATTCACAACGGTGGAGGTGTGTGTGTGTGACACCGGAACAACGCTGAAAGGCAACTTGGGTGCTGGGCAGACCACTTGAAAACGGCCGTCCATCAGCACAGGTGGGGGCCAGAGCGGCCATCTAGAGAGTGGCTGGACGATTGTGGTCCTCTCGTGTAGCAGCAGCAGGAGAGAAAGAGGCTGGTGACTCGCTCAGGCATCTCTTGCTTGCACACACAGAGGCAGTCTGTTCTCCCATAATGCGGTAATAGTAGTTGTCGCGTTCATGAAAAACGCCGCATTATGGGAAAATCGTGTTATAATAAGTAATATATAATATAGGGGGTAAAGCACAGTCCACGATAACACCGTGAGATGTGTAACGCAGGCTGAACAAAGACTGAGGACGCGTGGGTAGCATCTAGAAGTATCCAGCAGTATCCCAATGTATTGTGCGATGGCGATGATGCTACACAGAGGCAGCTGCCGTACGATCACTTTATCCCTACTCGCAGCACGACATAGTTCCGTTCACTCGATCACGTTATATCCAATTCGCATTCGCGTTATAAAAAAATGTGTTCCCTAACACATGCATCACGTTATATCCAATTCGCGTTATAAAAACTACATGCGGTGTTCTAGGAGAATGGACTTTATGTTTCCATTGAGGGAGGAGATCTGGCCATGCTGGTAGGCCTCTGCCATACCTACATCACCAACTCACAAATTCCACCCTTGAATTAACCATCTCACTAAATAACTTATCGGAGCCTCTACTTCATTCAAACTCGGACACCGATATTTTGCCGATATCGCGTGTAATGTTCACATTACGTCAGGCACGTTTTTTTTGTGTGATATTGTTGAATCTCTGTAACGGCTGTAGCGCTGGATATTATTCTAAGATACTGGTGGATACTTTGACGTTATAAAAAATACCCAGAGTATTAGCGTGTTGGTGCTGGAGTGGTTCCCTTGTGTTAGTTCCATGTGTAATGACATGATGATACCTGCTGGCTGGAAAAGGGAAGCACAAGTATGGGCACTGCTAAGATAACATCCAATCTGAAATGGGGAGGTATCTGGGGCAAAGGTAATAGGCGGGGTTGGCCGAAATGCTCTGGGAACCTGCTCGAAGGTTTCACGATAGGGCGTGGCCAGAGGCGGAGCCTAGCCGCGTCTGGGGAGATATAAGGGGAGGCGGACCAGGGCTCGGGGTTCGTGTGTAGAGTCTTGGGTCCGGACTGCGTCGCTGCTCGCCGTCATCTCTCTCTGTCATCTCTCTCTGTCGTCCAGCCACGTGGAAGATCTCCTGCGGGCTTCCATCACCATCCTCGTCACACTGCCAGTCAGCGTCGTAGCTGAGTGTGGACGGTGGAACCGCGCCGAGTGATCGGCCTGTGTATGTGTAGTATTCTTGAATGAGGCAGAGACTTCGTAGAGGCCACACGCTTTTATTCCAATAACACTAGTCCTCCGGACTCACTGGGGGAACAGCCCAACCACACAACCTAGGGAGGTACAGCCTCCGGCTCTCTTCTCCTTACTCCCCTTCCCTAGCCTACAGCTACCCAGTTACTCTCCTTCCCTAGCCTATAGCTACTCAGCCCACTCAGTCCCAGCGGGGCGGCATCCTCGAGGCTTGGGGGTCCAGGATCTCCGGCCGCACCTCCTTCAGCTTCTCCTCAGATTGACCCCCTCCGCTCTCCGGGAGCCGTCTTATATCTCCTCCCTCTGAGGGGCGGGGGTGTCTCGGGGCCCTGGCTCTCGCCAGCCCCCTCCCCTCAGAGCGGTTCCAACCACCTCTCGTCCCTGCCGGTCCGGACCGGTCCAGACCAGTACGTACCTCTCCCCTAGCTTGTGTGACCTGTGTGACCTGTGTCAACCTTGGTGTCAACCTTGACCACGACATCACCCCCCCCTACACAGCACGCAGCCGTCCCGGCTGCATCACTATCCACATCCCAACCCTAACTCGCGAACCAGGAATTCTGAACACGACAAGAACAATGCGTGAGCCTCAACACAACAGTAACAACAACAGAACAGCAACCACAACCGTCCCCAATAATTTACCCCAACCCCCCTGTACACAAGAACACCGCGGACACACCACACCAACGAACAAGGTGACTCGAACACCCAGGCTCCGCGAGGAGGCAGTGTGTCTGCGACAGGTCTCAGGAGAACCTGAGACCCTTCGAACGAGTCCGTGTGGCGGGTCCATCGCCAGAGGCCAGCGTTCCTTGCGGAGGGTCAGGAGGGCCCAAATGACGGGCGTCCGGCACGTCCCGAGGCCCCGGGGACAAAGCCCGCGAGCCGTCTTCCTGCTGGACAGGCGGCCGGCTCGCTTCCCGCTCCTCCGGTGAGGCCACCCTAGGTGGACTCACACCTGCAGCATCCGAAAGAGTGGCAGGGGGTGTCGGAACAACAAGGGGGTCGCGAGGCCCTTCCCCCAACCTGCCGGACACGTCACGCGGCCGGCCCCTGCGAGATGAAGATGTGTGAGTGCGTGGTGTGACATAGGGCTTCAGGCGCGAGGGGTGCACGTACCAAGAACGCCGTCCGCACGCGACCCTAACACACTGGTCCCGAACGACCCGAATAATGTCGACCGGCCCCCACCAGGGCCGCAGCAATTTCGATGACGTTGACAGCGGCACCTGCGGGCAGTGCAGCCACGCCTTATCCCCTACCGCCCATTTATACCCCGTAACCCGGCGATCATACAGACGCTCATTGGCCCGTTGCCTTGCCCTGGAATTTTCCTGCGCGGCCACCCTCGCCTCGACCAACTTCCGAATATTGAACTGAGCGTGTTCGGACAGTTTCGAGCGAGACGCCGCCGACTGGACCCGCAATTGCACCTCCATGGGGGGGTCGACATCCCTGCCGTACATTAAGTAGAAGGGCGAATAGCCCGTGGCCGCGTGAGGCGCCAACCTATATGCGGCCAGAACTCCGGGAATCCTCAGGTCCCAATCCAACTGTGTGTCGTCTACCTGATGACACAACATAGAGGTAATGGTCCGGTGTAGACGTTCGACCATACCATCGGTCTGCGGGTGGTAGGGGGAAGTCCGGACCTTCTGCGTGCACAAAAGGTCACAAACCTCCCGCAGAAGATTGGACGAAAAGTTCTTTCCCTGGTCGGTTAGCAGCCGTTCCGGGGCGCCCTTATCCAGGACGTAGCCCTGGAGAAACGCCTCCGCAATGGCTGCCGCCGACTGGTTGGGGAGGGGCCAGGCCATAGGCCAACGGGTGAAATATTCAACCCCAACCAGCAGGTACTTATTACCCCGAGCGGTGACAGGGAAGGGACCCAGAATGTCAAGGGCCACCAGCTCGTTAACCCGGGACACCTGAATGGACTGAAGGGGTGGGCAAGCCGCCCTAGCCGGGTGTTTCCGCCGCGCACACTGCGTGCAACTATTCAAAAGGTCGGCGACATCGCGCGCCATTCCCGGCCAAAAAAAATCCAATTGCAGTGTAGCGAGCGTTTTGTGAATACCCAAATGCAGGATGCGTTCGTGCGCCGCCCACACGGCCCTGCCCCGCAGAGCGGTGGGGACGACGATTTTGTAACGCCCCGAGCTGGCGTCCCATGACATGAGGAGACCCTCCCGCAAGCTGACAGTACCTACCTTTCCCTGACAATCTCCCCCTCTCTCCGCACGACGGCGTAACCTGAGGAGGGAATTGTCTTCCATCTGGAACCGTCCCCATTCGTCCAGAGGCAGATCGAGGAGCGAGTCGCGAGCGACCAACACCTGTGAGTCCCCCTCGGTGACAGGTTCCCCATCGACCACCCCTGCTGCCGCCGCCAAGGGGGAAGCCGGAGCGGTACTCGTGGCCGATTTGCATCTCCCCGAACCCATAAAACACGCGCACCCATCACCCGGAGGGAGGCGTGACAAGCCATCCGCGTTTGAATGTTGTGTCCCCTTCCGGTACACCACCGTGAACGTGTAGTCCTGTAGGACCTCAAGCCAACGTGACAGCTGGCCGGACGGCTGGTCTATTTTCAACGCATACTGTAGCGCGGCGTGATCTGAACGAACCGTAAAATGCCTACCGTATAGGTACGGTCGATATTGTTGAACAAACACGACAATCGCGAGCAGTTCACGGCGGGTGACGCAATAACGTTGTTCTGCCGGAGACAGGACTCTACTGCCGTAGGCAACGACCCGTTCGACCCCGTTGACCACCTGCGAAAGCACCGCGCCGATGCCGGTATTGCTGGCATCGGTGTCCAGGATGAAGGGCAATGTGAAATCGGGATAGCATAAGGGAGGAGCTCGGACAAGGGCATCGCGAAGCGCCCTGAACGCCCTGTCTTCCTCTTCCCCCCAATGGAATTTAGCCCCCTTAGCCGTCAGAGCATGAAGGGGTTTGGCGATCGTCGCAAACCCCTCAACAAACCGGCGGTAATAGGACGCAAAGCCTATAAAGCTGCGGACTTCCCCCACAGACGTGGGCGTGGGCCACGTTCTTACACAGTCAGTTTTAGCAGGATCGGTGGCTATACCCGTAGAACTGACAACGTGGCCGAGGTACCGCACCGATTCACGCAACAGAAAACATTTCTGAGGCTTAAATTTAAGGTTAGCCGATCGCACTCTGAGAAATACAGCCCGCAGTCTGTCCAGATGTTCCTCAAACGTACGGCTGAAAATAATCACGTCGTCCAGATATATAAGACAAGAGTCCCACTGCAGGCCAGCGAGGACCAGTTCCATCAATCTCTGGAACGTCGCTGGAGCTGAGTGCAATCCCATGGGCAACCGATTGAACTGATAAAGGCCCTGTGGCGTACGAAACGCGGTCTTAGGTTTGGAAGCGTCATCCAAGGGCAGTTGCCAAAACCCCGACAAAAGGTCCAAGGTTGAAAAATACCGTGCCCCCGCCAAGGCATCGAGCGACTCGTCCATGCGAGGGAGCGGATACGCGTCCGCCAGCGAAACCTTGTTAAGCTTCCGAAAATCCACACAAAACCTCAAACTGCCATCATGTTTTTTAACAAGCACAATCGGCGCACCCCATGGGCTGTTGGAGGGAGCCACAATGTCAGCGGCAAGCATGTCATTCACTGCCAACCGGACATGTTCCTTCTCTGCCGGACTCAATCGGAACGGATTTTGCCGAATGGGAGCGGAATCTCCCGTATCAATGTGGTGTTTCAATAGATTAGTGCACCCAACATCGAATTTGTGTTTGCTAAAAACATCGGGAAATTCACGAAGCAACATGCGCAGCTTTAATCTTTGTGACTCTGAAAGATTTTCAGCCCCTGAACAGAGAGAATCCATCCATGCCTCATCGACACCCACCTGCGTCCCGAACGCCGGTGCCTCACCGACATGAGCCGCGACGGAGTCAGTGTGCAGCGGCAGCGACGCATGTGCAATGACAGCCCCTCGGTGCACGACCTTCGTCCGCAACCCCGCATTCAGCACCTGAATGAAGGGCTGTCCATCTCTAGGCACAAGCGTTTGTGCACCCACCAGGTCCAACCCTCGCTCGGTCGTATTGGAAGGAGACAACAAAACCCCCGACGTAGCGTCTGCCTCCAGTGGTTTGCGTAAATGAAGCGGTATTAGCATCTGCGCACCCGGCGGAATCCGCACGGTTTCAGACGCCATAGCCGGAACAGTCGTGCAAGCTGTGCGCAGCCGGTTTGGTGAGGGCAGAAACGCCATCCGGCGGCCCGAAGGAAGCTCGATGCAGCCTTTGTCAATTAAAATTTTGATGGGCATCCTCCCCAAGAAGTCCGTACCCAACAAACAGGGAACGGCCAAGGCATCGGAAACCAAAACGGGACCAGATAATTTAATGTCGCCAATACAAATTTGTGCAGTTATTTGGCCAATAATCCCCAGGGAACCCCCATTCGCCGCAAAGCAAGGGACGGAGAACGGGGTGAGTGCCTGACATCTCTTTGGTAACACGTTGTATATGAGGTCTGAAATTATAGTAGCCGAAGCTCCCGTATCGACCAGCAATCGAAATTGAATTCCCTCAATATCCCCGAGAATAACCGACGAGCCCGTCGCCGCAGCCACGACCCTGTGGGCCAACTCGGACCACTGAACAGCGCGAAGTGGCCCCCGAACATCAGCCGCGTTCCGCTCCCCCCCCCTCAACGCAACGCGATTTAGTGGCGCGCCGATTGGCGGTGTATGCGGTGTATGAGATGCGGGCAGGGACCGTGTGCGTGAGGTGTCGCGACATGCCTGGGGTTCTTGTGGAGCGGCCGGTGGACGGGCGGACGATGGTGGACGACCCGGAGCTCGGCGCCGGGGTGCTGGGCAACCCGATGCCAGGTGACCCAGCTGGCCACAGTTGTAGCACGTGACGCGAGCCCACGCCCGCGGGGATCCGTGTCTCCTCCGGGTTTCCCCTTGGCGAGGCCGGTCGGCCCCCCTCCAACTGGCGGCCCGCTGCGACGCGAAGGCCTGGGTATCCGGGACCTCGTCAACTCTTGCAGCGGCGCACGCCGCCACCTGCCCATCCCGCTGGAGGAGCAACTCTGTGTGTAAGTAATGTGCCGCCCCCAGCGAGGAAAGGTTAGCTTCATCTTTGACGTGGACGGCAATCCTCAGTTCCCGAGCCAGCAGCAGCAACTTCTCAAGCACTATGGAGTCCAGGCCCACATCGTCCATTCGAGGATAGGCCGCTTGAGCCAACGCCATCAGTGCACTCTGATAGGCGAGGGGTGTCTCGTCCGCCTCCCTCCTCCGACTGGCGAAACGATGTCTTGTTTCGGATGGAGGTCCATACACTAAGGCCATCCGATTGAGGGCCTCCTGCAAGGTGGAGCGCTCCCTCCGTGGAATAAGGAGGAACGTGGCCAAGGCCACGTCGTCCAAGGCGGAAGGCAGGGCTCGGAGAGCGATGTCGGCAGACCACCCAGCCGTCTCGGCATTTGCCACGAAACGGCGTGAAAAAGCAGCCCAGTCCCCCCCCTTTGCCGCGAAAACCTGCAGCGAAGGCAAGCGCTGTTGCAGCGCCGGGATGTAGTCCCCCCTTGAAGACAGCAGCGTCCCAAGTGCAGTATTTGAAGCATCTTCCGGCGGCAAAATATCCGACCAAATCGGCGGGCACCTACCCGAAAACTCTGCTTCTCCCGATGTAAGGCCGCCGATGCCGGATGTGACGCGAGTCACCTGTGCCCCATGACCTCCTGGGCGGGTGACGTCATTTCCCCCGGAAGCGGTGACCCCCCCGGCGGAAGTGACGTCATCTCCGGCGGCCGCATTCCCAGCGGAAGTGACGTTTCCCCCTCCGGAGGCGATGTCAAAATTTTGCGCGGGAATGGCGCGTTTCTCGGCGGGAACCCGTCCCATCCTCCGGCCTGGTTCTCCACCCGGTGCTCCCGCTCCCCCCAGCGTGAGCTCGTCGAGGATGGAGGCAGCGGCATGGAGGAGATCGGCCAGCCGGGCATGGGCCGACTGGATCGCCCATCCCGACGTCGGCGGACTCCTGGAGGGCCCCGGAGAACCCGAGCCCGCCCCTGCAGACCCGTCCCCCGGAAATGGCGCTCCCGACTCCGGCTCAGCGTCGCCCTCGACGTCCTTCTCCTGGCCCCTGGTGAGCGCTTTCTGTCTTGTTTCCATGTTGGCGAGGTTCGTTGGCCGCTTCTAACACCAGTTGTAGTATTCTTGAATGAGGCAGAGACTTCGTAGAGGCCACACGCTTTTATTCCAATAACACTAGTCCTCCGGACTCACTGGGGGAACAGCCCAACCACACAACCTAGGGAGGTACAGCCTCCGGCTCTCTTCTCCTTACTCCCCTTCCCTAGCCTACAGCTACCCAGTTACTCTCCTTCCCTAGCCTATAGCTACTCAGCCCACTCAGTCCCAGCGGGGCGGCATCCTCGAGGCTTGGGGGTCCAGGATCTCCGGCCGCACCTCCTTCAGCTTCTCCTCAGATTGACCCCCTCCGCTCTCCGGGAGCCGTCTTATATCTCCTCCCTCTGAGGGGCGGGGGTGTCTCGGGGCCCTGGCTCTCGCCAGCCCCCTCCCCTCAGAGCGGTTCCAACCACCTCTCGTCCCTGCCGGTCCGGACCGGTCCAGACCAGTACGTACCTCTCCCCTAGCTTGTGTGACCTGTGTGACCTGTGTCAACCTTGGTGTCAACCTTGACCACGACATATGTAGCCAGTAGAGACGCTAATATCTAAGTACTGTACTCATAGTGAGAAAGATAAGGTTGGCCTGTGTTGTGCCCGTGTAAGAATAAATGAAGAAGTACCCTCTACACGACATGTCGTGGAATTCGCTCATTACACATGTATGATGCAACTCAATTCTGAGTCCATCCTGCTGGTGAGATCTATGAACCTGAGACGTGAGGTCTCATCATTGATAATAACATAGCCTAAACAACGAGTTTGTGAGAATAATTAATTATAATATTCGTTAATTTTAAGACCGAATCACACAGCACCCGCCATTCGCCACTAAGGGGCGGTGACATCACCACGGTGCCTGTGCCAGGCGAGGTGCACTTTGAGGTCATGTGAAGTGTCGAAGGCTCGCTGACAGATCATGGTAAAGACCCTGCAGGTGTCATGGGTTGACTGAGATGACTCACAGACACACCAGCTGTGCCCCCTACTGTGCCAATCACAACAACCACCACAGAGACCATCATCCTCATCGCCATCACTAGCACGGAGATTGTGTTCTCCCAATTTGTGTGTGTGCGAATGTGAGTGTGAACTGTCCTGGCAAGTATTATTCATCATTGCCTTGCCAGGCACGCAAAGGAGAGGCTTGCGGAGGCCCGGTGTGGTTTCAGGCTATGGCTGTCCTGCACAGACGCCAATCTCCGTCCATCTGCTACTGCAGAGGTGAGGAATTTTAACCGGACTTACATTTCTGCCTTATTCATCTGATCAAGGCCTATGATATCAGAATATTTTATACTGGAGGAATCCGATGAGCTATAAAGCTCTTTTTTTACAGATGTCCATTAGGGGCACGGGGTAAGTTACAACAACAAACAATACAAAAACACGATAGGAGTGCAAAGTATAGGAAAGGTAAACAACTAACTATTAAAATACATACAAGTAAATCTAAAAGTTATTTTTATCTTACCAGGTAAAGCCCACTGAGGTACTACCTGATATTTCAGAAGTAACCTGGCCACAAATGATGGCTCAACAATGTGGCATATCATGTGAAAATGTATGGCATCAAAATAATCTAAACACGCATGATTCTAAATGTGCAGGGGAAAAACTGGAGGATCCGGAGAAAAAATCCACGTGACCGCAGGGGGAGAGAGCCACAAACTCTAAACATACAGCAGGCGTCAGGATCGAACCCACAACCTCTTGCATACCAGGCAAATGCGTTAACATCTCACCACAGTGGCGACATATAACAAACTAAGAATTTGCATGAATGGTAAAGTTTCCGACAGGCCTTCGTGCGCCCATCACCGCTTAATCTCCACCAACGGGACTCCTCTGGGGGACGTGCCGCACAGCCCCCTTGCCCCGGCCGCCAGACGCGATGTGAGCTGCCATCAGCGTGTCCCCATCATCCAAGTCCTCGTCCGCGTCTTCTTCGTCCTGTATTGGGCAAACACTCCTTCACACTCCCCATCCACCCCTCGGACCCTCCTCTTGGCTCGCTCTCCGACAGCTGGAGGCTCGGCCAAACGCCACATCTCCGAGACCCAGAGCGATGCGTGGGGGGAAGGCCGTCGGCTAAATGGGCAACTCTGAGTCAATCTCACCCAAGTGTAACACCCCCACCTCACACACAGGGGTTTAGTGTTTGCATATATCCACCCATAATGCATGTTGCGGGATTCGTTAGGGGTTGGCCTTGTTATGCTATCTGTGGCATGACACTACCTGGCCTATTGCCCCGTGCCTCCCGATTAGCACGGTGCGAAAGAAGTTCAACATACGTATGTACATACACGCAAAGCTTTGGGTTTTCTATATTTGTGAAACATGGACCCCTTTAAAGGAACATCTGCCTCTGTTTTATACTTTACAAACTATTTGTATTTTACCAGGGAAGGTTCACTGAACTATATAGCTCTTTATCAGAAGTGACCTGACCAGAAACGATAGATCCACGAAGTGGCTTATCATTTTGAAATGTATAGCAGCCAAATACTCTAAAACACGAGATGTTGATTCTAGATGTAGAGGGAAAAACCGGAGGACTCGGGACAAAAATTCACGCGACCACGGGGAGAGAGACACACGCAAATTCCAAATATAAAGGTGTCAGGGTCGAGATCGAACCCACAACCTCCAGTATACTAGGCTAGGTACAGTGAGGGAAAAAAGTATTTGATCCCCTGTTGATTTTGTACGTTTGCCCACTGATAAAGAAATGATCAGTCTATAATTTTAATGGTAGGTTTATTTGAACAGTGAGAGACAGAATAACAACAAAATCCAGAAAACGCATGTCAAAAATGTTATAAATTGATTTGCATTTTAATGAGGGAAATAAGTATTTGACCCCCTCTCAATCAGAAAGATTTCTGGCTCCCAGGTGTCTTTTATACAGGTGAAGTATTGGAAAATGACGGCAGGAAACTCCTTGACGGGAACACACTTCTTTTATTAAATCTTGACTTGTAACAATACAACGCGTGGCCTCTCTTCTTCACAATGCGCTTCTCTTGACTCTGGATTCTGTGCTGCCGGCTCTCTGTGCCTCGTGTAGACTCCGCGCCTCGGCTACACTCCTCTCTCGCCTCGTGTAGACTCTGCGCCTCTGCTACACTCTCCACTCGCCTCGTGTAGACCTTGCCTCTCTCTCTCTGGCTACACCGTATGCATACTCGGCTCGTGTAGACCTTCCTCTCTCTCTGGCTACACCGTATGCATACTCGGCTCGTGTAGACCGTTCTCTCTCGCTGGCTACACACTATACATTACTCAGCTCGTGTAGACCGTTCTCTCTCGCTGGCTACACACTATACATTACTCAGCTCGTGTAGACCGTTCTCTCTCGCTGGCTACACACTATACATTACTCAGCTCGTGTAGACCGTTCTCTCTCGCTGGCTACACACTATACATTACTCAGCTCGTGTAGACCGTTCTCTCTCGCTGGCTACACACTATGCATTACTCAGCTCGTGTAGACCGTTCTCTCTCGCTGGCTACACACTCTCCTCTACTCTCCATTACTCTCCATTACTTTCCTCTCCGGGCTCTATCTCTGCACCTTCGTCTTCATTCTTAGATGGTTCCACTTCCGCCCCTGCTCCTCTGTGCATCACCTTATATACCCCTTCTTCCCGGGAGACGGAGCGGATGCGGACCTCAACGTCGGCACCGCTCCTCAGTTACCCAATCCCCACGCGCTATCCCTACGATCCGGTTCCGCTCAGCGCGTGTTTCCACTCCCCGACCAATCACACCGCGCTGCTACCCGATCACTCCCTCTGGGCGCGTCACCGGCACACAGCCAATCAGCAGCACTACCCCCACCCGCGCACTGACGCCTGCTCCTCCCCGTCAGCGCGCGTCACCACACACACACCCGTACATACGCGCTGGCACACGACATATACACCCAGCGCGTATCACCACTACATCACCCCCTCCCACATAGCTCGCAGCCGGCCCGGCTGCTAACAACAACCAACCGCGACGATAAAACGACAACCAACAAAAAAAAACCCCGTAACCCCCCGAGTGTGCCCCGTAACATAACACCACAACAACAACAACAAGAATAACTATGTACAGATTGACAATGAACCCGAAAAGTCAACAATAACACGATACGAGCAAATTCGAAACGAACGCGCCCCACGTCCCTGCGACTACACGCAGTGACGAGGCGCTCCAACTGCCCCGACTCCTCACGAGGCAGGTCATGCAAAGTAGCACGACCTGGCGCGAGTCCGTCTGGCTGGTCCATCGTATGGGGCGGGACACTGACGACCGTCCGGCGGTTCCGGCTGCTCCAGACGGCGCGGAACGGGCCTGAAAGGGCCGGCCCCGCTGCGGAGATCCGGCCGCCGGTGATCGGCAGCTGTCAGTTCCGAGACACCTGGGAGCAGATCAGGCGAAAATACGTGTGGATCAGGCAGAGACATTTCCCCCTCTGGGTCGCCGGTCACGTCACACGCCCGGCCATCACGACACAAGGGGAGGCCATATGGAGGCGAGAACGGTTTCAGTCGGGAGGGGTGAACGTACCACCGGCGCTTTCCCCACTTTATCTGAACGCACTGGGGCCGTGCAACGCGCACGACCTCCACGGGTCCCCTCCACGGTCTCAACAATTTAGGCGACGTAGCCAAGGGTGCCTGAGGGCAATGCAGCCAGGCCCTGTCACCTGGTTTCCATTCGTGCATGGACACCTTCCGTGCCCGCAACCGTTCATTAGCAATTTGGCGAGCCCGCGAATTAAGCCGCGCGGCCTCCCTCGCCTCTGTCAGCTTGTGAATATTAAACTTAATATGTTCTGCCAAATTAGAATTAGTTCGTGGAGCGGACAGGCCAAGTTGCGTTTCTATTGGCGGGTCAGCTTCCCGACCGTACATCAAATAGAATGGGGAAAACCCCGTAGCTGCATGGGGGGCCATTCTATACGCGGCAAGGACTCCCGGGACCTGCAGGTCCCAATCTACATGTGCCTCGCACACCTGCTGGCACAGCATGGAAGTCAAGGTTTTGTGGAGTCTCTCCACCATCCCGTCAGTCTGCGGGTGGTACGGGGAGGTACGCACCTTCTTGGTACCCAACAGATCGCACACCTCTTGCAACAATTTACTCGAAAATTTTTTACCTTGGTCGGTCAGCAGGCGTTCGGGAGCCCCCTTGTCCAGGACATAGCCCTGGACGAAGGCATCCGTCACAGCCGCTGCCGACTGGTTAGCGAGAGGCCACGCCATAGGCCATCGGGTAAAGTATTCGACCCCCACTAACAAATATTTATTCCCTCTCGGCGTGACTGGGAAGGGCCCCAAAATATCGAGTGCAACGAGCTCGTTGGTACGCGAGACCTGAATAGATTGCAGCGGTGGATTAGCTGCCACGGCCGGTGGTTTACGCCTGGCGCACTCAACGCACCCCTTCAGAATATGCACCACATCACTTCCCATTCCCGGCCAGTAATAGTCACGCTGAAGCAGGGCAAGCGTCTTGTTAACTCCCAAGTGCAAGAGGCGTTCGTGTGCCGCCAAGACAACCCTCCCCCTCACAGCGGAAGGCACCACGAGTGCGTTCCGCCGGGACAAACTGTCCCATTTCAATAACACGCCCCGCTCAAGTACATAGGAGCCGGTACGCTCCTGGTCCCCCTCGGGACCCCCAACCTTGCGGCGCAATGCTAGCAGCGAGCTGTCCGCCATCTGGAGGCGGCCCCATTCGCTGAGCGACAGCGAGAGCAGCGAGTCCCGACCCTGAGAGGCAGTGGAATCATCCCCGATCGGTGCGCCCGCTGTCGCAGCCAGTGCCCCCATCTCCCCCGCAAGCGTCGGTTTACAGCGCGCCGATCCCGACAAACACGCGCATTCATCACAAGGCAACAACCGCGACAAGCAATCGGCATTCGTGTGTCGCAACCCCTTACGGTACGTAGTCGTAAACTGATAGTCCTGGAGGACTTCCAACCAACGCGACAACTGGCCCGAGGGCTGGGCGACCCTCAATGAATACTGTAGCGCCGCGTGGTCCGTTCGGACTGTAAAGTGACGACCATAAAGATATGGCCTAAACTGCTGCACAAAAAAAACAATGGCAAGCAGCTCGCGACGGGTGACACAGTAGCGCTGCTCCGCCGGAGACAACACCCTACTACCGTAGGCGACAACTCTTTCGACACCCCCAACGACTTGGGATAGCACCCCCCCAATGCCCGTGTTGCTAGCATCCGTGTCCAGCAAAAAGGGACTGGCAAAATCGGGATAACACAAGGGTGGGGCACCCACCAAGGCGTCCCGGAGGGAGCGAAACGCGGCCTCCTCCTCCGGTCCCCATTTGAACTTCACTCCCTTCGCCGTTAGAGCGTGCAAGGGTTTTGCAATAGTGGCGAAGTGCTCAACGAACCGCCGATAATAAGAAGCAAACCCGATGAAACTACGCACGTCGGAAACGGACGTAGGTGTCGGCCACGAACCGACACAATCCGTCTTCGCGGGATCGGTGGAGATCCCCGAAGAATCGACAATGTGACCCAAGTATCTAACGGACCTACGAAGGAGGTGACATTTGGCCGGTTTAAATTTCAACTTAGCCGATCGCATTCGCAAGAACACCCCTCTCAATCGCCGGAGGTGTTCCTCAAACGTTTTACTGAAAACAATGACATCGTCCATATAAATCAAGCATGTATCCCACTTCTGACACCAGATGAAGTATTGGAAAATGACGGCAGGAAACTCCTTGACGGGAACACACTTCTTTTATTAAATCTTGACTTGTAACAATACAACGCGTGGCCTCTCTTCTTCACAATGCGCTTCTCTTGACTCTGGATTCTGTGCTGCCGGCTCTCTGTGCCTCGTGTAGACTCCGCGCCTCGGCTACACTCTCCACTCGCCTCGTGTAGACCTTGCCTCTCTCTCTCTGGCTACACCGTATGCATACTCGGCTCGTGTAGACCTTCCTCTCTCTCTGGCTACACCGTATGCATACTCGGCTCGTGTAGACCGTTCTCTCTCGCTGGCTACACACTATACATTACTCAGCTCGTGTAGACCGTTCTCTCTCGCTGGCTACACACTATACATTACTCAGCTCGTGTAGACCGTTCTCTCTCGCTGGCTACACACTATACATTACTCAGCTCGTGTAGACCGTTCTCTCTCGCTGGCTACACACTATACATTACTCAGCTCGTGTAGACCGTTCTCTCTCGCTGGCTACACACTATGCATTACTCAGCTCGTGTAGACCGTTCTCTCTCGCTGGCTACACACTCTCCTCTACTCTCCATTACTCTCCATTACTCTCCTCTCCGGGCTCTATCTCTGCACCTTCGTCTTCATTCTTAGATGGTTCCACTTCCGCCCCTGCTCCTCTGTGCATCACCTTATATACCCCTTCTTCCCGGGAGACGGAGCGGATGCGGACCTCAACGTCGGCACCGCTCCTCAGTTACCCAATCCCCACGCGCTATCCCTACGATCCGGTTCCGCTCAGCGCGTGTTTCCACTCCCCGACCAATCACACCGCGCTGCTACCCGATCACTCCCTCTGGGCGCGTCACCGGCACACAGCCAATCAGCAGCACTACCCCCACCCGCGCACTGACGCCTGCTCCTCCCCGTCAGCGCGCGTCACCACACACACACCCGTACATACGCGCTGGCACACGACATATACACCCAGCGCGTATCACCACTACACAGGTGAAGTATTGGAAATGACGGCAGGAAACTCCTTTGACGGGAACACACTTCTTTTATTACATCTTGACTTGTAACGATACAACGCGTGGCCTCTCTTCTTCACAGTACGGTCACCATACAACGGTACAACTCGTGACCTCTTCTCTCCACTCCACACTTCTCTCGACTCCCGTAGATTCTGTGCTGCTGACTCTCTGTGCCTCGTGTAGACTCCGCGCCTCTGCTACACTCTTCTCTCGTCTCGTGTAGACTCTGCGCCTCTGCTACACTCTTCCCTCGTCTCGTGTAGACTTTACGCCTCCGCTACACTCTTCACTCGTCTCGTGTAGACTTTACACATCTGGCTACACCCTCTTCAGTACCCGTCTCGTGTAGACCTTACATCTCCGGCTACACACTCTTCAGTACCTATCTCGTGTAGACCTTATCCTCTCTCTGGCTACACCGTATGCATTACTCGGCTCGTGTAGACCTTACACTCTCTCTGGCTACACCGTATGCATTACTCGGCTCGTGTAGACCTTACACTCTCTCTGGCTACACACTGTACATTACTCGGCTCGTGTAGACCTTCCTCTCTCTCTGGCTACACCTTGTACATTACTCTCCATTACTCTCCATTACTCTCCATTACTCTCCTCTCCGGGCTCTATCTCTGCACCTTCGTCTTCATTCCTAGATGGTTCCACTTCTCCCCCCTACTCCTCTGTGCATCACCTTATATATCCCTTCCTCCCGGGAGACGGAGCGGATGCGGACCTCAACGTCGGCACCGCTCCTCAGTTACCCAATCACCACGCGCTATCTCTACGATCCGTTTCCGCCCAGCGCGTGTTTCCACTCCTCGACCAATCACACCGCGCTGCCACCCGATCACTCCCTCTCAGCGCGTCACCGGCACACAGCCAATCAGCAGCACTACCCCCACCCGCGCGCTGACGCCTGCTCCTCCCCGTCAGCGCGCGTCACCACACACACACACGTACATACGCGCTGGCACACGACGTATACCCCCAGCGCGTATCACCACTACATCACCCCCTCCCACATAGCTCGCAGCCGGCCCGGCTGCTAACAACAACCAACCGCAACGATAAGACGACAACCAAAACAACAAAAAAAACCCCGTAACCCCCCAGTGTGCCCCGTAACATAACAACAACAACAACAAGAACTATGTACAAATTGACAACGAACACAAGAAAAGTCAACAACAACACAATACAAGCGAATTCCAGAAAACGAACGCGCCCAGCGTCCCTGCGACTACACGCAGTGACGAGGCGCTCCAACTGCCCCGACTCCTCACGAGGCGGGTCACGCAAAGTAGCGCGACCTGGCGTGAGTCCGTCTGGCTGGTCCGTCGTATGGGGCGGGACACTGACGACCGTCCGGCGGTTCCGGCTGCTCCAGACGGCGCGGAACGGGCCTGAAAGGGCCGGCCCCGCCGCGGAGATCCGGCCGCCGGTGGTCGGCAGCTGTCAGTTCCGAGACACCTGGGAGCAGATCAGGCGAAAATACGTGTGGATCAGGCAGAGACATTTCCCCCTGTGGGTCGCCGGTCACGTCACACGCTCGGCCCTCACGACACAAGGGGAGGCCATATGGAGGCGAGAACAGTTTCAGTCGGGAGGGGTGAACGTACCAACGGCGCTATCCCCACTTTATCTGAACGCACTGGGGCCGTGCAACGCGCACGACCTCCACGGGTCCCCTCCACGGTCTCAACAATTTAGGCGACGTAGCCAAGGGTGCCTGAGGGCAATGCAGCCAGGCCCTGTCACCTGGTTTCCATTCGTGCATGGACACCTTCCGTGCCCGCAACCGTTCATTAGCAATTTGGCGAGCCCGCGAATTAAGCCGTGCGGCCTCCCTCGCCTCTGTCAGCTTGTGAATATTAAACTTAATATGTTCTGCCAATTTAGAATTATTTCGTGGAGCGGACAGGCCAAGTTGCGTTTCCATTGGCGGGTCAGCTTCCCGACCGTACATCAAATAGAATGGGGAAAACCCCGTAGCTGCATGGGGGGCCATTCTATACGCGGCAAGGACCCCCGGGACCTGCAGGTCCCAATCTACATGTGCCTCACACACCTGCTGGCACAGCATGGAAGTCAAAGTTTTATGAAGTCTCTCCACCATCCCGTCTGTCTGCGGGTGGTACGGGGAGGTACGCACCTTCTTGGTACCCAACAGATCGCACACCTCTTGCAACAATTTACTCGAAATTTTTTTACCTTGGTCGGTGAGCAGGCGTTCGGGAGCCCCCTTGTCCAGGACATAGCCCTGGACGAAGGCGTCCGTCACAGCCGCTGCCGACTGGTTAGCGAGAGGCCACGCCATAGGCCATCGGGTAAAGTATTCGACCCCCACTAACAAGTATTTATTCCCTCTCGGCGTGACTGGAAAGGGCCCCAAAATATCGAGTGCAACGAGCTCGTTAGTGCGCGAGACCTGAATAGATTGCAGCGGTGGATTAGCTGCCACGGGCGGTGGTTTACGTCTGGCGCACTCAACGCAACCCTTCAGAATATTTACCACATCACTTCCCATTCCCGGCCAGTAATAGTCACGCTGAAGCAGGGCAAGCGTCTTGTTAACTCCCAAATGCAAGAGGCGTTCGTGGGCCGCCAAAACAACCCTCCCCCTTACAGCGGAAGGCACCACGAGTGCGTTCCGCCGGGACAAACTGTCCCATCTTAATAACATGCCCTGCTTAAGTACATAGGAGCCGGTGCGCTCCTGGTCCCCCTCGGGACCCCCCACCTTGCGGCGCAATGCTAGCAGCGAGCTGTCCGCCATCTGGAGATGGCCCCATTCGCTGAGCGACAACGAGAGCAGCGAGTCCCGACCCTGAGAGGCAGTGGAATCATCCACGATCGGTGCGCCCGCTGTCGCAGCCAGTGCCCTCATCTCCCCCGCAAGCGTCGGTTTACAGCGCGCCGATCCCGACAAACACGCGCATTCATTACAAGGCAACAACCGCGACAGGCAATCGGCATTTGTGTGTCGCAACCCCTTACGGTACGTAGTCGTAAACTGATAGTCCTGGAGGACTTCCAACCACCGCGACAACTGGCCTGAGGGTTGGGCGACCCTCAATGACTACTGTAGCGCCGCGTGGTCCGTTCGGACCGTATAGTGATGACCATAGAGATATGGTCTGAACTGTTGCACAAAAAAGACAATGGCAAGCAGCTCGCGACGGGTGACGCAGTAGCGCTGCTCCGCCGGAGACAACACCCTACTACCGTAGGCGACAACTCTTTCGACACCCCCGACGACTTGGGATAGCACCCCCCCAATGCCCGTGTTGCTAGCATCCGTGTCCAGCAAAAAGGGACTTGTAAAATCGGGATAACACAAGGGTGGGGCACCCACCAAGGCGTCCCGGAGGGAGCGAAACGCGGCTTCCTCCTCCAGTCCCCATTTGAACTTCACTCCCTTCGCCGTTAGAGCGTGCAAGGGTTTTGCAATAGTGGCGAAGTGCTCAACGAACCGCCGGTAATAAGAAGCAAACCCGATGAAACTACGCACGTCGAAAACGGACGTAGGTGTCGGCCAAGAACCGACACAATCCGTCTTCGCGGGATCGGTGGAGATCCCCGAAGAATCGACAATGTGACCCAAGTATCTAACCGACTTACGAAGGAGGTGACATTTGGCCGGTTTAAATTTTAGTTTAGCCGATCGCATGTGCAAGAACACCCCTCTCAATCGCTGGAGGTGTTCTTCAAATGTTTTACTGAAAACAATGACATCGTCCATATAAATCAAGCATGTATCCCACTGCAAGCCCGACAAAACCAACTCCATAAGTCGCTGAAACGTCGCTGGAGAGGAGTGAAGTCCCATGGGTAACTGGTTAAACTGGAACAGCCCCCCTGGAGTCCGAAATGCTGTCTTAGGTTTCGACTCTTCGTCGAGTGGCAACTGCCAAAACCCCGATAACAAATCAAGAGTCGAAAAATATCGCGCACCAGACAATGCATCGAGGGACTCA
The DNA here is from genome assembly GCF_964198595.1 of Lampetra fluviatilis. Taxonomy (NCBI): domain Eukaryota; kingdom Metazoa; phylum Chordata; class Hyperoartia; order Petromyzontiformes; family Petromyzontidae; genus Lampetra; species Lampetra fluviatilis. The sequence goes on along the minus strand of NC_136342.1, from coordinate 6,140,099 downwards.
TCCATCCTGGGGAGCGGATACGCGTCAGCCACAGAGATCTTATTCAGGCGACGGAAATCAACGCAGAATCGCAGGGACCCGTCCTGCTTCTTAACCAGCACAATAGGCGCTCCCCACGGGCTGGAGGAGGGCGAAATAATGTCGGCTTCTAGCATTTCGTTAACAGCCGACTGTACGTGTTCCTTCTCCGCAGGACTCAGGCGGAAGGGATTTAGCCTGACCGGCGCCGCATCGCCCGTTTCAATGTGGTGGTGCAACAAATCCGTGCACCCAATGTCATACTTATGTTTACTGAACACATCAGAAAATTCTATGAGCAACTCGCGCAGCGCACCCAACTGCACCGCCGACAAACCGTCCGAGGCGGCGCATAGCGAATGGACCCACTCAAGGTCCTCCCTTAGCTCAACGTTCTGCGTGGGGCTCGAGCCCACCTGCGCAACCAACCCATTATCCACAGGGACCCGCGCCGCGTGAGCCAGCACGGTGCCCTGTTGAATGACAGCTGGCCGCGACCCCGCGTTCAAAACCATTACAAACGGATCCCTGTCAGCCCGCACCAAAGTGTGAGCCACCGATAAATCAAGACCCCCGACAGCCTTGTTAGAAGGAGCCAAAAGCATACTTTGTTCCGAAGCCTCCCTCACCCACGGTTTCCGCAGCCGGAGGGGAATTAACATCTGTGAACCCGGGGGCACATGCACGGTCTGTGTCGCCACCGCTTGTATCGTAGCGCACGCCGTCCGAATGTCAGTAGGGCTCGTTAAAAATGCAATCCGGCGACCCGATGGCAGTTCAATGCATCGTTGATCGATAAGAATTTTAATGGGCATTTTAGCCAAGAAATCAGTGCCCAAAAGACAAGGAACCGCCAAAGAAGACGAAACGAAAACGGGTCCCGACAATTTGATATCTCCAATGCAAATGGACGCCCTAATCTGACCGATAATGCCCAACGATCCCCCATTAGCGGCGTAAAATGGCACATCCACCGGGAGCAGCGGACGACATTGGACTGGAAGAATATTATAAATGAGGTCCGATATAATAGTTGCCGACGCCCCCGTGTCCACTAACACCCTAATCTCGACCCCATCAATAGATCCCGTAACAACGGACGAACCCGCCGAAGCAGCCACAATTCTATGCCCCAATTCCGCCCATTCAATATCTCCCTGGTCCCGGCCGAACCCCCCTGGCCGAACCGAATCCCCGAACCTTAACCGGCCCTCCTCCGCCGCGACGCGGCGTCCCATGTGTGTCGAGCATACAGACCGAGCGTGTGAGGTGCCGCGACTTGCCGGGGATGGTAGAGATGACTTGGGCTCTCGGTCGTCGTCCAGCCGAGCCCCCATGGCGCGCTGACGCGGAGCGCGGCACCCGGACGCCACGTGGCCCCGGAGGCCGCAGTTATAGCACGTGACGAGGGTCGGAGTAGATCTCGGCTGCTCCGACTTTCGGCCTGATCGCAGAGGCGACCGAGCCCCCGGCCTCCAGTCCCCTGGTCGTCCCGCGGCGAACGCCTCCTCTCGTGGGCTGACGACTTGGGGTTCGGTGACCACCGAACCCGGAGCTGCGACGACGGCAGTGTTGCAACCAACTCCTTGTTTCCGTTGTAGGGCCTCGTGCACTTGAATACTCGTGGCGACTCTCAAAGAAGAAATATCAATCTCGTCAGCTGTGTTGATGGGGACCCCCAGGTCCTGCGCCAACTTAAGCAGCTGCTCCAAAACCATCGCGTCTTGGCCCTCCTCGTCCATCCGAGGGAACGCAGCATCGGCAAGAGCCAGCAACGCCGTGCGATAGGCCAGCGCGGTCTCCGTGGCCGCTTTCCGTCTTGCGTAGAAATGATGGCGGCACGCCGAGGGAGGTCCGTAGACCCTGGCCAACAGACCCAGCGCATCCTTCAGCGTGGAGCGGTCCGACTTCCGTGCGGACCTGAAGGCCGCGAGCGCGTCGTCGTCCAGCATGGCAGGCAACGCCCGCAGCGCCGTAGCATCGGACCACGCGGACATCTCTTGATGCGCCAAAAACCTTCGCTGAAATTGGCCCCAGTCTCCGCCTTCCGCCTTGAAGGCTGACAACGTGGGCAGACGCTGCTGAAAAATGAAGTCATCCGCCTCGTGGTTCCTCTCCGCCTCTCCGTCGGTGTGTAAGATGGCGGCTCCAGCGGCAGACGTAAAATGGCGGACCCCATCGCGCGCCGATGACGTCGATGCGCGCGCTTGGGACCCCACCACCACGTGGCGCTCGCCGCTCCTGCCAAAAGTAGGCCCAGGCGCAATGGCGGGAATCCCCCATTCGTTTTGGCGGGAATCTGCGGGGCGACCTTGTAAAATGTCCCCCACCGTCCCTGCTCCTGCCGACGAGCTGATCTCCGCCAAGATGGACGCGGCGGCGAGCAGCAGCTCCGCCAGTCGGGAGTGCGCCTCACGAAGCACGGCCTCGGTCCCCGGTCGCTCGCCCGGCGCCGTCGACGGATCCTGTAGCGTGGGCAAGTCGTCCTCCTCACCCCCCGCCACCAGCGGCCCCGAGTCGTCCAGGTTTTCCTCGCGGTCAGTCCCGTGGGTCCTACGGGTCTTCCTTGTCTCCATACTTGGAAGCCCGTATCACTTCTGACGCCAGATGAAGTATTGGAAATGACGGCAGGAAACTCCTTTGACGGGAACACACTTCTTTTATTAAATCTTGACTTGTAACGATACAACGCGTGGCCTCTCTTCTTCACAGTACGGTCACCATACAACGGTACAACTCGTGACCTCTTCTCTCCGCTCCACACTTCTCTCGACTCCCGTAGATTCTGTGCTGCTGACTCTCTGTGCCTCGTGTAGACTCCGCGCCTCTGCTACACTCTTCTCTCGTCTCGTGTAGACTCTGCGCCTCTGCTACACTCTTCCCTCGTCTCGTGTAGACTTTACGCCTCCGCTACACTCTTCACTCGTCTCGTGTAGACTTTACACATCTGGCTACACCCTCTTCAGTACCCGTCTCGTGTAGACCTTACATCTCCGGCTACACACTCTTCAGTACCTATCTCGTGTAGACCTTATCCTGTCTCTGGCTACACCGTATGCATTACTCGGCTCGTGTAGACCTTACACTCTCTCTGGCTACACCGTATGCATTACTCGGCTCGTGTAGACCTTACACTCTCTCTGGCTACACACTGTACATTACTCGGCTTGTGTAGACCTTCCTCTCTCTCTGGCTACACCTTGTACATTACTCTCCATTACTCTCCATTACTCTCCATTACTCTCCTCTCCGGGCTCTATCTCTGCACCTTCGTCTTCATTCCTAGATGGTTTCACTTCTCCCCCCTACTCCTCTGTGCATCACCTTATATATCCCTTCCTCCCGGGAGACGGAGCGGATGCGGACCTCAACGTCGGCACCGCTCCTCAGTTACCCAATCACCACGCGCTATCTCTACGATCCGTTTCCGCCCAGCGCGTGTTTCCACTCCTCGACCAATCACACCGCGCTGCCACCCGATCACTCCCTCTCAGCGCGTCACCGGCACACAGCCAATCAGCAGCACTACCCCCACCCGCGCGCTGACGCCTGCTCCTCCCCGTCAGCGCGCGTCACCACACACACACACGTACATACGCGCTGGCACACGACGTATACCCCCAGCGCGTATCACCACTACACAGGTAACGAGCTGAGATTAGGAGCACACTCTTAAAGGGAGTACTCCTAATCTCAGCTTGTTACCTGTGTAATGCGAGCAAGGATTGAGGGGGGGCGGAGTCTGGGTGACGTGGGGAGTGGGTGGAGTTAGGGTCACGTGGGAGAGAGGATTTAGGGGGAGAACCGGAAGGGAAAAGGGGGAGTTGAGACGGAGTGAAACAGGAGGAGGCCACGCTGGGCAGGACGGAGAGAGTGGCGCGGTCGCCACGCGGTGGGAGACGTCGACACCGTCAGCCATCGGTGTCAGACGCAGAGAGCTAGCGGGTGTGGGAGGCTAGCTGTATACGGGGCAGCAGTGAAGATAGATAGCGGAGCAGTGGTGTGGCTGCAAGGTGGAGCAGCAGGGAGACTGCCTAACGGAGCAGCAGGGAGACTGCATCTCAGAGCAGCAGGGAGACTGCATATCGGAGCAGCCGAGTGGCTGTGGAGAGATCGTCGGGAGGGACGCGGGCCTGAGCGAGGACGCCATGGTAACGAGATTCTACGAACCCAATAAAGGACAACGGAGATCGACATCTGAGAGAGAGTCCTTTATTACACCTGTATAAAACACACCTGTTCACAGAAGCAATCAATAAATCAGATTCCAAACTCTCCACCATGGCCAAGACCAAAGAGCTCTCCAAGGATGTCAGGGACAAGATTGTAGACCTACACAAGGCTGGAATGGGCTACAAGACCATCGCCAAGCAGCTTGGTGAGAAGGTAACAACAGTTGGTGCGATTATTCGCAAATGGAAGAAACACAAAAGAACTGTCAATCTCCCTCGGCCTGGGGCTCCATGCAAGATCTCACCTCGTGGAGTTACAATGATCATGAGAACGGTGAGGAATCAGCCCAGAACTACACGGGAGGATCTTATCAATGATCTCAAGGCAGCGGGGACCATAGTCACCAAGTAAACAGTTGGTAACACACTACGCCGTGAAGGACTGAAATCCTGCAGCGCCCGCAAGGTCCCCCTGCTCAAGAAAGCACATATACATGCCCGTCTGAAGTTTGCCAATGAACATATGAATGATTCAGAGGACAACTAGGTGAAAGTGTTGTGGTCAGATGAGACCAAAATGGAGCTCTTTGGCATCAACTCAACTCGCCGTGTTTGGAGGAGGAGGAATGCTGCCTATGACCCCAATAACACCATCCCCACCGTCAAACATGGAGGTGGAAACATTATGCTTTGGGGGTGTTTTTCTGCTAAGGGGACAGGACAACTTCACCGCATCAAATGGACGATGGACGGGGCCATGTACTGTCAAATCTTGGGTGAGAACCTCCTTCCCTCAACCAGGGCATTGAAAATGGGTCGTGGATAGGTATTCCAGCATGACAATGGCCCAAAACACACGGCCAAGGCAACAAAGGAGTGGCTCAAGAAGAAGCACATTAAGGTCCTGGAGTGGCCTAGCCAGTCTCCAGACCTTAATCCCATAGAAAATCTGTGGAGGGAGCTGAAGGTTCGAGTTGCCAAACGTCAGCCTCGAAACCTTAATGACTTGGAGAAGATCTGCAAAGAGGAGTGGGACAAAATCCCTCCTGAGATGTGTGCAAACCTGGTGGCCAACTACAATAAACGTCTGACTTCTGTGATTGCCAACAAGGGTTTTGCCACAAAGTCATGTTTGCAGAGGGGTCAAATACTTATTACCCTCATTAAAATACGAATCAATTTATTACATTTTTGACATTCGTTTTTCTGGATTTTGTTGTTGTTATTCTGTCTCTCACTGTTCAAATAAACCTACCATTAAAATTATAGACTGATAATTTCTTTATCAGTGGGCAAACGTACAAAATCAGCAGGGGATCAAATACATTTTTCCCTCACTGTAGTTAACATCTCACCATCACAGAGCCCACATTTAGGCTGACCGCCTACAATCCTTCCTGGGTTTAACGAAACTGGATTGTGTAAGTTCTAGATTTGAAGCTTTCGTGACTGCAAGGATTCATACTCTTAGGTTTTTTCGGTAAAGTCAAGTAGGTAAAAAATTTAAATTAATAAAAGTAAAATAAAACAAATTAAAAAATTCACGACGTTTCGGAAGCAACACAAGCCTCCGTCTTCAGGTGGAACCGTCACAGCCACGACAGCTGTATCAAGTAAATGAGAGATCACAATAAATACTACCCCGTATATATAATGGTTGAGGGGGGAAGGGCCAGGAACGGCACACTTTTTTTATTAATATGGTAAGGTGAGGCTTAAGACCAAGAGTAGACTGCATAACAAAGGACTGAGCCTTTGTTATGGAGAGGTGCGGTTTGTAACTAACACATGGCAAACATAACAAAAGTGTGAAAAAATAAAAGCAAGTAAAAAACTAAAACTGGTAAAACAACAAACTGGCTGTCTATCAATGACCTGTAATAGTTGTCTGTCAAATAAGATGGTCCAAATAAGTGTAGTTACATCTTTTTTGCATGGTTAATTACATCTTTCCAATGATTACTCAGTTTGTAACCCTCATCACGGTTGAAATTATGTCTGTGTTTGTATATTTGTATGGCTTCGTGTACAAACCTTTGATGGTAGCCAGTAGGTTTGCAGAGCACCTTGGTCTCGGAAAAGACAATTTCATGAGAGCCCACAGAGTTGTAGCAATGATCGGCAACAGCCGAAGAATCAGTTCTGCCGTGTTTCAGATCTGACTTGTGCTCGCGGACACGATCAGAAACATGACGTTTCGTTTCTCCAATGTAGCAATCACCACAACTGCAACTCAATTTGTAGACTCCAGGATACTGTAAGTCAGGAACGACATCCTTCACAGATGGAATCAGATCACGGATTTTATGCACTGTACTGAATCGGACTTGGATCTTATGTTTGTTTAGAATTTTGGAGATATTTTTGGTCACGCCTGCTATGTATGGTAACGTGATAGTTTTGGTCGGAGTTTCATGTGGCTGTTTCTGTATGGTGGGAGAAACAGCTTGGCGTATGGTGCGGTCAGAGTATCCGTTCATCCTGAGGGCCCGATGTACATGTCTCAATTCACCGGCCAGGTGATGTTGGTCAGAAATGCCATGGGCTCTGTGGTATAGCGTTTTGATGAGAGAATTCTTTTGAGATGGGTGGTGGTGGGAATCCGGTTTCAAGTAGGAATCTGTGTGGGTGGCTTTCCTGTACACAGAATGTCCCAAGGATCCGTCAGGCCTCCTCTCAAACAAAATATCCAAGAATGGTAGTTTACCATCTTTCTCCACTTCCATGGTGAATCTGATGGATGGGTGTCTGGAATTGATGTGGTCCAAGAAGTGGTTCAATGCTGGGAGGCCATGTGGCCAGATGACGAAAGTTTCATCCACATACCTGTAGGGGTCTTACGGAGGAAATATGTGTCGAGCTGATATGTATGGGATCCTACGGGAAACTAGCACAGTGGGCGGGGCTACGTCAGTGCACGGGCAGGTGCCCTCTACGACGTCCGCGCTTCGGACGTTACGATCCCCCGGGGCCCCACCCCTCAGGGAGGGGGATGTATAAAAGGGGAATGTATCGGGGGGCTGGGGAGAGTTGGGTTGGGTTAGCTAAGAAGAGAAGACGGAAGACGTCCGAGATAGAGCCCTGGTCTCCCCCTGCTACGCCGTCCTTGTCAGGACCGCGCAGGCTCGAGCCAGTGGCGTGGTGCCAGAGCCAGAGCCAGTGTTGGTCTGGACTCTGAGTACCGGGCCCGACTGACCAGTGTCGGGCCAAGATAGCCTCCCCTAGTCCACGAGAGGAGGACTCTGAGGCAGGCTAGGGTTAGCTAGGAGGTGTGTCCTCAGATAGACGGGTGAGGGGGCCGATACCCCCTCAAGTGTGTATGTCACAACGTTGCTGTAATAAACCTCAGTGTGCCTCAACCCCGGGTGTCGACCTGTATGCGACGGTATTACATCTGGCATCAGAAGTAAACAACAACGAACATGGACACGCGCCGAACAGCTCGGGCCGGGGTGCAGGAGGCGGAGGACACCGCGGGAAGTGCGGTACCAGAGACGGCTGATGGGGGCAACGAGCAGCCGGGACCGAATGCGTCCTTACCGGGGCATCGGGAAGAAGGGGAGTTGCTGTCCGACGGGCTGCGGCTGGCGCACGCGAGGTTGGCGGAGCTGCTATACGCTGCTGCCGCCACGCTCGAGACCATCACTCGGCTGGGGGCTGCTGGACCACCGCGAGGCGAGGACAGCCGACGGCCGTTGCACCTTCCCGCCATTTCTACCGACGGCACTTTTGAAAGTCCCGCCATCGCCGCAGCAGCTGCCGAGGGCGTGGCCAACCTCAACTTGGGGTCCGACATCGACTCCGCTGGAGCTGCCGCGTCACCGCCTTCGGACGGAGCGTCACTATCTGCGCGACAGGCGATTACAGCTGCCGTTCGTGCTGACGCTCGGCCGAGTCGCGGGGACATCAAAGTGCGGCCCTCCACGGCGGTCGCTGCACTACACCAAAGGCTGCCCCCGCGGAAGGAGTTTGTGGCTGAGGAGGGCGACTGGGGGGGATTTCAGCGGCGCTTCCTCGCGCATCAAGAGATGGCGGGGTGGTCAGACGACGAAGCCCTCTGCGCACTACCGGCGCTTCTTGACGGCGACGCCCTCGCCGCTCTTACGTCCGCATCGAGGGACAAGCGCTCTACTCTTCAGATGGCGCTGCAATTGCTGGCTGGGGTTTACGGACCCTCGGCGGAGTGTAGGCAGCGATTCTACGACCGCCAGCGGGGTGCGAAGGAGTCGCCCCTCGCCTACCGTACCAGCCTTCTGGCGCTCGCAAAGACGGCCTTCCCTCGTATGGATGACCAAGGCGTCGACGCCATGGTCACCGAGAAGATCCTTCTGCTGGCGGACGACCTGGACGTCGCCATCGTCGCGCAGGAGGACGTGGAGATGGGTTCCCTCCAAGCGGCGCGGCTCCTCCACGCCAACCTCCTGTCGCAGCGAAGGAAGGCCAGCAGGGCAGCTGCCGGCCGTACGGTGGCTGCCGTCACCTCACCGACGGAGGAGGTTTACGCCGCCGACTTCCGACAGCAGCAACGGATGGGAGCACGGGTGGACCGGGATGGCCCGACCCGCTCCGACCGCCCGTCTTCACCACCTGCGCTCCCGCGCTGCTATAACTGCGGCGTCCGGGGCCACGTCGCCTTGGGGTGCCGTTCCCCTCGACAGCGGGGGACGAAGCCTCGCCGGGACGCCGGCCCTCCTCCTCCTCCTCCTCCCAAGCTCCACCGACATGACCCGGCGAGTCGCGGCACCCCACATGTTTGGCCAAAGCACACACCCGTTACACATGTACACACCGCAACGAACGGGGGGCCAACATTGCACACCATGGGGCCAACACGAACCACTATGGGGACCGAATTCGATCCCGCCCAGTGGTCCGTGTTGGCCCATCGCGTTCTAGCTGCGCCGTCGGGGTCGTCGGCCGTAGTAGGGTATATTGACGGGGTCGAAGTGCGTATCCTCGTCGATACAGGTGCGTCGGCAACCATCATTTCGGAACTAATATACAACATTCTCCCTGTCCAAAGTCGTCCCTTGCTACCGGTTAATGTGCCATTCTACGCTGCTAACGGGGGCTCACTGGGTATCATGGGGCAGATTCGCGCGCAAATTTCGATCGGTGATATTAAATTGTCCGGCCCTATTTTTGTGTCCTCCTCGCTGGCGGTTCCGTGCCTGCTGGGGACGGATTTCTTGGGCAAAATGCCGATTCGGATCATGATTAATCAGGGTTGCATTGAACTCCCGTCGGGACGGCGGATGGCGTTTTTGCCTTCCCCTACTACGGATCGCTCGGCGCTCGCGACGGTACCCGCGTTTGTAGTTCAGACGATTCGCGTGCCGCCGGGGACACAAATGTTGGTACCCCTGAAGCTTCGTAGGCCCTTCGCTAAGGGTGTTGGGGACCAGGGTGTCCTGCTCGGCCCATCGAGGGCTGGGGTTAGCGGGCCGCATTTGATTCCCGCTCAGACCATTGTAAGGGGGGACGGGGACCCCTTCATCGCGGTCCTCAATGTGGGGTCGCAGGCCGTGGTAATTCCCCAGGGGACCGTGCTTGCTCACGCAACGCCGGTGCCCTGTGAGGAGTCTGTCGCAAATCACGTGCACGCTGCCACTCTGCCGACTCCACATTCGGACACCGATGAAGGGTGGCTTGAGGCGCTTTGTGCGGGATCGACGGACCTGTCGGATATAGAGCGTCAAAAACTTAGGACACTATTGCGCGAATTCGCCGATGTGTTTAGTCAAAACAAATTCGATCTGGGCTGCACCCATTTGCTGCGTCACCATATTGATACTGGTGACAGCGCGCCCATACGCCAAAATCCCTTCCGGCTGAGTCCCGCCGAGAAGGACCATGTCAAATCGGCTGTTGATGACATGTTAGCCGCCGATATCATTACTCCCTCTACCAGCCCGTGGGGAGCACCGATCGTTCTGGTAAAGAAACAGGATGGATCGTTGCGGTTTTGCGTCGATTTTCGCCGCCTCAACAAAATTTCCGTTGCTGACGCATACCCGCTTCCCCGTATTGATGAATCGCTCGACGCCTTGGCGGGGGCGCGATTCTTCTCCACATTGGATTTGCTTTCGGGATTCTGGCAGCTTCCTCTGGACGATGAATCTAAGCCTAAAACCGCATTCCGTACGCCACATGGTCTCTTCCAATTTAACCGGTTGCCGATGGGATTACACTCGGCGCCGGCGACTTTCCAGCGATTGATGGAATTGGTTTTGGCTGGATTGCAGTGGGATTCGTGTTTAATCTATTTGGACGACGTTATCGTCTTTAGCAGAACATTCGACGAGCATCTCCAGAGGTTGCGGGCCGTTTTCCTCAAAATGCGGGCTGCTAATTTGAAATTTAAACCCCAAAAGTGTCATTTGTTGCGCGAATCGGTACGTTATTTGGGGCACATCGTAGGGCGCTCGGGTATTGCTACCGATCCCGCCAAAACGCAGTGCGTCAGCTCCTGGCCGACTCCCACCTCGGTGGGAGAGGTCAGGAGCTTTGTTGGTTTCGCGTCATACTACCGACGCTTTGTCGCGGACTTTGCCACCATTGCTAAACCCCTGCACGCTTTGACGTCAAAGGGGGTCCGTTTCCATTGGGGACAGGAGGAGGAGGCTGCGTTCCGCTCACTTCGGGACGCTCTGGTTAATGCCCCTCCCCTGGTTTATCCAGATTTTTCAAAACCCTTTGTGCTCGATACTGACGCGAGCAACACAGGTATTGGGGGCGTGCTGTCCCAGGTGGTCGAGGGCGTCGAATGGGTGGTCGCGTACGGTAGCCGAGTGTTGTCTCCAGCGGAGCAACGATATTGTGTCACGCGTCGGGAACTGCTGGCAATTGTCTACTTCATCCAGCAGTACCGGCCGTATCTGTACGGACAGTGTTTCACCGTCCGTACGGACCATGCAGCGCTACAGTACGCCCTGCGAGTCCAACAACCATCGGGACAATTGTCTCGATGGCTGGAGGTTCTCCAGGATTTTGATTTTCAGACCACGTACCGTAAGGGCGTTCGCCACACCAACGCGGACGCCCTGTCACGCATGCCGACCACCCCCGAATGCGCATGCCTCCTGGGGTCGGGTCGGTGCAGGCATCCTGCTGAATTGCCTGTCCCGGTCTTGGCGGCTGCTGATGACGCAGCATCAATGACTAATTCTATCGCACAACAGGGTTCTGATTCCCTGTTGGGGTTGCCTGCTACGGAATGGGGCCGGTTGCAAATGGAAGATACTTCCCTCCTTGCGTTGCGCCGCCGCGTCAGGGACCGGGGGCGGGAGAGGGGTGATGCCGACGCATGGGAAATGCTCGGTGGGTTGTTAATGCATTGGGACGGGAAATCCCATCGCCACCGGCTGGTGGTCCCTTCGGGGTTACGGGGTAGGGTGGTGTGGGCCGCTCACGAGCGCCTCCTCCACCTGGGTACCCAAAAGACCCTGGCCTTGCTCCAACTTGATTTCTTTTGGCCGGGCATGACAAGGGATGTCGGGGATCTATTAGGATCGTGCCCTAGATGTGCGCAGCGCAAACCACCAGCGAAGGAGTCGAACCCGCCCCTGCAATCTATCAGGGTTTCCCGGGTGAACAAACTCGTCGCGCTGGACATTCTAGGACCGTTCCCCGCCACCCCTAGGGGAAATAGGTATTTGCTAACCGGGGTTGAATATTTCACGCGCTGGCCTATGGCCTGGCCCCTGGCCAACCAGTCGGCGGCAGCCATCGTGGAGGCCTTTGTCCAGGGATACGTCCTTGACAAAGGTGCTCCCGAGAGGTTGCTGACCGACCAGGGTAAAAAATTTTCGAGCAAATTGCTCAAACAGGTCTGTGACATCCTTGGCACTAAAAAGATTCGCACCTCTCCATATCACCCACAAACCGACGGGATGGTCGAGCGGTTGCATCGTACCATCACGTCGATGCTGTCGCAGCACGTTTCTGACTCACAGACGGATTGGGATTTGAAAATTCAGGGGGTCCTGTCAGCATACCGGTTGGCCCCCCATGCTGCGACGGGATTTTCCCCCTTTTTCCTTATGTATGGCCGCGAACCGGAGCCACCTGTTCAGGCCCAACTGCAGATCCCGGCGCCGCAAGGAAAAACTCAATTGGCCGAACATGTTAAATTCAACCTGCAAAAATTAACGGAGGCTCGGGATGCTGCCATGCAGAATTCTGCCAGGCAGCAGAGGGCTAATGAGCGCCTCAGAATGGGTCGCGCGCATGTAATACAGTGGAAGCCGGGGGACAGGGCATGGTTGCACTGTCCCCAGGTACCGCTCGCGTCCTCCTCTAAACTGCTGCGACCGTGGCGGGGTCCCGTCGAGGTGGTTGAGGTCCTGAGACCTCAGTGCGTGCGCATTCAATGGGGGAGGCGCCGGTGGTTTGTACACCCTGCCAGGCTAAAACCCTTCGTTGCGGTGCGAGATCCCACTACACACGCGCGTGGCCAAGCATGTGGGGGGGCGTCCGACTCAGAGGGGTCTTCTCCGTTGCTCCCGCCTAACGTGCTGCCGGCTGTCCCACCCCCAGGCGCACCGGGAGTGACGGGCTCACGCCCGACGACCCCCGCAGGTGATGCTGAGGGTCTTGCGACGCCAGCAACAGACTCGCTCTGTGATGAACACCTGCCGGCCAACGACCTGCCGGCCGACGACCTGCCGGCCGCGCCTGTCCCGTGTGACGGGCCTGCGGCGAGGACGCGCGCAAAAATGCGCAAACTCTTGTGAAGAAAAAAAGAGAAGAAAATTTTTTTTTTTTTTGCGTCTTTTGTGGCTTCTCTTTCCGGTGTACATTCGCATGTTGTGCTCACGGTGTGGGGCGTCCGTGCTGTGTTCCCGGCACGTGCCGCGCTGCGTTGTACGATTATTGGGTGTGTGTTGTGTGTGTTGTGTGTTGTGTGTGTTGTGTGTGTTGTGTGTGTTGTGTGTGTTGTGCGTCTTCTGTGGGGGGCTGGGGGGGGGACTCCAGGTAAAGAAACACGTGTATATACGCTCGTCCTACGGTTTTCGTATTTATTCGCGGGGGGGGTTCGTCGGGTTATTTTTTTTCTTTCTTCCTGTTGTTCTTCTCGTTGCGTTATTGTTGAAAAAAATGAGGCACACGCTGGGGTATCGAGGGCTGAATAAACTTTTATTGTCGATGTTGCAGCCGGGACGGCTGCGAGCTGTACAGGGGGGGGTGATGTAGGGGTCTTACGGAGGAAATATGTGTCGAGCTGATATGTATGGGATCCTACGGGAAACTAGCACAGTGGGCGGGGCTACGTCAGTGCACGGGCAGGTGCCCTCTACGACGTCCGCGCTTCGGACGTTACGATCCCCCGGGGCCCCACCCCTCAGGGAGGGGGATGTATAAAAGGGGAATGTATCGGGGGGCTGGGGAGAGTTGGGTTGGGTTAGCTAAGAAGAGAAGACGGAAGACGTCCGAGTTAGAGCCCTGGTCTCCCCCTGCTACGCCGTCCTTGTCAGGACCGCGCAGGCTCGAGCTAGTGGCGTGGTGCCAGAGCCAGAACCAGTGTTGGTCTGGACTCTGAGTACCGGGCCCGACTGACCAGTGTCGGGCCAAGATAGCCTCCCCTAGTCCACGAGAGGAGGACTCTGAGGCAGGCTAGGGTTAGCTAGGAGGTGTGTCCTCAGATAGACGGGTGAGGGGGCCGATACCCCCTCAAGTGTGTATGTCACAACGTTGCTGTAATAAACCTCAGTGTGCCTCAACCCCGGGTGTCGACCTGTATTCGACGGTATTACATACCTCTTCCACAGGGAAGGACGCAGGGTGGATGTCTGGATGGCGTTAAATGTGTTTGTAAGAGAGTCTTGTCTAAATTATCGAGTTCAGATCGGAGCAACCTTATTCTCTCCGATGTTAGTGATAGGCTAGCTTTAAATAAGATCTCTTTAGAGTTCGGTGAGGACACAGCAGCGGATGTGAGTGTGAAAGCGATGGGTATTACAAACACATTTAATGTTAACACAAAAAATGTCACCTTCCAATTGGAACCATGTTGATAACATGACTTCTGCTTCTGCTGACTCAATGTTAGCCAAATGCAAAGCTAACCTGATTTCTAAATTCAACCTCCTATCTAAAAAGAAACCAGAGCCACACATTACAAAGCTGGATGTTAACAAGACCGTGATTAATCAGAGTAACATCCCAATTTCTGACAATCTAAAAACGGTACTGGCCAAAGGACTAAATTTCGCCGTCACCCCTAAATATATACCAGTAGAGGATGTGATTTCTCAGATTGATGTAGCCCTCAGAGGCATAGGACACATCCATGCGGATGTAGCAAGAGCTGAAATAGCTACTATTCTTAAGAATGCTAAGAAACCCACTAGTAACATCAGGAAAAACGAACGCTCTGAACTCGCGGACCTAAAAAAGAGAGATGATATAGTCATCCTCTCGGCAGACAAGGGCAATGCCACGGTCATCATGGATACAGATTCATACAACAACAAAATCCTGGACCTACTTAATGATGGGAGTTACTCCAAAATTAAAAACGATCCCACTAAAAGCCTAACGACAAAAACCAACAGCATCATCACAAGTTCGACTTCCATAATCGAACCAGCAAACGTCCCTCTCTAAAACCATCGGCGGCAAGACCTCCCAGACTCTATGGCCTTCCCAAGATCCATAAAAAGGCACCCCGCTACGACCCATCGTGTCGACGATAAACACCCCTACTTACAAACTAGCCCGGTTTCTATCAGATACTCTGCTTCCCTTCACAGGCAAGACCTCTTCGGCAGTACTCAACTCAACCCAATTAGTCTCTATGGTTAAGGACATGGTACTATCTCCTGATGACATCCTCGTCAGTTTTGATGTAGTATCTCTGTTTACTAAAGTCCCAGTACCGGACACCCTAACAATAATTGAGGACTTAGTCCAACATGGATTGAATTCTGATGTACCTGCGCTGGTTAGGCATTGCCTCACCAACACCTATTTTACCTGGAATGGTACCTTCTACAAACAAAATGAGGGTACCCCTATGGGCTCCCCCTTGTCACCAGTGATAGCCAACATGTTCATGGAAAAGTTTGAATCAGACGCCATCCAGACATCCACCCTGCGTCCTTCCCTGTGGAAGAGGTATGTGGATGACACTTTCGTCATCTGGCCACATGGCCTCCCAGCATTGAACCACTTCTTGGACCACATCAATTCCAGACACCCATCCATCAGATTCACCATGGAAGTGGAGAAAGATGGTAAACTACCATTCTTGGATATTTTGTTTGAGAGGAGGCCTGACGGATCCTTGGGACATTCTGTGTACAGGAAAGCCACCCACACAGATTCCTACTTGAAACCGGATTCCCACCACCACCCATCTCAAAAGAATTCTCTCATCAAAACGCTATACCACAGAGCCCATGGCATTTCTGACCAACATCACCTGGCCGGTGAATTGAGACATGTACATCGGGCCCTCAGGATGAACGGATACTCTGACCGCACCATACGCCAAGCTGTTTCTCCCACCATACAGAAACAGCCACATGAAACTCCGACCAAAACTATCACGTTACCATACATAGCAGGCGTGACCAAAAATATCTCCAAAATTCTAAACAAACATAAGATCCAAGTCCGATTCAGTACAGTGCATAAAATCCGTGATTTGATTCCATCTGTGAAGGATGTCGTTCCTGACTTACAGTATCCTGGAGTCTACAAATTGAGTTGCAGTTGTGGTGATTGCTACATTGGAGAAACGAAACGTCATATTTCTGATCGTGTCCGCGAGCACAAGTCAGATCTGAAACACGGCAGAACTGATTCTTCGGCTGTTGCCGATCATTGCTAAAACTCTGTGGGCTCTCATGAAATTGTCTTCTCCGAGACCAAGGTGCTCTGCAAACCTACTGGCTACCATCAAAGGTTTGTACACGAAGCCATACAAATATACAAGCACAGACATAATTTCAACCGTGATGAGGGTTACAAACTGAGTAATCATTGGAAAGATGTGATTAACCATGCAAAAAAGATGTAACTACACTTATTTGGACCATCTTATTTGACAGCCAACTATTACAGGTCATTGATAGACAGCCAGTTTGTTGTTTTACCAGTTTTAGTTTTTTACTCGCGTTTCTTTTTTCACACTTTTGTCATGTTTGCCATGTGTTAGTTACAAACCGCACCTCTCCATAACAAAGGCTCAGTCCTTTGTTATGCAGTCTACTCTTGGTCTTAAGCATCACCTTACCATATTAATAAAAAAGTGTGCAGTTCCTGGCCCTTCCCCCCTCAACCATTATATATACGGGGTAGTATTTCTTGTGATCTCTCATTTGCTTGATACAGCTGTCGTGGCTGTGACGGTTCCACCTGAAGACGGAGGCTTGTGTTGCTTCCGAAACGTCGTGAATTTTTTCATTTCTTTTATTTTACTTTTATTAATTACATTTTTTTACCTACGTGACTTTACCGAAAAAACCTAAGAGTATGGATTGTGTAAGCTCACAGATCCTTGAAAGATCTGGACACAGTCCCATCAGTGAGCTCCATCGGCAGCCAAGACTGCGTTGGTTGGGTCACGTAGCCTACTTGCCCAGCCACCGCATGCCCAAGCAGCTTCTATTTGGCCAGATAGAGGGGGCTAAATAGCCACAGCACGGGTTAGAGAAGAGGTGGGTGCGATGTGGTACTGGAGGATGTGGAGCTGATTCAACTTGCCGATGACTGGTGTCAATTATTCTTTGGTTCCTTCGGTTAAGTCACATATGAAGATAAAATAATAAATTAAATAATAGCATACTATGACGTTTCGATTGCAACACAAGCAATCATCATCAGGTATTAAAGAAATAGTAACAAAAATCTAACCAGAAAACTATAGACAGACACACAAGCAGACAGACATCACACAGACACACAGAGAGAGAACACGTATCGGCAGAAAGAGAGAGGTCGTTTCTGTGACGAGGCCTTAAATATAGAGAGGGGGGCGGGGGCGGAGAGAGGGAGGGGGCAGAGAAAAAATTAGCATGTCAATGAGTGGATGACGACGTGGTACGGTAAGCAAGACGACGAAGTGGTACGGTACGCAAATACGTAATCAACCGGGCTATGCGTTAATTGTGTGTTGACCGACTCTCTGTGTTGCTTTACATTACATTTCGATATTTTACTAGGTTAGTTTATTTTAGTGTGTCTTTCTCCTAATTTTCAAGCTTGCGTACCATACCACGTCGTCGTCTTGCTTACCGTACCACGTCGTCGTCCACTCATTGACATGCTAATTTTTTCTCTGCCCCCTCCCTCTCTCCGCCCCCGCCCCCTCTCTATATTTAAGGCCTCGTCACAGAAACGACCTCTCTCTTTCTGCCGATACGTGTTCTCTCTCTGTGTGTCTGTGTGATGTCCGTCTGCTTGTGTGTCTGTCTATAGTTTTCTGGTTAGATTTTTGTTGCTATTTCTTTTATACCTGATGATGATTGCTTGTGTTGCAATCGAAACGTCGTAGTATGCTATTATTTAATTTATTATTTTATCTTTATACGTGACTTAACCGAAAGAACCAAAGAATAATTCCTGCAGTCACGAAAGCTCCAAAATTGAGATTGACTGGTGTCAACATTGGCATCTTTGGAGGAGGCTCACAAAGAATGCTGCTGGGCAGTTTGCCATACTCCAACAGCAACCAAGGTCAGAGGAGCGATGCTCGGAATGTGTAGAATGCAAGTTGACACAGTGGGGAGTAGAGATGGTGCATCTGCCAAGTCACCTCGGTCACCCCATAATACCAGCGTTTGTTCCTTGCCCTCCTGCCAGTAAGGCTTTCACAATTCACATGGCCTCAAAATAGACCCAGCTTCAATCAAGCGCTGTGATAACGTGACCACCACTTAGTGGTGCATGGCATTTGCTGTTGTAAATGTATGCGCTACACCCTGTTATCTATGGGTTTCCTCCGGGTTCTCCGGTTTCCTCGCATCGCTGCAAAGTAAAAACTCAATGGAACTTGTATTGGCAAAAAATATTCCAATGCTGAAATATCACCAGCATATTATTCAACTGGGTTTAGACATAGCAACATCGTCCCCTATTAAAAGGTGTAATAACATATATCTAGTGGTGGTGTTGACGCGCGCCGACAGTGATAGATCACGGGGCGGCGCGGGGTGCGTGGTTGTGCGCGCTGACACAAGGTGGGAAATAGGATCGTGGGCAGCGCGCAGTGATTGGTCAACTGGGGTGGGTGCTCTCAGCGACGTCCGCATGAAGGACTATAAAGGGGGACGCGTGGGAGCACTCGGGGAGTTGATAACCAGTTGAAGATCGAAGACGGAGTTGAAGAGGTAGGGCCCTGAGACCCCTAGTCCCGCTGTCCTTGCAAGGGCCGGGACCCTGTGTGGCTCGGAGGCGAGACTGTGGGACCCGTGGTCTGACGTCCATGTGGGACGAGGCTGTGGGACCCAGAGTCGAGACGGACACCCCAGCCGGGTGGGTTCCGAGAAGCTACGGGGCGTAAGAGCCCGTGTGGGTGTAGCCAGGGGAACCCCGTGGGTTAAGGCTGCAGTTAGCCACCCGTGTAATATAAGTTGGTGTTAATAACGAGTTTGCTACCCGTAAGGTCGTCTCCCGCCAAGTTACTACATTACATATACAAGCAGTACTCATTCCATCCGCCTTTTGGATTTACAGACCAATATGACCAAGCAGCATGGACCGGATTCGACTTTCTGGGTATCATTGGCAGTCAGGATTCACCAGATGTTATTGGCAAGAGCACTACAGATAACTATTCATGAAAAAAATCAATGCGGAAAATAACTCTGCGTTGTGTTGATGTGATGATCAGCACCCTGGACTCCAGCGCGTTGCTGATTCTGTTTCCTAGCATGACAGTTGAAGTAATGGGCGCGTTTCATAAATCCCTGCAGGCCCCAGAGCGATACATCCGGTGACGACCTAGAGGAGGCCTTCGTCCAGCAGCCTCTAAATTACTCACTATTTTATTCCCAAATGATTCATATAATTACGCTTGTTAATTAAACTGTTTTATTTGACCAGGTAAGGTCCACTGAGCTGTGCAGCTCTTTTTCAAGGCGACCTGGCAATCACAAATTACAGTTCTACGAAGTGGCTTATCATCACGTGGAAATGTATAGCAGCCATTTGGCTGCTATACATTCTCTAAACGCACGTTGATTCTAAATGTAGAAAATAAAAACCGAAGTAACCGAAGAAAAATCCACGATACCACGGGGAGAACATGCAAACTCTAAATATACAGCAGCAGGCATCAGGGTCGAATTCGAACCCACACCCTCCTGCATACCATAAAAGCCTTGCAGAGTCTCAAGACTTTCAGGAGGCTCCTGCCACGTACGCATGTCAGAGTAGGGGGGCAATGCTGATGTCATCCTCCCAATTGAGTAATTTTCAGGTAATCTTTCGGCACTGGGATGTTTAGCCAAACACCAGTAACAATACATTATTTACTTTTCAATATTTGCATGAGAGGAAACCAGAGCTCGGAGGAAACCCATACAAACAAGGAGGAAAACATTAAATCTCCACACAGCAAGGAAGAAAATCCAAGCCCCTTCTTGGCGCCACGGTGGCGAGGCGATGTTAACTACCTCGCCTGGTCGCGTGGATTTGTGTCCAGGTCCTCCGGTTTTTCCCTCCACAGTTGAAAACATGCATTTAAGAGTATTCGGCTGATATAAATTTCCACGAGATAAGCCACTTCGTTGAGCTATCATTTGTGATAGCCAGGTCCTTGCCTGGTAAAATAAGAGAAAAATTGTTTAGTTTTTCAGTTAACACTCCACAGCCACCCTGCTGCCCACTGGGAACCTAGTTCAGTGTGAACATCGGCACTGGGGAGACAAAGGCAGCTGGGCATGGTTCTGGCTACGCTACATCTTATGAATTGTGCCAACCTTAATAGGTGCTCGCTAATGGTACTTCATCGCCATATATATAAAAGGCAAAGTTGTGATTATGTGTCTGTTCAAAATGTTTGGCGTACTTCCCGACATGCAACAAACTTGAAATTTACCATGTGCGTACTTTCCAGACTGTACACCATGCAAAAATTATAAAAACACTTATTTTTTGGGGGGGGAGCTCAATAATGCATATATTTTTTGCACGGCAAGTGAGCTGTGATGTCAAATCTGTCACGTGACCCACACATGTGGAAGCGTAACGCATTGTAGTGTAGTGATTAGCACGCCGCGCTACGAACCCGGCGACCCGAGTTCGATTCCTGCTCACGGCCACCACCGGTGACGATTATTATAACCAGTCCTGGGCCTCCCCTAGGTCGACTCAGCCTCAAACGAGTAACTGGTCTGCTGTGTGAACATCGCCACTGGGGGGACAAAGGCGGCCGTGCGTGGTGAATCCAAGTCCCGGGCAAAGCCGGGTAGCAAAGCTAGATTAATAATAAAGGCAAATTCTGTTCAAACACGGGTGTGTAAACTAACACAGGAGCGTTGTTCTCCAAGTCGGTATAATTTTTTTTATCAAGGCTCATGCGAGGCATTCGTTACAAGCCCTGGCACCAATGGCATGTCGGGGAGACGCTCCCAAAAGCCCCGGGTGGTGCTGGAACGCAGCAGAATCATCATTCCGCAATGCCAACGTCGGCGGTTGTCTGTGGTGATTGTGTCGGTGAAGCGGGTGATGGTAGCGAGCACTGACCCTAATATTGAACCCTAAGACATGCACTTGACCCATCTACTCTACTTAAACGGGAACGAGAGGCTTACTTTGGATCCATCGGCTATCACCAGTCCCAACAGATTAACATTGGAACTAAAGACTTGTGCTCCGAACCCATAGGTGAATATTAGACCCCTTACACTTAACACCAGACCCATAAACTAACGTTAAATTCAGAAGCGTACTTATTTTAACCTTTAGGGTCTCATCAGCAGTTATGGTTGTTTGGCAATATTTACCATATTTCTTTGGAAATAAGTGTACCAAATTTGTCCCCGGTGTCAATAACATTGTACAAATCCGGTCACTTGCACACTCGCCTGCCGGATTATAAGGCACGCATATCCGTAAAACTGTGCTTAAACTATTTATAATTATTCCAACTTGGCTTACTTAGGCTGGAAAGCCTGACCAGTCCCAACTCTTTCTCTTAAGGGTCCTACGTTTTTGGTGGGTGGGGCACAATGCTGCTGTGTGTAATCCCAATTGAGTAATTTGCAGGTACATTTTCAGCACTGGAGGTTTGTTACATTGTGTGTTTCCTAGCTATGGTAGAACACTCAACAACCCAGAGGAAACCCATACATAGAACAGGTGGGAAGAAAAAAACTTGCAAATAGCTGCGCAAGAAAGGCACCCGAGTCAGGAACCGAACCCAGGCGCCTTTTTTCTCGTTTAACACGTCGTAGGCTTTCGTGACCAGTATTATCCATAAGAAGTTTTTTTGGGTTCAATCGCGTAAATATAAATGTCGTTAATCTCACCACCACCAC
Source organism: Lampetra fluviatilis (assembly GCF_964198595.1). NCBI lineage: Eukaryota > Metazoa > Chordata > Hyperoartia > Petromyzontiformes > Petromyzontidae > Lampetra > Lampetra fluviatilis. Next base: position 6,118,420 of record NC_136342.1, on the reverse strand, counting down.
AGCCAATTAGTAAGGTCTGTCACGTAAACAAAACGTGCCAATTTGTTACTAGTTCGGTTGTGTGTTGGAGAGTAAATTAATTACAACATTTGCCATGCGAATATCGTGACGTTTCACAGGTAATTACAACAACCGGCCTCATCAGGCGACAGCCAGAGTTGTGGAGAAATCCTCCTCCTGTTTCAGATCTTAAATACCACTGCACCACCCTGCCACCCATATACAGGGGGAAATATGCATCTTGTAATCAATCCGGAGATTACGAAATATAATTTTAAAAATTTCCCCGAACGCAATCTTTTCACTCAATAGAAGACATCCTCGGTCTGTGTTTAACATTTTTTATTTTTATTTAAGAGCACAGCGATTTAAAAAAAAAATCGGGCTGAGACAGCAAGTGATGGAATAAACTCTGTTCAAAGAACGAGAACTTCTTTTTAAATGGGCACAAACAAACATTAACCCAATCTTAATTTTAGAACTTTCGTGACTGCAGGAATTATTATTTGTTTCTTTCGGTTAAGTCACGTCTAAAGATAAAATAATAAATTAAATTAAATAATAGAATATAGAAAACATTAACCCAGGCTTCCATTTTCCAAATTCGCAAATGATATACAGTAATCCCTCGCCACTTCGCGGTTCAAGTTTCGCGGCCTCAGTGCATCGCGGATTTTTCGAACTGATTTAAAGGCCTCATTATACCTGTGCAGTAACACCATCATCATCATCATTCATCATCACATTCATCGAACTGCACAGGTCTGTCATCGTCGTCATTGTCATCGTCATTGTCATTACTGGAGTCAAGTCTCAAGATACTACTGTCATTGGTGAGTGTAGAACACCATAATACGTATCGTATGAGAGAGAGAGAGTGAATTTATAATATTAAGGTTTTATAATTAAATAGATTTAAGTAAAATATATATATAAAGTATAAATATACATATTTTAAACATTCTGGTACCCACACACACATATACGGAAATTCCTAGGGGGCCAATCCTACTTCGTGGATTTTCACCTATCACGAGGGGTTCCGGTCCCCATTAACCGCGATAAACGAGGGATCACTGTAAAGCAATTGTCTAGATTGTCAGAGGCAAAAAAGTTTTCTTTGCTGGTTTAAATGCCTAATTTAAGTTGATGCTTTTCACAAACGTCTTCTCTTCCAACAGGCAAATGCTAATGCTTGTTACGCATTTACAAATGCATTTTTAGATGCCGAGTGCCATTTTCCAAAACCAAACCTGGCACAGTTCATTCGACTGCTAAGTTTACCACGCCAGGTATTGCTAAGAGAATTTCAAGGTGGAGCTGAAGTTGACATGAGACGTGGAATTTGTCGGCGAAAATTAAATCCTGGGTGAAACTCGCAAAACACCAAAAAAAATGGAATGGAGTCGGTTTCTCTGTCGATGGATTGGACACGCAAGCAACCAACGATCTCTCATACAGTGGGGACCACTCACCGTGCAACACTAAGCCCTCTAAATCTTCCCGTGGGCAGCAGCCTCATTAGAACTGAGGGGGGGGGGGGGGATTTGAAGGCTCTGAGTGAGAGGGAAGAATGAAAGGACCATGTGGCAAAGCAGCCTCTTCTGTAACACTGGATTTTTTTGGCGAGTTTTGAGCAAAATAAATTATGAATGATTATACGGTTGTGGGAGTTTCATGTTACAGGCTCTGCCCAATCATCAGTAGGGTGAGAGGGATGGAGGCGCACTGGGGCTGCGGGGGACATGCATGACCCCAGTTTTCGAGTTAGGGCTACATTATAAAAGTCGGGGCTTTAGATGGTTGGTTGGGTCACCTCATCGGCTGGATGCGAATGACAGCTCGTCAGTATCCTGACAGAATCCCCTAAGTGGTCAAGGTGTCTATGTATTGGGCAGTCGTTTATTAAAACTTGCTTATGCAGGAAAAGCCTCACCGAGTTTCACTTTTAGGGGTGGGTCCTGCCAATTGTTTATAACGGGGGGGGGGGTGGGGGGGGTTGATTGCTATGTGCAATTCCAATTTAATACAGGCTCTGCCCAACCGGCAATGGAGGATTCCTCCACAAATCTGGCTGTCGCCTGATGATGCCGGTTGTAATTATTGGCAAAACGTCATACTCAGATTGTAAATGTTGTGGACTTACTCTACAACACCGGTTGGTGCTGTACTAGTAACGAATTGGCATGTTCTGTTAACATGACAAACCTTACTAATTGGCTGTGTCGGGTGGTGGCGGGTTTAACAACACATTTATATTTACGCGATCTAACCCAAAAAAACTAGTATTATGGATATTGGTCACGAAAGCCTACTACGTGTTAATCCAATTGAATAAGTTGAGGTTAATTGAACCATGACATTGGCCACACAATGGCTTGCTCTTGCTAGCGACGTCACGGGATCTTTAACGTCCGCTGCGAAGCAGACGGCGCGTTGACACATTGTTTTTATGATTGTCACATCCGCTGGAAACGAGCAGGGCGGCTGGTGGTTTTTAAACCGTGAACCTCTGCACCAAACGCGCTGCCGGCGTGCCACGTCACCACCCAGGAAACCCTGGGTGAGGATGCTCGCCGCTTGGCCTAAGTGAGTGGGGTGTTGCGTGCGACTGGAGCGTGCGTGCGAGTGTGCATCACCACTCTTGTGTGTGTGTGGGGATTAAAACCACCTGGGATGTTTCTCTATCAAGTCAAGGCTTTAACAACACAATAATGTGCACTGTGTGCATAATAAGCTCTTAGACTTAACTAAGCTATCAGGTGAGCTAGTGGGTGACAGATTCAGTTATTAAGCAGGTGGGTGAGAGTGGGTGATGGTGAATGTACACACACACACACCTACTACATATACTAGGTGTGTGTGTGTACATATGCCAGCCGTGCGTACGTATGCCAGCCGCGTGTACGTATGCCAGCAGTGCGTACGTATGCTAGGTGTGTGTACGTATGCTAGGTGCGTGTACGTATGCTAGGTATGAGTGCTGGCAGCCATGTGGGTGGTGTTGAGCGCTGGCCTTGGCTGCGTCGTCGCCGTCATCCCTCTCAGGCGGCCTCCTCCTCGCCCTCCTCCTCGAACTCTCCCTCCTCCTCGGCCGTGGCGTCCTGGTATTGCTGGTACTCGGAGACAAGGTCGTTCATGTTGCTCTCCGCCTCGGTGAACTCCATCTCGTCCATGCCCTCGCCCGTGTACCAGTGCAGGAAGGCCTTGCGGCGGAACATGGCCGTGAACTGCTCGGAGATTCGCTTGAACAGCTCCTGCACACGCAAAGGGGGGGGGGGCGCAGGGATACATGGGGATACAGGAGACACGGGGAGAGACATTAAGACAGACACAGTGAGGCATGGCGATACACCTCAAGGAAGCCTTACAAGATGGATTTTCAGGAGGGCCCTGCCAAGTTTTTGCAGTAGGAGGCGATGTCACGATTTATTCATTTACAGGTAATATTTCAGCACTGGGATGTTTGGCCGATACCAGTTACATTGCATTTTTTTTTTAATATGGGAAAAAAATAGATGAACCAAAAGGAAACGCGTGCAAAACAGTGGGAGAATGTTGTCCCATACGGGAATCAAACCCAACAGTGACAACACTACACCACCCTGTTACCCTCCCCTTCTCTACTCTCCCTTGCTGCTCTCCTCTCACCCCCCCTGGTCCCCCCTCTCGTCATCCTCCCTCGTCCCCCCACCTCGTCCCCCCACCTCGTCCCCCTCCTCCCCGCCTTCTCACCTGGATGGCCGTGCTGTTGCCGATGAAGGTGGCGGACATCTTGAGGCCCCGGGGTGGGATGTCGCACACGGCCGTCTTCACGTTGTTGGGGATCCACTCGACGAAATAGCTGCTGTTCTTGTTCTGCACGTTCAGCATCTGCTCGTCCACCTCCTTCATGGACATGCGGCCGCGGAAGATGGCGGCCACCGTAAGGTAGCGACCGTGCCGCGGGTCGCACGCCGCCATCATGTTTTTGGCGTCGAACATCTGCTGGGTGAGCTCGGGCACGGTGAGTGCGCGGTATTGCTGCGAGCCGCGGCTGGTGAGCGGCGCGAAGCCCGGCATGAAGAAGTGCAGGCGCGGGAAGGGCACCATGTTGACGGCGAGCTTGCGCAGGTCGGCGTTGAGCTGGCCCGGGAAGCGCAGGCAGGTGGTGACACCGCTCATGGTGGCCGACACCAGGTGGTTGAGGTCGCCGTACGTGGGCGTCGTGAGTTTGAGGGTGCGGAAGCAGATGTCGTAGAGCGCCTCGTTATCGATGCAGTATGTCTCGTCCGTGTTCTCCACCAGCTGGTGCACCGACAGTGTCGCGTTGTACGGCTCCACCACCGTGTCCGACACCTGCGCGGGAGGAGTAGGAGATTAAGGGGATGAGCGAGCGGCTTGGTGAGGGTCCGGGTAAGTGGACAAGTCTATGGATGCGGGAGCTCTCGGCCTGGGAGCCATAGGCAGTGTTCGTGCTCGTGTGTAAAGTCGAGCATCAGGGCCACTTCTGTAGTCTCCTCATCCTCCATCTACTCCCCTGTTGCCCCTCACCTTGACAGAACACTACGCTCAACATGCTTATCATGTGGCCAGGGTGATTACCAGTGTTGTCATCATGGTTAGTACTATAGTACTAGTAGTCTCACCTTGGGAGAGGGCACCACACTGAAGGTGTTCATGATGCGGTCGGGGTACTCCTCGCGGATCTTGCTGATGAGCAGGGTGCCCATGCCCGAGCCGGTGCCGCCACCCAGCGAGTGCGTCAGCTGGAAGCCCTGCAGGCAGTCGCAGCTCTCCGCCTCCTTGCGCACCACGTCCAGCACCGAGTCCACCAACTCTGCGCCTTCCGTGTAGTGGCCCTTGGCCCAGTTGTTACCCGCACCGCTCTGGCCTAGGATGGTCAGCGATAACGTATAGGACAGACAAGGTGTCAGTGAAACAGGCAGTCAAGCAGGGAGGGAGCTAGACAGGGAGGCAGAGAGGGATACAGAGACAGGCAGAGACAGACAATATGCAGACATGCAGATAGTTGGGAAGGGTGAGAAAGATGAACAGATGAGAGAGGGTGGATTTCCTGGAGAAATCCGATGAGCCATGAAGCTCTTTTCACAGATGTTCAGGAGGCGTTAGACTAACGATAAGTCCAATATAATATCTACGTCTCAAAGTTTTAGCGTGTGTGATCCTAATTGAGCAATATGTAGGTACATTTTCAGCATTGGGATATTTGGCCAAAGCCATTATCATTGTGTTTTTTTCATATTTTGGCTATGAAAGATAACCGGACACACACTGAGACAGATACACATTCGTAGAAATACACATGCACACAAAGATCCCCCTATATAGCCGTAAGAGACTGTTGGGGAAATTGCTGGTAGCGAACACACACACACTTATGCATATACACAGACATGCTCACTCACCAAAGACGAAGTTGTCTGGCCTGAAGATCTGTCCGAAGGGGCCGGACCTCACCGAGTCCATCGTCCCAGGCTCAAGATCCACAAGGATGGCGCGAGGCACATACTTTCCCCCTGCACGAGAAAGAGAGACACAAAAACGAAACTATAGACTAAACAATTTTTTATTTTACCAGGTGAGGCCCACTGAGCTATGTAGCTCTTTTTCAGAAGTGACCTGACTGTGGCTTACCCCGTGGAAATTTAGAGTAGCAGCCAAATACTCGAAGCACATGATTCTAAACGTGGAGTGAAAAACTAGAGGACCCGGAGAGAAATCCACGTGACCGTGGCCAGAGAGACACGCAAACTCCAAATAAACAGCAGGTGTCAGGGTCTGGATCGAACTCACGACCTACTGTATACCAGGCGAGGTAGTTAACATCTCGCCACCACGGCACAAGATGGGGTTCTTCTCAACAGTGGCACAACAAGTCGTGGTCTCCTATTCCAGCATGATCCATCAACCCCCCCCCCCACCTCCAAGCCAATGCCTGGCTTAAAGTGAAGAATTTTACCGCGGCTATTGCACCTGGTCAATTAGCTGAGTTGTAATTGTTATTATTATTCTACTTGTTTACCCAGAAAAGCCACAATGCGTCTCAAAACTATTTTAGGAGGATCCTGCCGAGTAGGGGGCGATGTTGCTGCTGTGTTTAATCCCAATTGATCAATTTGAGAATTAGGACGTTAGGTCAATACCAGTGACATTGTATGGGATCTTTTTGCCTCAGGAGAAAACCAGGGAACCCGGAGCAAACCTACGCAGAACACGGGGAAGACATACAAACTCCATGTAGAAAGGCAACCAAGTCGGGAATGTCTGTATCCTGAACTTATTTTGCACCATACGTAGCCAACGGTGCTAATCGGAGGTGTGGCGTAAGGACAACAAACTAAGCACAAAAAGCTCTAAAAAAATGAGTTTTCAATCGAGTACAGTGGGGTAATGTATAGTACAGTATATCGTAGTGTACAGTGTAGTGTGTGTAGTGTATAGTGTAGTATGTTGAACTTCTTTCGCACTGTACGTACCTAACCATGCTAATTGGGGGTGTGGCGTATAGACAACCAACTAAACCCAAAAAACTTTTTAAAGAAATTAGTTTGTCAATCTAGATGATTTAAAAGTGCCATAGCTCCCAGTGGCTTCCTAATATCGGAAGGAAGAGCGGCCGTCACCACTGTACTGCCACCCCTACCATCCTGTACAGTGGAGATTTCAACAGAACCAAGGCCATAGTGAGAGCAGACGGACCGAGCACTAATCCGGATTACAGCCAAGGCACCTGCTGTGCCTTGGCTATGCGTGGAATCTTGTGCAAGTGGCAGGCTGCAGGAGATGATACAGCAAGTAGGCAGCTGACAAGTCTAAAATGTGGGTCTGTAGGAGGGAACTGCAGGGAACATTGCTATGTGGATGCTGTTTACTCAGAAACCTACTTGCTCATAATAGAGGTGGTTGGGTTAGAGCACGTAAACAATTGTTCTCAGTGCCCTAAGAACAATTGTTTAAGGGCACTTTATAAATTACTAGCAGGAAGTACCCGGCGTTGCCCGGGGGAAAAATATATTTAAAACTTCTCAAAACTTAAAAACATAACACATACAAATGAAAAGAAAACTTTGATCATTATCTCATTAATTAAAATTAAAATAAAACCCAACGCGCGGTGGAAAAAAATACTAACGCTCGCGTGCCAAGATTGGATTCTTTAAATCGCGCAAAGGTATTGAAGGTTGGAGATTTCTTTAGAATCGGCCTATTTCCGTATAATCGATACCACAAACGCTCACCAGATATCGATTCTCGCCAGTCCTGTATGCGGGTTAACGCCACACACTTCATGGTCATTTACCCCCCCTCCCCCAAAAATACAAAAGTTAATTTTTATACTTTTTGCATTGTGTAGTCTGGAAGCTACCCACATGCCAAATTTCAAGTTTGTTGCATGTCGGGAAGTATGCTAAACATTTCGAACAGACACATATATTCACAAATTTCCCTTTTACATATATAGATAAATAAGCGCACAACTTTATCGACGATGAACGTTTGAGAGAGAGAACAAGGCGATTCGGTGTTGATTCCCAGAATCTATTCGGTGTTGATTCCCAGAATCGACTTGGCCCCCACCGACACGACTTTGCCATTTGTTTCGCGATGTTTTGCGACGACGACAATTTCCCATTATCCCCACATACGCTATCATATCATACTCTTATATAAGAACGCAACTTTATCTGTGATGAACGCTGCACTCCGTCGTTTTCATGCAGGGGGAGCTGCAAACCTACGCGCCCCCTGCATGAACGACGGAGGCACAGGGACAGACGTTCGATTACATTGAAATTGATCTGCAGACGGCGGTCTTCTCGCATGGCCAGCTCTGTCGCCTCATCTCGATCCCGTAATTCCAAACAGGTGAAAGTCCACATCGAACCGAACCCCCAGCAAGGCCATCTAATTAACGATGAGAGAAAATTCACACGAAATGTCGTTTTCAATTAAGTATTCCAGATGTAAAATGATAAGCTTTTAATGAAGAAATACAATTATCGAATTCAAAACATAATACAATTCAAAGATGTTTCATTTTAAAACTTCAAAACGCAGCATCGGGTGCTTGCGTGAATGCATCATTCAAGTGCAATTTTTTTCGTGACTTTCCTGGCCGAAGGCCGTAAATGGTTATACATGCGTTGTTAAACCCGCCACCACCCAACACAGCCAATTAGTAAGGTTGTCACAAAACCCACAATATTTACCATCGCCTGTAATTACAACCAGCCTCATCAGGCGCCTGAGTTGATGAACTAGTAACTAATTGGCATGTTTTGTTTACGTGACAAACCTTACTAATTGGCTGTGACAGGTGATGGCGGGTTTAACGAGACACTTATATTCACGTGATCTAACCTAAAACACCTCTCTTATGGATATTGGTCGCGAAATCCTACGTGTTCAACTAACCTACTTGCTGTACTGCTATATACTGCGGTCAATATGTATTTGCCAGGGCTAAGAAGTCATCCCTCACCTCATGGCAAAACTGCCACTCCCATCTCCCAATGATCCATCAACCACAACCTCCAGATTAAAGATAATACAAGAAAATACAAAGCACAGCTTTGCCGAATGAAGGCTTCCCCCACTCTTGCTGGTGAAGGGGATTGTTTGACCATACTTCACTGTGCCGGTCAGTGTAGGTTGGTTAAAGGTGGAACCCACCATCTCCTGGCCACAATGCAGCCCAGCAGTATGTCTGGGCATGTATGTACTATTATTATTTTGATTATTCAGGAAACCTTGAGCCAGGAAAGCTCAATAACCTTTTTCAAGAGTTTTACAGTAGGAGAAAAAACATTTTTTGTTTAAGCCCAAATTATTAATTTGTTGGTAAACGTTTGAGCATGAGCATGTTGTGGCCAATAGCAGTTAGACCGTACGTGTTTTATTTGGTATGCGAGGAAACTGGAGAAACCTGAAGGAACCCATGCAGCACAGGAGAAAACACAAACTCCACAGAGAGGCACCCGAGTCAGGAATCGAACATAGGCGTTTTCTTGCTGCGAGGCACGAGCGTACCACCGCTGCGTGGCACCAGCAGGGTTCATGAAGCGCGATTCATTGCTATCGCTACCGTATGAAGACTCACCCGACGCCTCGTTGTAGTAGACATTGATCCTCTCCAGCTGGAGGTCGCTGTCCCCATGGTACGTGCCCGTGGGGTCAATCCCGTGCTCGTCGCTGATCACCTCCCAGAACTATGCGACAGGGCAGAGGCAAAGGTGGCAACGGGCACCATCAGGAAAGGCACAAAACGCTTCGTATCACGAGTGGCCCATGAATAAATTTGATATTGGTGCAATCGTTCCTGAAAGCGCAACGCTATCACGAAGATATGTGCTCTTGTTTCGCATAGTGCGAGCATGTGGATGTTGAACTTCTTTCGCATCGTACGCAGCCAACCATGCTAATCAGAGGTGTAGGGGAAGGACAACAAACTACACACAGCAACATCGCACAGGCAATGTTACTCTGTGAAATTCCACTTGAGGAATTTTCAGGGAATTTTTCAGCATTGTTTTTTTTTTCAGCTATGGGAAGAAACCCATTCAGAGGGGGGAGAACATAAACTCCTCTCACACTCTCTCGCAAACACTCACACATTCACATACCACACACTGTAGTATGGGGGGGGGACCGTGCAAACGGAGAAGGAACTCCGCTGCGAGGAGCAAATGCTACCACAGCACTTGCCTGCAGCCCCCTTAAAGGTGAGCGTGGCCACGAGCTCACTGGAGAGCTCCTGCCACACATTTTACCACAAGAGCAGAGCGCTGCCCCCTTCCCACCGCTCCCCCTTTAATCTGAGCTGCAGGATCTAATCACCCCTCAGCAAGTGCCGAGTGGATGTCCTGGAAAAAACGCAGGGTGGCCTGGGGATGGGCGATACGGACCGTGGCTGTGGGTAGTTGCTGCATCCGCTGCAACATGGCCATTTAGCTGCTCACGCGCATTCATCACAATAAGCATCTTGTCCTTCATGAATACACTCTGCGCCAACTACTCAGAGGATGACACAGCAACATTGGCCCCTACTGGGAGACAAATGCCCCACTTTTGCATCACCTTATGCCACGTTGTGGCAAGGATTGCCACTCAAGGATTGGCCTACTAAGTCATTCTAGGCAAGGTAAAACCTACAGCTGACCTCGTAAGGCGTAAAAGAAATTCTCTCGAGACACAAAGGCCTATGTGTGTATGCCACGCAGGGACAGCTGTCAGTGGAGGTGTCCTTTCCAGTGTTTGAGATGTGATGCGAGTCGCACGTCGCGGGAAAAGTACTCCGAGATGCCGTGGTGTAAAAAGGGGGCAGCCCTATCAACAACAATTGATGACTGATCCACTGCTGTGTCATCCAGCAGTGCATTAATTTGTTTCCATCCAGGGAAAAGGCCGCCCCAGGGCATGAAAACTCTGCGTCGATGAGATGATGCAATTAACATTGCAATGAAACCAAATCAAACTTTGCTTCTCTTCCTGGTGAGCGTACCACAGGATGATTTATTATAATTCTGCTCACCTACCCAGGAATGATTAACGGGGTCTCAAGTCTTCTTCAGGAGGATCTTGCCATATTTTTCGCAGCAGGGGGGGGCGATGTTGCTGCTGTGTGACCCCAAATTACTAATTTGTAGGTAATTTTTTATTTGAAGCTTTCGTGACTGCAGGGACCCATACTCTTTGGTTCTTTCGGTAAAGTCACGTAGGTAGAAATTGTTTTACGCGACTTTAACAAAAGAACCAAAGAGTATGTGTTGTCTATATTTATTTAAAGTTGCGCATTTTGATGTGATGTCACATTTCTCACCCCCCCCCCCTCGTCACACATCGTCACAAATGTCTGACCCCCCCCCCAGGCGCGTGACGTAATTTATGGACGACCCATATACGAAAAAAAGGACCGTACTGTTACCGAACTGCCTTGCCACCCTTGCCGCTCGGTGACCCAGAGATGGCACCCGGCCCACGGCGGGAAGGCTCGAGGGGAGTAGAGGGGAGTAGTGGGGGGGTTTAGTGGGGGGGGTGAATGTGAAGTGGGGGGTGGAACGGGGGGCGGAGAGGGAGGAAAGTGGTGGGGGCGAAGCGAGGAGGGGGGTGAAGCAGTGGGATGCAGCGGGGGGGGGGGGCGGTGAAGGGGAGGGGTGAAGCGGGGGAGGGGGGGATGAAGGGGGGCTAGGGTGGATGAAGGGGGGGGATGGATGAAGGAGGGGGGATGAAGGGGGGGGGATGAAGGGGGGGGGGGTTAAGGGGTGGGGGGGATCTCCCGCCACCGCCCGCGCTCTGCCGCCGCCGTGCTCACTGCAGCACGGGGCCGCATCTCGCTCCCTATTGGCTCGCTGGAATCTGGGCACTGCCAGTCATATTCTTTGGTTCTTTCTGTTAAGTCACGTAGATAAAAAAAACAATTCACGTGATTATTTTTGTTACGATTATTTGTAATTTCGCATAATTTAATGATAGAAACTTGACCGGGTTTTGGTCGAGTTCGTGTTTTTTTTACGATCTTCATGGACACTTGGGAGGCCGAATTCCGAGACTTAACAAATAATCGCTTGACTCATTGGTGTGACTTTCTAAGCAGGTAAAAAGCGAACAAACGCTTCCGATACACCCTGGTCGAAAAAGACCGTGACTTTTATTTTTAGCAGGTGATTAAAATATAAATTCGGTAGCAATGAGCAGTCAACACCAAGCCTTCAATTCGACCCGTTTCCAGATTTTAATTCAGCATTATTCGCTGTTAAATGCTGTACCGGCGTAAACTGTATCGGCTTCATTTGGCAAAATTACGATTCCTCGAGTCGTTGCAATACCGCGTTACTTGCTGGCACTGGATGGTGTTATTTATACCGCTTTGCCATCTATGTCCAGCCTTATGAATCACTTTTCATCTTAGCACGTGCATAATTGCGTTTTTTTTTTAAACACAAATTTACGTGCTGAAAATGTAGTTTATACAATGCGCTTATTGTCAACGACGTTACACACACGACGCCTCTCGCATCTCAGTTTAATCTCTCGGGTTAAATAAAAGACGTACGGAAGACATTTACGTTCCCTGACAGAGGTTCAGAATGCAAAGCTCCATCCACACTTTTAATTCTCACACAACGAAGCAGCAACAGCGGTATTAATATGTGCGCAAAATGCCGTTTTGAAAACAACGGTTACTAACCTTCGCCCCGATCTGGTTGCCGCACTGGCCAGCTTGCAGGTGCACAATCTCGCGCATTTTTGTGAGTAACTTAACTTAAAGTAATGCTTGGAATTAGTCAAAGTTGTTTGACCCTTCAGCGGCACCTCACAAATCTCTTGCACTGGCGGGCAGTGGGGAGCCCGCCACCTCATTATATAAGGACCCCATCACCGGAATCCCCGCGACCCCATTGGTTAAAGAAAAACTACTGTGACGTGACCGTCGATCGCCACGCTCCCATTGGGCGAGGCTCGCCGCGCTCGCCCTCCCACCCTGTGAAATCAAAAACGCCAAGGGGGAAAATATTTGCTCGTCCCAATGCGCGCGACACCCAACACCCATCAAATATTGCCCCAAGGGCGGTTAGACGATAACAAATGTCATTCGAGAGGCTCGTCCAGGGAGGGGGGATGTTTACGCGTTGCCTTGGTGAGCGTTGCTAGGGGATTATCGTTGGGGGGGGGGCAGTGGGGGGGACGCCAATAAATGAACTAAATGCCGATGCTGTTACCCCCCTACCCCTTATTGCCATGGCGACCGTTGCTAACAACCATGAGCCCGGAGGAACGCGGCTGCGGGGGAGGAGTAGGGGGGACGGTAACCATAGCGATGTGGGAATCCAGCGTCCGTAGCGACGTCGGTTGTCACGAATGTTCGGATGCTTGTTTCGAGATGAATTAATTGTGGCCCAGGTCGCTTTTGAAACAGAAGCTTAAATAGCTTCAGTGGGCTTCACCTGGTAAGATAAAAAATGTTTAGATTTAATTGTACATATTTTGTTAAATACATTTTTTGCTGTCGGTTTCCCACCTGATTATGATTACTTGTGTTGCAATCGAAACGTGATTTAATTTATTTTATTTTATACCTACGTGACTTTACCGAAAGAACCAAAGAGTATGGATTCCTGCAGTCACGAAAGCTTCAAATCAAGTTTATAAATGTGTCGTTAAAACCCGCCACCACCCGACACAGCCAACTAGTAAGGGTTGTCACGTGAACAGAACGTGGCCAATTCGTAACTAATACAGCACTAGTTTGTAGTGTATAGTGTAGTGTATAGTAGTGTATAGTGTAGTGTATAGTGTAGTGTATAGTAGTGTATAGTATAGTATATAGTAGTGTATAATGTAGTGTATAGTGTAGTGTATAGTAGTGTATAGTGTAGTGTATAGTGAGTAAACTAGTACAGCACACCGGTTGTGTGTTGGAGAGCCAAGCCACAACATTTACAATCTGAGTACGACGTTTCACCAGTAATTACAACTAGCTTCATCAGGCGACAGACATATTTGTGGAGAAGTCCACCTGTTTCGTTCCTTATATAGAGGCATAGTAGATGTGGTGACTACGCAGCTGCGCTCTGGCGCAAAGTGTGGGGGCGGATGAGTTGGCTGTGTCGGGTGGTGGCGACGACACATTTATATATTTACGTGATCTAACTCAAAAGACTTCTGTTATGGATGATATTTGTCGTGAAAGCCTGCTGCGTGTTAATCTAATCATTACACTCGGCAGCAGCACCAGCCTGAGTCTATGCTCAGTCCACTGCTGATTTGACATCTCCCTGAGTCGTGTAATCCGCCCAGCAGCTGCTGCTGTCACCGTCTCTATGTATGTGTAGTGGTGGTATTGACGGGCGCCGACTGTGACAGTGATGGATCACGGGGCGGCGCGGGGTGCGGGGTTGGGCACGCGTTGTGGGCGTGGTGTGGACGCGCGCGCCGGGAGTGACAGATGACGGGGCGGCGCGGCGTGGGTGGTGAGGCACGATGAGATGTGGGAAAAGAGGATCGTAGCCAGCGCCCGGCGATTGGTCGAATAAGTGGGTGCTCGCAGCGACGTCCGCAGGTGGGGTATAAAGGGGGACGCGCGAGAGCACTCGAGGAGAGTTACCCAGTTGAAGACCCGAAGACGGAGCTGAAGACCTAGTGCCCCGAGACCCCTAGTCCCGCCGTCCTTGTGGGGACCGGGGCCCTGTGTGGCTCGGAGGCGAGGCTGTGGGACCCGGGGTCCGACGCCCCCGTGGGTCGGGCTGGGGACCCACAGTCGAGACGGATACCCCGGGCAGGGAGTGTCCCGAGTAGCTCAGTGGCGTTAGTCGCCGAGTAGCTAAGTGGATGTTGGTCATCCGAGTAGCTCAGTGGGCGTTAGTCGCCGAGTAGCTAAGTGGGTGTTTGTCACCCGAGATACTAAGTGGATGTTGGTCATCCGAGTAGCTCAGTGGGCGTTAGTCGCCAAGTAGCTAAGTGGGTGTTTGTCACCCGAGATACTAAGTGGGTGTTTGTCACCCGAGATAGCTAAGTGGGTGTTTGTCACCCGAGATACAAAGTAGGTGTTAGTCACCTGTAAACGAGTTTGATAAAATAAAGAGTGTGTTACCCGTGAAGTCGTCTCCCGCCGAGTTACTACATTACATATGCATGTGTGTTGAACTTCTTTCGCACCGTACGTAGCCAAACGCGCTAATCGAAGGTGCGAGGGAAGGACAACAAACGAAACACAAACAACAGTTCTGAAGAAATTATTTTCAATTCAGTATAGTGGCGTAGTGTATAGTCATGTAGTGTATAGTGCAGTGTATAGCGTAGTATATAATGTATAGTGTAGTATGTGTAGCGCATAGTGTAGTGTATAGCATAGCATATAATGTATAGTGTAATATGGGTAGTGTATTAAAGTGTCATTTGTGTAATGTGTATTAGTGTCGAGTGTAGTGTGTACATGAAACTTATTTCACACCGTACGTATCCAACCACGCTAAACGGATGTGTGCGGAGGAAGGACAACAAACTAAACGCAAAAATCAGTTCTAAATAAATAAGCGTGTCAATCTAGATGATGATGATGTTTAACACGTAGATGATGATGATTTAAAAGTGCATCATAGTGGCGTCCAAATATCGGAAGGGAAGAGCGTTCCAGACGGCCACAGAAGCGGCACATCTGAAAACGCCACTGCAGTGACCACCGTCTTTTTTTTACGATCAGAGGAAACAAGAAGATGCTCGGTGTAGTCGGCACTTTGCTTCGTTCATCATTTCGTTTTTTTTTAATGCTATGCTTTCGTCTTTGTTCGATGGCTCGGATTGTAAAACACGCCGGGAAGTAAGACGCACCCACAGCATCTCGTCTCACACAGACACACGCACACACCGGATTATAAGATGCACCCAAAACCTGTATTTGTTAACGTTAATCGCTTCTCCGATTAGCAAGGTTGGCTACGTGTGGTGCCGAAAGGTTGTTCAAAATAAGAATCAGTATTTATACTGCAGGAAGAATCCGATGAGCTATAAAGCTCTTTTTCACAGATGTCCAGTAGGGGCACGGGGTCAGAACGTGACAACAACAATACTATAGGAGTACAAAGTATAGAAGAGGTAAACAAATTGCTTAAAAATCGAAAAACAAATAAAACTAAACTATTATATTTCATCTTACCAGGTAAAGCCCCCTGAGATATTCGTGTCGTGGCCATTGGGCGGAACAACACAATTCCGCACTGACCATCGTGGTGAAGTATGGTCAAATGACGTCCACGTTGGGAGGCCTTCATTCAGCAGTGCGATTGAGAATATCACCGCATTTTCATATGATCCAAATGACTGGACACGTTTCTCAATATTCCTTTGACAACAGAAAAAATATTTATGAATACAATACACCCCGGTTGCTATGCAAAGGCCAAGAGGCACAAAGAGGCCAAACGGGCAGCAACCCACAGCACGAATGTATTCCATTTGTAAAACATACTGAGAGAGGAATGTATGAAAGTTGTGTTACTTGAAAGTGTTTACACCCGTTCTCCAAGCAACGCTATCTCGAGGTCATAATGGATGATCGCAGACAGCAACATCACAGCACAAAGGTCTCGAAGACGATTACCCTTAAAGACCATGGGGTCAAAGTGCTGTAAGCAAGCACCTATCCATGGTGACCACGAGATGTTATCTACCTCGCCTGGTATGCAGCAGGTCGTGGATCCGATTCCGACCCTGATGCCTGCTGTATATTTGTCGTTTCTGTCCCTCTCTCTCATCATCATCATCATGGTGGCTAGGAGATGTTAACTACCTCGCTTGGTATACAGGAGGTCGTGGGTTCAATTTCAACCCTGACGCCTGCTGTATATTTGGAGTTTGCGGTGTCTCCCCGTGGTCGCGTGGATTTTTCTCTGGGTCCTCCGGTTTAGAAACGTGTGTTGAGAGTACAATATTTCGCTGCTATACATTTCCAAATGATAAGTCACTTCGTTGAGGTATCATTTGTGGCCAGGTCGCTTCTGAAAAAGAGCTCTATATCTCAGTGGGCCTTATCTGGCAAAAGAAAAAAACAGTTTCGAAATAGTTTATTATTAAGGCAGAAAAGGTATGAGAGGGGGGCTGGGAGCGTCCGGCTACACGCACGGCCGCTTTTGTTGGCATGGTGATGTTTACCCAATGCGTCAGCGAGCATTTAAGGCCGAGTAGACCAAGCAGAGGCTCAAGACTGCTTCAGATATCATTCACCACTGATGGCACCCGTGGCCAGGAATTGAACCCAATTTACCGGGTTGGTAGAGCAGAAATGACAAAGACACACGGATATGAACATAAACGCATACCGTACACACACAAAACAAATACAAAAAATTATCCCTAAAGGCTTAGCAGACTGTTGGGGCACGTGTTGTTAGCGAGCACCTATGGCAGCTGGCACGGCACAAGATAAGGCTGGATGCTCAGCACCACGCTCGGCCGCCTTTGTCTACCCTGTGCTACACACCGCACCAGGTACTCATTTAAGGCTGAGTAAACCTTGGGAAGGCCCATGACAGGTTCAGACATTCGTCAGTAACATTGACCATTGGCGGGAATCGAACTTCGTCACACGGTGCGCTAACCACTGCGTCATCACTCCCCACGAACACATTTCAATACGCACACTCACTTTCACATGCAACAAAGACAAAAATCCTCCGTGTAACCTTTAACAGACTGTTGGGGCAAGTGCTGTTTGCTGATAACCCACGCCCTTGTGTGCCGTGTAGGCCTGAATAGGTGCTCGTTAATAGCAAACAAAGACAAAGTTCTTATCCATCAGATATTTTTTTGGGTTAAATCGCATAAATATAAATCTTGGGACATTTATTGTCAGTACCAAATTATAATAATTGGTTTTACCCTTTCTGGAAATAAAACAGGTGTTAAGATGTTAAAACACCAAACAAAAATCTTTTGCAAGGAACAACTGTTTGAGCCTAGGCTCTAATGAAAGCTCTCTCTGGTGTGAACCAATACGTTTCAAAGACAATGCATATACTGTACTACAAGAGCATGTTTTGTTTGCATGTTTACCACAAGTATGTGTGGTTAATGCAGACATGATTCCTTGCGAAAGGTTTCTGTTTGGTATTTTAAAATCTTAACACCTGTTTTATTGCCAGAAAGGGTAAAAACAATTCGTATATTATAAATATAAATCTGTCGTTAAACCCGCCACCACCTCCCGACACAGCCAATTAACAAGGTTGGTCACGTAAACAAAACGTGCCAACTTGTTACTAGTTCAGCACTGACCGGTTGTATGTTGGAGAGTAAATTCACTACAACATTTATAATTCGAGTACGGTGACGTTTTTCCGGTAATAACCAGCATCATCAGGCGACTGCTACAATTGTGGCATGCTGAACTAGAAACGAATTGGCATGTTTCGTTTACGTGACAAACCTTCCTAAATGCCTGTGTCGGGCGCTGTCGGATTTAACGACACATTTGTGTTCTTGCAATCGAACCTAAACACGTCTATGATGGATACTATTGATCGCGAAAGCCTGCTTGTTGAACAAAGATCTTACACACACACACTCAACATCACACACTCAACAGAGCAATCGGAGCTGAATAGCTGAATAGAAACCAGAGATGGAGTGTTCGTTACAACCATGAGAGGGCATTTTATGACAGGGCCATTCATAAAACCCCTACCTTGCATGCTTATGGACAAAGGTGGCTTGTAAAGTTGTCTATTACCCAACGGACTAGCGTTCGCTTTAGCAACGCACAAAGATATTCAGCATTGCATGTACAAAGTTCTCAGCCTTGTCCAAACAACCGTCTCAAAAGCACTGAATGTGTGGCCGTGTGGTCGTTTGGAACCCCTACAACTCAAAACAGTTTAGAAAATGTGGTCGTCCCAACAAGCAACAATGAGACTGACACTCCTGTAGACTGGTTTCATCTTCATTTGGACTCTTCAGTACAGTACCAGTCACCAATGTTCTTTGCTTCTCTATGCCTCTGGGAGCGTCATACAGTCTGTTCTCCTATAACGTGGCGGTAGTAGTTGCGTTCCTGAAGAACATCGCATTATGGAATAATCGCGTTATAATAAATAATAGAAAATATAGGGGGCAAAGCACAGTCCGTGATAACACGTGAGATGAATAAGCAGACTGAACACAGACTCAGGGCACATCTATTAGCACCCAGCAGCATCCCAATGCCTCCTTGTGTGATGATGATGCTACGCCGAGGCAGCTGCTCTACAACCACTTTATTCCTACTCGTGCGTGACCTACTTGATATCCAATTCACATCCATGTTAATGAAAATGCGTTCTCTCATACATTCATCACGTTGCCTATATCCAATTCCCGGCATTATAGGATAACAGACTGTATAAGCAGACGACTTACCTTTACACAGATGTAACTGAGGTCAACACGTCTTTTCCTGGAGCGATCTTTTTTTTATTACACGCTTTCTATTAACTTTCTATTAACTCACTCTTGTAACTCAATTTTAACCCACTTCCCAATGTGGTATCGACTGCAAACTTGGTATACTTATGTAATATTGATAACTATACTATATTCTATCATAAATAATAATAATAATATATTTTCAAACAATCTTTTTACACGCTTTCTATTAACTCACTTTGTTGTCGTATCCTCAAATATTGTAACTCAATTTTAACCCACTTCCCAATGTGGTATCGACTGCAAACTTGGTATACGTATGTCGTACTGATGACAATACTATATTATATCACAAAAAACACATTTTTAAACAATCTTTTTTATATGTTATGTTTCGCCTTGGGTCTAATTGTCCATGCTCAACTGACGTTGCCTGTAACTCACCACGGTCCCTTACGTAATGGCACACTTCGGGGTCACTTCCTGGAGTCGTGGAGTTCTTCCATTACTAATAGGGTACATTTCATTAAAGCGTGTTTAAAAAAAAGTTTTTTAAATATTACTTATTGTCCAACAGTTCTTAACGCGACATCATGCACCCTGATATCTCCTCTCCTCTCGAAACCTTCCACAATCTCTCCTAACCTCTGCTCAAGTTCCTTTCTTTCACAAATGAAGATGTTGGCGGTACACCTATGGCGTATGGTATAATAAAAAAAGCACATTTTTGCGCAATTTACTACTATAATGAGCCAAGAATGTCTGTGTGTCCCGCGCATGACGTCACTCTACGTCGGCCAGCCCCCCTCATTAAAACTCATGAACAGGTGACGTTCTCCACATGGACCCCCCTCATTAATAATCATGAGTGAGTGACGTCACTCCACATGTAGCACCTCCCCTCATTAATAATCATGAGCAGGTGATGTCACTCCACATCGAACAGCCCACCGCATGAATAATCATGAAGTGGTGACGTCTTCCAAATGGACACCCCGCCATTAATATTAATTAGCGGGTGACGTCACTCAACATGGGGGGGCGAGGCGCCTCCTCCCCCTCAGCGTCAACTTACAACCCTCACTCCTAAGGCAGAACCCTCACGTCACGCGATCTCTGTAATGCTATTGAGACATCGAAGTAAAAAGGGCTCATGATGAACAAGGGATTATAACCTTTAAATTAAAATAAGTCTGTGTCACCGCGCCCTTACAAATTGCACTCGAATTGATGCAATGATTATCACGTCGCGGTCTGCTTTTTGCTTACAAGCTTCAGATTTACTGAAATACAGTGATACCTCGGTTCACGAACGCTTATGTTCACGAACAACTCGGTTCACGAACATAAAAGTTCATAAAAATATGCTCCGGTTCACAAACTCTGCTTCGGTTCACGAACAGGAGCCGCGGCCATTTTAATGCTATTTCCAGGCTGTCACATGGTCGTGACTTCCTGTAGGAAGATCGTGGAGAGAAGAAGAGATGCAGAAAGAAGTACTGTGAGTACTGTGAAGACACTTTCAGTGACTTTTTGCTTTTTGGTGTGCATTTTAGCACATACAGTACAGTACTGTACTACTGTACTGTACTGTACAATACTGCACTTACTGTATTGTACAGTTCACCCGTTTGAGTGCTTACTGAAGTCATCTCAAGCAAGGTTAGTGTTCTCTCTTTATACATTACTATACTGTACAGTACTAATGTGTATTGTAATTTGTTTCATATTTTTGTGCTTCAAAAACCAAAAAAAAAGGTCAGAACGGATTAACTGGATTTACATTGAACCCTATGGGAAAATGTGCCTCGGTTCACGACCAATTCGGTTCACGACCAGAGTCAGTTCTTGAATTAAGTTCGTGAACCGAGGTATCACTGTACACCCGTCCTTGGACGGGCAAAAGGCTAATAATTATATATTTTCCCGCGATTTGCAACTCCAGTCCGAAAATATTGCGGGGTGGTGGTGCATCAAAATTGTTGTCGTGATGTCGAAGCGGTCGGAAGACGAACGTTTATATGAGCAGCTGAACATGAAGCTTCACATTCATAATCAACGTTTTTGGGTTTAGATCGCGTTATTTATGAATGTGTCGTAACCCTCCACCACCCGACACGGCCAATCAGTAAAAATGTGTCACGTTGACAAAAGACAAATTAGTTCACTGCTTTAGCCCACCGGTGTGTTGAAGCGCGAAACCACAACATTTACATCATCGGGCAATTCGCCAGAATGGTGAGGCTCTGCTGTGTCTCCCGTTCTTATATAGAGCAGCAGCAGGGTGACGTCATCATTAACTCAATAGCCTGATTACTAATCTAGTATATAATTACAATAACTCCCCCCTCAAATTTTTGCACCTGACGAGTTAATGAGTTAATGATGACGTCACCCTGCTGCTGCTCTATATAAGAACGGGAGACACAGCAGAGCCTCACCATTCTGGCAAATTGCCCGATGATGCTGGGTGCAATTACCAGCGAAACGTCGTACTCAAATTGTAAATGTTGTGGTTTCGCGCTTCAACACACCGGTGGGCTAAAGCAGTGAACTAATTTGTCTTTTGTCAACGTGACACATTTTTACTGATTGGCCGTGTCGGGTGGTGGAGGGTTACGACACATTTATAAATAATGCGATCTAAACCCAAAAACGTTGATTATGAATAATATTGGTCGCGAAAGCCTCCGTGTTAAAATGAAGCTTCACAGTCTGTTGCCGTATAGCAGCACCCAGCCCTGATGACTATTGACTGCTTTGTGTCGCAAGGCAAGATTTGACTCGTGCCCGAGACTTGGTTGGGCAGTTCCTCGATGCAACGGGCCCAAATCAACGATCAATACTGACCCTTTTTTTAGCAAGTCTCAGTAGACTGAATAAATCTTTAAATCACATCAAACGTGGTGACAAGGTCAATAAAAGACTGCTAAAACAGATTTGATGATTCAAATTTAGTAGACTGTTTTATGAGGGCCAGTGTGTTATGTGTGGGGGCCGTTGGCCCCCGGGGTCTCCCCCGCCTGGATCTCCGGGCTCGCGTTACCGCACCGCCCTGCCTTTCACCAAGAAAAGAAAACTCTCCCCCGGGTCCCCGCCGGCATCTCCAGGCTCGTTTGCGTTAGCGCACCGCCCTAATACCCGCTAGGGTTTCGCCGGCATTCGAACGCGACACCTCTATTCACACAGCTCTGCGCAGCACTCACACGCTGCGAGCGTACGTATGCACAGCACCGTCAATCAAACGCGATACTTCCCCTCACGCAGCCCCGCGCAGCACTCACACGCTGCGAGCGTACGTACAGCACCGTCAATCAAACGCGATACTTCCCCTCACGCAGCCCTGCGCAGCACTCACACGCTGCGAGCGCACGTACGTACAGCACCGTCAATCAAACGCGATACTTCCCCTCATGCAGCCCTGCGCAGCACTCACATGCTGTGAGTGTACGTACGCACAGCACCGTCAATCAAACGCGATACTCCCCCTCATGCAGCCCCGTGCAGCACTCACACGCTGCGAGCGTACGTACACACAGCACCGTCAATTAAACGCGATACTCCCCCTCACGCAGCCCAGTGCAGCACTCACACGCTGCGAGCGTACGTACAGCACCATCAATAAAACGCGATATTTCCCCTCATGCAGCCCCGCGCAGCACTCACACTCTGCGAGCGTACGTACACACAGCACCGCGCGCGTCCACACTTCTCGTCGAAACCACACGAGGCTACGATCAGTTATTAATGATTTATTATCGGCTGCCTACGATTTGCTGTTAAATCAGTGTGGATCGACAAGACTGACCTACGCTAACACCCCAAGGGTCTATTCCCGGTTTAGCTAATTCGATACGCTCTAAGCGGATTTGGATACTCCTTTACCTCTTTACTCATGGTTGGATGCGCTCGGCGTTCCGTTGGTCTCCTCGCCGCTCACCTCAACGCGTCACACGGATGTTCGGGTGGCCGAGCTGGAAGCCGTCTCGAGCACTGACTTTTTGGAGTAAGAGAACGTTTACCTCTCTGCGTCCTCTTTTTATCCCCCATCTACATCAAAGAATGCCAACCCGAGCGCCTTTTCGGCCAATCAGGTCGTCACGCTCGTTCAGCCCCATTCCCGATTGCTCTAACAATGAGCCCGTCCACGCCCGCGGCGCCTTTTGTTATGCCAATCAGCCGCGGCTTCCGTAACAAAGGCTCGCTGTGAGCTGCTTCGCGCCGGCGGTTCCCGAGCACACCGCCACGCCAATCAGCTGCCCCCCCCCTCTGGCTTCCCCTTAGTTCGTGGCCGTGGACCCCTGTCTGCCTTGTCGATACGTGTGTGTGGGGGGTGCGTTTCAACTGCGGTGGCTGGGCAGCCCCCCGCCGTGACCATGCAATCTCAACCCAGGTCACAGCGCCGCGGTGCGAAGTAGCATCGGGGGAGGTCGCCCAATTCCCTGGCCGCAGGAAACTGTGAAGATTATCCCTATGAGGGCTTTCGGGTAAAAACCGGCCGGCCAGGTGACCTCCCCTCGGAGCTCTATGGGGGGGGGAAATGCATGAGGGTGTGTTTATGTGGGGGGTGGTGAGGGGGAAGCGGGGTCAGCCCCGTCGCTTGGTGGTGGCGAAGTCGTAGATGGGGCGCCCGCCAAGCGGCTTCGCGGCGGCGGCATCACATATGCTTTACCGATGTACCACCAATACATCAAAATACTCTCTTCAGCTCTTTCTTCACCCGTCTCTCCCATTCTTCCCCTATCCTGCTCTCTTTCCTTTTGAATTCCCTGGCTAATCCCTTGGCTCCCTCACTTCCCAGAGTGGTTGTCAGAGCAGCCAATTATAGCACCCAGCCTTACCTGCTGCCGGTCCAGTCTCCTGATCTACCTCTTGTCTCCAGCAGCGATAACTAATTCTTTGGCGATTGTGACAGGGACGATGGCAAAAAGGGAACAAATAGAACAAAAACAACTTCACATCAACACAATAATAATTTAATCGTATCTTATTGTAATTTTTCTAGCGCCTTAACCAAGGCACTTTACAGAGAATTAAGAACGGTACATATGAATGTAATGGTGTGGATAAGGTGAATGAAACAATACAAGTGACTATGGCATGAATACATTTCCGGGACATTGGAAATATAAATGTGGAATGTGGAACGGCTGAAGGCCACCCTACAGGCTGTCGAACCAACAGCCTCAGCACACGGGACAATGACATCTGGCTGCCTTCGGCACGGGTGTCCTTGCAATGTATGTGCAAGGAAGTAATTGGCGGCAGTCTCTTCAATGCAACGGCATTTGCATGCCGCAGGCCCGTCCTATGCTCCAACGTGGTACGAGTATTCCTGCAATTGCTCCATCCATCTGGCCAGCTGGCCTGATGGCTGGTTGATGCGCAGTTGAGTACTGCAAGGTAGCATCGTCTGTGTGCACCGTGAATTGGTGTCCAAACAGATAGGGCCGAAACTGCTGCCCAAGGCGAACAATAGCTCTCTACAGGTCACACAGTAGTGCTGTTCAATTACTATTCTTTTTTACCAGGTAAGGCCCACTGATCTATGTAGCTCTTTTCAGGAGCAACCTGGCCACAAATGATAGCCCAAAGGAGGGGTTTACGTGGAAATATATAGCAGCTAAATACTCTAAATGCATCATTCTAAATTTGTATGGAAAAACCAGAGGACCACACGACCATGGGCGGAACATGAAAACTCCAAGTAAACAGCAAGTGTCAGGGTCGGGATCGAATCCACGAATTTCTGTATACCAGGCGAGAGTGATAACGTCTCCTAGCCACCGTGGAGCCCTGGACAAAACACGGCTGCCATAGGAGATGACTATCTCTTGTCCCTGGAGAACTCGTGAAAGCATGTCTCCAATTCCAAAGTCACGAGCTTTTGTATCTAGCAAAAAAGGGAAATCCGAAATCCGGGTATGCCCGGAATGGAGCGTCAATGAGATGCACATGCAGCTGCATGAAAGCTGCTTCTTCCATGCGACCACAGTGGAATCTTTCGATATTTCCCCATGAGAAGGTATTTGTCTTTGCGCTTCCTCACATCAGGAGGAGGGTAGCAGGTGACCATGACCGGCAAGCCCTAGAGTGGAACATCCGCCATCCGCTACATGGCCATCAGCCAGCTCCATGGTCGTCTCTCATCGAGTTAACAGCTTCTTGTGCTCCACTGTACCACTGGCCATGTCACCACAATATGCCAGAGCTTCCCTCTAGCAAAAAGAATGGGAAAAAGCAAGTGACAAATACTACTGAATGGAGCTGGCGAGGAATCACCCCCAAGTGGAGGAACTCGCATCTGTCTCCAATTCCAAAATGGCTCACATGGTGGAGCCTAAATAGACTGAAGAGTGAGTTTTGGCAGATGCAACTCTCTCATGAAATCATGGGGGGGGGCTTCTGCACAACAGAACAATGTGCTTGTCGGGAGAGGAAAACCATGGATGATGCCCTGCAGCACCATACTCCTCAAGATTTGGAAATGCCAACACCAGAAGAGGGGTGGCCTGTGCAGAATATTGGGAAAAGACCGTAGAGGTCAGACAGGAGACACGACCAAGAAGGAGATGCATCCCCCATTCGTCTAAATTCGCATAGGATGAACCATGTGGAAAATACCAAGCTTAAACAGGCAGTTCAGGAGATGTTAGCTTCCACATATTATTTTTCCACCTACTAGCCCATGGGGTGTAGGGAGCTCTGGGTAGAGGTAGTACCTTTGTTTTCTGGTAGCTGCACTCAATTTTTGAGTGGACGGAAACACTGGTCCTCATCCATCTCCTAAATCTCTGACGTCTGGCTCCTAGTGCCACACCCCGGTAAACCGCTTCAGCTGGCGGGCTAAACGACGTGAGGGGGTGATGTCAACACTGCATCGCTGGGCGAATGAACTCCCATGACGGAGTCACCAGCCAGGGCGGAAGGGTCTCGTTAGGACCCAACGGCCAAGTGTTCGGGACTAAGGCGCGCCACTTCGTTACTGTGGACTGCGGCTGTGGCCTACCAGCTATGGTTTGAAATAGCAGGGAAGGTGGATCTCTTCAGCCTTGGAAGGCCGTCTACCTAGGAGAAGGAAACTCTGATGTAAAACCTACGGCCCGAGGACCTCGCTGTCACCGTCCCAGCTTGCTAGGCCATGGCAGACGAACCCGGGGTTTAAAGGGTGGGGTCACTTCTGCGCACACTGCACTCCACTTGAAAGCTCCTTTGCGCAGGCAAGAAGGAAATCTTCACGTCTACCCCCCCCCCCGGTCTCACTAAGTCCTGTAGCGATGGGAAAGGGGCAAACTCGGCAGGTGTAAGATGACACTGGCAGCCACAGTCTCAATCCTGCATGCAGGCGGCTCAGGCGCAAGTGGTCGTCTGATGATGACCTGGAAACGACATCATCACCCGGCAGCACCCTGAGCGACCAAGCAGCCTTTTCTAGGGACAGCACTGCTTGCTCCACATGGAGAGGGGCCTAGAAAAGGTGGCCTAAACAAAGCTCGCTTCCTCCTCCCTCAGTTGGCTTACCGCGGCCAACGGGCATCTTCATATGCGGTCGAATTACATCAAAGCATCGACGGCGCATCCCACTCGCCTTAAAAGGTGGGAAAGGACTCAAACTCGCATGCTGGAACATCAGAACCATGCTAGACTCAGCTGACAGCACTCGACCTGAGCGACGATCTGCTTTAATTGCACACGAACTCGCTCGGCTGGATGTTGACATCGCCGCCCTCAGCGAAATCCGCTTTTCAGAGGAAGGCAGTCTGAGGGAGCATGGCGCAGGTTACACTCTCTACTGGTCAGGTAAACCAGCGACAGAGAGACGCCGTTCAGGTGTCGGCTTCATGATCAGGGACTCTATCGCTACCAAGCTTGCAAGCCTGCCAACTGGTCACTCTGACCGCATCATCTCAATGCGTCTACCACTTCGTGACCAACAACACGCAACGCTGCTCAGTGTGTACGCTCCAACTCTCCAGGCAGATCCCGCTGATAAAGACAAGTTTTACTCCGACCTACGCAGCCTTCTGCAGGATATCCCAGCTGACGACAAGATTGTCATCCTTGGCGACTTCAACGCCAGAGTGGGCAGAGACTCGGAAACCTGGAGATGCGTACTTGGAAGGCACGGCGTGGGCAGCTGCAACGACAATGGACGCTTGTTACTTGAACTCTGTGGGGAACAGCAGCTTTCCATTACCAACACCATCTTCCAGCAGAAAGACAGTCTGAAAACAACCTGGATGCACCCTCGGTCAAAACATTGGCATCTCATAGACTACATCCTTGTGCGCCAGCGTGACCTAAAAGATGTCTTTCACACCAGGGTAATGCCCAGCGCCGAGTGTTGTCCGCTGCAAACTCAGCTTTCACTTTAAACCCAGACCAAGGAACGGTGGCGCCCCGAGGAAGAAGCTCAAAGTCTGCAGCCTTCAGTCTGCCGCGGTCAAAGCAGCTTTCCAGAAAAGCCTACGATCTAGGCTAGAGGAACCGAGCTGCCTAGGAGACTCACCTCCGGTTCCTGAAATGCTGTGGGACCGCATCAAAACTGTTGTTCTGCAAACATCTGAAGATACCCTCGGATTCTCCACGAAGAAAAACAGAGATTGGTTCGATGAGAACAACTTAGAAGTCCAGGAGCTGCTGTCAAAGAAGAGATCAGCACACCAGGCCCACCTGGCCCGACCATCCTGCCCGCACAAAAAAGCAGCCTTCCGCCTGGAATACAGCACCATCCAGCGCAAGTTTCGAGAGATTTAGAACGAGTGGTGGATCAACCTCGCAGTAAAAACTCAGGTTTGCGCTGATACTGGCGACTACAGGGGATTCTACGAAGCTCTAAAAGCGGTATATGGCCCCTCGTACCAAATCCTGAGCCCCCTGCGGAGTGCAGACGGGAAAGAACTGCTCACTGAAAAGGACTCAATCCTGAACCGCTGGTCTGAGCACTTCTACACGCTCTTCAATGCTAGCCGCTCAGTCCAAGAACCAGCGATTGACCGCATCCCACAACAACCAGTGAAAACCGAACTGGATGTGGCACCAACATTACAAGAGACTGAGGAAGCCATTAAACAGCTGAAGAGTGGTAAAGCTGCAGGAGTAAATGGCATCCCTCCTGAAGTATGGAAGAACAGAGGCCCAGCACTGCACACCAAACTCCATGAATTCTTCGTCTGCTGCTGGGAGCAGGGTAAACTCCCTCAAGATTTCAAAGATGCAGTCATCATCACCTGTACAAGAACAAAGGGGAGAAATCAGACTGTTCCAATTATCGTGTCATAACACTTCTGTCCGTCGCCGGCAAAATCCTCGCAAGAGTACTGCTGAATAGACGGGTTCCCGCAATAGCTGAAGATCACCTCCCAGAGACCCAGTGTGGCTTTAGAGCCAACCGGGGAACCACAGACATGGTTTTTGTCCTGAGGCAGATTCAGGAAAAGTGCCGGGAGCAAAACAAAGCGCTGTACGTCACCTTTGTGGACCTGACAAAAGCGTTTGACACCGTGAGCAGGCAGGGACTTTGGAAAATCCTGGACAAGCTAGGCTGCCCACCGAAGTTCCTCACCATGATCGTCCAGCTTCATGAAGACCAGCTTGGACAAGTCATACATAGCAACAATCTCTCGCAACCCTTCCCTATTGCAAACGGCGTGAAACAGGGCTGTGTTCTTGCTCCCACGCTGTTCACCATTTTGTTCAGCATGATGCTCCAGCAGGTCACAGAGGACCTCGACGACGCTGATGGCGTATACATCCGTTTTCGTCTCGACGCGAGAGTGTTCAACCTGAGGCGTTTGCAGGCCCACACAAAGACCATGGAGCAACTGATCAGGGAGCTGCTTTTTGCTGACGATGCCGCCCTCCTTGCTCACACAGAGGCAGCTATGCAGCGAATTACGTCCTGTTTCGCGAAAACAACTCAGATCGTCGGCCTTGAAGTCAGCCTGAGGAAGACTGAAGTTCTTCATCAGTCCGCACCCCACGAGGAGCACCATCCACCAAGCATCTTTATTGAACAAACAGAACTGAAAGCTGTCCACCAGTTCAGCTACTTGGGGTGCGTGATCTCGTCTGACGCCAAGATCGACAACGAAGTCGACAACAGGCTGGCCAAGGCAAACAGTGCATTTGGCAGACTATACAAACGTGTCTGGAACAACAGAAACCTTAAAAGAGCCACAAATGTCAACGTCTACAAAGCTGTTGTGCTGACCACTCTCCTGTATGGCGCTGAGTCCTGGGTCACGTACCGTCGTCACCTGAGTCTCCTCGAGCGTTTCCATCAGCGCTGCCTCCGCACAATCTTCAATATTCACTGGAGTGACTTCGTCGCCAACACTGAAGTCCTCAAGTCAGCGAAGGTCATCAGCATCGAGGCCATGGTCCTCAAGACACAGCTTAGTTGGGCAGGGCACATCGCCAGGATGGAGAACCACCGCTTACCTAAGATTGTGCTGTATGGGGAACTCTCCTCTGGCCATCGCGACATAGGGGCACCACGAAAGCGATACAAAGACTCACTGAAGAAGTCCCTCACTGCTTGCTGCATCGATCACCGTCAGTGGGCAACACAAGCAGCTGATCACAACTCCTGGCTGCACACAGTCCACCAGGCCACCTCCTTCTCCGAAGATACCCGCAGGGCCCGTATGGAGGACAAAAGGAGAAGGAGGAAGAACCATGATCCCTCAGCACCCATCCCAGATGAGACCTATACTTGCAGCTGTTGTGGCAGGACCTGCTTGTCCCGCATAGGCCTATTCAGCCACCAGTGTGCCTGCAGAAGACGTGGATGTCCTTCCTAGATCTTCATTCGCGAAGCCAAGCCATGATGATGAGCCCATGGGGGACACTGAGTCATGCTTAAAAAGACCATATTGGTTGGACAGGAGACACATCGAAAAAGAAGTCCCTGGATGGCCACGAGCATGTCGTTGAGCGTTGTCTTCAGCGTTTCTTTCACCACCACCAGCCCCCCCCCCCCACATCAATGTGGGCAGTTCCGCAAACTCTCGTCTCTGTTCTGCCACCCGTGGCACGATGCGCGCCGGGCCCTCAACCTTATTGTGTGCCAGGATGCTTGAGGTAAACCAATGGAGGTTCAACATTTCCCCTTCCACCACCGGCAGGACAATCTTGGTCCTAATGAGTAAGAGCGATGATGCGTTGAGTCACCCAGGGTGTCTAGTGTGCCTCTGCGTCCAGCTTCGGGAATGTGCTTCTCCCCAGAACCGCTTGCAGTGACTCCACCTCCTTGCGCTGCTGATCTGGGGAATGGCTGCACTACACCGGATGATTGAATACCTCTGCAAAGCCCGATATGTCACTTGGTGAAGAAAAAGTTTGCCAGCACTTCATCTCCCAGCACTGTCGGTAGAGCTCGCAAGGGCTTCCTCTTCCATGCACGAGCGCCATGTATGTAGCCTCAAACCGGCGGTCACCATCCAATGGACGTGAACTTCTCCGCTGGCCCCTAGGCGACATGGCTGCCTTTTCTCCACTCTCCCCCCCCCCCCTTTACGCTCCTGTTCCACGGCAGATGGTTGCAGTGGGACAAGCAGTCCCTGTTTCGGTGGCCTCACGAGTGGTCGCAGCAGGCTCTGCTCGCTCTTCGCGAAGCTTGACCGGCTGTGGAGTCGGCGGCTGCAGAGGCGAGCTCGCCTCACTTCGCGCAGGAGGCCGAAGGGCCCGGTGTCTCAGCTCCGCTCCTCGAAGACGGCAGCGCGGGCCGGTCGAACTGGGCATTCCATTAGACGCGGCAACTCTGTGAGCACACGTCGCTGCTCCACCATGGCCCCTGCTAGCTGTCGGCCGTGACTGGGATGACCGAGGTGGCTGTTGGTCCTCCTTTGTCCGTGACGCCGTTTCACGGGGAGACAATGGCTCCAGCTGGTGCCTTCCTTCCTCGTGGGTTCCCTCTCCTGGGCATCTTTCCAACAAGTATCCCAACCAATACCACCGATCTAAAGGAGGTCCATGCGTCTATTCCGCGAGCAATACTTTTTTTTATCGAAGAGCTCTGAACACCTCGTGTGCACTCTTCTTCCATTCTGTCCTCTCTCCTTTCACAATCCACGCAAGAGCCCCGTCCTTATAGGTCTCTGTGTGAGTTTGCTGGACAAGATAACCTAACCATCGTTATGAGCTCACAGTGGCAGCAATAGGCAGAATAATCAAATAAAACACATTTTATATGACTGGTGTAGTGACATCGCGGATGTCACTGTGTAATGCCGGCCCTAGAGAGGCACGGCGTGCGATGTATTGACATCACGGGCACCACGTATATGTGGGTGCAGTACCGGCCCTAGAGGGGCTCGGTAGAGTGCTGACTGACAGTGCTAGATGGCACCACGCTCTGCTTGCATTGCCAACCCCTACAGGGTAGGGTGTGAGAGTGCGGGCCATAGGAATGGGGTTATTAAGGGCCATGGCACTCTGGTTGACCCCGAAGGACACGTGACCGGTAACATCTACACAGGGCTCCAGGTGGGGGCTAGGGGTGGTCACGTGTCAGGGTCGATATCCTGCTCGAGGATTCTAGAAGGTGGTCGTGGCTAAGGACGGAGCCAGCCATGCCACAGAGGATATAAGCCGGGTCCCCAAGAGGGACCAGATGCTGTTGTTCATCCTGCAGAAATCTATGTTCTACGTCCTACAGACTCTCCAACACGTGGAACCAGACCCGAGCTGTGGTCTGGTTTGTTGTTATTAGTGTAGTTTGCCTGGTGGTCCACCACCATACCTTGTTATCTGGTAAAGGGGCAGTTACCCCTTTGTGTTGGTATCAATAAATGTGGTGCCTCCAAAGAGTATGTCTGCGACTCACTACGCTGGTAATGACCAAACATCCCAATGCTGGAACATTACCTGTGTGGTGACATAAATGGAGTCACTATGGCGTTTAGCACAAGCTACCATCACAGGAGTGGAGCTGTGTGTCTTGGGCCTCTCTCGGGCACCAGCCTGGGTATGCCAAGGGCATAGTCCTGGTGAGAGAGAGGTTGAGTGAGGACATGACAGTCTGGGTGACCCCGAGAGGGCACATGGCCGGACGAGGTGGCAAGGGGGGCCCAAAAGTTGGGGAAAGGGACACGTGATGTAGGGGTCAGAGTCTTTGGGAAGGATCTGGAAAGGGGCATGGCCAAGGGCAGAGCCCGGCCACGCCGCGACCCATAAAGGCCGAGTCCCGAGCCCCGATCCGGACTGTTCTCTGGAATCAACCCTCGGCGCTATGTCTCTCCGATCTTCGGTCTACGCTCGGCATCGTGGGTTAGTCAGGATGTTCCTGACTGACCCGGTTATGTAGTTACCCTGTTGGGGTCTAGTTAACGTGTGTACGTTTATGTAGTTAGCCCTGTTGGAGCTGTGTAATAAACGTGTTGCCTCCAAGTCAAGTGTGTGCCTCCGTGAAGAACACTACACCTGCAATAATACCCCAGTGGGCTTTGCCTGGTAGGATGGGGATGGTTTAGTTACATTTGCATGTGTTTGGGTGATTTGTTTACCTTTCTTGCACTCCTATCATGTTTTTGTATTGTTTTGTTGTGACGTTCTTACCCTACTGGACATCTGTGAAAACGAGCTTTATAGCTCATCGGATTTCTCCTCCAGTATAAATAGTTTGATTCTGAAAGTCCTCAATTGGGATTACACACAGGAAACATTGTCCTGTGATGTGAAAAACTTGGCAGGATTCTCCCCTAAAAAAGTTTTGAGGCTCAGTGAGAATGTGTCTCTGTGTGAGACTCAGTGAGAATGGGTCTCTGTGTGATACTAAGAGAACCCAGAAGAAACCCACGCAAAACAGGGGGAAGAACATACAAACTCCACGAAGAAAGCTGGCCGATTAGGGGAACCTAGAGGCCTTTCTCGCTGTGCGACGCAACAACCTCGCCACTCCGAAATAGCCCACGGAAAAAAAAATCTATCACAGACCTACCTCTGAGATTCCTTCAAGTCGCCTCTAGTCCACCTGCCATGCGACGGATATTTTAAAAACTTTTTTACATGACAGCTAAACCAATATGTTTCATTCTCCGTGTTGGTAAGTAATACATTACAATTATATGTCGCAAAACATATAATATGCTTCCAGCTAAACTTTTTTCTTCTCTTACATCACACGGGTCTAGCCCGTACTATATACTGCCACAGACAAACCCAACATTAAATGATATACTGTATTACTATACACCACTCTATACCTTCGACTATAATATTACCCTAAGTATTATTCTACCCATCCTACTGTATACCACACTGCTGTATATTCACTATACAATTACGATACTGTATATTACCTTATACATTGAATTAAACATTACAATTTTATACTATTTATACAATCTGCTAAACACTATACCATTGACCGTCTTGTGAAAGATACTAAGAGGAAGCAACGAAATATGTCAATGGGAGAGTGGTGAAAGGAGACTTGCAGCGGAGCAAAGAATCCATTCCCTGTGGAGAATACAAGATATATAGTCAATGCCAGGAAGTGGACTGCGGTCTGAAAGTCACCGTGAACGTGAATACAATCAGTTAAGATCCGAAATGGTTTATTACGTCCTTCCAATGATTGCTGAGCCAGAATACATCTTCTCGGTTGAAATTGTCTCTGTGTTTGTATATGTGGATCGCCTCATGAACGAATCTCTCATGGTAGCCAGATGGCTTGCAGAGAACCTCTGTCTTGGAGAAGTCAATGTCATGTGAGCCCACTGAATTGTAACAGTGACTTACCACGGCTGAGGTGTTTGTCCTACCATGTTTCAGGTCTGCTTTATGTTCACGGATGCGGTCCGAGACATGTCGTTTGGTTTCTCCAATGTTACTGCTACCACAGAGGCAACTTAGTTTGTAGGTGGGGGAGTTGATAGTAGAGACAAACTGGCTCGTTTTTTGTCTGAAATCCTGCGGCCTTTCACTGGAAAAACCACCTCTGCGGTACTAAACTCTACTGACCTGGTATCGACAATCAAGGGAATTTCCCTGTCCCAAGACGACATGCTTGTCAGTTTTGATGTGGTTTCCTTATTCACCAAAGTTCCTGTACCTGACACCATCGCAATCATTGGAGACTTGGTTCATCAAGGACTGAATACTGGGGTACCCCTTTGGTGAGACATTGCTTAACCAACACATACTTCACCTGGAATGGAACTTTCTACAAACAAACTGAGGGCACCCCAATGGGCTCCGCCCTATCTCCGGTTTTAGCCAACGTTTTCATGGTGAAAGTTGAGACTGACGCCATCCAGACTGCCACTCTACGCCCGACCTTATGGAAGAGGTACGTAGATGACACTTTTGTCATCTGGCCACATGGTCGACCTGCTCTAGACCAATTCCTCGACCACATGAATTCCATACACCCAGCCATCAGATTCACCATGGAATTCCAAAAAGATGGCAAGCTACCCTTTTTGGATGTTCTAATTAAAAGGAGACCTGATGGTTCAATGAGCCATTCTGTCTACAGGAAAGCCACCCATACGGATTCTTACCAAAAACCGGATTCCCACCACCATCCATCCCAGAAGAATTCCCTCATCAAGACTCTATACCATAGAGCCCAATGCATCTCCGACCAGGAACACATTGCCAGTGAACTCAAACACGTACGCCAAGCTCTTATGGCTAATGGTTACTCCGACTACACAATCTTTCACGCGACGGTCAATGGTATAGTGTATAGCAGATTGTATAAATAGTATAAAATTGCAATGTTTAATTCAATGCATAAGGTAATATACAGTATCGTAATTGTATAGTGAATATACAGCAGTGTGGTATACAGTATGGTGGGTAGAATAATACTTAGGGTAATAGTATAGTCGAAGGTATAGAGTGGTGTATAGTAATACAGTATATAATTTAATGTTGCGTTTGTCTATGGTAGTATATAGTACGGGGTAGACCCGTGTGATGTAAGAGAAGAAAAAAGTTTAGCTGGAAGCATATTATATTTTTTGCGACATAGAATTGTAATGTATTACTTACTGTTACATCTGTCGCTGAGGTGCGTAGCTTTGTGGGCTTCGCATCGTACTATCGCCAGTTCGTCCGGAATTTTGCGACCATTGCGAAGCCGCTGCACGCACTCTCTGCCAAAGGACAGAAATTTCGCTGGGGGGAAGAGGAGGAGGCCGCTTTTGTGGTGCTTTGTACAGCCTTGGCGGACGCGCCGCCTCTGGGGTACCCGGGTTTCTCCCGGCCATTCCTCCTCGACACCGACGCCAGCGACATGGGCATCGGGGCTGTCCTGGCTCAGGTTGTCGATGGAGTGGAACGGGTGGTGGCCTATGGTAGCCGCGTTTTGTCCCCCACTGAGCAGTGGTACTGTGTGACCAGGAGAGAGTTGCTGGCCATTGTCTTCTTCGTCCAATTATACAGGCCATATCTGTACGGTCACCGGTTTACCGTCCGGACCGACCATGCAGCCCTGCAATATTCCCTCCAAATTGACCAGCCCTCGGGTCAGCTGTCCCGCTGGCTCGAGGTGCTCCAGGAGTACCCCTTCGATGTCATCCATAGGAAGGGGACTCTGCATGGGAATGCGGATGGCCTTTCCAGGTGGCCCCTGGAGGGCGAGTGCGCCTGCACCCTGGGTTCCAGCCGCTGTAAGGCCCCAACGGATACCGCGGTCCAGTTGTTCGCATCGGCCGAGGCGGTGCCCGCACCGGGGGTGGCGTTGCCTGTGGATTTTGGCCTGGGGCTCCCCCGGGAGGTATGGTCCCAGATGCAGATGGAGGATTCCTCTCTGCTGAGGCTGCGACGCCATGTTGGCACAAAGGCCCGGAGCTCGGCTCCGTCGGCTGCCCCGGAGATCGCCATTCATGACGGCCTCCTCATGCGTTGGGATGCTCAGTTGGAACGGTATTGCGTGGTGGTGCCCATTGGCTTGCGAGGTAAGTTGACCCGGACCATTCACGAGAAACTTATGTACCTCGGCTACCACAAGACCCTGTTGACCCTTAAGCGAGACTACTATTGGCCGGGTGTGGAGGATGATGTGGCGCTTATTTTGAAGGGTTGCCACTACTGTGCGCGGAGGAAGGCCCCAGTTGGCCAGGATCGGGCCCCGCTGCAGTCCATCCGGGTTTCTCGTGTAAATGAGCTTGTGGTGCTCGATATCTTAGGGCCCTTCCCTGCATCCCAACGGGGACACAAATACCTCTTGGTGGGAGTGGAATACCTCACACGTTGGCCCCTGGTGGACCAATCGGCCTCGTCCATCACGGAGGCATTTGTACAAGGGTATATTCTCGATTAGGGGGCGCCAGAACGACTCTTAACCGATCAAGGGTGGAATTTTTCTTCACGATTACTCAAGGAGGTCTGTGACCTGTGACCTGTGACCTCCTTGGGACGAAGAAGGTCCGCACCTCGCCCTACCATCCCCAGTCCGACGGGATGGTAGAACGTTTGAACCGTACGCTCACGTCTATGTTGTGCCATCACGTGAGCACGTCCCAATCGGACTGGGACCTGTTCATCCCAGGGGTACTGGCCGCGTACAGGATGGCCCCACATGCCTCGACGGGGTTCTCCCCATTTTCCCTTGTATATGGGAGAGAACCAGAGCCCCCAGTGTTGGTCCAACTGGACCCCAGGACAGGCAAGAGGGGTTCCTCCATTCCCCTTCCGATGAAGGTGGTGCTTGATCGCCTATGCAAAGCACGTCAGGCGGCCTTGGAGAACTCGGCCAGCCGACAGGCGGCCGCGGAGCGCTTGCCTAAACATCAGGCGAGGGGTCGGCCATGGGAGGTGGGGCAGTTGGCGTGGCTGCACTGTCCTCAGGTGCCAGTGGGCACCTCCCCTAAATTACATCGTCCGTGGCAGGGCCCCGTTGAGATGGTTGGTGTCCGCCAGCGTCAGTGTGTCCGGATCTGGCTGGGCCGGCGCCACTGGACCGTGCACCCATCGCGGCTCAAGTGGGTTGTTCCGCCCGCCTTCCTTGATTCATCCCCAATTCTGGGACGGCCGGCGGTGGACGCGTCCGATGGGCCGGGTCCTGGGGGTCGGGGAGATGTCACCATTGCCTTGCCCTCCTGTGTGCCCCCAGAGCTACCGCCATTGATGCCGCTGGCGGCGGACCCACCGGGGGAGGCCCTGGTGGAGGCCCAGTCTCCATCCGGACCACCGCCGGTTACCGGGATGGATGCCGCAGGGAGCGGTGGGCCGCCGCTGGAGGCGCCTGTTGCGCCGCCGCCAAAGGAATCACCTACGGCGCCTTGCCCTGGCCACGTACTATCTGGCCCGCCACCTCCATGGGCCGACGCCGAGAATGGGGACGGCCCAGCGGCAAGCACACGCTCGCGGAGCAGGCGCATACGCTGACGGACGGCACAACCGTCCGCGGTCATCTCGCTCGTCGCCACTCGCCATGCCGGGTGGCGGCTACACCCCGCTTTGTGTTGCACCAGCCTAATGTTCTGTTCTCCTAGCAGTTGGTCGGGGTTCGCGTTTTGGGGTCACGAGCGTCGGTCGTCATCAGGGCCGCTCATAGGGGGGGGGTTGCAGCCGGGTCGGCTGAGTTTTTTTTACGGGGGAAGGGGGGTGATGTTGAGGAGTGGAGTGCTGACGTCAGGTCACACTCGCCTCGGGGGAATGCCGTCAGAGTAAAGTGACGTCATGGCCCCCGGGGGATTTGAGGAGAGACCCGTGACGTGGACGGGGTCTTCGCCGAGAGTCAGAGGAGTGAGTGGTTAGGAAGTAGGGGGCTCCGGGTTAGAGGGTGGAGAGCCAGGCTAAGGGGCTACTTTACCCGGCTGGCCGAATTGGATGAACCCTCAGTCAGTGCTGAGGGAAGAGCCCGATAGCCTGGTGGGGTGTCGGGAACTCCCAGTACCCTTCCCCTGGGGAGCTTAGTTAATAACCCTTGTGTTAACCCCTTCCCCCGAGTTAGGCGTAAGCCCTAAATAAACGTTTGGCGTCAGCCTCTACACGACCGGCTTCAGCGTCCTTTTCTACCATGCAACACAAGTAAAGATTGTGTTAAATTTTTATTTAAAGCTTCCGTGACTGCAGGGATTCATATTCTTGGTTTTTTCGGTAAAGTCACGTAGAAGGGAAACAATAAAATAATTAAAATAGAAAACAATAAATTATCACGAAGTTTCGACTGCAACACAAGGAATCGCTATCAGGTGTGAAAAACACAGCAAGAAAATTTGAAAAAAGTGACGGTTTTTTCTTAACGTTAGCATCACGGACAGCAATTTTTGGCAGTTGCTCAGATGGACGAGTCCATCTATGTTCAAAAAGAGGAGGGGGGAGAGGAAGATAATGGAATGCAGTCTGAAAGTCACCGCAAACGTGAACACAATCAATTAAGACCCGAAATGGTTTTATCAAATCCTTCCAATGATTGTTAAGCCAGAATCCATCTTCTCGGTTGAAATTGTCTCTGTGTTTGTATATGTGGATAGCCTCATGAACGAATCTCTCATGGTAGCCAGATGGCTTGCAGAGAACCTCTGTCTTGGAGAAGTCAATGTCGCTTGAGCCCACTGAATTATAACAGTGATCTGCCACGGCCGAGGTGTTGGTCCTACCGTGTTTAAGGTCTGCTTTGTGTTCACGGATACGGTCCGATACATGTCGTTTGGTTTGTCCAATGTAACTACTACCACAGAGGCAACTCAGTTTGTAGTAGCCAGGGTACTGTATGTGCATAATCACATATTTTACAGATGGAACCAGATCACGGATTTTATGTAATGTGTTGAATCGGACCTGGATCTTGTGTTTATTCAAGATTTTGGAGATCCCCGCAAAATAGGGTAAGGTTATGGTTTTGAATGGCTCCTCAAGAGGGTCCTTCTTCATGGTTGGAGTGATGGCTTTGCGGATTGTGTAGTCGAAGTAACCATTAGCCTTAAGAGGTTGGTGTACGTGCTTGAGTTCACTGGCAATGTGTTCCTGGTCGGATATGCATTGGGCTCTATGGTACAGAGTCTTGATGAGGGAATTCT
The DNA here is from genome assembly GCF_964198595.1 of Lampetra fluviatilis. Taxonomy (NCBI): domain Eukaryota; kingdom Metazoa; phylum Chordata; class Hyperoartia; order Petromyzontiformes; family Petromyzontidae; genus Lampetra; species Lampetra fluviatilis. The sequence goes on along the minus strand of NC_136342.1, from coordinate 6,079,541 downwards.
TCTGGGATGGATGGTAGTGAGAATCCGGTTTCAGGTAAGCATCCGTATGGGTAGCTTTCCTGATAGTTCAATGAGCCACTCTGTCTACAGGAAAGCTACCCATACGGATGCTTACCTGAAACCGGATTCCCACCACCATCCATCCCAGAAGAATTCCCTCATCAAGACTCTGCACCATAGAGCCCAATGCATCTCCGACCAGAAACACATTGCTAGTGAACTCAAGCACGTACACCAAGCTCTTAAGGCTAATGGTTACTCCGACTACACAATCCGCAAAGCCATCACTCCAACCATGAAGAAGGACCCTCTTGAGGAGCCATTCATAACCATCACCTTTCCCTACATTGCAGGGATCACAAAAAAGATCTCCAAAATCTTGAATAAACACAAGATCCAGATCCGATTCAACACATTACATAAAATCCTTGATCTGGTTCCGTCTGTAAAATATGTGATTCTGGACATACAGTACCCTGGCGTCTACAAACTGAGTTGCTTCTGTGGTAGTAGTTACATTAGAGAAACCAAACGACGTTTATCGGACCGTATCCGTGAACACAAAGCAGACCTAAAACACGGTAGGACCAACACCTCGGCCGTGGCAGATCGCTGTTATAATTTAGTGGGCTCACATGACATTGACTTCTCCAAGACAAAGGTTCTTTGCAAGCCATCTGGCTACCATAACAGATTCGTTCATGAGGCTATCCACATATACAAACACAGAGACAATTGCAACCAAGAAGATGGATTCTGGCTTAGCAATCATTGGAAGGATTTGATAAACCATTTCGGGTCTTAATTGATTGTGTTCACGCTTACGGTGACTTTCAGACCGCATTCCATTCTCTTCCTCTCCCCCCTCCTCTTTTCCGAACATAGATGGACTTGTCCATCTGAACAACTGCCAAAATCGCTGTCCGTGGTGCTAACGTTAAGAAAAAACGTCACTTTTTTTAAAATTTTCTTGCAGTGTTTTTCACACCTGATGATGATTGCTTGTGTTGCAGTCGAAACGTCATGAAAATTGTATTGTTTTATATTTTTATTATTGTATTGTTTCCCTTCTACGTGACTTTACCGAAAGAATATAATAAATGTGTGTTTTAATATTTACGCGTGTTTTTTTTATTTATTTAGAGCCCCTTTATAACATATGCTACAGGCCCCACACTAGCTTAATCCGGCTCTGCTAGCTGCAGTGACTGTAGCATTTTATTGGAATAAAGAGCGTTCCAGACAGCCGCATAAGCGCATCAGGAAGTCGTCTTTGTTCCATGGCCAGCCAAATGCCGCTGCTGCGAGGATGGCCAGGGTAGTCAAAACTAAAAACTATAAAAAAATGTATTTTTTATTTTACCAGGCAAGGCCCACTGAGCAGCTATATAGCTCTCTTTTCAGAAGCGACCAGGCTATCACATGATAGCTCAACGAAGTGGCTTATCATCATGTGGAAATTTATAGCACAAAATACTCTAAACACGTGATGTTTCTAAATGTGGAGGGAAAACCCGGAGGACCCGGAGAAAAATCCACGTGACCACAGGAAGGCAGACAGCAACAGCAGGCGTCGTCAGGGTCGGGATTGATCCCACGACCTCCTGCATACCAGGCGAGGGAGTTAACAGCTCCTAGCCACCGTTGGCGTGGTGATGGTTTCAGGTACACTGAGATTCAGCGCCTGGCTCCAGCTCCACCCAGATGAGGTTGAGTGGGAGAGGGGCAGCAGAGCTGTTGATGTGTGGGAGCCACCAGAGCAGTGATTCACCGATACGGAGATGAAACCACACCCCGAGAGAATTGGTGATAAAGAGATAGACAACATATGTGGGTGACCAGCTGGAGACGAGATACGGATTAGCAGAGGTGGGACAAAGTCATTGTTATGCAAGTCCAAGTCGAGTCGCAAGTCATCAAATTCATGACTCGAGTCTGACTCGAGTCCAAGTCACATGACTCGAGTCCACATCTCATAGGTGGGACAAAGTCATTGTTATGCAAGTCCAAGTCGAGTCGCAAGTCATCAAATTCATGACTCGAGTCTGACTCGAGTCCAAGTCACATGACTCGAGTCCACACCTCTGCGGATTAGTGGTCACATGTACGCGTGTGCTTCTACGTTAAACTTCTTTCGTACCGTCCGTAGCCAACCATGCTAATCGGAGGTGCGAGGGAAGGACAACAAACTATGGGTTGTGTGAGTCTATGGGTCTCTGTGTGAGTCTGTGGGTCTCTGTGTGACTCTATGTATGTGTAGTGTCAACGATTCAGAAACAGAGTTTCTAGAAGGCACCTTCTATATTAACAACTTCCACGGTCTCGTCCACACATTCTCCACAGTAGCTTAGCCTAGCCCAGGGGTGTCCAAACTTTTTGCAAAGAGGGCAAAATTTGATAAAGTGCAGATGCCCGGGGGCCAATAGTTCCTTCTGGCATTTTTTTTACCACAAAAGTTACATGAAAATACACACTGTTATAAAACAATTGTCATTGTCACAATGACCTTTATTTTTCAAATGACAATGTAACTAAATATAAGCCACTCAGGCAGATGTGAACAACTCTAAAACACAATTCTGCCTTTCATTCAGTCAGATAACATTGAACAAACTGTATAGAATACATTAAATTTCCATGAGTTACATATCTTTGCCTCATGAACATTTTAAACAGGAGGTATAAGTAATGCAAAGTGGTCTGTTATCATTAAACTTTAAAACAAGTGAATTTTTCCCTTGTTTTTTACAAGATCTTTCAGAAAGCAATAGTTTGTGTCACATCTACAGGTACATAACATGAACAGTTATAGCCAAATCTTATTCAAGAGTTTAATAAAACAAGTACCATAAGTCCCAGTGTATTAATGTGCTTTAGGCTTTTCACTGTTAATAGTGACAGATGTTACCGTTCAGAACACTCAATTTAAGATTGATCAAGGAACAGATAACTTGCTGACACTAATGAGAAGGGTGATACTGAGATCTAGATTTCAGTAAAGAGACCAGGTCTGGCTTGAGGGCAGTGGTTGAGATGCGTAAAATGTCACGCAAGTGGGAGTCACTCATCCTTGACCTCAATCGGTTCTTGTTTAAGTTCATGACTGAGAATGTTTGCTCACACAAATATGTGGAGCCGAATAAGCTCAGCATTTTCTTAGCAAATGACCGCATTTATGGAAACCTGCTTTTGTCCAGCTGCCGGCAATAGTCAACAAGATAACTCATCGTCACACTGCAGCTCAATGAGCTCCAGCTGCAGCTGTGGAGGAGCATCATCAGGGTCCACAGAGAAGGGAGAAGAGAAAAGCAACGTCCTTTTCAATAACTGCGAAGTCCCGAAAGCGTTTGTTAAATGCCACAGAAAGAGATGCGGTAGCTGTTGCATAACTCTTCATTTGCGCACTGATGTTGTCCTGTGGGAAACTGTCAATGACCTCTTTCAAAGCTGGGAAGTGCGCGGTGCAGGGCTCTGTTTGGGACAAGTGTCTTTGGAAAAGTTGCAGTTTGGTTCCAAACGTGAGCGTATAGCTGGCTCACCACTGCATCTTTTCCTTGAAGATTAACATTCAGCGCATTCAGATGCTTCGTTATGTCAACCAAAAAAGCCAGATTTGCCAGCCATACAGGATCGGACAGTTCTTCCATTGGTTGTCCCTTCTCACCCAAAAAATGTCCAATTTCCTCTTTAAGAGAGAAAAATCGCTGCAGTGCGGACCCCCGACTTAGCCACCGCACATCGTTGTGATATATTACGTCACCGTATTCAGCCTGGATGTCACGCAAGAACTGCTGAAACTGTCGGTGGTATAGAGCTTTAGAGCGAATAGAATTGATTGCCTTTGCCACTGGTTTCATAACATCGTCAAATTTGAGATGTTTGGCGCAGAGAGCCTGCTGGTGAATGATAAAGTGAAGTTTAATAGCGTTACCTGCTGCTTCGCTGACTTTATTGCAGATCAGTGTGGACAATCCACTTCGCTCACCAGCCAAGGCAGACACACCATCGGTAATGATCCTAGAAACTTTACTCCATATCATCAACAGCTTTACAAACAGAAACGAATAAATCTATTCCTCTGGTTTGCCCCTTAAGGCTTTTGAGGTCAAGCAGCTCCTCTGTCACGTTCATGTTGTCATCAACTCCTCTTAAAAAAATAGGTAGTTGTGCAGTGTCAAATCCATCGGTGCTTTCGTCTCAGGCTAATGAGAAATAATCAAAAGCCACTCCCCTACCCCCCAGTTGTCTCTGAATATCTGACGATATGTTCGTGGCACGGATGCAGAGCCAGATAGCATTAGAATGGTGCTGCAACCATGTGGTGAAAGGAGGAATTACATCTTTAAAGTTTTATGATTTATTTATTCTGACAGAGCTAGCGAGCCATAAATAACACATTATAAGACCGAAGCTGCGGGCCGTATTAAATCTGACCGTGGGCCGTGATTGGCCCGCGGGCCGGACTTTGGACATGCCTGGCCTAGCCTGTACACAACACTGACGGCGCTGACTGAGATAGTCAACTACTATCTTTGTAGTGGGATATCTAGCGGAGACGATCAGCGATGATGGCGACGAGACGACATCAACGACGAGACGAGTCCACTCCCAGAACCGGCAGCCTTGAGCTCCCACTCTCAGCTCCCTCTATGCTACCAGTATGGCCTGGCTCCGCCCTGCTGCCAGCGCCTCAATTCTCGAACCCACTTGCAGGTTCCAGGGGACTCCAGATGGGGTCCTCCGTGATCGTTACCCTAGTTTCTCCTCTCTGCCAACACACCGTGCACACCCTCGCCGGCGTGTGTACTGTCTATCCACCACAGTTTCCGCTGCTGTCCACCAGCTGGCGCTATTACATATGTGTAATGACATGATGACACCTGCTGGTTAGAAAAGGGAAGCACGGGTACAGGCACCGCTAAAACAACATCCAAGGGAGAGGTATCTGGGCCAAAGGTAATGGGCAGGGCTGGCCAGGATACTCCGGGAACCCGCTCGAAGGTTCCACAATAGGGCGTGGCCAGAGGCAGAGCCTAGCCGGGCTTGTGGTGATATAAGAAGTGGCAGAGGAGGACTCAGGGGTTCGTGTGTGGAGTCTTGGGTCCAGAATGCATGGCTGCTCGCCGTCATCTCTCTCCGTCGTCCGGCCACGTGGAAGATCTCCTGCGGCTTCCATCACCATTCCCGGCACGCCGCCAGCCAGCGGCGTGAATGAGTGCGGACGGTGGAACCACGCCGAGTGATCGGCCGTGTGTGTGTAACCCGTAGAGACGCTAACATCCAGTGTTGTACTCAGTGAGAGATAGGGTTGTCCTGTGTTGTGCCCGTATATGACTAAAATAAGTACCCTCTACACGAGGTGTCGCGGAAGTCGCTCATTACATGTGTATGTTCAACTTCTTTTGCACCGTACATAGCCAACCGCGCTAATCGGAGGTGCTGTGGAAAGACAACACACTATGGGTCTTTGTGTGAGTCTATGTGCCTCTGTGTGGGAATCTACAGACGTATTTACATTGAACTTCTTTCGCAACGTGGTAATCGGAGGCACAGAGGAAAGAACAATCAAGTATGGGTCTCTGTGTGAGTCTATGGGTCTCTCTATGTATGTGTGTACATTGAACTTCTTTCGCACAGTACGTAGCCAACCGCAATAACCGGAGGGGCGGGGGAAGGACGACAGCAGACATGATCATTCCAGGCTGCGCAATTGTTTTTATTGTGATGCTCATTTACCCACAAAATAATTTTTATTTTAGGAGAATCCTGCCAAGTTTTCACAGTAGGGGAGTAAAGTAGCCACGTGTAATCCCAATTGTAATTCCGGGGGGGGGACCCAAATAGAACAAGGGGAGGACACGCAACAAACTACACGGAGAAAGGCACCTGCGTATGTAACCTAGACCCTTCTTCCTGTGAGGCGCAAGGGTGACCACTGCGCCACCCTGCAGACCCGGCAATACCTACATATGGTTTAACTTGGCCTGGTGGCAAGCGCTAATTCTATCATTATAGCAGCGATTGGAAATATAAAAATTACAGCAGTCCCTCAGTTCACGTTTTTTTTATACATTCCACGAACAAAAACTAAGTTAACCGAAATAAATGTTAATCGAGTACTGTACATGAATGACGTTGGCTGAGGGCATGGCTCAGCCCCACTTATGGGTGCTCGGATTGGCTGAAATAGGCGCCACTGCGTGCATAACATAAACATGGTACCGTTAGTCAACATGTTAAGGTCAGTCTAGACCATGGGGGTCCCTATGGGAGGCGAAACATTCACCACAAAAAAACGTTAACCGACAGTCACCGTTAACCGAGGGACTATTGCATATAAAATGACAGTAGCTTCCAGCAGAAACGAATACAAAGCCACGTTAATACATTAACGCTCTCTTACGTGTGCACCAGCACGTGGATTAAAACATTTACAGCGTTCGTTGCAATATATCTCACTTAACTTGGCCTAAAGAAAGACGTGGCAATACAGTATATTAAGAAAACAGCGTTCACTACCACTGGCAGTATTGATATGTTAGGAACGTTAGTCCGAGTTCAGTAATTGGGCTCTCAAGCGAAGGCAGCCTTAGATGAAAATAACAAGTCTAAAAAGAATCGATGTGAATCTTAGGCTAAGGAACCCTTAGAAGGCCATTGGGAAACCAAAGATAAAATATGCCTGAATTCAAATTAAAGGGCACCACAGTGCAAGTTAAGGGAAGGCAAAGTTCAGGGTTCACAGGTAAATGGCGCTTAAGGCCGGGTTAGAAAAATTAAAGGAATGCCTTAGGCCATGTTAAGGCTCAATAAACAAGTTAAAGAAAGACCTGAGCCAGGTAAAGGGATCGTTGGGTAGCTATGGTGTTCTCACCTTGACGAGAAAACAACCTAGAACCTAATTCGTAGACAAGGGGACGATCGTGGAAAAATCAGGACAGGTGGCATCCCTAACTCAGGCTGAGGTGAAAAGACCTATAAACAAGTGAAGGGATTGTACGGATGTATGCTGAACGTCGTTTGTACTGTACGTAGCCAACCATGCTAATCTGAAGTGTGGCGGGGGAAGGATAACAAACTAAACACAAAAAGCAGTTCTAAAGATATGAGTTTTTCAATCTAGATGATGATTTAAAAGTGCATAGCTCCAGTGGCTTCCTAATATCAAAAGAGCGTTCCAGACGGCCGCGGAATCGCATCTGAAAGAGCTGCGCATTGACGTGACCATCTTTGTTTGATGGTTAGTCGGACAAGGAATTCATAATCGAAGTTAAGAAGGGCTGTCTGGCCTAAATGTCCCTTAGTCTGAGGGGAAGCCATGAGCTGAAGATAAACCGTGCAAACATCCTGGACGTAACATCACATTCTTCAACGTGCTAATCACCGCAGCCCAACTACTTTCGTCTTACAAAGTTTTCACGTTCCTAGCCCATTAGAAGCCATGATGGCCATATAAAGGCCTCAGCTCTAATGATTAACACAGGGCAGCCTATGAGCAGGGCCCGAGAGACCCTGCCCCAGCCCTCCCCCATTGCCTGGACACCAGCTCCACACAGCAGGTTAGGGGATCTAGGCATGCAAGGACACGTGCTCGGTCTAAAAGAAAACGCAATGGGGCACAGCCCTGCAAATTGCATTCTCACACCGCTTCAGGCACAAGGACCTCCACTGGAGGCATTTGGCCTACTCTTCCATACCAGCCAGACAAACTGAATCCCACGTAAAAAGACCTGCTGGTGGACTGTAGTGACCCATTTACACTGCTGGGTGCACAGAGGTGGTGGGGGAGGTCGGGATCTGAGAACAATTTTTAAAACATTATTTTAATTTTACCAGGTAAGGTCCCACTGAGCTGCTATGTCGTATCTCTTTTTCAGAAGTGACCCTGGCTATCACAAATAATAGCTCAACGAAGTGGCTTATCATCATCATCGTGTGGAAATGTATAGCAGCCAAACACTTTACACGTGTATTTCTAAAGGTGGCGGGAAAAACTGGCGGACCCGGAAAAAAATCCACGCGACCATGGGGAGAGAGAAAGATGAAAACTCCGAATATACAGCAGGCATCAGGGTCGGGATAAAATCCACAACTTCCTGTGTACACTGCGGCCTATACTTAAATTTTTTAAGGCATTTTAAAGAAGCAAATAAGGTGAACTTTCGAGTTAATATCCAAGCAGTTTTTCTACTAATGAGAACAGAAAATTCCAGTTTTCTTATGGGATATGTGAATCATATACGTGAAATAAACACGTGACAAAATCCATCTAATCACAGTGTTGTTGAAAAATAAATCAAATAATCCGCGTGAATATCGGGGGAACATATCAACGCATCACCTGGAATCTGGTTCTTCTATGGTGGGACAATCGTTTTATCATTCATGAAATCATGAGCACCGACTTGGTGATGTCATGGATCATGGGAAGAATGAAATTTGTGAAAAAATGTGCAGATTACAGGGTAAGCACGGCACGTGACGACGAACTTAATCTCTATTGTTGCTTCTGTAATCCGTGGTACACCACGGCAGTGGAAAACACTTCGCGGGCTGCAGAGCCGCGATCTGTGGAAGTGGACGGGGGATAATTCAGAGCTGCAGGGAAATCTGTGACGGCGAAGTCGTTCCCGAACTTTATCATTTTGGTGTTGTATCCGCGGACTGGCTTTAACTGACGTGACTCGTTAAGCGGAAGAAGAAAAAAATTCCATTTCTTTTTCGAAGACTTCGAAATCAAAGTCTAAAAGTGTTTTACTCGAAATCCAAACATTTATCGAGAATTACTTTAGTCGCGGGTCACGTGCGGCGCTTCGTGTAATCCACTGATTACTTGAGTCACGAGTCACTGGAACCCAAAACATTTCATGGACTCATGGACATCGTGCAGTTCTTCCCTCCCATAATCCGTGGCACACCATGGAGGCACAGACAATTTCGTTGCACAATATATAAGCCTGACATCGGCGGTGTTCTGCGAATTTCAGGATCTGCGATGATGCGGCACACCCTCTGCCCCCTCCCCCACAAGATCAATGCAGATTGTTGAAATTCTGTCGTATTATCATAATACTTGTTATATCATCGTTATTGTATTATCATAATCATTGTTGTTGTATTATCATCATCATCGTTGTTGTATTATCATCATCATTGTTGTTGTATTATCATCATCATTGGTCTTTAGGCGATGGAGGTCAATGGACGGCTCAGCTGGGGCGTCGCGGTGTCACGTAGGCACGTGTTCCATTCGGCACTCAGCGCGCGATGAATCTCGCCAAAGTCGGGACGCTGGGCGGCGTCGCGCACCCAGCAGCGCAGCATCAGTGCCCGGACGCGTTCAGGGCAAGCCTCCGGCTCTGGCAGAAACACCTAGGGGGGGGGGTGGGGGATTGGTGAAAGGATCACACGACGCAGATGTCAATGCAAGAATAAAGGCACGGGCGTCAGTGTCGTCATCATCGAATGGACTCAGTCGATAAAATCCACAGACCGATCAATGCCTGTATTCTTAGTCCAAGTCAGAATCAAAATGACAGGAGTCTCTCCTGTAAAGGTGACCGGTTGGCGGTTTTTGCGGTTAACGTTTTCGCCTCACGTTAAAATGTTGACTAACGGTACAGTGTTTGCGCTATGCACGCGGAAGCACCAAATTTTGGCCAATCTGGGTCTGCCCCGAGACCTGTCAGTGAGCCTTCGACACTTCACGTGGCCTCAAATTGCACCTAGCACCGTGGTGACGTCACTGTCACTAATGGCGAATGGCGGGTATTGGTGTGTGTGACGTAGGAATGTTGTTGTTAGCGCGATGCACTATAAACCTGGTGACCCGAGTCGATTCCCGCTCACGGCCAACACCAGTGGCGATTATCTGAGCCAGTTCTGGGCCTCCTCCAGGTCGAATCAGCCTCAAGTGAGTATCGAGTGAGGTGTTAAGTAAACATCACCACTAGGGAGACAAAGGTGGTCGGGTGTGGTCCTGACCACCGACCGCCTCATGTGCCGTGCCAGCCTTCATAGGTGTTACTCCCTAAAATAACTTGCCCCAACAGTCTATTATGTCTATACGGGGGATGTTTGTCTTTGTGTGTGAGTTTCTGTGAGGTCTCGGGAAAGGAGAAACCCCGCAGGTCAGATAACATCATGGGGTTGGCAAGGTGGGGGTTGCACCCTGCTGGGGATGCTGTGCGTCAAATATTGGGGGAAATAGTCACCCGTTGTTCGTGGCCGACTGATTTTCAATCTGTTGATGAAGTGCGAAGAGTAATCTGGAGCCTGAGACCAGATAAAGGGCCACTCCAAAATCAATTGTGTGGTTGTGCCACGCGGTTGTGCCACGTGGTTGCACTGTGTGGTTGTGCCACATGTTTGCTCTACGTGGTTGTGCCACGTGGTTGCTCTGCGTGGTTGTGCTGCGTGGTTGTGCTGCGTGGTTGTGCCACATGGTTGCATCGTGTGGTTGCTCCGCACGGTTGCGGCCGTGTCCGTCACCTGTTTTCCCTGGTTGCGAAAGAATTCCCCGGCGTTCTCAACCACCTGCTCGTCCGTCATGCCGCAGTATGGCTGCGTGCGGCACAGCGTGAACACCTCCCACAGCGTCACGCCAAACGCCCACACATCGCTCGCACCGGTGAACTTGCCCTGCAGCGTGGCGACATCACGGGGGCAGGAGCAGGGAGAGGCGCAGAGAAGAAACAAAAATATGATGATGATGCCAGTTACCCAGGAAAGTTTCCCGGTGGTGGTGATGATGATGGCAGTGGTGGTGATAAAGCTGCTGATGGTGGTGATTGTGATGATGGTGGTGGTGAAACAACAATAATGATGGTGGTCATGGTGATTATGTATGCATGTTTAACTTATTTTGCACCATACGTAACCAACTGTATGTTGAACTTCTTTTGCAACATACATAGCCAATTATATGTATGTTGAACTTATTTTGCACTATACGTAGCCAACTGTATGTGTATTGAACTTATTTTTCAACGTACTTAGCCAATTATATGTGTGTTGAACTTCTTTCACATCGAACATAGCCAACTATGTGTGTTGAACTTCTTTCACACCATACGTAGCCAACTGTATGTATGTTGAACGTCTTTCACATCGTACATAGCCAACCGTGCTAATCGGAAGTGCGGGGGTAGGACAACAAACTATACACAAAAGCTGTTCTAAGGAAATGAGTTTTCAATTTAAATGACGATTTCAAAGTGCATAGCTCCAGGAGCTTCCGAATATCGGAAAGGAAAAGTATTCCAGATGGCCGCAAAAGCGCATCTGAAACTGCACGATGCAGTTACCACCGTCTTTGTTCGATGGCTGAGCCAAAAGCCACTGTTGCTACTGCGAGGAAGGCCGGAGTTTGCGTGATGTTGGTTTATGCTCCTTGATGAGATCGGCGAGGTATCGTGGCTGAGCCAAGTTACAGAGACTTTCTTGCCTTCCACACAGACGCTCTTTGCAGCCCGCTTCAAGGACAAGATTTGAGTCTCGTGTCTATATTGACAACAGGATCGTGTTCTATCCCGGCCGTGACTAAATGGTCAATCACTTCCCGGAGTCCCCCTGTCGAGCTTTGCCAGAAGGACTGAATGCTGTCCGCACATCTCAAGTTGGAGCAGCTCGCCTCACTTCAAAATCAAAAAAATAAAATTGGCCCCTTTGTCACGGCAAGTTCCTGCCGAGAACTATAAACAAGATGTGACGAGAGGTCAAAGAGTGCGCTGGTGGAGCCCTCCCTCCTTCCTTCGCAAGGCGAGGAGCCGCACCGACGCTCGTCGGTTGCTGCCCAGTCTCGCAAGGGCGTCTGAGCAAGCAAAGTGTGGTGGACGCAGGCGCCACGTGTGGTACCAGGTGGAGATCAGCGGTGCCGAGTCGAATTCCATCCTTCTTTCTTGCTTTGCCGGTGATTAAAACTTTGGCATTGGCTCTCGCAGTGGGCCCGCCTGCATGGTCTGGTGAATACTACTTAAACTACTAAACAATTTTTATTTACCAGGTAAGGCCCACTGAGCTATAGAGCTCTTTTTTCAGAAGCGACCTGCCCTTCACAACCGAGACCTTAACTAAGTAGGCTTTATATCATCATCAGCATGTGATACATTTTCAGCAGCAGCCAAATATTATAAACGCATGGTGATGTCAATTCTAAACGTGGAGGGAATAACCGGAGGACCCAGAGAAAAATCCACGCGGCCACAGGGAGAAAGACACGCAAACTCCAAATGTACAGCAGGCAGCATTTGGGTCGGAATGGAGCCCACGACCTCCTCCATACCAGGCAAGGTAGTTAACATCTCCCCACAGCGGAGTCACCCTGAGGTGGTAGGCAGGCTGCTGCTCCTCACCGTCTCGAAGGCCGATATGGTTATGTGCTTCAGGGAGGACATTCAAAGTTATCCATGAAGCGCTTTCCTTTGTCCCTCCCATCGTCCACTGCTGCCCGTCGGAGAGCCAGGAGAAAGGGACGCGCATTCAGTGGCTGGTCCATCAGAGTATCGCCTCAATGCTGCTGGGGTCAGCTTGGAGAACACTCGCATTGACTTTTAATTTGGGATGCTTCTATTACGTGTTTATTATGCATTGTATTATACTTTTGGTTCATTACAATGTGATGTCGTTTTTTTTGTAAATAAACATTATTATTGTTGTTTACATTGTGTCAGTCACTTCATTCAGTCCTGTAAAGCATGTTGTATTGCATTGTTCGCACCAATTGTGCTATGTAGGTAAAGTTTGACTGATTGGTGTACTGAGTTGGAGGCCTCAGCAAAGGCCACGCAGCACATGCAGAGTCGCTGCTACTGGGCTTCTCTGGTGTTGGCCACGATGATCCTTGAGGGTGGCGATCTGAGATGACGTGCCATGGCCTGGCCGAAAGCCCACTTGCTCGCTCATCAGCTGCTTTTACCTGCTCCGTCTCCTTCAGGATTCTATCCACAGTCACTTTCTTCGGCATGCAACTCTATAGGGATTATCCAGCAGTTGGTTTCGCTGACACAGTCTTCGTTTGGCAGCAAAAACAGTCCCAGACCACACCGAAATTGAACAATTTGAACAATTAAAATGTGCATTTTTTTGTTTATTGAGGGACCGTGCGTCTTGGTGTGGTCTGGGGCTGTTTTTGCTGCCAAACGAATATGATCTGCGTCACTGAAACCAGCTGCCGTATGATCCCACACGGTCCCTCAATAAAAAAAATTGTACATTAGTTGTGCTTATTTTTTCAAGTTTAGTGTACATTCAATAAAAAACATTTTTTACATTAAAATTGTTCAATTTTAATGTACAATTTTTGTTTAGACACTGTGTGTTGTCTTGGTGTGGTCTGGGACTTTTTGCTGTCGTTTTACTGCCTTTCCAAACCTTGGGAATTGATTATTTAATTTGAACTTAAACACTTTATTTATTTATTTATTAAAGGAACACGACAGTGGCTAAGAGATGTCATCTTCCTCGCCTGGTATGCAGGTGGTCGGGGGTTCGATCCCAACCCTGACGACGCCCGCTGTATATTTGGAGTTTGCCTGCCGTTCTCTCCCGGTGGTCACGTGATTTTTGTCTCTGGGTCCTCTGGTTTTTCCCTCCACATTTAGAATCGACATCACGTGTTTAGAGTATCTGGCTGGTATAAATATGCACGTGATGATGATAAGCCACTTCGTTGAGCTATCAGTTGCTTGCCAGGTCGCTTCTGAAAAAAATCTACACGGTAGCTCAGTGGGCCTCACCTGGTAAAATAAAAAAAGGTTTTCTTTTCAGACTTCTGGCCAATCTCAAGCTCCTCGCAGAGGTTGTCAACTTGCCGCTGAATGGTTACATTAGCACGGTTGGCCAGGTACGGTGAAAAAGAGGTTCCACATATGGACGTTCGTGTATAGTGACAGGAGGACAATGCATTTAAGAATGGATGAGGCTAGGAATCGGTGACTCCCCTCTCTCTGTCTTTAATCAACAGGATGCTCTCCCAGGCACTCTCATTTTGACCCTCTCTCACCTTCTCCATCTCACCTCAATCTCCATGTCACGCTCTCTCTCACCCTCACTCTGACCCTCTCTCTCACCAGCAAGACGCTCTCCCAGGTACACTCACCCTCTCTCTCACGCTCTCTCTCACCCTCTCACCAGCAGGATGCTCTCCCAGGCGAGCCAGCGGATGGGCAGCACGGCACGGCCCTGCACGCGGTAGTAGTCACCCTGGTAGAGGTTGCGGCTCATGCCGAAGTCGGCGATGCGCACGCTCAGCGTGCCGGCGGCGGTGCCCACGAGGCAGTTGCGCGTGGCGAGGTCTCGGTGCACGTAGCCCAGGGTGGCCAGGTGACGCATGCCGGATGCCACCTGCACCGCCACCCACAGCAGCCGCTCCATGCTGCCACCACGGGAGAGACGCACGGGGGGGGGGGGGATGGGCGGCGGCAAAGGAGTCATGGTGGTGTGATGATAGGGACAGCTGCGTATGTGTGTGTGTTGAACTTGTTTTGCACCGTGCATAGCCAACCGTGCTAAAACGAAGGTGCAGTGTTCAATATATGGGCAGTGTTGAGGCATATGGGCAATGATGAGTCTATGGTCAGTGTTGAGTCTATGGACAGTGTTGAGTCTATGGGTAGCGTTGAGTCTATGGGCAGTGTTGAGTCTATGGGCAATGTTGAGTCTATGGGTAGTGTTGAGTCTATGGGCAGTGTTGAGTCTATGGCCAATGTTAAGTCTATGGTCAGTGTTGAGTCTATGGGCAGTGTTGAGTCTATGGGTAGCGTTGAGTCTATGGGCAGCGTTGAGTCTATGGGCAGTGTTGAGTCTATAGGTAGTGTTGAGTCTATAGGTAGTGTTGAGTCTATGGGCAGTGTTGAGTCTATGGCCAATGTTAAGTCTATGGGCAGTGTTGAGTCTATGGGCAGTCATCTTCTTGGTTCTTTCGGTAAAGTCACGTAGAAGGGAAGTAATAAAATAATAAAAATAAAACATAATGAAATGAAATAATTCTCACGACATTTCGGCTACAACGCAAGCAGCCGCCTTCAGGTGAAGAATGAGACACTACCAAGCTAGGAGCTTATATATAAACTGGGTTGGAGGTGGAAGAGCGCCTTAACAACAAGAATGTGCATATGAAGAGGAATTTAGCATATTCATGGAAAATGCGTAGGAGGTGGGCGGGGGGGGGGGTTTCAAAGTCATATTATGCCCATGCATTATGCAGGATCAGCAGCACCAAGGGGGGGTGCAGGGAGTAGCATTAACAAAGGAAAGGAATGTTAATGATATGTAGCTGCAGTTACTAAACAACCACGTAGAAAACTAAAGTATAAACTACATAAAAAACTAAAGTATAAACTGCATAGCACCATCAGTATACTTACTATACTCTACAATAAGCTAAGTTACTAACAGCAAGTAATACATTACAATTCTACGTCGTAAAAATTATATAATATGCTTCCATCTAAACTTTATTCTCTTACATCACACGAGCATAAACCGTACTATATACTGCCATAGATAAACCCAACATTAAATTATATACTGTATTATTATAAACCACCCTTTTTGGATGTCCTAATCAAAAGGAGACCTGATGGTTCAATGAGCCACTCTGTCTACAGGAAAGCCACTCATACGGATGCTTATCTAAAACCGGATTCCCACCACCATCCATCCCAGAAGAATTCCCTCATCAAGACTCTATATCATAGAGCCCAATGCATCTCCGACCATGAACACATTTCCAGTGAACTCAAACACGTACGCCAAGCTCTTAAGGCTAATGGTTACTCCGACTACACAATCCGCAAAGCCATCACTCCAACCATCAAGAAGGATCCTGTTGAGGAGCCTTTCAAGACCATCACCTTACCCTACATTGCTGGGGTCACAAAAAAGATCTCCAAAATCCTGATTAAACACAAGATCCAGGTCCGATTCAACACAGTACATAAAATCCGTGATCTGGTACCGTCTGTAAAAGATGTGGTTCCAGACATACAGTACCCTGGTGTCTACAAACTAAGTTGCCTCTGTGGTAGCAGTTACATTGGGGAAACCAAACGACATGTCTCGGACCGCATCCGTGAACATAAAGCTGACCTGAAACACGGTAGGACAAACACCTCAGCCGTGGCAGATCACTGTTACAACTCAGTGGGCTCACATGACATTGACTTCTCCAAGACAGAGGTTCTCTGTAAGCCATCTGGCTATCATGAGAGATTCGTTCATGAGGCGATCCACATATACAAACACAGAGACAATTTTAACCGAGAAGATGGATTCTGGCTTAGCAATCATTGGAAGGACGTAATAAACCATTTCGATACACATTAGGGTGGGTAGAATAATACATAGTGTTATGTTGAAATGTATAAGGTATAGGGTGGTTTATAGTAATACAGTATATAATTTAATGTTGGGTTTATCTATGGCAGTATATAGTACGGTATATGCTCGTGTGATGTAAGAGAATAAAGTTTAGATGGAAGCATATTATATAATTTTTACGACGTAGAACTGTAATGTATTACTTGCTGTTAGTAACTTAGCTTATTGTAGAGTATAGTAAGTATACTGATGGTGCTATGCAGTTTATACTTTAGTTTTTAATGCAGTTTATACTTTAGTTTTCTACGTGGTTGTTTAGTAACTGCAGCTACATATCATTAACATTCGTTTCCTTTGTTAATGCTACTCCCTGCACCCCCCCTTGGTGCTGCTGATCCTGCATAATGCATGGGCATAATGACTTTGAAACCCCCCCGCCCACCTCCTACGCATTTTCCATGAATATGCTAAATTCCTCTTCATATGCACATTCTTGTTGTTAAGGCGCTCTTCCACCTCCAACCCAGTTTATATATAAGCTCCTAGCTTGGTAGTGTCTCATTCTTCACCTGAAGACGGCTGCTTGCGTTGTAGCCGAAACGTCGTGAGAATTATTTCATTTTATTATGTTTTATTTTTATTATTTTATTACTTCCCTTCTACGTGACTTTACCGAAAGAACCAAGAAGATGAATCCCTGCAGTCACGAAAGCTTTAAATCGAAATCTATGGGCAGTGTTAAGTCTATGGGCAGAATTGAGTCTATGGGTAGTGTTGAGTCTCTTGGTAGTCTATGCGTATTGTGTATGTATGTTGAACTTCTTTAGCACCGTACGTAGCCAACCGCGCGAATCTGAGGTGCAGGTAAAGCACAACAAACTTGAACAAGCAGCAGTTCTAAAGACATTAGTTTGTCAATCTAAACGACGTAAAAGTGCATAGCTCCATCACTCATCCATCCACAGCGCAGAGTCACCGAAGGACCGTTGCCCCAAACGAGTGACCTCTCGCGACGGCATTTGCATGAAGCGCTCTCGCTGCTACACACCGGCCACTTGCGGGGGTGACCACGGGGGTGACCATGGAGGTGACCATGGAGGTGACCACGGGGGTGACCATGGGGGTGACCACGAGGGTGACCACGAGGGTGACCACGAGGGTGATCACGAGGGTGACCACGGGGGTGATGGTAAGGAGAGTTGCTGTGGTGTTGTGATTATTGGTTACAGGTGTGATGGTGGTGTGATGTTAGGGAGAGGTGTGATGGTGTGAGCGATGGACGGAGTCATCCGGCGGCGGAATTAGAATTGCGTCATGCGCGTTCAATGCGCCACGCATCATACCAGATCAGGGGCGCCATGGAGGGGGTCGCGGGGATCCCGTTGGGTTGTGGGCTGCCCGGCTCCGCCAGCCGGTGGCGGGAGAGGAACTGGTTGAGGTCTCCCCCTTCCATGTAGTCGGTGATCATGCAGAGTGGCGGCACGTCCAGGCAAGCGCCGATCAGCCGCATCACGTTGGGGTCGCACATTCGAGACATGATCTTCACCTCCTTGAGAAAGTCGCTCCTGTGGTATCGTCGCCATCATCGTCGTCGTCATCGCTCGCACAAATACACAATGGCAACAACTGTCGCCGTTCGCCACGAAGTGGCGGCGACCTCACCACGGCGCGTGTGCCAAGCTAGGTGCAGTTTGAGGCCATCACGTGACGTGTCAATGGCTCACTGCTGCTGGCAGGAGGTCACGGTCATGGGTTGACTGACTGAGACGAGTGGCCAAAGCACCACCTGTGCCCCCTACCGTGCCAAATTGCTGTGTTTTAGCCACCCATCACTCCACTCGTTGTTGTGAGCACCGCTCCTCTGCCCTCCACTCTTGCTGGAGGGCGACTGCCTCCAACTGCCCGGTAGCAACGTCCTTCACAAGCCTCTTTCACAGGGGCCAATCTTGACACCACTTGTAACATTCAATGGCAAATCCACGCAGCTCCACATCCTTCTGTACCGCATCAGCTCCATCTCTTCTGGAGTTCGTGCTGCGCCCGTTTAATTCCCTCTATGTGGCCAAACAAAAGCTGCTTGGACATGCGGTGGCCAGGCTCTGGACTACATGATCCAGCCAACGTGGCCTCGCCTGCCGGAAGCGCTCACTGACACACACTCTCACTCACTCTCTCAAACACTCGCACATACTCGCTCACGCTTAATCACAAGCTCACGCACTCAATCTCTCACGCACAAAGGGCAAAGGCCCGCTGCACAGCCTAAAGAGACTTTTGGGGCAAGTGCTGTTAGCGAGCAGCGCCTATGCATTGAAGAGGCTTTGTTGGGTTAGATTGTAAAGAGATAAATGTGTCGTTAAACTTGCCACCAAACGACACAGCCCATTAGTAAGGTTTATCATGTAAACAAAACGTGCCAATTCGTTACTTACTTCAGCACTAATCGGTTGTGTGTTGGTAGAGTATACCCACTACTACATTTACAATTATAGCATAGTGTATAGTGTAGTGTATAGTGCAGTATACTAGTACAGCACTAACTGGTTATGTGTTGGAGAGTAAACCCCACTACATTTTCAATTCGAATATGAATTCCTGCAGTCACGAAAGTGTTGAGTCAAAATTTACAATTGGAGTTACCGCGACGTTTCGCCGGTAATTATTACAACAACAACCAGCCTCGCCAGGCGACAGCTAGAGCACCGACAGTTAGGGTAAAAGTATTTGATCCCCTGCTGATTTTGTACGTTTGCCCACTTACAAAGAAATGATCAGTCTATAATTTTAATGGTAGGTTAATTTGAACAGTGAGAGACAGAATAACAACAACAAAATCCAGAAAAACGCATGTCAAAAATGTTATAAATTGATTTGCATTTTAATGAGGGAAGTAAGTATTTGACCCCCTCTCAATCAGAACGATTTCTGGCTCCCAGGTGTCTTTTATACAGGTAACGAGCTGAGATTAGGAGCACACTCTTAAAGGGAGTGCTCCTAATCTCAGCTTGTTACCTGTATAAAAGACACCTGTTCACAGACGCAATCAATCAATCAGATTCCAAACTCTCCACCATGGCCAAGACTAAAGAGCTCTCCAAGGATGTCAGAGACAAGATTGTAGATCTACACAAGGCTGGAATGGGCTACAAGACCATCGCCAAGCAGCTTAGTGAGAAGGTGACAACAGTTGGTGCGATTATTCGCAAATGGAAGAAACACAAAAGAACTGTCAATCTCCCTCGGCCTGGGGCTCCATGCAAGATCTCACCTCGTGGAGTTGCAATTATCATGAGAACGGTGAGGAATCAGCCCAGAACTACACGGGAGGATCTTGTCAATGATCTCAAGGCAGCTGGGACCATAGTCACCAATAAAACAGTTGGTAACACACTACGCCGTGAAGGACCGAAATCCTGCAGCGCCCGCAAGGTCCCCCTGCTCAAGAAAGCACATATATATGCCCGTGTAATGCGAGCGTAAATGTGGTTGTTGCTGGCCTCTGGTCCAAACACGCGGCCCGGGGCATTGGGGGGCGGAGCCTGGTTTGCGGGGCGTGTGGGCGGGGCCACCGTTCACCTCGGCTCCAATGGGAGGCGAGGTGAATGGGGGCGGAGCCAGCGGGGTAGTATGGGAAGGCCGGATCTGACGATCCGGGAGGCGGGAGTCAGGGTCACGTGGGGGGAATGGATATACGTGGGAGCCCGGAAGAGATCAGGGCAGTCTGGGAAGTTAAGAGGCTGAGCCACGTTGGGTGCTGAGGAAAGATCCGCGCCATCGGCCATGTGGCCGAAGGACCTCAGCACGCTGTTGGCCAGCGGTGTGCGGAGTGCAGGAATAGAGGAGCTAACTGAGGAGTGTGCGGGGCACACGAGAGAGAGCGTGCGTAGCACGCGAGAGAGAGAGCGTGCGTGGCACGCGAGAGGGAGTGTGCGCGGGGCGCGCGCGAGACGACACTGGTCCGAGAGGAGGCCAGTGGGGGTGCGGAGAAGAACCTGAATAAAAGACAAACGGAGACCAGCATGACCTGACGGAGTCTTTTATTACACGCGTATGAAGTTTGCCAATGAACATCTGAATGATTCAGAGGACAACTGGGTGAAAGTGTTGTGGTCAGATGAGACCAAAATGGAGCTCTTTGGCATCAACTCAACTCGCCGTGTTTGGAGGAGGAGGAATGCTGCCTATGACCCCAATAACACCATCCCCACCGTCAAACATGGAGGTGGATACATTATGCTTTGGGGGTGTTTTTCTGCTAAGGGGACAGGACAACTTCACCGCATCAAAGGGACGATGGACGGGGCCATGTACTGTCAAATCTTGGGTGAGAACCTCCTTCCCTCAACCAGGGCATTGAAAATGGGTCGTGGATAGGTATTCCAGCATGACAATGGCCCAAAACACACGGCCAAGGCAACAAAGGAGTGGCTCAAGAAGAAGCACATTAAGGTCCTGGAGTGGCCTAGCCAGTCTCCAGACCTTAATCCCATAGAAAATCTGTGGAGGGAGCTGAAGGTTCGAGTTGCCAAACGTCAGCCTCGAAACCTTAATGACTTGGAGAAGATCTGCAAAGAGGAGTGGGACAAAATCCCTCCTGAGATGTGTGCAAACCTGGTGGCCAACTACAATAAACGTCTGACTTCTGTGATTGCCAACAAGGGTTTTGCCACAAAGTCATGTTTGCAGAGGGGTCAAATACTTATTTCCCTCATTAAAATGCAAATCAATTTATAACATTTTTGACATTCGTTTTTCTGGATTTTGTTGTTGTTATTCTGTCTCTCACTGTTCAAATAAACCTACCATTAAAATTATAGACTGATCATTTCTTTGTCAGTGGGCAAACGTACAAAATCAGCAGGGGATCAAATACTTTTTCCCTCACTGTATGCACTCTCACACACTCTCTTTAACTCTTTATCCCTCTCTATCCCTCTCTCTCCGACTCTCTCCCTCTCTCTCATTCTCTCCCTCTCACTTACTTGGCATTTTGGGATGCGTCGGGGTGCAGGGTTTTGACCGCGACCAGCGCTGGCTTCCCATTGGATGCACAGAGCCCAAGAGCCGCACTCGTGTCTGGGTCCATGCCCTCCACTTCACACAGGTGGACCTACAACCACCACAAACAGCCACCACAACCACAACCACTACAACCACCACCACAACCACTACAACCACCACAAACAACCACCATCACCACAACCACTACAACCACCACCACCACAACCACTACAACCACCACAAACAGCCACCACAACCACCATCACAAGCAACCACCACAACCAGCCACCACCGAGGGACTAGAAGTCTGGGCATGTCATGCGCATATCATGTGTAGACTCCTAGTGTAGTGTATAGTGTAGTGTATAGTGTAGTGTATATTAGTGTAGTGTATATAAGTGTTGTATGTAGTGTATAGTAGTGTAGGGTATAGTAGTGTATAGTAGTGTAGTATATAGTGTAGTGTGTAGTGTAGTGTACAGGCGATATGTCATGCGCAGACTCGCCGCCTGGTGGCGCTGCTTTGCTCTTCCGTTGTATGCGCATGGAGAGTTTAGCCGGATAGTCTGCAGCGGCATCGAGAGCGAATACAGCGGCATCTCTCAGGCAACGCTCGTCACTTTTTTGTCAATTTTCTTCAAAGTCTGAAACGTTTTGCCTTTCGCTGCTACGTCTGAGAAGTGGAAATGTGCATAAAATTACTTAAGGATTTTCAAATGTGTTTGTTTTTACTTAATAAATGTTTGTTATGTTAAGTTACGTTAAGTTACAATAAATGTTTGTTCGTGTTATTTTCGTGGTCAATTTTAGTATTGTTATGATATTTAACGAGTTTCCTGGAACAGAACCACAATGTATAACATTGAGCCTATGGGAGATGATGGTTTGACTTACAACGGTTCCCCTCGCGGCCACCGTCCAGGAACCAGTTC
This sequence comes from Lampetra fluviatilis, assembly GCF_964198595.1. Taxonomy (NCBI): domain Eukaryota; kingdom Metazoa; phylum Chordata; class Hyperoartia; order Petromyzontiformes; family Petromyzontidae; genus Lampetra; species Lampetra fluviatilis. The sequence continues at coordinate 6,057,288 of NC_136342.1, read as the reverse complement.
GGTCATAGGTGCGGAGGCCGCCTGTAGTAGCACCACTACTTCAACTACTACCACCACTACTAGCACGACTACCACTACTACCACGACTACCACGGCTACAAACTACCACTACTACCACGACTACTACCACTATTTCAACTACTACCACCACTACTAGCACGACTACCACTACTACTACCACTACCAACTACCACTACTACCACCACTACCAACTACCACTACTACCACGACTACTACTACCACTACGACTACCACTAAGACTACCAACTACCACGACTACCACGACTAATACTACTACTACCACTATTACCACTACTACTAGCACGACTACCACCACTACCACTACTACCACTACTACCACTACTACCACCACTACCAACTACCACTACTACCACCACTACCAACTACCACTACTAGCACGACTAATACTACTACTACCACTATTACCACTACTACTAGCACGACTACCACCACTACCACTACTACCACTACTACCACCACTACCACCACTACCAACTACCACTACTAGCACGACTACCAACTACCACTACTACAACGACTAATACTATCACTACTACTACCACCACTACTACTACTACCAACTACCACTACTACCACGACTACCAACTACCACTACTATCACGACTAATACTACCACTACTATCACTACTACCACTACTACCACTACTACTACCACCACTACCACTACTACTACCACCACTACTACTACCACTGCTACCACCACTACTACCACTACTCCTACCACGACTACTACTACCATTACTACTACTACTACTACAATCCACGACTACTACTACTACCACTACTACCACTACCACGACTATTACCACCATTACTGGTGGTAGTGGTAATGGTGGTGGTGGCAGTAGTTGTGATGGTGTTTGTGGTGGTGGTTGTAGTGGTGGTGGTTGTAGTGGTGGCGGTGCTGGTGGTAGTGGCTGTCGTGGTGGTAGTTGTAGTGGTGGTAGTGGTGGTCGTTGTAGTGGTGGTGGTTGTCGTCACGATGGTGGTTGTAGTCATGGTGGTGGTTGTGCTGGTAGTTGTAGTGGTGATGGTGGTCTTGGTAGTTGTATTGGTGGTGGTTGTGGTGGTTGTAGTGGTGGTTGTCGTGGCAGTGGTGGTGGTTATAGTGGTGGTTATAGTGGTGGTGGTTGTAGTGGTTGTAGTGGTGGTTGTAGTGATGGTGGTCGTGGCGGTGGTAGTGGCCGCCGTGGTTGTGATGGTGGTGGTAATAGTGGTGGTAGTGGTGGTGGTTGTGGTGGTCGTGGTGGTTGTAGTGGTGGTGGTTGTGGTGGTCGTGGTGGTTGTAGTGGTGGTGGTGGTGGTTGTGATGGTGGTGGTCATGGTGGTTGTGGTCGTGGTGGTTGTGGTGGTGGTGGAGGAAACTGCCTCACCTCTCCGAACTGCCCCTCTCCCAGCTTCTCACGGAATTTGAGGCAGTGGCGTGGAAACTCGGTGGGGGGGCCGCAGCTGCCCCCCACGGGGACGGCGTAGACCCCGTCCCACCCTGCACCAGGCAGGGTCACTGTGGGGAGGGAGGGGGGGGAGAGTTAGCGAGTGGGTGAGTGAGATGGTGGGTATGTGAGTGGGTGAGTGAGATGGTGGGTAGGTGAGTGGGCGAGTAGGTGGTTGAGTGTGTGAGAGAGTGAATAGGTGAGTGGGTGAGTGAGATGGTGGGAAGGTGAGTGGGTGAGTGGGTGAGTAGGTGGTTGAGTGTGTGAGAGAGTGGATAGGTGAGTGGGTAAGTAGGTGGTTGAGTGTGTGAGAGAGTGGATAGGTGAGTGAGTGAGTGAGATGGTGGGTAGGTGAGTGGGTGAGTGGGCGAGTAGGTGGTTGAGTGTGTGAGAGAGTGAATAGGTGAGTGGGTGAGTGAGATGGTGGGAAGGTGAGTGGGTGAGTGGGTGAGTAGGTGGTTGAGTGTGTGAGAGAGTGGATAGGTGAGTGGGTAAGTAGGTGGTTGAGTGTGTGAGAGAGTGGATAGGTGAGTGAGTGAGTGAGATGGTGGATAGGTGAGTGGGTGAGTGGGTGAGTAGGTGGTTGAGTGTGTGAGAGAGTGGATAGGTAAGTGAGTGAGATGGTGGGAAGGTGAGTGGGTGACTGGGTGAGTGGGTACTGCGGGGTGGGCTGGTAGGAACGAATAACCTAAGAATATAAACATAATGTATTATTACACTTGTTTAGCCAGGAAAGCCCCACTGAGTCTAAATGTTTTTGTAGGGTCCTGCCAAGTGTTTGCAGTAGGGGGCGATGTTGCTACACCGAATCGGACAATACGAAGGGAGAGTGTGAGGCCTAGGTCTAGGCTTTAGGCCTAGCTGTAGGCGTTAGGCCGCTGTGAGTTAATTTTTAATTTAAATGTTTTAATTATTTATGTAAAAGCTTTAAATGTAAATGTTTCTATTTAAAAACATCAGGGAATGTAACATTGTTAAACATTAACTCCCTTTCACACACGCGGGGGTACGATACAAAGGGAGAGTTTGAGGCGTAGATCGAGGCTTTAGGCCTAGCTGTAGGCTTTAGGGCGCTGTGAGTTAAATTTTAATTTAAAAGTTTTAATTAAAAGCTATCTCAGGGAATTATAAGGGAATGTTACACTTGTTTAGCCAGGAAAGCGTCACTGAGTCTAAAGGTTTTTGTAGGGTCATGCCAAGTGTTTGCAGTAGGGGGCGATGTTGCTACACGGACAGACGGACGGACGATATAATCTGTTGTAGGCTGGTTCACTTCGTTCCTACCAGTATAAGTAAAAAATACATACAGTGAAGGGTTGGGTGGGTTAGTGAGCGAGCGAGCGTGGGTGCGTACATGCATGTGCGTGTGTGTGCGTACATGTGTGTGTGTGCGCATATGTGTGTGTGTGCGTGTGTGCGTGCGTGTGTGTATGTGCGCGTGTGTGTGCGTGTGTGTGCGCGCGCATATGTGCGCGTGTGTGCGCGTGCGTGCGCGTGTATGTCTGCGTGTGTGCATCTCTGTCTACCACCTCCAGTGGACACGATGACGGCCTCGGCATACGGCGGAACGCTGTCCAGCGCCGGCACGCGGGTGCCAGATCGGGGAAACACGTCACCCCCATCAGTGCCGGCACCATCACCACCGTCACCGGCACCACGGCCGTGCCGCGGGGCGGCCTTCGTGAGGTCAGGCTCAGCGTAGCCACCATCACCACCGTCGCCACCACCTGTAGGAGGAGTGAGAGATACCTTCACCACCATCATCACCTCCTGTAGGAGTGACAGACACCATCTCCACCATCACTACCGCCTGTAGGAGGAGTGACAGACACCATCACCACCATCACCACCATTGCCACTTCCTGTAGGAGTGAAAGACACCATCACCACCATTTCCACTTCCTGTAGGAGTGTAGTGTGGTTCAAGGACTTAGACGACGTAGTTGGAGGCACACTTATTTATTAAGTACAAAGTACAGAACAGGCCGGGATGTACAACACTTGAAGGGGTATCGGCCCCTTCACCCGTCTAACTGGGAGATCACAGCTAGCCTACTCCTAGGTCCTCCACTACCGGGCTAGGGGAGGCTAGCTAACCCAGCCCTGGTTAAGCTGGGATTACGGCACCCTGAGTCCCCAGACCGGCTCTGATAAGAGCATCGGCTCTGGGCTCTCGGGGCCACGCCACTGGCTCTGCCTGGTTGGCCCTGAGAAGGACAGCGATCCAGGGGAGTCCCAGGGCCTATCTAGCAGATCTTCTTTCTTCACTGGTTAAAGCTGAACACTGCCCCGAGCCCTCCGGCTCACCGCCTTATATATCAACTCCCCCACTGAGGGGTGGGGCCGCGGGGGATCCCAGCTCCGTGTCAGCCCCCCAGGCTGAACGGTGCGGACGTCGCTGTAAGCACCTCCTCGCGTACAGACATAGCCACGCCCAGTATGTTTGTTTCCCATCCGTAACAACTCTACAACACCCCCTCCGTAACACCTCTACAGGAGTGACAGACACCATCACCACCATCACCACCTCCTGTAGAAGGTGTGACAAACACCATCACCACCACTATAATCACCATCACCACTACCGTCATCATCACCGCTAACATCACGACCATTATCACCACCACCAGAACCATCACCACCATCATCATTAAAGACAAAGATCCCCCGTATAGCCTTAACATACTGTTTGGCCAAGTGCTGTTAGCGCATAGCAGGACCTATGAAGGCTGGCACAGCACACGAGAGGGTGGGTGGCCAGCACCACGCCCGGCCGCCGTTGTTTCCCCAGCGGCGATGTTACTACACACCGCACAAGATACTAATTTTAGGTTCAGATAATCGTTACTGGTTTTGGCCATCAAGGGGAATCAAACTCGAGTCGCCGGGTTTGTGGCGCAGCGCGCTACACCATCATCACCATCATCACCACCACCACCACTATCATAGCCATTGTAACCACCATCACCACTATTACCACCACCTTTACCACCATTGCCACCACCATTATAACCACCACTGCCATCATCACCACCACTACCATCAACACCATTATCACCACCATCACCACTATTACCACCATCACCACCATTACCACCACCATCATCACCACTACTGCCATCACCATCATCACCACCACCACGATCACCACTAATACCACAACCATCACCACCTTTACCACTATTACCACCATCACCACCACTACCGTAACCATCAAAGACAAAGAGTCTTTGGTGGGTGGAGAGCCCTCTGTGCGTGAGTGTGTGCATGTGTGTGTGTGCATGAGGAAGTACTGAAGGCAATCCAGAGTCTGAGACCAGGAAAGGCACCGGGCAGAGATGATCTCCCAAGCCAATTACTGAGGGAGGGTGGCGTTTGTGCACAAACTGCCCTACATGACATCATAATAACAATCCGCAGAATTGGAAGGATGTCCTGGTGGTCCACCCCTCTTTAAGACGGGGGACCACCCAGACTGTAACAACTACAGGGGCATCTCCATCCTCAGTGTGCCAGGAAAGGTCCTGGCAAGGATTATTCAACATCGCCTCGCCAGGCACGCTGAGAAGAGGCTTGCGGAGCCCCAATGCGGTTTCAGGAACGGGCGCTCCTGCACAGATGCCATATTTTCTGTACATCTGCTACAGCAGAGGTGTAGGGAATTCCAGCAAGACCTGCATCTCTGCTTTATTGACCTGGTCAAGGCCTATGATACCATCAATAGGCCTGGACTCTAGGTTGTTCTTCGTGCTTTCAGAGTCCCTGACCCTCTGCTCACGATTATTAAGGACCTTCATGATGGTGAGCGGGCCTGGGTAACACTACGTGGCCGGGGTCGGAGCCACCCCCTGTTCACCTTGGGGTGCGACAGGGATGTCCCCTGGCTCCCACATTATTTGACATCCATTTAGATCACGTAGTTCGTGAAGCCTTCAATAACTGTACCAGAGGCATTTCCATCTTGTACAGATACAATGGGAGGCTGATCGATGCCCGGGTGCGGCCAAGGGATGGTTCCTATTGCTCAACGATGGTATGTATGCCCATGATCTGGGAATTGCTGCTCACTCGGAGGAGGAGTTGGAGGCGCTGCTGCTGTGGAGAAAGTGGAGAGTTCCCCATACCTGGGCAGTGTGTTCATGATAGGCTCCGGTTTGACAGCAGAGGTCTCACGCCGAATCAGTCGAGTGGCATTATCTTTTCATTGGTTGCGTAACGTTGCTGTGTTGAAGCTCCCTGGTCTGTTGCTCCACACGAAGCTTCAGGTCTTCTCGGCCATGGTCATGCCCTCCCTTCTCTACGCTTGTGAAACATGAACCCCCCAAATTGAACATCTTCGCTGGTTAGAAATATTCAGGCTGGCCTGCTTACGATCCATTCTGGGTTTAACCAGGCTGAATTGTGTGAGGAGCTCCCAAATCCTTTAAAGATCTGGACAAAGTCCCATCGGTGATCTCGTCCGGCAGGAAAGGCTGCGTTGGCTGGGTCATGTAGCCCGCATGCCCAGCCACTGCATGCCTAAACAGCTTTTGTTCAGCCACATAGAGGAGGCTAAATGGGTGTGGCATGGGCTAGAGAAGAGAAGATGTCCATGACACAGCAAGTTGGCACAGTAGGAGACACAGGTGGTGTATCAGCCAGTCATCTCAGTCAGTAGACCATGGCACCTGGGTCTGCACCGTGACTTCCTGCCAGCAGGCGTTCGACACTTCACGTGGCCTTAATGTACGCATAGCCTGGCACAAGCACCGTGGTAACATCACTGCCATGTAGTGGCGAATGGTGGTTGTTGGTGTTGTTGTGTGTGCGCGTGTTTACGTGTGTGTGTGCATGTGTGCATGTGTGCATGTGTGCGTATGTGCATGTGTGTGTGCATGTGTGTGTGTGCATGTGCGTGTGCGCGTGCGCACATGCGTGCAAGCTCGGCTCCGCAATTACCGGCCGCATCCTCAGCGCTCTGCGGGAGCTCCGGGAGTTTTCGTCGTGCCAGCGGCGAAGGGAGGCGGCGCCCAGAGGAGAAGGTCCAGGAGAGGTCCGCGGGGGACACGCGGCAGTAGCCCCCTGCCCGCCCCTCCGCCGGCCCCCCATCCTCGGCGGACCCCTCGTAGGCGTTGGGGCGAGGGTTCCCGATGAGGGCGGTGTCATGCGGCCCCGACAGCGAGACGGTGATGAGGTCGTCGCTCAGACGCCGATGGGTGACCTGGGAGAGGGCGGCACAGACAGAGGCGGCAGGGCAGCCCCTTGAATGAGCCCTGGATACCCTCGCCAGTCGCGTCAAGGAGCGTAAAGTGTCGTCGTCATGCGACACTCCCATCATCCTCGCAGCAACAACAGCAGCAGCAACAACTGCAACAACAGCAGCAGTAGCAGCAACAACAGGAACAACAACAACAGCAGCAACAACAGCAGTATTAGCAACGGCAGCAGCAGCAACAGCAGCAACAACAGCAACAACAGCAGCAGCAACAGCAGCAGCAGCAGCAACAGCAGCAGCAGCAACAACAGTAGCAGCAACAACAACAGCAGCAACAGCAGCAACAGCAGCAACAGCAGCAGCAACAACAGCAGCGGCAGCAACAACAACAGCAACAGCAGCAGCAACAACAGCAACAGCAACAACAGCAACAGCAGCAGCAACAACAGCAGCAGCAGCAGCAACAGCACCAGCAACAACAGCAACAACAACAGCAACAGCAGCAGCAACAACAGCAACAGCAGCAACAAAAGCAACAGCAGCAGCAACAGCAACAACAGCAGCAGCAGCAGCAACAGCAGCGGCGGCTTTTGGCTCGGCCGTCGAACAAAAGACGGCGTTGGTCACCACATCAACATCTTCGTCATCGCGCGGATATTTTTGCGGCCATCTGGAACGCCTCTTCCCCTTCCGATGTTAGGAAGCCACTGGGAGCTGTGATGCCACTTTTAAATCACCATCTACATTTGAAGTGCCATTGTTAGGCTGTATGTATATTCTATCTAGATTTGAAGTTTTCGTGACTGCAGGGATCCATACTCTTTGGTTCTTTCGGTAAAGTCACGTAGGTATAAAATAAAATAAATTAAATCACGACGTTTCGGGCGCAACACAAGCGTCCGTCATCAGGTGGGACAACAACAAAATCCAGGACCTTCTTAATGATGGCAGCTACACCAAAATCAACAAAGATCCTACTAACAACCTGACTACAAAAAACAACTATATCATTACCAGTTCGACTTCTCTAATCGAACCAGTCAAACGGCTCTTCCTAAAATCTTCTGCTACTAGACCACCCAGATTATATGGTCCTCCTAAGATCCATAAAAAAGGCACTCCACTTCGGCCCATCGTTTCCACTATCAACTCACCTACCTACAAACTGGCCCGTTTTCTGTCTGATACCTTGCTTCCATTCACTGGGCAAGACTACCTCAGAAGTACATAACTCAGCTCACCTGGTCTCTCTAATCAAGGGCATTTCACTGTCCCCAGATGATTTTCTTGTCAGCTTTGATGTAGTTTCTCTGTTCACCAAGGTTCATGTGCCTGACACCTTAGCAATAATTGAAGATTTAGTCCAACATAGACTGAACCCTGATGTTCCTACTCTGGTTAGGCACTGCCTTACCAACACTTACTTCACCTGGAATGGCATTTTCTACAAACAAAATGAAGGTACCCCTATGGGTTCCCCCTTATCACCAGTGATAGCGAATATTTTCATGAGAAATTTGAAACAGATGCCATCCAGACATCCACCCTACATCATTCCTTGTGGAAGAGATATGTAGATGACACTTTCGTCATTTGGCCACATGCCCTGCCTGCATTGAACCAATTTTTCATCCAATTAATTCCATACATCCATCCATCAAATTCACCATGGAAGTGGAGAAGGATGGTAGGCTACCATTCCTGGATGTTATGTTTGAGAAGAGACATGATGGCTCGTTGGGACACTGTCTACAGGAAAGCCACCCACACAGATTCCTATTTGAAACCTGATTCTCACCACCATCCGGCACAGAAGAATTCCCTCATCAAAACACTACACATAGGGCCCACTGCATTTCTCACCAACACCACCTAACCAGTGAACTGGAACACGTACACTAGGCCCTCAAGATGAATGGGTACTCGGACCGCATTATTCGCAAAGCTGTTGCTCCAACCAGGGAGAAACAACCCCCTGAGACGCCGATCAAAACCATCATGTTACCATACATATAGCAGGCGTTACTAAAAATATTTCCAAAATCTTAAACAAACACAAGATTCAGGTCTGATTCAGTATAGTACACAAAATCCGTTATCTAATCCTATCTGTGAAGGATGTCATTCCTGACATGCAATATCATGGAGTCTACAAACTAAGTCGCACATGTGGTGGGTGTTACATTGGGGAAACGAAACGACATATCTCGGACCGTGTTCGCGAGCACAAGTCAGATCTGAAATACGGCAGAACTAATACCTCCACCGTTGCTGACCATTGCTATAACGCTGAGGGCTCTCATGATATTGTTTTTTTTCCGAGACCAAGGTACTCTGCAAACCTTCGGGCAACTATCAAAGGTTTGTTCATGAAGCCATCCAGATATATAAACATAGACATAACTTCAACCGAGAAGATGGATACAAATTGAGCAATCACTGGAAGGATGTTATTAATCAGGTAAAACCTTAACGGCTTTATGGTGTTGCCTTCATATCCGCATCTCCAGTTTTCTTCAGCCTCCCACTCCCAGCCCCGCTCACTTCTCCCCTACCCCCCCCCCCCCCCCCGGCATTTTGTCGTGCTCATGCCTTGTTCGCCCCATAATCCCTCTAGCTTGCAGCACTCCCCCACCTCTCTCTCCTCCCCCCTCTCTTACCTACATAGCCTCTTGTTACAGCAGCCCTTTTGCCCACTTCAGCAATTGTTTCTTGCTGTGGTTGTCCCACCTGATGACGGACGCTTTTGTTGCGCCCGAAACGTCGTGATTTAATTTATTTTATTTTATACCTACGTGACTTTACTGTGTGGATATTCACCATTGACCCTTACCTGCAGTAGCGGGCATGTGTCAACAGGGGGTGGTAGACAGGCTAGGTGGGATGAGTCGGGCCCTTGGGCCACCAGGGACCCCAGACCCCAAGAGGGGGGCTGGGGGGATGCCGTCATGTTCCAGGGCCCCCGAGAGAGTTCCAGAAGGAAGGTGTGGCTAGGGGCGGAGAGACTCTGGAGCGAGTATAAAAGCCTGACCCCTGAACGGGTCTGGCAGTCCTCGTCTACCTGAAGACCTGAAAACCTGAAGAGCCACCCTGAAGAGAAGAGCCCAGTGGGCAGAACCCAAACCCCTGGCTATGGTCGGGTTCAGAACAGTATAGGGTTAGCGCTATAACCAGAGTGAGGGCACATTAGTCCGGAGGGGCTACCTCCTAAGGATATTGGGTGCAAGGGGCCGTTACCCATTTGTGTTATGTACCCATAGTTTGTATTGGACCCACTACAGATTGACAAACTCGTTTTTTTAGAACTGCTTCTTGTTGTGTGTAGTTTGTTGTCCTTCCCTCTGGCACCTCTGATTAGCACGGTTGGCTACGTATGGTACGAATAAGTTCACCATACGTTCATACTACACGATACAATACTATACACTACACTACACACTATACATGACTATACACTACCCTATACACTACACATTACACTATACACTACACTACTATACACTGCACTATACACTACACACACACTACACTATAGACTACTATACACTACAATACACAACACTACGATACTAAATGGAAAACTCATTTCTTTAGAACTGCTGTTTGTGGGTAGTTTGTTGTCCTTCCCCCTCACCTCTGATTAGCACAGTTTGCTACGTACGGTGCGAAATAAGTTAAACATACATTAATACTACACTATACACTACTATACACTACACTATACACGACACATTACACAATAGACTCTCGGTCAGGAGAATGCTGCCCATGCAGTAGGGAGCGATGTTGCTGCTGTGTGTGGTCCAAATTGAGTGATTTGTTGCAGGGAATTGCTCAGCATTGGAATGTTTTTGCCTAATGCTTGTTACATTTCCTGTGTAATTTGCTATGTGGGAAGTGGTGGCGCAGTGGTTAGCACGCTGCTAATCATCGCACCACCTGTGCTTCCCACTGTTCCAATTTTATGTATTTTACCCGCCTGGCGCTACGCTCATTGTTGCGAGCATTGCTCCTCCACAAAAACAAAGAGCCCCCGTATAGCTTTTAACAGACCGTTGGGGCAAGCGCCATTAGCGAACGCCTATTAAGGCTGACACAGCACACGAGGTGGGTTGGCAGCACCATGCCTGGCAGCCTTTGTCTCCCCAGTGTTGATGTTTCCACACTGGACCAGGTACTCATTTGATGCTGAGTTAACCTAGGAGATGCCCTTGACTGGTTCAGATAATCGTCACTGGTGTGAGAATCGAACTCGGGTCACCGGGTTCGTAGTGCAGCGTGCTAACTGCTACACTGCCGCTCTCACACACACATGCACGCAAGCACACATGCACACACACGCACATACACACAGGCACACAAATACAAAAACACACGGGCACATAAACACAGGGACACGCAGGCACACACAACAACAAAGACATACACACACAGACACATGGACGGAGACCAGCTCTCTCTCACCATTCGCAGGACCTTCTTCCAGTGCTGCCTCCATAGCATGAGGGCGATGATGGCGATGAGGACGACGATGATGACCACCAGGGATGCGACCAGGGCCCCCGTGCCCCCCGATGAAGGGGTCTCCAGGGTACCTGGCTCAAGGGCCCTTCCTCTTGGGGGCCCTGGTGGAGGGGAGAGGAGGGCAGAGCATGCGTTGTCGGTTTTACTTCTGATTCCGTTCACGATGACGTGCGTGCGTGCATGGTGACGTTCGCGAACGTGCATGTGTACGTCATCGTGATCGGAACAGCAAGACATTTTTTTAATTAAATAACTTTAATCGGCACACCGAGTCTTCCCCACAAGGCCATTCGGGAGTAGCGTGTGGCACAGTTGTTGGCACCGGCTACCGTCAAGTTGTGGCGGTCGTGCTGCTATGGTTCTCTGCGCTGCTACTACTACTACGCCTCTAAATAAAATGTACGCCGAGCCGCTCGAGCGTTCCGAGATTCGGCGGTGAACGGGGACGCACGCCCTGTGACTTGTAGATTCCTGGGACACAGGAAAGGGTTAAATAGGTGCTCGCCAGCACAATTTACAATTTATATTCTTACCAGGCAAGGCCCCACTGAGCTGCTACGTAGCTTTTTTTCAGAATTGATCTGGCTATCGCAAATGATAGCTCAACGGAGTGGCTCATTATCATGTGGAAATTTAGAGCAGCCAAATACTCTGAACGCGTGTTTATAAATGTGGAGGGGAAAACCGGAGGACTCGGAGAAAAATCCACGCAATCACGGGGAGAACATGTAAACTCAAAATATACAGCATGCATTGTTACGGTCGGGATCGAACCTACACCCTCCTGTATACCAGGCGAGGGGCTAAACACCCAAACACGGGTCGCTGGGATCCTAGCGTAGGGCGCGAATCAATGCGCCACCTTTTGCGTGCCTCTCTCTCTTTCAATGTGGATTTTTCTACGGGTCCTCCGGTTTTCCCCTCCACATTTAGAATCAACATCACGCGTTTAGAGTATTTGGCTGCTATAAATTTCCACACGATAATGTTAAGCCACTTCGTTGAGCTATCATTTGTGGTGGCCAGGTCACTTCTAAAAATGAGCCGTATAGCTCAGTGGGCCATTATCTGGTAAAATTAAAATTGTTTAACTTAGTAACAGCACTACCCCCAATAATCTGTTGCATGTATGTTGTACTTCTTTTGCACCATACGTAGCCAACCGTGGCTAACCGGGAGGTGCACGGTGGGCGGCGGGCGGGGGACAACTTAAACACAACAGCAAGCAGTTTTTAAAGAAATTAGTTGGACAATCTAGATGACGATTTAAAATAGTCATAGCTCCTAGTGGCTTCCTAATTTCGGAAGGTAATTGTGGGTCATTCGTGGCAATAACTTTGCGGGTGAGTGTGTGATGAGTGCGACCTTGCGATGTGCTCGTTCGGCAAGCGGAAGACACAATGACTGGGCGATTCCCAGAGAAATAAGTTGTCAATCCGCACGGTGTCTTTTTTTTAAGTTGCCGAATTTGTTGCGATTTTACAGGAGCGCGACTTCTGACCCTGGCAGCATCTTGTCTCACCCGCGGCTGTAGCTGCTGGCGGTATAGACGATGACAATGATGATGATGACGACGACGAGGTCGTGGCTGAGCTCATCGAAGTCACCCCCTTCCCCGTGGTCTTGCCGACAGTGCGAGCAGCCGGCCCGGGGAGGCCGCGTTGCCCAGGGATGGCCGACGTCTCGGAGGGGGCCTCTGGGCCTTCCGATTTTCCGTCCGGCCCTGGCTCTGAGTGGAAAACCCGGGGATGGAGGAGGGGGGGGGGATGGGGACGGTGAGGGGAGAGGGTGGGGGGAGGGTGGGGGAGGGTGTTGGGAGGAGGGTTGGGGCACGGGGTGAGCGCTTTCACAGGTGGCCAGGGTCAATCCGCTACTGGATGAACGCCTCCCCACAAGCCTCCTCCCTCTTCGAGTGCATCATCAATTGCTCGCCCGCACCCTCCCACACTCGCCCACCCAGTTACTCACCCAGTCACTCACCAACCCAGTCACTCACTCAGTCATTCACCCACCTACCTCGTTACTCACCCAGTAACCCACTCACTCACCCACTACCCTCTCAATCACATACTCACTCACCCACTCACTCACCCACTCACTCACCAACCCATTCACTCACTCACCCACCCAGTTACTGACCCACTCACTCAACAAGTTACTCACCCACTCACTCACCAACCCAATCACTCACTCACCTATCCACTCATATACCCACCCAGTCACTCCCCCATACATTCGACTGTCCAGTCAATCACCGACTCAACAACTCACGTAACCACTCGCTCAATAATTGTTTTTTTACCCTTTTATCTGGCAACGAAACTGGACAGTGCATACATTATCAGAGTTGTGTATTTTGTTTGCATTCCGACCGCAGGTATTGTGGTCAATGCAAATGTAGAGGTGTAATTGTGTATGGGAGCGGATGGCAAACAAACACAAGGGGCGTGGTTAGGGCCGTACACATAGGAGGTGGCCACACCGACGTCCGCACCTGCATCCCCCACGGGCCCCTCCCGGGGGGGCCGCGGACTATAAGAGGGGGTGAGCCGGAGGGCTCGAGGTCGAGGTATCAGCTTTAACCAGCGAAGACGGAAGACCAGCTAGCATAGGCCCCGGAGCTCCCCTGGCTCGCTGTCCTTATCAAGGCCGACCAGGGCAAGCCGGTGGCGTGGCCACGAGAGCCCAGACTGACGAGCAGGTCTGGGAACTCAGGGGGTCGGATCCCAGCTTGACCAGGGCTGGGACAGGTAGCCTCCCCTAGCTCCCTAGTGGAGGACTTGGGCTTAGGTTAGCGGGGCTTAGATGTTGTGTCTCCCTGTTAGCCGAGTAAGGGGACGTTACCCCTTAGGTCCTGTGTATACTCGCTAACTGTATACAAGTTGTGTTAATAAATAAGTGTGCCTCCGATCCCGTCGTCAAGCCTCCTGAGTAATTACTACATCTGGTGTCAGAAGTAAAACGTCCAAAGATGGACACACGAGGGACGACACGTACCAGGGAGTCGGAGAGGGAGGACACCGCGGCCGAATCACCACCAGAGATGGCCGAGGTCGGATCGGAGCAGCCGGGGCCGAGTACACCCGCGCCGCTACGACAGGAGGGGGGGGATGCGTCGGCCGAGGGACTTCGGCTGGCTCACTCCCGCCTGGCGGAGCTGCTCTACGCCGCGGCCGCCGTGTTGGAGGACATCACGCGGCTGGGAGCTGGAGGGGCTGCGCGGGAAGACGGCAGCAGCCGACGCACGCCGGCATTTCCCGCCACCCCGACGCGGCTCGCGGTTAAATTTCCCGCCATCACTACAGTGCGAGCAGAGGGCGGGGCCGGCCTGCGTCAGGTGACTGCTGAGGGCCAAGTACGAGCCGTGACATCATCAACGCCGGCCAGCGCGTCAACAACGGAGCGACCGGCGATGCCATGCTCACAGCCCGCCCACACTGTAACGTCGGCTGGGAACGAGGGAGCGAGATCCGCAGCCACGGACGTCGCCTTACAACAGCGACTGCCGCCTCTCAAGGAGTTCGTGGGAGCGGATGGAGATTGGGGCGGCTTCAAAAGACGGTTCATCGCTCATCAAGAGATGGCGAACTGGACGGACGCCGAGGCACTATGCGCGCTGCCGGCGATGCTGGACGACGACGCCCTGGCTACCCTCACCTCGGCGCCTAAGGAAAAGCGCGCCACGCTGCACCTGGCGCTGCAGCTGCTGTCAGCCGTCTATGGGCCGCCTTCGGACTGCAGGCAGCTGTTCCACGATCGGCATCGGGGCGCCAACGAATCGCCCCTGGCCTTCCGAACGGCTCTCCTGGCCCTGGCAAAGGCAGCTTTCCCGCGGATGGACGAGGAGGGAGTGGACGCCATGGTAGCTGAAAAGCTGCTGCTACTCGCCGATGAGCTGGACATCGCCGTCTTGGCTCAAGACGACGGGGAGATGTCGTCCCTGCTGGTCGCGCGCCACATCCACAGGGGTTTGCGGTCCCTGCGTCGCAAGGCTGCCAAGGGGGTGGCCGGCCATGCCATGGCGGCCACCACCCTCCCATCAGAGGAGGTCTGCGGGGTGGAGCGGCGGGGGGAATGGAGATCGGCGGCACCGCAGGCTCGGAATGGACCGAGCCGCCAGGAGCAGCCCAGGCCATCTGGGGCGCTCACACGCTGCTACAACTGTGGCCTGCAAGGCCACGTTGCGTCAGGATGCCGGGCTCCCCGTCAGCGCGGAGCGACACCTCGTCAGGACGCCACGCCGTCTCCACCCAAGCTCCAGCAGAGAAATACGGCGAGTCGTGGCACCTCACACGTTTGGCCCATGCACACATCCGACACACACTCACGCGCTCACCTGAACAGGGTTCGAAAATCGCCGCCCATCACGCGCGATTGTTCTGAAATGCGGCGAGCGCTCCAACCGGCTCAGTGGTCGGAGCTCGCCCATCGTGTCGTTGCTGCGTCGGCGGGATCATCGGTTGTGGTCGGTCATATTGATGGGGTAGAGGTGCGGATTTTAATTGACACAGGGGCATCGGCGACCATTATATCTGATTTGATTTTTAACATCCTTCCCGTTCAAAGTCGTCCCTTGCTCCCTGTTGACGTACCATGCTATGCTGCTAACGGGGGCTCGCTGGGCATTATTGGGCAAATCCGCGCCAAAATTTGCATTGGAGACATTAAATTATCCGGGCCTGTTTTGGTTTCCTCCTCACTCGCGGTTCCGTGCCTGTTGGGGACGGATTTCTTGGCCAAAATGCCCATCCGTATCTTGATTGACCAGGGGTGCATCGAGCTCCCATCGGGCCGACGTGTTACATTTTTGTCTTCCCCCACCACGGAGCGTCGGGCGTTTGCCACCGTGCAGGCGCTCGTGACAAAAACTGTGCGCGTACCCCCGGGGGCTCAGATGCTCGTCCCTCTTAGGTTGCGTCGGCCGTTTGCTGAAGGGGTTGCGGATCGGGGGGTCTTGTTGGGACCATCTCGAGCCGGGGTCAATGGACCCGATTTGCTAGCGGCTCAGACCATGGTGAAAGGGGATGGGGACCCCTTCATTGCAGTCCTTAATGTAGGATCGCGAACGGCCGTGGTTCCTCAAGGGACCGTGCTTGCACACGCAACGCCGGCGCCCTATGAGGAACCACTCGTGGGTCAGGTAACCACCGATCCTCCGTCGCGACCGCATTCGGACTGTGATGACGGATGGCTGGATGCACTTTGCGCGGGATCTGTGGATCTGTCCGACACGCAGCGTGCGCAGCTGCGAGTTCTCCTCAAAGAATTTGCCGACGTTTTTAGTAAACACAAATTTGATATTGGTTGTACTAAATTGCTGCGACACCATATTGACACGGGTGACAGCGCGCCAATCCGCCAAAATCCCTTTCGGCTCAGTCCCGCCGAAAAGGATCATGTCAAATCGGCTGTTGATGACATGCTAGCCGCCGATATCATTTCCCCTTCCAACAGCCCGTGGGGCGCACCGATCGTTTTGGTGAAAAAACACGACGGCTCACTGCGGTTTTGTGTCGACTTTCGGCGATTGAACAAAATTTCTGTGGCAGATGCGTACCCGCTTCCTCGAATGGATGAGTCGCTCGATGCCTTGGCGGGGGCGCGATTCTTTTCCACCCTCGATTTACTATCTGGATTCTGGCAGCTTCCTCTGGATGACGAATCAAAACCTAAAACTGCTTTTCGGACACCGCAAGGTCTCTTCCAATTTAACCGCTTGCCGATGGGCTTACATTCTGCGCCGGCAACTTTTCAGCGGTTAATGGAACTGGTCTTGGCAGGCTTGCAATGGGATTCGTGTTTAATTTACTTGGACGATGTCATCGTCTTTAGCAAATCCTTCGAGGAACACCTCCAGAGGCTGCGTGCTGTTTTTCTCAAAATGCGGGCTGCCAATTTAAAATTTAAACCGCAGAAGTGCCATTTGCTCCGCGAATCGGTGCGGTATTTGGGTCACATTGTTGGGCGCTCGGGGATATCCACTGATCCCGCCAAAACGGAATGCGTCAGCTCCTGGCCGACTCCCACCTCGGTGGGAGAGGTCAGGAGTTTCATTGGGTTCGCGTCGTACTATCGACGGTTTGTGGCTGACTTCGCTACGATCGCGAAACCATTGCATGCCTTGACGTCCAAGGGAGTCAGGTTTCATTGGGGGCTGGAGGAGGAGGCTGCTTTTCACGCCCTCCGGAATGCCCTGGTGGGGGCTCCGCCGTTGAATTACCCCGACTTCTCACAACCCTTCTTGCTCGATACAGATGCAAGTAACACGGGCATCGGGGGCGTGCTGTCCCAACTCATTGGGGGCGTAGAGCATGTGGTGGCTTACGGTAGTCGGGTACTGTCTCCAGCGGAACAACGGTACTGCGTTACCCGTCGGGAATTATTGGCAATTGTTTATTTCATTCAGCAGTACCGCCCATATCTGTACGGTCGGCGTTTCACCGTCCGTACAGATCATGCGGCCCTACAGTACGCTCTGCGGGTTCAACAACCATCGGGCCAGTTATCTCGGTGGTTGGAGATTCTCCAGGACTACGACTTTGTCACCACATATCGTAAGGGCGTCCGCCACACGAACGCTGACGCCCTGTCACGGTTGCCACCCACTTCGGAGTGCGCTTGCCTCCTGGGTTCGGGGCGTTGTAGGCCCCCGAACGTCACCACCGATTCGGTCCTCGTGGCCGCCGCCGATGCGCCTTCGGCTTCGGGTCCTATCGAGCAAGAAGGGAGGGATTCGTTGCTGGGGTTGTCGGTCGCGGAATGGGGACGCCTCCAAATGGAGGACACCTCCCTCCTCGCTCTGCGCCGTCGCGCAGGGGGGGTTGGGCAGGGGGTGGCGAACATTGACTCGTGGGGGTTGTTCCAGGGTCTTTTAATGCACTGGGACGGAAAAACCCGCCGCCAGCAGCTCGTGGTGCCTGCAGCATTGAGGGGTAAGGTGGTATGGGCTGTTCATGAGCGGCTTCTGCACTTGGGGGTTCACAAGACCTTTGCCAGGCTCCAGCTCGATTTCTTCTGGCCGGGCATGGCAAAGGACGTGGGGGATCTCCTGGGGTCGTGCACGCAATGCGCGCAGCGAAAGCCACCAGCTAGGGGGTCCAACCCTCCGCTGCAGTCCATAAAGGTTTCCCGGGTTAACGAGCTCGTTGCGCTAGACATACTCGGCCCATTTCCCGCTACACCCAGGGGGAATAGGTATTTATTGACAGGGGTCGAATACTTCACGAGATGGCCTATGGCCTGGCCCCTGGCCAACCAGTCGGCAGCAGCCATCGCGGAGGCCTTTGTCCAGGGCTATGTCCTCGACAAAGGTGCTCCGGAACGGCTGCTTACTGACCAGGGTAAGAATTTTTCGGGAAAACTCCTCCGCGAGGTGTGCGACCTCTTGGGTACGGAGAAAATTCGGACCTCCCCGTATCACCCTCAAACTGACGGGATGGTGGAACGGCTGCATCGGACCATCACGTCTATGCTGTCCCAACAGGTGTCCGAATCCCAGACAGATTGGGACCTTCGCATAGCCGGTGTGTTGCAGGCCTACAGGATGGCTCCCCATGCGGCCACCGGATTTTCCCCTTTCTTTTTAATGTATGGCCGCGAGGCTAACCCCCCTGTGACGACCCAGCTGAAGCTCTCGGCGCCTCAGGCGAAGTCTACCTTGTCCGAACACGTTAAATTTAACATCAGCAAATTGTCTGAGGCGCGGGAAGCGGCCGTGCAAAATTCTGAACTCCGCCAGAAGGCGAACGAGAGGCTTCGGCTGGGGCGGGTACATGTGTTCAAATGGAAACCAGGGGACAGGGCATGGTTGCACTGTCCCCAGGTGCCACTGGCAACCTCGTCAAAGTTGGTACGGCCGTGGCGGGGGCCAGTGGAGGTCGTACAGGTCTTACGGCCGCAATGTGTTCGCGTCAAATGGGGGAGGCGTCGGTGGTACGTGCACCCCTCAAGGTTGAAACCGTTCATTGCGCCGGCCCGTGGTTCACACACACACACGCATGGCCAAACGTGTGAGGGGTCCGCCGACTCCCCGACGTCGCTGCTCTCGCCTAACATGACGTCAACTGTTCCATCTCCAGGTGCAACAGGAGTGACGGGTCCACGCCCGCCAACCCCTCCCGGAGGGGTCGGGGGTCACTCGGCAGCGACGCCAGACTCTCTTGCACCCGGACCGTCACCAACCACCACTGAGCGTGCCGGGTCGAGCCCTTGTGACGGGCCCGCCGCGAGAACGCGCGCCAAAATGCGCAGACTATTGTGAGGTCGGCCGTTGGGGGGCCCTTGCGGACAGTGGGGGAGGGGCATCCGGAGCGCGTGTATATATGTTGGGTTTGCGGAATGGGGTATTTATTCGGGAGGGTGCGCCGGGTTATTTTTTTCTCTTTCTTCTTCTACCTGTTTCCTGTTGTTGTTGTTGTTATGACTGTTATTGTTCTTGTTAAATTTACGCGAGGCACACACGGTTTTGGGGAGGCATGCACCTTTATTCTGATTTTGTTGCAGCCGGGGACGGCTGCGAGCTGTACAGGGGGGGGTGATGTAGAGGTGTAATTGTGTATGGGAGCGGATGGCAAACAAACACAAGGGGCGTGGTTAGGGCCGTACACATAGGAGGTGGCCACACCGACGTCCGCACCTGCATCCCCCACGGGCCCCTCCCGGGGGGGCCGCGGACTATAAGAGGGGGTGAGCCGGAGGGCTCGAGGTCGAGGTATCAGCTTTAACCAGCGAAGACGGAAGACCAGCTAGCATAGGCCCCGGAGCTCCCCTGGCTCGCTGTCCTTATCAGGGCCGACCAGGGCAAGCCGGTGGCGTGGCCCCGAGAGCCCAGACTGACGAGCAGGTCTGGGAACTCAGGGGGTCGGATCCCAGCTTGACCAGGGCTGGGACAGGTAGCCTCCCCTAGCTCCCTAGTGGAGGACTTGGGCTTAGGTTAGCGGGGCTTAGATGTTGTGTCTCCCTGTTAGCCGAGTAAGGGGACGTTACCCCTTAGGTCCTGTGTATACTCGCTAACTGTATACAAGTTGTGTTAATAAATAAGTGTGCCTCCGATCCCGTCGTCAAGCCTCCTGAGTAATTACTACACAAACATGACTCTTTGTAAAAAAAGGTGTCAGTTTCGTTGCCAGATAAAAGGGTAAAAAAAACAACGATCATATTTTGCTACTGGCAAAGGAGGTTCCAATGGTAAACCACTCACATTCACTTATCCCACCCAGTCACCCACACACCTATCCACTCACCCACTCACTCGCCTACCCAGTCACTCGCCCACTAATCTATCCACTCACTCACCCTCCCAGTCACTCACCCACTTTCCCACCCATTTACTCACCCATCCAGTCACTTACCCACTCATTAATTTACCCACACAGTAACTCATCCACTCACACACTTATTCACCCACTCACTCAATCACTCAATCACTCACCCACCCAGTCATTTGCCCACTCACTCACCCTCTCATCTATCCACTTACTCAAGAACAACCGAAATTCGCCACTAAGTGGCGGTGACGTCACCACAACGTTTGTGCCAGGCTATTTGCACGTTGAGGCACGGGGAAGTGTCGAATGCCCGCTAACACGAGGTCACGGAGTAGACCCAGATGCCAAGGGTCGACTGACTAAGATGACTGGCTGATGCATCACCTGTGCCCCCTACTGTGCCAACTTGCCGTGCTTTAGCTACCCGGTGCTACACTCGTTGTTGTGAGCATCGCTCCTCCGCCCTCCGTTGTTGTTGGAGGGAGACTGCCTCCAACTGCCCAGTAGCGTCCTTCACTAGCCTCCTCCATAGAGGCTGATCTTGACACCACTGGTACCTGTTTTCGGCAAGTCCACTCAGGTCCACTTCCTCCTGTGCCACATCACTTCATCTCTTCTCTAGCCCGTGCCGTGCCCGTTAAGCCTCCTCGATCCGGCCAAACTAAAGCTGTTTAGGCATGCAGTGATTTGGCATGCGGGCTACATGACCCAGCCAATGCAGCATTGCCTGCCGGAGGAGCTCACCGATGGGACTTTGACCAGATCTTTCAAGGATTTGTGAGCTCCTCACACAATCCAGCCTGGTTAAACCCAGGATGGATCGTAGGCAGGTCAGCCTAAATGTTTCTAACCGGCAAAGATGTTCAGTTTGGGGGGTCCACGTTTCACAAGCATAGAGAATGAAAGGAATGACTGTGGACGAGAAGTCCAGGTAGCTTCCACACAGCGTTACACAACTGATGAAAATATAATGCCGCTCGACTGATTCGGAGTGAGACCTCTGCTAGATTTGAAGCTTTCGTGACTGCAAGGATTCATATTCTTAGGTTTTTTCGGTAAAGTCATGTAGGTAAAAAATAAAAATTAATAAAAGTAAAATAAAATAAAAATCACGACGTTTCGGAGGCGACACAAGCATCTTCAGGTGGAACTGTCACAGCCCGACAGCAGTATCAAGTAAATGAGAGATTACAGGAGATACCACTCCGTATATATAATGGTTGAGGGGGGGGGGGCCAAGAATGGCCCACTTTTTATTATTATGGTAAGGTGCGGCTTGAGACTATGAATAGACTGCATAACAAAAAACTGAGCCTTTATTATGGAGAGGTTCGGTTTGTGACTACACCTAGCCTACATAACAAAAGTGTGAAAAAAGAAAGCTAAACCTGGTAGAAAGCTAAACCTGGTTAAACAAAACTGGCTGTCCATCAGTAACCTGCAATAGTTTTCTGTCAAATAAGATGGTCCAAATAAGTGTAGTTTAATCTTTTTTTTTGCATGGTTAATCACATCTTTCCAATGATTAAAGGTGCGGCTTGAGACTATGAATAGACTGCAAAACAAAAGACTGAGCCTTTATTATGGAGAGGTTCGGTTTGTGACTACGCCTAGCCTACATAACAAAAGTGTGAAAAAAGAAAGCTAAACCTGGTAGAAAGCTAAACCTGGTTAAACAAAACTGGCTGTCCATCAGTAACCTGCAATAGTTTTCTGTCAAATAAGATGGTCCAAATAAGTGTAGTTAAATCTTTTTTGCATGGTTAATCACATCTTTCCAATGATTACTCAGTTTTTAACCATCATCGCGGTTGAAATTATGTCTGTGTTTGTGGTTACAAACTGAGTAATCATTAGAAAGATGTGATTAACTATGCAAAAAAGATTTAACTACACTTATTTGGACCATCTTATTTGACAGACAACTATTATAGGTTACTGATAGACAGCCAGTTTTGTTTTACCATGTTTTAGCTTTCTACAAGGTTTAGCTTTCTTTTTT
The DNA here is from genome assembly GCF_964198595.1 of Lampetra fluviatilis. NCBI lineage: Eukaryota > Metazoa > Chordata > Hyperoartia > Petromyzontiformes > Petromyzontidae > Lampetra > Lampetra fluviatilis. Next base: position 6,034,827 of record NC_136342.1, on the reverse strand, counting down.
CACACTTTTGTTATGTAGGCTAGGCGTAGTCACAAACCGAACCTCTCCATAATAAAGGCTCAGTCTTTTGTTATGCAGTCTATTCATAGTCTCAAGCCGCACCTTTAATCATTGGAAAAATGTGATTAACCATGCAAAAAAAAAATTTAACTACACTTATTTGGACCATCTTATTTGACAGCAAACTATTGCAGGTTACTGATGGACAGCCAGTTTTGTTTTACCAGGTTTAGCTTTCTACCAGGTTTAGCTTTCTTTTTTCACACTTTTGTTATTTAGGCTAGGCGTAGTCACAAACCGAACCTCTCCATAATAAAAGCTCAGTCTTTTGTTATGCAGTCTATTCATAGTCTTAAGCCGCACCTTACCATAATAATAAAAAGTGGGTCATTCTTGGCCCTTCCCCCACCCCCTCAACCATTATATATACGGAGTGGTATCTCCCGTAATCTCTCATTTACTTGATACAGCTGTCGGGCTGTGACGGTTCCACCTGAAGACGGAAGCTTGTGTTGCCTCCGAAACGTCGTGATTTTTATTTTATTTTACTTTTATTAATTTTTTACCTACGTGACTTTACCGGAAAAACCTAAGAATATGAGACCTCTGCTGTCAAACTGGAGCCAGTCATGAGCAAACTGCCCAGGTATGGGAAACTCTCCACTCTCTCAAATTTCGATTTAAAGCTTTCGTGACTGCAGGGATTCATCTTCTTGGTTCTTTCGGTAAAGTCACGTAGAAGGGAAGAAATAAAATAATAAAAATAAAACATAATAAAATAATTATCACGACGTTTCGGCCACAACGCAAGCAGCCGTCCTCAGGTGGAGAACATGTCCGTCAAGTAGACAGAGTCTGAATGGCACGCTCCAGGCTTGGAGCGACTATTTATGCTGGGATGGAGGAGCGACGAGCGTCTTGACAAAATAATTTGCATATCAAGAGGAATATAGCATATTTATGGGAAATGCAGATATGCGATTAGCACTACTTGTGAAATGCGTAGGAGGTTTGGCGAGGGGTTTAAAGTCATTATGCCCATGCATTATGCAGGATTAGCAGAATCAAAGGGAGGGAGTAAGGTCAGAATTAATAAAGGGAAGGAATGTTAATAATATGGTGTCGCAGCAACTAATATGCTTATTGACTATACCTTGTCATATTACACTATGTTTTATTCTACCCACTCAACTGTATAGCACACTGCTATATATTCACTATAAAATTACGATACTATATATTACCTTATGCATTGTATTAAACATTACACTTTAATACTATTTATTATTATATAATATGTTATACACTATACCATAAACCGTCGCGTGAAAGGTACTAGGAGGAAGCAACGAAATATGTCAATGGGAGAATGGTGGTAGGAAGCTTGCAGCGGAGCAAAGAATCCATTCCCTGCGGAGTGCATATCAAGAGGAATTTAGCATGTTTATGGGAAATGCAGATATGCGATTAGGAGGATTGGCGAGGGGTTTAAAGTCATTATGCCCATGCATTATGCAGGATTAGCAGTATCAAAGGGAGGGAGTATGGTTAAAATTAATAAAGGGAAAGAATGTTAATAATATGGCGCCGCAGCAACTAATATGTTTTTAGACTATACATTGTAATATTACACTATGTATTATTCTACCCACCCAACTGTATACCACACTGCTGTATATTCACCATTCAATTATGATACTATATATTACCTTATACATTGTATTAAACATTACACTTTAATACTATTTATTATTATACAATATGCTATACACTATACCACTGACCGTCGCGGGAAAGGCACCAAGAGGAAGCAACGAAATATGTCAATGGGAGTGGTGGCAGGAAGCCCGCAGCGGAGCAAAGAACCCACTCCCCGCGGAGAATGCAGGATATATAGTCAATGTCAGCGAGTGGAACGCGGTCCGAAAGTCACCGCAAACGTGGGCACAATCAGTTATGATCCGGAATGGTTTATTACGTCCTTCCAATGATTGCTAAGGCAGAATCCATCTTCTCGGTTGAAATTGTCTCTGTGTTTGTATATGTGGATCGCCTCATGAACGAATCTCTCATGGTAGCCAGATGGCTTGCAGAGAACCTCTGTCTTGGAGAAGTCAATATCATGTGAACCCACTGAATTGTAACAGTGATCTGCCACGGCTGAGGTGTTTGTCCTACCGTGTTTCAAGTCTGCTTTATGTTCACGGATGCGGTCCGAGACATGTCGTCGTTTGGTTTCTCCAATGTAACTGCTACCACAGAGGCAACTTAGTTTGTAGACGCCAGGGTACTGTATGTCTGGAACCACATCTTTTACAGATGGGACCAGATCACGGATTTTATGTACTGTGTTGAATCGGACCTGGATCTTGTGTTTAATCAGGATTTTGGAGATATTTTTTGTGACCCCAGCAATGTAGGGTAAGGTGATGGTCTTGAGAGGCTCCTCAACAGGATCCTTCTTGATGGTTGGAGTGATGGCTTTGCGGATTGTGTAGTCGGAGTAACCATTAGCCTTAAGAGCTTGGTGTACGTGTTTGAGTTCACTGGCAATGTGTTCCTGGTCGGAAAAGCATTGGGCTCTATGGTATAGAGTCTTGATGAGGGAATTCTTCTGGGATGGATGGTGGTGGGAATCCGGTTTTAGGTAAGCATCCGTATGGGTGGCTTTCCTGTAGACAGAATAGCTCATTGAACCATCAGGTCTCCTTTTAATTAGGACATCCAAAAAGGGTAGCTTGCCATCTTTTTCGACTTCCATGGTGAATCTGATGGCTGGGTGTATGGAATTGATGTGATCGAGAAATTGGTCTAGAGCAGGCCGGCCATGTGGCCAGATGACAAAAATGTCATCTACGTACCTCTTCCATAAGGTCGGGCGTAGATTGGCAGACTGGATGGCGTCAGTCTCAAATTTCTCCATGAAGACGTTGGCTACAACTGGAGATAAGGGGGAGCCCATTGGGGTGCCCTCAGTTTGCTTGTAGAAAGTTCCAATCCAGGTGAAGTATGTATTGGTTAAGCAGTGTCTCACCAGGGGGGACACTGCTTAACCAATACATACTTCACGGATGCTTATCTAAAACCGGATTCCCACCACCATCCATCCCAGAAGAATTCCCTCATCAAGACTCTATACCATAGAGCCCAATGCATTTCCGACCAGGAACACATTGCCAGTGAACTAAAACACGTACGCCAAGCTCTTAAGGCTAATGGTTACTCCGACTACACAATCCGCAAAGCCATCACTCCAGCCATCAAGAAGGATCCTGTTGAGGAGCCTCTCAAGACCATCACCTTACCTTTAATTGCTGGGGTCACAAAAAAGATCTCCAAAATCCTGATTAAACACAAGATCCAGGTCCGATTCAACACAGTACATAAAATCCGTGATCTGGTCCCGTCTGTAAAAGATGTGGTTCCAGACATACAGTACCCTGGCGTCTACAAACTAAGTTGCCTTTGTGGTAGCAGTTACATTGGAGAAACCAAACGACATGTCTAGGACCGCATCCGTGAACATAAAGCAGACTTGAAACACGGTAGGACAAACACCTCAGCCGTGGCAGATTACTGTTACAATTCAGTGGGTTCACATGATATTGACTTCTCCAAGACAGAGGTTCTCTGCAAGCCATCTGGCTACCATGAGAGATTCGTTCAGGAGGCGATCCACATATACAAACACAGAGACAATTTCAACCGAGAAGATGGATTCCGGCTTAGCAATCATTGGAAGGACGTAATAAACCATTTCGGATCATAACTGATTGTGTCCACGTTTACGGTGACTATCGGACCGCGTTCCACTTGCTGACATTGACTATATATCCTGTATTCTCCGCGGGGAGTGGGTTCTTTGCTCCGCTGCGGGCTTCCTGCCACCACTCCCATTGACATATTTCGTTGCTTCCTCTTGGTGCCTTTCACGCGACGGTCAGTGGTATAGCGTATAACATATTGTATAATAATAAATAGTATTAAAGTATTGTAATTGTATGGTGAAAATACAGCAGTGTGGTATACAGTTGGGTGGGTAGAATAATACATAGTGTAATATTACAATGTATAGTCTAAAAACATATTAGTTGCTGCGGTGCCATATTATTAACATTCTTTCCCTTTATTAATTCTAACCTTACTCCCTCCCTTTGATACTGCTAATCCTGCATAATGCATGGGCATAATGACTTTAAACCCCTCGCCAATCCTCCTAATCGCATATCTGCATTTCCCATAAATATGCTAAATTCCTCTTGATATGCACTCCGCAGGGAATGGATTCTTTGCTCCGCTGCAAGCTTCCTACCACCATTCTCCCATTGACATATTTCGTTGCTTCCTCTTAGTACCTTTCACGCGACGGTTTATGGTATAGTGTATGACATATTATATAATAATAAATAGTATTAAAGTGTAATGTTTAATACAATGTATAAGGTAATATATAGTATCGTAATTTTATAGTGAATATATAGCAGTGTGCTATACAGTTGAGTGGGTAGAATAAAACAGAGTGTAATATGACAAGGTATAGTCAATAAGCAAATTAGTTGCTGCGACACCATATTATTAACATTCCTTCCCTTTATTAATTCTGACCTTACTCCCTCCCTTTGATTCTGCTAATCCATGCATAATGCATGGGCATAATGACTTTAAACCCCTCGCCAAACATCCTATGCATTTCACAAGTAGTGCTAATCGCATATCTGCATTTCCCATAAATATGCTAAATTACTCTTGATATGCAAATTATTTTGTCAAGACGCTCTTCGCTCCTCCATCCCAGCATAAATAGTCGCTCCAAGCATGGAGCGTGCCATTCAGACTCTGTCTACTTGACGGACCTGTTCTCCACCTGAGGACGGCTGCTTGTGTTGTGGCCGAAACGTCGTGAGAATTATTTTATGATGTTTTATTTTTATTATTTTATTACTTCCCTTCTACGTGACTTTACCGAAAGAATCAAGAAGATGAATCTCCACTCTCTCCTCAACTACTCCATCACCAATTGGGAGTTGTGGAAGTGGAGTGTCCGATGGTACAAAATAACCAGGCAGGTGCTTAGTTTTGGTGGGGCTGATGGTAAGGCCCCACTTATTAGTGGCAAGCTCCAGGTTCAGCAGCAGCGCCTCCAACTCCTCCTCTGAGTGAACAGCAATTACCAGATCATCGGCATACGTAACATGGTTGAGCAATAGGGAGCCATCCCTTGACCGCATCTGGGCATCGATCAGCCTCCCATTGTATCTGTACCAGATGGAAATTCCTCCGGTACACCTATTGAAGGCTTCATGAACTATGTAGTCGAAATAGATGTTAAATAATGTGGGAGCCAAAGGACATCCCTGTCGCACTCCAAGGTGTACAAGGAATGGCTCCAACTCCCAGCCAACGTAGTTTTACCCAGACCCGCTCACCATCATGAAGGTCCTTAATGATCGTGAGCAGAGGGTCAGGGACTCTGAAAGCACGAAGAACCCAGAGCCCAATCCTACTGATGGAATCATAGGCCTTGACCAGCTCAATAAAGCAAAGATGTAGGTCTTGTTGGAATTCCCTACACCTGTGCTGTAGCAGACAGACAGAAAATATGGCATCTGTGCAGTACCGCCCTTTCCTGAAACCGCATTGGAGCTCCGCAATCCTCTCCTCACCGTGCCTAGCAAGGCCATGTTGAATAATCCTTGCCAGGACCTTTCCCGGCACACTGATAAGTGAGATGTCACTGTAGTTGTTACAGTCTGTGCGGTACTTCCAATCCTGTGGAACCCATCGAGTGGTGTAGACTGTTGTTATGATGTCATGTAGGGCTGTCTGTGCACAAACGCCACCTTCCCTCAGCATTTCGCTGAGGAGATCATCTCTGCCCGATGCCTTTCCTGGTCTCAGACTCCGGATTGCTTTCAGCACTTCCTCAAAAGATGGCACTTCATCCAGCCACTCACAGGGGGTGACTTCTTCCAATATTTGAGGCACGGCAGCCTCGGCAGGGTCATCTCCACTTTGTCGCACGTTTTTTTCCTGACTGAGGGATTTTCCCTCCCCCAGGACCTCACAAAAATGCTCAGAACATCTGCAAACCTGTTCCTGGAGGTCAGAGATTGGATCTCCGTTCTTTCCCCTAATGATGGTAATAGGTATGGTGCTGCAGGTTACTTTTTTGATGGAATTAAAGAGCAATTTCTGATCGCGGGCCATTGAGGCAGACTCAATCTCCTCAGCAACCCGCGACCACCACCCATCCTTGCAGTGCCTCATGGCTCTCCGAACCTCCAAGTGAAGGCTGCAGCAAGCCTCCTCATTCTCCAACATGGGATGCTGTAGCTGATGAGAGTGGGCCTGTCGCTTTTTCTCAGCCAGCCTGAACACCTCCTCTGTCAGCTAGGGTCTCTGGGGAGGTCCGGACCATGTAGCCAAAACAGCCATTGCAGCTGCATGAGCCACAGTCCTAAAACTCTCCCATTTCCCCTCGAAATCAGGAGGAGTGGGGAACGATGCCAACCCCAGCAGTAAGCGATGATGAAATTCTCGCTTGCAACTTTCATCAGCTAGCTGAGACCATGCCACTATGTGTTTGAATGGGGTCCTGGATGTGCATCCACCACCAGAGTGGAATAATGGCAGGCGCATGTTACAGATGACAATTCGATTGTCATTGGGCAGTTCAGCTCCACGGTAAGTCTTGGTGTTAAGGACATGGGCCCGCATCCACTGTTCCATCACTATATAGTTCAGCAGATGTTCTTGCTTAGACTAGGCATGCATCCATGATGTTGTGTGGATGCGCCAATGCCGGAACAGCATGTTGGTAATTAGAAGCCCATAGGCTGCACAAACATCTGCCATTGTTGTTGAGCTGATCTGGCCCATGCCTTCCAATCACTCCAGACCAGGTGCCAGCATCATGACCAACTCGGGCATTGAAGTCACCCAACAAGATGCCTCTATCCCGAGGGACCACTTTAGCTAGCACCTGTGACAGGAGGTCATAGAAGGCATCTGACTCATCGGCCTTGCCTGCATCCCTCCACGGATGTTCGTCTTCGATGTATGCATAAGTGACCACGACCACCACTCCTTGCCTCTGGTTAATGGGAAGGCGAGCCCAAAGTAGCCTGTGGCTTACAGCTTCCCACACCTCACCGCCATGCTCCCACGCCCCCTTCATTATTTGGTTCAGAAGAAGAGCTACTCCCTGTTGTTTGGCAGTCTCCTGCCCCGAGTAGAGGACTGTCCATCCCTCATGGTGGCAGGAGCCAGAGCCTGTCCACCAGACCTCCTGAGTACCACAGAGATCCAGGCGGTACTGGTCCAGCTCTCGACAGAGGAGTGGCAGCCTGTCCTCCGCAGTGAGCATTCGAACATTCCACGTGGCCACACGTAGTGTTTTTTTGTTGTTTCTGGAGGAGCCCCAATTCAGTCTCCTGGCTCCGCCAAATGGGGTTTGGCCAGGAGATGTCATAGATGCCTGTCCCCCCGGGGCCTCCGACACAAGCTTATTAATTACATTTTTCAGTCACAGTTTTGTGGTAATTAACTGAAGGTGGAGGGGTTACAAGCCCCTCGCACCCATCCAGAGCCCCCATTTGACCACTGTGGTGGCTAAAAATGCGAAATGGCCAATCACCCACTCACCAACCCATCCACCCACCCAGTTACTCACCCACTCACCCAGTTACTCACCTACTCACTCATCAACCCAATCACTCACTTATATATCTGCTAATTTACCCACCCAGTCACTCACCCATTCATTCGACAAATCCAGTCACTCACCGACTCAACCACTCATGGAACCACTCACCTCAATTGTATTTACTTGTCTCACCCAGTCACCCACACACCCATACACTCACCCGGTCACTCACCCCCTCAGTCACTCACCCATTCACTCACTCACCCACCCAGTCACTCGCACACTCACTCAAACAGTCACTCTCAGGTAGGCTGACAGATTTCCCAGGGATGCCAGCTACGGTTCTAGGTTAACCTGTACAGTTGGCAAGCCTAGCGTAGGTCGGGGTTAATGGATGGAGAGAGGCAGAGGAGGAGAAGTTAACTTACGGAACTGGAAGCTAACTTCGCTGATGAGAAGCCATGTGTCGGCAAAGTAGAAGCGGCATTTGATGGCAATGCCTGTTCGGCCGAGCAGTGGCACAGGCACGAAGCGAGCCTGGACAGACAGGGAGAGACAATGACATGCAGCCATCTATGTATGTTGTACGTACATTGTACATGTGTATATATGTTGAACTTCTTTCACACCATACGTAACCAGCCGTGATAATTGAAGGTGCCGCGAGGAAGGACAACAAACTAACCAATCGAAACACCGTTGTTGTTATTATTATCACTGCTATTACGTTTGTTTACCCGGGACACCTATAAGCGTCTTTAGGGCAAGATCCAGGAAGTATGAGCATCGCATGTTACCACGCTCGGCTGCCTCAACCCCCTTTGAGATTCGTGTCGGAAAAATCGAGCAGTGAATGAACAAGAGGGGAGCGGCAGTGAATGAATGAACAAGGGTGGCAGTGATATGGGGCAGCAATGAATGAAGGAGGGAAGAGGCAGTGATAGGGGGTGGCAGTGAATGAATGAAAGATGGGGGGCGGCAGTGAATGAATGAAGGGAGGGGAGTGAAAGTGACAAGGGGCAGTAGTGAATGAATGGAGGCAGCAATGCAAGAATGAGAGTGGGTGGCAATATCGGTAGGGGGCGGGGCAGTGAATGAAAGAGGGTAGCAGTAAATGAATGAGAGTGAGAGACAGGCCAACTCCAAAAATACAGCAGGCATTGTGCGGGTCAGCATTGGACCCACGACCTCCTGCATCCCAGGTGAGGTAGTTAACATTCTCTTGCCTTGGGGTCTGGCCGGGTGCCAGCCCGGGGTCCCCAGCTGCTAGCGGCGTAGGTCACGGGGTCGTCCTCCCACTCGGAGCTCACGCTCGGACGGAAGGAGCAGCGAGCCTCACGGAATTCTCTCACCCCGTGGTCAAACTGGTTGCTGCAGTGAACCTGGCTCTCAGGTAACGAGGGCGACAACGATGATGATCATGACGACGGCGATGATGACGAATATGATGATGACAATGATGATGATGACGATGATAATGACGATGACGACAATGACGATGACGATGATGACGATGACGATGACGACGATGACGACGATGACGACGATGACGACGATGACGACAATGATGATTATGACAACGATGATGACGACGACAATGACGATGATGACGATGATGACGATGACAATGACAATGATGATGATTATGACGACGATGATGACAACGACAATGATGATGATGATGACAATGACGATGATGACAATGACGACAATGACGACGACGATGACGACGATGACGACGATGACGACAATGATGATGATGATGACGACAATGACGATGATGACGATGACAATGACGATGACGACGATGATGACGATGACGACGACAATGATGATGATGACGATGATGACGATGACAACGACGACGATGATGACGATGATGATGATGACAATGACGACGATGATGATGATGACAACGACGATGATGATGACAATGATGATGACGATGATGACAGTGATGATGACAATGATGATGACGATGATGACAATGATGACGACGACGATGATGACGACGATGACGACAATGAGAATGACGACAATGATGACGACGATGACGACGATGACGACAATGATGATGATGATGATGACGACAATGACGATGATGACGATGACGATGATGACAACGACGACGATGATGACGATGATGATGATGACAATGACGACGATGATGATGATGACAATGACGATGATGATGACAATGATGATGACGATGATGACAGTGATGATGGCAATGATGATGACGATGATGACAATGATGACGACGACGATGACGACGACGATGACGACGATGACGACAATGACAATGACGATGATGATGACAGTGATGATGACAGTGATGACGACAATAACGGGGTCAGAACGTTACAACAACACGATCGGAGTGAAAAGTACAAGGTAAACGAATCAAACAAACATGCAACTACAACACTAAACCATCCCCCATCCTGCCGGGCTAAGCCCACTGAGGTAGTCACTTATTTTACATGCTTTTATTTAACTCACTCTGTCTGTTATTGTTGTTGTCATATCCTCAAATCTTGTAACTAAATTTTAACCCACTTCCCAATGTGGTATCGACTGCAAACTTGGTATACTTATGTCTTACTGATGACAATACTATATTCTATCATAAAAAATTTTTTTTAAAACATTCTTTTGTATATGTTATGTTTCGGCTTGGGTCTAATTGTCCACGCTCAACTGACGTTGGCTGTAAATCACCACGGCCCCTTACGTTATGGCAAGCTTCAGGGCCACTTCCTGGAGTTGTGGAGTTCTGCCATTACTCGTACGGTACATTTCATTAAAGCGTGTTTTTACAAAAGTATTTTTAAATATTACTTATTTTTCAAAAGCGACTTGGCCACCACAAATGAAAGAAGGAGTCATCAACCAAGATCACCATCACTCCCACCATCAAAGACTTCTCCCCGTGTAGCCCTAAACAGACTGTTGGAGTAAGTGCTGTTAGCGAGCACCTATTAAGGCCGACATTGCCTTCCCCATGCTATTGTTTTTCACACCGCACCAGGTATTAATTCGAGGCTGAGTTTGCCAAGGGGAGGCCAGGGACCGCCATCACCACCATCATCATCACCACCGCCATCATCACCACCATCACTACCGCCTCCATCACCACCATCATTACCGCCACCATCACCACCGCCGCCATCAGCACCATCATCACTACCGCCGCCATCAGCACCATCATCACTACCGCCACCATCACCATCGCTACCACCGCCATCACTACCATCGCTACCGCTGCCATCACCACCACCATCACTACCGCCGCCATCACCCTCATCATCACTACCGCCGCCATCACCACCATCATCACTACCGCCGCCATCACCACCATCACTACCACCGCCATGAACAGCATCACTACCGCCGCCATCACTACCATTACTACCGCCGCCATCACTACCATCACTACCGCCACCATCACCACCATCACTACCGCCGCCATCACCACCATCATCACTACCGCCGCCATCACCACCATCACTACCGCCACCATCACCATCACTACCGCCGCCATCACTACCGCCGCCATCACTACCATCACTACCGCCACCATCACCATCACTACCGCCGCCATCACCACCATCATCACTACCGCCGCCATCACCACCATCACTACCACCGCCATGGACACCATCACTACCACCGCCATCACTACCATCACTACCACCATCACTACCGCCACCATCACCACCATCACTACCGCCGCCATCACCACCATCATCACGACTGCCACCATCGGCACCATCACTACCACCATCACTACCGCCGCCATCACCACCATCACTACTACCACTATCACCACCATCACTACCGCCGCCATCACCATCATCACTACCGCCATCACTACCATCACTACCGCCGCCATCAACACCATCATCAATACTGCCGCCATCACTACCATCACTACCGCTGCCATCAACACCACCACTACCGCTGCCATCAACACCATCATCACTACCGCCTCCATCACCACCATCATCACTACCGCCGCCATCACCACCATCATTACCGCCGCCATCACCACCATCATTACTACCACCGCCGCCATCACCACCATCATCATCACTACCACCGCCGCCACCATTTCTACCATCACTCTGTCTCGCTGTCATCACCACCACCACTGTTTCAGTCTCCCTCTGTTATCATCACCACCACCATCACCAAACAAAGATCCCTCGTGTAGCCTTTAACAGACTGTTGGGGCAAGTCCTGTTAGCGAGGAGCACCTATGAAGACCGGCATTGCACACGAGGGGGGTGGGTGGCCAGCACCACGTCCGGCCGCCTTTGTCTCCCCGTGGCGATGTTTTTACTACACACCGCACCAGGTATTTATTTAAGACCGAGTCGACCTAGGGGAGGCCCAGGACCGTCACTGGTCGCCGGGTTCCTTTGTGGCGCGCTAACCACTACACTACCCCACGCAGACACACACAGACAAGGATCCCCCGTATAGCCTTAGCAGACTGTTGAGGCAAGTGCTGTTAGCGAGCACCTATGAAGGCCGGCACGGCACACGAGGGGTGGGTGGCCAACACAACCCCCGGCCGCCTTTGTCTCCCTAGTGGCGATGTTTACACATCGCATCAGGTACTCACAGACACACGCACAGGCATACACACAGAGACACAAACCGTCACACGCACAGACAAAACAAAGATCCCCTGTTAAGGGAAATGCTGTTAGCCGGCAGCACCTATGAAGGGCCGTCACGGCACACGAGGGGGTGGGTGGTCAGCACCACGCCCGATCGCCTTTGTCTCCCCATTGGCCATGTTAGGGGAGGCCCATGACCGGTTCAGATAATCATCACTGGTGTTGGCCGTGAGCAGGAATCGAACTCGCGTCGCTGGGTTTGTAGCGCAGCGCGCTAACCGCTACGCCACGGCTCCCCACACACATACACACAGACACCACCGATGCCGCCCCCACCTGCATGAGGGAGAAGTTGCGTGAGCGGTCGAAGATGAACTCCGTCTCCACGTAGGAGAGTGTCGAGCTGTTCCAGCCAACGTAGTCGTAGCCGGGGGCCACCAGGGGGTCGGAGGTCAGGGCCAGGTCGTCGCCACCCCACATCCCGTCCGTCAGCTGACCCAGCCCTCCCGACACGTAGCTGGGGCGAGCGACGAGTGTGGGCATGCCTCATTCCTCAACTGAACTGTTTTGAAATATTCATTTAAATTTTACCAGGCCCAGGCTCGGTGTTTCAGAAGCGACCCTGGCTATCACAAATGATATCATCATCACGTGGAAATGTACAGCAGTAGCCAAATAACTCTAAATGCGTGATGTCCATTTTGACTGTGGAGGGAAAACTAGAGAACCCAGAGAACAAATCCACACGAACACGAACAGAGACACGCAAACTCCAAATACACAGCAGCAGGCATCGTCAGGGTCGGATTTGAACCCACACACTCCTGTATAGCAGGCGAGGTAGTTAACATCTCATAGCAAATTGAGACGGTGGCGCAGTGGTGGCATGGCAGTGGCATGGTGGTGGTGTGGTGGTGGGGTGGTGGTGTGGTGGTGTGGTGGTGGGGTGGTGGTGTGGTGGTGGTTGCACGTTGGTGGGGTGGTGGTTGCATGGTGGTGGCGTGGTGGTTGTGTGGTGTTCGGGCGGTGGTTGCACGGTAGTGGGGCGGTGGTTGCACGTTGGTGGGGCGGTGGTTGCACGCTGGTGGGGTGGTGGTTGCACGGTGGGGCAGTGGTTGCACGTTGGTGGGGCGGTGGTTGCACGTTGGTGGGGCGGTGGTTGCACGGTGGTGGGGCGGTGGTTGCACGCTGGTGGGGTGGCGGTTGCACGGTGGTGGCACGGTAGTGTTGGCACGGTGGTGGCACCCACCCACCTCCTGGTGGAGTAGCCGTCGTACGAGTCGTCCTCCAGTGCCAGGGGTGGAATCCCTGCCCCCCGGCTCATCATATGACCCCGGGGCAGTGAGTAGGAGGTCAGCCCCTCTGTGGAGGGGCAATTGAGGAGAGGGGGCGGCAGTGAATAGAGAGAGGGGGCGGCAGTGAATGGTGAGAGGGAGCGACAGTGAATAGTGAGGGGGGCGGAAGTGAATGGGGAGAGGGCGCGGCAGTGAATGGTGAGGGAGCGACAGTGAATAGTGAGGGGGGCGGAAGTGAATGGGGAGAGGGGGACGGCAGTGAATGGTGAGGGAGCGACAGTGAATAGTGAGGGGGGCGGAAGTAAATGGGGAGAGGGGGGCGGCACTGAATGGTGAGGGAGCGACAGTGAATAGTGAGGGGGCGGAAGTGAATGGGGAGGGAGGTGGCAGTGAATGGTGAATAGGGACAGTAGAAGAGGGAGAGAGAAAGTCGGGGGGGGTGGGGGGGTTGTTACCCACCGTCCCAGGTGCAGCCGAACGCCTCCACGCGCATGCACACACTCATGGAGCGGTCCGCAAGCGGCACGAAGCGCAGGTGGCGAGCGATGAGCGGCGGCGTGAGGTCGCGCACCACCACCCCACTCGTGTCCACGTTGCCCTGCAGCACCTGGGGGGTGGGGGGTAGCGATGAGATGTTAACTACCTCGCCTGGTACGCAGGACCACGTAGGTTCGATCCCGGACTGTGACGACCCCTGCTGCTGTATATTTGTAGCCTGCGTCTCTATCTCTCTCTCCCCGTGGTCGCTTCGGATTTTTGTCCAGGTTCCACGATTTTTTCCGTCCAGAATTTAGAATGAACAGCGTCACACGTTCAGAGAATTTGGCTGCTGCTCTACATCTCCGCGTGACGATGATCATCCTCCTCTTCGTTGAGCTGCTATAGTTTGTGACTGCGAGGTCGCTTATAAAAAAGAGCTACACAGCTCAATAGGGCCTTACCCCAATCAAATAAAAAAGAAATGGATTTTCGTTTTCGCTTGTTTACCCAAGAAAAACCTCCATGAGTCTTAAGACTCGTTCTCAGGAGGGTCCTACCAGGTATTTTCCGGAGGGAGCGACATTGCCACTCCCGCGTGATCCCCAAGACGTTTCAATGTCGAAACACTTTTGGCTAACAGCAGTCGCCTTGTGTTCGTTTTCGCCATGGGAGAACATCAGATAACCTGAAGGAAGCCCTCGAATAACGGGGGGACGGAGCAAGAGAGAGCACGTAAGAAAGGTGTTTTTGGTTGGGTTCGATCTTGTAAATATGAATGTGTCGTTGAACCCACCGCCAATACCCGACACAGCCTATTAGTGATGTTAATCACGTAAACAAAACATGCCAATTGGTTCCCACTTCAGCACTAACCGGTTCTATGTTGGAGAGTAAACCCACTGCATTTTTATATATGTTCATATATACGCACATAAATACTGACACACATACACACACATTGAATTCACATACACATGCATACACTCATAATTACTCATACAGTATACACATATTCTTATATTGTTATGATATACGCATTATATCCCGCATTCCTATATACAAAAACATTTACACAAGATATACAAGACAAAGATCCCCCGTATTGCCGTAACAGACTGTTGGGCCAAGTGCTGTTAGCGAGCACATATGAAGGCCGGCACGGCACACGAGGGGGCGGATGGCCAGCACCTCTCCCTAGTAGCGATGTTTACTATACGCCGCACCAGGTACTCATTTGAGGCTGTGTCGACCTACATACACCATCACATAGACATAACAGACCTTTACTCACAACAAAAACAAACATGAAGTGATACTTGCCCATGTATATTTACACAATCACAAGCCCGTACACACAGATACCACCACCACTGACTGCCACTGTCATCACCTTGCCTTCTCCCATTGCCACAATAAATGTGCCGCTATAACAGCTACCGCTACTGTGGGCCTGCATTTTTTTGCGTAAAAATAACGCTGCCACTGAGGTGTCTCCAGAATCGGCCAGTGCGACCCTGTGTGAAGCACGGCATTGTCGCCTAAACATCCTCTGGCATTGGCTACCCGTGGTGCGGTCATGATGCATCGCTGGCCGCCTTGTTCACGAGGTGGTGCTACTGTAGCACTCCACCGCCAGCTGTCGGGCTGTGGCCCCTCCGTCGTCTGCTGGTCTTGGGTAACGTCCGCAACCCAGTGCTGGCCGGCATGCTGCCTCACCATCCGACATTATCACCTGAGCCCGGCCTGCCTGCTCAGCCCCGGGCGTGGCTGTTGGCCCTTTTGCACCCCTGTGTGGGGCCTCACCTCTCTGTCGTGCTGGGACGATTAGAATAGCATCACTGCCGTCTACGACCTGACGCCACCGGCCCATGTGCCATCCCTCCTTGGGTCTGTGGTGGTGCCGCGCTGGCCGCTTCCCGTGACAGGGCGACCTGCGGCCTGCCCCACCATCGCCTGCCATTCTGGCCCGCTCACTGGTGTTCATCGCTGGCCTGGCCCGCACAGTTCCCGCAGCGCCCCCCCCCCCCCCACCTTGTGGGACCGTGCAACCAGCCTCACACGTGGATATTCAGTGGGATTGTTGCTGGTTTGCGAGGCCGCACTGCCTCTTCGTCATGGGATTTCTTATATGCTCCGAAATCTCGGCCTAAAGTTTCATTGCTATGCAGACGACACTTAAATGTACTTGCATATCCATGCATCTGCCTCCAGGCTCACTTCCGCACTGGCTTCCATCAAAAGTTGGTTGCAATAAAACTTCCTTCAATTGAACAGTGTTAAAACGGAGGTGATGTTTATTGGGTCACCCCACCAACTTCACAAAGCTGTATCCTTCAACATTATAATTGACGGTCATATCACCAGTTTTGGACAGGAAGTCACAAATGTAGGAGTCATCTGAGATCCCACATTGTCCTTCAAGGCTCATAAAAAAGATTACAAAGACTTCATTTTTCCATCTTTGGAATATCTCCCATGTCCGATCCCTTCTCTCTGCCTCAGATGCAGGGAAGCTGCTCAAAGGCTTCATGTCATCGCCCATAAACTATTGCAGTGTCTTACTCCCTGGCATGGCTAAGAAGATGCTGATCAATTTGCAGCGTGTTGAGAATGCGGCTGCTGAGGTATTAACCAGAACACCTTCTTCACATCATATTATGCCCATGTTGGCCTCCCTGCACTGGCTTCCAGTTTCACATAGAATCCATTTAAAAATCATACCTACATCATTGACATGCTTACACCCATACGTCCCCGTAAGGTCCCTAAGATCTGGAGATGCAGATCTTCTTTCTGCACTCCCAGTTCGAGGCTCCGGTCTATTTATTTATTTTAAAAATGCATTTCAAAGCCAATTTATACGCATCCGCTTATTAATCGTTCCGTTAATTTCGTAAATTATTTTTTAAAATGTATTTATAATATGATTATTTGTATGCATATCAGCTGCTGCTATGTCATGTACAGCGCTATATAGATGGAATTGTGATCATTATTTTACAATTTGAATACCGTGAAGTTTTGGTGGTGATTACAGCAACCAGCTTCGTCAGGCGACAGTCGTTCTCAGTCTTAAATAGAGGGAGTAGAGGTGATGTCGTACCACTGTGAGGCCTATCAGGTGTGAAGACCAGAGGGGGTGTAATGTAGTCATGTGAATTACAATTGGTCGTGTTAATCTGAGAATATGCAGTGCCTATTGTTGGTACTGTTGCACAAACTCAAACTCCTCGTGCAGAAAAGCGACCGATATTGGGAATAGGGAGGGAGAGGAGGGAGGGGAGTGGAGGGGAGTGGAGGAGAGAGGAGGAGGTGGGGAGGAGGGAGGGAGGGAGAGGGGTGGGTGGGAGGGAGGGAGGGAGGGAGGGAGGGAGGGAGGGGGAGGGAGAGGGAGGGAGGGTGGGAGAGGGGATGGAGGGGGAGGGAGGGAGTGGGAAGAGAGGGAGTGGGAAGGGAGGGAGTGGGAAGGGAGGAAGTGGGAAGGGAGGGAGTGGGAAGGGAGGGAGCGGCCCGTCTATATAGGTGAACTCGGCGGTCGTCTAGGGCGCCAAGTTAAGTGGGAAGCTAACTTCGAGAAAAAATCCAAATGAACAAAATAGAAATAAAATAACGACGATGTCATTATTTCAATTCCTGCGGGTGTACAGAGGGAATATGAATTATAATGTGTGGCACATTAGGAATGTATCACTCTTTTAATTACATCCTTGTGCAGCAAGGGAGTAAAGTGTGGTTCTGTGAAAGTCCTGATGTGCTGTGCAATGCATCAATGCATGTGTATACAGCAGCATGTGATGACTGAGTTGGACCTGTAGGTAGCTGGCAGGGTTAATGAATAACTGCACGTGTAAACCAGCCACATGGTTAATGGCGACTCGAAAGGAATGCTGTTCGTGACACGTGCTGTTGCATTTTACAGAGTGACGGTGCTGTTCTTCACAAGATTGCTATTAACCACAATAAATGTGTCTGCCCTCGATTTGGAGCACCTGCCCACGTCCTTCATTTCGAGTGTGCAACATATGTTGGCGAGCCTGGTAGGAGAGTTTCCCAGAGTTCACTGACGGGGATCAACTCTTCCAATGAGACGGACCAAGCAATAGTAAAGGCAGAATATATAAAGATATTCGTGCAAGGATCTCAACGGTCTTTACATCATCGCACTGGAACAGCTGCAGGACAAGGCCAGTACTGCTTTGAATCAGCTACAGAAAGCCCAGCTCATGGAAACATGAAGATATTTGAAGTGTTTCAATGATGATGAGATTGGTGAAGGTAAAAGCAGACGGGCTTTGATTCGTATGGCAGAAAGAGTACTTGATGAAGTTGAAGACCAAGAAGAAGATGACGAGGCCTGTGCATACATTGAAAACATGCTGTCTTTCATTGAAACAATACAACAGAAAGACAAAGACAGCAATGAAACGCGTCAAACACTGCCACCATCAAAACTTTCTGAAGATATGGATGGTGAAATACAAGTCACAAGAAGAATCCAGAAAAACCCTTGAGTAAAAGAAAATCTCAAGTGAAGGTGGAACAAAAACCACAGCAGCATTGAATCCCATACGAATGGCCAGACTAGGAAATGTACCAAAAGTCACAATACGGAGAGAATTCAGGATCTGTGGGCAGATTGGTGAAAGAGGGCAAAAAGACAAGTTATCTTACACCAATCTGATGCACCTGATCGACACAGGAACCCGTAAGGGACATGCCGAGTCTGACATCATTGAGGCAGTAGTCAGAGCAATCAGTCCTGGTCTAAATTTGAGGGACATGCTAGAAATAAAAATTGATTTGACTATGTACAAGTTAAAAACCATTTTGAAGGGACACTATAGAGAAGAAAGCACATCTGATCTCTATCAGAAGTTGATGAACATCTCTCAGAAGCAGAGGTCGCAAACGGGTTTTGATTCCTTATCCGTACCCGTACCTGGCCGCACCAGGGTCGCAAACGGATACCCGTACCCGGCCACACCAGGGTCGCAAACGGGTACCCATACCCGGCCGGGTACGGGTACCCGTACCCAACCCGTACCCATACCCTACCCGAAATGAGTGACAAACGGTTACTCACCAGTGACTCACGGCCTACCCGAACCCGGCCGCACCAGGGTCGCAAACCGATGGCCGGGTACGGGTAGCCGGGTATCGGGTACCCGATTGCGACCTCTGCTCAGGAGCCAAGAGAAACTGCACAAAACTTTCTGTTCCAAGCTATCAAATTAAAGGACAGACTATTATTCGCATCTAAAGAAAAAGGAGCTGATGACCAGTACAATCCAGATATGGTACGCAGGAAGTTCCTGAGATCGATTGGCACAGGATTGCTCAGTGACTCTATAAAATTCCAAATAAAGCCCCATCTGGATGACATCACTGTCACTGATGAGATGCTGATTGAAAAAGTCAATGAAGCAGCCAGCTTGGAATTTGAGGGACAAAACAAGCCCGAGGGGGTCAAAGGCAAGGGGTATCCTGAGGGCAGCAAGGCCCGCGGGGCCGAGGCACAGCCCAAGGGCGAGGTGAGGGCCAAGGCGCAGAAGGTCAAGGAGAAGGTGCTGCGCAGGGTGTACGCGGTGCGCCACCGCAAGGTGCACACCTTCCCCACGTTCTGCAGGCCTCACATGCTGTGGCTGCAGCTGCAATCCAAGTACCCAGGCAAGAGCACACCTACGCGCAACAAGATGGGCCACTACGCCATTATCAAGTTCCTGCTGACGACGGAGCTGGCGGTAAAGAAGAAGCCCTACAACATGTGTGATCAAGACAAGATATAAGCTGTGGTCATATGGTTGTTAGTTGTTTAAGATGTTTTTGGTTTGTTAGTGTTGTATTTAATATGTTAAGAAGGGGTCATTGCCTAAGATGAGAAAAAAAATGGTGAGGAAAAGGTTTCAAGTATGTTGGTAGGCCGATAAGTAAGTACCTAAGAGGTAAATTCCACATGGCATTGACAAGCTGTAAAGGATTTTATCTTGACAGGTACTGGGAAAAGAATCCTAACCATTTCTGGTCAGTAAAATGTGAAGCATGGTTTAATAATATAAGATTGTCTGGTAATTCCAAAAGCATAATACAATGCTTGAGCTCCTATCTCTTCGTGCACAAAGAGTTGGAGCTCACCCCAAAATAGAGAGCTTCTGGAGTGGCGCTATCTTGGAAGGGATATGATCCCTAGAGAAATTGTGTTCACGATTTCATAAACTCCTTTCATGGCAAAATGTTTGCAAGGAGAAAGGTGGAGTGTCGAGACGACTCTCATTCTGTGGGAGAGAGTGTGGCACATTAGGAATGTATCACTCTTTTAATGATATCCTTGTGCAGCAAGGGAGTAAAGTGTGGTTCTGTGAAAGTCCTGATGTGCTGTGCAGTGCATCAATGCATGTGTGTACAGCAGCATGTGATGACTGAGTTGGGCCTGTAGGTGGCTGGCAGGGTTAATGAATAACCACACGTGTAAACCAGCCACATGGTTAATGGTGACTCGGAAGGAATGCTGTTCGTGACACGTGCTGTTGCATTTTACAGAGTGACGGTGCTGTTCTTCACAAGATTGCTATTAACCACAATAAATGTGTCTGCCCTCTATTTGGAGCACCTGCCCACGTCCTTCATTTCGAGTGTGCAACAAATGCTTTTTTCGACATTTCTGAGAATGTATTGGTTGGACAGATGGAGTGGAAGGACAAACCGAATAAACGGTGCCTCTGTTTAAAACAGAAAAAAATACGCTCACAAAAAACATGAAACAGAAAATCGAGGCAAAATGTTTCCCAATTTACCCAAAAACACCTCAGCCTAGATTTTGTCCTTGGGGGTTTGGGTGTGAGGGGCGCCGATCACGCGGTTCGCCCTCGGGGACGCTGCCAGTTTCTGGCAGCGGCTCCTTAGGAGTCCCTCACCTCCTCGCCGTGGCGGTCGTGCCAGAAACTCCAGCGCTGCCCGTCTCGGCTGTACTGCAGGCGGAAGTGGGAGGCAAACTCGTTGCCGTGGCCGCCAGCGTGGCGGCCCTGCGTGGCGACGAGGGCCACCACGTGGGCCGCGGGCAGTGTCACCTGCAGGAACTCGGCGGAGCCGGGCAGCAGGGGCCCGGCGGGGCACCACGCCCCATCACCACCATGGCCCTCCAGCCTGGCACCGAGACAGCAGCGGAGACACGGTGGGGAGAGGAGAGGGGGGTGAGGGGGAGGATAAGGGGGGAGGGATGAGGGAGGGATGAGGGAGGGGATGAAGGGGGTGTGAGGGTGAGGGGGCAGAGAGATGAGAGGGGCATGAGATAGAGAGAAGACAGGGACACGAGTTGGAGATGAGGGAGAGAGGCTTTTGTGAAATATTTAATTTAAAAAAGGGAGGGGGCACATAAAGCAAAGCATTGAAACGAAATGATGAACGAAGCCAAGTGCCGACTACATCGAGCATCTTCTTGTTTCCTCTGATCGTAAAAAAAAGAGAGGCGAGGGGGACATGAGGACGAGAAGTAGATAGCGGGAGACGAGGATGGTCAGAAGCCGCCGCTCCTCCGGGTTGTTGACGATGAGGGGGCTGTCAGTGCTGTGTGGCTCCTCTCCCCCACTCTGCCCTCCACTGAGACTCGGCAATACTCCTGCTGTGGCTGGGGGCGCCGCAGCGGCTAGGATATGTTATCTACCTCACCTGGCATGCAGGAGACAGTGGGTTCAATCCCGAACCCACGACCTGTCTGTCTCGCTATCCATGTGGTTGTCATGTGGGTTTTTTTCTCCGAGTCCTCCGGTTTTTCCCTCCACATGTAGAGTATTTGGCTGCTGCTATGCATTTCCACACGACGACGATGACGACGATGAGCCACTTCGTTGAGCTATTATTTGTGATCGCCAGGTCGCTTCTGAAAAATAAGTTAATACCTCAGTGGGCTTTGCCTGGGTATGCTGTCTGGTTCAGTGTTGTATTTGTATGTGTTTGGGTAATTTGTTTACCTTTCGTGTACTTTGCACTACTATCGTGTTTTTTGTATTGTTTGTTGTACGTTCGGACCCCGTGCCCAAACTGGACATCTGTGAAAAAGAGCTTTGTAGCTCATCAGATTCCTCCTAACGTGTCAATAAACACAGTAGTTTAAAAAAAATCTCCGAGTCTGCACTCGAGGGGCTGTTTCCACTGCCACAACAGAAGACGCCATGTGAACAAAACCAGTTGCGGTAGAGATGGTCATGAATGGCCGCCGCTGATGAGCTGAGGACGTGGCTCAGTCCCAATGACGAGCACATGCATTGGCCGAAATTGGCGCCTGCGTGCATAACGTAAACACAGTACCATTACACCATTGGAACCTCATTTGCCAGTCAAAAATATGATAATTGGTTTTTTACCCTTCTATCTGGCAACAAAACTGACACCTTTTTTACAAGGAGTCATGTTTGCATAGACCACAATACCTGCAGTCATGATGCAAACAAAAAACATAACTCTGATAATGGATATGCACTGTCCTTGAAGTTGGTTGTTCCGCACCTGAGACAGCTTTCCTTAGAGCCTAGTCTCCATTGGTGTTGGACCAGATGACGCCAAAAGATGCACAACTCAAAGACAATGCACCATCAGAGTATGAGAGCTCGGGATAAGTATTTACACCATTGGAACCTCATTTGCCAGTCAAAAATATGATAATTGTTTTTTTACCCTTCTATCTGGCAACAAAACTGACACCGTTTTACACGGAGTCATGTTTACATAGACCACAATACCCGCAGTCATAATGCAAACAAAAAACATAACTCTGATAATGGATATGCACTGTCCTTGAAGTTGGTTGGTCCACACCCGAGACAGCTTTCCTTAGAGCCTAGTCTCCATTGGTGTTGGACCAGATGACGCCAAAAGGCGCACAACTCAAAGACAATGCACCATCAGAGTATGAGAGCTCGGGATAAGTATTTACACCATTGTAACCTCATTTGCCAGTCAAAAATATGATAATTGTTTTTTAACCCTTCTATCTGGCAACAAAACTGACACCTTTTTACAAGGAGTCATGTTTGCATAGACCACAATACCTGCAGTCATAATGCAAACAAAAAACATAACTCCGTAAATTTACCGAAAGAACCAAAGACTATTAATTCCTGCAGTCAAGAAAATTAAGCCTAAATATATGCATACTCTTTGGAAACACATTGTCCTACACCAGTGACAACCTTCTTTATGGCCTTGTCTCACCAGTATTAGACCAGAAGGCAAACAGTACAAATGAAAGCACCAGAGAATGTATAGTTCGGGTCGAGCAGTTATATCTATGGGATACTTTCTTGCCAGTAACCAAAATGAATAAAAATAAGGATAGGCTTTGCGACATCGGGTAATAATGGCATGATGAGGATCAGACTAATCGCCAAAATGCTGAGCAACCGATGGTTCACAGTCCACCTTGGTGAAGCTGCCAGTAGCCCGCAAAGATTGAAGAACGCACTCCCTCAGGGATCAGTTCTGGCACCAGTGCTGTTCAATCTCTATACTAGCGACATTCCGGTAACATCTTGCCGTGAGTTCGCGTATGCGGATGATATCGCACTTGCAACTCAAGCACAAAAAAGTCAGTTTCATATTATTTCAGTTTAATTTATTTGGTATAGCCCTGTGAGCCATTCGGCTCTTGAATCGGGTGCAACCGCAACAAACAAAAAACAAAAACATGAACAAGAAAACATCTTAAAGTGACTATGTAACTATGCGCAAACAGAAAAAATGGAGGACACTGAGGCAGTCCTCGAAAAATATCTGTAGACTCTGGAATAATCCTTCAAGAATAGGCGCCTAAAGCCTAACCCATCGAAGAGCGTCGTCGCTGCCTTCCACCTGAACAACAGACAAGCTTCGAAAACGTTGAACGTTAACTTCTATGGGGCAAAGCTAAGGCATGACGAACATCCTCAGTATCTAGGCATTACCCTGGATCAGACGCTTAACTACCATCACCACCTCAAACAAGCTTAAGGTAAAACTAAAGCACGAGTGAAAATTATTCAGAAACTTGCTAGCACGTTGAAGATATCGATGCAGGCCCTTGTTCACTCCACTGTGGAGTACTGTGCCCCGGTGTGGGGTGCAAGCCCTCACACGAACCTTGTCGACGCCGAAATTAACAACGCGCTTCGTATCATCAGCGGTTCCCGAAAGTCTACTCCACTCCCGTGGCTTCCTGTGCTGAAGAATATTGCTCTGGCCAACATCCGACACAATGAAGTGATGACACGGGAGTACAACAAGATCATGAAGAACTTCACGCTGCTGCTCCATTAAGATCTAAAGAAACCCCCACGCCTAAAATACAGGCAACTGTTCTGGATACGCGCCTCTCCTCTAGCAGCCGACAAAGACAGTGCTCAGGGTGTCCCACTGGCCCAAACTTCCCCCACGGCGGTCTCACCTGCCGTACTTGGCGGCCGTGCTAGAATACCACTGGCTGGAGGCCGTGATGTCATCGTCTGGGATGAGCCCATCCTGCACACCCAGCGGATACCGGCACGAGCCTGCAAAGGACAAAGGTACGAATATCAGGTACTAAATTGTGGTACGGTACGATTTTCTTTTTAAGATACTGCACAAAATGATGGTAAGATTTTTTTTTTCGAGTAGGAAATACGAAACAAACTATCATACCGTTCCATACTGCTACCCTAGCTTGAGCTCTAAGACCCCCTGAATAGCCTCAAAAAAACTGTTGGGGAAAGTGCTGATAGGTAGTGTTGCCTACGAAGGCTGGCAGGGCACACAAGGGGGTGGGTGGCCAGCACCACGCCCGGCCGCCTTTGTATCCCCAGTGGTGAGTTTTTACACATCACACCGGGTTTTTACACACCACACTGGGTACTCATTTCGGACTGAGTCAACCTAGGGGAGGCCCAGGATAGGTTCACATAATTCTCACTGGTGGTGGCCATAAGCAGGAATCGAACTTGGGTTACAGGATTGGTAGCACAGCATGCTAACAGCTACACACACAGACAGATATATAAAGAGAGAGAGAGGTATTGAGACATAGACACACAACAGCCACCATTTGCCACTAAGTGGCAATCAACCCGGTCTGTGCACACTTCTTGCGATGTTTTTCACCAATAGAATAGTGATGATCAAGACGGCAGTTTCTAACTTGAAGGCAACACATTCTCCCGGTCTGCCATCCGAGTTTGATCAAACTGGAACCACTGCAAAACTCGAGACCCTGGCACCAAAATTGGAGCCAGAGGTGTCGATGTTCATCACACGGCCGCACAAATAAGACACTGCCACTCGACTGCATCCGCATGGCGATTCTAAAATCATGCTCAGACGGCGTTTTCGCCACTGATTGTCCAACTGGCAAATATTTCATTCAGCGAGGGGTTGTTATGCAGACCGGTTTACAATTATGCAGGTAACACCGCTCGAGCCAGTGACCCTGCAAACTATCACCCAATCTCAAACCTGAGTGCGATTTAAAAGGTCAAAGAGCACCCTGTGTCTTAAGCAGTTACTTCCCCATATCACTGCGACGGGCAGATTCAACCGGTTGCAGTTGGCGTACCAAAAATTCCACAGCACTGAGATGGCTCTCTTAAAGATCACTGATGACCTCTGCATGATCATGAATGACCGGTGCATGACAGGGTTGGTTGACCTCGATTTCTCAACACCATCGACCATGAGATACTCATCGGGTGGCTACGGTCAAGGTTTGGTGTATCAGGTGGTGGATTGAGCCATATCCTACATGATCGATCACAGTTCATCAAGCTTGGTGATGAACAGTCATTAAGTATGCTGTGCCTAGTTGGCATACCACAAGGGTTCATCCTTAGGCTCTTCCTATTTTCAACATGCGTCTTAACGATCGGCGATGTCATCTCATCGCATGACATGCTGATGATACACAATTGCACACCGCAGTGAAGTCAACGTTAGATATGGAGAGCCTCGATAACCTCAAAGGTTGCGTGCAATTGGTGCACGTGTGGTTTTCAGGAAACTAAATGATATTTGATTCAGGAATATCTGAGGTTCTACTGGTTGGCACTCGGGCTCAGGCAAAAATACGTGTGGGAGATACAGGTGTGGTGGTTCCAGACTCCACAATTCAGTATTCTACTCACATGCCCCAGCTAACGCAGCCTCGTCTTTTTGAGGAACTCACTGATGGAACTGGCTAGATTTCTCAAGGGTGTTCCTATAGAGGGGTCCAAGTTTCGCAAGTATAGAAGGGGAAGGGCATAACTGTAGCCGAGCAGACCCAGAACTGCATATGGAGCGATAGCTCAGGCCGCTTCCACAAAGTGTGTTGATTGGGAGGTGAGCCCACAGTAGCATGGGGCTTACAGCTTCCCACGCCTCACCACCGTGTTCCCATGCCTCCTTCATTCTTTTTTGTCAGAAGAAGAGCCATTCTCTGTTGTTTAGCAGCCTCCTACCTCAAGTAGAGGACTGTCCACCCCTCATGGTGACTGGAGCCAGAACCAGTCCACCGGACCTCCTGGCAGTACCGATCCATCTACTGACAAAGGAGTGGCATCTTTCGAACATTCCGCGTGGCCACCCGCAGTGGTTTTTTTTGCCATTTCTGGAGGAATCCTGAGAGTATGAGTTCAGTCTCCTGGCTCCACCAAATGGGGTTTGGCCAGGAGACATTAGATGCCTGGCCCCCTCGGGCCTCTGGCACAAGCTTAGTTTGATTTTTTCCATGTATTCATCTTCTTGGTTCTTTCGGTAAAGTCACGTAGAAGGGAAGTAATAAAATAATAAAAATAAAACATTATAAAATAATTCTCACGACGTTTCGGCCACAACGCAAGCAACCGTCCTCAGGTGAAAACCAGGTCTGTCGAGGCGACAGCGTCTGAATGAAACAGCACACGTGCTTGGAGCATATATAGAAGCTGGGTTGGAAGGGGGGGAAAGGGCGCCTTGACAAAATAATTTGCATATCAAGAGGAATTTAGCATATTTATGGGAAATGCAGGTATGTGATTAGTACTACGTATGCCCGTGCATTATGTAGGATTAGCAGCATCAAAGGGAGGGGATATGGGAAATGCAGGTATGTGATTAATGCTACTTATGCCCGTGCATTATGCAGGATTAGTAGCATCAAAGGGAGGGGATAGGGGTAGCATTAATAAAGGGAAGAAGTGTTAATAGTATGTAGCTGCAGTAACTAAAACCACCACGTAAACAACTAAAGTATAAACTACATAGTATCATCAGTATACTAAATATACTCTACAATAAGCTGAGTTACTAACAGTAAGTAATACATTACAATTCTACATTGTAAAAAATATAATATGCTTCCATCTAAACTTTATTCTCTTACATCACGCGAGTCTACACCATACTATATACTGCCATAGACAAAACCAACATTAAATGATATACTGTATTGCTATGTATTATTCTACCCAACCTAATGTATATCACACTGCTGTATATTCACTATACAATTACGATACTATATATTACTTTGTACATTTTATTAAGCATATACATTTTTATACTATTTGTTATTATACACTGTACGATTGACCGTCGTATGAAAGATACTAAGAGGAAGCAAGGAAATATGTCAATGGGAGAGTAGTGACGGAAACTTGCAGCGGAGCAAAGAATCCATTCCCTGCGGATAATACAATGCCAGTGAGTGGAACGCGGTCTGAAAGTCACCGTAAACGTGAACACAATCAGTTAAGATCCGAAATATTTTATTACGTCCTTCCAATCATTGCTGAGCCAGAATACATCTTCTCGGTTGAAATTGTCTCTGTGTTTGTATATGTGGATCGCCTCATAAACGAATCTCTTATGGTAGCCAGATGGCTTGCAGAGAACCTCTGTCTTGGAGAAGTCAATGTCATGTGAGCCCACTGAATTGTAACAGTGATCTGCCACGGCTGAGGTGTTTGTCCTACCGTGTTTCAAGTCTGCTTTTATGTTCACGGATGCGGTCCGAGACATGTCGTTTGGTTTCTCCAATGTAATTGCTACCACAGAGGCAACTTAGTTTGTAGATGCCAGGGTACTGTATGTCTGGAACCACATCTTTTACAGACGGAACCAGATCACGGATTTTATGTACTGTGTTGAATCGGACCTGGATCTTGTGTTTTATCAGGATTTTGGAGATCTTTTTTGTGACCCCAGCAATGTAGGATCCTTCTTGATGGTTGGAGTGATGGCTTTGCGGATTGTGTAGTCGGAGTAACCATTAGCCTTAAGAGCTTGGCGTACGTGTTTGAGTTCACTGGCAATGTGTTCCTGGTCGGATATGCATTGGGCTCTATGGTATACAGTCTTGATGAGGGAATTCTTCTGGAA
Organism: Lampetra fluviatilis; assembly: GCF_964198595.1. NCBI lineage: Eukaryota > Metazoa > Chordata > Hyperoartia > Petromyzontiformes > Petromyzontidae > Lampetra > Lampetra fluviatilis. Next base: position 6,006,448 of record NC_136342.1, on the reverse strand, counting down.
TGGATGGTGGTGGGAATCCGGTTTTAGGTAAGCATCCGTATGGGTGGCTTTCCTGTAGACAGAGTGGCTCATTGAACCATCAGGTCTCCTTTTAATTAGGACATCCAAAAAGGGTAGCTTGCCATCTTTTTCGACTTCCCTGGTGAATCTGATGGCTGGGTGTATGGAATTGATGTGGTCGAGAAATTGGTCTAGAGCAGGCCGGCCATGTGGCCAGATGACAAAAGTGTCATCTACGTACCTCTTCCATAAGGTCGGGCGTAGAGTGGCAGTCTGGATGGCGTCAGTCTAAAATTTATCCATGAAAATGTTCGCTACAACCGGAGATAGGGGGGAGCCCATTGGGGTGCCCTCAGTTTGCTTGTAGAAAGTTCCATTCCAGGTTAAGTATGTATTGGTTAAGCAGTGTCTCACCAGGGGGGGGTACCCCAGTATTCAGTCCTTGATGAACCAAGTCTTCATGATTGCGATGGTGTATTTTAGCGGTAATTGAAATGAAGGCGGAGGAATTACAAGCCCCTTGCACCCGTCCAGATTCCCAATTGACTGCTGTGGTGGTTACAAAAGATGTCAGGATCAACTGGTTAAAATCGGCCTTCACCCCCAATGGTATTGCTCACCACAGCTTTACCATCCGGCGTACCACCGTAGTCACACACACGAACATATACTCTCTTTCACACACACATTCGCACAGCACAGCTGCTCGATTGAGCATCAACTCACTCAGCAGGAACTGCCCATTCACAGCTGCAGCCGAGACGATGAGCAGAACCAGCCCAGAGCACGGTCCAGACGGCGGCCCAGAGCCTGACATGATGGCAGCCGTGAGCTGCGATCCACCGGGTGGAACTTCATGCGAACTTTAGGGCCTGAACAAAGACAAAGACAGAGATCCGCGTATAGCCATGAAGAACAGACTTTTGTGGAAAGTACTGTTAGCGAGCACCTATGAAAGGCGGAACGGTACACAAGGTGGTGGGTGGCCAGCACCACGCCCGGCCACCTTTGTCTCCTGAGTGACAATGTTTACACACCGCACCAGGTACTCATTTGAGACTGAGTTGACCTAGGGGAAGCCCAGAACCGGTTCAGATCTTTGTCGCTGGTGTTGGCCGTGAGCAGGAATTGAACCCTGCTCGACGGGTTTGTAGCGCAGAGTTCTAACCATGACGCTACCGCTCCCAGGGCCTGAACACACACACACACGGTGACATACAATACCTGTCAACCCTTATTAGTGCCTACCTTATTACAGTCAAATTCAGACCTTATTGGTCACCCCGTGCCCTTAAAAATCTCAACGTTCATCCTACAAAGTCCCATCACGAGGGAGAAACATAAGCAAATCGACACATTTTTATATTTTGCCTGTATTGAAACGGCTTTACGCCGTATGGACCTGACAACTCAATTTACCTGCACAAAAATACGGGGTAAACCGTGTAGGTTAACAGGTATGAAATAGACAAAGACACACACGTATTGGGTGGTATACACCGGTGGTGAGCAGTATAATAAATATAGTCTAAATATGTATTTATATTGCCACGATTCATAAAGCCCCCAGTCACAACATCTTGCGGGATAATGGTGGTGTTGTGTCAATATCGGTTTGTCGTGAAGTCAAAGCGATCGGAAGAGGAATGTTTATTTGAGCGGCTGAAGAGGAAGCTTCACCGTCTGTTGCCGTATATCAGCAACCCAGCCCTGATGACAATTGGCTGGCTCTATGTTCCAAAGGCAAGATTTGACTCGTGTCCTACCTAGACTTGGTCAGACGGTTCCCTGATTCTACGGAACCCAAATCAACAGTCAATACTGACCCTTTGTAGCAAGTCTCAGTCGACTGAATACACTTTGGAATCGCATTAAACGTAGTGACAGGGTCAATGAAAGATCGAAATAAAACAGATTTGATTATTCAAAAGTTTATTTGAGAACTGCTTTACGAAGACCGGTGTGTTGTCATGCTGCACTGGTGTACCGCCATCACGGACACATATTTTGGGCGACAGGGGTGGCACAGTGGTTACACACGTGCCTCACAGCACGAGGGGACTGAGTTCAATTTCAACCTGGGTGCCTTTCTGTTCTACCCCTGTTCTACAGAGGCAGAGAGTGAGTGGGGGTTTGTATGTTCTACTTCTGTTCTACAGAGTGGAGTTTGTGTGTTCTACCCCTGTCCTACCGAGTGAGTGAGTAGAGTGTGTGTGTTCTACCCCTGTTCTACAGAGTGAGTGTGTGGAGTGTGTGTGTTCTACTCCTGCCCTACAGAGTGAGTGAGTAGAGTTTGTGTGTTCTACCCGTCCTACAGAGTGAGTGAATGGAGTTTGTATGTTCTACACCTGTCCTACATAGTGAGTGGAGTTAGTGTGTCCTACCCCTGTTCTACAGAGTGAGTGAGTGGAGTTGGTGTGTTCTACCCTTGTTCTACAGAGTGAGTGAGTGGAGTTGGTGTGTTCTACCCTTGTTCTGCATTGGCTTTCCTCCGGGTTCTCAGATTTCCTCCCTGAACTACGCAAAAATAAAACCCCCATACAAATGTAACTGTAATAGGGCAAAAATTCCAATGGTGAACATTACTTGCACATTTCTCAATTGGGATCACACAAAGACAAATATCCCCCATATAGTATTTGCAGACTTGTTGGGGCAAGTGCTGTTAGTGAGCGTCTACGAAGGCCGGCTTGGGACACGAGGGGGTGGGCGGCCAGCACCACGCCCGGCCGCCTTTGTCTCCCTGGGGGCGATGTTTATACACTGGGCTAGCTACTCATTTAAGACAGAGTCAACCTAGAGAAGGCCCAGAACTTGCTAGGATATTCGTCACTGATGTTGTTCACGACCAGGAATCGAACATGTGTCACCAGATTCGTAGTGCCGTGCACTAACCCCCAAACAAAGACAAAGATCCCCCATATAGCCTTAATAGACTATTGGGGCAAGTGCTGCTAGTGAGCACCTATGTAGGCCGGACGATGGGGTGGGTGACCCGCACTATGCCCGGAAGCCTTTGTCTCCCCAGTGGCGATGTTTGTATACACCGCAGCAGGTACTCATTTGAGGGGGCTGCGTCGACCTAGGGGAGACCCAGGACTGATTCAGATATTTGCAACTGATGTTGTCCGTGACCAATAATCAAACTTGCGTAGCCAGGTTCCACACACACAAACATGGCTACACATACACAGAAATGTTTAGACACGATAATCATTAACTGAAAGATATGTTAGTTTAAAAACACACATTCATCCATTTAGGCAGCTCCTGGAGTCCAGGTCTCAGGATCAGTGTCTGATCAGGTCTCAAGATGAGTATCTTCAATTAAGACCGGGTCTCAGGTACAGTGTCTTCAATTAAGACCGGGTCTCAGGATCAGTGTCTTGAGTTGAGACCGGGTCTCAGATCAGTCTCTCGTGTTGACACTGGGGGCTCAGTGTTGAGTTAAGACCGGGTCTCAGGATGAGTGTCTGGGTCAAACACTAATCCTGCGATGTAGTCTCGAGACACTGAGACACTGACCCTGGGATAGTGTTGCTCCACACTAAGTGAACCAGACGTCACTTGAAGAAGGAATCTCGGATGTAGCTCCGTGATGTCTGCTTCCGGGGGAGCATTCTCTAACGCCAAGATGTGGGCTGCTTTGCGATGTTTCCGAATGGATTCCATCTTCTCACGATGGCGGTAGCGCAATGGCGATGAAGTTGGGTAAATATAGTTACATTATTGCAAGGGAGTTTAACACGTAGTAGGTTTTCGCGACCAATATCCATAATACAGGTTTTTTTTGGGTTAGATCGCGTAAATATATAAATGTTTTGTGAAACACGCCACCACCTGACACAGCCAATTAGTCAGGTTTGTTACGTAAACAGAACATGCCAATTCCTTACTAGTACAGCACTAACCGGTGTGTTGGAGAGCCAACCCACAACATGTACAATTTGATTAAGCTAGTTGTAATTTTAACACGTAGGCTTGGCTCTCTAACACACCGGTTAGTGCTGCACTCGTGACGAATTGGCATCTTCTGTTTACGTGACAAACCTTACTAATTGGCTGTGTTGGGTGGTGGCGGGTTGAACGACACATTTATATATTTATGCGATCTAACCCAAGAAAAACCTCTATTATTGCAAGGGATTCTTCCATACTTCCCATGCACCGTAACTGATATTATCCAAACATCCCAATGTCAAAAAATATACCACAAAGAATGACTCAATTGGGATTAAATGAAACTGGTACAGGGCAAACATTCCAATGGTGAACATTATCTGCAACATTTCTCAATTGAGATCACACGAAGACAAAATATCCCCCGTATAGCCTTTGCAGACTTGTAGGGGCAAGTGCTGTTAGCGAGCGTCTACGAAGGCCAGCACGGAGCACGAGGGGGTGGGTGACCAGCACCACGCCCGGCCGCCTTTGTCTCCCTGGGGGCGATGTGTACACAATGGGCCAGCTACTCATTTGATACCGAGTCAACCTAGAGCAGGCCCAGAATTGGTTCAGATATTCGTCACTGATGTCGTCCACGACCAGGAATCGAACTTGTGTCTCGCTAGCTTTGTGGTGCTGTGCACTAACCACCAAACAAAGACAAAGATCCTCTGTATAGACTTAACAGACTATTGGGGCAAGTGCTGCTAGCGAGCGTCTATGAAGGCCGGACAATAGGGTGTGGTGGCCAGCACCATGCCCAGCCGCCTTTGTCTCCCCTCAGCAGCAATGTTTTACACCCCGCACCCGGTACTTATTTGCAGTTGAGTAGACCTAGGGGGAAACCCAGGGCCGAATGTTCAGATGATCGTCACCGGTGTTGGTGGACGTGAGCGGGGATCGATCTTGGGGGTGGCCGGGTTCGCAGCGCGGGCGGCGCTAACCGCTGCGCCACCGCTCGATCGGGATCCCACACAGCACACGGCAGCAGCAGCCGCAGCACCCGCTGCCTGCCGAGTGGACAAAGAGCCTCGGGCGAACGCTCGGCCGGGGCTAAACAAGCGGAACAATGAGAATCATCCGCAATGAGTTGTGATTAACGCAATGAGTGGTTAACGCGATGAGTGGCGAACGCGATGAGTGGCAAACGCGACGAGTGGTGAACCCAATGATTGGTGAACGCGCTGAGTAATGGTGAACGCAATCAGTGGTGGTGAACGTGATGAGTGGTGGTGAGCGCAAGGAGTGGTGAACGCGATGAGTGGTGGTGAACGCGATGAGTGGTGGTGAACGCGATGAGTGGTGGTGAACGCGATGAGTGGTGGTGAACGCGATGAGTGGTGATGAATGCAATGAAGAGTGGTTAACGTGATGAGTAGTGGTGAACGTGATGAAGAGTGGTTAACGCGATGAGTGGTGAACGCGATGAGTGGTGGTGAACACGATGAGTAGTGAATGCGATGAGTGGTGGTGAACGTGATGAAGAGTGGTGAACGCGATGAGTGGTGAACGCGATGAAGAGTGGTGGTGAACACGCGATGAAGAGTGGTGAACGTGATGAGTAGTGGTTAACGTGATGAGTGGTGGTGAACGTGATGAGGAGTGGTGAACGCGATGAGTGGTGGTGAACACGCGATGAGTGGTGGTGAACGTGATGAGTGGTGGTGAACGCGATGAAGAGTGGTGAACGTGATGAGTGGTGGTGAACGTGATGAGGAATGGTGAACGCGATGAGTGGTGGTAAACGCGATGAGTGGTGAACGTGATGAGTGGTGGTGAACACGCGATGAGTGGTGGTGAACGTGATGAGTGGTGGTGAACGCGCACCCTCCTGATGGGACACTCCGGGAGAGGAATGTGAAGTCCCCCCCCCCTCTGCCCGCCCCGCTTGGCACGCCGACAGAGATGCCAACCCGGAGCCAGGATTTGCAAAGACGCTTTTTGCCACACCACTGTGTGGTTGACAAATAAATAAATAAAATGCTTTTTCATTACAGAGAGAAAAAGAATATCCCACCCTTTGCAAAGCCACGGAGCTCTACAAACAATAAACATGGGCTGCTTCGATAAACTCTGGATGGCTTTCACCAACAACCCAAGAAAAAAGCTAGTCATTTGAACAGTACTCAGATTCATATTCTTGGTTCTTTCGGTAAAGTCACGTAGAAGGGAAATGATAAAATAATAACATTTCCTTCTACATGACTTTACCGAAAGAACCAAGAATATGAATCCCTGCAGTCACGAAAGCTTTAAATCAAAATTTAGAACTCAGATTGTAAATGTTGTGGATTTGCTCACCCACACACAATCGGTGTGTTACTATTAACTCCTGATTGTACTTGTGCTCAGATTGTACTCAGATTGTACTTGTGCTCACATTGTGCTCAGATTGTACTTGTGCTCAGATTGTACTTGTGCTCACATTGTGCTCACATTGTGCTCACATTGTGCTCACATTGTGCTCACATTGTGCTCACATTGTGCTCACATTGTGCTCACATTGTGCTCACATTGTGCTCACATTGTGCTCACATTGTGCTTGTGCTCAGATTGTACTTGTGCTCGGATTGTACTTGTGCTAAGATTGTACTTGTGCTCACATTGTGCTCACATTGTGCTCATACTGTGCTAAGATTGTACTTGTGCTCACATTGTGCTCACATTGTGCTCAGATTGTACTTGTGCTCAGATTGTACTCAGATTGTACTTGTGCTCAGATTGTACTTGTGCTCAGATTTTAAATGTTGTGGATTTGCTCTCCAACACACAAGCGGTGTACTGTACTAGTAACGAAATGGCACGTTCTGTTTACGTGACACAACCCTCATTAATTGGCTGTGTCGGGTGGTGCTGGGTCTAACGACACATTTATAATTACGCGATCTAACCCCCCCCCAAAAACTACATTTTGAAAGAAAAAGAGGCCTCCAAGCGATTCGAGGAAGGGCCCCTTCGGCCGTGACTGCCACAATCACTGCCGGCAACGGGGGTCTAAAGTTCAAGGATTGTGGCTTATTCAGTCACCCCTGCCTCATGGTTACCGTCGTTAAGGCCGTACGGATCAAGTGGTTGGCCTGTGCATCTGGGGTTGAGTGAGTGTGTGAGTGTGTGTGTGAGTGTGTTGTTGTTGTTGTGACCTGCAGTGTTGTGAGTGATTGGGTGAGTGAATGGGTGGGTGAGTGTCTTGAGTGAGTGTGCGGATGTGTGATAGGATGAGTGTGATAGAGGGGAGTGTGTGAACGAGTGGGTGATTGAGTGAGTGTGTTGTGTGAGTGAGTGTGTTGTTGTGTCAGTGAGTGGGTGATTGAGTGAGTATGTTGTTGTTTGAGTGAGTGGATGATTGAGTGAGTGTGTTGTTGTGAGAGGTCTTCTAGGCCACGGTCATTCCCTCCCTTCTCTACGCTTGCGAAACGTGGACCCCCCTAAGGGAGCATCTTCGCCGGTTGGAAACATTTAGGCTGGCCTGCCTACGATCCATCCTGGGTTTAACCAGGCTGGATTGTGTGAGGAGCTCACAAATCCTTGAAAGATCTGGGCAAAGTCCCATTGGTGAGCTCCTCCGGCAGGCAAGGATGCATTGGCTGGGTCATGTAGCCCGCATGCCCAGCCACCGCATGCCTAAACAGCTTTTGTTCGGCCGGATCGAGGGGGCTAAACGGGCGCGGCACGGGCTAGAGAAGAGATGGAGTGATGTGGTACAGGAGGACGTGGAGCTGAGTGGACTTGCCAATGACTGGTACCAGCGGTGTCAAGATCGGCCTCAGTGGAGGAGGCTCGTGAAGGACGCTACTGGGCAGTTGGAGGCAGTCGCCCTCCAACAACAACGGAGGGCGGAGGAGCGACGCTCACAACAACGAGCGGAACGCCGGGTGGCTAAAGCACAGCAAGTTGGTACAGTAGGGGGCACATGTGGTGCATCAGCCAGTCATCTCGGTCATCTCGGTCAGTCGACCCGTGGCACCTGCTGGGTCTGCCCCGTGACCTCCTGTCAGCGGGCGTTGGACACTTCACGTGGCCTCAAGGTGCACTTGGCCTGGCACAAGCGTCGTGGTGACGTCACCGCCACTTAGTGGCGAATGGCGGTTGTTGTTGTGTGTTGTTGTGTGAGTGTGTTGTTGTGTGATTGTGTTGTTGTGCGAGTGTGTTGTTGTGCGAGTGATTGGGTGATTGAGTGAGTGTGTTGTTGTGTTAGTGAGTGGGTGATTGAGTGAGTGTGTCGTTGTTGTGACCGACAGCGTTGCGAGTGGGTGAGTGACTGGGTGAGTCATTGGGAGGGTGAGTGATTGGATGGGTGAGTGTGTTGCTGTTGTGACCTGCAGTGTGGTGGTTCAGTGAGTGCGTGAGTGTGTTGTGAAGAGCGACGCTAACACCAACGAGTCGAGCGCCAGGCGGCTAAACCACAGCAAGTTGGCAAAGTAGGGAGCACAGCTGGTGCAGTGGCCAGTCGTCTCAGTTAGTTAACCCATGGCACTAGGGTCTGTCCCGTGACCTCCTGCCAGCAAACATTCGACACTTCACGTGGTTCTAAAGTGCACATAGCCTGGCACAAGCGCTGTGGGGACGTCACCGCCATTTAGTGGCGATTGGCGGTTGTTGTACCCTGCAGGGTGGTGCATGAGCCGGTGTGCAGATGAGTGAGTGGGTGAGCGATAGGGGAGAGTGTGTGAGTAAGTGGGTGATTGAGTGAGTGAGTGTGTTGTTGTTATTGTTACCAGCAGTGTTGCGAGTGAGTGAGTGATTGGGTGATTCATTGGGAGGGTGAGTGATTGGATGGGTGAGTGTGTTACTGTTGTGACCTTAAGGGTGGTGAGCTCTTCTGGCAGGAAAGGCTGCGTTGGCTGGGTTACGAAGCCCGCATGCCCAACCACCGCATGGCCAAGCAGCTTCTGTTTGGACGGATAGCAATAAAATGGCATGGCGTGGCCTAGAGAAGCGATGGAGTGATGTGGTACGGGATGAAATGGAGCCGAGTGGAATTGCCAACGACTGGTACCAGCGGTGTAAAGATCGGCCTCTGTGGAGGAGCATCGTGAAGGACACTACTGGGCAGTTGCGACGCTCACAACAACAGCGGAACTCTGGGCAGCTAAAAAGCGGCCAGTTGGTACAGTAGGGGGCACATCTGGTGTGCATCTACCAGTCATCTCAATCAACCCATGGCACCTGCAGGGTCTGTCCTGAGACCTCCTGCACCTAGCCTGGCAGTAGGTGTTACAGCTGGTGTCCATCTACCGGTCATTTAAATCAGTCAACCCAAGGCACCTGCAGGGTCTGTCCCGAAACCTCCTGTCATCGAGCCTTCAACACTTCATGTGATAGCCTCAAAGTGCACCTGGCCTGGTATGGGCGCGTGGGGACGTCACTGTCACTTAGTGGCGAATGGCGGTGGTATTGGGATTAGGGTGATATGACAGTCTGGTAGATCCGAGTCCTCAACACGGCCGGACGAATCAATGTGTAGAGGAGTAGTGTGATGACGTCATGTCATGGGTGCTGTAAGGGGATACCTTCGGAAGCAGTGGCAGGTCCGAGCGAAGGGGAGGAGCCGCCCAAAGGGTACTTAACGGGGACCCCGTGACAAAGGCGGGCTCGTTGTGGGAGCCCGGAGTGTGGATCAGCTGCAGGAGGTCTCTCCCGCTCGTGACCAGATAGTGTTGGCTGAACCCCTGTCCGGGGTCGATGAGTGGGAGAGCCGAAGAGATAGCCGAGATTAGGACTCCAAGAAGTCTGTGAGAATCGGCCAGGAGTGAGTGGGGTTCTTCTCTCCTCGGCCGGGCGGTGTTGGATGAACCCCGTCCTGGTCCGAGTGAGAGAGCCCAAGGGATAACCGAGGTTAGGACAAGAAGAGCTCGGGGGTCCATGGGAAGGACAGAGTATAGAGAACAACTACCCCTGGTGTGAGACCGAGTGTTTCAATCGTGTTCATAAACGGCAAAAGGCCTTACAAAAAGTTCTGTCTCCGTGTGGTTCTACGACGCAACAAAAGCATTGAGTTCATGGAAATGTAGGGGTGATACGCGCTGGCAGTAGGGATCGTGGGGCAGCGCGTGGTGATTGGCTGTGTGTTGGTGACGCGCGCTGACAGTGAAGGATCGTAGGTCAGCGCGGGGTCATGGGTTATGTGATGGTGATTGGCTGTGTGTTGGTGACGCGCGCTGACAGTGATGGATCGTGTGGCAGCGCGTGGTGATTGGTTGTGTGCGCTGACACAAGCTGGAAGAAGGGATCGTGTGGCAGCGCGTGGTGATTGGTCGACTAGGGTGGGTGCTCACATCGCGATCCGCATAGGCTCCGTCTCCTCGGGAGCGGAGGGCTATATAAGGCGGTGCGCGCGGGCGCTCGGGGAATTGGTGACCAGTGAAGACGGAAGACGGAGGAGGAAGAGATAGGGCCCTGAGACACCTAGTCCCGCTGTCCTTGTAAGGACCGGGACCCTGTGTGGCTCAGAGGCGGGACCTTGGGACCCGGGGCCGGACGTCCGTGTGAGGGCCGGGCCGCGGGACCCAGTGGTCGTGACCCATACCCAAGCTGGGGTGGATCTGGAGGTTCCCCCGGATGCTACGGGGCTGGGATGCCTGTGTGTGTGTAGCCAGGTGGAACGTGTAGCGTGAGCCGTAGTAACCACACGTGTCGGGTGGAACGTGTAGCGTGAGCTGTAGTGACCACACGTGTTATTGTGGCAAGACAAGTGTTAATAAAGTGTGCTACCCGTCAAGTGGTCTCCCGCCGTAGTTTACGATACTACAACTGGCGTCAGGAGTGAAACAGTCTTCCTGCCATGGATACCAGGAAGACTCATCGGACTCATGAGTGTGACCGGGAGGAAAACCACGACGACTCGGGCCAGCAGGCATCAGGGGGAGAAGAGGAGGAGATGCCGGCGCCACAGGACCCCTCATGGGCGCCCAACAAGCGGCTGGGGGCTGATGCCGGACTCCGTGACGCGCACTCCCGCCTGGCAGAGCTACTACTCGCTACGGCGTCCATCCTAGCGGAGATCACCACGTCTGGAGGAGCGAGAATGTCGACGGACATTGAAAGGGCTCGCGTTGCTGATTCCCGCCAAAATGACTTTGAAATTCCCGCCATTTCTGCTGAGCAGCCATCTTTTGGCGGAAACTGCGAGCAACACGTGGCGGGAGTCCTCCAATCCCTGCCGCTTACGTCATCAGCGCGCGCTACGGGCCGCCATCAGCCACCCGCCATAGGGGCCACCATTTTGCAGGTCGACGGTGCGGCACGGGAGAGTCACGAGGCAGAGGACGACATCATTTTCCAGCAGCGTCTTCCCGCGTTGACAGCCTTCAAGGCGGACGGCGGGGACTGGGGTGCATTCCAGCGAAGATTTCGCGCCCATCAAGAGATGTCGGCCTGGTCCGACGCTACGGCGCTGCGGGCACTGCCTGCCATGTTGGACGACAACGCGCTCGTGGCCTTCAGGTCCGCACCGAGATCGGCCCGCTCCACGCTCAAGGCTGCACTGGGCCTCATGGCCAAAGTGTACGGACCACCTTCGGCCTGCCACCACCAATTTTACGACCGACGGAAGGCGGACACGGAGACCGCGCTCGCCTACCGCACGGCGTTGTTGGCTCTCGCTGACGCCGTGTTCCCTCGTATGGACGAGGAGGGGCAGGACGCTATGGTTTTGGAACAACTGTTCAAGTTGGCGCAGGACCTGGGGGTCCCCATCAACACAGCCGACAAAGTGGACATATGTTCGTGTGTTGCAACAAGTATCCAGGCGCACGAGGTCCTGCAGCGGAAACAGGTGGTCGTCTGCACTGCTGCCGCGGTCTCAGCTCCGGCCCGGTGGTCACCGAGCCCCAGGTCGTTTGCCCACGGGAGGAGGCGTTCGCTGCTGCACGACCGGGGGATTGGAGGTCGGGGGGTCGGTCGCCTCTGCGATCGACCCGCAAGCTGGAGCAACCGAGACCTCCGACGTCCCTCATCACGTGCTACAACTGCGGCCTTCGGGGCCACGTGGCGTCCGGGTGCCGCGCTCCACGTCAGCGTGCCACGGGACCTCGGCTGGACGACGACCAAGGCCCCATGTCGTCCCAACTACCCCCGGCAAGTCGCGGCACTTCACATGCTCGGCCTACATACGCGACACACATGGGCCGTCGCTTTGCGGCGGAGGATGTGCGATTGGGGGTCGGGGATTCGGTTCGGAGAGGGGGGTTCGTACGGGGCCGGGGGGACATTAAATGGTCCGAGTTGGGCCACAGAATAGTGGCCGCGGCGGCCGGTTCGTCAGTCGTTACGGGATTCATAGACGGGGTCGAGGTCAGGGTGCTGGTGGACACGGGAGCGTCGGCGACTATAATTTCCGACCTCATTTATAACATTCTCTCCGTTCAATGTCGACCTCTGCTTCCGGTGGACGTGCCATTTTACGCGGCAAATGGGGGCTCGTTGGGTATTATCGGTCAGATTCGGGCGACCATTTGCATAGGGGATATTAAATTGGCGGGACCTGTTTTCGTCTCCTCTTCCCTAGCGGTTCCTTGTCTGTTGGGCACAGATTTTTTGGCTAAGATGCCCATTAAAATTCTCGTGGATCAATGTTGTATTGAGCTGCCATCGGGTCGCCTTTTTTCTTTTTTATCTAACCCTACTGAAATACGGACGGCGTGCGCGACGATCCAAGCGCTAGCGAAACAGACGGTGCACGTGCCCCCGGGTTCGCAGATGTTGATACCCCTCCGGTTGCAGAAGCCATTGGGTGGGGTGACTGCGGGACAAGGCGTGCTTTTGGGTCCATCGAATAGAGCTGTCGGGGGTCTGGATTTGGCGGTGGCTCAAACGTTGGTTCGGGCTGACGGGGACCCGTTCGTTATGGTGTTAAACGTTGGTTCGCGGCCGGCCGTTATTCCGCAGGGCACCGTGCTTGCTCACACGGCACGGGTCCCTGCGGAAGAGCGCCTTATTGCACATGTTGATCCCGTCCCGGCGCAGAAAATTCTATCGGGTGATGACCTTGAATGGGTCGATTCGCTGTGTGCGGACTCCAGTGATTTGTCAAGGGTGCAATTGGGTGCGCTGTGCGCTCTGCTGATCGAATTCTCCGATGTGTTCAGCAAGCACAAATATGATATTGGGTGCACGGACCTGTTACGCCACCACATTGAAACAGGCGATGCGGCACCAGTCCGGCAGAATCCCTTCCGGCTGAGTCCTGCCGAGAAGGAACACGTTCAATCGGCCGTCAATGACATGCTGACGGCCGACATCATTTCGCCCTCATCCAGTCCGTGGGGAGCACCTATCGTTCTGGTTAAAAAGCAAGACGGGTCCTTGCGTTTTTGTGTAGATTTCCGTCGCCTGAATAAAATCTCCATGGCTGATGCGTATCCGCTCCCCAGAATGGATGAGTCCCTGGACGCATTGTCCGGGGCGCAATATTTTTCTACACTTGACTTACTGTCGGGATTCTGGCAGCTGCCACTCGACGATGAGTCTAAACCTAAGACAGCATTCCGGACCCCAGGGGGCCTGTTCCAGTTTAATCTGTTGCCCATGGGACTCCACTCCGCTCCCGCGACGTTTCAGCGCCTTATGGAATTGGTTTTGTCGGGTCTGCAATGGGATACTTGCTTAATTTACCTTGACGATGTCATTGTTTTCAGCAAAACTTTTGAGGAACACCTCCAGCGATTAAGAGGGGTGTTCTTGCGGATGTGATCGGCTAAGTTGAAGTTTAAACCGGCGAAATGCCACCTTCTGCGGAAATCCGTAAGGTACTTGGGCCACATTGTCGATTCTTCAGGGATCTCCACCGATCCCGCGAAGACGAACTGTGTCAGTTCATGGCCAATGCCCACGTCGGTTTCTGAGGTCCGCAGCTTCATTGGTTTTGCGTCCTACTACCGCCGATTCGTTGAGCATTTCACCACCATTGCCAAACCCTTGCATGCTCTAACAGCCAAAGGAGTCAGGTTTCGATGGGGGCCAGAGGAGGAGGCCGCGTTCTGCTCCCTTCGGGACGCCTTGGTGGGTGCCTCGTCCTTACGTTACCCTGACTTTACGAGTCCCTTCTTGCTGGATACTGATGCTAGTAACACGGGCATTGGGGGGGTGCTCTCACAGGTCGTTGGGGGAGTTGAACGGGTGGTCGCCTATGGTAGCAGGGTTTTGTCGCCTGCGGAACAGCGCTACTGCGTCACCCGTCGTGAGTTGCTGGCTATTGTTTTTTTTGTACAGCAATTTAGACCTTATCTCTATGGCCGTCATTTTACGGTCCGGACGGACCACGCGGCGCTTCAGTATTCATTGAGGGTCGCCCAACCCTCGGGCCAATTGTCACGGTGGTTGGAAGTCCTCCAGGACTATCAATTTATGACCACTTACCGTAAGGGGTTGCGCCACACCAACGCGGATGCCCTGTCGCGGTTGTCGCCTCGTCCCAAATGTGCGTGCTTGATGGGGTCGGCGCGCTGTAAACCGCCAGGTGCTGTACCCGAGAGTGAGTTGGTCGCGGCCGCGAATGCGCCGATGGTTGACGTTCCTGCTACCCCTGCGGGCGGGGACTCGCTACTCTCACTGTCTCTCGTTGAGTGGGGCCGACTCCAGATGGCTGACAGCTCCCTGCTCGCGTTGCGTCACAGGGCGGGGGGTCCCAAGGAGGGTCGAAAGCGAGCTGGCTCCTGGCTGCTCAAGCAGGGCCTGCTAATGAGATGGGACAATATGTCCCGGCGGCACGCACTCGTCGTGCCTTCCGCTATGCGGGGCAAAGTTGTTCTGGCCGCACACGAACGCCTCTTGCATCTGGGGGTAAACAAAACGCTTGCTCTGCTCCAGCGTGACTATTATTGGCCGGGGATGGGGAGCAATGTGGTCAATATACTGAATGGGTGTGTGGATTGCGCCAAACGGAAACCACCGCCCGTTGCGCCAAATCCACCGCTGCAGTCTATTCAGGTCTCGCGCACTAACGAGCTCGTTGCGCTGGATATTTTGGGGCCTTTTCCTGTCACGCCTAGGGGTAACAAGTACCTGTTGGTTGGTGTGGAATACTTTACCCGATGGCCTATGGCGTGGCCACTCGCCAACCAGTCGGTGGCGGCCGTGGCGGACGCCTTTGTCCAAGGCTACGTCTTGGACAAGGGGACTCCCGAACGCTTGCTGACCGACCAGGGAAAGAATTTTTCGAGTAAATTGCTGCAGGAGGTGTGCGACCTTTTGGGTACTAAAAAGGTGCGTACCTCCCCGTACCACCCACAGACTGACGGGATGGTGGAGCGACTCCACAGGACTTTAACCTCCATGTTGTGCCAGCAGGTGTGCGAGGCACAGGTTGACTGGGACTTGCAGGTCCTGGGGGTCCTCGCCGCGTATAGAATGGCCCCCCATGCAGCTACGGGGTTTTCCCCATTTTATCTGATGTACGGTCGGGAGACCGATCCGCCCATGGAGACTCAGCTGGGACTTTCCGTGCCACGGCCTAATTCCAAATTGGCCGACCATATTAAATTTAACATTGCAAAACTCGCCGAGGCACGGGAGGCCACACGGCTTAATTCGAGATCTCGGCAAATCGCCAACGAGCGCTTGCGTGCACGGAAGGTGTCCGTGCACGATTGGAAGCCGGGCGATAGGGCCTGGCTGCACTGCCCTCATGCACCTTTGGCTACGTCGCCTAAATTGTTGAGGCCATGGCTGGGACCCATGGAGGTCGTGCGGGTTGCACGCCCCCAGTGTGTTTAGATAAAATGGGGAAAGCGCCGTTGGTACGTTCACCCCTCCCGGCTGAAACCGTTCTCGCCTCCATATGGCCTTCCTTTATGTCGTGAGGACCGAGCATGTGATGTGACCGACGACCCGGGGAGGGAAATATTTCCGCCTGATCCTCACATGTTTTCGCCTCATCCGCTCCCAGGTGTCTTGGAACTGACGGCTGCCGACCACCGGCGACCAGATCCCCGCGGCACGGCCGGTTCTTCCAGGCCCAAACCGTGCCTTCCTGGGCTGCCGGAGCCACCGGACGGTCGACAGCGTCCCGTCCCGTACGACGGACCGGCCAGGCGGACTCGCGCTAGGTCGCGCAACTTTTCCTGACCAAATAATTGGGGTGGGGATGCGGGCCGACACAGCCGGAGCGTCTCGTCACTACGTTCCCCGTCCGCTCGACCGCTCTATCACCCCGTTCAAGGAGCGAGCGGAAGGGGGATCGGTAGTCAAGGAGACACTGGACACGTCTGTTTTTTTTCGGAATAACTTTTATTGTGTTGCTCGTCGGTTTGTACATAGGTTGTTGTTGTGTTGTGTTGTGTCGTTGTGTTGCGTTGTTGTTGTGTTATGGGGCACACTTGGGGAGTGGGGGTTTTTTTGTTGTTGTTGTTGTTGTTTTAGCAGCCGGGCCGGCTGCGAGCTATGTGGGAGGGGGTGATGTAGGGGTGATACACGCTGGCAGTAGGGATCGTGGGGCAGCGCGTGGTGATTGGCTGTGTGTTGGTGACGCGCGCTGACAGTGAGGGATCGTAGGTCAGCGCGGGGTCATGGGTTATGTGATGGTGATTGGCTGTGTGTTGGTGACGCACGCTAACAGTGATGGATCGTGTGGCAGCGCGTGGTGATTGGTTGTGTGCGCTGACACAAGCTGGAAGAAGGGATCGTGTGGCAGCGCGTGGTGATTGGTCGACTAGGGTGGGTGCTCACATCGCGATCCGCATAGGCTCCGTCTCCTCGGGAGCGGAGGGCTATATAAGGCGGTGCGCGCGGGCGCTCGGAGAGTTGGTGACCGGTGAAGACGGAAGACGGAGGAGGAAGAGATAGGGCCCTGAAACACCTAGTCCCGCTGTCCTTGTAAGGACCGGGACCCTGTGTGGCTCAGAGGCGGGACCTTGGGACCCGGGGCCGGACGTACGTGTGAGGGCCGGGCCGCAAGACCCAGTGGTCGTGACCCATACCCAAGCTGGGGTGGGTCTGGAGGTTCCCCCGGATGCTATGAGGCTGGAATGCCTGTGTGTGTGTAGCCGGGTGGAACGTGTAGCGTGAGCTGTAGTAACCACACGTGTCGGGTGGAACGTGTAGCGTGAGCTGTAGTGACCACACGTGTTATTGTGGCAAGACAAGTGTTAATAAAGTGTGCTACCCGTCAAGTGGTCTCCCGCCGTAGTTTACTATACTACAGAAACATTAACCATTGTAGTAGTGGTAGTAGAGTTACAAGGAGGCACCTGGTGGGCGAGTGAGCGGAGTGATAGTGATGATGATGATGATACCGATGTTGATTATGAGGACCCTAACCCATCCAAGCGCTGTCCAGGCTAACCATCTGCTGAGCTTCAGAGGTCTGACGAGATCGGACACATTGTGGGTCATAGGCTTATGAACGTGTGTTCGTGTATGGGTCTGTGAGAGAGTGTGGGTGTGAGTGTGTGTATACGTGTGTGTTCCTGTGTGTGAGAGAGTGTTGGTGTGAGTATTTGTGTACGTGTGTGTGTTCTTGTGTGTGTGTGAGAGAGAGAGTGTTTGTGTGAGTGTGTGTGTACGTTGGGCAAAAAGAACCCCCTACCTCCCCGTGGTGCAGGACGGGCAATGCTGTCGTGGGCAGTGCTGTGGGGGAGGGGCCAATTCCAATTGGCCTTTCCCCTCAGGGCATTTGTGACCACCACAGCGGCTAAATGGGGGCTCGGGATGGGTGCGAGGAGCTGGTAACCCCTTCATTTTCAATAAATTAGCACTAAACCACGTGAAAAATATCTAATGAATAAGCTTGTGCCGGAGGCTCCGGGGGGACAGACGTCTATGACGTCTAGGGGCCAAACCCCATCTGGCGGAGCCAGGAGATTGAATATTCACCCTCAGGTGCTCCTCCAGAAACAACAAAAAGCCACTACTTGTGGCTACGTGGAATGTTCGAACGCTCACTGCGGAGGAGAGGCTGCCACTCCTCTGTCGGGAGCTGGGCCGGTACCGCCTGGATCTCTGTGGCATTCAGGAGGTCCGGTTGACCGGCTCTGGCTCCTGCCACCATGAGGGGTGGAAAGTCCTCTACTCGGGAGCAGGAGACTGGCAAACAACAGGTTTGGCTCTTCTTCTGAACAAAATAATGAAGGGGGCGTGGGAGCGTGGCGGTGAGGTGTGGGAAGCTGTAAGCCCCAGGCTACTTTGGGCTCGCCTTCCCATCAACCGGAGGCGAAGAGTGGTGGTCGTGGTTACTTATGCCCCCACCGAAGACGAACATCCGTGGAGGGATGCAGGCAAGGCCGATGAGTCAGATGCCTTCTATGACCTCCTGTCACAGGTGCTGGCTAAAGTGGCCCCTCGGGAAAGAGTCATCTTGTTGGGTGACTTCAATGTCCGAGTTGGTCATGATGCTGGCACTTTCTCTGAAGTGATTGGAGGGCATGGGCCAGATCAGCTCAATGCAACGGTAGGAGGCTGCTAGATTTTTGTGCAGCCCATGGGCTTGTAAGTACCAACACGCTGTTCCAGCATTGGCACATCCACACAACATCATGGATGCATGCCGGGTCCAAGCAAGAACATTGTTGGACTACATATTGATGAACCAGCGGATGCGAGCCCATGTCCTTGACACCAGGACCTACCATGGAGCTGATCTGCCCTCTGACCATCGAGTAGTCATCTGTAAGATGCGCCAGCCATTCTTCCACTCCGGTGGTGGGTGTACACCCAGGACCCCATTCCAACCTAAGGTGGCCTAGTCTCAGCTAGCTGATGGAAGTTGCAAGCGAGAATTTCATGATCGCTTGCGGCTGGGATTGGCATCTTCCCCCACTCCTCCTGATGTTCAGGATGGTTGAGAAAAAGCGACAGGCCCACTCTCATCGGCTACACCATCCCACGTCAGAGAATAAGGAGGCTTACCGCAGCCTTCGCTCAGAGGTTCGGAGAGCCATGAGGCGCTGCAAGGATGGGTGGTGGTCGTGGGTTGCTGAATAGATGGAGTCTGCCTTAATGGCCCGCGATCACAAATCCCTATTTAACTCCATCAAAAAAGTAACCTGCAGCGCCATACCTATTACCATCAATAGGGGAAAGAATGGTGATCCAATCTCTGATCTCCAGGAAGAGGTTTGCAGATTTGTTGAGCATTTTTGTGAGGTCCTGGAGGAGGGGGCATCCCTCAGCCTGGAAAACATCATGGGACAAAGTGGGGATGACCCTGCTGAGGATGCGGTGCCTCAAAAATTGGAGGAGGAAGTCACCCCCTATGAGTGACTGGCTGAGGCGCCATCCATTGAGGAAGTACTGAAGGCGATCCAGAGTCTGAGATCAGGAAAGGTACCGGGCAGATATGATCTCCCAAGCGAAATGCTGACGGAGGTTGGCGTTTGTGCGCAGACTGCCCTACATGACATCATAACAACAGTCTGGGCCACTGGACGGGTTCCGCAGGATTGGAAGGATGCCCTGGTGGTCCCTCTCTTTAAGAAGGGGGACCGCACAGACTAACAACTACAGGGGCATCTCATGCCTCAGTGTGCCGGGAAAGGTCCTGGCAAGGTTAATTCAACATCGCCTTGCTCGGCACGCTGAGGAAAGGCTTGTGGAGCCCCAATGCGGTTTCAGAAAAGGGCGGTCCTGCACAGATGCCATATTTTCTGTCCGTCTGCTACAGCAGAGGTGTAGGGAATTCCAATAATACCTACATCTCTGCTTAATTGACCTGGTCAAGGCATATGATAGCATCAGTAGACCGAGGCTCTGGGTTGTTCTCTGTGCTTTCGGAGTCCCTGACCCTCTACTCACGCTCATTAAGGACCTTCATGATGGTGAGCAGGCCCGGGTAAAACTACGTGGCCGGGAGTCAGAGCCATTCCCTGTACACCTTGGGGTGCGACAGGGATGTCCTCTGGCTCCAACATTATTTAACATCTATTTCGACCACGTAGTTCGTGAAGCCTTCAGTAGCTGTACTGGAGGAATTTCCATCTGGTACAGATACAATGGGAGGCTGATCGATGCCTGGGTGCGGTCAAGGGATGACTACCTATTGGTCAACCACGTTATGTATGCCGTCGACATGGACATTTGCAGCTCACTCAGAGGAGGATTTGGAGGCGCTGCTGCTGAAACTGGAGTGTGCCACTCAGAGGTGGGGCGTTACCATCAGCCCCACCAAAACGAAGCACCTGCCCGGGTATTTTGTACCATCGGTCACTCCACCCCCACAACTCCCAACCAGTGATGGTGCAGTTGTGGAGAGAGTGGAGAGTTTCCCATACCTGGGCATTGTGCTCATTACCGGCTCCGGTTTAACAGCAGAGGTCTCACTCCAAATCAGTCGAGCGGCATTATCTTTTCATCGGTTGCGTAAGGCTGTGTGTCACTCCGCACGAAGCTTCGGGTCTTCTCAGCCACAGTCATTCCCCCCCTTCTCTATGCTTGCGAAACGTGGACCCCCCTAATGGAACATCTTCATCGGTTAGAAACATTTAGGCTGGCCAGCCTACGATCAATCCTGGGTTTAACCAGGCTGGATTGTGTGCGGAGCTCACAAATCCTCGAAAGATCTGGACAAAGTCCCATCGGTGAGCACCTCCGGCAGGCAAAGCTGCGTTGGCTGGGCCATGTAGCCCGCATACCCAGCCACCGCATGCCTAAACAGCTTTTGTTCGGCCAGATAGAGGGAGCTAAACGGGCGTGGCACGGGCTAGAGAAGAGATTGAGTGATGTGGTACAGGAGGATGTGGAGCTGAATGGACTTGCCGATGACTGGCACCAGCGGTGTCAAGATCGTCCTCTGTGGAGAAGGCTCGTGAAGGACGCTGCTGGGCAGTTGGAGGCAGTCGCCCTCCAACAACAACAGAGGGCAGATGAGCGACGCTCACAACAACGAGCGGAGCGCTGGGTGGCTAAAGCACAGCAAGTTGGCACAGTAGGGGGCACAGATGGTGCATCAGCCAGTTGTCTCGGTCATCTCAGTCAGTCGACCTGTGGCACCTGGGTCTGCCCCGTGACCTCCTGCCAGCGGGCATTCGACACTTCACGTGGCCTCAATGTGCACACATGGCCTGGCACAAGCGTCGTGGTTACATCACCGCCACTAAGTGGCGAATGGCGGTTGTTGTTGTTGTGTGTAGGGACTGGTAGTGTATAGGTTAGCCGTAAGATGCGCTTTAACCCGGCGACCAGAGTTTGATTCCCGCTCATGGCCAACACCGGTGACGATTATCTGAACCGATCCTGGGCCTCTCCTAGGTCGACTCAGCATCAAATGAGTACCTCGCCGCGACGTGTAAAACATCGCCACTGGAGGATACAAATGCGGCCGGGCGTGGCGCTGGCCACCCACCCCCTCGTGTGCCACAGTGGCGGCCTTCATAGGCGCTGCTGCTCCTTGCTCACATCACCTGCGCCCCAACAGTCTGTTACAGGCGACTCGGGGCGATCTTTGGTGTGTTTTTGACTGGGTGTGAGAGAGTGAGATGGTGGGTGGGAGGGTGGGGTGTGTGAGACAGAGTATGTATGTGTGTGTGTTAGATAGTATTGGTGTGTGTTAGAGAGTAGGTGTGTGTGTGTGAGAGAGAGTAGGTGTGTGTGTGAGAGAGAGTAGGTGTGTGTGTGTGAGAGAAAGTGAGACGTTGGGTGGGTGGGTGTGTTAGAGAGTAGGTGTGTGTTAGAGAGTAGGTGTGTGTTAGAGAGTAGGTGTGTGTAATAGAGAGTAGGTGTGTGTAATAGAGAGTAGGTGTGTTTGTGTGTGAGAGAGAGAGTGAGACGTTGGGTAGGAGGGTGTGGGTGTGTGTGTGAGACAGAGTATGTATGAGTGTGTGTGTGTTAGAGAGTAGGTGTGTGTGTGTGTGTGTTAGAGAGTAGGTGTGTGTGTGTTAGAGATTTCGAGAGTAAATACAGTAAGTGTTTGTGTGAGTGAGTAGGTATGTGTGTGAAAGAGAGAGTAGGTATGAGTGTAGTAGTAATAATAATATAGGAAGTAATGTATATGTGTGTGTGTATTAGAGAGTAGTGTGCATGAGAGAGTGAGAATGCAGGTGTGTGTGTGAGAGCAGGCCCGGGTAAAGATACGTGGCCAGGAGTCGGAGCCAATACCTGTTCACCTTGGGGTGCGGCAGGGATGTCCTCTGGCTCCCACATGATTAAACATCATCTTTGACCACGTAGTTCGAGAAGCGTTCATGGATGTACCAGAGGAATTTCAATCAAATACAATGTGAGGCTGATCGATGCCCGGGTGCGGTCGAGGGATGGCTCCCTCTTGGTCAACCACGTTATGTATGCTGATGATCTGGTGATTGCAGCTCACTCAGAGGTGTTGCAGGCGCTGCTGCTGAACCTGGAGCATACCACTAAGAGGTGGGGTCTTACCATCAGCCCCACCAAAACTAAGCACCTGCTTGGGTATTTTGTGCAACCAAAATCTCCACCCCCGATTGTGGAGAGAGTGGAGAGTTTCCCATACCTGAGCAGTGTGCTTATGACCAGCTCCGGTTTGACAACAGAGGTCTTTACTCCGAATCAGTCCGGACGGCATTATCTTTTCATCGGTTGCGTAACGCTGTGTGGAAGCTACAACGTCTGTCGCTCCACACGAAGCTTCGGGTCTTCTTGGCCACAGTCATGCCCTCCCTTCTCTATCCTTTTGAAACGTGGATCCCTCTAATGGAACATCTGTGTCGGTTATAAACATTCAGGCTGGCATGCCTACAATCAATCCTGGGTTTAACCAGGCTGGATTGTGTGAGGAGCTCACAAATCCTTGAAAGATCTGGACACATTCCTACCAGTGAGCTCCTCCGGCAGGCAAGGCTGCGTTGGCTGGGTTCACGTAGCCCGCATGCCCAGTCACCGCGTGCCCAAGCAGCTTCTGTTTGGCCACATAGAGGGGGCTAAACGGACACGACACGGGCTGGAGAAGAGATGGAGTGATGCGGTACGGGAGGATGTGGAGCTGAGTGGAATTGCCGACGACTAGTACCAGCTGTGTCAGGATCAGCCTCTATGGAGCAGGCTCGTGAAGGACGCTGCTACTGGGCAGTTGGAGGCAGTTGCCCCCTAGCAACAACGGGGGGCAGAGGAGCGACGCTCACAACTACGAGCGGAGCACGTGGTGGCTAAAACGCAGCAAGTTGTCAACGTAAGGCATACAGCTAGTGCATCTACCGGTCATCTCAGTCAGCCAAGCTATGGCACCTGCAGGGTCTGTCCCGAGACCTCCTGGTCAGCGACCCTTCAACACTTCACGTGGCTTCAAAGTGCACCTAGCCTGGCACAGGCACCGTGGTGATGTCACCGTCACTTAGCAGTGAATGGCGAGTATTGGTATGTGTGTGTGAGAGAGAGTAAGTATGTGTGTGTGTGTGAGAGTAAGTACGTGTGTGAGAGTGAGAAAGAAGGTATGTGCGTGTAGGTATGTGTGTGTGTGAGTGAGAGAGAGAGTAGGTGTGTGTATGTCAGAGAGTAGGTATGTGCGTGTAGGTATGTGCGTGTGAGAGTGGTCAAGCAGGTATCTGTGTGTGTGGGAGCGGTAGTGTAGCGGTCAGCGCGCTGCTCTACGAACTTGGCCGCACAAGTTAAATTCCCACTCACGGCCAACACCAGTGACGATTATCTGAACAGGTCCTGGGCTTCTCCTAGGTAGACTCTGCCTCAAATGAGTACCTCGTGCGGTGTGTAGTAAACATCGCCACTAGGGAGACAAAGGCGGTCGGGCGTGGTGCTGGCCACCCACCCCCTCGTGTGCCACAGTGCCAGCTTTCGTAGGTGCTGCACGCGAACAGCACTTGCCCTGACAGTCTGCCGAGGCTAAGCGGAGGATCTTTGTCTTTGTGCGAGAGAGTGATACAGTAGGTATGTGTGCGCGAACAGGTATGTGACTGTGCGTAAGTCTCAACAAGATAAGCAAAGTCTCCTTCACGTCTCGCCACGTAAACAATTCAAAGAATATTTAGCACATCCCATCAGCCACGCCGCCTCCTGGGGAGTGCAAAGCTTCAGCGACATTGATTCGAACGCAAGCAAAAGCTGTCTCGACGTGCAGGGTCTCATCAGCAGGCAGCCTTGCACGAACCAGTGCTGGTGAACTGCCAGATGTGTATGGACAAGGACTCACCCTCTCTGTCAGATGCGGCCCTTGCTCGGCACAATGCGAACTGTGAGCAGCCAATAATATAGTGTCGCAAATCCTCTGCATTCTCTTCGATGAACATAATGCACACACGTCGTGTATGTCCAGTAAGTGTGAGTGACTCAACAAGTGTCCATTGACCGTTTAAATGACTGATTGGCTCACAAGTGACGACATCACATTCACCCCTTGCTCGATTTAACACCGAAGCAGCAGGAGAATTTATCCACAACTCTGTGGCTGTCGCCTGATGAGGCTGCTGGCTGTTGTTGTGGTTGTTATTGTAATCACCGGCGAAACTTCACGGTTACTCGAATTGTAAATGTTGTCGTGGGTTTACTCTCCAACACACACACACCGGTTAGTGATTAATTAGTATACTACAATATGCGCAACACTATATACTACACTATACACTACTATACACGACACTATAATTGTAAATGTTGTAGTGGGTTTACGTTCCAACACACACACACCGGTTAGTGATTAAGTAGTATACTACAATATGCACGACACTATACATTACTATACACTACACTATAATTGTAAAGGTTGTAGTGGGTTTACTCTCTGACACAACCGGTTAGTGCTGTACTAGTACACTCCACGATACACTCCACGATACACTATGCTATACACTACACTATAATTGGAAATGTTGTACTGTCGGTTTACTCTCCAACACACAACCGGTTAGTGCTGTACTAGTAACGAATTGGCCACGTTTGTGTTTAGGTAACACAAACCCCTTACTGATTGGCTGTGAAGGGTGGTGGCGGGTTTAACGACTCAACGTTGATATTTACTACAACCCAACAACAAAACACCTCTTATGGGTGGTCATGTGATGTTACTCGACTTGTGTTCTGTCCCCACGCGAGTCATTATTCTATGTTACGCCAGTTGGCGCGTCTCGTTTGGTGACCCTGTGGTTCTCTGCGGCTGTCTGTGGGAGTCCCCGAGTGGCCAGGCCGACACCAACGACTCAATGCACTGGAGACCCACACCTCTTATTAGCACGGTTGGCTACGTGCGGCGTGAAAGAAGTTCAAAATGGATGCTGAATTATACACTACACTATACACGACACACACTACACTATACGCAATACACTATACAATACATTATATACTAAACTAAGGGGCCGTCCATAAATGACGTCACGCGATTTTTGACAATTCCCCCCCCCTTGTCACACGACGTCACAAAAAGTCACACCCCCCTCAAAAATGACGTCACAAAGCTCTGCCCTCCCCCAAACCATATTTCCATTTTGAAAATAAAACATGCTTCAAATCTTCTTGGTTCTTTCGGTAAAGTCACGTAGAAGGGAAGTAATAAAATAATAAAAATAAAACATAATAAAACAATTCTCACGACGTTTCGGCCACAACGCAAGCAGCCGTCCTCAGGTGAAAACCAGGTCTGTCGAGGCGACAGCGTCTGAATGAAACAGCACACGTGCTTGGAGCATATATATAAGCTGGGTTGGAAGGGGGTAAAAGAGCGCCTTGACAAAAGAATATGCATATCAAGAGGCATTTAGCATATTTATGGGAAATGCAGGTATGTGATTAGTACTACTCATGCCCGTGCATTATGCAGGATTAGCAGCATCAAAGGGAAGGGATATGGGAAATGCAGGTATGTGATTAGTACTGCTTATGCCCGTGCATTATGCAGGATTAGCAACATCAAAGGGAGGGGATATGGGAAATGCAGGTATGTGAATAGTACTAATTATGCCCGTGCATTATGCAGGATTAGCAGAATCAAAGGGAGGGGATAGGGGTAGCATTAATACAGGGAAGGAGTGTTAATAGTATGTAGCTGCAGTAACTAAAACCACCACGTAAACAACTTAAGTATAAACTACATAGTATCATCAGTATACTAAATATACTCTACAATAAGCTGAGTTACTAACAGTAAGTAATACATGACAATTCTACGTCGTAAAAAATATATAATATGCTTCCATCTAAACTGTATTCTCTTACATCACACGAGTCTACACTGTACTATATACTGCCATAGACAAACCCAACATTAAATTATATACTGTTATGCTATAAACCACCCTAAACCTTATACATTGTAATATTACACTATGTATTATTCTACCCACCGTAATGTGTATCACACTGCTGTATATTCACTATACAATTACGATACTATATATTACTTTGTACATTGTATTAAGCATATAAATTTTATACTATGTGTTATTATACACTGTACCATTGACCGTCGTGTGAAAGATACTAAGAGGAAGCAACGAAATATGTCAATGGGTGAGTAGTGAGAAACTTGCTGCGGAGCAAAGAATCCATTCCCTGCAGAGAATACAATGCCAGTGAGTGGAACGCGGTCTGAAAGTCATCGTAAACGTGAACACAATCAGTTAAGATCCGAAATGGTTTATTACGTCCTTCCAATGATTGCTAAGCCAGAATCCATCTTCTCGGTTGCATAATGCACGGGCATGAGTAGTACTAATCACATACCTGCATTTACCGTAAATATGCTAAATGCCTCTTGATATGCATATTCTTTTGTCAAGGCGCTCTTTTCCCCCCTTCCAACCCAGCTTATATATATGCTCCAAGCACGTGTGCTGTTTCATTCAGACGCTATCGCCTCGACAGACCTGGTTTTCACCTGAGGACGGCTGCTTGCGTTGTGGCCGAAACGTCGTGAGAATTGTTTTATTATGTTTCATTTTTCTTATTTTATTACTTCCCTTCTATGTGACTTTACCGAAAGAACCAAGAAGATGAATCCCTGCAGTCACGAAAGCTTTAAATCGATGCTTCAAATCGCTTTAAACTATTGTCATTGTAGTGTGTATTTAATGTGGCGCTGCACTCTGATGTTGTAGGAGAAAACATTTATTAAAAAGTCTATTTAATTTAGTAGAACGTGTGTTCTATATTTATTTAAAGTTGCGCATTTTTATGTGACGTCAAATTTCTCAAACCCCCCCCCCCATCGTCACACATCGTCACAAATGTCTGACCCCCCCCCCAGGTGCGTGACGTCATTTATGGACGGCCCCTAATATACACGACTATACCAAATTGAAAACGAATTTCTTTGAAACTGCTTTGTACTGTATTTAGTTTGTCGTCCTTCTCCCACACCTCCGATGAGCACGGTTGGTTACGTTACGGTGCGAAAGAAGTTCAACATATATACATACTACACAATACACTACACTATACACTACACTATACACTACACACTACACTACTATACAATACACTATACACTACTATACAATACACTATACACTACTATACAATACACTATACAATACACTATACAATACACTATACACTACTATACATTACTATACAATACACTATACACTACACTACTATACACTACACTACTATACACTATATACTACTATACACTACTATACACTGCCGTTCATATTATTTGCACTCCTGTCGTGTTGTTGCATTGTTTGTTGACGAAACGTACTGATCCAGTACGCCATACTGGAGATCTGTGACAAAGAGCTTCATAGCTCATCAGATTCCGCCTCCCGCAGTCTACATACAGATCCCGTCTCTGACATCTGATCCAACCCGGCCTTCTCCTCCCAACCCCCACTCCTGTGCGCGTCTGTCATGCTCGCATGGCTGCATGCACACGTGACGCATGTGTGTGTGTCACCGCATGCCGAAGCAGTTTTTGCTTGGCCGGATAGTGAGGGGGCCAAACGGGCACGGCACGGGCTGGAGAAAAGATGGAGCTGATGCAGTACGGGAGGATGTGGAGCTGAGTGTTCTTGTCGATGACCGGTATCAGCGGTGTCAAGATCGGCCTCTATGGAAGAGGCTCGTGAAGGACGCTGCTGCTGGGCAATTAAAGGCGGTCACCCTCCAGCAACAACGGAGGGCAGAGGAGCGACGCTCACAACAACAAGTGGAGCGCCGGCGGCTAAAACGCAGTAAGTTGGCACAGTAGGGGGTACAGCTGGTGTGCATCTGCCAGTCATCTCAGTCAGCCGACCCATGGCACCTGCTGGGTCTGTCCCGTGACCTCCTGTCAGCGATCTTTCGACACTACACATGGTCTCAAAGTGCACCTAGCCTGGCACAGGTGCCGTGGTGACGTCACCGTCAATTAGTAGCGAATGACAGGTTATGTGTATGTATGTGTGCATGTGTGTGCGTGCGTCAGCGGAGCAGTGACAACCCGAGTTTGATTCCCGCTCACGGCAAACATCAGTGATGAATATCCGAACCGGTCCTGGGCCTCCCCTAGGTCGACTCGGCCCCAAATGACTACCTGGTGCTGTGTGTAGTAAACATGACCTCTGGGGTGACAAAGGCGGCCGGGTGCGCTGCTGGCCACCCGCACCCTCGTGTGTCGTGCCGGCCTTCAGAGGTAATGCTACTCGCTAACAGCACAGTCTGTTAAGGCTATACGGGGGATCTTTGCATTTCGTGCATCGGCATGAGTCACAGAGCGTGTATAGTACAACGTGTCAGGATTGACTAGTGGCATAGCCAAGCAGTCGCCGCTCGTTACAGATGCTCTTTGTTCGCATCCAGCAGGCCGCCCTGGTGATCACCGCTCAACATCCTTCTGAACAACATCGACTCAATCTCTTCTTCTCTGAGCCCGTGCCGTGCCCCATTCAGCACTCCCTCTCCGGTCAAACAGAAGCTGCTTTGGGGCATGCGGCGGCTGGGCATGCGGGCTACGTGACCCAGCCAGCGCAGCCTCGCCTGCCGGAGGAGCTCACTGATGATGGGACTGCATCCAGATATTTCAACGGTCTGTGAACTCAAACAATCCAGCCTGGTTAAGCCCAGGATATATGGTAGGCAGGCCAGCCTGAATGTTTCTAACCGCAGAAGATGTTACTTCTAGAGGGTTCAACGTCTTGCAAGTGTAGTGACAGAGAAAGGTCACTACTGTGTCGGCCCGTACGAAGGCTGGGGGCCCCAAGGGGGTGCCTGGGGGGTCACGTGGTGGAGGGATCCGGACCCTCCCATAGGTGGGGGAAGTGAGGCGTGTCCTGGGAAGGGAGGCGTGGCCTGAAGAGAGCCAGCCACGCCGGGGCGGAGCCAGCCACGCAAAACCAAATATAAGCGTGGTGTGAACGCAGAGCGCGGCTGTTGTACTGTACTCCAAGGTGAAGACATCTTCGGTCGTCAAGTCCCGAGTCGTCGTCCTGGGCCAGGCAGGCCGTTGCCTGCCTGGTCCAGTCTGTGTCGTGTTCCAGAGTGTTAGTGAGTTGAGGAAGGTGGTCACCACCTCATGTAGAGTGTTATATTATTTACCGTTTAATAAATAGTGTTGCCTCCAAGTTGCGTGTGTGTGCACCTAATTCGAACCTACTACACAAGCATAAAAAAGGCAGGGAATAACCGTGGCCGAGAAGACCATGAGCTTTGTATAGAGGAACAGACCAGGTAGCTTCCACACAGCAGCGTTACACAGCCGATGAAAATATAATGCCGTTCGACTGATTCGGAGTGAGACTGGTCATAAGCACACTGTCCGGGTATGGGAAACTTCTCCACTCTCCCCACAATTGCCCCGTCACTCCTGGGGAGTTGATGAGAGGGAGCATTTGGTGACAAAATACCCAGGCAGGTGCTTTGTTTTTGTGGGGCTAATGGTAAGGCCCCAGCTCTTAGTAGCATGCTCCAGGTTTAGCAGAAGCATCTCCAACTCCTCAAGAATCGGCAGTAATTACCAGATCATCAGCATACATAACATGGTTGACCAACAGAGAGCCATCCCTTGACCGCACCCGGGCATCAATCAGCCTCCCATGGTATCTGTACCACATGGAAACTCCACTGGTACATCCATGGAAAGCTTCTCGAACTTCGTGGTCAAATAAGATATTAAATAACGTGGGAGCCAGAGAATATCCCTGTCGCACCCCAATGTGAACAGGGATGGCTCTAGCACACCCGGCCACGCAACTTTACCCGGGCCTGCCCACCATCATGAAGGTCCTTAATAAGTTGTGAGCAGATGGCAAGGGACTCCAAAAGCAGAAAAAACAACCCAGAGTCCAGGCCTTGGGCAGGTCAATAAAGCAGAGGTGTAGGTCCTGTTGAAGTTCCCGACACCTCTGCTGTAGCATGACAGAGAAGATGGCGTCTGAGCAGGACCGTCCCAGTCTGAAACCACATTGGGGCTCCCACACACACCCACACTCACTCTCTTCAAAACGGGAGGGAGAGCATATAAACTACACGCAGAAAGGCACCCAAGCGTGGAGTCGAACTTGGGCTCTTGTTGCTGTGAGGGCCTGTAACCCTTGCCACCCTGCTTTAAAACATTGGGATGTTTTCTGTGATAATGATTTAAACGGCTATCAGGGCTCTACAACACATTCGGCCACGACTGAGTCGTGACATAGCCAACACGGTGGTGGCGTGCGGCGTAGTATCGTAGACAAGGTCCGATTATATTATCGCAGCTCGCTACTCTACGGGAGGTCTGGCAAAAACATGAGCAGGCTGCAGCGTGCACAACATTCTATGGCCACGTGCGGCATGACGTGTCCCGCAAGGTCCCACCATGTCCCGCAAGGTCCCACCGTGTCCCGCAAGGTCCCACCGTGTCCCGCAAGGTCCCACCGTGTCCCGCAAGGTCCCACCGTGTCCCGCAAGGTCCCACCGTGTCCGTCCGCTGCTCGCTGAGCGGCATTGGCTTCTGGTTGCCGAGCGAATAGGTGATAATAAGGTCACACTCATTACACACAAAGTGATTGACGCTAATGATCTCGTCAAGAAGCACGAATCATCGCAACGAACTCCGGTCATCTTCACAGCTAGCGGCAGCTCTTGGCTGACCATTGAACAAAGACTGTGGGCACCGCATCGCGCGCTTGCAGGCACTCTTTTGCGGCCGTATGCAACGCTCTTCCTTCCGATGTAAGTGTAATAAACGACTCTGGACCACGATGTCTGTCCCAGTGTCCTTTATTATTCGGTTCGTGCTGTACACCCACACGGCTGTCTTGACTCGGTAGCTTCTCCACGGTGCTGACTCCAATGTCAGCCCGATCCACAACAGCAACTCCGCTGCTGTTTCTCTCACACAGCCCCCTTTGGCTGTACTCGCTGCTGCTCTTCTCCCTCCGCAGCTCTCACAGCTTCTTGCTCTCTCTCTCTCTCTCCGCAGCTCCTCCTGGCAGCCACACCGCTGCCTCTAACACACAGCCTTCCTGGCTGTACTCTCCTCTCTCTTCGTCGCTCCTGCGACTCTCTGCAGCCACACCGCTGCCTCTAACACACAGCCTTCCTGGCTGTCCTCTGGGGTCGGCCCCCGCTCGCCGGCGGTGCCTCCCTCCTCTCGTTCGCCCTCGTGGCCTCACCCTTTTCCATTCACCACCGGACTAACTTCCCCTTCCGGTTTCCCCGCTTAAAGCCCCGAACCTTCCCCCCACGTCACATGACTCCACCCCCCGTGACGTCACCTCCGGAAGGTCGCTTACGCCCGCATTACACCACCCTCCCCCGTAGAAAAATCCCAGCCGACCTCGGCTGACCAATAGCAAATCGTAATGCGGCGAACCGAGCTTCCCCCCCTAAAGGACACTAAGCATATAATATAACAACAAGAACAACAACAGCACAAAGCACAACAACGCACATCCGCATGTCGTACACGACAGCCCCCCGGCCCCAGGATAGAGATGATGTAATTCCGGGCCGCTTAAGAAACCCCCAATAATTACCCAAATAACCGCGATGGACGCCCCAGTATTTACATTTGAACAGCAATATTATTTACACGTGAAAACAACAACAACAAAAAAAAATTTCTGCTCTTACCCACCAGCAGTCCTCCCTTGAGGACCAGCACAGACCTCAGACGTACACAGCATGTACCCACAGTCACTCTCAACAAACCAACAAAACCCCTAATCGCACACCCTCGCGTGGAGAGCCACGCTCCCCAGCGGTAACGTTTAACTCGCCGTAACCCTCACCGTGGTCGTCAACCCACGGAAACATCCATTTACCATACTCTCGGCTAGTGCCATTTCGGGGATGAGCAGCACTCGGCCATGCTTCTCCCTTACTATCCCATCAGCGATGGACACACACCAGCCTCTTATAGTCTGACGCTTTATAGCCAAGGGAAGATCAATCCCTCGGCAAGGCCAGATCTCAACGACCCCCCCCATGGGGTAATGTTCTCTTATAGAGACAATAACGCCCTAACCCAAATCCCGTGAGCCCCCGGCACACCAGGTTCAGTCTGCCTCCGCACAACTGAACCATGACTCCCCGAGCCATATGAGCACACGGCCCATTAGTTTAAGACATACCACGGAGGTTTCGCCTCCCGGCTGTCAGGTCAGCCATCAGCCATAGGCCGACGTGACCACCACTCGTGCATCACCCAATCAACAATGGCAGGCATAACAGATGGAATATTTGCCCCACCGAGGTTTTTCCCGCGCGCTCACAATGGCGGCCCCCTTCGCCCAGCGCGTTCGCGCAATATCTCGCGCGCACTCAAAATGGCGGCCCTTTCCGCAAAGCGCATCGACGCCATACCCCGCGTGTGCGCAAAATGGCGGCCCAACGTGCGAACACGTGGCCAGTTTTCTCCATTCGTGCACCCCAGCTTCCCTTTGCTGGGGGTCACAAATTGCATCCCCCGTCTTATTGTAACAATCCCAACAACGATAGACGCACAGCCCCAGCTTGCTGCGCGCAGCAGTCATATCGGGGAATTTTTAACCAATATTTTACCAACCACATTGGTTACACAACCCAACTCGCAAAGCAACTCGTGGCTGCATGCGACCAACCGAATACGCGACGCAATTTGGCGCCAATTACGGTCCCATTAGCATTAACCTTTGAGACACCCACAACGGCGTCATCACGCACCCTCAAAGCGCGCTCTCTCTCTCACAAAGCGCCGTTACCCATAATATACACAAAATCGCGTGTACATAACATCCATACGACCAAATAATAGGGTCCCCCTCGAATTTGTTACCAATTTCCAAACAGGTACGCACAATTAATAACATCCCAATCCCAATAGTCAATCAATGCATCGCACCCCATAACCGTACAGAACGGTGTAACAGCACATACAGTCAACATATCGCGATCACACGCGCACATTTAAGCACAATAGCAAACCGATCTGCAGGTAACCAACACACCATTAATCCAGTCGTAACATTGCAGCAACAACACAAATATTCTCTCTCTTGCAACAACCACATCGCACCTAGCACCTCGCAGCACAATACACCAAAAAAAAATATATATATTTTCCAATTAAGCCCATCGCACAAGGTAACCCACGAGATGATACAGCGCAAGATACCCGACGCTCCCGAGTTAATAATTAACTTCGACATCAATATAACAACTCCACACCGCAGCGCACACACACAATTTAACACTCAGCAAGCACAGCATACTCTCCGTCCATTCTCAACACACGTACACACTTTAATTGACACCAAGCAACAAGCAGATAGCGCGTTCATCGTTATTACACACACATACACACTTTCCGAACCGCGCTCCGCACAATCGAGTCATGAGAGAAAACAAAATCGCCCCCACTCGGCCCTCGAAAGATGGGTGAGGTGTGTGTAAAGGCCGGTTGCGTATCGTTACGACCCGCCCGGGGCTGCAGCAAGAAGAGGACGGCAGGGCGGCAACTTGAGTCGTCTCGCAGAACTCGTTCGGCGACTTGACTGCTCCGTTGTCACGCACCCGAGCCAGGACGGGAGAGCTCCCGCCCCAGCAGCTGTAGCGTCGTCGTCCTCTCCTCGCAGCTCCCCCTCGCAAAACAGCAGCTCACAGCAGGCTGCCCTCCCCGCGGCACCTCCAGATGGCAGCGCAAGGCTGCCTCTCCGCCGCGATGTTGAAGATGGCGGCGTCTCCCCGCCGCGGTGAAGACAAGATGGCGGCTTCCCGCCGTTTCTCCCCTGCCACGCCCAAGATGGCGTCTTCGTGCCACGTGGCAGATGGCGCTGGCAGCGCAGGCAAGGCGTCGGCCTGCAGACCACCATCGGCTTCCCCCACTGCCGTCGTCGGCGTGGTGAGCTCACACGGTTTCGCCAGCACGATTTTCCAGGTCTCCAGCTGCGCCATCTGTCTCAATCGTAAGTCGGATGATGTAGCAGATGATGGCACAGGAATATTCTTTCTTCCGAGCCGTCTTGACAAGCCGTTTCACTTCTGACACCAGTGTAATTAACGACTCTGGACCACGATGTCTGTCCCAGTGTCCTTTATTATTCGGTTCGTGCTGTACACCCACACGGCTGTCTTGACTCGGTAGCTTCTCCACGGTGCTGACTCCAATGTCAGCCCGATCCACAACAGCAGCTCCGCTGCTGTTTCTCTCACACAGCCCCCTTTGGCTGTACTCGCTGCTGCTCTTCTCCCTCCGCAGCTCTCACAGCTTCTTGCTCTCTCTCTCTCTCTCCGCAGCTCCTCCTGGCAGCCACACCGCTGCCTCTAACACACAGCCTTCCTGGCTGTACTCTCCTCTCTCTTCGTCGCTCCTGCGACTCTCTGCAGCCACACCGCTGCCTCTAACACACAGCCTTCCTGGCTGTCCTCTGGGGTCGGCCCCCGCTCGCCGGCGGTGCCTCCCTCCTCTCGTTCGCCCTCGTGGCCTCACCCTTTTCCATTCACCACCGGACTAACTTCCCCTTCCGGTTTCCCCGCTTAAAGCCCCGAACCTTCCCCCCACGTCACATGACTCCACCCCCCGTGACGTCACCTCCGGAAGGTCGCTTACGCCCGCATTACATAAGGAAGCCACTGGGAGGTGTGCACTTTTAAATCATCTCGACTGACAAATTCACTCACGTAGAATTGCTCGTTGTTGCGTTCCGTTTGTCCTCCTTCCCCCGCACCTCCGATTAGAGCGTTTGGCTACATACAGTGCAAAAATAAGAAGTGTGACATACATACTACACTATACACTACTATACAAAGATCCCCCGTGTAGCCTTAACAGGCTGTAGGGGCAAGTGCTGTTAGCGAGCACCTATGAAGGCCGGAACGGTACATGAGGGGGTGGGTGGCCCGCACCACGCCCGACCGCCTTTGTCTCCCCAGTGGCAATGTTTACTACACACCGCACCAGGTACTCATTTGAGGCTGAGTCGACCTAAGTGAGGCCCAGGACCGATTCAGATAATCGTCACTGGTGTTGGCCGTGAGCGGGAATCGAACTCGGGTGGCCGGTTTCGTAGCGCAGCGTAGCGCTAACCGCTACACTACTGCTCCCCACACACTACTACTATACACTACAATTCACTACACAGAATACATTATACACACTTTAATCACCCAGGAATGTCTATCCTTAACACTCGTGACGTCACTCCACATCGAACAGCCCCTCTCATTAATATTCATGAACAGGTTACCTCCTCCACATGGTCCCTCCCCTCATTAA
Source organism: Lampetra fluviatilis (assembly GCF_964198595.1). Lineage (NCBI taxonomy): Eukaryota > Metazoa > Chordata > Hyperoartia > Petromyzontiformes > Petromyzontidae > Lampetra > Lampetra fluviatilis. The sequence goes on along the minus strand of NC_136342.1, from coordinate 5,970,999 downwards.
TAATAATTAGCGGCTGACGTCACTCCACATGGGGGGCCGAGGCGCCTCCTCACCCCCCTCGGCATAAACTTACAGCCCTCACTACAAAGGCAGAACCCTCACGTCACGCGATCTCCGTAACGCTACTGAGACGTCAAAGTAAAAAGGACGTCATGATAATGAACAAGGGATTATAAACTTAAAATGAAATAGCTCTGTGTCACCGCGCACTTACACATTGCACACGCATTAATGCAATGAATATCACGTCGCGGTCTGCTTTTCACTTGCAAGTTTCAGATTTACTGCAATACACCCGTCCTTGGACGGGCAACAGGCGAGTACACAATATTTTGATACCAAGTTGAAAACACATTCTTTAGAACTGCTTTTTGTGCTTAGTTTGTTGCCCTTCCCCCGCACCTCCTGATTATCCACGGTTGGCTACGTCCGGTGCGAAATAAGGTAAACATATACCTACTACACTACTATACACTACACTGTACATTACGCACACTACACTATACACTACACACATTATAACTCACTACACTATAGGTACTACACACACTACATTATTACTACAATATATACATGATTCACAATACACACACTACACTATACACTACACACACTACACTATATACCACACTATACACTACACGGAATGTACTGGCTTCTCGACCCCGACGGGAAGGCAGTTTCAAAAAATCTTGGTGGAATCCACCAACCCTCGCTGTCTCCAAAGTGCCGGATTACAAACCGCGGCCAATCAGTGCAAGTTCGAGACACACCTGGGCAGACATTCACACGCTCACCTGCCCGCACGCTCACCCTCCCACACGTTCACACGCTCACCTGCCCACACGCTCACCTGCCCACACGCTCACCTGCCCACACGCTCACCTGCCCACACGCTCACCTGCCCACACGCTCACCTGCCCACACGCTCACCTGCCCACACGCTCACCTGCCCACACGCTCACACGCTCACCTCCCCACACGTTCACACGCTCACCTCCCCACACGCTCACCTGCCCACACGCTCAACTGCCCACACGCTCAACTGCCCACACGCTCAACTGCCCACACGCTCACCTGCCCACACGCTCACCTGCCCACACGTTCACACGCTCACCTCCCCACACGTACACACGCTCACCTCCCCACATGCTCACCTGCCCACACGCTCACCTGCCCACACGCTCACCTGCCCACACGCTCACCTGCCCACACGCTCACCTGCCCACACGCTCACCTCCCCACACGCTCACCTCCCCACACGTCCACACGCTCACCTCCCCACACGTTCACACGCTCACCTCCCCACACGTCCACACGCTCACCCACCCCACACGTTCACACGCCCACCTCCCCACACGTTCACACGCTCACCTGCCCACACGTCCACACGCTCACCTCTCCACACGTCCACACGCTCACCTGCCCACACGTTCACACGCTCACCTGCCCACACGCTCACCTGCCCACACGCTCACCTGCCCACACGCTCACCTGCCCACACGCTCACCTGCCCACACGCTCACCTCCCCACACGTTCACACGCCCACCTCCCCACACGTTCACACGCTCACCTGCCCACACGTCCACACGCTCACCTCCCCACACGTCCACACGCTCACCTGCCCACACGCTCACCTCCCCACACGTTCACACGCTCACCTGCCCACACGCTCACCTCCCCACACGTTCACCTGCCCACACGTCCACACGCTCACCTGCCCACACGCTCACCTGCCCACACGCTCACCTGCCCACACGCTCACCTGCCCACACGCTCACCTGCCCACACGTTCACACTCTCACCTCCCCACACGTTCACACGCTCACCTCCCCACACGTTCACACGCTCACCCTCCCCACACGTTCACACGCTCACCCTCCCACACGCTCACACGCTCACCTCCCCACACGTTCACACGCTCACCTGACCACACGCTCACCTGACCACACGCTCACCTCCCCACACGCTCACCTGCCTGCGCTCACCCCAAGGGCTGCTGCCAGCGCCACGCCTCAGGAGTCTTCCGCCTCTCTCTGTGTGACGCCGCCGTTCACACCGAGAGAAGAAGGGTACGAGGTGGGGGGGAGGGAGGGGGAGGGAGAGAGGCACAGGGGGTGTCAGAGTGGGAGGGTGGTGGAGAAGGGGAGAGGGGGGGGTGATGGAGGGCGTGGAGAAGAAGAGAGAGGGGGAGGGGAGGGACACAAAGAGGAGGAGGGAGGGAGCCAGAGAGGGCGGAGACTGGGGGAGAGAGGGGGAGGGGTGACTGTGTGCGTGACACAGAGACACGGGCACAGAGGTGCTCGAGTTCGGGTGAATGAGACACACACACAGACACACACACAGACACACACACAGACACACACACAGACACACACACAGACACACACACAGACGGACACACACACAAAGTCACACACACAAAGTCACACACACAAAGATCCCCCGTATAGCCTTACCAAACTGTTGGGCAAAGTGCTGTTAGCGAGCACCTATGAAGGCCGGCACGACGCACGAGGGGGTGGGTGGCCAGCACCACGCCCGGCCGCCTTTGCCTCCCCAGTGGCGATGTTAACTACACACCGCACCAGGTACTCATTTGAGGCTGAGTCTACATTGGGGAGGCCCAGGACCGGTTCAGATCGTCACTGGTCTTGGCCGTGAGCGGGAATCGAACTCGGGTCGCCGGTTTCATTGTACAGCGCACTAACCACGACACTACCGCTCCCCCCACAGGCAAACAAAGACAAAGTCACACATACACAGACACACACTGGCACGCAGTCCTACAAAGACAAAAATCCCCCGTATAGCCTTAACAGACTATTGGGGCAAGTGCCGCCTTTGTCTCCCCATTGGCGATGTTTACACACCGCACCAGGTACTCATTCGAGGCTGAGTCGACCTAATCATACGCATAGGTACACACAGACAGAGTCACACACACGCGCGCAGGATGATCCAGCGATCCTCGCAAGAGCTCGTCACACAAGGGGGTGACAGTCGGGTGAGGGTCAGGCACAGAGAGAGAGTGGCACACACACAGAGGCAGTTCTATAGAGAGAGTGGCACACACACAGAGGCAGATCTATAGAGAGAGTGGCACACACACAGAGGCAGATCTATAGAGAGTGGCACACACACAGAGGCAGATCTACAGAGAGAGTGGCAGATACAGAGGCAGAGTGGCAGATACAGAGGAGAGAGGGGACGAGTGCAAGACAGATACGGAAAGGCACAGAGAGAGAGAGTCGGGACGAGCGGTAGATACAGAGAGAGGGCAATGAGTGGCACAGAGGGAGAGATGCAGGCCAGATACACAGTGAGAGTCCCACTGAGAAAAGGGAAGAGAGTGGCCTGTACACAGAGAATAGATACAGGGAGGGTGAGAGCGGCAGAGGCAGATGGGGGAGAGAGTGACAGAGAAAAGGGGGGGTGGAGTGACACACAGAGAGAGAGGACGCGAGGGGGTGGGTGGGAGAGGCAGCTATAGAGAGCGAGAGAGTGGGGGCAGCGGTAGGCACACAGGGAGAGAGTGGGGGGATGTGGAGGCTCTGGCCACGAGCCGCTCTCGAGTCTAAAGGGACCGCGTTTACTCCGGCGCCCTCTCTCGCCGACTCCATTCAATCGGAGTTCATTCGATGGGGATCGATCGATCGTTGTTTATGCTTCGGACCAATGTCGCCCTCAATAAAGCAGGCGCGTCCGTGCACGTGACGAATGTGTGGTTTGCGCGCGCGCGTGTGTGTGTGTACGTATGTTGAAGTGCTTTCGCATCGTACGTAGCCAACCGTGGTTAATCGTCAGTAGTTCTAAACAAATTCGTTTTCAATTTAGTATAGTGGTGTAGTGTGTAGTGTATTGTATAGTGTAATGTATAGTGTAGTGTATAGTAGTGGATCGTGTATTGTAGTGGATAGTAGTGCAGTGTGTGTAGTGTATAGTGTAGCCAAGGTAGGCCCCTGGATATTATTATTGTGAGGTTTTGTGCGGCTGAAGCACGCTGCTAGGAATGAGCCTTTGTTGTGTAGACTGGTTGAAATGGGAGGTTCCAAGAGTTGTTAAGGTGCGGCTGATGTAAAGGTACGGCTGCTGGGAATGGGACTGAGCCTTTGTTATGTAGATGAAACGGCACTTTGCTACGTTGCTGGGATTAATTCTAGATTTGCCAAATTTTGTGTGGTAAAACTTAAAGCAGGAAAACCAGTGTGTGAAAAAAGAGGAAGAAACTATACGGTAACTGAAGAATAATGTCTGTCAAATAAGATGGTCCAAATATGTGTAGTTAAATCTTTTTTGCATGGTTAATAACATCTTTTCCAGTTCTAAAGAAATGAGTTTGTCAATCTCGATGATTTAAAAGTGACATCACAGCTCCCAGTGGCTTCCGAATATCGGAAGGGGAAGAGCGTTCCAGACGGCCGCAGAAGCAGCGCGTCTGAGAGCGTTCTCTGGTCTAACGATGGTGGTGAGACTAGGCAATAAAGACGTCCGCTCTCTCTGGTGTAGGCCAATCAGTTTCAAAGCCAATGCGTGTAACGTTATTATCATCAGAGCATGTCTGTTTGCGATGAGCGCGGTTGGATACGTACGGTGCGAAAGAAGTTCAACACACATGCTACACGATTGTTATCATCACCACGAGAAGCACAAACTGAAACGGGTTTGTCGTGCTGTGTTCGTGCCAAGAGGTATGGTAGCTGCTGCTGCTACCACCACCACCTACTACTAATAACTCCACTATCACCACCGACTACTCTCCCCACCACTACCACCACCACCTACTACTACCGCCACCACCTACTACTCTCAACCCCCACCTACTACTACTACCACCACCTACTACTCTCACCACCACCTACTACTCTCACCACCACCTACTACTCTCACCACCACCTACTACTACCACCATCTACTACTCTCACCACCACCTACTACTCTCACCACCACCTACTACTCTCACCACCACCTACTACTACCACCACCACCTACTACTACCACCACCTACTACTCTCACCACCACCTACTACTACCACCACCACCTACTACTCTCACCACCACCTACTACTCTCACCACCACCTACTACTACCACCACCTACTACTCTCACCACCACCTACTACTCTCACCACCACCTACTACTACCACCACCACCTACTACTCTCACCACCACCTACTACTCTCACCACCACCTACTACTACCACCACCACCTACTACCACCAGCACCTACTGCTACTACCACGACCACCACCTACTACTACCATCACCAACATACATACAAACATAAGACACTATACACTACACTATACACTACACTAAACACTACTATACACTACAATTTACACTACTATACACTACGTGTAGTGAGTCCAAATGAGTCGCAGACGTTATCTTGGGAGCAACACTTTATTTTAGTAACTCAACATAACATAACCTACACTTGGGTGTTGAATGCCCATCTAGCCACACTACGGCAGAACTAGACACGGTTCGCTATCCCGGCCCGGACCACAAGCCGGGTCTCGGATCGCGTGGCTAGAGGCTTCTTTAACCCGACGTGGATCTTCATCACCAGCAACCCGAAGAACCCCGAGCCCCGTTATATCGGCCCAAGCTGGGCCCGGCTCTGCCCCTCGCCCCGCCCACTTTCGAGATCTCTCGAGGTCTTTCCCGAAGGCTCCCGAGAGCTCTTTTATACCACGTGACCTACCCACCCGTCCACGGGTGGCCCCCCTCCAATATCATCCGGTCACGTGTCGGCAGGTCAACCAGCGTATCATGCCCCAACGTAATCCTGGCTGGCTGACGCTCCCTCTCGCTCCCTCCCCGGGAGCCCGCATCACACGCTGCTCGCGGTGCCTCCGCGCTGACCAGCGCTCACCCAAGCCCCGCTAGGGCTCGGTCTACGCCCAGTAAGCGGGCCGCACGTAATGCCAACTCATTACCTGCCGTGGCTTCGTAGGCCCGACACCACACAGTGAAAATCAGTCACTACATACGTATGTAACATAAAACATAGTTTAGTTTAATTTGCATATACGTTTTTAAGTGATTTGTTTACCTTTATAATACTTTGCACTCCTATCGTGTTTGTGAGCATTGTGTTTGTTGTTGTCACGTTCTGACCCCGTAGCCCTTGGAACATCTGTGAACAAAGAGCTTTATAGCTCATTGGATTCCACCTTCAGTGTAAATACAATATTCAGATGTTTAAGTCACATCAAGTCTGGCGAACAACTGGGAGCACAGCACGACAGAGCGAGCAGCAGCAGCAGACACAGCACTGTGCGGTTTGGGCATCATTTGGACTCATCAGTAGGATACGGTCACTGGTGCCGATGGCAAGGCGGTGACAAATCGAAATGACCACAAGTAGTTCCTCAGGAACTGTTAGGTTTTTTTGGTGACAGACGTGTGAGCGTGTGGGCGTGTGAGTTATGCGTGCGTGTGTGCATGTGTGAGAGTGCGTGCGTGCGTGTGTGCGTGGGGAGCGGGAGTGTCGCGGTTAGTGCACTGCGCTCCGAATCTGGCCATCTAGGTTTGATTCCCGCTCACGGCCAATACCAGTGACGATTGCCTGAGCCGGTCATGGGTCTTCACCTAGGTCGACTCAGCCTCAATTGAGTACCTGGTGCTTTGCGTTAACATCACCAGCGCTGCTGATCGCTAGCAGCACTTGCCCCGACAGTCTGTTCGGGCTACACCGGGGATCTTTGTCTTTGTGGGCACACGGCGAATGCCACGTGATTGCGGTTGACGCATTTGGTTATGCAGGAGGCACGGATATTTTGGTTGTTCGCACGGTTTCTCATTTATATATTTTATTATTTGAATTCCCGCTTCACACGTTGAGACCCGTGGGTGTGCGTGTGTACCGGTGTGTCTGTGTGTCTCACTGACGCCACTGGGGAGACAAAGGCGGCCGGGCGTGGTGCTGCCCACCCACCTCCTCGTGTGCCGTGTCGGCCTTCATAGGTACTGCTCGCTAACAGCACTTACCCCAACAGTCTGTTAAAGCTAGGGGATCTGTTTTTTTGTATGAGTGTGTATGAGTGTGTATGGGTGAGTGTGTATGTGTATGAGTGTGTGAGTGCATGAGTGTGTGTGTATGAGTGTATGAGGGTGGGTGTATGAGTCTGGCAAAAACAACCCCCTACCTCCTCGTGGTGCCGGACGGCAACGTTGTGGTGGGCAGTGCCGTGGGGGGAGGGCCAATGTAGATTGGCTTTTCCCTTCATGGCATCTGCAACCACCACAGCGGCCCAATGGGGGCTCTCGACGGATGCAAGGGGCTGGTAACCCCTCCACCTTCAATTAATTACCACCAAACCACGATTTAAAAAAATCTAATTAATAAGCTTGTGCCAGAAGCCCCGGGGGAACAGGCGTCTATGACGTATCCTGGCCAAACCCCATTTGGCAGAGCCAGGAGACTGAACCCTTACCCTCGGGGCTCCTCCAGAAACAACAAAAAGCCACGTCAGATGGCCACGTGGAATGTTTGAACGTTCACTGCGGAGGAGAGGTTGTCACTCATATGTCAGGAGCTGGACTGGTACTGCCTGGATCTCTGTGGCATCCAGGAGATCCGGTGGACCGGCTCTGGCTACTGCCACCATGAGGGGTGGACAGTCCTCTTCTCGGGGCAGGAGATTGCCAAACAACAGGGAGTGGCTCTTCTTCTGATCAAAATAATGAAGGGGGTGTGGGAGCGTGGCGGTGAGGTGTGGGAAGCTGTACGCCCCAGACTACTTTGGGCTCGCCTTCCCATCAACCAGAGGCGAGGTGTGGTGGTCGTGGTTACTTATGCCCCTACCGAAGACGAACATCCGTGGAGGGATGCAGGCAAGGCCGATGAGTCAGATACCTTCTATGACCTCCTGTCACAGGTGCTAGCTAAAGTGGCCCCTCGGAATAGAGTCATCTTGTTGGGTGACTTCAATACCCGAGTTGGTCATGATGCTAGCACCTGGTCTGGAGTGATTGGAATACATGGGCCAGATCAGCTCAATAACAACGGCAGGAGGCTGCGAGATATTTGTGCAGCCCATGGGCTTATAATTACCAACACGCTGTTCCGACATCGGCGCATCCACACAAAATCATGGATGCACACCTGGTCCAAGCAAGAACATCTGCTGGTCTACATAGTGAAGGAACAGCGGATGCGGGCCCATGTCCTTGACACCAGGACCTACCGTGGAGCTGATCTGCCGACTGACCATCGACTTGTCATCTGTAAGATGCGCCTGCCATTCTTCCACTTCGGTGCTGGGTGTACACCCAGGACTCCATTCAAACCCGTAGTGGCATGGTCTCGGCTAGCTGATGAAAGTTGCAAGTGAGAATTTCATCATCGCTTGCAGCTGGGATTGGCATCGTCCCCGAATTCTCCTACTGATGTCGAGGGGAAATGGGCGAGGTTTACGACTGTGCCTCATGCAGCTGCAATGGCTGCTTTGGGTACACGGTCCAGACCTCCTCAGACACCCTGGCTGACAGAGGAGGTGTTCAGGCTGGTTGAGAAAAAGCAACAGGTCCACTCTCATCGTCTACAGCATCCCACGTCAGAGAATAAGGAGGCTTATGACAGCCTCCACTCAGAGGTTCGGAGAGCCGTGAGTGCTGCAAGGATGGTTGGTGGTCACGGGTTGCTGAGGAGATGGAGTCTACCTTAATGGGCTGCGAGCACAAATCGCTTTTTAATTCCATTGAAAAAGTAACCTGCAGGCCCACACCTATTGCCATCATTAGGGGAAAGAACGGTGATCCAATCTCCGACCCCCAGGAACAGGTCTGCAGATTTGCTGAGCATTTCTGTGGGGTCGTGGGGGAGGGGAAATCCCTCAGCCTAGAAAATATCGTGGGCCAAAGTGGGGATGACCCTGCTGAAGCTGTGGTGCCTCAAATATTGGAAGAATAAGTCACCCCCTGTGAGTGGCTGGTTGAGGTGCCATCTGTTGAGAATGTACTGAAGGCAATCCAGAGTCTGAGACCAGGAAAGGCACGGGGCAGAGATGAGCTCCCAAGCGAAATGCTGAGGGAGGGTGGCGTTTGTGTACAGGCTGCCATACATGACATCATAACAACAGTCTGGACCACTGGACGGTTTCGGCAGGATTGGAAGGATGCCCTGGTAGTCTTCCTCTTTAAGAAGGTGGACCGCACAGACTGTAACAACTGCAGGGGCATCTCACTCCTCAGTGTGCCGGGAAAGGTCCTGGCAAGGATAATTCAACATCGCCTTGCCAGGCACGCTGAGGAGAGGCTTGCGGAGCCCCAATGCGGTTTCAGGAAAGGGCGGTGCTGCACAGATGCCATATTTTCAACTCTGGTTCTTCACGTTCTACAGATTTAGATGCCACTGGTTTTTCACGTTCTGCAGATGTAGATGCCACTTCAGCATTTTTTTCTTCTTGTCGTTGTCCCACCTGATGAAGATTGCTTGTGTTGCAATCGAAACATCGTAAATTGTGTTATTTTATTTTGTTTATAACTACGTGGCTTTACCGAAAGAACCAAAGAGTATGCCACTGGTTCCTCATGTTCTGCAGATTTAGATGCCATTGGTTCTTCATCTTCTGCAGATGTAGATGCCGCTGGTTCTTCACGTTCTGAAGATGTAGATGCCACTGCTTCTTCATGTTCTGCAGATGTAGATGCCACTGGTTTTTCATCTACTGTAGATGTAGATGCCACTGGTTCTTCACGTTCTGCAGATGTAGATGCCACTTTCTTTTCACGTTCTGCAAACGTAGATGCCACTGGTTCTTCATCTTCTGCAGATGCCGCTGGTTCTTCACGTTCTGCAGATGTAGATACCACTGGTTCTTCATGTTCTGCAGATGTAGATGCCACTGGTTCTTCACGTTCTGCAGATATAAATGCCACTGGCTCTTCATGTTCTGCAGATGTAAATGCCACTGGTTCTTCATGTTCTGCAGATGTAAATGCCACTGGTTCTTCATGTTCAGCAGATGTAGATACCACTGGTTTTTCATCTTCTGCAGATGAAGATGCTGCTGGATCTTCATCTTCTGCAGATGTAGATGCCACTGGTTCTTCATCTACTGCAGATGTAGATGCCACTGGTTCTTCACGTTCTGCAAATGTAGATGCCACTGGTTCTTCATGTTCTGCGTATGTAGATACCACCGGTTTTTCATCTTCTGCAGATGTAGATGCCGCTGGTTCTTCACATTCTGCAGATGTAAAAACTACTGCTTCTCCCCATTCTGCAGATGTAGATGCCGCCGGTTCTTCATGTTTTGCAGATGTTGATACCGCTGGTTCTTCACGTTCTGCAGATGTAGATGCCACTGGTTCTTCATCTTCTGCAGATGTAGATGCCACTGGTTCTTCACGTTCTGCAGATGTAGATACCACCACCGCCATCTATTGCGTGGCTGTTGAACTTATCGACTCTCGGTCTGAACGAGCAACTGGACATATGGGGGACAGGTTTGTTCGTTTCTCTGAAAGTTCGTAAGTCGAACGTTCGTAAGTGTGGGAGGACCTGTACTCATTGTCAGGGCTGAGCATTCAGACGCTGGGAGCCCCAGGACCGGTTCAGATATTCGTTCACTGATCTTAGCCCCGGGCGTGAAATCGAACTCGGGTCATCCGGCTTCGTAGGCTCGTTCGCGCAGTGCACTGCCCACTGAGCCATCGCTCAGCCACCACTGGGTCATGCACACCACTACACCTATCATACACATGTGTAGTGGTGATATGCGCTGGGGTAGGGATCGTGTGTCAGCGCGTAGTGATTGGCTGTGTGTGTTGGTGACGCGTGCTGACGGTGGGGGATCAGGGGTCAGCGCGGGGTCATGGGTTGTGTGGTGGTGATTGGCTGTGTGCCGGTGACGCGCTTGAGAGGGAGTGATCGTGTGGCAGCGCGGCGTGATTGGTTGTGTAGTGGTAACACGCGCTGGGGAAAACGGATCATAGGAACAGCGCAGCGTGATTGGTCAACTAATGAGCGATGCTCACGTCGAGGTCCGCATACACTCCGTCTCCCGTGAGCGGGGACTATATAAGGGGATGCGCACAGGCGCACGGGGGGAGAAGAGTACCAGCGAAGACGGAAGACGGAGGAAGAGGCGGAACCCTGGGACCCGGAGCCGAACGTCCGTGAGAGAGCCGGCTCGTGGGACTCGGAGGTTGTGGCCCACGCCCAAGCCGGGGTGGGCCTGTAGGCTTCACGGACGTTACGGAGTCAAGAGCAGTGTGTGTAGCCGGAGGGATAGAAGCTACACGAGTCAAGTGCAGTGTGTGTAGCTGGGAGCCCCAGGACCGGTTCAGATATTCGTTCACTGATCTTAGCCCCGGGCGTGAAATCGAACTCGGGTCATCCGGCTTCGTAGGCTCGTTCACGCAGTGCACTGCCCACTGAGCCATCGCTCAGCCACCACTGGGTCATGCACACCACTACACCTATCATACACATGTGTAGTGGTGATATGCGCTGGGGTAGGGATCGTGTGTCAGCGCGTAGTGATTGGCTGTGTGTGTTGGTGACGCGTGCTGACGGTGGGGGATCAGGGGTCAGCGCGGGGTCATGGGTTGTGTGGTGGTGATTGGCTGTGTGCCGGTGACGCGCTTGAGAGGGAGTGATCGTGTGGCAGCGCGGCGTGATTGGTTGTGTAGTGGTAACACGCGCTGGGGAAAACGGATCATAGGAACAGCGCAGCGTGATTGGTCAACTAATGAGCGATGCTCACGTCGAGGTCCGCATACACTCCGTCTCCCGTGAGCGGGGACTATATAAGGGGATGCGCACAGGCGCACGGGGGGAGAAGAGTACCAGCGAAGACGGAAGACGGAGGAAGAGGCGGAACCCTGGGACCCGGAGCCGAACGTCCGTGAGAGAGCCGGCTCGTGGGACTCGGAGGTTGTGGCCCACGCCCAAGCCGGGGTGGGCCTGTAGGCTTCACGGACGTTACGGAGTCAAGAGCAGTGTGTGTAGCCGGAGGGATAGAAGCTACACGAGTCAAGTGCAGTGTGTGTAGCCGGAGGAATAGATCCTACACGAGTCAAGTGAAGTGTGTGTAGCCGGAGGAATAGATGCTGCACGAGTCAAGTGAAGTGTGTGTTGTCTGAGGAATAGAGACCACTCGTTGTATAGTGACAAGTCAAGATTTAATAAAAAGTGTGTTACCCGTCAAGGAGTTTCCTGCCGTCATTCAATACTTCAACTGGCGTCAGAAGTGAAACAGTCTTCCAAGCATGGATACAAGGAAGACCCGTCGGACTCACGAGATTGACCGCGAGGATAACCTTGACGACTCGGGCCAGCTGGCATCGGGGGGTGAGGAAGAAGAAATGCCGACGCCGCAGGATCCGCCGAGGGCGCCGGACGAGCAATTGGGGACCGAAGCCGTGCTCCGCGAGGCGCACTCCCGTCTGGCGGAGCTGCTGCTCGCCGCCGCGTCCATCCTGGCGGAGATCAGCACGTCGGGAGGAGCGGGGACGTCGGTGGACTTTCAACAGGGTCGCCCCGGGGATTCCCGCCAAAATGACTGGGGGATTCCCGCCCTTTCTACTGCGCGGCCATCTTTTGGCGGGAACGGCGAGCACCACGTGGCGGCGGTTCTCCAAGCGCGCCCGCTTACGTCATCAACGCGCGCTGCGGACCGCCATCAGACACCCGCCATTGGGGCCGCCATCTCGCACACCGACGGAGCGGCGGAGAGGAACCACGAGGCAGAGGACGCCTTCATCTTTCAACAGCGCCTTCCAACATTGTCAGCCTTCAAGGCGGATGGCGGGGACTGGGCCCAATTCCAGCGCAGATTTCTGGCGCATCAGGAGATGTCCGCCTGGTCCGACGCTACGGCGCTGCGGGCACTGCCTGCCATGTTGGACGACAACGCGCTCGCGGCCTTCACGTCAGCACGGAGGTCGGACCGCTCCACGCTTAAGGCCGCGTTGGGTCTCATGGCCAAGGTCTACGGACCTCCCTCGGCGTGTCGCCATCATTTTTACGCAAGGCGGAAGGCGGACACGGAGACCGTGCTCGCCTACCGGACGGCATTGCTGGCTCTCGCCGACGCCGCGTTCCCTCGTATGGACGAGGAGGGCCAGGACGCGATGGTCTTGGAGCAACTGCTCAAGTTGGCGCAGGACCTGGGGGTCCCCATCAACACGGCCGACGAGATCAATATTTCTTCCTTGCGGGTCGCAACAAGTATACAGGCGCACGAGGTCCTTCAACGTAAACAGGGGGTCGTCTGCAATGCTGCCGTGGCCTCAGCTCCGGGCCCGGTGGTCACCGAACCCCAGGTTGTCAGCCCACGAGAGGAGGCGTTCACCACGGGACGACCGGGGGACTGGAGGTCGGGGGGTCGTTCGCCTCTGCGATCGGCCCGCAAGCTGGAGCAACCGAGATCTCCGACGACCCTCATCACGTGTTATAACTGCGGCCTCCGGGGCCACGTGGCGTCCGGTTGCCGCGCTCCACGTCAGCGCGCCATGGGACCTCGGCTGGACGACGACCAAGGCCCCAAGTCGTCCCTACTAACCCCGGCAAGTCGCGGCACCTCACATGCTCGGCCTACGTGCACGACACACATGGGCCGTCGCGTTGCGGCGGAGGAGAGCCGGTTAGGGTTCGGGAATTCGGTTCGGCGAGGGGGGTTCGGCCGGGACCGGGGGGACATTAAATGGTCAGAGTTGGGGCACAGAATAGTGGCTGCCTCGGCGGGATCATCCGTCGTTACGGGATTCATTGATGGGGTCGAGGTCAGGGTGTTAGTGGACACCGGGGCGTCGGCGACTATTATATCGGACCTCATTTACAACATTCTCCCCGTCCAATGTCGACCGCTGCTCCCAGTGGACGTGCCATTTTACGCCGCTAATGGGGGATCGTTGGGCATTATCGGTCAGATTAGGGCGTCCATTTGCATTGGAGATATAAAATTGTCGGGACCCGTTTTCGTTTCTTCTTTCTTGGCGGTTCCTTGTCTATTGGGCACTGATTTTTTGGCTAAAATGCCCGTTAAAATTCTCATCGATCAGCGTTGCATTGAACTACCATCGGGTCGCCGTATTTCATTTTTGACGAACCCTACTGAAATTCGGACGGCGTGCGCTACGATACAAGCGTTAGCGACACAGACCGTGCACGTGCCCCCGGGTTCACAGATGTTAATTCCCCTCCGGTTGCGGAAACCGAGGGTGGGGGAGACCTCGGAACAAGGCATGCTGTTGGGTCCTTCAAATAGGGCTGTCGGGGGTCTCGATTTGTCGGTGGCTCACACTTTGGTTCGGGCTGACAAGGACCCGTTTCTGATGGTTTTAAACGCTGGGTCGCGGCCGGCCGTTATTCAGCAGGGCACCGTGCTAGCTCACGCGGCACGGATCCCTGCGGAAGAGCGGCTGGTTGCGCAGGTTGATCCGAGCCCCACGGGGAACATTACAGCGACGGAGGACCTTGTATGGGTCGATTCGCTGTGCGCGGACTCGAACGATTTGTCAACGGTACAGTTGGGTGCGCTGCGGGCGTTGCTGATAGAGTTTTCTGATGTGTTTAGTAAGCATAAGTATGACATTGGGTGCACGAACCTGTTACGCCACCATATTGAAACGGGCGATGCGGCACCGGTCAGGCAAAATCCCTTCCGACTGAGTCCTACTGAGAAGGAACACGTTCAGTCGGCCGTCAACGATATGCTGGAAGCCGACATTATTTCGCCTTCTTCCAGTCCTTGGGGAGCACCTATTGTGCTGGTTAAAAAGCAGGACGGGTCCTTGCGATTTTGCGTAGATTTCCGTCGCCTGAATAAAATCTCTGTGGCTGACGCGTATCCGCTCCCCAGAATGGACGAGTCCCTCGATGCATTGTCTGGTGCGCGATATTTTTCGACTCTTGATTTATTAATGGGATTCTGGCAGTTGCCACTCGACGACGAGTCTAAACCTAAGACAGCGTTTCGGACTCCAGGGGACCTGTTCCAGTTTAACCGGTTACCCATGGGACTTCATTCCGCTCCCGCGACGTTTCAGCGCCTTATGGAGTTGGTTTTGTCGGGCTTGCAATGGGATACGTGCTTGATTTACCTTGACGATGTCATTGTTTTCAGTAAGACGTTTGAGGAACACCTCCAGCGATTGAGAGGGGTGTTCTTGAGAATGCGATCGGCTAATTTAAAGTTTAAACCGGCCAAATGCCACCTTCTTCGTAAGTCCGTTAGATACTTGGGCCACATTGTCGACTCTTCGGGGATCTCTACCAATCCCGCGAAGACGGACTGTGTCAGTTCATGGCCGACGCCCACGTCAGTTTCTGACGTGCGCAGTTTCATCGGGTTTGCTTCTTATTACCGCCGATTCGTTGAGCATTTCGCCACCATTGCAAAACCCTTGCACGCTCTAATGGCAAAAGGAATCAAGTTCCGATGGGGACCGGAGGAGGAGGCTGCGTTCTGCTCCCTCCGGGACGCCTTGGTGGGTGCCCCACCCTTGCGTTATCCTGACTTTGCGAGTCCCTTCTTGCTAGACACGGATGTTAGCAACACGGGCATTGGGGGGGTGCTCTCGCAAGTCGTTGGAGGGGTCGAAAGGGTGGTTGCCTATGGTAGCAGGGTATTGTCACCGGCGGAGCAGCGCTACTGCGTCACCCATCGCGAGCTGCTTGCTATTGTTTTTTTTGTACAACAGTTTAGACCGTATCTATATGGCCGTCACTTTACAGTCCGGACGGACCACGCGGCGCTTCAGTATTCATTGAGGGTCGCCCAACCCTCGGGCCAATTGTCACGGTGGTTGGAAGTCCTCCAGGACTATCAGTTCACGACTACATACCGTAAGGGGTTGCGCCACACAAACGCCGATGCCCTGTCGCGATTGTCGCCTTGTCACAAATGTGCGTGCTTATCGGGATCGGCGCGCTGTAAACCGACAGTTGGGGAAGGTGTGGGGGCATTGGCTGCGACTGCGGGTGCACCAATCGGGGATGTTCCCGCTACCCCTGAGGGAGAGGACTCGCTACTCTCACTGTTGCTGATTGAGTGGGGCCGTCTCCAAATGGAAGACAGCTCCCTGCTGGCGTTGCGCCGCAGGGTGGGGGGCCCCGAGGAGGGCCGTGAGCGAACTGGCTCCTGGGTACTTAAGCAAGGCCTATTAATGAGATGGGATAGTTTGTCCCGGCGGCACGCACTTGTGGTGCCTTCCGCTGTGAGGGGGAAAGTTGTCCTGGCCGCACATGAACGCCTCTTGCATTTGGGAGTAAACAAAATGCTTGCTCTGCTTCAGCGTGACTATTATTGGCCGGGGATGGGGAGTGACGTGGTAAATATTCTAAAGGGATGTGTTGATTGTGCCAGACGGAAACCACCGCCCGTGGCATCTCATCCATCGCTGCAATCTATTCAGGTCTCGCGCACTAACGAGCTCGTTGCGCTCGATATTTTGGGGCCTTTTCCAGTCACGCCTAGGGGTAATAGGTACCTGTTGGTGGGTGTCGAATATTTTACCCGGTCGCCTATGGCGTGGCCACTCGCCAACCAGTCGGCGGCGGCTGTGACGGACGCCTTTGTCCAGGGCTACGTCCTGGACAAGGGGGCTCCCGAACGCTTGCTGACCGACCAAGGGAAAAAAATTTCAAGTTAATTGCTGCAAGAGGTGTGCGACCTATTGGGTACTAAGAAGGTGCGTACCTCCCCGTACCACCCACAGACGGATGGGATGGTGGAGAGACTCCACAGGACTTTGACTTCTATGCTGTGCCAGCAGGTGTGTGAGGCACATGTTGATTGGGACCTGCAGGTCCCGGGGGTCCTCGCCGCGTATAGAATGGCCCCCCATTCAGCAACGGGATTTTCCCCATTCTATCTGATGTACGGTCGGGAAGCCGACCCGCCCATGGAAACGCAGCTGGGCCTGCCCGCACCACGAACAAATTCGAAATTGGCTGAACATATTAAATTTAATATCCATAAGCTGACAGAGGCAAGGGAGGCCTCACGGCTTAATTTGCGGGCTCGCCAAATTGCAAACGAGCGGTTGCGTGCACGGAAGGTGTCCGTGCACGACTGGAAACCTGGTGATAGGGCCTGGCTGCATTGCCCTCAGGCACCTTTGGCTACGTCGCCTAAATTGTTGAAGCCATGGCGGGGACCCGTGGAGGTCGTGCGGGTTGCACGCCCCCAGTGCGTTCAGATAAAATGGGGAAAGCGTCGTTGGTACGTCCACCCCTCCCGACTGAAACCGTTCTCGCCTCCATATGGCCTCCCTTTGTGTCGTGAGGGCCGAGCATGTGACGTGACCGACGACCCAAAGGGGGAAATGTCTCTGCCTGATCCTCACGTGTCTCCGCCTGATCCGCTCCCAGGTGTCTCGGAACTGACAGCTGCCGACCACCGGCGGCCGGATCTTCACGGCGCGACCGGTCCTTCCAGGCCCGATCCACGCCGTCCAGAGCTGCCGGAGCCACCGAACGGTCGTCAGCGTCCCGTTCCATACGACGGACCGGCCAGGCGGACTCGCGCTAGGTCGCGCTACTTGTTATGACCTACCGATTGAGGAGTCGAGGTGGCCGGAGCGCCTCGTCACTGCATGTGGTCGCAGAGACACTGGACGCGTTCATTTTCTGGAATTCGCTTTTATTGTGTTGTTCGTCGGGCTGTACATAGCTTCTTATCTAGGTGTTGTTGTTGACTTTTATTGCGTTGGTTGTCGATTTGTACATAAGTTGTTGTTATTGTTGTGTTGTTGTTGTTGCGTTACGGGGCACACTAGGGGGGTGGGGTTTCTTGTGTTGTTGTTTAGCAGCCGGGCCTGCTGCGAGCTATGTGGGAGGGGGTGATGTAGTGGTGATACGCGCTGGGGTAGGGATCGTGTGTCAGCGCGTAGTGATTGGCTGTGTGTGTTGGTGACGCGCGCTGACGGTGGGGGATCAGGGGTCAGCGCGGGGTCATGGGTTGTGTGGTGGTGATTGGCTGTGTGCCGGTGACGCGCTTGAGAGGGAGTGATCGTGTGGCAGCGCGGCGTGATTGGTTGTGTAGTGGTAACACGCGCTGGGGAAAACGGATCGTAGGAACAGCGCGGCGTGATTGGTCAACTAAGGAGCGATGCTCACGTCGAGGTCCGCATACACTCCGTCTCCCGTGAGCGGGGACTATATAAGGGGATGCGCACAGGCGCACGGGGGGAGAAGAGTACCAGCGAAGACGGAAGACGGAGGAAGAGGCGGAACCCTGGGACCCGGAGCCGAACGTCCGTGAGAGAGCCGGTTCGTGGGACTCGGAGGTTGTGGCCCACGCCCAAGCCGGGGTGGGCCTGTAGGCTTCACGGACGTTACGGAGTCAAGAGCAGTGTGTGTAGCCGGAGGGATAGAAGCTACACGAGTCAAGTGCAGTGTGTGTCGCCGGAGGAATAGATGCTACACGAGTCAAGTGAAGTGTGTGTAGTCTGAGGAGTAGAGACCACTCGTTGTATAGTGACAAGTCAAGATTTAATAAAAAGTGTGTTACCCGTCAAGGAGTTTCCTGCCGTCATTCAATACTTCACATGCACAAAAGATTAAAAAAATGCCCCGTGTAGCCTTCAACAAATTGTTGGGACAAGTGCTTTTACCGAGTAGCGCCTATGAAGGCCGGCACGGCACACGAGAGAGGTGGGTGGCCAGCTCCACGCCCGACCGCCTTTGTCTCCCCAGTGGTGATGTTTTTTACACCGCACCAGGTACTCATTTGAGACTGAGTCGACCTAGGGGAGGCCCAGGACCGGCTCAGGTAATCGTCACTGGTGTTGGCAGTGAGCGGGAATTGAACTCGGGTTGTCGGGTTCGTAGTGCAGCGCACTAACCACTACACTACCGCTCCCTTGACACACACACAGTACTATAACACATAGTAAACTCAATCACCTAACACTCACACACAGTACTAACACATGCACACACTGACACACACAAACTGGCACTCACACACAAACTAAAACACACACACACTGACACACACACAAACACAAACTAACACACACGCCGACACACACACACTGACAGACACAAACTAACACACACACACTGACACACACCAATACACACACACATTCAAACTCTCATACCCACACATATTCACACGCCCAGCAAAGTTAATAAACACCTAAGGTTGAAGTTGCTAAACCATTACGCAACCATCTTGGGAACACTTGTGGCTCACAGCAATGGTTCTGGGTTCGAATCCCGACTCGGGCACTTTTCTGTGTGTTGAGGTTGTGCGTTCACTCTCTGCTCTGCGTGAATTTCCTCCCAAAGCGAAACTCACAGCCAGCCACTCGCCCACCCACTCACTTATCCACTCACCCAACCAGCCACTCAACCAGTCACTCACCCACCAAACCATTTATCTGGCCACTCACCCAGTGACCCACTTAGCCACTCACCAAGCCTGCCACTCACCATGTCAGCCACTCGTCCACCCAGCCACTCAGTAACTCACCCAGCCACTCACTCACCCAGCAACTCACCAAACCAGCCACTCCATCCAGCCAGCCACTCCATCGAGCCAGTCACTCCACACACCCAGCCACTCCACCCAGCCAGCCACTCACGCAGCCACTTACCCAGTCACTCAGTCACCCAGCCAGCCACTCCACCAAGCCAGCCAGCCACTCACTCACTCACCCAGTCACTCCACCCAGCCACTCCACCCAGCCAGCCACTCACCCAGTCACTCACTCACTCAGCCAGCCACTCCACCCTGCCAGCCTGCACCTGCAACTTCGCGTCTGGGACCCCGAATGTGCACGAGTGAGGCAACTTGACCGCACAGCCCAGGCAGCAGCAGCAGGATGACGGGGAGAGCGGTAGGAGCAGGAGCGGGGTTAATGGTGAACGTGATGAAGAATTCTCGGCATCACGGCGACTGCGGCGCACGCATTCCTCGCAGCGGCGGGCGTGAGTTTACGCTCACAGTCGCCTTGCCAACCCGAGGAGGCTGCAAGGAGGGCCGGGTTCGACTCCGGGTTTGTTGGTGGCGGGGAGGACAGGGAAGGGAGGGGGGAGGGATCACGAGTCATGGATTGAAAAAGGAATGAGGTCACAGTTACGCGAGCTGCTCCGGTGGTCATCATCCTCGCAGCAGCAGCAGCAGCTATTGGCTAAACCGTAGAACAAAAGACGGTGGTACACTGCGTCATCGTCGTCGCGCGGAGCTTTCGGATGCGCTGCTTCTGCGGCCGTCTGGAACGCTCTTCCCCTTCTGATGTCAGGAAGCCACTGTGGAGCAATGCACTTTTAAATCATCGTCTCGATTGACCAAGTAAATTCTTTAGAACTGCTCGTTGTTGTTGTTGCGATAAGTTCGTTGTCCTTTCCACCCGCACCTCCGATTAGCACGGTTGGCTAAAGTACGGTGCGAAAGAAGTTCAACATACATACTACACTATGCACTACACCACATACACTATTATACACTACACTAAATACCACAATATACTCTACACTGCACTATACACTACAATACTCGATTGAAAACTAATTTCTTTACAACTGCTTGTTGTGTTTAGTTCGTTGTCCTCCCCCCACACCTCCAATCATCGCGGTTGGCTACGTACGGCGAGAAAGAAGTTCAACGCACATACAGTCAATGCGTCATCCTGCCAAGATAACAAAAACACGTTCTAGGCGACCCCCTTTAGTGAGCGAGATGGCCCAGCGGGTAGCGGCAGAGCAATGGGATACTTGCAACTATCTGTGCGGAGCAGAGAAACAGCACCCAAGGTGAACCGGGCGTAGAGAGACAAACGAATAAACGCAAAATGAAACGAAACAATGATGAGGGTAAGCAAAGACCAAGATCCCCCCTGTAGCCTTAATAGACTCACACTCACTCATATTCACTCACACTCACTCATACATACTCACTCACATATACAAAAAACAGCCGCCATTCGCCACTAAGTGGCGGTGACGTCACTACGACACTTGTACCAGGCTATGTGCACGTTGAGGCCATCAGAAGTGTCGCAAGCCTGCTGTGAGGAGGTCACGGGACAGACCCAGGTGCCACGGGTCGGACTGAGATGACTGGCCGATGCGCCACCTGTGCCCCCTACTGTGCCAACTTGCTGTGCTTTAGCCACCCGGTGCTTCGCTCGTTGTTGTGAGCGTCGCTCCTCCCCCCTCCGTTGTTGTTGGAGGGCGACTGCCTCCAACTGCCCGTGAGCGTCCTTCACGAGCCTCCTTCACAGAGGCCGATCTTGACACCGCTGGTAACAGTCATAGGAAAGTCCACTCAGCTCCACATCCTCCTGTACCACATCACTCCATCTATTCTTTAGCCCATACCGGGCCCGTTTAGCCCCCTCGATCCGGCCGAACAAAAGCTGTTTAGGCATGCGGTGGCTGGGCATGCAGCCTTCCCTGCCGGGGGAGCTCACTGATGAGGCTTTGTCCAGATCTTTCAAGAATATGTAAGCTCCTCACACAATCCAGCCTGGTTAAACCCAGGATGGATCGTAGGCAGGCCAGCCTAAATGTTTCTAACCGACGAAGATGTTTCATTCGGGGGGTCCACGTTTCGCAAGCGTAGAGAAGGGGGGGCATGACTGTGGCCGAGAAGACCTGAAGCTTCGTGCGGAGCAACAGACCAGGTAGCTTTCACACAGCTTTACGCAACCGATGAAAATATAATGCCACTCGACTGATTCGGAGTGAGATCTCTGCTGTCAAACCGGAGCAGATCATGAGAACACTGCCCAGGTATGGGAAACTCTCCACTCTCTCCACAACTGGCCGATCACCAATTGGGAGTTGTGGGGGTGGAGTGTCCGATGGTACAAAATACTCAGGCAAGTGCTTAGTGGCAAGCTCCAGGTTCAGCAGCAGTGCCTCCAACTCCTCCTCTGAGTAAGCAGCAATTACCAGATCATCGGCATACATAACATGGTTGAGCAATAGGGAGCCATCCCTTGACCGCACCTGGGCATCGATCAGCCTCCCATTGTATCTGTACCAGATGGAAATTCCTCCGGTACAGCTATTGAAGACTTCACGAACTACATGGTCGAAATAGATTTTAAATAATCTTGGAGCCAGAGTACATCCCTGTCGCACTCCAAAGTGAACAGGGAATGGCTCCAACTCCCTGCCACGTAGTTTTACCCGGGCCCACTCACCATCAAGAAGGTCCTTAGTGATCGTGAGCAGCGGGTCAGAGACTCCTCAAGCACAAAGAACAACCCAGTGCCCAGGCCTACTGATGGTATTGTAATAGAGTTCACGACTCTTGGACGCCGGAGTTGGAGGCACACGGGTTTAATTCACACAGCACGGTTCTGGCATACAACACTAGAGGGGGTGTCGGCCCCCTCACCCGGCTAGCTGGGGATACACGCGCTAGCTACTTCCTAGCCTGCCTCCTAGTCCTCCTCTAACGGGCTAGGGGAGGCTATCTGGCCCGACACTGGTAAGTCGGGCCCGGTACCCTGAGTCCCAGACCAGCGCTGACAAGAGCACCGGCTCTGGATCTCGGGACCACGCCGCTGGCTCGGTCCTGTTCGGCCCTGATAAGGACAGCGAACCAGGGGAGTCCAGGGCTCTAGCTAAGACGTCTTCAGTCTTCACTGGTTAGCTTAACAAGAACCCCGAGCCCTCCGATACATCCCCTTTTATACCCAACCCCCCGCTGAGGGGTGGGGCCCCCCCCGGGGTGCCTGGCGCGGACGTCGTAGAGAGCACCTCCCCGTGCACTCACGTAGCCCCACCCACTGTGTTTGTTTGCCATAAGCTGCCATGCATAACGGGCTCTCTCTCTAACACCCCTACATCATCATAGGCCTTGAACAGGTCAATAAAGCAGAGATGTAGGTCTTGGTAGAATTCCCTACACCTCTGCTGTCGCAGACGGACAGAAAATATGGCATCTGTGCAGGACCGCCCTTTCATGAAACCACGTTTGGGCTCTGCAAGCCTCTCCTCAGCGTGCCTGGCAAGGCGGTGTTGAATAATCATTGCCAGGACCTTTCCGGCACACTGAGGAGTGAGATGCTCCTGTAGTTACAATATGAGATCTCTTTTACCAGTGGCAAAATATAATGGTAGGTTTTTACCCTTTTAACTGGTACAAAACTGACACCTTTATTCAAGGCATCATGTTTGCAATGACCACAACACAAGTAGTCAATAAAGCAAACAAAAAGAAGCAACTCTGATAAGGATAATAATATGCACTGTCCTTGAAGTTGATTGGCCCACACCCGAGACGGCTTTCTTTAGAGCCTAGTCCCCATTGGTGTAGGGCCAGATGACACCAGAAGGCGTACAACTCAAAAACAGTGCAATATCAGAGTATTGAGAGTTCGGGGTAAACATTTACACTATGAGATCTCTTTTACCAGTGGCAAAATATAATGGTAGGTTTTTACCCTTTTAACTGGTACAAAACTGACACCTTTATTCAAGGCATCATGTTTGCAATGACCACAACACAAGTAGTCAATAAAGCAAACAAAAAGAAGCAACTCTGATAAGGATAATAATATGCACTGTCCTTGAAGTTGATTGGCCCACACCCGAGACGGCTTTCTTTAGAGCCTAGTCCCCATTGGTGTAGGGCCAGATGACACCAGAAGGCGTACAACTCAAAAACAGTGCAATATCAGAGTATTGAGAGTTCGGGGTAAACATTTACACTATGAGATCTCTTTTACCAGTGGCAAAATATAATGGTAGGTTTTTACCCTTTTAACTGGTACAAAACTGACACCTTTATTCAAGGCATCATGTTTGCAATGACCACAACACAAGTAGTCAATAAAGCAAACAAAAAGAAGCAACTCTGATAAGGATAATAATATGCACTGTCCTTGAAGTTGATTGGCCCACACCCGAGACGGCTTTCTTTAGAGCCTAGTCCCCATTGGTGTAGGGCCAGATGACACCAGAAGGCGTACAACTCAAAAACAGTGCAATATCAGAGTATTGAGAGTTCGGGGTAAACATTTACACTATGAGATCTCTTTTACCAGTGGCAAAATATAATGGTAGGTTTTTACCCTTTTAACTGGTACAAAACTGACACCTTTATTCAAGGCATCATGTTATTATCCTTATCAGAGTTGCTTCTTTTTGTTTGCTTTATTGACTACTTGTGTTGTGGTCATTGCAAACATGATGCCTTGAATAAAGGTGTCAGTTTTGTACCAGTTAAAAGGGTAAAAACCTACCATTATATTTTGCCACTGGTAAAAGAGATCTCATAGTGTAAATGTTTACCCCGAACTCTCAATACTCTGATATTGCACTGTTTTTGAGTTGTACGCCTTCTGGTGTCATCTGGCCCTACACCAATGGGGACTAGGCTCTAAAGAAAGCCGTCTCGGGTGTGGGCCAATCAACTTCAAGGACAGTGCATATTATTATCCTTATCAGAGTTGCTTCTTTTTGTTTGCTTTATTGACTACTTGTGTTGTGGTCATTGCAAACATGATGCCTTGAATAAAGGTGTCAGTTTTGTACCAGTTAAAAGGGTAAAAACCTACCATTATATTTTGCCACTGGTAAAAGAGATCTCATAGTGTAAATGTTTACCCCGAACTCTCAATACTCTGATATTGCACTGTTTTTGAGTTGTACGCCTTCTGGTGTCATCTGGCCCTACACCAATGGGGACTAGGCTCTAAAGAAAGCCGTCTCGGGTGTGGGCCAATCAACTTCAAGGACAGTGCATATTATTATCCTTATCAGAGTTGCTTCTTTTTGTTTGCTTTATTGACTACTTGTGTTGTGGTCATTGCAAACATGATGCCTTGAATAAAGGTGTCAGTTTTGTACCAGTTAAAAGGGTAAAAACCTACCATTATATTTTGCCACTGGTAAAAGAGATCTCATAGTGTAAATGTTTACCCCGAACTCTCAATACTCTGATATTGCACTGTTTTTGAGTTGTACGCCTTCTGGTGTCATCTGGCCCTACACCAATGGGGACTAGGCTCTAAAGAAAGCCGTCTCGGGTGTGGGCCAATCAACTTCAAGGACAGTGCATATTATTATCCTTATCAGAGTTGCTTCTTTTTGTTTGCTTTATTGACTACTTGTGTTGTGGTCATTGCAAACATGATGCCTTGAATAAAGGTGTCAGTTTTGTACCAGTTAAAAGGGTAAAAACCTACCATTAGCTCCTGTAGTTGTTACAGTCTGTTCGGTCCCCCTTTTAAAGAGGGAGACCACCAGGGCATCCTTCCAATCCCGCGGAACCCATCCAGTGGTCCAGACTGTTGTTATGATATCATGTAGGGCAGTCTGTGCACAAACACCACCCTCTCTCAGCATTTCGCTTGGGAGATTATCTCTGCCCGGTGCTTTTGCTGGTCTCAGGCTCTGGATCGCCTTCAGTACTTCCTCAATAGATGGCAACTCAGCCAGCCACTCACAGGGGGTGACTACTTCTTCAAACATTTGAGGCGCCGCAGCCTCAGCTGGGTTATCCCCACTTTGTCCCACGATGTTTTCCAGGCTGAGGGATTTCCCCTCCCCCAGGACCTCACAGAAATGCTCAGCAAATCTGCAAACCTGTTCCTGGGGGTCGGAGATTGGATCACCGTTATTTACCCTCATAATGGTAATAGGTGTGATGCTACAGGTTACGTTTTTGATGGAATTAAGTAGCGATTTGTGATCAAGGGCCATTGATGCAGACTCCATCTCCTCAGTCACCCGCGGCTACCAACCATCCTTGCAGCGCCTCACGGCTCTCCGAACCTCCGAGCAAAGGCTGTGGTAAGCCTCCTCATTTTCTTCCATACACACTCACTCACATACATACACACGCTCACTCACACTCACAAATAGAAAGACTAAGATTCCCCGTATAGCTTTTAACAGACTGTTTGGGCAAGTGCTGTTACTGAGCACCTATGAAGGCCGACACGGCACACCAGGGGGTGGTTGGCCAGCACCACGCCCGCCCGCCTTTGTCTCCCTAGTGACGATGATTTTTTACACACTGCGCCAGGTACTCATTTGAGGCTGAGTCGACCTATGGGAGGCTCAGGAACGGTTCATATAATTGTCACTGGTGTTGGTGGACGTGAGCGTGAATCGAACTTGGGTCGCCGGGTGCATAGCGCAGTGCACTAAATGCTACACTACCGTAAAGACAGTGCGGAGTGATAGCGGGACAGTATGGTTTCCCGGGACCATGGTTACTAATGGACGTGCTAATGATGATTGATGGGACAAGCAGTGACAGGGTCACGTGAGGGGGAGCTGTTTGGTGTGGGGAACCGTGGTCGTCGCCTTGGATCGGGTCGTCTCTATCGTCTGCGAGTTGTCTTGAGACTAGAAGTTATGTTTTCTCTGAATAGAGTTGTCTCACTACCCAAGTGTACAGAGTCATTTGCGGTTACTTGTTGAGTTGTCAGTGAACTTTATTCATAATAAATATACAGAAGACAAGACGGTGTCTCTGAGAGCTACATTACAGTGGTGTCATAAATGGCTATTATAACATGCCGAAGAAAGGAAAGCGTGGGAACCCACTAGTAGCTTCTTCTTCAGAGGAGAAGGATGACTTCCAAGGGGTCCCCCAAGCAGCTCCGGAAGACAGGGTCCCGGTGACAAACCCCGCGGGCGCAGGGAACATAGCGCCAGTGACGGAGGTGACGGTCGCCTCGCCGCCCCGGCCACAGGCTCCGGTGGAGTTGCAATCGTCGCTGCCGAGAGGGGAGGCAGGGGCCGTTTCTCCCCAGCGTGGCCTGATGGAGGGATGGCAGAAGCTGGTGGTGGAGGTGGATCGGCTCCGCTCGATGGTCGCTCAATTAGTGGCGTTGATAGGTGACGTCGAGGATGGAGATGGCCGTAGATGAGTTGCTCACTCGAGCAGGGAGGACAGAGCGGCCGCTTGCGGTCAGGGTTCCCACGCTGGAGACCACACAGTCGGGGGCCTTTATTTCGCGGCACACGGTGCGACCAGCGGCCGCCATTTTGGAACCAGTGCGGGAGGCTGCGGAGGCTGTAACTACTGCTGCGGCGCGGTGGAGTGCCGCCGATCGACCACAAAGGCTTCCCCCGGTGAAGGAGTTAACAGAGGCGGGGGGAGATTGGAGTGCCTTTGCCCGCCAGTTTGAGGCGGCGTACCGATCTGTCGACTGGGCAGAGGAGGAGGCATTGAGGGCCTTGCCTACAACTCTGGACGATGATGGCCTTGCAGTATTTTGGGCCATCCCTACAGACAAAAGAACTATGCTTCAGGATGCCTACAAAAAGATGGCCGCTGTATACGACCCACCATTGGCCACGTGGGGAAAGTTCCTCCAGCGGTTTCGAGGGAATGCCGATACACCCCTCGCCTACCACGGCGAGCTGATGGCTTTGGGACTGGCAGCCTACCCTCGGTTGGACCAAGCAGAGCTCGATTCCCTCGTGATGGAGAAGATGTTGGAGTTGGCTTTAGAGATAGGTGTCGTGCTGCCGGTGATCAACGAGGACGCCCGGTGCCTGCAAGCGCACGAAACGCTATGGAAGTGAAACCGAGTGGCCGCATAGACCGGGAAGCCGTGGCCAGGAAATAGATCACTCGGTCGACCGTCACAGGACATGGAGGAGCCGACAGAAGATGACGCCGAATCAACGGGAGAGGTGTCGGCGGCGGTTTGCGTATGGGAGCGGCCACAAAGAGACATACCGCAACGGAACCAAGAGTGGCGGGTTGGGGCAGCGCCGTCACCGCGAGTGGCTAGGGCCGCCTACTTCCATTGTGGCCAACTTGGCCACTTCGCGCGGGGGTGCCAAACCGCCGCTCAGACGTCGACGGAGTCCCGCATGTCCACCACCTCGTCGTCCGCTGTGTCACAGCCCCCCCAGTCAAGTCATGATGCACCAGAAACTCGGCCGCTAGAAACATATCACACATCGGGGAAATGGGGTCTCCCGGAGACAAATCACACCCCGCTCCCTCTAGTCGAGGGGGACAGTGGGCTGGCATGGTCAATGCAGGGGTGGCCAAACTCGAGCATGCCATGGTGAAAGCTGGCACGCCGAGTGGTAGCAGCGGCAGCGGGCTCATCGGTTATCGTCGGGCGCGTACAAGGAGTGGAAGTTCGTGTTTTGGTTGACACGGGTGCCTCGGCTACTATCATATCGGAGGTCATTTTTGAAACATTGCCCTTTACAAATCGTTGTGTGATGCCGGTGGTTAATGCATGTGTGGTGGCTAACGGGGGAAGTATGGCAATTTTGGATCAAATAAACGCCCGCATTAGATTAGGGGAGATTGAGATATCAGGACCGATATTAATTTTGAAAACATTAGCTGTGCCCTGCCTTTTGGATACGGATTTTTTGAGCAGGATGCCCCTGCTGATTTTTACTGACCAAGGTTGCCTTCAGATGCTGTCGGGACAACAATTGTTTTTCTTAGATTCCCTGCATTGGCACACGAATCAGGGGTTGTTGGTCCAGGCTCTAGTCAAGGAAACTTTAGAGATTCCGCCCAGTATGCAAGTTTTGGTCCCGTTGCGTTACTGCAGACGGTTGGACCTATCTGACCTGGAAGTGGGTGTCCTCCTTAGCCCATCTCAGGCAGTGACCCGGGTGCTTACATTGGTGGGTGCGCTAACGCTGTTGCGAGGTAGTCAGGAACTGTTCTTGCAAGTCCTCAATGTTGGGGTGGAACCGGTGGTGGTTCAGGCGGGAACGGTGCAAGCCCATGCGATGTTGACGGGGAGCGACTCACTCAGTGCCACCGGGGAGACGGTGGTATGCGAAGTGGTGCAGGCAGCAGAAACTGATAAAGCATGGATATATAAGCTGTGTGGGGAAAACCCTAAGTTGTCTGTGGGGCAACGGGCCGAGTTGCGATCCCTCTTACAGGAATATACGGAGGTGTTAAGTAAGGGCAAGTTCGATATTGGGCGCACTTCCCTTCTGCAACACCATATTAACACGGCCGCCCCTATTCGACAAAATCTTTATAGATTAAGCCCACGAGAAAAGGAAAGCGTGCAACGGGTGGTGGAGGAAATGTTGGTGGCATATATTATTTTCCCCCTCCACCAGCCCTTCGGCGCCCCTGTGGTGTTGGTGAAAAAGGCAGATGGCATGCTGCGGTTCAGTGTAGACTTCCGCAAGTTGAATAAAGTGTCAGTCGCGGGTGCGTACCCGCTCCCCCGTATGGACGACTCCTTGGATGCGCTGTTGGGTGCCAGATTTTTCTCCACCTTGGACCTTTTGTTGGGATTTTGGCAACTTCCCCTGGATGAGTCGTCCAAACTGAAAACGGCATTCAAAATGCCCCAAGGTTTGTACCATTTTAACTGCCTTCCCATGGGCTTATACTCGGCCCCGGCCACCTTCCAGAGATTGATGGAATTAGTCCTAGCGGGGTTGCAGTGGGACTCATGTCTCATTTACCTCGATGATATTATCGTGTTTGGCCGCACCTTTGAGGAATTTGGACCACATCATGAGTTTTGCGTCCTATTTCCGAAGGTTTGTTCCGCAGTTCGCGATGATCACTAAGCCTCTCCATGCTTTGACGGCTAAAGGCCAGGCGTTTAGGTGGGGAGAGGGGGAGGAGGCCGCCTTTGTTACACTGCACAAGAACCTTGCTCAAACAACCTCGCCTCGCAGGGCAGTGGGGACGACAATGGTATAGCGGCGCAGCCCCCCATCCCAATGCATGAGTAAGCCACCCCGCAGAACGACCGAGGCGACGCCGCATCAATCCGTGCCCCCATCAGCTTCCCTAACACGACACCGCAATTTGAGCAGTGAAGCGTCCTCCACCAGAAGACATCCCCATTCCTCATAATCCAGCCCAATGACCGCATCCCGTGCGACTGGACCGGCGCCCGTCCTGCCCATCGCCGCATTGGCAGACGCCGCGAGAGGAGGGAGCGAGTTCACATCGGCCGGTTTACAGCGCCCGGAACCCGAAAAACATGTACACCATCCAGTAATTGGCAATCACGACAGGGCATCGGCGTTCGTATGGCGAGAACCCTTGCAGTACGTAACATGGAACGAGAAGTCCTGCAGGATCCCCAGCCAGCATAATAATTGGCTTGATGGCTGGTCTACACGCAGTGCGTATTGGAGCGCTGCATGATCGGAGCGCATCTCAAATCGTCTACCGTACAAGTAGGGGCGATATTGCTGCACAAAAAACACAATGGCCAGAAATTCACGGTGCGTAACACAGTACCGCTGTTCGACCGGAGACAGCACCCTACTGCTGTACGCAACAACGCTCTCCACCCCGTTAACAACCTGCGACAAGACGGCTCAAATTCCGGTATTGCTAGCGTCCGTATCAAGGATGGCACGAAATAAAAAAAAATCAGGATAACGCAGGGGAGGGGCATTCACAAATCAATCGCGGATGGCACAAAATGCAGCCTCCTCCCCCCAATAAAACGTATGACCCTTAGCCATCAATACATGGAGAAGTTTTGCAATTGAAGTGAACCTGGCAACAAAACGGCGATAGTAGGAAGCAAAGTCGATGAAACTGCGCACCTCACTCACTGAGGTGGGGTCGGCCAAGTTCGGACGCATGTAGTTATCTTTGGGTCGGTTGTAATAACCGATTCGTTAACAATGTGGCAAAGATACCGAACCGATTTCTGGAGAAGGTGACATTTCTGTGGCTTAAATTTCAGATTAGCCGCATGCATTTTGAGGAAGACGCACACAGTCGGACTAAATGGTCATCGAAAGTGCGGCTGAAGACGATTACATCGTCGAGATATATTAAACACGAGTCCCACTGGAGACCCGCTAGGACCAGTTCCATCAAACATTGGAATCTAGCTGGTTCGGAATAGAGCCCCATAGGAAGTCGTTTAAATTCGAACAATCCCTGCGGTGTACGAAAGGCCGTATTAGGTTTCAAAGCATCGTCAAGCGCCAACTGCCAGAACCCAGATAGGAGATCGAGGGTAGAAAAGAACCGCGCCCTCACCAACGCGTCAAGCGAGTCATTCATGCGAGGCAAGGGGTACGCATCCACAACAGAAAGCTTATTAAGCTTGCAAAAATCAACGCAAAATCATAAGCTTCCATCGTGCTTTTTTACAAGCACAATCGGAGCTCTCCAGGGACTGGTTGATGGTGAGATGATGTCTGCGACCAACATTTCATCAACCGACAGCCAAACATGTTCCTTCTCCGCCGGGCTCAGCTGGTAGGGGTTCTGCCGGATAGGGGCCACGTTACCCGTATCAATATGGTGACTCAGGAGCGACGTGCATCCAATATCAAATTTTTCCTTGCTAAAAATATCCGAAAACTCATGCAAGAGCTCCCGTAGCTTCCCCATCTGGTCCGCAGACAGAGCGCCACTCTCAGTACATAGTTTGTCTATCCAACCTTCATCCACGTCCCGGGGTTGTCGTGTGCAAGACGCAGCACCCACATTCCTGACGATGCCCCCTTTCGGATGCGCCGGCGATGCTTGAGCCAACACAGTACCCTCCTGGATGACAGTCGTGTCCAACCCAGCGTTAAGAACCTGAATAAAAGGTTTCTGGTCGTTGGACACTAACGTCTGAGCCACTACCAAAGTCAGTCCGCGAGTGACCTTATTAGAAGGTCCCAAAACAATGATGTCCTTCGTAGCCCCCAAATCGAGTGGCTTCCGCAAGTGGAGGGGAACTAACATCTGCGTGCCGGGAGGGATTCTCACCGTTCGGCGCGCAGGTGCCTGCACCGTAGCACTGGTCGTGCACAAACGGGTGGAGGGAAGGCAAAAATGCTATATGATGGCCGAATGGCAATTCCAAGCAGCCACGGTCAATGCGGATTTTTAAGGGCATCCTTCCCAGGAAATCGGTTCCAAGTAAACATGAAACAGACAGGGACGTAGAGACAAGAATATGTCCCGACAATTTAACATCAGCGATGCGCACCTCTACCGTTATCCGACCAATAATACCTAACAATCCGCCGTTGGAGGCAAAACACATTGCATCAACAGCGTCTAGCACCCAACACTTAGGGGGAAAAATATTGTAGATTAATTCTGAGATGATGGTCGCTGACGCACCTGTGTCGACTAGCATCCTTATTTCTACACCCTCAATAAACCCAAGCACGGCAGACGAACCCGCGGTCGCAGCCACCACTAGATGGGCAGCTCCGACCACTGATCCGGTCGGAACAGACGAACATCACAACCACTTATAGGGCCCTCCCGTACCGACGCGCGACCGGGACGCGAACTGAACCGCCTATATGGATTAGGTAAAGCCAAGGGTCGAGTGTGGAGTGTGTCGCGACTCGCCTTAGGGTGTAGGGAAGCGTAGGATAGCGGCGATGCTGGGAGGCACCGTCGTGGTACGTGGCAGCTCGATGCCCTGGCAGTCCGCAATTGTAGCAAATGACACGGCCGCCTCCAGAACGACACGACGACCTTGGTCGCCTCTGCTCGTCCGTCTGTCGTGCCCCACCATCACGCTGGTCGCCTCCACCCCGAGTCGATACGCATACCGGAACGGGCTCCACTCCATCAGGTGCCCCTGGCTCAATGCAAGACGCAGCACACGTCACCTGCGCCCTGTCCTGTTGTAGAAGTTGCTGGGCCTGGATGCACTTAGCAATCTTGTGAGATGAAATGTCATCTTCCGCTGGAAGAATGGTGTGGGGGACTTTCGCCAAAGCCAGCAGTCTCTCGAGGACCAACGCGTCGATACCATCGTGGTCCATTTTCGGGAAGGCGGCTTTCGCCAGCGTCAAAAGTGCACTACGGAAAGCGAGGGCTGACTCGGTTTCATCCTTCCGTCGCGTGGCAAACTTGTGGCGCGTATTCGCCGGAGGCTCATAGATTGATGCCATCTGGTCGAAAGACTGAGTAAGGGTGGATGTCTCCAACGGCGGGATGGCGAGAAATGCTGCAAGGGCGTCGTCGTCGAGGGCGGCAGACAGCGCCCGCAGCGCCTCCGCCTCGGTCCATCCAGCCAAGTCGGTGTTCGTGAGGAACCGCCGCTTGAAGGCCACCCAGTCGCCACTGGTAGCCACAAACTCTTTCATAAAAGGAAGCCAACAGCGGAGAGCCGGGATGTCCATCGGCGCTGACGGCGTATCTTCAAGTTTGGCGGGCTGCGCGCTTCGCACCGGCGACAAGATGACGGCCGAGGATGAGGGCTGCGCCACCGGAATTCCCGCCTGTTGCGAAATTGCAGCGGAGTCGTCGTCCACGAGCAGCACTCCTGCTCCCTCCTTCACCAGCGAGACCGTGGGACAGATCTCTGCGAGGATCAAAGTTGCAGCATGGAGGAGGCGACCGTGTGCCTCCTGGAGGGTCGCCTCCGCCGACGACGAGGCGTTGCGCGCCCGGACGGCGCTCTGCTCCACCGGCAGCGTCTCTCTTCCATCCTCAGGAGCCTTAGGCGGCACGAGGTCCTCTTCCTCGCTGTCCGATGTCCTCCTACGTGGTCTGCTATGTGTAGACATAGTCTACCGCTAGCTATATAGACTAGCGTGTTGGCCACTTCCGACACCAGTTGTAGTGAGTCCAACTGAGTCGCAGACTTTGTTCTTCAGAGGCAATACATTTATTCACAACACGTATATACAAAAGGGGTAACTGCCCCTTTACCAGATACAGCCTAGGGTGGTGACCACCCAGCTAACTACACTACACTCAGGAGTTACAGCTACGATGGACCGGACCCTCACTTGGGTCCCGGGCAACGTGTTTGTGCCTCTTCAGACATAGGACCTGGAGCTTCCAGCTTGTAGAACGAAGCGACCCCAGTCCTTCTCAGAGACCCACCTTATATCCTCCCGGCCCCGCCCTCGGCCCCGCCTACCTTTGCGAGCGTTCCAGCTCCCTCATGTTCCTTCTCGAGAGCTCTCCCCGGACACGTGATCGCCCCCTAGCCCCCCCCCCCCCACCTGGGGGCCTCTTTGTGGACACTCCGGATCACGTGCCTACGGGGTCAACCAGAGTGCCGTGGCCCGGGGCAACCCTGTCCCTGGGCTGACACTCTCCCACTCCCCCCTGTGGAAGCCCACACTGCACGCCATGTGTGGTGCCCACGCTATCCCAGCACGCCCCGCTAGGGCTGGTACTACACCCACCTACGGGGTGTACGCGATGACGGTACATCACACGCCATGCTCTGCTAGAGCCAGCCTTACTCAGAAACACACACGATGCTGTCCGCGACGTAAGTACGTCGCACGCCACGGCTCTCCCCGGCCGGCACCACACAGTGACATCCCCAATGTCACTACAATCATATTAGGTGGTGTTGGTGGTGGTAATAAAAGGTGGTAGTGGTAGTAGTAGGTGGTGGCGGTAGTAGGTTGTGGTGGTGGTAGTAGTAGTAGGTAGTGGTGGTGGTGGTAGTAGGTGGTGGTAGTAGTAGGTGGTGGTGGTAGTAGTAGGTGGTGGTGTTAGTAGTAGGTGGTGGTGGTGGTGGTGGTTTTAGTAGTAGTAGGTGGTGGTAGTAGCAGCAGCAGTTATTCCTGTTGCTACTGCCAAGAGACAAGGTAGCAACAGCAGTCTCATAGAGAGAGAGAGACTCTGAGAGAGTAGTAGCAGCTGCTACTGCCGCCATAACTCTTGGCACGAACACAGCACGACAAACCCGTTTCAGTTTGTGCTTCTCCTGGTGATGATAACAATCGTGTAGTATGTGTTTTGACGTTCTTTCGCACCGTACGTAGCCAACCGTGCTAATCGGGAGGTGCGGGAGAAGAACAACACAGTGAACACGACACATACCATACATAACAGCAAAGTAAACACGACGTACCGTACATAACAGTAAAGTAAACACAACACGTACTGTACATAAAACATGACACGTACCGTACAAAACACGTACCATACGTAACAGCAAACCCTGTTCCTAATGATGTTTGGTCTTGAGTCTCGCCTACCAGCAGATCTATTGTTCGGCGTACCCCCCGCCACAACCGGAGGAAGGGAGCCAACCCATGGAGCACCTGATGAGGACCCTGCGAGGGGCCCGTGGCCCGGGCCTACCAACAGGGGGAGGCCGCACATCAGCGGCAAGAGCAGGGCGCCTGACCCCGTGTGGAGCCCCCATTCTACTCGATGGGCTCTAAGGTATGGCTGCACACCCCGCTCGTAGGGGCTGGACAGATGGGGAAGCTGACCACCTACTGGCGCGGACCCTGGACCGTGGTGCAGCAGATCTCCCCCTGGACGGTGCTGATCCAGGTCGGGGAGAGGGGCCGAGAGATGGTGGTCGACGTCCGCCAATAAAAACCATGAAGGGCAGCCCCGGCGAGAGAGGCCCCCGCCCTTCGGGTACCCCGAAACCCCGGGATCCCCGCGCCCCCCATACCCGAGGGCTTCGCACCGTATATGGGCTGCGCGGGACCCCAGCCTCCAGGGGGCCCCGGCCCGGCCAGGAGGCGGCGGGGGTGGCGGCCCCTAAACCCCTCTGCCCCTGAGGTTGTTCCCCAGCCCGCGGATGCCGGAGGACAGGAGGAGCCTTTGGAGTGGAGAAGGAGACCGCCGCAGGAGCCTCGGAGAATGGAGCCACCGCCCACGAAACTTGCAACGAGGGCCGGGCGAGTCCCGCGGACTCCGCGGCGCTACCTGGTGGGAGCGGCCCAGGCGAGGTGCTCCAGTCAACCCGGGACGGGGTCGGGCATCTCGGGGGGCTATGTGGTGCCACAGCGATGGAGCACTTCCGCCGGCGCTGTCATCCCCCCGCACCCCTCCACACGAATGCATACACGCCCCCACTAAAACACACACACGCACCCACGTAGGGTCTCGTGGGGGGGGGGGGGTCACCTGGTACCATGGGTTTTTACCCGAGCGGCACCTAGTGGGGATGTCCCACGGTTTCCCAGTGCCAGGAGATTGACCAACCCCCTCTTGCGGCCCAGTGAATTGGCTTAAAAATGTATGGGCACGACGAAGCTGGCCGGGCTAACCACAAGGAGACACAGCACAGGGGGATAGGGCCTCGAGGGCAAACACTCAGCGAGCAGCACATAGGAGGTGGGAGGGAATTCCCTGGAATGACTGAAGCTGTGTATCCGCGGGACAGTCACCCCGACCAAACCGGTTGTGGCCGGAGTGGGGAGGATGGGTGCGTAAACAATAGGTGAAGGCGCTCGGGAGGAACTGCTCCAGGCAAGGGCGGGGCATCGGTTTAGAATCGAAGGGTAGGCGCCCGCTTGGCCATGCAGGATAACACCACGTGACCCTGGATCTTTGGATTCCGAGGGCATAAAAGGAGGGAGGGGGAAAACGTTGGGATAGTTCTCCTTCAGCCGTTCAGCTGCCCGGTCCGACTCCCAGCCGCTCGCAGTGTCCGAGCGACGCTGGCGAGTGCTGCTACAACTCGACCCCAGGCAGATACCTCTCGTACCCTCGTCCATCCGACTCCGTACCGCGTCCGTACGACCCCGTGAGTACGTCCACGAGGGGAGAAGTAGAGTGAGGGTACACTCAGGGTTGAATAGGGATAGGCTAGGCGCTGCTCGTTGAGTATTTAATTCGGCCGCACAGGACTTGCTATAGACGCGCCATTAATAAACTTTAGCACAGAGCACCGGCGCCACGTGATATCTGTGTGTGTGGGAGAGTGTCGGCGTGGTGTGTAATTCGAGTGATTCAATAACGGCTCCCGTGTCCGTGCAGCCGCGCGATTAATAAGGTAAGGGAGGGGTGAGTTAAAACCTGTTCGCGTGCGTGTTTACACAGCGCGTTTTACGCAGTGTGTTTACGTAGCGACGATAGCATTTAACGGTGGGACTCGCGTGCATTACGAAATTTACTGCCATCATTGTGCACGCGTGCTCACGCTCCAGCAGCGGATTAAGGCCGACCCACAAGAGGGTGAGTGACGTGCGCCTACGCGGGCACGCGCGTGCACACAGCCACCTCTGCATTAGTGGTGGTGTACGTGGGGAGTGTGTGGGATAACTCCGGGTGGTGGTGAGCCAGCCACTTAGCCATATCCCTCAGAGATGGCGCTGGTGCGGGGGGGGGGCGATCACTCGATCGGCGGGGACCGGCGAGAAGTGGCCGAGGTGGAGGGGGGAGAGGAGGAGGTGGGCGTCAGCCCCCACAGCATTTAAGCTCGCTGCCCTACCGCGGTAGTCGGGGTACCGAGCGATAGTGGTGTGGCGGCGGTTAGCACTGCGCTACGAAGCTGGCGACCAGAGTGCGACTCCCACTCACGACCACCAACACCCAGTGAGAGCGAGTATCTGAATCTGGCGCTGGGCCTTCCCTAGGTCGACTCGGCCTCAAATGAGTACCTTAGTGTGTGGTGTGCGGCAAACATCGCCACCGGGGAGACGAAGGCGGCCGGGCATAGTGCTGGCCACCCACCCCCTCGTGTGCCGTGCCGGCCTTCAATGGTGCTAGCTAACAACACTTGCCTCTAAAAAGTATATTCAGGGCTATACGGGGGAATCTTTGTCTTTGTATCTCTGTGTGTGTGAGGAAGCTCAGCTGCCTTGCCGAGTAGCGTGTACAGATACATGGCCGCACACACACAGAACAGTACCGCACACTCCGACCCGCATGGCCGCATTGGCACTGAGTGAATTTGCGGTTCGAAGAAATGGGTCACTCACAAATGTGGGCGAGTGATGATCACTCACTCGGCTTGGAGCCAGTGACATGGAAAATCCCTTTCATCGCGTTGGCGTGGGGCAGGAGACAAACCAGTTTGAATGTATGGATGCCACAAGATAATAACAATGATATTATATAACGATGTCGTCTTCGGCCTGAGCTGTTGCGCAACGGTTATCACACCCGACCACTTCTATTCTATTTGGCATTTATAAAGCGCCCTTTGAAGGGCGCTTTAAAATGTAAACCGACGGCATTCAGTGAGGAAGGTGATGGAATGGATGGAGCGACAGGGGCTGGCAATGGAGCTGATGTTGCAGGGGTATAAAGGCAGAATAAGGTAGAATGTCATGGCGAGTGAGGGTATCTGATGGGTGTAGCGTGGATGAGAGGCAGTGGGGGGTATGGGGGACATGCGTGAAGTTGTAAATGGGCATGGATTGAGGATAGGTGGGAGGGTGGTAGGGGCAGAGGTCTGGTGG
The DNA here is from genome assembly GCF_964198595.1 of Lampetra fluviatilis. Classification (NCBI taxonomy): domain Eukaryota; kingdom Metazoa; phylum Chordata; class Hyperoartia; order Petromyzontiformes; family Petromyzontidae; genus Lampetra; species Lampetra fluviatilis. The sequence goes on along the minus strand of NC_136342.1, from coordinate 5,932,990 downwards.
CCGGAGAGTTGAGCTGATGGAGGAATCTCAGCAGTGTAGGGTTGGGGAAGAGATGTGGCCAGGTGCACACAGAAAGCGAGATGTCGGAGCCGGGTCAGGAATTCGGGTCGGAGGAGGAAGATGACTGTGGCACTGGGAGTAGGTTAAAGGCCGGCGAAGGAACAAGTTGTGGTGGAGGCGGTCCAACATTGGTGGCGAATATGTGAGGCGGTCCCGAAGGCTCCCCCTAGGTCGACTCAACCTTAAAATTAGATTTTTTTTTGGACGTCATGAGTTAACGTCGGCATTGGGGAGACGCTAGCCACCCACCCCCTCGTGTGCCGTGACAAGCCTACACAGGTGTTTTCTGCTGGACATATGTGACCTACTGCACGCCTGTAACCTACTGGACATCTGTGACCTCCTAAATGTGTGTGAAAAAGAGCTTCAGAGCTCATCGGATTACTCCTGCACTCAAAATCAAGTTTATGATTCTGACGTGCCCCAACAGTCTGTTCAGGCTCATGTAGGTAGAAATAAAATAAAACAAATCACGACGTTTCGATCGCAACACAAGCGATCCTCATCAGGTGGAACACCCACAGCAAAAAAGGCTACATGGGAGATATTTTTCTCATACACACAAATGTTCGTTCGTACCGTACGTAGCCAACCGTGCTAATCGGAGGGTGTGGGCGGAAAGACAACAAACTAAACACAAAAAGCAGTTCTATAGAAATTAGTTTTCAATTTAGCATCGTGTTGTAGTGTATAGTGTAGTGTATTGTAGTGTATCGCGTCATCTGTAGTGTATAGTGTCGTTTGTAGTAGTGTAATGTACAGTGTATTGTAGTGTAAAGTAGCGTAAAGTGCAGTGTAGTGGATAGTAGTGTGTGTAGTGTATAGTGTAGTGTATAGCGATATATGTATGTTGAACATGTTTCGAACCGTATGTAGCCAAGGGTGCAGATGAAAGGACAACAAACACAACAACAAGCAGTTCTAAATAAATTAGTTTTCATTTTAGTATAGTAGTGTATTGTAGTTCGAGGGCAGTGGATCTTTGTCTTCATGTGTCCAGATTTGTTGAAACTTTGCTGACACCATCTACACATTTGGGGTGCGTTTTGTTTTCCTGAACATCTTATGACATGGAGAAAATGGGGATTCGGAATTTTATTATTATTTAATTGTTATGTTATTATTGTGCTTGGTTAACCAGAAACATCTCACCGAGACCTTTTTAAAGGAGAGTCCTCTCCAAATGTAATTTTATTAATAGGGGGTGACGTCCATTGACGTCGCTGTGACGTCGCTGTGACGTCACTGTGATGTCCCTGTAATGTTGCTCTGTGATCCAAATTGAGTAATTTTACAGTAATTGAGATGTTTGGCCATTACCAGTTACATTGTATGGGGAGGGGAGGGGGTGAGTTAGAGCTAAGGGACACGGTGGAAACCCATCCAGAACAGGGGAATAACACACGAACTCCACTCACTACTCTCTGTTTATAGAACAAGGGTAGAAGATACAAACGCCACTCACTCACTCTCTGCAGTACAGGGCTAGAACACACACACTCCACTCACTTTGTAGAACAGGGGTAGAACACACAAACTCCACTAACTCACTCTGTAGAACAGGAGTAGAACACACAAACTCCACTCACTTACTCTGTAGAACAGGGGAAGGACACACAAACTCCACTCACTCACTCTGTAGAACAGGGGTAGAATACACAAACTCCACTCACTCACTTTGTAGAACAGGGGTAGATCACACAAACTCCACTCACCATGTAGGACAGGGGAAGGACACACAAACTCCACTCACTCACTCTGTAGAACAGGGGTAGAACACACAAACTCCACACACTCACTCTGTAGAACAGGGGTAGAACACACAACCTCCACTCACTCATTCTGTAGGACAGGGGAAGGACACACAAACTCCACTCACTCACTCTGCAGAACAGGGGTAAAACACACAAACTCCACTCACTTACTCTGTAGAACAGGGGGAGATCACACAAACTCCACTCACTTACTCTGTAGAACAGGGCTAGAAAACACAAACTCCACTCACTCACTCTGTAGAACAGGAGTAGTACACACAAACTTCACTCACTCACTTTGTACAGCAGGGGTAGAACACACAAACTCCACTCACTCACTCTGTAGAACAGGGGTAGAACACACAAACTCCACTCACTCACTCTGTAGAACAGGAGTAGAACACACAAAAGCCACTCACTCTGTAGAACAGGAGTAGAACACACAAACTCCACTCACTCACTCTGTAGAACAGGAGAAGAACACACAAACGCGACACACTCACACTCTATCTGTAGGAAAGGGGTAGAACACACAAACTCCACTCACTGCGATTCAGGGGTGATCTTGGTGAAGCAGGGAGTCGGCCAGACCCTGACAGCGAGGGCGTGGAGGGGTGCAACGAGGGGAGCTCCCGAGGGACATCAGCGAGCCTGGGAGGTGATTTGCCCCGTTTAGCCGCCTGGAGCTGAGCCCAAGCAGACAGCAGAGAATGAATAATTCAGGGTGACAGACGGTTGGGCGAGACGGGGCCATTAAAAGTCGCGATTGCCGCGCGATTTTTCAGCGCTTTGTTTTTTTTTACAGGAGGTCATCATCACGGTGGCTAGGAGATGTTAACTACCTCTCCTAGTATACAGAAGGTCGTGGGTTCGATCCTGACACGTGGTGATGGGTCATAAAAACGAATGAGATTCGCTCCAGGGGTTGGGGGGGGCGGGCAGCCAATTCACGGATTATCCTATGGATAGACTCCACTCCGCGACCTTGGCTGTAAAGCGAGGTATGGACACCAATGCCTCGTATTAAAAAAATAATAGGGTTTTACCCTTTCTGGCAATAAAACGGGATGTGTTAAGATGTTCAAACACCAAATAGATGCCTTATGTAAGGAATCAAGTCTGCATTCACCACACGTACTTGTGCTCTGATAATTATGAGAGCACGTTTGTTTGCTTATTCACCACAAATACCGTGTGTGCGGTTAATGCAGTACTTCATTCCTTGGAAAAGGTTTCTATTTTGTGGTTGAACAGCTTAAATAACCTGGTTTGATTTCCAGAAAGGGTAAAACCTATCATTTATTTTCATACTTTGATTCTGGAGAAAAAGGTATCATTTAGTAGCTGCTCACCCCGAGCTATAAATCCTCTGATGGTGGCATTGTCCTTGTGCTGCTCGCGTTTCGGCGTCGTTCTGTGGTCTGACACTGGTGAGACGAGGCCCTAAATACGGATATTGTTGGTGTAAGCCAATCGGTTTCAAAGACAATGGATAAATATTCTCACAGCATGTTTGTTAGAATGTTCACCACAAGTAAGTGGGTTAAGGCAGTACTTTATTCCTTGCTAAAGGTTGCTATTTGGTGTGTGAACATTTTAACACCGCCTGTTTTATTTCCAGAAAGGGTAAACGCCTATTCCTATTCTCACACGCTTTTATTTAACTCACTCCGTCTGTTGTGTCCCCAACTCTGTCTGTTGTCGTATCCTCAAATCTTGTAACTCAATTTTAACCCTCTTCCCAATGTGGTATCGACTGCAAACTCGGTATGCATATGTCATACCGATGACAATACTATATTCTATCATTAAAAAAAATATTTTTAAACATTCTTTTTTATATGTTATGTTTCGCCTTGGGTCTAATTGTCCACGCTCAACTGACATTGGCTGTAAATCACCACGGCCCCTTACGTTATTGGCAAGCTTCGGGGCCACTTCCTGGAGTTCTGCCATTACTCGTACGGTACATTTCATTAAAGCGTGTTTTTACAAAAGTATATTTACATATTACTTATTTTTTTTCATAAAGACAGGTTTGTTCGTGTCTTTGAAAGTTCGTAAGTCGAGTGGTTCGCCAGGCGCGGCCATTTATTTATTTCTTTCCAGCGATTTTTTAAATAACGCGTTCGATTCGTGTCGCACTTCATATTGCCTCGCCAAAAGTGTCAGATCGGAGGACGCCAAAAGGCGAACAGCTACGAAGACAACGCAAGTATAAGAGCGTTCAGAGCTCGGGACGAGCAGCTCAACCTACTTCGTTCCATTGGCCTAGCACTGTTCTCCGGTGTGATGCTGGTAGTGCAGAGACGAGGTCATACAAAAGTCTGTGGTGTAGGCCAATCAGTTTAAAAGCCAATGCATATGCATTATAGTCAGAGCATGTTTGTTCTCATGTTCTTCACAAGTACTGTGTGTGGTTAATGCAGACTTGGGGGCCGTCCATAAATGACGTCACGCGATTTTGGACGAATTTTGACCCCCCCCCCTCGTCACACGGCGTCACAAAAAGTCAGACCCCCCCTTTAAATATGACGTCACAAAGCTCTGCCCCCCTCCCCCAAAACCATATTTCCATTTTGAAAATAAAACATGCTGGAATAAACCAGCAAATATTCCAAAAAAACTAAACATATTAGAACGCTGTGTGCAAAAATCACAATGTGGTGCAAGCCAACAACAACAACCATAAGACAATTTAGATTAACCATATGTTTTCGAATCACCAAAACAAAGCTATAAAAACAATGTAACAACAGTAATCATAGCAACTGTGATTTAAATTGAACAATAAACGATATACATAACACGTACGACCAAACCTGCAGCCATAGCTGGCAGCATGACACTCCCAGTGTATGATGTGTGAGTGAGTCAGTGGTAGTGTGAGTGAGTGTATGATGTGTGAGTGAGTCAGTGGTAGTGTGAGTGAGTGTATGATGTGTGAGTGAGCGTATGATGAGTGAGTCAGTGTATGATGTGTGAGTGAGTCAGCGTATGATGAGTGAGTGAGTCAGTGTATGATGTGAGAGTGAGTCAGCGGCAGCGTGAGTGAGTGTATGATGTGCGAGTCAGTGTATGATGTGTTAGTCAGCGCAAGATGAGTGAGTCAGTGTATGATGAGTGAGTCAGCGCATGATGAGTGAGTCAGTGTATGATGAGTGAGTCAGCGTATGATGAGTGAGTCAGTGTATGATGTGTGAGCAAGTCAGCGGCAGTGTGAGTGAGTGTATGATGTGCTAGTGAGACAGCGCACGATGAGTGAACCTGTGTATGATGAGTGAATGAGTGGTGGTGAGACAAGGCTATAAATAAGTCTCTGGTGTAAGACAATCAGTTTCATAGACAATTCATGTAACATTATAATTATTGTCATCATTAGTGCTGTGTGTGGTTAATGCAGACTTTATTCCCTTGCAATAGGCGTATTAGCTGGTGTTTTAACATCTTAACAACAACTCCTGCGTTACTGCCAGAAAGGGTAAAACCGATTGTTATTTTTTTACATCAAATAGAGAATAGTAATAATGTAATTACAATAATAACACCTCTTACACACTGCGGAATGAGGAGGAAATGGCACCAATTGGATTTTACGAGCGGCTGTTCCCCAAATCCGTCCCGATTGTCTTTTACGACTCTCAGAACCCTCGCAGGGATCGATAGCCAATTAAAGAGCGCGAGAGAGAAAGAGAGAGAGTTTATTTAGCAGTCGCTGTGGGTCTGGTTCACGCTTAAATGATGGCGGGAGTTGTGTCAATGTCGTTTGTGTGTGTACAGCAAGGCCGTAATTATAATATATATTGGGGGGGACACATCCCCCCTAATATTCAAATATGCTTAAAATGTCCCCCCCAATATATTGCTATAAAATATATTTCTGTTTATATGATTGTGTTTATGGTTGTACTTTATAAATCCCTCATTTCTGCCATTACATACAATGAAACAAGAAAAGGTGAAAAAGAAAAATCAGAGCAATGTAATAAATACAATACACTATTAGACATTATTGTAAAAAAAAATCCATCCTATATGTGTTAGTGATTTTTTTTTTACATTCTAGGCAGGAAATGAGTTTTCAAATTTAGACTTTTTCTGGGGGGGGGGGGGGCCCAGACCCCTTGGAAGATTTGGTCCCCCCCAATGTTAACTCCATGGCTACGGCCTTGATGTACAGTGATGAATATGGGCGCAACAATGGCTAGATGTTAACTACCTTGCCTGGTATACAGGGGTTGTGGGTTCGATCCCGACCCTGACGATGCCTGCTTCTTCATATTCGGAGTTTGCGTGTCTCTCTTTCCCTCTCTCTACGTAGTCGCGTGGATTTTTCTCCAGATCCTCCGGGTTTTCCCTCCAAAATGTTGAATCGACATCACGCGTTTAGAGTATTTGGCTGCGATTGCATTACCACGTGATAAGCCACTTCGCTGAGCAATGATTTGTGGCCAGATCGCTCATTGTGCCTTACCTGATAAAAAATAAAAATAGCTTAGAAATAGCGAGCGAGCCATCAGTGGCGAGTGATAACTAAAGCAGTCCTTAGTCACGATTATTATCAGAGGATCGTGTTTGTATTCTCTTTCTGCTGTTCTGCATGGGGGTTTCTCTGGGTTTCCCTGATTAGGCTAGCACACAAACACACTCACACGGTGTAACTGCTTCATAAGATGTTTTTTGGGGTTACATCGCGTGAGTATAACTGCGTGAGTAAACCCGCCACCACGCAGCACATGTGGATGTAATTACCAGCGAAACGTCGTGGGTTTACTATCCAACACACCGGTGTGCTGAACTAGTAACCAATTGTCACGTTTCGTTTACGTGACAAATCTTACTGGTTAGCTGTGTCGGGTAATGGCGAGTTTACGACACATTTATAATTACGCGATCTAGCCCACAAAAATCGTTATTATTATTAATATTGGTTGCTAAAACCTACTGCGTGTCAAACTGAGTGTAACTGGTATTGGCCAAAACATCCCAATACTGATAATTTCCCTACAAAATTACTAAATTGGGATTACACAGCAGTGACATCGCTCCCTCCTGCAAAAACCTTACAGGACCCTCCTGGAAAATAGTCTTGAGTGAGACTTTCCTGGGTTTGGAAGTGTAACAAAATACATCTTCTTTCGTATGCCTGCTGATCGACATTTAAATGCAGAGTAACAGCTATAATGTCACATTCACGTGGTGAACCCAGATAATAACCGCGTCAGGAGTAGTAGCGGAGTAGTGGTGTATCATCATCATCGCTGTGATGTCTCCTTCCTATTTGTGGATCGGGGCATTGCGTCATTACACCCTGTACTAACTACGGTGTCTGTTTTGGATGATCACAGTTCCACACCATTACTACCGGAGAGTTTTCCATTTTCCATTTGTGCAACATCAGAGTATCCGCATCTGCTGCTGCCATGGTTTGTGCAGCGGATGATGCGGTTTAGAGAAGACCGAACCCCAGGAGATCTTCTGCGTTGCCTCTTCCACAACGTGGCGGTGTTTGTTTGAGAGTTCCATTGCACTCCGTTCAGCACTCCAAGCGTCATCGGGGTTGAACTCGTCTCAATTCCCCACACGCTCACGTCGCTGACAGCATCGTCCATCCTTTCGTTATCCGCCTCCTCTCAACCTTCGCTTTCACCTCCCTGTACACGAACCACTTCGTGTCGCGCATAAAGGAATGCACTGTACTGCGGGGCATAACATATTTTACTTACGTGCGGTATTGATTGGTAATTTGAGAAAGTTACTTTGATTTACGTCGTTTCGATATTTGTCGTCGCGTCTTTCAGGATCGCATCCCCGACGCACAACGGGGTATCGCTGTACACAGGCTCTTCTACTTACGAACGAGTTAGGTTCCAGAGGTCTGTGTTCGTAAGTCCCAACTTCATTCCCGTCGATTCCAAACGTGTTGTACGGCATGTACACTAAACACGGGAAATGGCTTTAAAAGCTGTATAATCTCCTGTAGATGTAGACGCCACTGGTTCTTCACGTTCTACAGATGTAGATGCCAATGGTTCTTTATATTCTGCAGATGTAGATACCACTGGTTCTTCACGTCTTACAGATGTAGATGCCAATGGTTCTTCATATTCTGCAGATGTAGATGCCACTGGTTCTTCACGTTTTGCAGATGTAGATGTCACTGGTTCTTCACGTTCTGCAGATGTAGATGCCACTGGTTCTTCACGTTCTGCAGATGTAGATGCCACTGGTTTTTCACGTTCTGCAGATGTAGAGGCCACTGGTGCTTCACGTTCTGCAGATTTAGACGCCACTGGTTCTTCACGTTCTGCAGATGTAGATGCCATTGGTTATTCATGTTTTGCAGATGTAGATGCCACTGGTTCTTTGTGTTCTGCAGATGTAGATGCCACTGGTTCTTCACGTCCTGCAGATGTAGACGCTACTGATTTTTCACGTTCTGCAGATGTAGATGCCAACAGTTCTTCACGTTCTGCAGATGTAGATGCCACTGGTTCTTCACGTTCTGCAGATGTAGATGCCACTGGTGCTTCACGTTCTGCAGATTTATACGCCACTGGTTCTTCACGTTCTGCAGATGTAGATCCCATTGCTTATTCATGTTTTGCAGATGTAGATGCCACTGGTTCTTCGTGTTCTGCAGATGTAGATGCCACTGGTTCTTTACGTCCTGCAGATGTAAACGCTACTGATTTTTCACGTTCTGCAGATGTAGATGCCAACAGTTCTTCACGTTCTGCAGATGTAGATGCCACTGGTTCTTCACGTTCTGCAGATGTAGATGCCACTGGTTCTTCGCGTTCTACAGATGTAGATGCCACTGGTTCTTCACGTTCTGCAGATGTAGATGCCACTGGTTCTTCACGTTCTGCAGATGTAGATGCCATTGGTTCTTCACGTTCTGCAGATGTAGATGCCACTGGCTCTTCACGTTCTGCAGATGTAGATGCCACTGGCTCTTCACGTTCTGCAGATGTAGATGCCACTGGTTCTTCACGTTCTGCAGATGTAGATGTCACTGGTTTACACCATTGGAGCCTCATTTGCCAGTAAAAAATATGATAATTTTTTTTTACCCTTCTATCTGGCAACAAAACTGACACCTTTTTTACAAGGAGTCATGTTTGCATAGACCACAATACGTGCAGCCATAATGCAAACAAAAAACATAACTCTGATAATATATGCACTGTCCTTGAAGTTGATTGGTCCACGCCCGAGACAGCTTTCCTTAGAGCCTAGACTCACATGGGTTGGACCAGATGACGCCAAAAGGCGCACAACTCAAAGACAATGCACCATCAGAGTATGAGAGCTCGGGGTAAGCATTTACATCATTGGAACCTCATTTGCCAGTAAATAATATGATAAATGGGTTTTACCCTTCTATCTGGCAACAAAACTGACACATTTTTTACAAGGAGTCATGTTTGCATAGACCACAATACCTGCAGCCATAATGCAAAAATAACATAACTCTGATAATATTTGCACTGTCCTTGAAGTTGATTGGTCCACACCTGAGACAGCTTTCCTGGCAAATGAGGTTCCAATGGTGTAAATGCTTACCCCAAACTCTCATACTCTGATGGTGCATTGTCTTTGAGTTGTGCGCCTTTTGGCGTCATCTGGTCCAACCCATGTGAGACTAGGCTCTAAGGAAAAGCTGTCTCGGGTGTGGACCAATCAACTTCAAGGACAGTGCATATATTATCAGAGTTATGTTATTTTTGCATTATGGCTGCAGGTATTGTGGTCTATGCAAACATGACTCCTTGTAAAAAAAGGTGTCAGTTTTGTTGCCAGATAGAAGGGTAAAAAAACAATTATCATGTCACTGGTTCTTCACGTTCTGCAGGTGTAGATGCCCACACCACCACGTGTCTGCTGCCCTCTCGTGGTGGTCGGTGGTGGTAGACAAATGATGCACAGTTGCATGAAGGCAGTTTGGGGGTTATTCTTTGGTTCTTTGGGTAAAGTCACGTATAAAGATAAAATAATAAATTAAATACTAGCATACGACGTTTCGATTGCAACACAAGCAATCATCATCAGGTATAAATTAAATAGAAACACAAATCTATTAATGTATACTTAGAAATGTAATGTAATACAACAGAGAGTCGGATAACATAACAGTCAACACCCTATCTGGTTGATTACGTTCTTCCTGAGAATGCTAAATTTGAGAGAGAGATTAAACACAGAACCAGAAACATAGACAGACATATAAGCAGACATATAAGCAGACAGATATCACAGAGATACATAGAGAGAGAGCAAACATAGGCACAAAAAGAAACTACGCCTCTGGGTCGAGGCCTTAAATAGAGAAAGGGGGGGCGGGGGCGGGGAGAGAGGGAGGGGTTAGAGAAATTAGCATGTCCATGAGTGTAAACGGTGAGTGGCAAGGTGTAAAAAGCTTGAGAGAGGGGGGCAGGGGCGGAGAGAGAGGGGTTAGAGAAATTAGCATGTCAATGAGTAGCACGATGAGTGGTACGGTACGAAAGCTTGAAAAAATTAGGAGGCAGGGAGAGAGGCACACTAAATTAACTAACCTAGCAAAAATTTCGAAATGTAATGCAATGCAACACAGAGGGTCGGTCAACACACAATTAACGCATAGCCTGGTTGATTACGTTCTTCCAAAGATTGCTAAATTAGAAGTTAAGTGTGAAATTTGAAAAAACACAGACACGAAGACCGATACACAAGCAGAGAGAGACAACGAAAAAACCAGAGAGAGAGAGAAAAAAAAAAACTTTAAATTTCCCCGTAGAAGTGGTTCAAACTTAATTTGGAGCTTTCGTGACTGAACCAAAGAATAATTCCTGCAGTCACGAAAGCTCCAAATTAAGTTTGGGGGTTGTTTAAACAACAGGCGTCAACCACCCTGGCCAGCACGTGTTTACGTGTGTGTGTGTATTGTCTGTTGAACTTCTTTCGCACCGTATGTAGCCAACCGTGCTCATCGGAGGAGCGGGGAAAGGACAACAGACTGTGTCAATCTAGTACAGTGGTGTATTGTACAGTAGCGTAGTGTATAGCAGTGTAGTGTGTCGTGTATTGTAGTGTATAGCATTGTGTAGTGTATAGTAGTGGAGTGTATCGTAGTGTATAGCAGAGGTGTGGACTCGAGTCATGTGACTTGGACTCGAGTCAGACTCGAGTCATGAATTTGATGACTTCAGACTCGACTCGACAAAATGTACAAAGACTGGCAACTCGACTTGGACTTTAACATCAATGACTCGTGACTTCACTTGGACTTGCGCCTTTTGACTCGAGAAGACTTGCTACTTCCCATGAAAACTGGGGGAAAAAATGTTCACACGGCCGCGCCGCTCTCAGTTTATCTGCATCTGTGAAAAAAATGTGCACCACCTGTATGCATGCAGAGAGCACGCGCGCTGCCTGCACGACATCCAATCACTGTAGTCCCACGTTGTTTTGATTGGACAGCATCTAAGCAGGCACATTGCAAGACAACCAATGAAGCGCAACAAGCAACAACGCGCCAGTTGGCAAAATGATACCGAAGATAGTTTCGTTTGGCTATAAAAATTACGATGTAGTCGACAAAAAACGAGTTGCAATTTGCAAAACATGCGGGTCGAAGATTACAGACGGTGCTGCCACAACGTCTAACTTTGTTCGACACCTGAAGTTGCACAAAGAAAGGTAAGTTTTGAACGAATGCTAAGCACCTTATCGGATGTACCGTAAATTACTAGCTGCTGCATATTTACTGTATCAACGAGACAGTAAACGCACGTCTCCCTTGCTGGTTAATGCTTACAAAAATAGGGATTTTTGAACCCCGATTATATGAGGTACATGAGTGTAGCACACTCAGATGGAAAACCTCTTCAACATCATGTCAACGTCCGTTTTAAAGTATCATTTCTACCTTGCTGCTAGACGGATAAACACAAATGTATATCTCAGTCTCTCCAACACACATGAGACAAAAACAGGCCTTCCAGTTTTATTCTTTCAATCGTTCAGTTTCAGAGTGGCTGGTGTGCTGCCTCATTGAGGTCGTTTATGTAATTTTGGTTAATCACAACTAAGCTGAACTGTCTCTGAAGACATAAACTATCACAATTAAACAATGAATGAGGCAGCAGTAGACCTGCAATTGCTGTGTGATGCAGCAAGGCACCATGGAATCTGGTGTGCAGGAGAGAGTGAACTATAAAGCAGGGGTTCCCAAACTTTACCATGACAAGGCCCCCCATATACCAGTAGATTCCAGCCAAGGCCCCCCTGACATGGGCCGTGCCACACTCTTTTTTCTGTGCACCTCCTTTCACAACTCGATGGAGTTGGTGCATCCCTAAACCCATCCAAGTACAACAGGAAACATAGTAAGACATATACACTGTAAAGAGGAAAATGATGACACAGTCACAGAAGATCCACCATTAGCCTTCCCTTTTCATATCATGCCCAAACAGCAGGCAGCGCATGGACATAGCGTGCTACCGTAGTCTAGGTCTGTGAGGCAGCGCACCACTAGGATATATACAGTATATAATAAAATAATAACGATTATAGTAGTAATGTTCAGAGATGCAATAGATTATTATAGTGCAGTTCTTAACTAATGGGGATATTGTTTAGCTTATTTTTGGTTTAATTTGGTTTATTTTACTTATTTAATTTATTCAATTATTTTGTTTTGCTATACTTTTCATGCCAACTTGCCATGGCCCCCCTAGCACCCCCTCGCGGCACCCAGGGGTCCCCGTCCCCACTTTGAAAACCACTGCTATAAAGCATATGACTTCAGTTTCTTGAGGGAAAGGGCTTTCTTATGACTTTTGAAGCAGTGAAAATATTCTTAATATTGCATACACTGAAACTGAAATGTATTATCGTATACCGTAGTGTACAATAGACAATGAATATTAACACAACAACATTGATATGAGTAAAGAGTAGTTTCAAATACAACATGTGTAGCTATAAGGGATTTTCTGACATCTGTTTCATATTCTTTTCTGTTACAGGTATGAAGAATACCAGATGAACAAAAGCATCGTAGATGAACCACAACAGCCTTCAATCTCACAATTCCTGGACACTCGTGTAGGGCGTTACAGCATGAGCCACCCACAGCAGAAGGCCATCTCCAATGCGATACTGTCTGACTTGATTATTGATTGCAATTTTCCTCTATCTATTGTGGAAAATAAGAGCTTTCGTCACTTTCTGGCTGTGCTGGACAGCAAGTATACCCCAGTCTGTCGCCGAACGCTGACCACAAAAACAGAGAGCCTTGCGGAGGAGAGACGTTCAAAGTTAAAAACTCAATTGAGCAACACTGACCATGTTTCAGTCACTGTGGACATTTGGTCTGATCGAAAGATGAGGGGATTCCTTGGTGTCACTGTGCACTGGATGGAGAGAGATGCAGAGAGGGTACAGCTAAAGACAAATCTCTTGGCCTGCAACCGCTTCAAAGGCTCTCACACAGCGGAGCGCATCTGTGACCAATTTGAGGCAATATGTGATGAATACAACATCAAAGCTAAATTGGACTATATCATTAGTGACAATGCTGCTAACATGCGCAAGGCATTTACGGTACGCTTCCCCAGCGAACAGGAGGAAGATGATGATGCTGGAGATAATCTTGATGATCCTGAGCTATGGCATGACTTAACCCTAGAAGACCAGCAAACCGTCGATGCTGCTATGGCAAAGAAACAGCGCCTGCAGTGTTTTGCACACACATTGCAGCTGGTGGTGGGAGACGGTTTGAAAGAAACAAAAGCGGCATGTCCTTCTCTCTCCAAGTTATCAAAACTTAGCTCCCTGCTCCACACAAGCACAACGTTTAAAGACATATTCGATGGTGAATTTGGGGAGCACAGAGGCATCCCTGCTGCAGTGAGCACGAGGTGGAATTCTACACTGCGGCAGGTGAAAGCAGTCCTTCATTGTGATCAGCAAAAGCTCTGCGCAGTTCTTGAGAAGGCCGGGCATAAAGAACTGTCATTCACACTACGAGAGTGGAATCTGCTGAAGGAGTTGGTGGACATCTTGAAACCGTTCGGAGAAGCAACTGATTTGACACGGGGAGAAAGTCATTACAATCAGTGCAGTTGTTCCATCCGTCTTGTCCCTCAATCACCATCTTGAGAAGCTGAAGCCTCAAGTTCGTTTCCTGAGCGGCCTGGTCAGAGGTCTGCAGGCATCCCTGGAAAAAAGATTTCTTGGGATCTTCATTAATGTGAAAATGGACCAGTCTCAAGAAGGGATCACTGCCCCCTTTTCAGACAGTCTACCTGAAAGCAGCTGCCTTGGATCCAGCCTTTTGTCTGCTGTGGATTGAGCCCCATGTGCTGGTCAACCGTGACATCAAGGCAGAGGTGGCACAACGAGTTAAAGGTAAATCTTATTGACTTGCAATGCAACTTAAATGCAACGTAAAATAATTTGATCCTAATCTGATCTAGGATCTAATGTGATATTAATCTGACTTTAACAATAATAACAATTTTCAGTCTTGCACAGTATCATCAACATCAGTAATGGTAATAAGAGCTCTTTTGTTTCTGCTGTTGTGACACGTTTTTTTAGAATTGATCCTGAAAGATGCTGCAGAGACGGAGCAACCTGTGCCTGTGCCGGTGCCTGCTGAAGAAGAACTAGAGGACATGGAAGGAGAAGGGCTGTTTGCTGCATACCATAAGAGGCAGAAAAGGGATGTTGGGACCCCACCAGCAGTACAGCTAAGTCACTACATTGACATGGCAGAAGGACAGAATGCCCTTTTGTTCTGGGCACTGAACAGTAAGACTCTTCCTTCACTCTTTCAAGTAGCCATCCGAGTCTTGGCAGTGCCTGCTTCTAGTGCTCCAGTGGAGCGAGTTTTCGGCCATGGTGGCATCATTCTGCGTCCCCATCGTGCACAAATGACTGACAGACTTTTGGCCAATTTGATCTTTTGCAAATGCAATGCAGTGTAGGGGCCTCCCTCCACCTGTCCACAGCACGCATGCGCACACACACTCACTCTCTGCTCATCACCTGTCCACACAGCTCTCTCTCTCTCTCATACACACCAGTCTCTATGGAGGCATTCCAATTATATTATCAGGTTGGTCCAGTTTTTCAGAAGTGATAATTTTGAGGAGTGAGGATTTTATTGATGACATGTTTAAAAACGTTTAGGCTAAAAGAACCCATGTCTATTTGAAAGTTAAACTGTTTTGCAATATGAGGTCAATGCAATACAGGACTGAAGCTGCTGTGCATTGTTCTAGTGCAATATGCTGTTGAAATAAGAGCATTTTTTGTGAAAATTAAATTTTCTGTTTTTTACTGTGTTTAATTAATGTCATTGTATAAAAAGAGGTTTAAATAAATACAAATCTTACAGACATACATGATTTGTATAAATTTAATTTCTGTGCTAAGAGGACTTGAAATGACTCGAAACTAAAATGGTAGGACTTTGGCCTCGACTTGAGACTTGCAGGCTTCGACTTCTGACTCGACTTGGGACTTGCCTGCCTCATCTTTGACTCGACTTGACTCGGGACTCGAGAGCAAAGACTTGAGACTTACTTGTGACTTGCATAACAATGACTTTGTCCCACCTCTGCCTGCATAGCATTGTGTAGTGTACAGTAGTGTAGTGTATAGTAGTGTAAAAAAGTTTAGGCTAAAAGAACCCATGTCTATTTGAAAGTTAAACTGTTTTGCAATATGAGGTCAATGCAATACAGGACTGAAGCTGTTGTGCATTGTTCTAGTGCAATATGCTGTTGAAATAAGAGCATTTTTTGTGAAAATTAAATTTTCTGTTTTTTACTGTGTTTGATTAATGTCATTGTATAAAAAGAGGTTTAAATAAATACAAATCTTACAGACATACATGATTTATATGAATTTAATTTCTGTGCTAAGAGGACTTGAAATGACTCGAAACTAAAATGGTAGGACTTTGGCCTCGACTTGAGACTTGCAGGCTTTGACTTCTGACTCGACTTGGGACTTGCCTCATCTTTGACTCGACTTGACTCGGGACTCGAGAGCAACGACTTGAGACTTACTTGTGACTTGCATAACAATGACTTTGTCCCTCCTCTGGCTGTATAGCATTGTGTAGTGTACAGTAGTGTAGTGTATAGTAGTGTATAGCATTGTGTAGAGTATAGTAGTGTATAGCATTGTGTAGTGTATAGCATTGTGTAGTGTATAGTAGTGTATAGCATTGTGTAGTGTAGTGTATAGTAGTGTATAGCATTGTGTAGTGTATAGTATAGTAGTGTATAGCATTGTGTAGTGTATCGTAGTGTATAGCATTGTGTAGTGTATAGCATTGTGTAGTGTATAGCATTGTGTAGTGTAGTGTATAGTAGTGTATAGCATTGTGTAGTGTATAGCATTGTGTAGTGTATAGTAGTGGATAGCATTGTGTAGTGTAGTGTATAGTAGTGTATAGCAGAGGTGGGACAAAGTCATTGTTATGCAAGTCCAAGTCGAGTCGCAAGTCATCAAATTCATGACTCGAGTCTGACTCGAGTCCAAGTCACATGACTCGAGTCCACACCTCTGGTGTATAGCATTGTGTAGTGTATAGTAGTGTATAGCATTGTGTAGTGTAGTGTATATCATTGTGTAGTGTATAGTGTAGTGTACAGTGTAGTGTATCGTGGTGTTATTTGGATATTGAACTTCTTTCACACCGTCCGGAGCCAACCGTGGCTAATTTGAGGTGCGCGGGAGAAAGACAACAAACTGGACACAAAAAGCATCTCGAAATAAATTCGTTTCCAATTTAGATTCATGAAGGAAGGGGGGGGGAGCTCGTTCCTGCACGGATTATCTCTCGCCACTGATGTTAGCTGTGGTGAATAATCGAACATGGGTGTCACTGGCTTCAAATGAGCACGCAATGTCCAAACCACCCCGCACCACCCCCAGGTCACAGGTTTGGTGACTTTGCACCGCCCATTCACACGTGGATAGCTGCCGTAGAACTTTGGGGCCGTCCATAAATGACGTCACGCAATGTTGGACGATTTTTGATTGACCCCCCCATCTCCCCATCGTCACACGGCGTTACAAAATGTCAGACCCCCACCCCCTCAAATATGACGTCACAAAGCTCTGCCCCTCCCCCCCAAAAAAATAAAACATGCTTCAAAATCGATTTAAACTGTTGTCATTGTTTCTAGATTTGAAGCTTTCGTGACTGCAAGGATTCATATTCTTAGGTTTTTTTCGGTAAAATCACGTAGGTAAAAAATTAAAATTAATAAAAGTAAAATAAAATGAAAATCACGACGTTTCGGAGGCAACACAAGCTTCCGTCTTCAGGTGGAACCGTCACAGCACGATAGCTGTTTCAACAGTCACGTAGGTAAAAAAATAAAATTAATAAAAGTAAAATAAAAATTTAAAAAATCACGACGTTTCGGAGGCAACACAAACTTCCGTCTTCAGGTGGAACCGTCACAGCACGATAGCTGTATTAATTTTAAATTTTTACCTACGTGAATTTCCCGAAAAAACCTAATAATATGTTGTCATTGTAGTGCGTATTTAATGTGGCGCTGCACTCTGATGTTGTAGGAGAAAACATTTATTAAAAAGTCTATTTAATTAAGTCGAACGTGTTGTCTATATTTATTTAAAGTTGCGCATTTTGATGTGACGTCACATTTCTCACCCCCCCCCCCCTCGTCACAAATGTCTGACCCCCCGAGGTGCGTGACGTCATTTATGGACGGCCCCTTTGAGAATTTATTGAATAATCAAATCTCACACTTCTGAATTGAAAACGACATTTTTGGGGGGAACTGCTCGTTGTTGTGTTTTGTGTTGTTGGCCTTCCCCCCCACACCTCCGATTAGCGCGGTTGGCTACGTACGGTGCGCAAGAAGTTCAACACACATTACTGCTACACTATACACTATGTGAAACACTACAGTATACAAACTGCACTATAAACTACCATGCTCTATTGAAAACTAATTTCTTTGGAACGGCTTTTTGCGTTTAGTTTGTCATCCTTTCCTCGCACCTCCGATCAGCGTGGCTGGCTACGTACGGTGCGAAAGAAGTTCAACATAATACTACACTACTCTGCTATACACAACACTATACACTACACGATACACTATACCAAGGGTCCTCAAACTTTTTAAACAGGGGGCCAGTTCACTGTCCCTCAGACCGTTGGAGGGCCGGACTATAGTTAAAAAAAAACTATGAACAAATTCCTATGCACACTGCATATATCTTATTTTGAAGTGAAGAAACAAAACGGGAACAAATACAATATTCAAAATGAAGAACAAGTAAAGTTAAATAAACAAACTTGCCAGTATTTCAATGGGAACTATGGGCCTGCTTTTGGCTAATGAGATGGTCAATGTCCGGTTCCATATTTGTCACTGCTAGTCGTAACAAGTGATGCAAGTGTGCATCCGTTAGTCTAGATCTGGTTGGAGATTTCAAATATTTCATTCTGGAAAAAGTATGTTCACAGACATAAGTGCTGCCAAAGATGGTTGCCATTTTGAGTGCATGGTTCCTGAGATGAGGATATGTCTCAGAGGGGAGAGATGCATAGAAATTATGAAGGTTGCTTGACTTGAATGCGTTTTTCAGAGAGTCACAATTCTGCAGTTCAGCCAGTTCCATTTGGTAAATTGTATCCACATTTTCAATGTCAATAGAAAATGGGTTACAGAAAAGCTGTATGTCCTGTTCATGGAGATGAAGCTCTTTAAATCTAAATTGGAACTCCTTTTGCAATTTTTCCAGTGAATCCACACATGTTTTGTTTGGGAATTGCAACCAATGGTTTTTCCGCTAACAGATTTTGAGTTGTGGGGAGATGGCAGAAGTTTTCCTCCTTAACTTGTTTGATGAGGAGGCCTAATTTTACTTAAAATGCTTTGACATGTGATTGCATATCACAGATGAGCTTCCCCTTTCCTTGAAGTTGCACATTGAAACTGTTGAGTAGATCTGTTACATCTGTCAGAAAGGCAAGGTGCCATTTCCATTCTGCATCATTGAGCTCTGGTACTTCTTTGTTTTTTGAAAGCAGAAAAGCTGTAATCTGTGGAAGTAAGTCATAGAAACGTTTCAAAACTCTCCCTCGACTCAGCCAACGGACTTCTGTGTGGTACAGAACATCTTCATAGTCAACATTTAGTTCAGACAGAAATTCCTGAAATTGTCTGTGGTTTAGTGCATGAGCTCTAATGAAGTTAACACAAGATACCACAATTTTCATAACAGAGTCCCACTTCAGTGATTTACTACACAGCGCTTGTTGGTGGATGAGGCAGTGTATGGCTATTGGATGAGAATGGTTATGTTTGTCCATCTCTTGGTTAATGCGAGCAATTACTCCTTTATTAGACCCCACCATGCTAGGAGCACCATCAGTTGTCACACTGGCTAGTTTAGCCCAGTTCAGCTCCAAACCATTCACAGTTTGGCAAACTTTTTCATAGATATCCTCTCCTGTAGTTGTTCCTTTGATGCTTTGCAGTGCAGCAAGCTCTTCTGTGACTTTGAAATAGTCATTCGTCCCACGAATAAAAATTAGAAGTTGTGCAGAATCACGAACATCATTGCTTTCGTCGAGTGCCAAGGAAAAATAGGAAAGTTTTTTTGTGGAGTTTTGCAAATGCTGATGCAAATTGTCTCCCATTTCTTCAATCCTCCGTGTAATTGTAGGTCCTGAAAGACTCACTGTACTAAATAAATCGGCATTCTTTAACAAATTCTCCCTCCACGAATGGTCTGCCAGTGCACGCTATTAGCTTGGCAACTTGAAAACTTGCTCGCAGTGATGAAATATTTAGCTGCTTCTGCTTCACAAAAGTATTTAGCAGAGTTGTTAATGTATTTTTCAGTTTTAATATTTTATCTTTTCTCACTTCTCCGACCAAACAATCATATTTATCTTTATGTTGAGTTTCATAGTGTCGACGTAAATTTTATTCTTTGAACACAGACACTATATTCTGGCATATCAGACACACAGCTCTTTCCTTGTACTGCATGAAAAAGTAATCATAAGTCCACTGTTCTTTGAATATCCTACACTCCGAGTAAATTTTTCTCTTTCTTGACATCATTGTTTCCTAGGGAGTCAAAATTGCTATTAGTAAAATACCAATATATATACAGCGCTACAAAAACAATATACCAGTGAAGTATCGGAAATGACGGCAGGAAACTTCTTGACGGGTAACACACTTTTTATTAAATCTTGACTTGTCACAATACAACGTGTGGTCTCTATTCTTCCGACGACACACTTTACTTAACTCGTGTAGACTCTCTGCCTCTGGCTACACACTCCACTCGTCTCGTGTAGACTCTAGCTCTCTGGCTACACACGTCACTCGTCTCGTGTAGACTCTAGCTCTCTGGCTACACACATCACTCGTCTCGTGTAGACTCTAGCTCTCTGGCTACACACATCACTCGTCTCGTGTAGACTCTAGCTCTCTGGCTACACACTCCGCATGCTGACACCGCATGCTCCCCCTACACTCCGCCTCTGGGTTACACCGAGTCCGGGTCCTCACAGGACAGCGGGACTGGGTACCGCAGGGCCCTGTCTCTTCCTCTCCGTCTTCAGTCTTCGCTGGTTACACTCTCCCCGTGCGCCTGTGCGCATCACCTTATATAGTCCCTCCTCCCGGGAGACGGAGCGGATGCGGACCTCGATGTGAGCATCGCTCCTTAGTGAACCAATCACGACGCACTATCTCTACGATCCGCTTTCCCCCAGCGCGTGTTTCCACTCATCACCCAATCACGCCACGCTGCCACCCGATCACTCCCACACCAGCGCGTCACCGGCCCCCAGCCAATCAGCACCACACAACACACGATCCCGCGCTGACCCCTGATCCCTCACCGTCAGCGCGCGTCACCACACACACATCTAATCCCGACGCGCTGGCACCTGATCGCTACCCCAGCGCGTATCGCCACTACATCACCCCCCCCCCCCCCCCACATAGCTCGCAGCCGTCCCGGCTGCTAACCAACAACCTCACACACCGTTAACGCAACAAAACCCCCACCCCCCCAGTGTGCCCCGTAACACAACAAAAACACAACAGCAACCTATGTACAATTTGACAATTAACACAAGAAAAGTCAACAATAACACACAACACCTTATAAAAAGCTATATACAGCCCGACGAACAACATAATAAAAGTGATTTCCAGAAAATGAACGCGCCCGGCGTCCCCGTGACTACCGCAGCGACGAGGCGCTCCAACTTCCTCGACTCCTCACATGGTAGGTCATGAAAAGTAGCGCGCCTTGGCGCGAGTCCGTCTGGCCGGTCCGTCATATGGGACGGGACGCTGACGACCGTCCGGTGGTTCCGGTTGGTCTAGACGGCGCGGGTCGGGCCTGAAAGGACCGGCCCCGCCGCAAAGATCCGGCCGCCGGTGGTCGGCAGCTGTCAGTTCCGAGAGACCTGGGAGGAGATCAGGCGGAAGCATGTGAGGATCAGGCAAGGACATTTTCCCCTTTGGGTCGTCGGTCACGTCACATGCTCGGCCCTCACGACACAAGGGGAGGCCATATGGAGGCGAGAACGGTTTCAGTCGGGAGGGGTGGACGTACCACCGTCGCTTTCCCCATTTTATCTGAACGCACTGGGGGCGTGCAACACGCACGACCTCCACGGGTCCCCGCCATGGCTTCAACAACTTAGGCGACGTAGCCAAAGGCGCCTGAGGGCAATGCAGCCAGGCCCTGTCACCCGGTCTCCAGTCGTGCACGGACACCTTTCGTGCACGCAACCGCTCGTTAGCAATTTGGCGAGCCCGCGAATTAAGCCGTGCGGCCTCCCTTGCCTCTGTCAGCTTATGAATATTAAATTTAATATGTTCTGCCAATTTAGAATTAGGTCGTGGTGCGGACAGGCCAAGCTGCGTTTCCATTGGTGGGTCGGCTTCCCGACCGTACATCAGATAGAATGGGGAAAACCCCGTGGCTGCATGAGGGGCCATTCTATACGCGGCGTGGACCCCCGGGACCTGCAGGTCCCAATCAACATGTGCCTCTCACACCCGCTGGCACAGCATAGAAGTCAAGGTCTTGTGGAGTCTCTCCACCATCCCGTCCGTCTGCGGGTGGTACGGGGAAGTACGCACCTTCTTAGTGCCCAATAGATCGCACACCTCTTGCAGCAATTTACTTGAAAAAATTTTCCCTTGGTCGGTCAGCAGGCGTTCGGGAGCCCCCTTGTCCAGGACGTAGCCCTGGACAAAGGCGTCCGTCACAGCCGCCGCCGACTGGTTGGCGAGTGGCCACGCCATAGGCCACCGGGTAAAATATTCGACCCCCACCAACAGGTACTTATTACCCCTAGGCGTGACTGGAAAGGGCCCCAGAATATCGAGCGCCACAAGCTCGTTAGTGCGCGAGACTTGAATGGATTGCAGCGGTGGATTAGCTGCCACGGGCGGTGGTTTCCGCCTGGCGCACTCAACGCATCCCTTCAGAATATTTACCACGTCGCCCCCCATTCCCGGCCAATAATAATCACGCTGAAGCAGGGCAAGCGTTTTGTTTACCCCCAAATGCAAGAGGCGTTGGTGTGCGGCCAAAACAACTTTCCCCCTCACAGCAGAAGGCACCACCAGTGCATGCCGCCGGGACAAACTGTCCCATCTCATCAACATGCCCTGTTTAAGTACATAGGAGCCAGTTCGCTCCTGGTCCTCGTTAGGACCTCCCACCCTGCGGCGCAACGCTAGCAGGGAGCTGTCCGCCATTTGGATGCGGCCCCACTCACTCAGCGACAGTGAGAGCAGCGAGTCCCGATCCTGAGAGGTGGCGGGAACATCCCCAATTGGTGTGTCCGCGGTCGCAACCAATGCCCCCCTATCTTCCCCAACCGGCGGTTTACAGCGCGCCAATCCCGATAGACACGCACATTTCTGACAAGGCAACAATCGCGACAGGGCATCGGCATTTGTGTGTCGCAACCCCTTACGGTACGTGGTCGTGAACTGATAGTCTTGGAGGACTTCCAACCACCGTGACAATTGGCCCGAGGGCTGGGCGACCCTCAACGAATACTGTAGCGCCGCGTGATCCGTCCGGACCGTAAAGTGACGACCATAGAGATACGGTCTGAACTGTTGTACGAAAAATACAATGGCGAGCAGTTCACGACGGGTGACGCAGTAGCGCTGCTCCGCCGGAGACAACACCCTGCTACCATAAGCGACCACCCTTTCGACTCCCCCAACGACCTGGGACAGTACCCCCCCAATGCCCGTGTTGCTAGCATCCGTATCTAGCAAGAAGGGACTCGCAAAATCCGGATAACGCAAGGGTGGGGCACCCACCAAGGCGTCCCGGAGGGAGCAGAACGCGGCCTCCTCCTCCGGTCCCCATCGGAACTTCACACCTTTCGCCGTTAGAGCGTGCAAGGGTTTTGCAATAGTGGCGAAGTGCTCAACGAATCGGCGGTAATACGAAGCAAAACCGATGAAACTGCGCACGTCTGCAACTGACGTGGGTGTCGGCCATGAACTGACACAGTCCGTCTTCGCGGGATCGGTAGAGATCCCCGAAGAGTCGACAATGTGACCCAAGTATCTAACGGACTTACGAAAAAGGTGGCATTTGGCCGGTTTAAATTTCAATTTAGCCGATCGCATTCGCAAGAACACCCCTCTCAATCGCTGGAGGTGTTCCTCAAATGTTGTACTGAAAACAATGACATCGTCAAGGTAAATCAAGCACGTCTCCCATTGCAAGCCCGACAAAACCAACTCCATAAGACGCTGAAACGTCGCTGGAGAGGAGTGAAGTCCCATGGGTAACCGGTTAAACTGGAACAAGACCCCTGGAGTCCAAAATGCTGTCTTAGGTTTAGACTCTTCGTCGAGTGGCAACTGCCAGAATCCCGATAATAAATCAAGAGTCGAAAAATATCGCGCACCAGACAATGCATCGAGGGACTCGTCCATCCTGGGGAGCGGATACGCGTCAGCCACAGAGATCTTATTCAGGCGACGGAAATCTACGCAAAATCGCAAGGACCCGTCTTGCTTCTTAACCAGCACAATAGGTGCTCCCCAAGGACTGGAGGAAGGCGAAATAATGTCGGCTTCAAGCATATCGTTAACGGCCGACTGAACATGTACCTTCTCCGCAGGACTCAGTCGGAAGGGATTTAGCCTGACCGGCGCCGCATCGCCCGTGTCAATGTGGTGGCGCAACAAATCCGTACACCCAATGTCATATTTATGTTTACTGAACACATCAGAGAATTCCATGAGTAACTCGCGCAGTGCACCCAACTGCACACCTGACAAATCGTCCGAGCCCGCGCACAGCGAATGGACCCATTCAAGGTCCTCCCTTGGTTCAATGTTTTGCGTGGGGCTCGGATCAACGTGCGCAACCAGCCGCTCCTCCGCAGGAACCCGCACCGCGTGAGCCAGCACGTTACCCTGCTGAATGACAGCTGGCCGCGACCCAGCGTTTAAAACCATTACAAACGGATCCTTGTCCGCCCGAACCAAAGTGTGAGCTACCGACAAATCGACCCCCCCGACAGCCCTGTTAGAAGGACCCAAAAGCATGCCTTGTTCCAAAGTCCCCTCCACCCATGGTTTCCGCAACCGGAGGGGAATTAGCATCTGTGAACCCGGGGGCACGTGCACGGTCTGCGTCGCCAACGCTTGTATCGTGGCGCACGCCGTCCGAATCTCAGTAGGGTTCGTCAAAAATGAAATACGGCGACCCGATGGTAGTTCAATGCAACGCTGATCGATTAGAATTTTAATGGGCATCTTAGCCAAAAAATCAGTGCCCAATAGACAAGGAACCGCCAAAGAAGACGAAACGAAAACGGGTCCCGACAATTTGATATCTCCAATGCAAATGGACGCCCTAATCTGACCGATAATGCCCAACGATCCCCCATTTGCGGCGAAAAATGGCACATCCACTGGGAGCAGCGGACGGCATTGTACGGGGAGAATGTTATAAATGAGGTCCGATATAATAGTCGCCGACGCCCCCGTGTCCACCAATACCCTGACCTCGACCCCATCAATAGAACCCGCGACGACGGATGAACCCGCCGAAGCAGCCACAATTCTGTGCCCCAACTCCGACCATTTAATGTCTCCCCGGTCCCGGCCGAAACCCCCTCGCCGAGCCGAATCCCCGAACCCTAACCGGCCCTCCTCCATCGCCCCGCGACGGCCCATGCGTGTCGAGTGTGTGGGCCGAGCGTGTGAGGTGCCGCGACTTGCCGGGGTTTGTAGAGATGCCTTGGGGCCTTGGTCGTCGTCCAGCCGAGATCCCATGGCGCGCTGACGGGGAGCGCGGCAACCGGACGCCACGTGGCCCCGGAGGCCGCAGTTATAGCACGTGATGAGGGTCGTCGGTGATCTCGGTTGCTCCAGCTTGCGGGCCGATCGCAGAGGCGACCGACCCCCCGACCTCCAGTCCCCTGGTCGTTCCGCGGCGAACGCCTCCTCTCGCGGACCGACGACATGGGGTTCGGTGATCACCGGACCCGGAGCTGAGGCCACGGCAGCGTTGCAGACGATCCCCTGTTTGCGTTGAAGGACCTCGTGCGCTTGTATACTCGTAGCGACCCGTAAGGAAGAAATGTCGATCTCGTCGGCCGTGTTGATGGGGACCCCCAGGTCCTGCGCCAACTTAAGCAGCTGCTCCAAAACCATCGCATCCTGGCCCTCCTCGTCCATCCGAGGGAATGCAGCATCGGCGAGAGCCAGCAACGCCGTGCGATAGTTGAGCGCGGTCTCCGTGTCCGCCTCGCGTAAAAAAGATGGCGGCACGCCGAGGGAGGTCCGTAGACCTTGGCCATGAGACCCAGCGCTGCCTTCAGCGTGGAGCGGTCCGACCTCCGAGCAGACATGAAGGCCGCGAGCGCGTTGTCGTCCAACATGGCAGGCAGTGCCCGCAGCGCCGTAGCATCGGACCAGGCAGACATCTCCTGATGCGCCAAAAACCTGCGCTGAAATTGGCCCCAGTCCCCGCCTTTTGCCTTGAAGGCTGACAATGCGGGGAGGCGCTGTTGAAAAATGAAGTCGTCCTCCGCGTCGTGGTTCCTTCCCGCCGCTCCGTCGATGTGTAAGATGGCGGCCCCAATGGCGGATGACTGATGGCGGTCCGCAGCGCGCGTTGATGACGTAAGAGGGCGCGCTTGGAGAACCGCCGCCACGTGGCGGTCGCCGTTCCCGCTAAAAGTTGACGCCGATGAAATGGCGGGAATCGCCAAGTCATTTTGGCGGGAATCTGCGGGGCGACCCTGTAGAATGTCCGCCGCCGTCTCCGCTCCAGCCGACGAGCTGATTTCCGCCAGGATGGACGCGGCGGCGAGCAGCAGCTCCGCCAGACGAGAGTGCGCCTCACGGAGCACGGCCTCGGTCCCCCCTCGCTCCTCCGGCACCGTCGGCGGATCTTGCAGCGTGGGTCATTCTTCGTCCTCACCCCCCGACGGCAGCTGGCCCGGGTCGTCAAGGTTGTCCTCGCGGTCAATCCCGTGGGTCCGATTGGTCTTCCTTGTATCCATGCTTGGAAGACAGTTTCACTTCTGACGCCAGTTGAAGTATCGGAAATGACGGCAGAAAACTTCTTGACGGGTAACACACTTTTTATTAAATCTTGACTTGTCACAATACAACGTGTGGTCTCTATTCTTCCGACGACACACTTTACTTAACTCGTGTAGACTCTCTGCCTCTGGCTACACTCTTTACTCAACTCGTGTAGACTCTAGCTCTCTGGCTACACACTCCACTTGTCTCGTGTAGACTCTAGCTCTCTGGCCACACACATCACTCGTCTCGTGTAGACCCTATGCCTCTGGCTACACACTCCACTCGTCTCGTGTAGACTCTAGCTCTCTGGCTACACACGTCACTCGTCTCGTGTAGACTCTAGCTCTCTGGCTACACACATCACTCGTCTCGTGTAGACTCTAGCTCTCTGGCTACACACATCACTCGTCTCGTGTAGACTCTAGCTCTCTGGCTACACACTCCGCATGCTGACACCGCATGCTCCCCCTACACTCCGCCTCTGGGTTACACCGAGTCCGGGTCCTCACAGGACAGCGGGACTGGGTACCGCAGGGCCCTGTCTCTTCCTCTCCGTCTTCAGTCTTCGCTGGTTACACTCTCCCCGTGCGCCTGTGCGCATCACCTTATATAGTCCCTCCTCCCGGGAGACGGAGCGGATGCGGACCTCGATGTGAGCATCGCTCCTTAGTGAACCAATCACGACGCGCTATCTCTACGATCCGCTTTCCCCCAGCGCGTGTTTCCACTCATCACCCAATCACGCCGCGCTGCCACCCGATCACTCCCACACAAGCGCGTCACCGGCCCCCAGCCAATCAGCACCACACAACACACGATCCCGCGCTGACCCCTGATCCCTCACCGTCAGCGCGCGTCACCACACACACATCCAATCCCGACGCGCTGGCACCTGATCGCTACCCCAGCGCGTATCGCCACTACACCAGCAATAACTTTGCCCACACAGAGACATACAGACTGCACTGCCCATCAATGCAGTCTGATTGGGGGAACTCCGCTTTTACCCCAAGCTCACACTGGTGCGGGTGGTGCTATTAAAATTTAATTACACCTGCAGTTTTGTTCACAGATTGCAGTACATCCCCAGCACACAGGAATATCACTGGGAGTGGAGCCGAGGGGCAAGTGAGGGAGCTGAGGGAGGGAGAGCCAGTCAAGCGTAGCCAGGGGAGGGCTGGCAGCCTTAGGCCTGGGGGGCAAGTCCAGTCAATTGGCCCATTGAACCATTCACCAGCGCAGCCCAATGAGTGCCCACCGCCGCAGCTCAATCAGTGCCCACGGCCGCAGCCCAATGAGTGCCCACCAGCGCAGCCAAATCAGTGCTCGCCACCGCAGCCCAATCAGTGCCCACCACCGCAGCCCAATGAGTGCTCACCAGCGCAGCCCAATTAGTGCTCACCAGCGCAGCCCAATTAGTGCTCACAAGCGCAGCCCAATTAGTGACCATGGGCCGGATAAATGCCCTCGGCGGGCCGCATGTGGCCCGCGGGCCGTAGTTTGAGGACCCCTGCACTATACTATACACTACACTACTATACACTACACTTCACTATACACTACACTATACACTACACTACTACTATACACGACAGGCGTACAATTACACCGCCAGCTCCTCTCAATTACCCTATGAGCACACACGTGACGCAGCTGCTGCCGCTGCCCCCGTGTGTGAGCACGTGACGCAGCTGCTGCCCCCGTGTGTGAGCACGTGACGCAGCTGCTGCTGTTGCTGACCCCGTGTGTGAGCACGCTGCGCTGCACCGTGCACCGGTCAGTGCCATACAAAAGACCCCCCTTTGCCGATGCTTCTCTGTGGTCGATTACCGACGCGCGCATGGAAAAATAATTGGGGCCCCAAGGCACTCCGCTGCCACATGCCACTGCCTTGATGCACAGTGTTGGTGGGGGCAGTGCTCTTTATTGCATGGCCACCACAGGGTGGGGGGGGCACTGGCGGCCCCCGACAACACAGAAAGAGAGAACTCCACCCATTATCCTGCACCCGCTCCAAAGTGATACCTGAACTAGCTCCAAAGTGATACCTGAACCCGCTCCAAAGTGACACCTGAACCCGCTCCAAAGTGATACATGAACCCGCTCCAAAGTGATACCTGAACTAGCTCCAAAGTGACACCTAAACCCGTTCCAAAGTGATACCTGAACCTGCTCCAAAGTGATACCTGAACTAGCTCCAAAGTGATACCTGAACTAGCTCTAAAGTGACACCTAAACCCGCTCCAAAGTGACACCTGATCCCGCTCCAAAGTGATACCTGAACCCGTTCCAAAGTAATACCTGAACCCGTTCCAAAGTGATACCTGAACCCGCTCCAAAGTGATACCTGAACCCGTTCCAAAGTGATACCTGAACCCGTTCCAAAGTGATACCTGAACCCGTTCCAAAGTGATACTTGAACCCGTTCGAAAGTGATACCTGAACCCGTTCCAAAGTGATACCTGAACCCGTTCCAAAGTGACACCTGAACCCGCTCCAAAGTGACACCTGAACCCGTTCCAAAGTGATACCTGAACCCGTTCCAAAGTGACACCTGAACCCGCTCCAAAGTGACACCTGAACCCGCTCCAAAGTGACACCTGAACCCGCTCCAAAGTGACACCTGAACCCGCTCCAAAGTGGTACCTGAACCCGTTCCAAAGTGATACCTGAATCCGCTCCAAAGTGACACCTGAACCCGCTCCAAAGTGACACCTGAACCCGCTCCAAAGTGACACCTGAACCCGTTCCAAAGTGACACCTGAACCCGTTCCAAAGTAATACCTGAACCCGCTCCAAAGTGACACCTGAACCCGCTCCAAAGTGGTACCTGAACCCGCTCCAAAGTGATACCTGAACTAGCTCCAAAGTGATACCTGAACCTGCTCCAAAATTATACCTGAACCCGCTCCAAAGTGATACCTGAACCCGCTCCAAAGTTATACCTGAACCCGCTCCAAAGTGATACCTGAACCCGCTCCAAAGTGATACCTGAACCTGCTCCAAAGTGACACCTGAACCCGCTCCAAAGTGACACCTGAACCCGCTCCAAAGTGGTACCTGAACCCGCTCCAAAGTGATACCTAAACCTGCTCCAAAGTGGCACCTGAACCCGCTCCAAAGTGATACCTGAACCCGCTCCAAAGTGATACCTGAACCCGCTCCAAAGTGACACCTGAACCCGCTCCAAAGTGACACCTGAACCCGCTCCAAAGTGACACCTGAACCCGCTCCAAAGTGACACCTGAACCCGTTCCAAAGTGGTACCTGAACCCGCTCCAAAGTGACACTTGAACCCGCTCCAAAGTGACACCTGAACTAGCTCCAAAGTGACACCTGAACCCGCTCCAGAGTGACACCTGAACCCGTTCCAAAGTGAGACCTGAACCCGCTCCAAAGTGATACCTGAACCCGCTCCAAAGTGATACCTGAACCCGCTCCAAAGTGGTACCTGAACCCGCTCCAAAGTGACACCTGAACCCGTTCCAAAGTGACACCAGAACCCGTTCCAAAGTGGTACATGAACCCGCTCCAAAGTGATACCTGAACCCGCTCCAAAGTGATACCTGAACCCGCTCCAAAGTGACACCTGAACCCGCTCCAAAGTGATACCTGAACCCGCTCCAAAGTGGTACCTGAACCCGCTCCAAAGTGACACCTGAACCCGTTCCAAAGTAACACCTGAACCCGCTCCAAAGTGACACCTGAACCCGTTCCAAAGTGATACCTGAACCCGCTCCAAAGTGATACCTGAACCCGCTCCAAAGTGACACCTGAACCCGCTCCAAAATGGTACTTGAACCCGCTCCAAAATGACACCTGAACCCGCTCCAAAATGGTACCTGAACCCGTTCCAAAGTGACACCTGAACCCGCTCCAAAGTGACACCTGAACCCGCTCCAAAGTGATACCTGAACCCGCTCCAAAGTGATACCTGAACCCGCTCCAAAGTGACACCTGGACCCGCTCCAAAGTGATACCTGAACCCGCTCCAAAGTGACACCTGAACCCGCTTCAAAGTGACACCTGAACCCACTCCAAAGTGGTACCTGAACCCGCTCCAAAGTGACACCTGAACTCGCTCCAAAATGGTACTTGATCCCGCTCCAAAGTGATACCTGAACCCGTTCCAAAGTGACACTTGAACCCGCTTCAAAGTGGTACCTGAACCCGTTCCAAAGTGATACCTGAACCCGTTCCAAAGTGATACCTGAACCCGCTCCAAAGTGGTACCTGAACCCGCTCCAAAGTGATACCTGAACCCGTTCCAAAGTTATACCTGAACCCGCTCCAAAGTGGTACCTTGAACCCGCTCCAAAGTGACACCTGAACCTGCTCTAAAGTGGTACCTGAACCCGCTCTAAAGTGGTACCTGAACCTGCTACAAAGTGGTACCTGAGCCCGCTCCAAAGTGGTACCTGAACCCACTCTAAAGTGATACCTGAACCCGTTCCAAAGTTATACCTGAACCCGCTCTAAAGTGGTACCTGAACCCGCTCCAAAGTGACACCTGAACCCGCTCTAAAGTGGTACCTGAACCCGCTCCAAAGTGGTACCAGAACCCGCTCTAAAGTGATACCTCTCTCTCTCATCACCACGGTGGCTGGAAGATGTTAACTACTTCGCCTGGTACACAGGAAGTCGTGGGTTCGATCCCGACACTGACGACGCCTGCTGCTGTATATTTGGAGTTTGCGTCTCTCTCTCTCCCCGTGGTCGCGTGGAATTTTTCCTCAGGGTCCTCCGATGAGATTAATTTTGCTACTGCAAACTTTCGCATGATGAGCCACTACGTTGAACTCTCTTTTGTGTCCAGGTCGCTTCTGAAAAAGAAAGCTCATAGCTCTGTGGGCTTTTTGTTTAGGGGCCGTCCATAAATGATGTCACGCGGTAAAGTCACGTAGAAGGGAAGTAATAAAATAATAAAAATAAAACATAATAAAATAATTCTCACGACGTTTCGGCTACAACGCAAGCAGCCGTCTTCAGGTGAAGAATGAGACACTGCCAAGCTAGGAGCTTATATATAAGCTGGGTTGGAGGTGGAAGAAGAGCGCCTTAATAAAAAGAATGTGCATATCAAGAGGAATTTAGCATATTCATTGGAAATGCGTAGGAGGTGGGCGGGGGGGGGGGTTTCAAAGTCATATTATGCCCATGCATTATGCAGGATCAGCAGCACCAAGGGAGGGTGCAGGGAGTAGCATTAACAAAGGAAAGGAATGTTAATAGTTTGTGGCTGCAGTTACTAAACAACCACGTAGAAAACTAAAGTATAAACCATATAAAAAACTAAAGTATAAACTGCATAGCATCATCAGTATACTTACTATACTCTACAATAAGCTGAGTTACTAACAGCAAGTAATACATTACAATTCTACGTCGTAAAAATGATATAATATGCTTCCATCTAAACTTTATTCTCTTACATCACACGAGCATACACCGTATTATATACTGCCATAGATAAACCCAACATTAAATTACATACTGTGTTGCTATAAACCACACTATACCTTATACATTTTAAAATAACACTATGTATTATTCGACCCACCCTAATGTGTATCACACTGCTATATGTTTACTATACAATTACGATACTAAATATTACTTTGTACATTGTATTAAGCATATAAATGTTATACTATTTGTTATTATACACTGTACCATTGACCGTCGTGTCAATGGGTGAGTCGTGGGGGGAAAACTTGCAGCGGAGCAAAGAATCCATTCCCTGCGGAGAATACAATGCCAGTGAGTGGAACGCGGTCTGAAAGTCACCGTAAATGTAAACACAATCAGTTAAGATCCGAAATGGTTGATTACGTCCTTCCAATGATTGCTAAGCCAGAATTTATCTTCTCGGTTGAAATTGTCTCTGTGTTTGTATATGTGGATCGCCTCATGAACAAATCTCTCATGATAACCAGATGGCTTGCAGAGAACCTCTGTCTTGGAGAAGTCAATGTCATGTGAGCCCACTGAGTTGTAACAGTGATCTGCCACGGCTGAGGTGTTTGTCCTACCGTGTTTCAGGTCTGCTTCATGTTCACGGATGCGGTCCGAGACATGTCGTTTGGTTTCCCCAATGTAACTGCTACCACAGAGGCAACTTAGTTTGTAGACGCCAGGGTACTGTATGTTTGGAACCACATATTTTACAGACGGGACCAGATCACGGATTTTATGTACTCTGTTGAATCGGACCTGGATCTTGTGTTTAATCAGGATTTTTGAGATCTTTTTTGTGACCCCAGCAATGTAGGGTAAGGTGATGGTCTTGAAAGGCTCCTCAACAGGATCCTTCTTGATGGTTGGAGTGATGGCTTTGCGGATTGTGTAGTCGGAGTAACCATTAGCCTTAAGAGCTTGGCGTACGTGTTTGAGTTCACTGGCAATGAGTTCCTGGTCGGAGATGCATTGGGCTCTATGGTATAGAGTCTTGATAAGGGAATTCTTCTGAGATGGATGGTGGTGGGAATCTGGTTTTAGGTAAGCATCCGTATGGGTGGCTTTCCTGTAGACAGAGTGGCTCATTGAACCATCAGGTCTCCTTTTAATTAGGACATCCAAAAAGGGTAGCTTGCCATCTTTTTCGACTTCCATGGTGAATCTGATGGCTGGGTGTATGGAATTGATGTGGTCGAGAAATTGGTCTAGAGCAGGCCGGCCATGTGGCCAGATGACAAAAGTGTCGTCTACGTACCTCTTCCATAAGGTCGGGCGTAGAGTGGCAGTCTGGATGGCGTCAGTCTCAAATTTCTCCATGAAGATGTTGGCTACAACCGGAGATAGGGGGGAGCCCATTGGGGTGCCCTCAGTTTGCTTGTAGAAAGTTCCATTCCTGGTGAAGTATGTATTGGTTAAGCAGTGTCTCACCAGGGGGGGGTACCCCAGCATTCAGTCCTTGATGAACCAAGTCTTCAATGATTGCGATGGTGTCAGGTACAGGAACCTTGGTGAATAAGGAAACCACATCAAAACTGACAAGCAGGTCGTCTGGGGACAGGGTAATCCCCTTGATTGTCGATACCAGGTCAGTAGAGTTTAGTACCACAGAGGTGGTTTTTCCAGTGAAAGGCCGTAAGATTTCAGACAAAAACGAGCCAATTTATAGGTGGGGGAGTTGATAGTAGAGACAATGGGACAAAGATGTGTATCTTCTTTATGTATCTTTGGCAAGCCGTATAATCTTGGTGGCCTGGCTGCAGAAGGTTTCAACGAGAACTGTTTGGTCTGATCAATTAATGCGGTTGAATCAGAAATGATTTGCTTGGTTTTTGAGACGAGGCTGTTGGTGGGGTCTCTTTTTATTTTTGTATAGCTGCCATCGTTGAGTAGTTCTTGGATTTTGTTGTTGTATTCTGTTTTGTCCATGATGACAGTGGCATTGCCTTTGTCGGCTGAGAGGATGACAATGTCATCCCTCTTTTTTAATTGAGCTAATTCAAAACGCTCATCTTTGCTGATGTTGCTAGCTGGCATCTTAGCGTCATCATGGACAAAACAGAATACAACAACAAAATCCAAGAACTACTCAACGATGGCAGCTATACAAAAATAAAAAGAGACCCCACCAACAGCCTCGTTTCAAAGACCAAGCAAATCATTTCTGATTCAACCGCATTAATTGATCAGACCAAACAGTTCTCGTTGAAACCTTCTGCAGCCAGGCCACCAAGATTTTACGGCTTGCCAAAGATACATAAAGAAGATACACCTCGTCGTCCCATTGTCTCTACTATCAACTCCCCCACCTATAAATTGGCTCGTTTTTTGTCTGAAATCCTACGGCCTTTCACTGGAAAAACCACCTCTGCGGTACTAAACTCTACTGACCTGGTATCGACAATCAAGGGGATTACCCTGTCCCCAGACGACCTGCTTGTCAGTTTTGATGTGGTTTCCTTATTCACCAAGGTTCCTGTACCTGACACCATCGCAATCATTGAAGACTTGGTTCATCAAGGACTGAATGCTGGGGTACCCCCCCTGGTGAGACACTGCTTAACCAATACATACTTCACCTGGAATGGAACTTTCTACAAGCAAACTGAGGGCACCCCAATGGGCTCCCCCCTATCTCCGGTTGTAGCCAACATCTTCATGGAGAAATTTGAGACTGACGCCATCCAGACTGTCACTCTACGCCCGACCTTATGGTAGAGGTACGTAGACGACACTTTTGTCATCTGGCCACATGGCCGGCCTGCTCTAGACCAATTTCCCGACCACATCAATTCCATACACCCAGCCATCAGATTCACCATGGAAGTCGAAAAAGATGGCAAGCTACCCTTTTTGGATGTCCTAATTAAAAGGAGACCTGATGGTTCAATGAGCCACTCTGTCTACAGGAAAGCCATCCATACGGATGCTTACCTAAAATCGGATTCCCACCACCATCCATCCCAGAAGAATTCACTCATCAAGACTCTATACCATAGAGCCCAATAAATCTCCGACCAGGAACACATTGCCAGTGAACTCAAACACGTACGCCAAGCTCTTAAGGCTAATGGTTACTCCGACTACACAATCCGCAAAGCCATCACTCCAACCATCAAGAAGGATCCTGTTGAGGAGCCTTTCAAGACCATCACCTTACCCTACATTGCTGGGGTCACAAAAAAGATCTCCCAAATCCTGATTAAACACAAGATCCAGGTCCGATTCAACAGAGTACATAAAATCCGTGATCTGGTCCCGTCTGTAAAAGATGTGGTTCCAGACATACAGTACCCTGGCGTCTACAAACTAAGTTGCCTCTGTGGTAGCAGTTACATTGGCGAAACCAAACGACATGTCTAGGACCGCATCCGTGAACATAAAGCAGACCTGAAACACGGTAGGACAAACACCTCAGCCGTGGCAGATCACTGTTACAACTCAGTGGGCTCACATGACATTGACTTCTCCAAGACAGAGGTTCTCTGCAAGCCATCTGGTTATCATGAGAGATTTGTTCATGAGGCGATCCACATATACAAACACAGAGACAATTTCAACCGAGAAGATAAATTCTGGCTTAGCAATCATTGGAAGGACGTAATAAACCATTTCGGATCTTAACTGATTGTGTTCACATTTACGGTGACTTTCAGACCGCGTTCCACTCACTGGCATTGTATTCTCCGCAGGGAATGGATTCTTTGCTCCGCTGCAAGTTTTCCCCCCACGACTCACCCATTGACACGACAGTCAATGGTACAGTGTATAATAACAAATAGTAAAACATTTATATGCTTAATACAATGTACAAAGTAATATATAGTATCGTAATTGTATAGTAAACATATAGCAGTGTGATACACATTAGGGTGGGTAGAATAATACATAGTGATATATTAAAATGCATAAGGTGGTTTATAGCAATACAGTATATAATTTAATGTTGGGTTTATCTATGGCAGTATATAATACGGTGTATGCTCGTGTGATGTAAGAGAATAAAGTTTAGATGGAAGCATATTATATAATTTTTACGACGTAGAATTGTAATGTATTACTTGCTGTTAGTAACTCAGCTTATTGTAGAGTATAGTAAGTATACTGATGATGCTATGCAGTTTATACTTTAGTTTTTTATGTAGTTTATACTTTAGTTTTCTACGTGGTTGTTTCGTAACTGCAGCTACATACTATTAACATTCCTTTCCTTTGTTAATGCTACTCCCTGCACCCTCCCTTGGTGCTGCTGATCCTGCATAATGCATGGGCATAATATGACTTTGAAACCCCCCCGCCCACCTCCTACGCATTTCCCATGAATATGCTAAATTCCTCTTGATATGCACATTATTTTTGTTAAGGCGCTCTTCTTCCACCTCCAACCCAGCTTATATATAAGCTCCTAGCTTGGCAGTGTCTCATTCTTCACCTGAAGACGGCTGCTTGCGTTGTAGCCGAAACGTCGTGAGAATTATTTTATTTTATTATGTTTTATTTTTATTATTTTATCACTTCCCTTCTACGTGACTTTACCGAAAGAACCAAGAAGATGAATCCCTGCAGTCACGAAAGCTTTAAATCGAAATTTGATGTCACGCGATTATGGACGATTTTTTACCCCCCCCCCCCCTTCGTCACACGACGTCACAAAAAAGTCAGACCCCGCTCTCAAATATGACGTCACAAAGCTTTGCCCCCCCCCAAATTAAACATGCTTCAAATCGCTTTAAACTATTTTCATTATAGTGCGTATTTAATGTGGCGCTGCACTCTGATGTTGTAGGAGAAAACATTTATTAGAAAGTCTATTTAATTAAGTAGAACGCGTTGTCTATATTTATTTAAAGTTGCGCATTTTGATGTGACGTCACATTTCCCAACCACCCCCCCTCGTCACATATCGTCACAAATGTCTGACCCTACCTAGGTGCGTGACGTCATTTATGGACGGCCCCAATCGTGTGTTTGTACTGTGTTTGTTGTTGCAACGTTCTGACCGCGTGCCCCTACTGGACATGTGTAAAAAAAGAGCTTCATAGCTCATCGGATTCTTACACAATATTAAAAAAATAAATCTGATTCTAATCATTGGCGAGGCACTAATCTGGGGTAGTTGCCTGGCCAACGCGTTCACTCGACGGCCACGTGGGGCACAGGCGGAAGGGGTGGGGGAACAAACCCACGTGGTAGCGTGTCCCCCCGCACGCCCCCCCCCCGCACACACCCCTACGCACACACCCCCCGTTCACCCCCCCCCGCACCTCTCCCCCCACACCCCCTGCACACTCTCCCCCGCACCCCCCCACATACCCCTCCCCCACGCACATCTTCCCCCGCAGCCGTCCCCCTCACCCCCCCCCACCTACAACCCCCTCCCCCGTACACCCTCCACGCAACCCCTCCCCCCGCATACCCCCTACCCCCCCGCACTCCCGGAAGTGCATCCCCGTTTGCCGTGCATCACTTCCGGGACCCCTCCATTCCCCCCCCATCACAAGAAGAAAGATGGCGCCTGTTTAGCGCGCAGACATGGGCGACTGCGCGCTGTGTTTACGGTAACCCCCCTTCTCCTCGCCGCCCCCCCCGGCTCCCGTCACCCCGTGCCCCGCCAACGCCGAGCCGCGCGGCCCCGGCGCCGCAGTCCCCAACAGTCCCAGAGTTCCACCGTGACCCCTATGCGGTCCTCGGGACACTAGGCCTCTACGGCCCCCCCTTGTTGCCTAGCGAGCCCCGCCGGCCAGGATGTTGCGTCAGTGGTGTGGTGGTCAGGCCGTTGTTGGGGTTTTGGGGGGGAATTCTTTTTCCGTAGTCGACACTCAGTCTGCCGCCGCGAGGCTGTGCTTGAGACACTGGCTTAAATAGTGTTTTTATCTATTAA
The DNA here is from genome assembly GCF_964198595.1 of Lampetra fluviatilis. Lineage (NCBI taxonomy): Eukaryota > Metazoa > Chordata > Hyperoartia > Petromyzontiformes > Petromyzontidae > Lampetra > Lampetra fluviatilis. The sequence continues at coordinate 5,895,227 of NC_136342.1, read as the reverse complement.
ACCTTTCCAAGTAAGCTCGAAAGGGCAAACGAATGATTATCGTTGCATCTGCGTGTACGCTTGTGGCTCGTAAACATGACTCACGACGGAAGAAACTTAGGAGTGTCAACTTGTGCTGGTGTTTTGGGGCGCTCACCCTGGAGAGATTCCGGGCCAATTCGATCGGAGGGAACGTCGCCCAATACTTGAGAGACCGACAAACAACCGTAGCACAACGGAAGACGCCGTCTGCGTGAGAACGGCCACTGCCATGCGGCCACCGGCGACTTCTTCCGTGCTGTTGATTGAACAGTTGCAGTTTACTTCCGAAGACAAACGCGTGAAAAGCATTATATAATCCACGCCGAGGCATGATTTCCCGTCACAGACGCCTCCTCGTTACTCTTCCATCGCTACTACGGTGGCTAGGAGATGTTAACTACCTCGCCTGGTATACAGGAGGTCGTGGATTTGAGCCCGACCCTGACAACGCTTGCTGCTGTATATTTGGAGTTTGCGTGTCTCTCATCATCATCACGGTGCTATCAGATGTTATATCCTTCACCTGGTATACAGGGGGTCGTAGGTTCGATCCGGACCCTGACGCCTGCTGTATATTTGGAGTTTGCGTCTCTCCCTCCCCGTGGTCGCGTGGAGTTTTCTCCGGGTCCTCCGGGTTTTCCCTCTACATTTAGAAACATGCGTTTAAGAGTATTTGGCCGCTTTAAATTTCTACATGATAAGCCATTTCGTTGGGCTATCAGGCCGCTTCTGCAGAAGAGATGTATAGCTAATTGGGGCTTACCTGGTAAAAAAAAAAAGTTACTGCTCCCGTAAACTTCACTCATCGCCGATTCCTCGACCCGTGTTGAGGACTCGGTCTACCAAACACTAGCTAGCTGTGTTGTGTCCTCCAGACTGTGTTCCACCACCACGCGAGAAGTCACAGCAACACACATGCCCACTGATTCACTCGGCCCACTCATTCCCTGGGCCCACTCATTCACTCCACTCATTCCCTGGGCCCACTCATTCAGTAGCCCAACTCATTCGCTGGGTCCACTCATTCACTCGGCCTACTAATTCGCTGGGCCCACTCATTCACTCGCCCCACTGATTCACTCGGTCCACTGATTCACTCGCCGACCTACTCGCCACACTGCAGGTCAAAACAATTCTCTTTTTGCGTCTTACCTCGCACCGCTTGTTGGAATTCTTTCCCGTCGTCTTTTTCCTCAAACTCTCGTAATAGTAGTAATAACCTTGCTTAATTATGGGACCTCCTTTGCCAGTGTCAAAATATAAGAATAGGTTGTCCCCTTTTTTCTGGCAACAAAACAGGTGTTAAGATTTCGATTTAAAGCTTTCGTGACTGCAGGGATTCATCTTCTTGGTTCTTTCGGTAAAGTCACGTAGAAGGGAAGTAATACAATAACAAAAATAAAACATAATAAAATAATTCTCACGACGTTTCGGCCACAACGCATGCAGCCGTCCTCAGGTGAAACCAGGTCTGTCGAGGCGACAGCGTCTGACGCTGTCGTGAGAATTATTCTATTATGTTTTATTTTTATTATTTTATTACTTCCCTTCTACGTGACTTTACCGAAAGAACCAAGAAGATGAGGTGTTAAGATGTTAAAACACCAAACTGAAACCTTTTGCAAGGAATCATGTCTGCATTAACCACAGATACTTGTGGTGAAAATATTTTCAAATATTTGTTTTGTTGCCAGAAAAAAAACTATTATATTTAAACCTTGCTTAAATTAAGAACCGTGTTACTTATCCAACGGTTATGTCGTGTTGTGTATAACAACTGTGATAGTGATCATTGTTGCTGGCCGTTTGGCGTTTTGGGACTAATTTAATGCTGTAAAACAAGAAATAACTTGTTAGATTCGCTGCCAAAATACCTTAAAGCAAGAGAAAGAATAGCATAAACACGCTTGTTGTGTAGTAGTCTCGACTAGTATGCACGCTGTGTGGACCTGCTATGTGCCATACTATTCACAAACGTAACAACATGAGGTTAAGAATCAGCATTAACATAAATTTGGCCCAAGTTTACACGAGTATTTGTGTTGATATTTTGAATTGTATTACTAATAAACTATAAAAAACCGTTTTAAAATTTACCAGGTAAGACCCACTGAGCGATATAGTTCTTTTTCAGAAGCGACCTGGCCACAAATGATAGCCCAATGAAGTCCCTTATGTGAAAATCTATAGCAGCCAAATGTTCGAAATGCATGATTCAAAATATAGAGGGAAAAATCGGAGTACCCAGAGAAAAATCCACACGACCACGGGGAGAACATCCATCTCCAAATATGCAGCAGGCGTCAGGATAGGGATCGAATCCACAACCTCAGGTGTACCAGGCGAGGTTGTTAACATCTCGCCACCATGGCACCCCAAGGACGGAGTGACAACCAAGAGAGGGAACGCACCCAGAGAGATTGTCCACAGAGGAGACGCAGCGATGAAATTGGCTCCTTCCGTGCAGGCGCTCGGTGGATTGCTACATTGCAGGACCATGAGAGATGGGAAAGCTTGGGGAGTCCTTCGTCCAGCATTGGAGTGATTTTTAAATCCTTTATATTAAGTTCGCTTGCTTGCGTGCTTGCTTGCGTGCTTGCTTGCTTGCTTAGGACCGTGCAAATATTTCGGTCGTTTTTTAACCCACTTCCCGTGATCCAATCGAGCTGACATTTTCCACACAGACTCGTTGTGCCAGACAATTATTGTTCGTGAAAAAAAATTCCCAAAATTTTACACTTTTTAGGCAAAAAAAAATTATTTTACATATTCAAATAGAACTTATTCATGGCTTTGGCTGAACGTCAGAGTGTAAGAGCCCAGAGCGTAACCCCTCCACAGGCCGTGGCGGAGTAGCGAAGTTGGTAGCGCCCTCGCTTCCCATGCCAAAGGTCGCGGGATCGATCCCCGCGTCCTCCACAGGCGAATATATTTTTAAATCCTTTATATTAAGTTCGCTTGCTTAGGACCGTGCAAATCTTTCGCTCGTGTTTTAACCCACTTCCCGTGATCCAATCGAGCTGACATTTTCCACACAGACTCGTTGTGTGTGACGATTAATTTTCGTGAAAAAAATCCAAAATTTTACACTGTTTAGGGAAAACAAATTAAATATTTAATTACCAATTGCTTAATGGTGGCAGACAATCATCTGACCCATAGGTGGCAGCCATCTCAAGCCAGAGGACGAGATGACTCTAGCCGCCACGCATATAAAGGATTTATAGTGAAAAACTTTGTTTTTACGGGTTTACTTGTGGTTGATGAGGATGATGACATTTAGGGAGTCTAGGCCGGTTCAGATGTCACTCGGCCCTGATGTTGGCCACGGATGGGAATCAAATTTAGTGAGGCTGGGGCTCCTACGGTGCGCCAACCACTGCACCACCACTCCCCTACTACTGTACACATATACAGAGAGATCTTAAAAGTGGCCCTAGGTTTTTGTTAGCGAGCGCTTATTTAAGGCAGCATGGTGCACAAGAGGATAGTGTGGCCAGCACCAAACCTTTCAGCCTTTGTCTCTACCTTGTACATATGTTGAACCTTTTTCGCACTGTACGTAGCCAACTGCGCTAATTGGAGGTGCGGGCGAAGGACAACAACCTAAACACAAAATGCAGTTGTAAAGAAATTAGTTTGTCAATATCGATGATTTCAAAGTACATAGCTCCAGTGGCTTCCTAATATCGGACGGAAGAGCATTCCAGACGGCCGCAGAAGCGCATCTGAAAGCGCACAATGCAGTGAGCGTCTTCATTCGATGGTTAGCCACTCACCCACCAACCCAGCCACCCACTCAATCACTGACCAACCCACTCACTCATGTTGAGCTTCTTTCGCACCATACGTTGCCAACCGTGCGAATGGGAGGTGCAGGCCAAGGACAACAAAACTAAATACAGAAAGCAGTGCTAGAGATATCGGTAACAGCATTGAATAGTATTGATGCAGTGTTTACAAATTGTGTGTTGTCTCCGGGCATGCTCGTGCGTGCGTGCTGTGTGCAGGCAAGCGGAGGCGTTGAAGGCGGACATGGCGGGTAAGAGACGCGGTGGACCCCCCCGCACCCATCACACCACATGTCGACGTCTTCACCACTTCTCCCTCCCATCATAAAGTTTCAATAATAACATTATTCACTCTTAAAAAAAATGACCCCTTTACTCGAAAGCATCACCGGTCATTAATGTTGGTGCTTCGATAGCTCTCGCCACCCTTTCAGAGTTAAACTTTTTTTTTAGCTTGGTCTGTGCTTTATGTACGTGTGAGTTTCTCACGCGTGAGTGTAGACAGCCCCACTGTGTGTGTCTCACGCACTGTCTGAGTGTAGATGGCTCAAAGTGTGTGTGAGTATAGACAGCCCCACTGTGTGTGTGTGTCTCACGCACTGTGTCTAAGTGTAAATGGCTCCCAGTGTGTGTGTGCGTGAGAGAGTAGACAGCCCACTGTCTGTGTGCACGTCTCACTGTGTGTGTGTGAGCCTTTGACAATTCTTCGTGGCCTTAAAGTGCACCTGGCCTGGCACAGGCGGCACAGTGGTGACGTGACCGCCACTTAGTGGCGAATGGCGGGTGTTATTGTGTGTGTGGGTCAGCGGTAGTGTAGCGGATAGCGTGCTGCGAATCCAGTTACCCGTGTTTGATTCCCGCTCACGGCCAACACCAGTGACGATTATCTAAACCGGTTCTGGGCCTCCCCTAGGTCGACTCGGCCTCAAATTAGTACCTGGTGCAGTGTGTAATCATTGCCACTCACGAGACAAAGGTGGTCAGGCGTTGTGCTGACCACCCACCCCAGTGTGCTGTGCTGGCCTTCATAGGTGCTACTCGCTAACAGCACTTGCCTCAACAGTCCGTGAAAGGCTACATGGAGGATCTTTGTCTCGCTATTAGCATCTCTGTACATCTGATTGTAGATGTGCCTTTGTGTGAGTGTAGACATCTATCACTCCGTGTATATTACTCACTGCTATTTGTGAGTATATATCTCACTGTGTCTGTACATGTGGGTGTGTATCTTATTATGTGAGTGGGTGTGTATCTTATTATCTGAGTGGGTGTGTATCTTATTATGTGTGTGGGTGTGTGTCTCACTGTGTGAGTGGTTGTGTGTATCTCTCTGTGTAGGTGTGTATCTCACTGTGTGAGTGGGTGTGTATTTCACCGTGTGTTTGGGTGTGTATTTCACCGTGTGTGTGGGTGTGTATCTCACCGTGCCCTCCCTTCTCTATGCTTGTGAAACGTGGACCTCGAAAATGGAACATCTGCGCCGGTTAGAAACATTCAGGCTGGCATGCCTACGACCCATCCGGGGTTTAACCAGGCTGGATTGTGTGAGGAGCTCACAAATCCTTGAAAGATCTGGACACATTCCTATCAGTGAGCTCCTCCGGCAGGCAAGGCTGCGTTAGCTGAGTGGACTTGCTGATGACTGATACCAGCGGTGTCAAGATCGGCCTCTATGGAGGAGGCTCGTGAAGGACGCTGCTACTGGGCAGTTGGATGCAGCCGCGCTCCAACAACAACGGAGGGCAGAGGAGCGACGCTCACAACAATGAGCTCAGCGCCGGGTGGCTAAAATGCAGCAAGTTGGCACAGTAGAGGGTACAGCTGGTGCATCTACCGGTTATCTCAGTCAGCCAACCTATGGCACCTGGGTCTGTCCTGAAACCTCCTGTCAGCGAGCCTTTGACACTTCACGTGGCCTTAAAGTGCACCTGGCCTGGCACAGGCACCGTAGTGACATCACCGTCACTTAGTGACGAATGGCAGGTATTGGTATTTGGTGTGTATCTCACTGTGTGGATGGGTGTGTATATCGCCGTGTGAGTGGTTGTGTGTGTGTGGAGCAGTAGTGTCGCGGATAGCACGTTGCGCCACGAACCTGGCGACCCGAGTTCGATTCCCACTCACGGCCAACACCAGTGACCAGTGACGATTATCTGAACCGGTCCTGGGCCTTCCCTAGGTCGACTCAGCCTCAAATTAGTACCTGGTGCGGTGTGTAAACATCGCCACGAGGGACACAGAGGCGGCCAGGCATGGTGCTGGCCACCCACCTCCTCGTGTGCTGTGCCGGCCTTCATAAGTGCTCGCTAACAGCACATGCCCACACAGTTTGTCAAAGGCTATATGGGGAATCTTTGTCTTTGTGGGTGTGTATCTTACTGTGTGTGTGGGTGTGTATATCACCATGTGAGTGGTTTTCTGTGTCTCACTGTGTGAAGGCGTTTCAGAGTCTTGAGACCAGGAAAAGCACCAGGCAGAGATAATCTCCCAAACGAAATGCTGAGGGAGGGTGGCGTTTGTGCACAGACTGCCCTACATGACATCATAATAACAGTCTGGACCACTGGACGAGTTCCGCAGGATTGGAAGGATGCCCTTGTGGTCCCCCTCTCTAAGAAAGAGGACCACACAGACTGTAACAACTACAGTGGCATGTCACTCCTCAGTTTGCCTGGAAAGGTCCTGGCAAGGATTATTCAACATCGCTTTGCCAGGCACGCTGAGGAGAGGCTTGCGGAGCCCCAATGTGGTTTCAGGAAAGGGCGGCCCTGCACAGATGCCATATTTTCTGTCCGTCTGCAACAGCAGAGGTATAAGGAATTCTAACAAGACCTACATCTCTGCTTTATTGACCTGTACAAGGCCTATGATACCATCAGTAGGCCTGGGCTCTGTGTTGTTCTTTGTGCTTTCAGAATCCCTGACACACTGCTCACAATCATTAAGGACCTTCATGATGGTGAGCGGGCCCGGGTAAAACTACGTGGCCGGGAGTCAGAGTCTTTCCCTGTAGACCTTGAGGTGCGACAGGGATGTCCTCTGGCTCCCACATTATTTAACATATATTTCGACCACGTAGTTCGTGAATCCTTTGATGGCTTTACCTGAGGAATTTCCATCTGGTACAGATACAATGGGAGGCTGATTGATGCCCGGGTGCGGTCAAGGGATGGCTCCCTATTGGTCAACCATGTTACGTATACATGGTTGCTGCTCACTCAGAGGAGGAATTGGATGCACTGCTGCTGAACCTGGAGCGTGCCACTAAGAGGTGGGGCCTTCCCATAAGTCCCACCAAAACTAAGCACCTGCCTGGATATTTTGTACCATCAGACACTCCATCTCCACAACTCCCAATTGGTGATGGGGCAGTTGTGAAAAAAGTGGAGAGTTTCCCATACCTGGGCAGTGTGCTCATCACCGGCTCTGGTTTGACAGCAGAGGTCTCACTCTGCATCATTCGAGCGGCATATTTTCATCAGCTGCGTAACGCTGTGTGGAAGCTACCTTGTCTGTCACTCCACATGAAGATTCAGGTCTTCTCGGCCATGGTCATGCCCTCCCTTCTCTACGCTTGCGAAACGTGGACCCCCCTAATATAACATCTTCACCGTTTAGATACATTTAGGCTGGCTTGCCGACGATCCAACCTGGGTTTAACCAGGCTGAATTGTGTGAGGACCTTACAAATCCTTGATAGATCTGGACAAAGTCCCATCCATGAGCTCCCCTGGCAGGCAAGGCTGCGTTGGCAGGGTAATGTAGTCCGCATGCCCAGCCGTATGCCTTAACAGCTTTTGTTAAGCCGGATAGAGGGGGCTAATTGGGCATGGCACGGGCTAGAGAAGAGATGGAGTAATGTGGTACAAGAGGACGTGGAGCTAATTGGACTTGCTGATGACTGGTACCAGTGGTGTCAAGATCGGCCTCTGTGGAGGAGGCTCGTGAAGGACGCTACTGGGCAGTTGGAGGCAGTCGCCCTCCAACAACAACGGAGGTCAGAAGAACGACGCTCACAGCAACGAGCGGAGGGCCGAGCGGCTAAAACACAGCAAGTTGGCACAGTAGGGGGCACAGGTGGTGCATCGGCCAGTCATCTCAGTAGACCATGAGACCTGGGTCTGTCCTGTGACTTTCTGCTGGTGGGCGTTAGGCATTTCACGTGGCCATAACATGCACATAGCCTGGCACAAGTGCCGTGGTGACGTCACCGCCACTTAGTGGCGAATGGCAGTTGTTGTGTGTGTTTCACTGTGTGAGTGGTGGTGTGTATCTCACTGTGTGTGTGTGCATCTCACCGTGTGTGTGTGGGTGTGTATCTCACCGTGTGAGTGGTTGTGTGTCTCACCGTGTGAGTGGTTGTGTGTGTTTCACTGTGTGAGTGGTTGTGTGTGTTTCACTCTGTGAGTGTTTGTGTGTGGCTCATCGTGTGTATGTGTGCATCTCACCGTGTGTGTGGGTGTGTATCTCACCGTGTGAGTGGTTGTGTATCTCACCGTGTGAGTGGTTGTGTGGCTCATTGTGTGAGTGGTTGTGTGTGTTTCACCCTGTGAGTGTTTGTGTGTGGCTCACCGTGTGTGTGTGTGCATCTCACCGTGTGTGTGGGTGTGTATCTCACCGTGTGAGTGGTTGTGTGGCGCTCTGTGTAAGTGGTTGTGTGTGTTTCACTCTGTGTTTGTGTGCGTCTCACCGTGTGTGTGTGGGTGTGTGCGTCTCACCGTGTGTCACCGTAGATGGCTCGTTGAGCGCCGCTGACGTGTGGACGTCCCGCCAGAACCTGCAGGACGTCTACCAGAAGATGCTGCTCACGGACCTGGAGTACGCGCTCGACAAGAAGGTGGAGCAGGACCTGTGAGTGCTCGCCTCTCGCTCACACTCGCTCATACTTATACACTTGACTCACATTCTCTTCACTTACACTCGCTTACACTCGGACACACACACTCGCGTGCTCCCAGTGATCATCGGATGCGTTGCTCAGCACGCTAACCCCTCCCCACACACTGACATAAACTCACACATACGCGCCTATACACACACGCACAATTCCCTGTGTAGCCTTTAACAGACTGTTGGATAAAGTGCTGTTAGCGTGCACCTATTGAGGCCGGCACGGCGCACGAGGGTGGCTAGCACCTTGCCTGGCTGCCTTTATCTCTCCACTGCCGATGTTTACATAGTGCACCCGGTACTAGTTTAAGGATGTGTCTACCTAGGTTCCGATAATCGCCACTGGTATTGGCCGTGAGCGGGAATCGAACTCGGGTCGCCGAGTTCGTAGCGTGCTAGCCGCTGTACAACATCTCCCCACACATTCACACATACAACAACAACCGCCATTCGCCACTAAGTAGGCGGTGACATCACCACGGCGCTTGTGCCAGGCCAAGTGCACGTTGAGGCCACGTGAAGTGTCGAACGCCCGCTGGCAGGAGGTCACGGGCCAGACCCAGGTGCCATGGGTCGACTGACTGAGATGACTGGCCGATGCACCACCTGTGCCCCCTACTGTTACAACTTGTGCTTTAGCCACCTGGCGCTCCACTCATTGTTGTGAGCGTCGCTCCTCTGCCTTCCGTTGTTGTTGGAGGGCGACTGCCTCAAACTGCCCAATAGCAGCGTCCTTCACGAGCCTCCTCCACAGAGGCCGATCTTGACACCGCTGGTATCAGTCATCAGCAAGTCCACTCAGCTGCACATCCTCCTGTACCACGTCACTCATCTGTTTTCTAGTCCATGCGACACCCATGTAGCCCCCTGCATTCGACCAAATATAAGCTGCTTGGGCATGCGGTGGCTGCGCATGTGGGCTACATGATCAAGCCAACACAGCCTTGCCTGCCGGAGTAGCTCAATGATGGAACTTTGTCCACATCTTTGAAGGATCTGATCTCCTCGCACAATCCAGCTAGTTTAAACACAGGGTGGAATGTAGGCAGGCCAGCCTGAATGTTTCGAACCGACGCGGATGTTCCATTATAAGGGTCCACGTTTCACAAGCGTAGAGAAGGGAGGGCATGACTGTGTTCGATAAAACGATACACACCCACTCACAGTGAGACACACAACCACTCACATGGTGAGATACACACCCACACACACAGTGAGATACACACACAGTGAGACACACCCACACACAGTGAGATACACACACACACACAGTGAGACACACTCACCCACACACAGTGAGACACACACCCACACACACAGTGACATACACACCCACACACAGTGAGACACACCCACTTACACAGTGAGACACACTCACACACAGTGACATACACACCCACTCAGTGAGACACACCCACACACACAATGAAATACACACCCACTCACAGTGACATCCACACTGACACACACAGTGAGATACACACCCACACACACAGTGAGACACACACCCACACACCCTTTTTAGAGTCCGCGTTTTTGCAAGCATAGATAAGGCAGGACATGAATGTTGTCAACAAGACCAGAAGCTTCCTGTGGGTGACAGGCCCAGGTATCTTCTACACAGCAGCGTTACGCAGCCGTTGAACAAAAAATAATGTCACTCGCCTGATTCAGAGTGAGACCTCCGCTGCCCAGGGAACTCCTCCACTTCTCCAGAACTGCCCCATCACTCGCGGGAAGTTGAGGTGGTGGAGAATTTTACGACGTAAAATAAAACTCTTAAACTATTTTTACTTTATCAAGTAAGGCCCACTGAGCTATGCAGCTCTTTCAGTAGCGACCTGGCAATCACATATGATTGCTCTACGAAGTGGCTTATCACGTGGACATTCATAGCAGCCAAATACTTTAAACGCACTTCTCTAAATGTGGACGGGAAAACTGGAGGACCCAGAGAAAAATGCACGTGATCACGGGGAGAACATGCAAACTCCAAATATACAGCAGGCTTCAGGGTCGAGATTGAACCCACAACCTCCTGTATACCAGGTGAGCTACCCAGGCAGGTGCTTGGTTTTTGTGGGGCTGATGCCAAGGCCCCATCTCTTATTGGCAAGCTCCAGGTTCAGCACTAGAGCTTGCAACTCCTTAAGAGTAGTACCAGATAATCAGCATACACAACATGGTTGACGAATAAGGTGGTCATCCCTTGACCGCACCCAGGCATTCATCAGCCTACCATTAAATCTATACCACAAGGACATTTCTCTGGTCCAGCCGTGGAAAGTGTCTCAATGGATGTGGTCAAAAATACAGCTAACAAGCACGCGCGCACGCTGTCGACATGCGCGACCCTGCGATGGAGTGCTCCGTCTCACGCACTAACAGTGCCTCCCGGCGCCTCTTTGCGCCTGACTTCTATTCGCCGCGCCTCCACACACCTTCCCGCGTCTTACCCACACATCTCTGTGTCTCCCAATTCCCATGCCTCCCCATACCTCCCTGCCTCGCCGTGTCTCCCCCTTTCTACCTTCACCTCTCCACTCCTCCCTGTGTCTCCTCCTTTCTCCCTGTTCCTCACCTCTCCACTCCTCCCCGTGTCTCCCCCTTTTTCCCGTTCCTCCCCTCTCACCTCTTCACCTCCCTGTCTATCCTCTTTTCTCCCCACACCTCTCCACTCCTCCCCATGTCTCCCCCTTTTTCCCCGTTCCTCCCCTCTCACCTCTTCACCTCCCCGTGTATCCTCCGTTCTGCCCGCATCTCCCATCTTACCTCTCCACCTCCTCCCCCGCACCTCCCCTGTGCATGCTGCTTGCAGGTGGAACTACGCCTTCAAAAACCAGATCAGCAGCCTCCAAGGCCAGGCGAAGAACAGAGCTAACCCCAACCGTGGGGAGGTGCAGACCAACCTGGGGCTCTTCCTGGAGGCGGCCAGTGGCTTCTACACACAGGTGTGGAGGGCTGGAGGTGGCGTCTGCATGTCCCCCACCCCACTCTCCCACCCCCGTGTGCCCACATCTCTCACCCTGCGTCTCACCCTGTCTCTCACCCTGTCTCTCACCCTGTCTCTCACCCCGCGTCTCACCCCGCGTCTCACCCCGCGTCTCACCCTGCGTCTCTCCACGTATGCTCACGTCTCTGACCCTGCACCTCACCCCGTCTCTGACCTTGCGTCTCATCCTGTCTCTCACCCCGCGTCTCTTCACTTGTGCTCACATCTCTCACCGTGTCTCACCCTGCATCTCACCCTGTCTCTAACCCTGTGTCTAACCCTGTGTCTCACCCTGTCTCTCACCCTGTCTCTCACCCTGTCTCTCACCCTGCGTCTCATCCTGCATCTCTCCATGTGTGCTCACGTCTCTCACCCTGCGTCTCACCATGTCTCTCACCCTGCATCTCACCCTCCGTCTCTCACCCTGCGTCTCACTCTGTGTCTCTCCACGTGTGCTCACGTCTCTCACCCTGCGTCTCACCCTGCATCTCACCCTGTCTCTCCACATGTGCTCACCCTGTGTCTCTCCACATGTGTTCACGTCTTCTTTACCCTGTGTCTCACCCTGCGTCTCTCCCCCACCCCCTCCCCCCCCCCGTGTCTCCCCAGCTGCTGCAGGAGCTGTGCGTGGTGTTTGAGGTGGACCTGCCCTGCCGCGTTCGCTCCTCCCAGCTGGGCCTGGGTATCGGACCGCCGCCGCCTATGGAGCCGGCCATCGTGAAGCCGCAGCCCAACTCCTGCCTCTACATCTGCCAGCACTGCCTCGTCCACCTGGGAGACATCGGTAGGGGGGCGACGGTCTCCGTAGCGACGGCAGTAACCGGCGTCACCGTAGCGACGGCATTTTTACGGATTTTGCTCGGATGCGTGTTAACACATGGTTGCCCCCCCCCCCCCCCCCTCAGGAGAAGGATCCCAGCCCTTGAGTTAAAACTATCAACTCTGGCTATCCGCCTGATGGTGTCCGTTGTTGTAATTACTGGCGAAACGTCACGGTCCTCGAGTTGTAAATGTTGTAGTGGTTTTACTCTCCCAAAACACAACCGGTTAATGCTGTAAAGTATACACTACACTATATACTATAATATAAATGTAGTGGGTTTACTCTCCAAACACACAACCGGTTAGTGCTGTATAGTATACACTATACACTACACTATACACTATGATGTAAATGTAGTAGTGGGTTTACTCTCCAGCACACAACCGGGAAGTGCTGTATAGTATACACTATACACTACACTATACACTATAATTGTAAATGTAGTAGTGGGTTTACTCTCCCAACACACAACCGGGAAGTGCTGTACGAGTAACGAATTGGCACGTTTTGTTCACGTCACAAACCTTACTAATTGGCTTTGTTGGGTGGTGGCGGGTCTAACGACACATTTATCCTCACGCGATCTAACCCAAAACATTTCTTACGAAAAATATTGGTCGCGAAAGCCTAACGTGTTAAACTGATTTATTTTTATTTTACTAGGTAAGGGTCCGCTGAGCTTACATAGCTCGGCCGAAGGGCCTTATCATTCACACGTGGAAATTTATAGCAGCAGCCAATTACTCAGAATGCATGTTTCTAAACACGGAGGGAAAAACCCATAGGACCCAGAGAATAATCCACAGGACCACGGGGAGAACACGCAAATTCCAAATATACAGCAGCAGTCGTCAGGGTCGGGATCGAACCCACGACCTCCTTTATACCAGGCGAGGTAGTTAACATCTCCTAGCCACCACGGGTTAGGTTGTATAGTGCTGCTGCTACAGTGGTGGTGGTTATGATCATGGTGTGGCCCCGTGTGTGTGTGTGCATGTGCACTTGTGTGTGCTCGCTAACAGCACTTGCCCGAACGTTCTGTTAAGGCTATACGGGGGGATCTTTGTTTTGCATGTGCCGTGCCTCCCCGACTCAGCTCGCTACCGCAACCAAATCAGCCAGGCGGAGTCATACTACAGGCATGCTGCGCAGCTGGTGCCTTCTAATGGTACGCACACACGCACGCACACACGCACGCAAAAACACGCACGCAAAGACACGCACGCAAAGACACGCACGCACACCCCAGGGTACTAGGCGCACACACACAGACAGGTCTACCAGACCGACGGTTTCATCTCATCCACCACCACACTGTGTTCAACCACCACCACCACACCACAGGTCACAACAACAAACACCCACCCACTCATTCACTTGAGCTGCTATCATCACGTGTGGCATGTATGTATGTATTTATTTTGACCGTCTTTCGCACCCTACGTAGCCAACTGTTCTGATCAGAGGTGTGTCGTTCTTTTTCAAAAGCGACCTGCCCACAATTGATAGCTCAGCGAAGTGGCTTCTCACGTAGAAATTTGTAGCAGCAGCGAAATACTCTAAACGTGTGGTGATATCGATTCTAAGTGTGGAGGGAAAAACTGGAGGACCTGGAGAAAAATCCACGTGACCACGGGGAGAAGAACATTCAAACTCCACATATACAGCAGGCGTCAGGGTTGGGATCGAACCCACGACCTCCTGTATACCAGGCGCAGCATGACCGCTGCCACTCTACGGTAGCCGGTGCCAACAATTGTGCCACATGCCACTCGTTCCCTGCCACATGGCATTGTGGGGGAGCCTCGGTACTACGTCTTCCTAGCTGAAGATGTAGTAGCGATAAAGTTATTTTACTTACATTTTTCTCCCGATTCCAATGACGTACATGCGTGTTCCGTCATCGGAACACATGTTAAATAACTTTATCGGTACGTCTTCAGCGAGGAAGACATAGTACATGTACGTACGTCATCGGATCTCAAATAAAATTACTTTATTGGTACGTCTTCAGCTCGGAAAACTTAGCACACGTATAGTACGAACGGAATCAGAAGAATCGTAAGAAAACTGATGACGTACAATGATGTACATGTACGTACGTCATCGGGAAGGGGCTAAGTACGGTGTACTTGCCATGTTTTACAACACCTTGCTGCTGCGTGTGGTGCGGTGCGACGGCAGGCCAGCCGTACAATCAGCTGGCGATCCTGGCATCGTCGCGCGGAGACCACCTCACCACCATCTTCTACTACTGCCGGAGCATCGCTGTGCGCTTCCCCTTCCCGGCGGCCGGCACCAACCTCAGCAAGGCCCTGTCCAAGGCCATCGAGGGGCAAGCGCTGCACCGCACCACCACCAAACAACCGGGCCCGGGGCCACGGCACGCCGGCATGCACGCAGAAAGAGAGGCCACGTCTCCTAGCCACTGTTAGGCACCTTCAGTGGCGAGATGTGAACCCATCGATAAAACTGAACGGCGTTTATATTCTTTGGGTCTTTCGGTAAAGGTACGTAGATAGGTTATTTTCTTTGAACCTATCTACGTAACTTTACCGAAAGAATATGAATTCCTGCAGTCACGAAAGTCAAGATTTGAACGGCGTTTCACGGGTTGTAATAAAAATTAGAATTGCTTGGGGTCTTATTTGAATGGTAATACGTTCAACTTGTTGCGTGCCAGAACGACACGGAGGCGCAAGGAATCACGGACAAGCAGGAAGGCACTCTACAAACTATTGAAAAACTAATTTTTATTTTACCAGGTACAGACCTACTGAGCTATGTAGCTCTCGAATGATAGCTCAATCAAGTGGCTTATCATTATCGGTGGAAATTTAAAGCATCAACCAAATACTCTAAACACGTGATGTTGATTCCAAATGTGGAGGGAAAAACCAGAGGACCCGGAGAAAAATCCACACGACCACGGGGAGAGGGAGAGACAGACGCAAACTCCAAATATACAGCAGGCGTCGTCAGGGTTGGGATTGAACCCACAACCTCCTGCATACCAGAGGAGGTAGTTAACATCTCCTAGCCACTGTGGCTCACTCACTTGGTGAGCCAGCGCCACCTACTGTCCAAGCTCCACGGTCCTCTCTGTTTATATTAAGGAGTTAATCGGCCAATGAATGAGCGTTCACATGCAGTAGGAAACCGGAGCATGCCTAGCGAGAAACCACACGCGTGCGAGGGGGAGACGCGCTATTGCATACAAACGGAAGAGGTGGAACTCCACATCTGTTTTTGCTGTACTGCCTCTCTGGGGATCCAGGGGATATGGCTTCTCCTCGGAAGTCTCCCTGCGGGAAGGGAGTTAAACAACAGCTGGGTGTGTTATTCATCATAAAGGTTTATTGTTGGTCGCGAAAGCCTACGTGTTAAACTCTTTTTTTGTTTGGGTTAGATCACGTGAGTATAAATGTGTCGTGAGACCCTCCACCACCTGACACAGCCAATTAGTGAGGTTTGTGTCACGTAAACAAAACGTGTCTCTAGTTCAGCGCACACCGGTTGTGTGTTGGAGAGTCAAGCCCACAATAACATTTACCATTCGAGTAACCGTGACGTTTTGCCAGTAATTACAACAACAATCAGCAGCCTCATCAGGCGACAGACACAGAGTTGTGAAGAAATCCTCCTGCTGTTTCGGTCTTAAATAGAGCAGGTGGTAAATGTGATGACATCACCTGTGAGCCAATCGGGGTGTGAAGACGAGAGAGTGGGGGGGGTTAATATATTCATTAAAATTATAATGGGATATCTATGATTGGGCGGTTGAATAACCCCACGTATTGTTTACGTGACAAGCCCTTACTTAATTGGCTGTGTCGGATGGTGGTGGTGGCGGGTTTAATGAAACATATTTCCACGATGTAACCCCAAAAACACCTACATAATGGATTATATTGGTGGGGAAGCTTCTTATTACCGCTGCTGTTACTACGACTACTACAAGTTGTGTTCATTGTTTCTTTGTGGCGTCCCGCAGGAGGGAGGAGCCCAAGGTGAAGATAGGGCTGCTGGATTTTCTGAAGCTGTTCATCCGCTTCCACGCTCACGTCTACTTGGGCAAGAGCCTGGACCGCCTGGTCACGCTCAGCCACAAGCTGGAGGAGGCGTTCAAGGTGAGACGTAGCAGCAGCAGCGGCGGCGGCAACAGTTGCAGCAGCAGTGAGGATAGTAATTGAGAGCATTTGATGTTGGAGTTATCGCACGGACTAAACTCAACTATTTTTATTTTACCTGGTAAGGCCCCCACTGAGCATGTATTACAGCTCTTTTTCGGGATCGAATCCATGACTTCCTGCACACCAGGCGAGGTAGTTAACATCTAGCCACCGTGATGATGAGAGAGAGACGCAGACTCCAAATATACAGCAGCAGGCATCGTCAGGATCGGGATCGGATCCACGACCTCCTGTATACCAGGCGAAGTATTTAACATGTAGCCACTAATGATGAGAGACAGACGCAGACTCCAAATATACAGGAGGCGTCAGGGTCCGGATCGAACCCACAACCTCCCGTAAACCAGGTGAGGCAGTTGACATCTCCTAGTCACCGTGGCCATTGTGGTTGCGATGTAACCAACCGCTTGCCCTGTGCTCTGTGCGACGGGAGTAGGGGCTGCTGGCCGCCAGGGCGCTCTCTGCCCAGCAGCTGGTGCACCTGGTGGTGGTGACACTCTTCCAGATGCACCACCTGCGCGAGGGTGGCGGCGGCGGCGCCGTCGAAGAGCAGCAGCCCGAGCCCGAGCAACAGCAGCAGCACGATGGTGACGACGACGACGATGAGACGCGGTGGACAAACGCGCTCACACTCTACAGTGAGAAGAAGCGGCGACACGGGCGTGGGGAAGGGAGAGGTGTGGGGACAGATACAGTCCCGGATTAAGCTAGTGCGAGGCCTGTAGCATATGTTATGAGGAGGCCCTAAATTAAAAGAAAAACACCTAAATATTGAAACACAAATTTTTAACTTGCATAGTAAAGTCATTGTATTTTTTCATTTTCTATACAGCCAGATATTTTTCGATTTAAAGCTTTCGTGACTGCAGGGATTCATCTTCTTGGTTCTTTCGGTAAAGTCACGTAGAAGGGAAGTAATAAAATAATACAAATAAAACATAATAAAACAATTCTCACGACGTTTCGGCCACAACGCAAGCAGCCATCCTCAGGCGAAGAATGAAACACCCCAAGCTTGGAGCGTATATTTAAGCTGGGTTAGAGGGGGGGGGAGGTGGGAAGAAGAGCGCCTAAACAAAATAATTTGCATATCAAGAGGAATTCAGCATATGGAAAATGCGTAGGAGGTGGGCGGGGGGGGTTCCAAATCAATACTATGCCCGTGCATTATGCAGGATTAGCAGCATCAAAGGGGGGGGGGGAAGGGGGGGAGCATTAACAAAGGAAAGGAATGTTAATAGTATGTAGCTGTAGTTACTAAACAACCACGTAAAAAAAACTACAGTATAAACTGCATGACAAACTAAAGTATAAACTACATAGCATCATCAGTAAACTTACTATACTCTACAATAAGCTGAGTTACTAACAGTAAGTAATACATGAAAAATTCTACGTTGTAAAAAAATTATATAATATGCTTCCATCTAAACTTTATTCTCTTACATCACACGCGTCTATACCGTACTATATACTTCCATAGGCAAAACCAACATTAAATTACATACTGTATTGCTATAAACCACCCTATACCTTATACATTTTTAATATAACACTATGTATTATTCTACCCACCCTAATGTGTATCAAAATGGTTTATTACGTCCTTCCAGTGATTGCTAAGCCAGAATCCATCTTCTCGGTTAAAATTGTCTCTGTGTTTGTAAATGTGGATCGCCTCATGTACGAATCTCTCATGATAGCCAGATGGCTTGCAGAGAACCTCTGTCTTGGAGAAGTCAATGTCATGTGAGCCCACTGAGTTGTAACAGTGATCTGCCACGGCTGAGGTGTTTGTCCTACAGTGTTTCAGGTCAGCTTTATGTTCACGGATGCGGTCCGAGACATGTCGTTTGGTTTCCCCAATGTAACTGCCTCTGTGGTAGCAGTTACATTGGGGAAACCAAACGACATGTCTCGGACCGCATCCGTGAACATAAAGCTGACCTGAAACACTGTAGGACAAACACCTCAGCCGTGGCAGATCACTGTTACAACTCAGTGGGCTCACATGACATTGACTTCTCCAAGACAGAGGTTCTCTGCAAGCCATCTGGCTATCATGAGAGATTCGTACATGAGGCGATCCACATTTACAAACACAGAGACAATTTTAACCGAGAAGATGGATTCTGGCTTAGCAATCACTGGAAGGACGTAATAAACCATTTTGATACACATTAGGGTGGGTAGAATAATACATAGTGTTATATTAAAAATGTATAAGGTATAGGGTGGTTTATAGCAATACAGTATGTAATTTAATGTTGGTTTTGCCTATGGAAGTATATAGTACGGTATAGACGCGTGTGATGTAAGAGAATAAAGTTTAGATGGAAGCATATTATATAATTTTTTTTTTTTACAACGTAGAATTTTTCATGTATTACTTACTGTTAGTAACTCAGCTTATTGTAGAGTATAGTAAGTTTACTGATGATGCTATGTAGTTTATACTTTAGTTTGTCATGCAGTTTATACTGTAGTTTTTTTTTACGTGGTTGTTTAGTAACTACAGCTACATACTATTAACATTCCTTTCCTTTGTTAATGCTCCCCCCCTTCCCCCCCCCCCCCTTTGATGCTGCTAATCCTGCATAATGCACGGGCATAGTATTGATTTGGAACCCCCCCCGCCCACCTCCTACGCATTTTCCATATGCTGAATTCCTCTTGATATGCAAATTATTTTGTTTAGGCGCTCTTCTTCCCACCTCCCCCCCCCTCTAACCCAGCTTAAATATACGCTCCAAGCTTGGGGTGTTTCATTCTTCGCCTGAGGATGGCTGCTTGCGTTGTGGCCGAAACGTCGTGAGAATTGTTTTATTATGTTTTATTTGTATTATTTTATTACTTCCCTTCTACGTGACTTTACCGAAAGAACCAAGAAGATACAGCCAGATACTATGACAAATCGCTAACCTTCAACACCCAGTCGTTCATGAAAGTTTAAGGCAGTGTAGTACTATAGTAATAGAGCAAGTCCAGAATCACTGAACCGGAATTGATAGCTTGAAAGCATTTAGCGCGGGGCCCTTGAACGTGCGGGGCCCGTAGCATATGTAGCTGCTTGTGCTACGAGGATAATCCGGCACTCGACATACAGAGGAGGATAAACCACCATCATCATCATCGCGTAAACTTCGATTTTCATCCACGCAGCAGCAGCGGCTTTTGGTTTGCCGTCGAACAAAGGCGGTGGTCACCGCATCATCGCGCGGCGCTTTGAGATGCACTTCTGCGGTTGTCTGGGACGCTCTTTCCTTCCGATATTAGGAAGCCACTGGTGCAATACACTTTTAAATCATCATCTAGATTGGCAAACTAATTTATTTAGAACTGCTTGTTGTTGTTGTGTTTAGGTTGTTGTCCTTCCACCCGCGCACCTATTAGCGCAGTTGGCTACGTACGGTGCGAAAAAATTTAAACATACATACACACGCGGGATTAATGTCATACACTGGTAAATGAAGAGGCGCACAAAGGGGAGATATAGGGGGGATACTGCCACACACACAGGGGGATAAATACGGGGGGGGGGGGATACAGAGGGATGGTAAAGGTCCTCGCACACACGAGATAGATACAGGGGAATACATACAAATCAGAATCTTTATTCATCCTCGAGGAGATTCCCGATGAGCTATGAAGCTCTGTTTTACAGACAACAAACACGATGCGAAAAAAAAACAATCGGACACTCGTATTTCTTGTACAGCGGTAACTCAGCGGAGTGAGGGGCCAGGGGTAGATACAGGGGGACGCAGCAGTCTGGGAGGTCGCGTGGAGAGAGATGCGGAAGCTGCCACCAACCTTGTGCCACGCGGGAGGTTGTGTGACGAAGTGTGCCGCCGCGTGACGTCGTGTGACGCCGTGTGCCACCGCCTGTCACCGTGCAGGCGCCCTGCTGGACGGGTTGTGCCGCTACGCGGTGCTGCCGGCCAATGAGGAGGTGCGGGCGCCGTCGGCGCTGCCGGCCGTGAAGGTGGCGCTGGAGTGGCTGGGGGCCCGTCCGGTGGTGGTGGAGCACCGAGCACTGCAGCAGCACTGCCAGTGAGACGCTCGCACGTACACGCACATGCACGCGCACGCACGCATGCGCACACACACGTGCACGCACACACACACACACGTGCACGCAGGCACACACGTGCACGCACACACACGTGCACGCACACACACGTGCACGCACACACACACGCACGTGCACGCACCCACAGGTAAAGCTGCTGCGTAGCTCCTTTGCAGAAGCGACCAGGCTATCAGAAATGATTGCTCAACGAAGGACTCTTATCACTTGGAAATATGTATCAGCCAAATACTCTGAAATGCACGTTGATTCTACAATGTGGAGGGAAAAACTGGAGGACCGAGAGAAAAATCCACACGACTACGTGGAGAGAGACACGCAAACTCCAATTTACAGCAGATGCCAGGGTAGTGATCAAACCCACGACATCTTGTATACCAGGTGAGGTAGTTAACATCACCTAGCCACCGTGATAACACTGGTCAACACCCTTTTTCTGGCATACGGTATTCCAACAGTTTTAAGGCAATTTTGGGGTGTTGATTCCAAATCTGGCATCAGTTTTCGTCTATCACATCAGGTTTTTGAGATATCAAATATTGCATTTTCAATAGAAACTGCAGAAGAAAAATATTAAATAAATGTGGATTTCTACATAAAATGATAATATAAACACTATCCTAAAAATACAGCACCATATTTTAACACTAAAGCAGTCACTGAGTCACAACAACTTGCAATAATAAGTGACAGAGTTAATTTCGGGTAAAATCAATTAAAATGGGGTATGCCGATAGCATAAAAATTAGATGTGATAGAGCAAATCTGAGATCAGATTTGGAATCAGCACCATGAAATTAGTCTAAAACAGCTGCAAAAGTCCAGGCCAGTTGGTAACACACTACGCCGTGAAGCACTGAAATCCTGCAGTGCCCGCAAGGTTCCCCTGCTCAAGAAAGCACATATACATGCCCGTCTGAAGTTTGCCAATGAACATCTGAATGATTCAGAGGACAACTGGGTGAAAGTGTTGTTGTCAGATGAGACCAAAATGGAGCTCTTTGGCATCAACTCAACTCGCCTTGTTTGGAGGAGGAGGAATGCTGCCTATGACCCCAAGAACACCATCCCCACCGTCAAACATGGAGGTGGAAACATGCTTTGGGGGTGTTTTTCTGCTAAGGGGACAGGACAACTTCACCGCATCAAAGGGACGATTGACAGGGCCATGTACCGTCAAATCTTGGGTGAGAACCTCCTTCCCTCAGCCAGGACATTGAAAATGGGTCGTGGATGGGTATCCCAGCATGACAATAACCCAAAACACATGGCCAAGGCAACAAATGAGTGGCTCAAGAAGAAGCACATTAAGGTCCTGGAGTGGCCTAGCCAGTCTCCAGACCTTAATCCCATAGAAAATCTGTGGAGGGAGCTGAAGGTTTGAGTTGCCAAACGTCAGCCTCGAAACCGTAATGACTTGGAGAAGATCTGCAAAGAGTGGGACAAAATCCCTCCTGAGATGTGTGCAAACCTGGTGGCCAACTACAAGAAACGTCTGACCTTTGTGATTGCCAACAAGGGTTTTGCCACCAAGTACTAAGTCATGTTTTGCAGAGGGGTCTAATACTTATTTCCCTCGTTAAAATGCAAATCAATTTATAACATTTTTGACATGCGTTTTTGGGGATTTTTTTGTTGTTATTCTGTCTCTCACTGTTCAAATAAACCTACCATTAAAATTATAGACTGATCATTTCTTTGTCAGTGGGCAAACGTTCAAAATCAGCAGGGGATCAAATACTTTTTTCCCTCACTGTAGCAAGATATCTAGGGGTTATAATGGATAGAAGCGCAAGCCCTGGATAAAAGAGATTCGTGAAAACCAAATGAAGAATCGCCCCGGCACGTAAACTCACAAACGAACCCCTGGGGTGCCATGGCCAACGTGCTGTGAACTGCCGCCACCATCCATCACTGGTCCACTCAGTTGGCAGAGTCGCCGCGCTCCAGCTCGCCCTGGCAGCTCGGGTACAAATCTTGGCCAGATGCGCGATTGAATGAAGCTATGCCCAACAGAACCTCAATGCTGAAACTGACACCAATCCCCCTGAAAAGAACAAGAATAAGCTTTATTCCCTCTCTGGCAGTAACACAGGACTTGTGTTGAGATGTTAAAACACCAAATAGATATACAGTCATACCTCAGTATACGACGGCTTTGGAATACGTCTAATTTGGTATACGTCGTGTTTTGACGAGAGAAAAATGTCTTGGGATACGACGTCTTGCTTGGGATACGACGCCTTGTTAGAACTTGTATGGGTCGGGATGAGTCACCGCCTACCCGCGTAGACCCCGTTCACGACTCCTCCCCTTCCTCACCACCATCCTCGTAGGCTATCAACTTCTCTCAGCAAGGTAAAGTGACGTTAAACATTTTTATTTCAATTTATTTTAATTTATGTATGCATTTTAGTAATAAGTAGTGTCTAAATTATTTTATACAACCCCATTAATGTATACTGTGCCATATAAAATATAATTTCTTATACTCTGGAACGGATTATTTCCTTTATTTCTTATGGGAAAAATTTGTTTGGTTTACGTCATTTTCGGTATAAGTCCTACCTTCTGGAACGAATTAACGACATATACCGAGGTTCCACTGTACACCTTTTGCAAGGCACACCAAATAGTTATACACCTTTTGCAAGGTATCAAGTCTGCATTAACCACACATTACTTGTGGAAAAACATGCAAAAAAACATGCTGTGACAACAATAATGATGTATGCATTGTCTTTGAAACTGATTGGCCTCGTCTCTGCACCACCATTGTCAGACCAGACTATTAATAGCTCGGGTCGAGCAGTTATATCATTGGGACCTTTTGCCAGTATCCAAAATTTAATTTGTTTAGAACTGTTTTTTGTATTTAGTCTGTTGTCCTTCCTGCCAGACTGTGGAGCGTGCAGCAAACCCACTACTGGAGGTGGCCGCTAAAACCTTGACAGCGGCATTTAAGCGCCTGTTCGTGTTGCCGGACACAAGAATAGAATAGAGAACCACACCCTTTCATGCTCGCCGCACCCCTAACTCAACGGATTTAATTACCCACCAACTCTTGAATGTCATGTGATTGACTGTAATATTATTTATTTTCACGTCTTATTTGTGTTCATGACTTCTAAAATGGTCCCGGGCCTCCACTAGGTCTACTCGGCCTAAAACGAGTGCCTGGTCCCATGTGTGAACATCGCCACTGGGGAGTTAAATGTGGTGGAGCGTGGTGTTGGCCAGCCATCCCCTCGTGGGCCACAGTGCCGCCCTTCATAGGTGCTGCTCGCTAGCAGTCTGTTAAGGCTACACGGATGATCTTTGTATGAGAGCTGTACTCATGTGTGTTGTAATAATAAGGTTTTTCCCCTTGTTTCTGGCAACAAAACTGAAACCTTTTTTACAGGGAATCATGTGTGCATTAACCACAATACTTGCAGTCAAAATGCAAACAAAAACACACTGGTAATATATGCGTTGTCCTTGAAACTGATTGGTCCACACCAGAGATGGCTTTCTTTTGAACCTCGTCTCAATTGGTGCTAGACCAGAGGATGCCAAAAGGCGTACAGCTCAAAGACAATGCACTATCAAAGTAATGAGTGTGGTTTTTGTTTGCATTTTGACCACAGGTATTGTGGTTAATGCACACATGATTCCCTGTAAAAAGGTTTCAGTTTTGTTGCCAGAAACAAGGGGAAATACCCTATTATTATATTTTGATACTGGCAAAGGAGGTATAATGATGTAGTGTGTGTGTGTTTGTAAGCCGTCTCAGTCAACCTGGGTCTGTCCCGTGACCTGCCAGCAGTGAGCCTTCAACACTTCACGTGGCCAGCGATGGCTGCGGTGTGTGTTCGATGTGAGGGTCTGTGTGAGTGTATTAAGCGCGTGGTGCTGTACTGGCCACCCACCCCCTAGCGTGCCACAGTGCCTGCCTTTATAGGTGCTGCTCGCTAACACCCCTTTCCCCAACAGTCTGTTAAGGCTATATGGGGGATCTTTGTGTCTTTGTGTGTGTACCAGGCTATGGCCCAGTTTGGCGCGGCTTCTCAACAGCCTCCAATCGGCGCCAAACGACCTCGACGGCACCGACGCCCAGTCCAGTGAGTACTCGCGCAAACACTCGCACCGAGACAAAGAGCCCCCGTGTAGCCTTAGCAGACTGTTGGGGCAAGTGCTGTCTGCGAGCACCTACGAAGGCCGACACGGCACACGAGGGGGTGGGTGGCCAGCTCCAGTCGCCTCTGCCTTGCCTACCAGAGGAGCTCACTCATGGGACTGTGTTCAGACCTTTCAGGGATCTGTGAGCTTACAAATGAAATGGAAAAACCCAATTTTATGGTGTTGTTTCTCGTGCAGTCCGTCATGAAGGTTTTGGGAGTTTAGATCGCATAAATATAAATGTGTCATTAAACCTACCACCACCCGGCACAGCCAATTAGCTGTTGCTTCAGAACGTCGGTGTGATGGCGAGTAAACCCACAACATTTGCACTTGAGAACGACGTTTCGCTGGTGGATACAACCAGCTTCTTCAGGCCACTTGCCAGAATTGCCAAGAAGTCTTCCTGTGGTGGCAACCTGTTAACCACCTCGCCTGGTGTGCAGGAGTTCGTGGGGCCGACCCCAACCCTGACGCCTGCTGTATATTTGGAGTTTGCGTGTATGTCTCTCTCTCCCCATGGTCGTGTGGATTTTTCTCCAGGTCCTGCGGTTTTTCCCTCCACATTTAGAATCGACGTGCGTTTACAGTATTTGGCTGCTATAAATGTTGATGTGCTAAGCCACTTCGTTGAGCTATCATTTGTGGCCAGGTCGCTTCTTAAACGGAGTTATCTAGCTCAGTGGGCCTTACCTGGTAAAATTAAAAATTAAGATGATGTCATCACTGTGAGCCTTTTTTATCGTGCAGTCGTTGGTGAGTTGGCTGAGACGAGAGATTCACAAGGATGGTGGTCACCGCATCGTGCGCTTTGCGGCACCCGTCTGGAACGCTCTTCCGATATTAGGAAGCCACTGGAGCTACGCTCTTTTAAATCATCATTCAGATTGAAAACTAATTTCTTAAGAACCGCTTTTTGTGTTTAGTTTGTTGTCCTTCCCCCCCTGCACCTCCGGTGAGCACGGTTAGCTACGTACGGTGCGAAAAAGTTCAACGTGCATAACAGTCTGTTCTCCTGTAGCGCCGCGTGTAGTTTTCATAACGCGAATTTGACACAACACGATGAATGTATTCGGGAACACATTTTGTAATGCAGATACAAATTGGACATAACGCGATCGAGCGAGCGGAACTACGTCGTGCGCGAGTAGGAATAAAGCAGTCGTACAGTCGCGGTTTCAGTGTAGCAGCATCATCATCATCGCACAAGGAGGCATTGGGATGCTGCTGGATGCTTCTAGATGCTGCTGCCCACCATGCACCCTGAGTCTTTGTTTAGGCCCTGCGTTAATCATCTCACGTTATCGCGGACTGTGCTTTACCCCCTATATTATATATATAAATTACTATTTAAAACTAAACTATTTTTTACCAGGTAAGGCCAACTGAGCTACACAGATTTTTTTTCAGAAGCAACACATGGGAGCTCAACGAAGTGGCTTATGACGTGGACATTTATAGCAGCCAAATACCCTGAAACGCATCTTTCTAAATGTGAAATGAAAAACCGGAGGACCCGAAGAAAAATCCGCGCGACCACGGGGAGAACATGCAAACTCCAAATATACAGGCATCAGGGTCAGGATCGAACTCACGACCTCCCGTATACCAGGCGAGGTAGTTAACATTTCCTAGCCACCGTGGCGCCCACACTGGTGTCAATTTGCAACGCGGTTTTGCCCATAACGTAACGACTAATCCGCCGCGTTGCAGGAGAAGGGACCGTGTGCGCGCGCGCCGCTCTTCACAACCCCCCTTCACCGTGGCAGCTCCGTCCGTGCATGTGTTGCTTGACCTACCTCCTGAGCCACTCAGCCTCTCCTCCTCCCCCCTCTCTCTCTTCGTACTCCTATCGTGTTTTCGTACTGTTTGTTGTTGTAACGTTCTTACCCATCCCGACTGAACATCTGTGAAAAGAGCTTCATAGCTCATTGGATTCCTCCTGCAGTGTCAATAAATATTTTGATTCTGGTTCTCTCCCAGCTGACGTTCTCTCTCGTTGCCGCCTCCCCCCACCCATCTTTATTTTCTGCCAGGTGCCCCCCTGCCAGAGGAATTTGAGCTGCAGGGCTTCCTGGCTCTCAAGTGCGACACGAGGTGAGAGGGGTGGGGGGGTTGGGCGGTGGCGGCAGCATTGCCGGCGCCGGCGTTTTGTGGGTGGCGCTGAATCGCCGGCTCAGCCCTCGCGTTGTTAAAACTCCGCGTGGGCGTTCGCTCGCCACCGTGAGCCGTTCCCCGCCTCCAGGGTTGGGCGTGCGGCAGTGGCATGCCGTGAGGGCTAATTACGACCGCAGCCTCATCAGGCGACGGCCGCTGAGGTGTGGAGAAGTCCTCCTCCTGTTTCGGTTCTTAAACAGGGGGGCTGGGTGAATGTGACGTTGTCACTTTGGAGCCAATCAGGGTGCAAAGACCAGAGGGGAAGGGGGCGGTTAATGTATTCATAAACATTACAATTGGATGTCTATTATTGGTTGGTTGAATAACCCCACGTGTTGTTTACGGGACAAACCCGTGCTTAGTCGGCTTTGTCGGGTGGTGGTGGCAGCGGGTTTAACAACACATTTATATTTACGTGATCTAACCCCTAAAACACCTCTTATGGATAATATTGGTCGCTCAAGCCCCTGATACTTGTTACATTTGAGGGTCGGAACTCAGGTTAGCGGATTAATATTCGGGTTCGGTAAATTTTTAGACTAGGATTATATTTGTTATTGTTGTGAGTCTCAAAAGACTTCTTGTTCAGGGCCGTTCTGTCATGTTTTCCCAGTAGGGGGCAATGCTGCTGCTGTGGATGATCTCAACAAAACGCTTGTTGTTGTGTTTAGTTTGTTGTCCTTCCCCCGCACCTCCGATGAGCACAGTTGCCTATGTACGGTGCGAAAGAAGGTCAACATAGTATATATGTAGTATATACACTACACTATACACTACTTAACACTACACTACTATACTAGATTGAAAACTCATTTCTTTAGAACTGCTTTTTGTGTTTAGTTTGTTGTCCTTCCCCCACACCTCTGATCAGCACGGTTGGCTACGTATGGTGCAAAAGAGGTTAAATGTTCATAAATGCTCAAAATTTTGACTCCGTTAGGAGTACACACAGCAGCAACATCATCACCGCACTATTACAGAAAGAAAACGTGGCACAACCATTCAGAATCTGGAGATTCGGTGATCTTGCTCGGTAAACAAGGGCAGTTGTCAATATTTAAAACATTGTCCCTTCGCCTATTGGTTGGGTTATTGGGCACCACAGTGGCGAGATGTTAACTACCTCGCCTAGTATGCAGGAGGTCATGGGTTCGATTCCCACCGTGACACCTGCTGTATATTTGGAGTTTGTGTGTCTCTCTCATCATCACGGTGGCTAGGAGATGTTAACTTCCTTGCCTAGTATGCAGGAGGTCGTGGGTTCGATTCCCATCGTGACACCTGCTGTATAGTTGGAGTTTGTGTGTCTCTCTCATCATCATCACAGTGGCTAGGAGATGTTAACTGCCTCGCCTAGTATACAGGAGGTTGTGGGTACGATCCCGACCCTGACGATCTCCGCTGCTGTATATTTGGAGTTTGCATGTCTCTCTCCCCATGGTCGTGTGGATCTACTGAGCATTTGTCAAAAAGAGATTTTTATAGCTCATCGGATTCCTTCAGTACAAATAAATATTCTGATTCTGATTTTTTTTTCTCCAGGTTCCTCCGGTTTTCCCCTCCACATTTAAAATCGACATCACGCATTTAGAATATTTGGCTGTTATAATTATTTGGCTGTTATAAATGTCCACGTGATAATGATGAGCCACTTCGTTGAACTATCATTTGTAGCCAGGTTGCTTCTGAAAAATTGCTGTATGGCTCAGTGGGCTGTACCTGGTTAAAAAAATAGTTTGAGTTTACACTTCTGCAGAAGAGGGGTAGAACACACAAACTCCATTCACTCTCAATCTGCAGAACAGGGGTAGAACACACAATCTCCACTCACTCTCAATCTGCAGAACAGGGGTAGAACACACAAACTCCACTCACTCTCAACCGAACTTGCTTTCCGGGCGTACGACTGACCCTGTGACCCTCATACCACTGACTCCACAATGCCACCACCCCCCCCCCCCCAGGGCTCTGGAGTTCACGCGGGGTCACCAGGGCGTGGCCACGGAGAAGGACGGCCTGCAGCAGCGCGTGCGCCGCTTCCGCATCTGCGCTCTGGGCAGGAGGCTCGCGCTGGCGCACCCCAGGTGAAGCACCGTGACCCCCCGCCCCCGGCAGCGGCAGCCTGCGGGCCTACGGGGCACCGGAGCGTGGGTTTGATCCCCCGTAGCATGTTCTGTCTTAGGGGTGGCAGGTGGGGTTCGCAGTGGCTGTGTGTGAAACACAGGGAGCAGGGCTGAGAACCTGCTGGGTTCAGGCCCCTGGATCTGGGCGTCGTTTCTTTCGGTGTCAGGGGGTTCATCGTGGCCATGTTAGAGAGACACTTAGCTGCGGTGGCTCGGGGATGTTAACTACCTCGCCTAGTATATAGGAGATTGTGGGTTCGATCCTGACCCTGACGACGCCTATTGTATGTTTGGAGTTTGCGTGTTATCTCTCTCCCTGTGGTTGCGTGGATTTGTCTCTGGATCCTCCGTTTTATTCCCCTCATTTAGAATCAGCATGATGCGTTTATCGTATTTGGCTGCTTTCAATGTCCACGTGATAAGCCACTTTATTTTACCGTGTAAGGCCCACTGAGCTATACAGCTCTTTTTCAGAAGCGACCTGGCTATCACATATGATAGCTCATAGAAGTGGCTTATCAAGTGGAAATGTATATCCGCCAAATACTCGAAACGCATGTTTCTAAATGTGGAGGAGATAACTGGTGGACCCGGAGAAAAATCCACACGTTCACGGGGAGGACATGCAAACTCCAAATATTTAGGCATCAAGGTCAGGATCGAACCCACGACCTCCGGTATAACAGGCGAGGTAGTTAACATCTCACCACTATGGTGCCCACAGCACATTGCGCTGACCACTGCTCCCCACACACACACTCCCTCTCGCTCACTCAGAACTCGGATTAAACTCGTACAGATCAGAGGGAGCACATATACACTCACACGCTCTAATATTCACACTCACACTCTCAAATACTCACACTCAAATACGCACAGTCTCACACTCTCAAATACTCACATTCTGCAGAACAGGGTGACACAACACGCAAGCTCCACAGAGAAGGGCATCCGAGTCGGGAATCGAACCCAGGCGCTTCTCGCTGCGAGTCGGGGCGCCAAATGACCGCTAAATCCCGATTGAGTGATTGTTCAAACTTTATTGAATGATCCATAAGAGAGGTTTTTTGTTGTTGGGTTAGATCGCGTAAATATAAACGTTGTGTCGTCAAACCTGCCACCACCACCCGACACAGCCAAATCAGTAAGGGGTGTGTGTCACGTGAACACAAACGTGGCTAATTAGTTACTAGTTCA
Source organism: Lampetra fluviatilis (assembly GCF_964198595.1). Classification (NCBI taxonomy): domain Eukaryota; kingdom Metazoa; phylum Chordata; class Hyperoartia; order Petromyzontiformes; family Petromyzontidae; genus Lampetra; species Lampetra fluviatilis. Next base: position 5,864,789 of record NC_136342.1, on the reverse strand, counting down.
GCACTAACTGGTTGTGTGTGTGTGTGTGTTGGAGAGTAAACCCACACTGCAACATTTAGCATTTGAGTGTCGTGACGTTTCGTCGGTGATTACAACAACAACCACAACAACAGCCAGCAGCCTCATCAGGCGACAGCCACAGAGTTGTGGAGAAATCCTCCTCCTGCTGCTTCGGTCTTAAATGTGTCGTGTTTAACTTTTGTGGTGATCAACAAGTTGGGCTGGTCAGCCACCAGATGCGTTTCCACAATATGGTCGCTCGATTTTTGTTGGGTTCGATGGCGTAGCTATAAATATGTTGTTAACCCGCCACCACCACCGCCCGGCACAGCCAATCAGTAAGGTTGTGTGAACAAAACGTGGCAATTCATAACTCGTTCAGCACTACCCGGATTGTGTGTGTGTTGTAGAGTAAACCCACTACAACATTTACAATTCGAGTGGCCGTAACAACAACACAAAAACCACAACAACCAGCAGTCTCATCAGGCGACGGACAGATTTAGTTTGAGTGACGAATGTGAAATCTCGTCGCAGCGTTCTGCAGTGCACCATTGAGAACGGGCTGCTCAAGTTCAGCTCGCCCGTGCCCGAGATGATCGTGGACGATGTTCTGTCGCGGGCGGCGGTGGCGACGACGACGACGCCGCCGCCGGTATCGGCGGCGGCGGTGGTGGTGGCAGAGGAGGAGGAAGATGAGGAGGAGGAGAGGGACGAGGACGGGAGGGGCACGACGGCGCCAGCCCCTGCGGACGACGATGCCGAGGCCAAGCGGGAGACTCCGGCGGCCCCTCCGACGGCCGCGCCGCGGCACCGGGGACCGACGGGCGCCTCGCCGGACGTCCCGGAGAGCCTCGAGACCCCCGACGTCGCCAGCAGAAGCCCTTTCAGCAAGGTCGGGGGGGGGGGGGACTCCGCTGGCTTAATGGGTTTAGCTTTCTGCAGCTCAGTCTGTCGAGTCTCTGTTTGTGAGTCTATGGGTCTCTATGTAAGTCTGAGTCTCTGTGTGTGTCTATGGGCCTCTCGGTAAGTCTGAGTCTCGGTGTGAGTATTTGGGTCTCTATGAAAGTTTGTGAGTCTCTCTGTTAGTCTATGGGTCTTTATGTAGGTAATGGGTTTTCTCTGGGTTTTCCGGTTTCCTCCCCTAGCTAAAAAAAACCCACTCACATACAATGTAAATAGTATTGGCTAAAACATCCGCAATGCCGACTGGAAAAACCTTGTCAGGATCCTCCGGAAAAATACACTCTCAAATACATGCCCCCCCTCCCCCGCGTGATAAAGGAGAAGAATAATAAATCATCCCCCCTGCATCTCCCCCCTCCCCAGCCTTGGGGCTCCAGCATCCACTCGCCGGCACTGGGCAGAGACCGCGGGGAGACGGAGGGCGGCAGGGTGGTGGTGGTGTGTGAGCGAGCCGGAGGAGGAGGCGGACACAGCCCCCGGTTTGACCTGCCCTGGGCAGAGTCGAGGCGGCGCTGTGGCGGAGACACGCGCAGACACAACGTGGCCGTGCAGGTGAAGGTGCGGGCTGGTGCACGGGACTCTGGTGGGCATGGGGATGACGGGGGAGCCTCGGGGTTTGTGTGGCTGGTTGGTATTGTGTGGTGGGCATGGGATGGGGGTGCCTCGGGGTTTGTGTGACTGTACTCTTTGGAACTTTTGGTAAAGTCACGTAGGTATAAAATAAAATACATTAAATCACGACGTTTCGGGCGCAACACAAGCATCCGTCATCAGGTGGGACAACCACAGCAATAATTGCTGAAGTGGGAGAAAGGGCTGCTGTAACAAGCTATATAGGTAAGAGAAGGGGGAGGAGCCAGGGAGGAGAGATAGAGAGGGGTGTGGGGTTGGGGGAGTGGAGCGCTGCCAAGTGGAGCGCTGCTCTCTTACCTATAAAGCCTCTTGTCACGGCAGCCCTTTTGCCCACTTCAGCAATTGTTTCTTGCTGTGGTTGTCCCACCTGATGACGGACGCTTGTGTTGCGCCTGAAACGTCGTGATTTAATTTATTTTATACCTACATGACTTTACAGAAAGAACCAAAGAGTATGGATCCCTGCAGTCACGAAAACTTCAAATCTAGATTGATTTTGTGTGACTGGTTGGTAGTGTGTGGTGAGTATGGGATGAGGGTACCTTGGGGTTTGTGTGACTGGTCGAGTGTGTGTGTGGTGGGCATGGCATGGGGGTACCTTGGGGTTTGTGACTGGTTGGTTTGTGTGTGGTGGGCATGGGATGGGGTCTGTGTGATGGGCCGGCTGTGTGGTGGGCATGGAATTGAATATGACGATGACATTTATTATGATCGTGATGTCGATGCTGATGACGTTGTATAATATGACGATAACGGTGACGATGGCGACGATGCTCTGCAGAAGGCTGTGCCGCAGCCTGCTCCTCTGCTGGTGGCGGAACACCAGAAGCCTCAGCCGGTGCAGCCGGGCCTGGGACCCCTGGCTTCGGCACCGGTTCCCCCCACGGTGGCGTTCCCACCAGCACCGCCGCTGCCATCTACACTGCAAGCGCCGGGCAGCTTCCCGGCCCTGCCAGGGCGACCGGGTGAGGCGCGGGACACGCGCGCACACGCGGGGGATGCGCGTACACAGAGATGGAGATTGAGGGCCCCCCTGCCCTTGGGGCTCAAGTGCTGTTGTTAGCGAGCAGCTATTTAACCCCGAGATATCTGCGAGCTGCAGGGTGGGTTGGTGGGTGTCCCGTTTGCCGCTGAATCTCAGAAAGCGCGAGCAGTTCACGGTGATGCAATTTTATTTAGAGAAGCGAAGTTAGCGGACAAGCGTAGCGACACGGCCGCCGCCACTGTAGGATAGCCAGCGCCGAAACCATGCCACTCGCCACTCCCCGCATGGCCTTATCGGGGAGCCGCGGCTCCGATAAAGTTTTTTCATTTTAGTTTTCTTCCCATTCCGTTCCGATGACGTCCGTGTAAACTGAAGACGTGCACACGTATGGATACGTACGAACACTTGCGCCATCGAAACGGAATGGGAAGAATATCTGGTGACGTACACGCGTACGTACACGTGTGCGTCATTGCGATGGCAGAAGGTTGAGCGTCGGCACGGCACGCAAGGCGGGTTGAGTGGCCAGCACCATGACCGCATGCCCTTGTCTCCGCAACGCTGACGTTTACAACACCGCACCAGGTACAGGCAGTCCCCCCGGGTTACGGAAGGGTTAGGTTCCCCAGAAAGATGCATAACCCGAATCTTCCGTATGTCGGAAACTGAACAATTTTCCCCCAAGATCAACAATAAAATCCCACAGCCGGAAATTGTTGTGCCTTCCTGTATGGCGCTATCGTCCGTTTTCCCTCGCTATCCGTATCGTACCGTTCTGCACTTCCTACGAGTTTTTTGAATGTCATCGAATATCTACCCTAACACTACCCCCATAATTAATCTTATAGAACACACACATACTGCATCCAATGTTTTGAATACCGGGCATTAGGCTAGGCCTAGACACAGACAAAGGTCCCCTTAATAGCCTTAGCATACCATTGGGACAAGTGCTGTTAGCGAGCACCAATGAAGGCCGGAATGGCACACGAGGGAGTGGGTGGTCAGCACCACGCCCGACCACCTTTGTATCCCCAAGGGCAAAGTTTACACACCGCACCAGGTACTCATTTGAGGTTGAGTCGACCAAGGGGATGCCCAGGACCGGTTCAGATATCCGTCAGCGGTGTTGGCCATGAGTGAGAATGGAACTCATGTTGCGAGGTTGGTAGTGCAGTGCGCGAGCCACTGTTCCACCACTTCCCCATACACAGAAAAACAGATACGTGCACATGTACAGCCCTGTTTCATAATAAATGTGTAGGGTAGGCTACATAAGGATCTGGCTTACCCATGTGTCGTAAGACTCTCCACCACCCAACACAGCCAAACAAGTTGACAAGCGTTTAACAGTGTGCCAGTTCTGACTATTTCAGCTCACTCATCTGCTCGCCCACTCACTCACCCACTGACTCACCGACTCACCCACTCCCTCACCCACTTGCTCATCCACTCACCCACTCAAGTCACTCACCCACCTGCTGATCCACTCACTAATCCACTCAACCACTAATCACCCACTCACTTACTCACTTACTTACCCACTCACCCATCCACTCACCCACCCACCCATCCACTCACCCACTCACCCAAAGACAAAGATCCCCGTATAGCCTGAACAGAATGTTAGGACAAGTGCTGTTAGCGAACACCTATGAAGGCCAGCATGAGCACACGAAGGAGTGGGTGACCAGCACTATGCCCGGCCACCTTTGTCTCCCAAGTGACAACGTTTACACACCATACACAGGTACTCATTTGAGGCTGAGTCGACCTAGGGGAGGAGGCCCAGGACCGGTTCAGATAATGGTCACTGGTGACAGCCGTGAGCGGGAATCGAACTCAGGTCGCGGGGGTTCGAAGCGCAGCGCGCTGACCACTCCACACAGACACGCACATGTACATAGGCACATAACACCTCCTGTATTATTGTGATTGCCAGAGATGGTTAAAGCCTCTTGTTCTTCTTCAGCAGCGGTAACAATCATCATCACGCATGCCCTCTCGTGCCGCCCTGCGCAGACCACCCGGCCCAGCCCTTCGCAATGCCACTGCCGCAGCAGCAGCAGCCGGCGCCGGCGTCGGCAGTGTCACTCTCCTACCCGGTGGTGCCCGGTTTCCCCTACAGCGCCGGCAGTGGGGCCGGGGCACCGACCGGAACGGCTCCGTTGCTGGCGCCATTCATGCAGGCGCCGCCGGGTGCCCACAGCCCGACGGGGAAGCCGTCGCACGTTCCCTACAGCCAGCAGCGCGTCGCCGGCACCGTAGGGAACGGGGGGGGCGGCGGCGGCTGCCGCTGCGTTGGCGGCGGCCGCGGCCGTGGTGGCCCCGCCACCGCACTCCCCCGGCGCGGGACGCGCTGGCTCCCCGGCCGTGCAGGTGATCGCAAGTTGATGTTACGCAATCAGGGGGTGCGGCGGTGGTGATGAGATGTTAACTACCTCGCCAGGTGTGCAGGAGGTCGTCGGTTTGATCCCAACCCTGACGATGCCTGCTGCTGTATATTTGGAGTCTGCGTCTCTCATCATCATCACGGTGGCTATGAGATGTTAACTACTTCGCCTGGAATGCACAATGTCGTGGGTTCAATCCCGACCCTGACGATGCCTGCTGCTGTATATTTGGAGTCTGCGTATCTCTCCGCATAGTTGCGTTGATTTTTCTCCTGGTCCTTCGGTTTTTCCCTACCACATTTCGAATCAACATAACTGCGCGTTTGGAGTATTTCGCCGCTCTAAATGTCCACGTGATTATCCACGTCGTTTGTGATGGCTAAGTCGCTTCTGAAAAAGCGCTTAGCTGGACTCGGAAACACTGAGCATCACTTCTCTTTTCTCACAGTTGCTCAGCAAAGGTGCAAAATACCCCTACGGCACGCAAAAACAGCACTGCCATCAATGTTTGAATAGACTTGGCGTGATTCTCAAATAGAGCCGAGGTGATCATTATTATTAGAGACTGGGAGGGAATTTCAAAGTGGAACAGTGTACGGGAAGAAGTATACCTGCAGTGTGATGATGAGTGGCTGAGTGAATGTGTTGTTGTGACCTGCAGTGTGGTGAGTGCCTGAGTGAGTGAGTGTTTCTGTGACCTGCAGTGTGGTGAGTGGCTGAGTGAGTGAGTGTGTTGTTGTGACCTGCAGTGTGGTGAGTGGCTGAGTGAGTGAGTGTGTTGTTGTGACCTGCAGTGTGGTGAGTGGCTGAGTGAGTGTGCTGTTGTGACCTGCAGTGTGGTGAGTGGCTGAGTGAGTGTGTTGTTGTGACCTGCAGTGTGGTGAGTGGCTGAGTGGCTGAGTGAGTGAGTGTGTTGCTGTGACCTGCATTGTGGTGAGTGGCGGAGTGAGTGAGTGTGTTGTGACCTGCAGTGTGGTGAGGGCCTGAGTGAGTGTTGTTGTGACCTGCAGTGTGGTGAGTGCCTGAGTGAGTGAGTGTGTTGTTGTGACCTGCAGTGTGGTGAGTGACTGAGTAAGTGAGTGTGTTGTTGTGACCTGCAGTGTGGTGAGTGATTGAGTGAGTGAGTGTGTTGTTGTGACCTGCAGTGTGGTGAGTGGCTGAGTGAGTTAATGTGTTGTTGTGACCTGCAGTGTGGTGAATGCCTGAGTGAGTGAGTGTGTTGCTGTGACCTGCAGTGTGGTGAGTGATTGAGTGAGTGAGTGTTGTGACCTGCAGTGTGGTGAGTGGCTGAGTGAGTGAGTGTGTTGTTGTGACCTGCAGTGTGGTGAGTGCCTGAGTGAGTGAGTGTGTTGTTGTGACCTGCAGTGTGGTGAGTGACTGAGTGAGTGAGTGTGTTGTTGTGACCTGCAGTGTGGTGAGTGATTGAGTGAGTGAGTGTGTTGTTGTGACCTGCAGTGTGGTGAGTGGCTGAGTGAGTGAGTGTGTTGCTGTGACCTGCAGTGTGGTGAGTGGCGGAGTGAGTGAGTGTGTTGTGACCTGCAGTGTGGTGAGGGCCTGAGTGAGTGTTGTGACCTGCAGTGTGGTGAGTGGCTGAGTGAGTGAGTGTGTTGTTGTGACCTGCGGTGTGGTGAGTGCCTGAGTGAGTTAGTGGTCCGTTGTGACCTGCAGTGTGGTGAGCGGTTGAGTGAGTGAGTGTGTTGTTGTGACCTGCAGTGTGGTGAGTGGCTGAGTGAGTGAGTGCGTTGCAGTGACCTGCAGTGTGGTGAGTGAACACAATACTGGATGAGTTAATACAGTCCGTGTCTCAGCATTGCTGATTTTTCTTCTCTCCCACAGTCCCTGGCCGACAGCCAAGCTCAGAACTGGCCCCATTATGGCGGGAAGACTTTACACCCACTCTCCATGCAGCAGCAGCAGTTGGTTCAACAGCAGCAGCAGCAGCACTTAGTGCAACAGCACCTTGCTCAGCAACAGCAGCTGCAGCAGCAACAGCATCAGCTCTTTCAAAAGAGCCCTCTGGTTAACCTGCTGTCACAGATCGCAAACCTTCACCATCAGCAGCAGCAGCATCCACTTCATCACCAGCAGCAGGTGGATAAATCGGCAGGGCGGATGAAGACGTACGGCACGCGGCTCGGGGTGACGGAGCCGCCCTGCGACTCCTCCAGCAGGCCCTGCGTCTGGGAGTCCGCCTACGGGCTTTCCGGGCAGTGGGGGGTGCCCCTGCAGCAGGGGTCAGGCCAGCCCGGCCACGGCGGCATGAAGCCGCCGTCGATGGTGAGTGCGGCTCGCGGGGCAACGGCGTGCACGCGCGCACGTGTTCGCGATGCCGCCCACAGGGCAGCATTGACACTTACGATAGCAAGGAGATATTAACTACCTCGCTTGGTATGCAGGAGGTCGTGGGTTCGATCCTGACTCTTTATGCCTGCTGTATATTTGGAGTTTGCATGTCTATCTCTCTCTTATCATCATCACGGTGGCTAGGAGATGTTAACTACCTCGCCTGGTATACAGGAGGTTGTGGGTTCAATCCCGATCCTGACGATGCCTGCAGCTGCTGCTGTATATTTGGAGTTTGCGTGTCTCTCTCTCGCTATCCCCGTGGTCGTGTGGATTTTTCTCCGCGTCCTCCGGTTTTTCCCTCCACATTAAGCATTGACGTCCTGTGCTCTAAATTTTCACGTGATGATGACCAGCCGCTTCGTCGAGCTATCATTTGTGATAGCCAGGTCGCTTCTGAAAAAGAGCTACACAGCTCAGTGGGCCCTTACCTGGTTAAGAATAAAAACTAGTTTATTAGTTTTCGTTTAGTTTGATCTCTCCCCGTCTCTCTCCTGTTCTGAGTGAACAGGACACGGACACATACGACGTGCGGGCCATGGAGAGCGAGCGCGAGACCTTGGTTGGCGCCAGCACCAACGCCGTGGGTGGCGGCGGCGGCGGTGGGCGTCCCGACTTCTGCCAGGCGCCAGGAGCTCCCGTGGTCAAGACGAACTTCGTACGCAACCCACCCTGGGGCAACCTAAACCCCCTCCCCCCACCAAGACTCCTCACACCCCCCTGCTCCCCACTATTGTCTCCTCCACCACCTCCAATCACACACGGTTCGAATTCGACCCTCGATCGATGGCTGAGCCATCACCGCACACACGTCGAATAAAAAGCAAGGGACAAGTCCTTACTTACGAACAACTCCTATCATTTTTCATTGCTGGAGGGGTTGCCCCCCCTACCTGAAAATCCTGGCTCCGCCATTGCCCCTGTGCTACAGAGTGAGTGAGTGGAGTTTGTGTGTTCTACCCCTGTTCTACAGAGTGAGTGAGTGGAGTTTGTGTGTTCTACTCCTGTTCCACAGTGAGTGAGTGGATTTTATGTGTTCTACCCCTGTTCTACAGAGTGAGTGAAGTTTGTGTGTTCTACCCCTGTTCTACAGAGTGAGTGAGTGGAGTTTGTGTGTTCTACCCCTGTTCTACAGAGTGAGTGAGTGGAGTTTGTGTGTTCTACCCCTGTTCTACAGAGTGAGTGGAGTTTGTGTGTTCTACCCCTGTTCTACAGAGTGAGTGGAATTTGTGTGTTCTACTCCTGTTCTACAGAGTGAGTGAGTGGAGTGTGTGTGTTCTACCCCTGTTCTGCAGAGTAAGCGAGTGGAGTTTGTGTGTTCTACCCCTGTTCCACAGAGTGAGTGAGTGGAGTTTGTGTGTTCTACCCCTGTTCCACAGAGTGAGTGAGTGGAGTTTGTGTGTTCTACTCCTGTTCCACAGAGTGAGTGAGTGGAGTTTGTGTGTTCTACCCCTGTTCTACAGAGTGAGTGGAGTTTGTGTGTTCTACCCCTGTTCTACAGAGTGAGTGGAATTTGTGTGTTCTACTCCTGTTCTACAGAGTGAGTGAGTGGAGTTTGTGTTCTAACCCTGTTCTGCAGAGAGAGTGGAGTTTATGTGTTCTACTCCTGTTCTACAGAGTGAGTGGAATTTGTGTGTTCTACTCCTGTTCTACAGAGTGAGTGAGTGGATTCTAGATTTGAAGCTTTCGTGACTGCAAGGATTCATATTCTTAGGTTTTTTTCTGATACAGCAATCGTGCTGTGACGGTTCCACCTGAAGACGGAAGCTTGTGTTGTCTCCGAAACGTCGTGATTTTTATTTTATTTTTATTTTACTTTTATTAATTTTAATTTTTTACCTACGTGACTTTACCGAAAAAACCTAAGAATATGAGTGAGTGGAGTTTGTGTGTTCTCCCCCTGTTCTACAGAGTGAGTGAGTGGAGTTTGTGTGTTCTACCCGTTCTACAGAGTGAGTGAGTGGAGTTTGTGTGTTCTACCCCTATTCTACAGAGTGATTGGAGTTTGTGTGTTCTGCCCCTGTTCTACAGAGTGAGTGAGTGAGTGGAGTTTGTGTTCTAACCCTGTTCTGCAGAGAGAGTGGAGTTTGTGTGTTATACCCCTGTTCTACAGAGTGAGTGAGTGGAGTTTGTGTGTTCTACTCCTGTCCTACAAAGTGAGTGAGTGGAGTATGTGTGTTCTACTCCGGTCCTACAGAGTGAGTTAGTGGAGTTTGTGTGTTCTACCCCTGTTCTACAGAGTGAGTGAGTGGAGTTTGTGTGTTCTACCCCTGTTCTACAGAGTGAGTGAGTGGAGTTTGTGTGTTCTACCCCTGTTCTACAGAGTGAGTGAGTGGAGTTTGTGTGTTCTACTCCTGTCCTACAGAGTGAGTGAGTGAAGTTTGTGTGTTCTACTCCTGTTCTGTGTTGGTTTTCTGCAGGTTCTCCAGTTTCCTCCCATAGATAACAAAAAAAACCTACCTCTCATATCTGGGATTGGCCAAAACATCGCAATGCGCACAAATTACCTGCAAATTACTCAATCGGGATCGCGCACAGCGGAAACTTCATCCTTTCCTGTCACGAGCAAAAATTGGCAGGACCCTCTTGAAAGAGAGTCGTGGGACCCGGCAAGGGTTTATTGGGTAAATAAGTGGCATAATTATTATCAGCAGATGGCTGAGATCAAAATGACACTGACCTGCTGATGCTATTGTTGCTGCTGCTTGTGCTGCTGCTCCTGATGCTCCTGCTGTTGCTGCTTCTGCTGCTGCTACTGCTGCTTGTGTTGCTACTGCTGCTGCTACTACTTTCACTGCTCCTATTGCTTGTGCTACTGCTGCTTGTGCAACGGCTGCTGTTGCTGCGACTGATGCTTGTGCAACGGCTGCTGTTGCTGCTGCCACTGCTGATGATCCTGCTGCTTGTGTTGGTGCCGTGTAGATGGGGGGACGGATGCGGCAGGACCAGTCTCCCGAGCGCCAAGGGATGCCGGCTCCCTTCCCAACATCGTTTGGGGGTGGCGGCGGCGGTGGCGGCACCGCGTTTACGGTGAGTCGAGGAGCGCCAGCGCCGATGGCGTCCGTTGCTGGCATCAGTCCATCCGGGCTTGTAGAGAACCACAGCCAGGGTTGGCATTGGATACAGAACATAATAGGGGTTTTCCCCTTTATTCTGGAAACAAAACTGAAACCTTTTTACAAGGAATCATGTGTGCATTAACCACAATACTTGCATATATTATCAGAGTGTGTTTTTTGTTTGCATTTTGACCACAAGTATTGCGGTTAATGCACACATGATTCCTGGTAAAAAGGTTTCAGTTTTGTTGCCAGAGAAAAAGGAGACAAACCCTATTATTATATTTTGGTACTGGCAAAGGAGGTCTAATGATGATCGGATACAGAGTTGTGATGGTGCGGGATTGTGATGCCTGCTGATGTATATGTGGAGTTTGCGTGTCTCTCATGATCATCACGATGGCTAGGAGATGTGAACTACCTCGCCTGGTATACAGGAGGTCGTGGGATCGATACCCATCCTGACGCCTATTGTATATTTGGAGTTTGCGTGCCTCCCCCCCCGTGGTGGTCGCGTGGATTTTTCTCCGGGTCCTCCGGTTGTTTCCTTCCACATTTAGAATCGACGTCGCACGTCAGAGTATATGGCTGCTGCAATAAATGTCCACGTAATGATGATTAGAATAAGTCACTTCGTTGAGCTGTCATTTGAGGTGCCCAGGAGGCTTCTGAAAAAGAGCTACATAGCTCAGTTGGCCTTAACTGGTAAAATTAACATAGTTTTAAGATGAAGATACAGGGGGTTACAGCAAGATGGAGAGGGACCCATATAGGGAATAGATACAGGGGGGTACATCAGGATGTGAGCTTTACTGGGTGGAATAAAAAGTAGCTGAGAAGTTTGTTATTTATTTCACCAGTGCTGCGGTGCCGTGATTGTAATTGGCCACAGCTCTGACCCTGACGGGAGTCCGAAACTTATCAATTTAAAGCTTTCGTGACTGCAGGGATTCATATTCTTAGTTCTTTCGGTAAAGTCACGTAGAAGGGAAATAATAAAATAATAAAAATAAAACATAAAATCCACAGATGATGATTGCTTGTGTTGCAATCGAAACGTCGTGAGAATTTTATTATTTTATATTTATTATTTTATTATTTCCCTTCTACGTGACTTTACCGAAAGAACCAAGAATATGGGAGTCCGAAAGTCTACCGCTAGCCCCGCTAACCCATAAGCCCCCTAACCCTCACTGATAGCTGTAACCCAAAGCTTAATTACGGCTCCGCTCTGGCTCTGCCTCTTCGAGTCAAGCTTGAGCCACCTCACTTGCTTCCAGATGCACGAGTGAAGGGGTTCAGCCCTGGCTCAGTTCTCAGCCTCATGGAACCCTGGATCCAGGGCTCGGATTCTTTGAGCCGGCTCACTTGAGCCTCGGCTTAGCCGTGACTCGGGAACTTGAGCCTGATAAGCCTCATCCACAGTCCCACGCCCCTAGTGCTCATCCCCTCACCCTGACGTACCGAGCCGTGATTACTAACCCCTAACCCAGCCTCGTACCCCTCACCCATACCCGGACTTGAACCCTGACCATGACCCAAGCCCATAAACCTAACCACTTACTCAGTTTTGTACCCGTGGCCGGGACACGCTGTCGAATCCAATTCAAGTAAAACATTTTTTTTATTTTACCAAGTAAGGCCCACTGAGCTACGTAGCGCTTCTTCAGTAGCGACCTTGCCACAAGTGGTAGCTCAACGAAGTGGCTTATCGTCCTCATCATCATCATCATGTGGACATTTATAGCAGCAGCCAAATACTCTTAGACATGTGGTGTCGATTCTAAATATGGAGGGAAAAAAGCGGAGGACCAGGAGAAAAATCCACGCGGCCACGGGGAGAGAGAGACTCAGACTCCAAATATACAGCAGGTGTCAGGATCAGGATCGAACCCACGACTTCCTGTATACCAGATGAGGTAGTCAACATCTCCGAGATACCCTGACGACAATGACAGAGAGAGACATGAAAACTGTAAATATACAGCAGGCATCGTTAGGGTCAGGATCAAAACCCACGACATCCCGTATACCAGGCAAGGCAGTTAACATCATGCCACCATGATGATGATGAGAGAGAGAGACACGCAAACTGCAAATATACAGCTAACATCGTCAGGGTCAGGATCGAAACCCACGACTTCCCGTATACCAGGCGAGGCAGTTAGCATCTCCTAGCCACCGCGGATGCTAATGGCGCCTGCCCTTCTTGGTGACAGCAGATGCACACCGTCTTCAGTGAGCCATACGGCAAGCGTGGTGAGGGCGGCATGGGCCTCACCTCCAACTCCTGCTCCTCATCGGCATCCTCGTCATGCCGGCCCAGCCTCCTCTCCGACATCTCGCGCCCGTACACGCTGTTCGACTCCAATTCCTGGTCGCCGGCATTCGGCAACTCCGGTGAGAGAGTGTGTGGGGGGGTGGGGTGGGCAGGGGCGCCGGTTCAGTCACTAGGAAGCCGCCGGCGTTGTCCCTGGTTATAGTCACCGGTGTGACGATGAGTGGACGCGAGTCCCCGAGCCGCCATGCGACCGTGTGGCTGTGACTGGGACTGCTGCCCAGCAGTGTAGCGGTGAGCGCTGCGCTGCGAACTTGCACGGGACCCGAGTTCAATTCCAGCTCACGGCCCACACCGGTGAGGATAATCTGAAACGATCTTCGGCCTCCTCTCGGCCTCAAATGAGCACTTGGTGCAGTGTGTAGTAAGCATCGTCACTGGGGAGACAAAGGCGGCCGGGTATAGTTCTGGCCACCCACCCCCTCGTGTGCCGTGCCGGGCTTCATAGGTGCTACTCGCTAACAGCACTTGCCCCAACAGTTTGTTACAAGCTATATGGGCAATCCTTGTCTTTTTGTTGCCCACCAAAAGCCTAAGGCCAGGGTGTGACCGTGACGAGACAAGACCAATGTGTGTACGCCCACGTGAATGTTTGTGTGTGTTTATGTTGATTTATTTACCATTAAACTACGTGGAAAAAAGAATCGTAACTGAACTTGTGCGCACCTTCAACACTTCACGCGGCCTTAGCCTGGCACAAGCGCCGTAGTGACGTAGCCGCCACTTAGTGGTGAATGGCGGCTGTTGTTGTGAATGTGTGTTGAACTTTTTTCACACCGTACGTGAGCCAACCTCGCTAATCGGAGGTGCGGGAGGAAGGACAGCAAACTAAACACAACTGCAAGCAGTTCTAAAGAAATTCGTTTTCAATTGAGTATAGTCATATATTGTAGTGTATAGCATAGTGTATAATGTGTAGTGTGTGTAGTGTATAGTGTAGTGTATAATGTGGAGTTTAGTATGTATGCATGTTAAACTTTTTTCGCACCGTACGTAGCCAACCGCGCTAATTGTAGGTGCGGGGGAAGGACAAACTAAACACAACAACAAGAAGCAGTTCTAAAGAAATTAGTTTTGTCAATCTAGACGATGATTTAAAAGTGCATCATAGCTCCCAGCAGCTTCCTAATATCGGAAGGGGAAGAGCGTTCCAGACGGCCGCAGACATGTAGTGCAATCGAGGAAGAGCAACGAATGGCCTTCTACGAACAACGTCACGGGGTCTTCAGCGTTCGCTGTGAACGAAGCAGATGGCACGCGGCAATTTTTGTGGTTCACACACACGGCGAGTAATAACCAGGGTGGCCGCTGCAGCCCAACCGCGAACCTCTGCATCACAAACGGAGAATGCAACGCTACCGCTGGGCCACATGTGTCGGTGTTGGGGAGAGCGGTGGCGTAACGGTTTAGCGCATTGCGCGATGATCTCAGTGCCCCGAGTTTACAAAGTATGAACAATTTCTTATTTTGAGAATAGGTTTTCCCCTTTTTTTCTGGCAACAAAACAGGTGTTAAGATGTTAAAACACCAAACTTAAACCTTTTACAAGGAATTATGTCTGCATTAACCACAATACTTGTGGTCAGAATGCAAACAAAAAACATACTCTGGACCAATCAATCAGTTTCAAAGACAATGCATATACTATCAGAGTATGTTTTTTGTTTGCATTCTGACCAAATGTATATGTGGTTAATGCAGACATGATTCCTTGTAAAAGGTTTCAGTTTGGTGTTTTAACATCTTAACACCTGTTTGTTGCCAGAAAAAGGGGAAAACCTATCGTCATATTTTGGTACTGGCAACGGAGGTCCCATGATATATTTTTTTATTTTACCAGGCAAGGCCCCCACTGAGCCATATACAGTGGAACCTCGGTATACGTCGTTAATTCGTTCCAGAAGGTAGGACTTATACCGAAAATGACGTATACCAAATTAATTTTTCCCATAAGAAATAAAGGGAAAGGAAATAATCCGTTCCAGAGGAAAATAAATGATATTTTATATGGCATATTATACATTAATGGGGTTGTATCAAATAATTTAGACACTAATTACTAAAATGCATACAGAAGCCACGTGACCGCGTTGCTGCCAGCTGCGCTGGTCACGTGGCGTGCCTCAACCCCGCACGTCGCGTGTGCCTCGACCCGGGGCTCCACCCCCCATGGGGGCAGCCCCCCACGCCCCTTGAGCCTCTCCCCCACGTCCCCCGCCCCTCCTTCCCACGTCCCCCGCCCCTCTCCCCCACGTCCCCCGCCCCTCTCGCTTTGTTACAGTCGTGAACGGGCATAAGAGGGTACAGTACGTGGTGACTCATCCCGACCCATACAAGTTCTGTCAAAGGCGTCGTATCGTCGTATCCCAAGACATTTTTCTCTCGAAAAAACACGACGTGTACCAAATTCGACGTATTCCAAAGCGGTCGTATACCGAGGTTCCACTGTAGCTCTTTTTCAGAAGCAACCTGGCCACCACAAATGATAGCTCAACGAAGTGGCTTATCACGTGGATATTTATAGCGGCAGTAGTCAAATACTCTGAATGCTTGTTGATTCTAAGTGTGGAGAGGGAAAACCGCAGGACCCGGATCAAAAATCCACACGACCACCACAGGGAGAGAGAGAGACAGGCAAACTCCAAATATATAGCAGGCGTCAGGATCAGGATCAAACCCACAACTTCCTGCGTACCAGGTGATGGAGTTAACATCTCCTAGCCACTGTGGCTCCCATTGTGTGCGAGCGTCAGGGTCCACATTTAGCAAATTAGTAAAAAATTACACAGCAAATTACTCGATTGGGACCACACACACTGACAACATCGTTAACATTTCTGGCCACGGTGGCGATAGTTAACATCTAGCCACCATGGAGAGATGTTAACTACCTGGCCACGATTGATACTTGGCAACGAGTGTTTTGTCTCCCGTCGGTGGCGAGTGATTCCTGAACTGCGCCTGGAGCCGGTCGACTGATGAGCGGATTCCCCTTTTGTGTGGCGGTCATGACAGAGCACTCCACCCCGGCGAGCCAGTCACCCCAGAGCTCCCAACCCAGCTCCCCTCCGCCGCCCTCCTCCATGTTTGGGCCGATCGGCACCCTGGATCCCACAGACCGCCGGGCTACCACCTCCGCCACCGCCGACCGCTGGAACGGGAAGAGGCCAGAGAAGCCAGGAGGTGAGTGGGTCGGTGGGTGGGTGGGTTGGTGGGTGAGTGGGTGGGTTGGTGGGTGAGTTGGTGGGTGGGTGGGTGGGTGGGTGAGTGGGTGGGTTAGTGGGTGAGTGGGTGGGTTAGTGGGTGAGTGGGTGGGTGAGTGGGTGAGTGGGTGGGTGAGTGGGTTGGTGGGTGAGTGGGTGGGTGAGTGGGTTGGTGGGTGGGTTGGTTGGTGGGTGGGTCGGTGGGTGGGTGTCGGTGGAGGGGTGGGTCGCTGGGTGGGTGGGTGGGTCGGTGGGTGGGTGGGTCGGTGGGTGGGTGGGTCGGTGGGTGGGTGGGTGGGTCGGTGGGTGGGTGGGTGGGTGGGTCGGTGGGTGGGTGGGTCGGTGGGTGGGTGGGTGGGTGGGTCGGTGGGTGGGTGGGTGGGTCGGTGGGTGGGTGGGTGGGTCGGTGGGTCGGTGGGTGGGTGGGTGGGTCGGTGGGTGGGTCGGTGGGTCGGTGGGTGGGTGGGTGGGTGGGTCGGTGGGTCGGTGGGTGGGTGGGTGGGTCGGTGGGTCGGTGGGTGGGTCGGTGGGTGGGTGGGTGGGTGGGTCGGTGGGTCGGTGGGTGGGTGGGTGGGTCGGTGGGTCGGTGGGTGGGTCGGTGGGTGGGTCGGTGGGTGGGTCGGTGGGTGGGTGGGTCGGTGGGTGGGTGGGTCGGTGGGTGGGTGGGTCGGTGGGTGGGTGGGTCGGTGGGTGGGTGGGTCGGTGGGTGGGTGGGTCGGTGGGTGGGTGGGTCGGTGGGTGGGTCGGTGGGTGGGTGGGTCGGTGGGTGGGTGGGTGGGTGGGTGGGTGGGTCGGTGGGTGGGTGGGTCGGTGGGTGGGTGGGTCGGTGGGTGGGTGGGTGGGTCGGTGGGTGGGTCGGTGGGTGGGTGGGTCGGTGGGTGGGTGGGTCGGTGGGTGGGTCGGTGGGTGGGTCGGTGGGTGGGTGGGTGGGTGGGTCGGTGGGTGGGTCGGTGGGTGGGTGGGTCGGTGGGTGGGTGGGTGGGTGGGTGGGTCGGTGGGTGGGTGGGTGGGTGGGTCGGTGGGTGGGTGGGTGGGTGGGTGGGTGGGTCGGTGGGTGGGTGGGTGGGTCGGTGGGTGGGTGGGTGGGTCGGTGGGTGGGTGGGTGGGTGGGTGGGTCGGTGGGTGGGTGGGTCGGTGGGTGGGTGGGTGGGTCGGTGGGTGGGTGGGTGGGTCGGTGGGTGGGTGGGTGGGTCGGTGGGTGGGTGGGTGGGTCGGTGGGTGGGTGGGTGGGTCGGTGGGTGGGTCGGTGGGTGGGTCGGTGGGTGGGTCGGTGGGTGGGTCGGTGGGTGGGTCGGTGGGTGGGTCGGTGGGTGGGTCGGTGGGTGGGTGGGTGGGTCGGTGGGTGGGTGGGTCGGTGGGTGGGTGGGTCGGTGGGTGGGTGGGTGGGTCGGTGGGTGGGTGGGTGGGTGGGTCGGTGGGTGGGTGGGTGGGTGGGTGGGTCGGTGGGTGGGTGGGTGGGTGGGTCGGTGGGTGGGTGGGTGGGTCGGTGGGTGGGTGGGTGGGTGGGTCGGTGGGTGGGTGGGTGGGTGGGTCGGTGGGTGGGTGGGTGGGTCGGTGGGTGGGTGGGTGGGTGGGTCGGTGGGTGGGTGGGTCGGTGGGTGGGTCGGTGGGTGGGTGGGTGGGTCGGTGGGTGGGTGGGTGGGTCGGTGGGTGGGTCGGTGGGTGGGTGGGTGGGTGGGTCGGTGGGTGGGTGGGTCGGTGGGTGGGTGGGTCGGTGGGTGGGTCGGTGGGTGGGTGGGTCGGTGGGTGGGTGGGTGGGTGGGTCGGTGGGTGGGTGGGTGGGTCGGTGGGTGGGTGGGTGGGTCGGTGGGTGGGTGGGTGGGTCGGTGGGTGGGTCGGTGGGTGGGTGGGTGGGTCGGTGGGTGGGTGGGTGGGTGGGTCGGTGGGTGCGTGGCTGGGTCGGTGGGTGGGTGGCTGGGTCGGTGGGTGGGTGGCTGGGTCGGTGGGTGGGTGGCTGGGTCGGTGGGTGGGTGGCTGGGTCGGTGGGTGGGTGGGTGGGTGGCTGGGTCGGTGGGTGGGTGGGTGGGTGGGTGGGTCGGTGGGTGGGTGGGTCGGTGGGTGGGTGGGTGGGTGGGTCGGTGGGTTAGTCGGTGGGTGGGTGGGTGCGTGAATAAATGAGTGAGTAGGTGGGTGGGTTAGTGGCCGGAGGAAGCGGTAGTGTACGTCATCAGTTTTTCTTCCGACTCCGTTCCGATGGCGTACACGTACGTCATCGTAACCGGCGGAATACCGCCCCGGTTTATTTGCTGCGTCGAGCGTTAGCCGTGACAACGGGCGCCGTCTTGCTTTGCGGCCGGAACGATCGAACTGCGTTAATACATTTTCTGCGCGACAGTCTTGGGCCAAATTTGAAAATTACTCCATTTGGGATCACGCTTAGACGGCAACACCGCTGTCCGGCTTTACAAACCACCGCAGGCTTTGTCTGCGATGCGCAGGTGGCACCTCTCTCCCTGCGCTCTTGAGAACAACAGTGCCCAGATCACAATGTACTCAAGTCTAATCTTGCGCATGGCAAGATGTGTTTTCTGGAGCGAGACACCAATATCGAAGTCTGCTGCTGGCCATGACGAGAGGGCTTCAGGAGAAAGGCAGAGAGAGACAGATAGACACAGATTGAGACAGAGAGAGGGTTCGTGTCATTTTTCTGTTCCTCCTCCATTGAATGAGCTCAGACCACGGTGGTTTACTGTATGGACATAATTAGCGGCACCACACCGGTGGTGCCACTAATTGTTGCCCCTTGAGTAGAGCTGCAGAACTGTCCATCAGAAGTTGCATTCAGATTGAGCAGCTTTCCCATTCGAACGTATGGAGGTGACGTGAGTCAATAATCTTTTTACAAAACTATGAAGTCCATAATCGAGGTTTTTTTGGGTTGGATTGTGTAAATGTAATTGTGTCGTTAAGCCCGCCGCCACCACCCGACACAGCCAATTAGTAAGGTTTGTCACATAAACAAAGCGTGCCAATACTGGTACAGCACAAACCGGTTGTGTTGGACAGTAAACCCACTACTACATTAACAATTATAGTGTAGTGTATAGGGTAGTGTATAGTGTATACTAGTACAGCACTAAACGGTGTGTTAGAAAGTAAAACCACTACTACATTAACGATTATAGTGGTGTGTATAGCAGATTATTGTGTAGTGTATACTAGTACAGCACTAACCGGTGTGTTAGAGATTAAACCCACTACTACATTAACAATTATAGTGTAGCGTATAGTAGTGTATAGTGTATACTAGTACAGCACTAACCGGTGTGTTGGAGAGTAAACCCACTACAACATTAACAATTTGAGTACTTTGACGTTTCACTGGTAATTACAACCAGCATAATCAGGCGGACAGCCAGAGTTAAATGGTTGTGTCGGGTGGTGGCGGTTTTAACGACTCATTTATATTTATGCTATCTAACCCAAAAAACACTGATGGATAATATTTGTTGCGAAACCCTACTTGGTAAAACTACGAACTATTTTTATTTTACCAGGTAAGGCCCCACTGAGCTGTGCAGCTCTTTTTCAGAAGCGACCCGGCCATCACAAATGATAGCTCAAGCAAGTGGACATTCATAGCAGCAGCCAAATACTCTGAAACGTGTGACGTTGATTCTAAATGTGGAGGAAAAAACCGGAAGACCTGGAGGAAAATCCACACAACCACGGGGAGAGAGAGGGAGAGACGCAAACTCCAAATATTCAGCAGCAGGCGTCAGATGCCACTGTCCGCCAAGAAATGATTCCATAAATTAATGGAGGAGGAACCGTTTGACCAAGTCTGGGTAGGGCACGAGTCCAAGCTGACATTTGGAACGCGGAGCCAGCCAATCGTCGTCGGGGCTGGGTTTTGCCGCTGTACGGCAGCAGACTGCGTGAAGCTTCGTGTGTCCGTCAGCCACACCGCTTGTATAAATGCTCCGTCTAACCCGACCGCTTCCGACGTCACGACAACCGATGTTGATGCACCGCCACCACCGCCGCCGCCGCCACTACCAACGCCACCAACACCATTGCCACCACCATCACCACCACCATCACCGCCACCACCACCATCACCAACCCCGCAAGATTTTCTGACTAGGGGACTTTGAAAATCGCAAGGAAATAAATACATATTTGGGGGAAACTTTTTTTCTTTATTTATTGTACCGCTTGCCACTAGTGTATACTGTACAACCCAATACGTTCAAACGATCCACCGATTGGGTTGTATTACCACAATCGGGAGTGCAGTCGGTCGTCAATGATCAATCGGAATGCAGTCAATCATCGATTACATCAATTAGAGTGCAGTTGATTATCAATCTGAGTGCAATTGATCATCGATGATCAATCAGTGTGCAGTCGATCATCGATGACACTGATCTACAATTTTTTAGACGTCATCTGCTTCAGAGATGAAATGTGCTGTTTATTATGGATTTTGATGTGCTGAATTCAGATATGACAATTTAAACAACTGATTGGCTACTGTTCCAAATATATTGAATTTTTACATTTGTGGTGAGTCCAACTGAGTCGCAGACGTTGTTCTTTAGAGGCAACACATTTATTGTAACATCAACACGCTAACACAAAGGGGTAACTGCCCCTTCACCAGATACAGCCTTGGGTGGTGACCACCCAGCTGACTACACTGATATGTAGGAGTTACAGCTACGAAGGGTCCCCGACCACGTGTTGATGCCTCGTAGGACGTAGAGCTTCCAGCTTGTAGACGTAGGGCTTCCAGCTGTCGAACGAAGAACCCCGATCGCTCTCAGGGACCCGCCTTATATCCCCCCCGGATCAGGGCCGCTCCGCCCTTGGCCCCGCCCGCCTTATCGAGTGTTCTAGCTCCCCCTCGATCCTTCTCGGGAGCTCTCCCCGGACACGTGATCACCCCCTAGCCAATCCACCTGCGGGCCCTCTTTGTGGACACTCCGGATCACGTGTATACAGGGTCAACCAGTGTGCCATGGCCCAGGGCAACCCTGTCCCTGGGCTGACACTTTCCCGCCCCCCCCTGTGGGAGCCCGCACTGCACGCCATGTGTGGTGCCCGCGCTATCCCAGCGCTCACCAAGCCCCGCTAGGGCTGGTACTACACCCGCCTACGGGGTGTACACGATGACGGTGCATCGCACGCCACGGCCCTCCCAGGCCGACACCATACAGTGACATCCCCGATGTCATCCCCGATGTCACTACACATTTTACGACTATGTATATTTTGTAGATAGAGTTTTACTCATAAATTGTAAACCTAGGTCTTTCCATGTGTTTACGGTTGCTTTACGTGATAACATGTCACCTGTCCTGTTTATGTAACACTTAAAAAATCAGCAAAAGATTTATATAAATAAAATGTATTATGAAACAAAAGGCAAAAACGTATGTATATTTTAGTACATAGTTTAGTCCGTATTCAGTGTCTACTCGGCGCTTCTTGGCTTCTCTCTTGTATTCATTAAATGGAACATCTCTTGTCACTGTCCAGCAATAGTCTGCAAGCAATGATGGACTCCATTTGCCCTGATAGCGTTTCTCCTTTGTTGCAATGTCCTGGTAATATCGCTCTCCATGCTCGTCGCTCACTGTTCCGCAGTTCGGTGGGAAAAAATCGAGATGAGAATGCAAAAAATGTATCTTTAGTGACATGTTCCAACCAAGGCTTTTGTATGCCTTGCGGAGTTTTTCCACCAACTCCCTGTAGTTGTCTGCCTTGTTGTTCCGAGAAAATGTGTTGCCACTAACTGGAAGACTTTCCATGCCATCTTTTCCTTGCCACGCAGTGCACTGTCAAATACATCACCTCGAAGAAGTTAACGAATCCAAGGACCAACAAAAACACCTTCCTTTATCTTAGCTTCCCTTAACCTTGGACATTTTCCACGGAGGTACTTGAAAGCTGCTTGTGTTTTGTCCATGGCTTTGACAAAGTTCTTCATCAGACCCAGCTTAATGTGTAAGGGTGGTAAGAAAATCATCCTTGATTCAACAAGTGGTGGATACTGAACACTTTTCCTCCCAGGCTGCAATGACTATCGGAGTGGCCAATCTATCTTGATGTAGTGGGAATTTCTCACGCGACTATCCCATTCGCAGAAAAAACAGCAGTACTTTTTGTATCCAGTCTGCAGACTAAGCAAGAGAGCAACAACCTTCAAATCGCCACAAAGCTGCCACTAATGTCGGTCATTGTTTATGCACCTCAAAAGTTGTTTCATGTTGTCATAGGTTTCCTTCATATGGACTGTATGACCAACTGGAATGAATGGCAAAGCATTGCCATTATGCAGCAAAACAGCTATAAGACTCATCTTCGTTGAATCAATGAACAGTCTCCACTCATCTGGATCAAGAACGATGTTGAGGGCTGCCATCACACCATCGATGTTGTTGCAAGCTACAAGATCACCTTCCATGAAGAAGCATGAGACAAGATCCTTTTGACAGTCACGGAACATGGAAACCCAAACATCATCTGATAGGAGATTCCACTGTTGCAGTCTGGAGCCCAACAGCTCTGCCTTACTCTTGGGTAGTTCCAAATCCCTGAAAAGGTCTTTCAGTTCACCTTGTGCTATGAGGTGTGGTTCAGAGGAGGAGGATTGGAGATAATCTGGGTTATGTGACCGTGATGGCTCAGGACCAGAAGTTTCATCCTCTTCCTTGGCTGACTCAAGTGAGAATGATTCTGGTGCATCAGAAACCGGCAGTCCTACGTGGGGTACGGGGCGTATAGCTGATGGAATGTTTTGATAATGCACAGTCCACTTTTTCTTCTTTGACACACCTTTCCCAACTGGAGGCGCCATGCCGAAGTAACCATTGCTGATATGATCTGTTGGCTTTCTCCAAATCATTGGCACTTAAAAAGGCATTTATTTCCTTTTGTGTGGGGCCCACATCTTGTCCTGATCTCCAATTGTGCAGCCAAAATAAAGGTGATAGGCTTTCTTAACCATAGCGGTTATACTGCACTTTTGTGATGCAAAACTCACTTCACCACAAACATAGCAGAAGTTATCTGCTTTGTTCACACAAGTACGAGGCGTCTCTGCTCACTTTGGCTTAACAGAAATGTGTCCTTTTGCAAAATCAAACACTGACAAATAAGAGAGCACGACACTGTATGATTTCTAGAGCTGATATAGGGCAATTTGTTCAGCAGAGGGATGTAAGCCGAGTTATGATTACATCATCCATGACTTCTAGGAATAACATGATGCAATTCATATCATGTATGATGCAATACCAGGTTCAGATTTCATCATTCATTGTGTTGCTCAAAAAGCAAGGACTGTCCAATCCCAGTCATAGATTTATTCATAGATCCAGTCAAAGATGTATTTTAGTCATTTCTGGTTTAAATTGAGATCCCTTCCCTTTACAACTCACTTATCCTCCGCCATTCCTAAGTCAAGGGTCGTATATAGTGACCCAGGAGCAAATCTTGGAAACTAGAGCCAATCAACAATTGTAAGCATCATTTTCATTCTCAGTAACCCAGAATTAGTAAAGTTGGACTACATTTATTTCGGAAGCATTTTGCTGTAGACCAGTGTTATCCATCGGAGTGCAGTCAATCGTCGATTATCCGCCGGCTTCGAGGGAGGAGGGGGCGCCGTATAATCACTTATCGTTATGATTTAAAATATCTTATTTTTGCACATTCTTGTATGATATGTTGTTTGGTGTGATGTGTGTGTATTTTTGTGTCCTACTGTAAAAAAGTTACCGTATTTACTGTACCGCACTCCAATCTCAATAACACTCTGGATCACAGGGTGATGTTCGTAATACTACTACTACGCTCTTGTTTCAACACAACCATGTGTTTTGACGATCGCCGGACTGGTTACAGCCTTCAGACCGGTGTTTCGGAGAACGTCGAATTACACGATGCAACTTTTCGCCGGTTCGCACCGTGAAAATATTTTCTGTTTCTATTACCGTAGTTATTAGTCGTGAAAAATGTGTATACTGTACGTGCAGTATTTTCATTGTTTCAATTGTATGTCGTGTATAATGTCCCATATGTAGTATTTGACACTGATCTCTCAAGCGAAGCTACTTTCTTCATTTGAAGCTTTCGTGCCTCCAGGAATCCATACTCTTTGGTTCTTTCCGTAAAGTCACGTAGGTAGAAAAATAATAGATCATGACATTTCGATCGCAACACAAGCAATCGTCATCAGGTGGGATAACCACAGCAAGAAAAAAACTGCTGAATTAGGCGAGAGATCTGCCCTGGCACGAGGTTGTTATATAGTAGTGTATAGTGTAGTGTATAGTAGTGTATAGTGTAGTGTATAGTGTAGTGTATAGTAGGCCTCGGCAGTAGGGGGGGGAGAGAGAAGGGGGGGAGGAGGCGGGGCAGAAAGTGGACCCCGCAGCAGCCCCGGGTCACTGGAGTAGAGATCGAAGAGAGATGCACAGAGAGAGAGAGAAAGATACACAGAGAGTCAGAAATAACAGCTGACATAGGCAGGTAGGATGGAAACATCACAATCAGTTAAGACTTTACCTGGTTAATAACGTCCTTCCAATGATTGCTCATTTTGTACCCATCCTCTCGGTTGAAGTTGTGTCTGTGTTTATATATCTGGATGGCTTCATGAACAAATTTCTGATAATAGCCGGTGGGTTTGCAGACTACCTTCGTCTTGGAAAAGTCAATTTCGTGTGAGCCCACGGCGTTAAAACAATGATCAGCAACGGCAGAGGTATTGGTCCTACTGTGTTTCAGATTTGACTTGTGTTCACGAACGCGGCCCGAGACATGTCATTTAGTTTCCCCAATGTAACTGCTGCCGCAGCCACAACTCAGTTTGTAGACACCAGGGTATTGCATATCAGAAATCACATCCTTTACAGATGGGATCAAATCAGGATGATAACTATGATGATGATAATGACGATGATGTAATAACGACGATGATGATTTAAATGATGACGATGATGACGACACGATGCCGTCGTGTCTCTGTCCGCCGTGCGGCTGTGTTGGGTCCAGCGGCGAGTGGCTATGGGCTGGATTACCTCCCATCGGACGCCACGTGGCCCCCACCTCCACGCGTGCTCCCATCTCAGGCGCTGCACGCGACATCTCGTGGTGGCGGCGGCGGTGCCGCGCCATGGATGGGTGTCCAACACGCCAGCGAGCCTCCTCCCAGCCTTGCTGACAACCTCAAGGTACAGCTAACGAGGCCGCGCTCGTCAAAGACAAAGATCCCCCGTACAGCCAGAGCAGACTTTCGGGGCAAGTGCTGTTAGCGAGTAGCTCCCATGAAGGCCGGCACGGCACATGAGGTGGTGGGTGGCCAGCACCACGCCCGGCCGCCTTTGTCTCCCCAGTTTACACACTGCACCAGGTACTAATTTGAGGCCGAGTCGACCTAGAGGAGGCCCAGGACCGGTTCAGATAATCGTCGCCGGGTTCGTAGCGCGACGTTCTAACCGCTACCAATACCGTTCACACACACACAGTACACACACACACTACACCACACACACACAGTACACATACACACACCAAGTGCTTCCTGCCACGCGTGAACCACGATACACCTCCTTCGCTGATCTCGTCAAGGAAAGTAAACCATCACGATCACGCGACACTCCGCTCATGCTCGCCGTAGCAGCGGCAGCGGCTTTTGGCTGACCGTCGAACAAAGGCGGTGGTCACCACATCGCCACACGGCGCTTTCAGACGCGCTTCTCCGGCCGTCTGGAACGCTCTTCGTTCCAATATTAGGAAGCCGCTGGAGCTATGCACTTTTTTTAAATCATCATCTAGATTGACAAACTCATTTCTTTAGAACGCTATACACTACAATACACGATACATTACACACACTACAATATACACTACTTTCGACGACACTATAAGCTACACTACTATACACTACCCAGTACACTACACTATACACTACACTATAATATACTACTATACACTACACTACTTTTCTAAATTGAAAACAACTGCTTTTCGTGTTTAGTTTGTTGTCCTTCCCCCCTTGTACCTCTGATTAGCAGGGTTGGCTCCGTACGGTGCAAAAGAAGTACAACATACATACTACACTATACACTACACTATACACTACACGATACACTACACTATACACTACACTATAAACCACTATACACTACACTATACACTACACTACACACTACACTATACATACATTACAGCAGAACGGGAATGGTAACGAAGGGCACAGAGCAACAGGAATGAAATAATAAACCCCCATCACAAACTCAGCGGCTACCACCGACTGAGCACAATCTCATGAACCAATCCTGGCCCTCCCCTTGGTGGACTCGTTCTTAAATGAGTACCTGGTGTGACGTGTGAACTAAACTATTTTTTTTATTTTACCAGGTAAGGCCCCACTGAGCTGTGTAGCTCTTTTTCAGAAGCGACCTGGCTATCACAAAAGTGGCTTATCATTTTGTGAAAATGTATAGCAGCCATATACTCTAATTGTGTGATGTTGATTCTAGATGTGGAGGGAAAAACTGAAGGACCACGTGGAGAGAGAGACGTAAACTCCAAATATACATATTCTTAGATTTTTTTCGGTAAAGTCACGTAGGTAAAAAATTTAAATTAATAAAAGTAAAATAAAAATAAAAATCACGACATTTCGGAGGCAACACAAGCTTCCGTCTTCAGGTGGAACCGTCACAGCACGATAGCTGTATCAAGTGAGAGAGATTCCAAGAAAACAGTCCTTGTATATATACTGGTTGAGGGTAGGAGGAGCCAAGGTAGGCCCTGAATATTATTTTTGTGAGGTTCGGTGCAGCTGAAGCACGCTGTTAGGAATGAGCCTTTGTTGTGTAAACTAGGTGCGGATGATGTAAAGGTGCGTGTAAAAGGGACTGAGCCTTTTTGTTATGTAGAGGTGGTGCGGCTGAAATCGCTGTCAGGAAATGAGTCTTTGTTGTGTAGAATGGTTGACTGAGCCTATTATTATGTAGAGGTGGTGCGGCTGAAATCGCTGCCAGGAATGCTCCAAATATGTGTAGTTAAATCTTTTTTGCATGGTTAATAACATCTTTACGATGATTGCTAAGTTTGTAACCATCATCACGGTTGAAATTATGTCTGTGTTTGTATATTTGGATGGCCTCGTGTACAAACCTTTGATGGTAGCCAGGAAGCTTGCAGAGCACCTTAGTCTCGGAAAAGACAATTTCATGAGAGCCCACAGCGTTGTAGCAATGATCGGCAACAGCGGAAGAATCAGTTTTGCCGTGTTTCAGATCTGACTTGTGCTCGCGGACATGATCAGAGCTATGACGTTTCATTTCTCCAATGTAGCAATCACCACAACTGCAACTCCAGGGTATTGTAAGTCAGGAATGACATCTTTCACAGATATAATTAGATCACGGATTTTATGTACTGTACTGAATCGGACTTGAATCTTATGTTTGTTTAGAATTTTGGAGATCTTTTTGGTCACACCTGCTATGTATGGTAACGTGATAGTTTTGATCGGAGTTTCATGTGGCTGTTTCTGTATGGTGGGAGAAACAGCTTGGCGGATGGTGCGGTCAGAGTATCCGTTCATCCTGAGGGCCCGATGTACATGTCTTAATTCACTGGCCAGGTGGTGTTGGTCTGAAATGCCATGAGCTCTGTGGTATAGCATTTTGATGAGAGAATTCTTTTGAGATGGGTGGTGGTGGGAATCGGGTTTCAAGTAGGAATCTGTGTGGGTGGCTTTCCTGTAGACAGAATGTCCCAAGGATCCGTCAGGTCTCCTCTCAAACAGAATATCTAAGAATGGTAGTTTACCATCTTTCTCCACTTCCATGGTGAATCTGATGGATGGGTGTCTGGAATTGATGTGGTCCAAGAAGTGGTTCAATGCTGGGAAGGCCATGTGGCCAAATGATGAAAGTGTCATCCACATACCTCTTCCACAGGGAAGGACGCAGGGTGGATGTCTGGATGGCGTCTGATTCAAACTTTTCCATGAACATGTTGGCTATCACTGGTGACAAGGGGGAGCCCATAGGGGTACCCTCAATCTGTTTGTAGAAGGTGCCATTCCAGGTAAAATAAGTGTTGGTGAGGCAATGCCTAACCAGCGCAGGTACATCCAAATTCAATCCATGTTGGACCAAGTCCTCAATTATTGTTAGGGTGTCAGGTACTGGGACCTTGGTAAACAGAGATACTACATCAAAACTGACGAGGATATCATCAGGAAATAGTACCATGTCCTTGACCATAGAGACTAATTGGGTTGAATTGAGTACTGCCGTAGAGGTCTTGCCTGTGAAGGGAAGCAGAGTATCTGATAGAAACCGGGCCAGTTTGTACGTAGGAGAGTTGATCGTCGACACGATGGATCGTAGCGGGGTGCCTTCTTTATGGATCTTGGGAAGACCATAGAGTCTGGGAGGTCTTGCCGCCGATGGTTTTAGAGAGGGACGTTTGGTTGGTTCGATTAGGGAAGTCGAACTCGTGATGATTTTGTTAGTTTTTGTCGTTAGGCTGTTAGTAGGATAATTTTTTATTTTGGAGTAACTCCCATCATTAAGTAGGTCCAGGATTTTGTTGTTGTATGAATCTTTATCCATGATGACCGTGGCATTGCCCTTGTCTGCCGAGAGGATGACAATATCATCTCTCTTTTTTAGGTCCGCGAGTTCAGAGCGTTCGTTTTTGCTAATGTTACTAGTGGGTTTCTTAGCATTCTTAAGAATAGTGGCTATTTCAGCTCTTGCTACATCTGCATGGATGTGTCCTATGCCTCTGAGGGCTACATCAATCTGAGAAATCACATCCTCTACTGGTATATATTTAGGGGTGACAGCTAAATTTAATCCTCTGGCTAGTACCGTCTTCAGATTGTAATGCGCGAAAATGCATTCGTTTTCTTGGCCAGTTGTTTTACTCCGCAGACGTTTGAATCAGCGGCGTGCGGCACCCCCCCGCCGCCTGTCGTTTGTCTCTCCGTGCAGTCGCTGTGGTCGAACTCGGTGATGCAGCCGGGGCCGCTGGCGCTGGAGCAGCTGCTGATGCAGCAGAAGCAGAAGCAGTTCAACCTGGGCCAGTCCAACCCTCCACACTGAAGGGACGCGCCCCCATCTCGCTCTGAATAGAAACCTTCGGCAGCGCCAGCGGCGGAAATCCGCGGCGGCGGTGGCGGTGGCTGCCGCAGCCGCTCTTTGGATGGAGTGGCGAAAGGGAGCCAGCCTCCCTCGCTTCCCTCCACCTCTTCCACCGAAAAATTTGGGAAACCAAAAATTTAACTAAATAAATGTAAGCCGGCAATTTTGGCCAAACGCCATCGCCGGCGCCGGCAAACGTCGCCATCTCTTAGACGCAACGCCGGACTGGCGCCCAGCCGACGATGCCGATTCGCCGGCGTGCGTGTGTGTCCGTTCGTCGGCCAATCGCTCTCTAAAAGCCTGCCAGCCAGTCGACCATCCGTCACGCCACGCAGGTTGGGTTGGCGCTGACCGTCTCCAGCCGCTGGGGAAGGCGGCGTAGAGTCGGCGATGGCTTACCGGTGCGTGGAAGCCGCGGTCTCTCCGCGTACCCTCGTTTATTTTAATTTAATTATTTTTTCTCTCGTTTTGACCACGCTGCTCCCCTGGCTGTTTTCGTGAGGACCCGAAGGAAGCGGGAAAGGGGAGGGGGGCGGTGGGGGAGAGAGAGCAGAAAAAAAGGGAACTCCGCCAACCGCTTGGTAGAGACAGTGGGTTGGCAGCAGCAGCAGCTGCGTTTCCATTGTGCCGTTTGAATCTTTTTGTCGTGGGCGAGGGTGGGCACACTTGCACACCACCTGTGCAAGGGTGGATGGCACGCACAGCACCAGGGGCGCGGTGTGTCGAGGAGGAGGGGGTGGGCGATACGCAGGACCGGATTGTGGGGGGGGACGGAGCGGCTGATCGCTGAGAGCCGCCCACGGGTGTCCCGACATACTCCCGAATCCACGCAGTCCACTTTGGGTTTATAATTGCGCCCCCCCCCCCACCCAGCGTGTTCTAGATGACAAGAGGAGGATTTCCAGATCCGAGTATCCAGATTCGGGTATCCAGATCCGGTTATCCAGATCGTGCGCCTCTGGGAGGTTGGTGGGTCAAGCAGAGAATTTGGCGTGCGAGGGACGGCCCTCAGCTCAGGGCTTGTGGCCCGCTGCAGGCTGCTGAAGCCGTCTGCTCAGTGCGCTTCTTGAGTGCTTTTTCCTCTCCTGTAAGCGGGGCTTTCTCCGGCCACCCCCTCCGATTTTAAACCACCGCCGCCCGAACAACAACAAACAATGTTAATACAAAAATTGGCTAAGACATACCAAGCAGGAGGGGGGTGGGGGACCCCACTTCTAAAGTAGCCTTGAGACTTGAGGACAATACAATTGGTTGATTCGAGGAATAATCTCTGGGGCCTTTTGATAATGCACTGCTGGTCTCCCTCCTCCCCCCTTGCCATGCCAGCCATGGCGATGGGTTTGGGAAATCTAGGGGTGGGAGTGTGGGGAGAGGTGTGTGGGTGGGGGTAGGTGGGTGGGAGTGGGTGGGTGGTTCGGAGTGGGTGGTAGTGGGTGGGTCAGAGTGAGTGGGTGGGGGTGGGTGGGAGTGGGTGGGTCGGAATGGGTGGGGGTGGGTGGGAGTGGGCCAGGATCTGTTCAACTCGCCAATGATGTCGGGCAGAGAATAGAATTAAGGTGGTGGATAGTTATTAGCGCAGTGCGCTAACCACTGTGACACCACTCTCCGCTGACCCCCCCTCCCTCCTCCCTCACCTCCCCCCGCTGTGTTTAAGTGAGTGGCTGCAGAGATTGAGAGAGGCACTGGGAGTGGGGTAATGTGGTGCCACCCCGCACACCGCCCTGGCTAACTTGGCCTTCTCAAAGAGAGTTTCCTGGGAGCCGCTGGGTGTGGGATGGTTGGCGGTGGTTAGGCGGTGGTGGCCGGTGGTGGTTTAGAGGGGAAGCGTGGTGGAGGAGGTGAGGGGAGTAAGTAGGTGAGCGAGTGAGTGAGCGAGTGAGTGAGCGACGCGTAAGCGGGCAGTGCCAGCTCGCGTGTTTTCTCCCCCCCCACCCCCCCGGTGCAGATCCACAGGGAGGCAGGGTGCTGTCAAGGTGGGGCGGGGGGGTGGGGTGCTGAAGGCACACCACAGTCAGGGTGTGTACAGAATCATGAGACGGTGTAGCCGGGGCAGGTGTGCGGGTGGTACAGGCTGCGTACTTGGAGGTGTGAAGACGCACCTGCGATTAGCTTGATTGGCTGTGTACGGAGCGAAAGAAGTTCAACATACAGACACGCATACAAGACCCGGACTTGCAGTAGCATCGTGATGTTTATCTTTGCAGGTTTGTGGTTGTACAGGCGTCATGCCGGGCAGATGTACACGTGCACAGGTGTACAGGTGCGCAGCTGCACAGGTGTACACATCCGCTAGTGTGCACGTGTGCACCTGCACAGGTGTACAGGTGTACACGTGCACACCTGTGCACAGGTGCACAGGCCCGCCCGGCAGGTAAGCGGTGCGAGCTAAGCGAGAGTGCAGGTGGGAGTCTTCATTGGCACCCAACGCTTTGACGCGGCAGTCCCTTCACTCACATAAATCTGGCAGAGAACGTTCGCACAGTTAAAGCGACTAAACGAGAGGTGCACACGGGGCCCCCACATTCACCACCGCCACCACTCGTCAACCGAACTAATGGATTGTCTCTTTCATCGGATCGGCATGGCCGGTTTGTCGGAATACATCGGCGGGGTGATTCTCCAACAAAGTGGAAGAGAGAAGGGGGGGATATAGTTTGGCGAGCACGTGAATCATGCCCCACCCCTCTTCCCACTTGATTCACTTGGGAAGAGGGGGGGCGGATGCAGAAAGCACTCCGCAAACACTGCGGTAACGGTCCGGCCGGGTCTTGGATGTGTTGGGGGGGTCAAATGTGGCCATGCGACGGATCGAATGTCAAAGTTCCAAACACCATGACGACGACAAAAACGAAATTTTCCGTTGCTTGCATGAGAATAAAAAACTAAACGGATGCCCGTGTACAAACAAAAAATCCTGACCGGCTAAATCATTCTAAAGCGGTTCCGTGATGACGTATCATGGCGAGATTCAAAAGGTTGCCCCGATTGATTTATTTTGTTTTCCGGGAAACAAATATGTGCGTGCGTGCAGCCATGCCACCGATTGCGTCAATGCATACCTGGCAGAACGTTTTTCTTCTATCTCACCATGATCTGGGGTGCGAGAGAGAGATAGAACTCTCCTCTTTCTCGCTCTGTATGTTTGTACGTTTAGCCAGAGATATGAAC
Source organism: Lampetra fluviatilis (assembly GCF_964198595.1). NCBI lineage: Eukaryota > Metazoa > Chordata > Hyperoartia > Petromyzontiformes > Petromyzontidae > Lampetra > Lampetra fluviatilis. The sequence goes on along the minus strand of NC_136342.1, from coordinate 5,832,577 downwards.
CTTACACTGAAGGATCGTAACCTTATTGTGGTGGTGGGAGTTTGTGTGTTCCTTTGACCCTCAGAGCTTTTCCACCTGAAATCTTCTGCTCCTGGTAGGGTCTCCTTTGGGTAGGTTCCAAACAAATAACGGTCCAAAACAAAGCCCCTCATGATTTGTTCAAAAATATAAAATTACTTTTTGGTTCTTTCGGTAAAGTAACGTAGAAAGAAAAAATAATAAATCTTTCTACGTGACTTTACCGAAAGAACCAAAGAATTATTCCTGCAGTCACGAAAGCTCCAAATATAATATAAAATTAGAGAACCTCACCCGGACAAGGTATACCGCGACACACCTCGCTGGAGCCACGCCTGGGGGTGGTGTTCGCCGGCTAGCGCCTGGTGGCAGGGTGACCCACTTAACCCGGTTGGGCCCAGCCTGAAATGGCTGTGTGGCGCCATCCTGAAGGCCCACCATCCACAGAACAAAGGGTGAGGGGTGGGATGCAAGTATGGCAGGGAGAAGGATAGTCTCAGACGGAATGGACTCTTGCTATTGTGACGTGGAATGTCACGTCACTGGGGGGGGAACGAGCCATAACTGGTGGAGATGAAAAAAAACCGACTACATGTATACTCTTTGGTTCTTTCGGTAAAGTCACGTAGGTTACAGCAGCCCTTTTGCCCACATAACCAACTGTTTCTTGCTGTGGTTGTCCCACCTGATGACGGACGCTTGTGTTGCGCCTGAAACGTCGTGATTTATTTTATACCTACGTGGCTTTACCGAAAGAACCAAAGAGTATGGATTCCTTGCAGTCGCCAAAACTTCAAATCTCGATCGACTACATGTAGTCGATGAGTGGGAGATTGGCCGGTGGATCTGTGCTGTACTTTTCCGTGGTTGTGAAATGGAGCTGAGTTCTCGAACGAAGTTCTCGGTTTACAGATAGATCTATGTTCCCACCCTCCCCTATGATCATGAGCTTTGGATAATGACCGAAAGGATGAGATCGCGGGTTCTCGGGGACGAAATTAGGTTTCTCCCCAAGGTTGCTGGGCTCGCTCTTCGTGATCGGGTGGGGAGCTCGGCAATCGGGGAGAGCCTTAGAGTCGCGCCGCTGGTCCTCGGGATCGAGAGGAGCGAGTTGAGGGTTCAGGAACCTGGTAAGAAGTCCCCCGATAGACTTCCCCGGGAACTCTCTGGGCACCTCCCAGTGGGTGAAGACCTCAGGGCCGGCCCAGGACATGCTGGAGAGCTGGACCACCCTACTCAACATGCTGCTGCTGTGACCCTCATCAGGACAAGCAGACTGAGAACGAACGAACGAACACCCCCCCCTTATCCCACTGTACCATCCGTGCCGAGCCTTCACGGTCTGGGTAATTTTTCACTGGCTGTTTGCCGAGCTCAGAATCCAGCCATCCTACAACTGGCCCCACTAGTGTAGTAGGTTCGAATTAGGTGCACACACACGCAACTTGGAGGCAACACTATTTATTAAACGGTAAATAATATAACACTCTACATGAGGTGGTGACCACCTTCCTCAACTCACTAACACTCTGGAACACGACACAGACTGGACCAGGCAGGCAACGGCCTGCCTGGCCCAGGACGACGACTCGGGACTTGACGACCGAAGATGTCTTCACCTTGGAGTACAGTACAACAGCAGCCTCGCTCTGCGTTCACACCACGCTTATATTTGGTTTGGCGTGGCTGGCTCCGCCCCGGCGTGGCTGGCTCTCTTCAGGCCACGCCTCCCTTCCCAGGACACGCCTCACTTCCCCCACCTCTGGGAGGGTCCGGATCCCTCCACCACGTGACCCCCCCAGGCACCCCCTTGGGGCCCCCAGCCTTCGTACGGGCCGACACAGTAGTGACCTTTCTCTGTCACTACATCACCCCCCCCTGTATAAACACACAGCCGTCCCCGGCTGTAACACAACTGTGAAACATCGAAAAGGTGTGCCTCCGAACCAACAACATCAATAAATGACCGGCGACCGATAAGAAATACAATCACGTAATATATACAGAATCGACGAGGGTAAAAGGGAACCGCATAGAAAACGGGGAATTAACAACAATTATACATGAAAACTGGCTAACCCACTTACGCTCCAGCACAGCCCCCCCCCCCCCCCGTTAGAATCACGCATGCAATGACAGTCACCCGTTAGCACCCCCCCGCCTTTCCGACGTGGCGTCACAACTAGTAGCACGCGTCGGCCATATCGGGGGGGGGAATTTCCATGTTACCACCCCACCGCCTTTACGACGCGGTGTCACAACCAGTAGCACGCGTCGGCCATATCGGGGGGGGGAATTTCCATGTTACCACCCCACCGCCTTTCCGACGCGGCGTCACAACCAGTAGCACACGTCGGCCATATCGGTGGGATTTTAACCCAGTCTCTCTCCAAGACTCGCATCGCAGCATATAGCTGTACCGACCGAGCTGAGACCCAGTCTCTCTCCAAGACTCGCATCGCAGCATATAGCTGTACCGACCGAGCTGAGACGACCCAGTCTCTCTCCAAGACTCGCATCGCAGCATATAGCTGTACCGACCGAGCTGAGACGACCCAGTCTCTCTCCAAGACTCGCATCGCAGCATATAGCTGTACCGACCGAGCTGAGACGAGCCAGTCTCTCTCGAAGACTCGCATCGCAGCATATAACTGTACCGACCGAGCTGAGACGACCCATCGTTCACTCATTGCACAACATGCACCCTAACAACTGAGGGATACAGTCCCAACGTAACAGGACAACTCCACCTGAACCTTGCGAATCTCCAGCCCACTGTTTCAACGCACCTCCGAGTGTCTCACTCTCCGGGCCATCAGGTCAAGCCATCAGACACAGCATGATGGGACCACACTCTCTGAGCCATGTGAGCGCACAGCCCACTTGGCTAGACAAGCCACGCAGTGTCTCGATCTCCGGGCTGTCAGGTCAAGCTGTCAGACAGCATGACGGGACCACACTCTCTGAGCCATGTGAGCGCACAGCCCACTAGGCTAGACAAGCCACGGAGTGTCTCGATCTCCGGGCTGTCAGGTCAAGCCGTCAGACACAGCATGACGGGACCACACTCCCCGAGCCATGTGAGCGCACAGCCCACTAGGCTAGACAAGCCACGGAGTGACTCGATCTCCGGGCTGTCAGGTCAAGCCATCAGCCATTGCATGACGGGACCACACTCTGAGCCCTGTGAGCGCACAGCCCACTAGGCTAGACATACCACGGAGTGTTTCAATCTCCGGGCTGTCAGGTCAAGCCGTCAGCCATTGCATGACGGGACCACACTCTCCGAGCCATGTGAGCGCACAGCCCACTAGGCTAGACATGCCACGGAGTGTTTCAATCTCCGGGCTGTCAGGTCAAGCCGTCAGCCATTGCATGACGGGACCACAACGTTCATGTTAGACACGCAACACTCACTGGGCCATCCTGGTCAGGACCTGCGCCCCAAGATAAGTGACAGCCAGCACCACAATTACAAATCCCTGGCAGCATGTCACCATCGCAATTTAACACCATCACAACACATACAATTTGAATTATGATCCCCCACAGAACTGATCCAATGCCGAACAGGTACGCACAATTTGTGACGATCCCGAATATTCAATGGTCACAACAATACACCTCACATCCCGTATCCGTACACATCTCCGAGACTCGCATTGCAGCATGCAGCTGTACCAACCGAGTGGAGAGAGCAACGCAATTTGACAGCAATTAACGGAAACGCACCCCCGATCGATGTAGAACACAAGGGGCATTCCCGCACAAAATACATCATCTGTGCAACAACGGACAGGAGCCAACCAGTGAGGTTGAAACACACCGAACCTGTCATTTGAAAAACCCCTTCAACATTAACCATGGGACTCAGGGCATTCGAATTTTGAGAGCAAAACAATACACAAACCCCAAGAATCGCCGAATTGATTAATACAGTATATGCAGTATATGAATTTCGTACAGTCAATCATTTGGTGCAATGCTCCATCCAGTCCCCACATGGCAACACACACAATCACTACTCCAGACAATCCGTACATAGTAAATAATCACAAGCAAGTACCCAACAGTCCATACACTGTTAACAATTCCAAGCAAAGCTCCATACGGTCTGTACCTTGGCAAAAATGATGATCAAAGTTTCTTACAGTTACACGTGGCAATCACGAGCGAAACTCCATACAGTATACACAATAACAACGGCGATTTCGCAACAAAACGATGTAACAACACGAGTCATTAACACGGCAACATACAGGATATCAACGGAGCTCGGGACACCAACACGAATTAATCATTAACTACACCCCGAAGATACCGATCTCGACGCCGTAATTAACAGCAACACTTGTTACAAGCAGAAACCCCCATGGTCGCCGCGTCAATTTATCACGCACACAACCGGACGAACACGCTCCGCAACCCAGCGAGTAAAAAAAAACACACGCGATCGCAACCCGGCGCACGTAAGATGGGTGAAGATTATTATTATTTTTTTTTTCTTGGGGCCGGGTGCTTGTCATGTCACGACTCGCCTGGCAAACTGTGAATAGTGGAGGGCGGCAAGGTGGAGCACTGGGACGGCCCGAAGAATCTTTCATGGTGAACACGGCCTGCTCTTGCGAACCCATCCACCTCTCGCGCTCGAGCTGAAGACTGGAACTCCCCCTCTGCAGGCGTTGATGTCGGCGGGAGCGGCATTTCAGCAGCAGGAGCGGCGTTCCCGCCGCCGAAATGGCGGGAGCGGCGCTTTGGCGGGAACCGCGCCCCGACCAGCCGCCGAAATGGCGGGAACCGCGTGGCCCGCATGGCCGGGCCTCCCCTGCCAGCCCCCGCAGCGACGATGGTGTCCTCTCCCCGCGGCTCCGTCGCTCCATTCCCGATGGCGGCGAAGCAGCAGTGTGGTGCCAGTCCCGCCGCTCCGCGCGCAGCGCCATCTCTCTCTCTCTCTGTCACCGGGGCTGCCATCCCCGGGGCTGTCCGAAGGATGGTCGTCACACCGTCCCCGTTGTACGAAGGCGTCCAGGTGAGTTGTATATTTGTTTTTCGTGTGCCCATTTTACTTCCCTAGGATAACACCTAGCAATATTTATTTTTCCAACTTCTGACGCCAAATGTAGTAGGTTCGAATTAGGTGCACACACACGCAACTTGGAGGCAACACTATTTATTAAACGGTAAATAATATAACACTCTACATGAGGTGGTGACCACCTTCCTCAACTCACTAACACTCTGGAACACGACACAGACTGGACCAGGCAGGCAACGGCCTGCCTGGCCCAGGACGACGACTCGGGACTTGACGACCGAAGATGTCTTCACCTTGGAGTACAGTACAACAGCAGCCTCGCTCTGCGTTCACACCACGCTTATATTTGGTTTGGCGTGGCTGGCTCCGCCCCGGCGTGGCTGGCTCTCTTCAGGCCACGCCTCCCTTCCCAGGACACGCCTCACTTCCCCCACCTCTGGGAGGGTCCGGATCCCTCCACCACGTGACCCCCCAGGCACCCCCTTGGGGCCCCCAGCCTTCGTACGGGCCGACACAGTAGTGACCTTTCTCTGTCACTACACTAGTATGCAAGTTGATTCTAAATGAAGAGGGAAAAAAACCAGAGGAGCTGGAGGAAAATCCACACAACCACCACGAGGAGAGAGAGGGACGCAAACTCAAAATATACACCACGCATCGTCAGGATCTGGATCGAACCTACGACCTCCTGTATACCAGGCGAGGTAGTTAACATCTACCCACCGTGATGATGATGAGAGAGAGACATGCAAACTCAAAATATACAGCAGCAGGCATCATTAGGGTCAGGATCGAACTCACGACCTGTATACCATGTGAGGTAGTTAACACCTATCTCACCTGGTAGAGACACATCATCATCACGGTGGCTAGGAGATGTTAACTACAAATATAGAGCAGCAGGCATCGTCAGGGTCTGGTTCGAACCCACGACTTGTATAGCAGGCAGAGTGAGTGAGTGGGTAAGTGGATGAGTGGGTGGGTAAAGTGGGTGGGTGAGTGGGTCAGTGGGTAAGTGAGTGGGTTAGTGGGTGAGTTAGTGAGTGGGTGAGTGAATGGGTGAGTGGGTGAATTAGTGGGTGAGTTAGTGAGTGGGTCAGTGGGTGGGTCAGTGGGTGAGTTAGTGAGTGGGTGAGTTGGTGAGTGGGCGGATGGAGCAGTCGTGTAGCAGTTTGCGCACTGCACTGTGAACCCGACGTCCCGAGTCCGTTTCCCCGCTCACCGCCAACGCCAGTGACGATTATTTGAACCGGTTCCTGGGCCTCCCCTAGGTCGACTCAACCTCAAATTAGTACCTGGTTCAGTGTGTAAACATCACCGCTAGGGATACAAAGGCGGCCGGGCGTGGTGCTGGCCAACCACCCCCTCGTGTGCCACAGTGCCGGCCTTCATAGGTGCTGCTCGCCAACAGCACTTTCCCCAACAGCCTGTCAAGGCTATACGGAGGGAGGGCGGGGGGGATCTTTGTCTTTGTTCGCAGCTCATTCCATGAGCAGGGGGCCCACCACTCACAAAGGTGGCGGCGGTGCCACAGGAGAGGGCCACCCAGGTCGTGAGGAGGCACAGGGGTGGGGGTGAGTGGGGGGTGGAAGGGGGTGAAGTTTCGACTCGGGTCCATGTGGATGGGCAGGTACGAGGCATTTGGACATTTTGACATTTTGACATTGAAGGGTAAGTGTTGTTATTTACTCTTTGGTTCTTCCGGCAAAGTCACGTAGAAATACATTTCATTAAAGAATAATAGAATACGACGTTTTGATTGCAACACAAGCAACCATCATCAGGTACAAATGAAAGAGAAAACAAACATAGTAAACTTGGAAATATAATGCAATACAGCACAGAGAGTCGGCCAACACCACAGTCAACACCCCACCTGGTTGATTACGTTCTTTCAAAGATTGCCAAATTTGAGAGACAAAACACAGACACTGAGACACACAGACAGACACACAAGCAGAGAGAGAATCACACCACAGAGACAAACAGAGAGAGACGCACAGGCACACAGAAAGACCACGTCTCTGTGTCGAGGCCTTAAATCAGGGGTGGGGAACATCCGGCCCGCGGGCCGTATAAGGATCGCGAAATGATTTGGGTCTGGCCCTGCCAAGGCAACCACAGGCAGGACTCGAAATTCAATAAATCTAGGATAAAACCTGGAAAGGCAGTTGCGAGTAGCAACATCATCAATACCAGCTAACATCACACGCCTCGCCAAAGAGAAGCAGTTCCAGCCCATCGCATTAGGGGTGAGTTAATTAAATGTTTGACCAAATATAACGGGCTAATTTTTAAGTTGATCATTTTGTATGGCCCGCGAATGATGTTATACATATCCAAATGGCCCTTGGCAGAAAACAATGTTCCCCACCACTGCTTAAATAGCAGAGAGGGAGGGGGGTGGGGGCAGAGGGGGAGTTGTGTGGAATTCCTGCCCATAGTGGCCGGACGAGCTGGACACTGGACTTCTACACAAACAAGCACAGAGCGTTGTGGGGAATTACTGCCCACAGCGGCCGGAGGAGAGAATGGACCCATAAACAAGCACGGTAGAAAGCAAATTTAGTAAAATGAGGAAGTGTAATGCAATGCAACACAGGGAGGCGGTTAGCACACTGTTAACACATAGCCTGGTTGATTACGTTCTTCCAAAGATTGCTAAATTAAAAGTTGAGTGTGAAACAAACAAGCACGGCAAACCCTCCCCGTCGAGGTGCTTTAAACTAGATTCGAAGCTTTCGTGACTGCAGGAATTACTCTTTGGTTCTTTCGGTAGGGAGCCGTCCATAAATTACGTCATGCACCTGGGAGGGGGGGGGTCAGACATTTGTGACGATGTGTGACGAGGGAGGGGGGGTTGAGAAATGTGACGTCACATCAAAATGCGCAACTTTAAATAAATATAGACAACACGTTCTACTTAATTAAATATACTTTATAATAAATGTTTTCTCCTACAACATCCGAGTGCAGCGCCACATTAAATACACACTACAATGACAATAGTTTAAAGCGATTTGAAGCATGTTTTATATTTGGGGGGGGGGGGGGCAGAGCTTTGTGACGTCATATTTGAGGGGGGTCTGACTTTTTGTGACGCCGTGTGACGAAGGGGGGGGGGGGGGTAAAAAATCGTCCAAAATCGCGTGACGTCATTAATGGACGGCCCCTAAAGTCACGTAGAAATACAATAAATGTCTACTATAATAGCCCAGAAATGTGTGTAACGTGCGTGACGTCACTCCACATGCCCCACCCCCCGCCCTCGTCATTAATAGTAAAATAATCATGAGCGGGTGAATTTTTACACTCACGCGGAAGAAGGTTGAGCGGAAAGATAGTCGCTTCAAATATGACGACGTTTCTTTACAGAAAGTAACGGCAAAAAATAAATCTACGCAGCACAGTGCTACATCCGTACGTGACGTCACTGCAAAAGAGCCCCCCCCCACTTCCCCGTAATTTACTGTCATAAGCAATAATTCTTTACTCACATTCGCTTTAAATTTGACTTTTCTTTATTGAAAGTTAATCAAATAAATAATGATACGCACCAACAAAGTGTATTTGATGTCTTTATTTCTTCAGCACGTGAAATTAAAGGTAAGTCTAATTTTTTCCTCTAAATTTTGATTTAAAAAAAATCAATTTCATGTGATTTTCCAGATATTGTATCGAATTCAAATTGATTTGAACCCCAGCGAGTGAAAGCAGAAGAAATGATAGTATTAGAGCAGTGATTTTGAACTAATTGAAGGTGAGTTAAATGCAGTGCTACAGTAACATGAAGTGAGGTGTTTTATGACATCGTTTTGTGCAAGAATCACTGCCATTAATACAGTACAAGAGATTCACACAAAATATCGTATACCGAGGTTTCATTATTTAAGTTAAGAAAAAATTATTAACGTGCAACAATTCCTAAAAAAAATTACAATCACACAAGAAAACGTAAATGTATATTATTTGATATTACAGCTTCCGTCCTCGGACGGGCAAAATGCTAATTGAAGGTCAGTTAAATACAGTGCTACAGTGACATGAAGTGAGGTGTTTTATGACAGTTTGTGCAAGCATCACTGCCATTAATACAGGACTACAGTGACATTCAGTGAAGTGTAATCAACCAGGCTATGCGTTAACTGTGTGCTAACCGACTCTCTGTGTTGCATTGCATTACACTTCCTAATTTTACTAAATTTGCTTTCTACCGTGATTGCTTATGGGTCCATTCTCTCCTCCGGCCGCTGTGGGCAGTAATTCCACGCAACGCTCCGTGCTTGTTTGTGTAGAAGTCCAGTGTCCAGCTCGTACGTCCCCTATCGGTAGGAATTCCACACAACTCCCCCTCTGCCCCCCCCCCCACCTCTCTCTATATTTAAGGCATCGACACAGAGACATCTTTCTGTGTGCCTATGTGCGTGTCTCTCTCTGTTTGTCTCTGCGTGAGCCTCTCTGCTTGTGTGTCTGTCTGTGTGTCTGTGTTCTGTCTCTCAAATTTAGCAATCTTTGGAAGAACGTAATCAACCAGGTGGGGTGTTGACTGTTTTTTTGGCCGACTCTCTGTGTTGTATTGCATTATATTTCCAAATTTACCATGTTTGTTTTCTCATTCATTTGTACCTGATGATGGGTCCTTGTGTTGCAATCGACACGTCGTATTCTATTATATTTAATTTATTTCTACGTGAGTTTACCGAAAGAACCAAAGAGTAATTCCTGCAGTCACTAAAGCTTCGAATCTGTTATTATTTGTTAAAAAAAATGCTTCTCACCGTTGGTAAATTAAAATTGTAATCTGCTGCAGGGTGCTCCTCAGTGGAGAGATGCTATAGCCAAGGTGCCACGGTGGCGAAATGTTCGCTTCCTCGTCTGGTATTCAGGAGATCGTGGGTTCGATCCAGATCCCGACCCCGACCCTGACGCCTGTTGTATATTTGGAGTTTGCGCGTCCCTCTCCCAGTGGTCGTGTGGATTTTCTCTGGGCCCGGCAGGCCAGGTAGTTCAACTGGTAGGGAACCTCATCAGGGGAGTGCCATTAAAACCCGGAATGGGGGTAAATCAGATGGAGGGGGAATGGGGGTGAGGGGAGATAATAATGGGAAACAGACAGTGGAATTTATTACCTCTAAAGGACTACTGAATAGAAGTCTGCGGAAGAAGGATAATTGCAATTGTACTTACGCAGAATATGATTGATGGCCGAGAATAAGGTTTGCGCTTTATCCTTGCTTAATGCAATGTGAATGGCAATATAGTGACGCTTTAGCAATTGATGTGATGATCAAATAGGCGCGTAGCTGTTCTTTAAAAAGCTGACGATGTAGTAATGGGTGAGACCAGACTTCTTCCGTGTACGTTCAGCACAACGAACCATGGCGCTTTGTGCCCTCAGATCAGCGGCGCACCACCATGGGGAATGTTGCCTCGAAGAGATCCAACGAGTTTTTGAAAGGGGTGCAGAGCTGTGTAATTGTTCGTGAAGGTTTTTTGGTTTAGATCGCGTAAGTATAAATGCGTGCCCTAACCCTCCAGGGTTGTCACGTAAACAAAACGGGTCAATTAGTTTACTACTTCAGCCGACCGGTGTGTTGGAGAGTAAATGAACAACATTTACAATTTGAGTAGTACGACGTTTCACGGGTAATTACAAACAGCATCATCGGGCGATTGGCCAGAAGATTAAAGCAATCCTCCTGCTTCCGGTGTTAATTAGAGCAAGATGATGTCTCTACTGTGAACCAATCTGGTGCGGAGAGCAGAAGGGGGAGCATTGTAATGTTATAACAATATTATTGAGTCTTTCGGTAAAGTCACGTAGAGAGGTTCAAAGAAAACTACGACGTTTCGATCGCAACACAAGCAATCGTAATGAGGATAAAAAAAATAGTGGGAAAGCTGCTAAGGCAGTCTGTTTTAAAGGTTTGAAATGGGTGTAGCCCAAGGGCAATAAGCGAAGTGGGCGGGGCTCGTGATGTTAAAGTGAGAAATTTGCTCGTTTTCCTCGATGTGGCGGTGGCTCTGCGATCTTACATTGACATGCTAATCTCTCACAATACAATGGCCACCTCCGCAGTTTCGGTTTTCGTGGAGGTAGCTCTCCGATCTTACATTGACATGCACACCATGGATTAGTAACTCTGATAATTTAGGAAGGAAAGTGGCAGTGGGAGGGGGGGGTTAGCTTGGGAGGGCGGTACAGCAATAGTAACAGCATTGGCTGTTACTATTGGGGTTTTCCCGACCAATGCCAGATGCTCAAATGACCGAACATTGGTATGGATTGAGGTTTGCTGAATTGGCATGAATTAGTGCCAGACCCCCCCCCCCCCCCCCCGTCCACCTCCAGCCAGATAGCCAGGGCTACCAGATAGCCAGGGCTACTATTGGGGTTTTCCAGACCAATGCCAGATGCTCAAATGACCGAACATTGGTATGGATTGAGGTTTGCTGATTTGGCATGAATTAGTGCCAGACCCCCCCCCCCCCCCGTCCACCTCCAGCCAGATAGCCAGGGCTACCAGATAGCCAGGGCTACTATTGGGGTTTTCCAGACCAATGCCAGATGCTCAAATGACCGAACATTGTTATGGATTGAGGTTTGCTGATTTGGCATGAATTAGTGCCAGACCCCCCCCCCCCCCCGTCCACCTCCAGCCAGATAGCCAGGGCTTTGTGATGCCGCCGCCGCGAAGCCACTCGGTGGGCGCCCCATCTACGACCCCGCCACCACCAAGTGACGGGGCCGACCCCGCTTCCCCCTCACCGCCCCCCACATAAACACACCCTCACACATTTTCCCACCTAGAGCTCCGAGGGGAGGTCTCCTGGCCGGCAGGTTTTTACCTGAAAGCCCTCATAGGGATAATCTTCACGGTTTCCTGCGGCCAGGGAATTGGGCGACCTCCCCTGATGCTGGTTCGCACAGCGGCGCTGTATGGTCACGGCGAGGGCTGTACAGCCACCACGGTTGAAACGCACCCCCCACACACACGTATCGGCAAGGCAGGCAGGGGTCAATCCACAAACAGACGGCGAGAAAACGGGACCCCGCCCACTGTTCGACTAGACGACGCAATACAAAAGTGAACGGCGGGAAAACGGGACCCTGCCCACTGATCGATGAGACGACGTAATCTGTCGTGCTAACCAGATTCGAACCACCCGAAGCCAGCCAGGGGACAGGTGAAGCACTTTGATTGGCCAGCGGAGCGAGACCCCCTGTGAGGTGAGGGGGATAAAGAGAGGGGTGAGGGAAAGCATAGGGAACTTCTTCTCCAGTCAGCTCCCGTGCCGTCAACTGCGGGATCCAGCGACTCGAACGTCCGTGAGACGTGTCGACGCACTGCGAGGACAAGCCGACAGGAGCGTCTAACTGTGAGTGAGAGAGAGAGAGAGGTGAGACTTCGTATAAAAACCAATCCGCTTAGAGCCTATCGAATTAGATAAATCGGGTACAGACCCTTGGGAAATAGTGTAAGCCTGCCTCGCCAATCCCTACTGACTCAATAGGGGCTCACAGTACGCCGGTAATAAATCATTAATAACTAATCGTAGTCTCGTGTGGTTTCGACGAGAGTGTGAATGCGCGCGGTGCTGTGTGTACATACGCTCACAGCGTGTGAGTGCTACGCGGGGCTGTGTGAGGGGAAGAGTGTGAACGCGCGCGGTGCTGTGTGTACGTACACTCACAGCGTGTGAGTGCTGCGCGGGGCTGTGTGAGGGGAAGAGTGTGAACGCGCGCGGTGCTGTGTGTGCGTACGCTCACAGCGTGTGAGTGCTACACGGGGCTGTGTGAGGCGAAGAGTGTGAACGCGCGCGGTGCTGTGTGTACGTACGCTCACAGCGTGTGAGTGCTGCGCGGGGCTGTGTGAGGGGAGGTGTCGCGTACGATGGAAGGAGAGGCAACGCAGTGTTAACAGGCGTACGGAAGCCAGCGACGAGCCATGCCTCTCTCGCGAACCCGAGGTGGGGCGACCCAGGGAGGGGAACCGTCAGGCGACAGTCCCTGCCCCGTGAGCGATGAGCCCAGTGGCGGCAGCGGCGGTTCGCACAGCAGCGAGGGGTCGGGAAGTAGCGGGACCCCTGCAGTCAGAACACAGCAGGGAGAGATCTCGGGGGCCAGCGACCCTCACAATTTGGTGTCAGAGGGGGTACGATCCCCCGCACCTCCAAGGGAGAGAGGCGCCCCAACCGAGGCTAAAATAAAATGCACGTTCACGGGCAAGGGGATTCCGTCATGGAAATCGTTTGCCCGCAGCATCAGAGGTGCTAAAAAGGTTAATGGCTGGACAGACGCAGAGGCGTTGCAGCAGATGGAGATGCATTTGGATGGGCGGGCAGCCGACTTTGTGGAAGCTTTGCCCGCAAGCACACAAACTCAGTGGGGGGAATTAATGCGCCAGCTTGAACTGCGCTTCGGCACGTATGATGAGGAGGAAGCGCAGGCGGCCTTAGAGGCGCGCCGCTGCCAACCTGGCGAGGATTTGCGAGATTACGCCGAGGACGTACGCGCGCTGACCCAGATTGCGTACCCGGAGTACGAGGCAAAAATAATTGAGGGCCTCGCCGCCGGGAAGGTCCAGCGATATTTGGCACGCACCCCGTGGTGGCAGACAAATGTAGACGGTTGCACGCCTCCCCTTCGACACCCTTGTCGAGCGCGTGCGTAAATGCGAGAAGCTCTCCGGTGAGCGCACGCAGCTTCGAGGGCGGGGACGGGAGTGTGCCGTGGCAAGCCTGCTCTCAGACGAGGAAGAGGAGGAGGAGCTCGCCATCCCAACAAAGGGATGAGCAAGGGAAACCCCGAGACCCCGGGAGACAGCACCGGGATGGGTAAGCCGGGATACAGACCAGCATCGGGGGGATGGAGGACAAAATGAGCCGAAATATGACCAAACTACAGTCTACCGTTGAGTCTGAGATGGGTGAGCTAAGCTCCACAGTAGGGGGGCTGGCTGGGAGGGTGTCCCAATTAGAGTCCGATTTGGGACAACTGCATACTGGGAGAGGGAGAGGGAGCAGGCAGGGGACCCACTACGGAGCCGCAACCCTTCCCCGGACGTGTTATGTTTGCGACCGTCGAGGGCATCTCATGAGAGACTGCCCTCAGCTCGCCCGTGCTAGGCAGACGCATGAGGTTAAACGCCAACGCCCCCTAAAGAATGGACCACCTAGGGGTGCAATCGACGCGGTCCCGACACATATCGACGACAATGGGACAACAACGCCCGCGGAAGCGGTGACTCCTGGCTACGGGAGCTGGTGGCAGGGATCACGGGGGCCTCGTTGCTGGTGGAAGGGAAGATAAACGGAATGCGTACCCGGATCTTGCTGGACACGGGGGCGGTGGCCTCGCTCGTGAGCGCAGCGCACTGCAGCGCGATCGGGGTCGACGTGCGCCACCTGCAAGCCCCGGACCGCGCACTACACACGGCGAGCGGAGCCGGAATGGGGCTACTGGGGAGGGCCACCCTGGAGGTCTGCATAGGCCACCAGGTGTGCACCCAGGAGTTCTATGTCTCGAGTGTGTTGTGCCACGAGTATATTGCAGGTACCGACCTCCTGGAAAAGCTGGGGCTCAACGTGCAGCGCCGCCAGCGATGCGCAACCATGGGAGGTAGCGGCGAGCGGATTCCGTTCCTGGGACGAGAGTCGACACGCCCCCGCTTTGCACCTGTGGCCGCTACCCTGGCGACGGCCGTCACCATCGGGCCGCTCACCGAGATGCTGGTGCCGGTGGCAACACCCTCCATCGACCCCGCGCACCGACCATCGGGTGAGGTAATGCTAACTCCTCACCCGGAGTTGGCAAAACGATACGGGGTCGTGGGATCAGCCACGTTGGTAAACGCAGATGGGGGCCGATTGTTTATGCGTGTGTACCCCGGCAATACTGCGATGGCGCACCACAGTAGCCACCGTGCACCCCCTACACGCGTGCCACTCCAACGACTCGGTATTCGCACTCTGGGCTGAGGACCCCGATCGCCCCGAGGACCACCAGGACCTGGCCTGGCGAGTCGGCCCGACTCCCCACGCCGAGGTCGTCCCCCTGCTTGACGCGTTATACGTACCTTGGGCGGATTTACCTAGGGAGGAGGCCGATCAGCTACGCGGGTTACTACGGGAGTACGCCGACGTGTTCAGCGAACATGACTCGGACGTGGGTCGGACAGATCTCGTTAAGCACCAAATCGACACCGGTGCCGCCCGACCCATAAAACTCCCTGCGTACCGAGTGGGCGCACCCGAATGCACCCAGATCAAAGAGGCGGTTGGGGACATGCTCCGCGATAACATTATTCAGCCCTTGGCGAGCCCCTGATCGGCCCCGGTGGTACTAGTAACGAAAAAGGATGGGTCAACCCGGTTCTGTGTCGATTACCGTAAATTGAACGCAGTCACCCTCGGTGACGCCTTCCCCATACCCCGCATCGACGACACCTTTGACAGCCTTGCCGGAGCGCCATATTTTTCCACCCTCAATCTCGCGTCCGGGTACTGGCAGGTGGAGATGGCGGAGGAGGATCGGCCGAAAACCGCATTCACCACCCCGATGGGACTATTCGAGTTTCGAGTACTCCCGTTCGGACTCACCAACGCGCCCGCAACGTTCCAGCGGCTGATGGAGTTGGTGATGCGGGGCTTGCAATGGGAACAGTGCCTGATTTACCTGGATGATGTGATAGTGTTCAGTAGATCTCTGTCTGAGCACTGGTCCAGGTTACGGGAGGTGTTCCAGCGACTGCGAGCGGCTCATCTCAAGCTCAAGCCGCGTAAGTGTTACATTGCACAGCGCGAGGTGGGGTACCTCGGACATCGCGTCAGCGAGGCAAGGGTGCGCACCGATCCAGACAAGGTATGCGCCGTGGTGGATTGGCCATGGCCAAGGAACCTGACGGAGATCAGATCATTTTTGGGGCTCGCCACCTATTATCGTCGGTTTGTGAAGGAATTCAGCGAGATTGCATGCCCCCTCACCCGACTCACTTCCCCTAAGAACCCCTATCAGTGGACGGAAGCCTGTCAGACAGCCTTCACCACTCTCAAAGACCACCTCACCCACGCCCCCACCCTGGCTTTCCCCGATTTTACCACCAATTTTATTTTGGACACCGACGCCTGCAGCAGCGGGCTGGGCGCGGTGTTGTCGCAGGTGCAGGAAAGGACGGAACGGGTTATTGCGTACGCCAGCCGGACCCTGAGTGGGGCCAAGCTGAACTACTGCGTGACCCATCAGGAATTGTACACGGTGATCTTCGCGTGTAAACAGTTCCGACCATACTTGTACGGCCGGAAATGTCGAGTGCGCACAGACCATTATGCTCTGCAGTTCCTCCTCACCTTCAAGGAGCCGCAGGGGCAGATGGCCAGGTGGCTGGCGCAGCTGCAGGAATATAACCTGCAGATCGAGTACTGGGCCGGGCGGACGCACGCAAACGCGGACGCCTTATCGAGGCGACCCGCGGTGTGTGCCGAGACGAGGGCGGAGGAGGCCTGCCCGTGCTTCACGGGCGCCCGCTGAGCCTGACCCCCCCCCCCCCCCCCCCCGGCGAGAGAGAGTGCGGTATGCGCCACAGAGACCCCCACAGGTGGAGCTGAGGATCCAGTCGACCGCCCGGCACGCGCGGGACCCACGACTCGAGACCCGGCAGACCACCCCACCCTGATCGGACGGATCCAGGAGGACGTCGGCTGCGCCTTCCCGGGCCTGAACGAAGAGCAGCTGAGGCAGACCCAGCAGCGGGATTCGGATCTGGCGGCAGTGGAAGCAGCCCTGCAGGAGGGGAAGAGCACCCTACCAGGGCCCTGGAGTGGTTTGTATGCCCGGTTGTGTGTGCAGAACGGGGTGGTACGAGAGTTAACCGAGGCCGGCCAGCCGGGGTGCATCTGTGTTCCCGCCCAGGTGCGACCCTAGCTGCTGCGGCTGGTGCACGACCACCCGCTCGGGGACCATGACGGGGAACGGCACACTCGGGAGACCCTGCGTCGCCAGTATCTCTGGCCCAAGTTGGCACGAGACGTGGCCGCCTGGGTACAGGGCTGCCGCGCTTGTCAGCAGTGCAGGCCGAAACCGGCACGATACCAGGTACCCCTAAGGCCATTCCGCGTCAGTCGGATGAACCAGTTGGTCGGCATCGATCTCCAGGGGCCGTTTCCACGATCCCACTGGGGCAACCGCTATATCCTCGTAGCAGTAGAATACTTCACCCGCTACGCCGTGGCGGTAGCCATCCCCAATAAAACGGCCCTTGTGGTGGCCCGGGCCTTCGTGGAGCATTACGTACTTAAGCATGGGATCCCGGAACGAGTCCTCACCGACCAGGGTAGCGAGTTCGAGGCCGAGCTGTTCCGGGCGCTGTGCCGAGAGTTCGGAATCCAGAAAGACCGAACCACAGCGTACCACCACACAAGCGAACGGTATGGTGGAGCGCATGAATCAGACCTTAGCGGGGAAGCTCAAACGTATGGCGGCCGCAAATCAACAGGATTGGGACGAACACCTCCTCTACGCCCTGTTCGCCTATGCCACCACTGTACACACATGAACGGGACAAACCCCGTTCCTAATGATGTTTGGTCGTGAGTCTCGTTTACCCGCAGACCTGCTGTTCGGCGTTCCCCCACCCCAAACGGAGGAAGGGAGCCGCCCCGTGGAGCACCTGATGGGGACCCTACGAGGGGCCCGGGACCGGGCTTACCCGCAAGGGGAGGCCGCGCATCGGCGACAGAAGCAGGGCACCCGACCCCGCGTGGAGCCCCCCCTCTTCTCGACAGGCGCAAAGGTGTGGCTACACACCCCTCGCGTCGGGGCCGGACAGGTAGGGAAGCTGACAACCTACTGGCGGGGACCCTGGACTGTGGTGCGGCAGATCTTCCCCTGGACGGTATTAATCCAGGGTGGAAACAGGGGCCGAGAAACGGTTGTCAACGTCCGCCGCTTAAAACCATGGAGGGCAGTCCCGGCAGGGGAGAACCACGCCGCCCGAGTACCGCGAACTCACGGGGCCCCCACACCACCCGGGCTCGGGGGCCTCGCGCGCTACATGGGCCCCACCGGACCCCCAGCCCAGAGGCGTCCCGGCCCCGCCAGGGGATGGCGGGGACGGCGGCCCCTAAACCCTTCTGCTGCTGAGTTTGTGCCCCAGCCCGCAGGTGCCGAGGGACAGGGAGAGCCATTGGAGTGGAGGAGGAGGCCGCCGCAGGAACCCCAGAGGACGGAGTCACCCGCCCCGAAACCAGCCACGAGGTCCGGAGGGATCCCCCGGACCCCGCAGCACTTCCTCGTGGGTACGGCCCAGACGAGGTGCTCCAGTCAACCCGGGACGGGGACTGGCACCTCGGGGGGCTATGTGATGCCGCCGCGAAGCCGCTCGGCGGGCGCCCCATCTACGACCTCGCCACCACCAAGCGACGGGGCCGACCCCGCTTCCCCCTCACCGCCCCCCACATAAACACACCCTCACACATTTTCTCACCTAGAGCTCCGAGGGGACGTCTCCTGGCCTGGCAGGTTTTTACCCGAAAGCCCTCATAGGGATAATCTTCACGGTTTCCTGCGGCCAGGGAATTGGGCGACCTCCCCCGATGCTGGTTCGCACCGCGGCGCTGTGATCCGGGTTGAGATTGTATGGTCACGGCGAAGGCTGTCCAGCCACCACGGTTGAAATGCACCCCCCCACACACATATCGGCAAGGCAGGCAGGGGTCCGCAATCCACAAACGGATGGCGAGAAAACGGGACCGCGCCCACTGTTCGACTAGACGACGCAATACACAAGCGAACGGGGGGAAAATGGGACCCCGCCCACTGATCGATGAGACGACGTAATCCGTCGCTCTAACCAGAAGCCAGCCAGGAGACAGGTGAAGCACTTTGATTGGCCAGCGGAGCGGGACCCCCTGTGAGGTGAGGGGGATAAAGAGAGGGGTGAGGGAAGCATAGGGAACTTATTCTCCAATCAGCTCCCGTGCCGTCAACTCCGGGATCCAGCGACTCGAACGTCCGTGAGACGTGTCAACGCGCTGCGAGGACAAGCCGACAGGAGCGTCTAAATTTCGATTTAAAGCTTTCGTGACTGCAGGGATTCATCTTCTTGGTTCTTTCGGTAAAGTCACGTATAAGGGAAGTAATAAAATAATAAAAATAAAAGATAATAAAATTATTCTCACGACGTTTCGGCCACAACGCAAGCAGCCGTCCTCAGGTGAAAACCAGGTCCGTCGAGGCGACAGAGTCTGAATGAAACAGCACACGAGCTTGGAGCATATATATAAGCTGGGCGCCTTGACAAAGGAATTTGCATATGAAGAGGAATTTAGCATATTTATGGAAAATGCAGGAATGTGATTAGTACTACATATGCATGTGCATTATGCAGGATTAACAGCATCAAAGGGAGCTGCAGTTGCTGCTGCTGCAGTTGCTGCTGCTGCAGTTGCTGCTGCTGCTGCTGCAGTTGCTGCTGCTGCTGCAGTTTCTGCTGCTGCTGCAGTTTCTGCTGCTGCTGCTGCAGTTGCTGCTGCAGTTGCTGCCTTATCCATTTTAATATAACACTATGTATTATTCTACCCACCCTAATGTGTATCACACTGCTATATATTTACTATACAATTACGACACCATACATTACTCTGCACACTGCACCATGCCAGTGAGTGGAACGCGGTCTGAAAGTCACCGTAAACGTGAACACAATCAGTTAAGATCCGAAATGGTTTATTACGTCCTTCCAATGATTGCTAAGCCAGAATTTATCTTCTCGGTTGAAATTGTCTCTGTGTTTGTATATGTGGATCGCCTCATGAACAAATCTCTCATGATAACCAGATGGCTTGCAGAGAACCTCTGTCTTGGAGAAGTCAATGTCATGTGAGCCCACTGAGTTGTAACAGTGATCTGCCACGGCTGAGGTGTTTGTCCTACCGTGTTTCAGGTCTGCTTCATGTTCACGGATGCGGTCCGAGACATGTCGTTTGGTTTCCCCAATGTAACTGCTACCACAGAGGCAACTTAGTTTGTAGACGCCAGGGTACTGTATGTCTGGAACCACATCTTTTACAGACGGGACCAGATCACGGATTTTATGTACTGTGTTGAATCGGACCTGGATCTTGTGTTTAATCAGGATTTTGGAGATCTTTTTTGTGACCCCAGCAATGTAGGGTAAGGTGATGGTCTTGAAAGGCTCCTCAACAGGATCCTTCTTGATGGTTGGAGTGATGGCCTTGCGGATTGTGTAGTCGGAGTAACCATTAGCCTTAAGAGCTTGGCGTACGTCGGAAATGCATTGGGCTCTATGGTATAGAGTCTTGATGAGGGAATTCTTCTGGGATGGATGGTGGTGGGAATCCGGTTTTAGGTAAGCATCCGTATGGGTGGCTTTCCTGTAGACAGAGTGGCTCATTGAACCATCAGGTCTCCTTTTAATTAGGACATCCAAAATGGGTAGCTTGTCATCTTTTTCGACTTCCATGGTGAATCTGATGGCTGGGTGTATGGAATTGATGTGGTCGAGAAATTGGTCTAGAGCAGGCCGGCCATGTGGCCAGATGACAAAAGTGTCATCTACGTACCTCTTCCATAAGGTCGGGCGTAGAGTGGCAGTCTTGATGGCGTCAGTCTCAAATTTCTCCATGAAGATGTTGGCTACAACCGGAGATAGGGGGGAGCCCATTGGGGTGCCCTCAGTTTGCTTGTAGAAAGTTCCATTCCAGGTGAAGTATGTATTGGTTAAGCAGTGTCTCACCAGGGGGGGTACCCCAGCATTCAGTCCTTGATGAACCAAGTCTTCAATGATTGCGATGGTGTCAGGTACAGGAACTTTGGTGAATAAGGAAACCACATCAAAACTGACAAGCAGGTCGTCTGGGGACAGGGCAATCCCCTTGATTGTCGATACCAGGTCAGTAGAGTTTAGTACCGCAGAGGTGTTTTTTCCAGTGAAAGGCCGTAGGATTTCAGACAAAAAACGAGCCAGTTTATAGGTGGGGGAGTTGATAGTAGAGACAATGGGACGAAGAGGTGTATCTTATTTACGTATCTTTGGCAAGCCGTATAATCTTGGTGGCCTGGCTGCAGAAGGTTTCAACGAGAACTGTTTGGTCTGATCAATTAATGCGGTTGAATCAGAAATGATTTGCTTGGTTTTAGAGACGAGGCTGTTGGTGGGGTCTCTTTTTATTTTTGTATAGCTACCATCGTTGAGTAGTTCTTGGATTTTGTTGTTGTATTCTGTTTTGTCCATGATGACAGTGGCATTGCCTTTGTCGGCTGAGAGGATGACAATGTCATCCCTCTTTTTTAATTGAGCTAATTCCAAACGCTCATCTTTGCTGATGTTGCTAGCTGGCTTCTTAGCGTTTTTGAGGGTTGCAGAGATTTCAGATCTTGCTACGTCTGCAGCGATGTGACTCAGGCCCTTGAGAGCTACATCTACTCTAGCAATTATATCATTAACTGGTATGTGTCTAGGTGTGACTGCAAAGTTTAGTCCTTTAGCTAAAACGGATTTCAGGCCTTCAGAAATAGAACTGTTACTGCGATTAATTACGACTTTGTTAACATCTAGCTTTTCAATGTGTGGGTCCGGTTTCTTATTTGAGAGGCGATCAAATTTGGAAATCAAGTTGTCCTTACATTTGGTCGACATAGCGGCAGCTGAAGAGGCAGTCATTTTATCTACATGTTCCCAATCCGATGTTGACATTGTTGCACTCAAAGATAAGTGTGATTTGTAGAGTGTCTTGTCTAACTGATCTAGATCGGTGCGCGTAAGTCTGATTTTCTCTGAGATAAGAGCTAAGCTAGTTCTAGACAGAATTCGTATAGCATTAGAAGAAGTTACAGCAGCAGATGTTAGTGTAAATGCGTTTGGTATTACCTTAGAGTCGCGGCATTTCTTCAGAAAGGTGAGAGACTCGATTAGCTGAGCCTTCTTATCCCGGAGCTTGTTAAAGGATCTCAATGTTATGTGGAAACCCTCCCCGTAGAGGCGGTTAAATTTCAATTTAAAGCTTTCGTGACTGCAGGGATTCATCTTCTGTCACGTAGAAGGGAAGTAATAAAATAATACAAATAAAACATAATAAAATTATTCTCACGACGTTTCGGCCACAACGCAAGCAGCCGTCCTCAGGTGAAAACCAGGTCCGTCGAGGCGACAGAGTCTGAATGAAACAGCACACGAGCTTGGAGCATATATATAAGCTGGGCGCCTTGACAAAGGAATTTGCATATGAAGAGGAATTTAGCATATTTATGGGAAATGCAGGAATGTGATTAGTACTACATATGCATGTGCATTATGCAGGATTAACAGCATCAAAGGGAGCTGCAGTTGAAGTTGCTGCTGCTGCAGTTGCTGCTGCTGCAGTTGCTGCTGCTGCAGTTGCTGCTACTGCAGTTGCTGCTGCTGCAGGTGCTGCTGCTGCTGCAGTTGTTGCTGCTGCTGCTGCTGCTGCAGTTGTGTCTGCTGCAGTTTCTGCTGCTGCTGCAGTTTCTGCTGCTGCTGCAGTTTCTGCTGCTGCTGCTGCAGTTGCTGCTGCAGTTGCTGCCTTATCCATTTTAATATAACACTATGTATTATTCTACCCACCCTAATGTGTATCACACTGCTATATATTTACTATACAATTACGACACCATACATTACTCTGCACACTGCACCATGCCAGTGAGTGGAACGCGGTCTGAAAGTCACCGTAAACGTGAACACAATCAGTTAAGATCCGAAATGGTTTATTACGTCCTTCCAATGATTGCTAAGCCAGAATCCATCTTCTCGGTTGAAATCGCCTCATGAACGAATCTCTCATGATAGCCAGATGGCTTGCAGAGAACCTCTGTCTTGGAGAAGTCAATGTCATGTGAGCCCACTGAATTGTAACAGTGATCTGCCACGGCTGAGGTGTTTGTCCTACCGTGTTTCAGGTCTGCTTTATGTTCACGGATGCGGTCCGAGACATGTCGTTTGGTTTCTCCAATGTAACTGCTACCACAGAGGCAACTTAGTTTGTAGACGCCAGGGTACTGCATGTCTGGAACCACATATTTTACAGACGGGACCAGATCACGGATTTTATGTACTGTGTTGAATCGGACCTGGATCTTGTGTTTAATCAGGATTTTGGAGATCTTTTTTGTGATCCCAGCAATGTAGGGTAAGGTGATGGTCTTAAAAGGTTCCTCAACAGGATCCTTCTTGATGGTTGGAGTGATGGCCTTGCGGATTGTGTAGTCGGAGTAACCATTAGCCTTAAGAGCTTGGAGTACGTGTTTGAGTTCACTGCCAATGTGTTCCTGGTCGGAAATGCATTGGGCTCTATGGTATAGAGTCTTAATGAGGGAATTCTTCTGGGATGGATGGTGGTGGGAATCCGGTTTTAGGTAAGCATCCGTATGGGTGGCTTTCCTGTAGACAGAGTGGCTCATTGAACCATCAGGTCTCCTTTTAATTAGGACATCCAAAAAGGGTAGCTTGCCATCTTTTTCGACTTCCATGGTGAATCTGATGGCTGGTTGTATGGAATTGATGTGGTCGAGAAATTGGTCTAGAGCAGGCCGGGCATGTGGCCAGATGACAAAAGTGTAATCTACGTAACTCTTCCATAGGGTCGGACGTAGAGTGGCAGTCTTGATGGCGTCAGTCTCAAATTTCTCCATGAAGATGTTGGCTACAACCGGAGATAGGGGGGAGTCCATTGGGGTGCCCTCAGTTTGCTTGTAGAAAGTTCCATTCCAGGTGAAGTAAGTATTGGTTAAGCAGTGTCTCACCAGGGGGGGTACCCCAGCATTCAGTTCTTGATGAACCAAGTCTTCAATGATTGCGATGGTGTCAGGTACAGGAACTTTGGTGAATAAGGAAACCACATCAAAACTGACAAGCAGGTCGTCTGGGGACAGGGCAATCCCCTTGATTGTCGATACCAGGTCAGTAGAGTTTAGTACCGCAGAGGTGTTTTTTCCAGTGAAAGGCCGTAGGATTTCAGACAAAAAACGAGCCAGTTTATAGGTGGGGGAGTTGATAGTAGAGACAATGGGACGAAGAGGTGTATCTTATTTATGTATCTTTGGCAAGCCGTATAATCTTGGTGGCCTGGCTGCAGAAGGTTTCAACGAGAACTGTTTGGTCTGATCAATTAATGCGGTTGAATCAGAAATGATTTGCTTGGTTTTAGAGACGAGGCTGTTGGTGGGGTCTCTTTTTATTTTTGTATAGCTGCCATCGTTTAGTAGTTCTTGGATTTTGTTGTTGTATTCTGTTTTGTCCATGATGACAGTGGCATTGCCTTTGTCGGCTGAGAGGATGACAATGTCATCCCTCTTTTTTAATTGAGCTAATCCCAAACGCTCATCTTTGCTGATGTTGCTAGCTGGCTTCTTAGCGTTTTTGAGGGTTGCAGAGATTTCAGATCTTGCTACGTCTGCAGCGATGTGACTCAGGCCCTTGAGAGCTACATCTACTCTAGCAATTATATGATTAACTGGTATGTGTCTAGGTGTGACTGCAAAGTTTAGTCCTTTAGCTAAAACGGATTTCAGGCCTTCAGAAATAGAACTGTTACTGCGATTAATTACGACTTTGTTAACATCTAGCTTTTCAATGTGTGGGTCCGGTTTCTTATTTGAGAGGCGATCAAATTTGGAAATCAAGTTGTCCTTACATTTGGTCGACATAGCGGCAGCTGAAGAGGCAGTCATTTTATCTACATGTTCCCAATCCGATGTGGACATTGTTGCACTCAAAGATAAGTGTGATTTGTAGAGTGTCTTGTCTAACTGATCTAGATCGGTGCGCGTAAGTCTGATTTTCTCTGAGATAAGAGCTAAGCTAGTTCTAGACAGAATTCGTATAGCATTAGAAGAAGTTACAGCAGCAGATGTTAGTGTAAATGCGTTTGGTATTACCTTAGAATCGCGGCATTTCTTCAGAAAGGTGAGAGACTCGATTAGCTGAGCCTTATCCCGGAGCTTGTTAAAGGATCTCAATGTTATGTGGAAACCCTCCCCGTAGAGGCGGTTAAATTTCGATTTAAAGCTTTCGTGACTGCAGGGATTCATCTTCTGTCACGTAGAAGGGAAGTAATAAAATAATACAAATAAAACATAATAAAATTATTCTCACGACGTTTCGGCCACAACGCAAGCAGCCGTCCTCAGGTGAAAACCAGGTCCGTCGAGGCGACAGAGTCTGAATGAAACAGCACACGAGCTTGGAGCATATATATAAGCTGGGCGCCTTGACAAAGGAATTTGCATATGAAGAGGAATTTAGCATATTTATGGGAAATGCAGGAATGTGATTAGTACTACATATGCATGTGCATTATGCAGGATTAACAGCATCAAAGGGAGCTGCAGTTGCAGTTGCTGCAGTTGCTGCTGCTGCAGTTGATGCTGCTGCAGATGCTGCTGCTGCTGCAGTTACTGCTGCAGTTTCTGCTGCTGCTGCAGTTTCTGCTGCTGCAGTTGCTGCTGCAGTTGATGCCTTATCCATTTTAATATAACACTATGTATTATTCTACCCACCCTAATGTGTATCACACTGCTATATATTTACTATACAGATGAAGTACCGTTGATGACTCTTGGACACCGTTGGTGAGGCACACGTTTTTATTCCGTACAAGTAGTCACAACTGTGGACATACAATACTAGAGGGGGTATCGGCCCCCTCACCCGGCTAGCTGGGAATACACTGCTAGCTATCTCTGACCTACCTCCTAGTCCTCCACTAACGGGCTAGGGGAGGCTGTCTGGCCCGACACTGGTAAGTCGGGCTACGGTACCCGGAGTCCCAGAGCACTAGCTCTGGTTCTCGGGACCACGCCGCTGGCTCAGTCCTGCGCGGCCTTGACAAGGGCGGCGTCCCAGGGGAGTCCAGGGCTCTAGCTAGACGATCTTCGGTCTTCACTGGTTTAGCTTTAACATTCTGCCCCGAGCCCTCTGACACATCCCCCTTTATACTCCACCCCCGCTGAGGGGTGGGGCCCCGGGCTGCCTGGTGCGGACGTCGTTGAGAGCACCCCCCCCCGTGCACTCACGTAGCCCCGCCCACTGTGTTTGTTTCCCATAAGCTGCCATGCATAACGGCTCTATCTCTAACACCCCTACATCACCCCCCCCCCCGCATAGCTTGCAGCCGTCCCGGCTGCCAACATAAAAAAAAAACGACAATAAAAGCGCATTTACCCCCTGACCGCGCGTGTGCCTCACTATTTTTCAACATAACGCGAAGAGAACAACAACAAGAACCAGAAAACCCCGAAGGGAAAACAACCCGACGCACCCCCCCCCGAATAAATACGAATTCCGTAAAAGCAACGTATATACAAATCGCAAGGAACCCCCAACACACACACAACACAACACAATGTGCCAGGAGCACACCACCGACGCAGCGCACAGTAACCATACACGTGAAAATAAAAAATAAAAAATAAATTCTTTTTGTGCATCACAAGAGTCTGCGCATTCTTGCACGCGTCCTTGCCGCAGGCCCGTCACACGGGGCAACCCCGGATGGCGGACCATCCGGTGGCAGCTGTCCATTTCGAAGTGAGTCTGCGCTTGATGTCGCGAGACCCTCGGCATCCCCCGTAGGGGTTGTTGGGCGGGAGCCCGTCATTCCTGGTGCACCTGGGGGCGGGACAGCCGGCAACACGTCAGGCGAGAGCAGCAGAGACGGACCCTTTGAGTCGGCCGACCCCCCACATGTTTGGCCACGCGTGTGTGGAACGGGGCCTCGCACCGCAACGAAGGGTTTCAGCCTAGAGGGGTGCACAAACCACCGGCGCTTCCCCCATTTGATGCGAACGCACTGAGGCCGCAAAACCTCGACCACCTCGACGGGGCCCCGCCACAGCCGCACCAGTTTTGAGGAGGTCGCGAGTGGTACCTGGGGGACAGTGCAGCCATGCCCTGTCCCCCGGCTTCCACTGTAGCACGTGCATGCGACCCAGTCTGAGGCGCTCATTCGCTTTCTGACGCCTGTCGGAATTTAGCATGGCAGCATCCCGTGCCTCAGTCAATTTCGCAAGGTTAAATTTAACATGGTCGGCCAATTTAGTTTTTCCCAGCGGCGCGGGGATCTGCAGCTGTGCCCGAACAGGTGAGTCAGGTTCGCGACCATACATGAGGAAGAAGGGTGAAAATCCCGTCGCAGCATGGGGGGCCAATCTGTATGCTGCCAGGACCCCTTGAATTTGCAAGTCCCAATCGGTCTGTGAGTCTGAAATCTGCTGCGACAACATAGACGTGATGGTTCGATGCAGACGCTCGACCATCCCGTCAGTTTGCGGGTGATAGGGAGAGGTACGAATTTTTTTCGTTCCCAGGAGCTCACAGACCTGTTGGAGGAGTTTGCCGGAAAAACATTTTCCCTGGTCGGTCAGCAGCCGCTCCGGAGCACCTTTGTCCATGACGTAACCTTGGACAAAGGCCTCCACGATGGCTGCTGCCGACTGGTTGGCCAGGGGCCATGCCATAGGCCAGCGCGTAAAGTATTCCACCCCAGTCAACAAATATCTATTGCCCCTAGGGGTGGCGGGAAATGGCCCCAGAATATCCAGCGCGACAAGTTCGTTCACTCTGGAGACTCTGATAGACTGCAAAGGCGGGTTTGACTCCCGTGCTGGTGGTTTTCGCTGCGCACACCGAGGGCATGATGCCAACAGATCTGCGACATCCCTCGTCATGCCTGGCCAATAAAAATCAAGCTGGAGCAAGGCGAGGGTCTTTTGGGTACCCAGGTGGAGGAGGCGCTCATGAGCAGCCCACACCACCCTACCCCGTAACCCAGAAGGGACCACCAGCCGGTGTCGATGGGATTTCCCGTCCCAATGCATCAGCAACCCCGCGTGCATTTCCCATGCGTCGGCATCACCCGTCCCCCGCCCCGCCTCCCCGGCGCGACGACGCGACGCGAGGAGGGAGGTATCCTCCATCTGGAGGCGCCCCCATTCATTAACAGGCAGACCCAGCAGGGAATCTTTTCCCTGTTGTGCGATAGAATTTGGAAGCAATGTTTCGTCGTCGGCGGCGGCCGCCAGGACCGGAACCGGCATGTCCCCTGCTGGCTTGCAACGTCCCGACCCCAGGAGGCATGCACATTCGGAGGTGGTTGGCATGCGCGACAGAGCGTCCGCGTTGGTGTGGCGAACGCCCTTACGGTAGGTGGTTTCGAAATCAAAATCCTGGAGGATCTCCAACCATCGGGACAATTGTCCCGATGGCTGTTGAACTCGCAGGGCGTACTGCAGTGCCGCATGATCTGTGCGGACGGTGAAATGCCGACCGTACAGATATGGGCGATACTGTTGGATGAAATAGACAATTGCCAACAGTTCCCTACGGGTGACACAATATCTTTGCTCTGCTGGAGACAACACCCGACTGCCGTACGCAACCACCCGTTCCACGCCGTCAACCACCTGGGAAAGCACGCCCCCAATACCCGTGTTGCTCGCATCGGTGTCGAGCAAAAATGGTTCCGAAAAATCGGGGTAAATCAAGGGAGGAGCTTTTACCAGGGCGTCCCGAAGGGAGCAGAAAGCAGCCTCCTCCTCCTGACCCCAGTGGAACCGAACCCCTTTTGATGTTAAAGCGTGTAGGGGTTTGGCAATCGTCACAAAATCAGCGACGAACCGTCGGTAATACGACGCGAAGCCAATGAAACTCCTGACCTCTCCCACCGAGGTGGGAGTCGGCCAGGAGCTGACACACTGCGTTTTGGCGGGATCGGTAGCAATACCTGAGCGCCCCACGATGTGCCCCAAATAACGCACCGAATCGCGTAACAAATGACATTTTTGGGTTTGAATTTCAAATTAGCAGCCCGCATCTTTAGGAAAACCGCCCGCAACCTCTGGAGATGTTCGTAAAAAGTTTTACTAAAGACGATAACGTCATCCAAATAAATCAGGCACGACTCCCATTGCAATCCAGCCAAAACCAATTCCATCAAACGCTGGAAAGTTGCCGGCGCTGAGTGTAAGCCCATCGGCAACCGGTTGAATTGGAACAGGCCGTGCGGTGTACGGAAAGCAGTTTTAGGCTTTGAATCATCGTCCAGAGGAAGCTGCCAGAATCTCGAAAGTAAATCCAGTGTGGAGAAGAATCGCGCTCCCGCCAAGGCGTCCAGCGATTCGTCCATCCGTGGGAGCGGGTATGCGTCGGCAACCAAAATTTTGTTAAGGTGCCGAAAATCAACGCAAAACCGCAACGAGCCGTCCTGCTTTTTAACCAGGACAATCGGCGCTCCCCAAGGGCTGGTGGAAGGAGAAATGATGTCGGCGGCTAACATGTCATCAATAGCCGATTTGACATGGTCCTTTTCGGCGGGACTTAACCGAAACGGATTCTGGCGTATTGGCGCGCCGTAACCCATGTCAATATGGTGACGCAGCAGATGAGTGCAACCCAAATCGTATTTGTCCCGACTGAAAACGTCGGAAAATTCCCGCAGTAGCGTTCTAAGCTGTTGGCGCTCTGAATTTGACAGGTCCGTCGATCCCGCACAAAGCACATCGAGCCACCCTCCATCGCTGTCCGAATATGGGTGCGGCCGGGGAGCAGTGCCGACGTGATTCGCAACAGGTTCCTCGCAGGGCACCGGCGTCGCGTGAGCAAGCACCGTCCCTTGAGGAACTACCACTGTCTGCGACCCCACATTGAGGACCGCGATGAAAGGGTCCCCGTCCCCTCTTACGACGGTCTGGGCCGAAATCAAATGAGGTCCACTAACCCCGGCCCTAGATGGTCCCAGCAGAATTCCCTGGTCCCCAATGCCCTCAGCGAAGGGCCGACGAAGTTTTAGAGGCACCAACATTTGAGCTCCCGGCGGCACACGAACTGTTTTAACGACAAACGCTGGTACTGTTACGAACGCCGTCCGAGCCGCAGTAGGGGAAGGCAGGAACGCCATGCGTCGTCCCGACGGGAGCTCAATGCATCCCTGGTCTATTAAAATACGAATCGGCATTTTGCCCAAGAAGTCCGTTCCCAGCAGGCACGGAACCGCCAGCGAGGAGGAAACAAAAATCGGGCCCGACAATTTGATATCCCCGATACAAATTTGCGCTCGAATCTGTCCAATGATGCCAAGAGAGCCCCCGTTAGCAGCATAGAATGGGACGTTAACCGGCAGTAAAGGACGGCTCTGGACAGGTAGAATATTGTAAATGAGTTCAGAAATGATGGTCGCCGATGCCCCCGTATCGACCAGGATGCGTACCTCCACTCCGTCAATGTGTCCCACCACGGCCGACGACCCCGACGACGCGGCCACAACGCGATGGGCCAACATGGACCACTGCCTGGGTTCGATTTGAGTCCCCATAGTGGTGCGTGTTGGCCCGTCGCAGCGCAATGTCGGCCCCCCGTTCGTTGCGGTGTGCGAGTGTGTGACGAGTGTGTGCTTGGGCCAAACATGAGGGGTGCCGCGACTCGCCGGATTATGTTGATGGAGCTTGGGAGGAGGAAGGCCGGCGTCCTGTCGAGGCGTCGTCCCGCGCTGCCGAGGAGAGCGGCACCCCGAGGCGACATGGCCCCGGACGCCGCAGTTGAAGCAACGCGGGAGCGCCGGCGGCGATGACGGACGGTCGAAGCGGCTCGACCCATCCCGGCCCGACCGTGCTCCCGTCCCCTGCTGCCGTCGACGGTCGATGGCGTAAACCTCCTCCGCCGGGAGGGTGGCTGCAGCCACCGCACGCCCGGCCGCTGCTCTGCTGGCTTTCCGACGCTGTGACAGCAGGTTGGCGTGGAGGAGCCGCGCAGCCTGGAGGGAACTCATCTCCGTGTCCTCCTGTGCAACGACGGCGATGTCCAGGTCGTCTGCCAGCAGGAGGATTTTTTCTGTGACCATGGCGTCCACGCCGTCGTCGTCCATTCGAGGTGCCAGGAGACTCGTCCTGTACGCCAGGAGCGACTCCTTTGCACCCCGCTGGCGATCGTAAAACTGCTGCCTGCATTCCGCTGAAGGTCCGTAGACCCCGGCCAGCAACTGCAGCGCCATCTGTAGCGTGGAGCGCTTCTCCCTCGGCGCCGATGTAAGGGCGGCGAGTGCGTCGCTGTCGAGGAGCGCCGGCAGCGCGCAGAGAGCCTCAGCATCCGACCACCGTGCCATTTCTTGGTGGGCGAGGAAGCGTCGCTGGAAGCCGCCCCAGTCGCCCTCCGCGCCAACAAACTCTTTGAGCGAAGGCAGCCGTTGGTGCAGCGCAGCGGTCGCCATGGAAGCTCGCAGGCTGCTGTCCCCGTAACTCGGCTGCGCT
Organism: Lampetra fluviatilis; assembly: GCF_964198595.1. Taxonomy (NCBI): domain Eukaryota; kingdom Metazoa; phylum Chordata; class Hyperoartia; order Petromyzontiformes; family Petromyzontidae; genus Lampetra; species Lampetra fluviatilis. Next base: position 5,801,246 of record NC_136342.1, on the reverse strand, counting down.
TCGGCGCGAACGGCAGATGGTATCCCCTGTCGCAGCCGTGATGACGCTCCCTCCGCTGGCGGTGACGCGGCAGCCCCAGCGAGAGCGATGTTGGACCCGAGGTTCAGGCCGGTCACGCCCTCAGCAGCTGCTGCGGCGATGGCGGGAGATTCAAAGTTTGAATCCGTTGAGATGGCGGGAAGGCGCATCGGACGTCGGTTCTCCTTGCCCCGTGGTGGTCCACCAGCCCCCAGCCGCGTGATGTGTTCGAGTGTGGCGGCAGCGGCGTAAAGCAGCTCCGCCAGCCTTGTGTGAGCCAGCCTCAGCCCTTCTGATGGCGGCTCCTCTTCATCCTGATGCCCCGGTAAGAATGCGTTCGGCCCCGGCTGCACGATGTCTTGTTGAGCCGTCTCGGGCTCGACAATTTCAGCGGTGTCCTCCACCTGCGGTACTCCGGCTCGAGCTGTCCGGCGCGTGTCCATGTTCGTAGTTGTTCTGACACCAGATGAAGTACCTTTGATGACTCTTGGACACCGTTGGTGAGGCACACGTATTTATTCCGTACAAGTAGTCACAACTGTGGACATACAATACTAGAGGGGGTATCGGCCCCCTCACCCGGCTAGCTGGGAATACACTGCTAGCTATCTGTGACCTACCTCCTAGTCCTCCACTAACGGGCTAGGGGAGGCTGTCTGGCCCGACACTGGTAAGTCCGGCTACGGTACCCGGAGTCCTAGAGCACTAGCTCTGGTTCTCGGGACCACGCCGCTGGCTCGGTCCTGCGCGGCTCTGACAAGGGCGGCGTCCCAGGGGAGTCCAGGGCACTAGCTAGACGATCTTCGGTCTTCACTGGTTTAGCTTTAACATTCTCCCCCGAGCCCTCTGACACATCCCCCTTTATACTCCACCCCCGCTGAGGGGTGGGGCCCCGGGCTGCCTGGTGCGGACGTCGTTGAGAGCACCCCCCCCGTGCACGCACGTAGCCCCGCCCACTGTGTTTGTTTCCCATAAGCTGCCATGCATAACGGCTCTCTCTCTAACACCCCTACACAATTACGACACCATACATTACTCTGCATACTGCACCATGCCAGTGAGTGGAACGCGGTCTGAAAGTCACCGTAAACGTGAACACAATCAGTTAAGATCCCAAATGGTTTATTACGTCCTTCCAATGATTGCTAAGCCAGAATCCATCTTCTCGGTTGAAATTGTCTCTGTTTGTATATGTGGATCGCCTCATGAACGAATCTCTCATGATAGCCAGATGGCTTGCAGAGAACCTCTGTCTTGGAGAAGTCAATGTCATGTGAGCCCACTGAATTGGAACAGTGATCTGCCACGGCTGAGGTGTTTGTCCTACCGTGTTTCAGGTCTGCTTTATGTTCACGGATGCGGTCCGAGACATGTCGTTTGGTTTCTCCAATGTAACTGCTACCACAGAGGCAACTTAGTTTGTAGACGCCAGGGTACTGTATGTCTGGAACCACATCTTTTACAGACGGGACCAGATCACGGATTTTATGTACTGTGTTGAATCGGACCTGGATCTTGTGTTTAATCAGGATTTTGGAGATCTTTTTTGTGACCCCAGCAATGTAGGGTAAGGTGATGGTTTTGAAAGGCTCCTCAACAAGATCCTTCTTGATGGTTGGAGTGATGGCCTTGCGGATTGTGTAGTCGGAGTAACCATTAGCCTTAAGAGCTTGGCGTACGTGTTTGAGTTCACTGCCAATGTGTTTCTGGTCGGAAATGCATTGGGCTCTATGGTATAGAGTCTGAGTCACATCGCTGCAGACGTAGCAAGATCTGAAATCTCTGCAACCCTCAAAAACGCTAAGATGCCAGCTAGCAACATCAGCAAAGATGAGCGTTTGGAATTAGCTCAATTAAAAAAGAGGGATGACATTGTCATCCTCTCAGCCGACAAAGGCAATGCCACTGTCATCATGGACAAAACAGAATACAACAACAAAATCCAAGAACTACTCAACGATGGCAGCTATACAAAAATAAAAAGAGACCCCACCAACAGCTTCGTCTCTAAAACCAAGCAAATCATTTCTGATTCAACCGCATTAATTGATCAGACCAAACAGTTCTCGTTGAAACCTTCTGCAGCCAGGCCACCAAGATTATACGGCTTGCCAAAGATATGTAATGTAGTAACTTGGCGGGAGACGACCTTACGGGTAGCACACTCTTTATTAACACCAACTTATATTACACGGGTGGCTAACTGCAGCCTAACCCACGGGGTTCCCCTGGCTACACCCACACGGGCTCTTACGCCCCGTAGCTTCTCGGAACCCACCCGGCTGGGGTGTCCGTCTCGACTCTGGGTCCCACAGCCTCGTCCCACATGGACGTCAGACCACGGGTCCCACAGTCTCGCCTCCGAGCCACACAGGGTCCCGGCCCTTACAAGGACAGCGGGACTAGGGGTCTTAGGGCGCTACCTCTTCAACTCCGTCTTCGATCTTCAACTGGTTATCAACTCCCCAAGTGCTCCCGCGCGTCCCCCTTCATAGTCCTTCATGCGGACGTCGCTGAGAGCACCCACCCCAGTTGACCAATCACTGCGCGCTGCCCACGATCCTATTTCCCACCTTGTGTCAGCGCGCACAACCACGCACCCCGCGCCGCCCCGTGATCTATCACTGTCGGCGCGCGTCAACACCACCACTACATCACCCCCTACCACATAGCTCGCAGCCGACCCGGCTGCTATAAAAAAAAATGTATTACCCCCCCCCCCCCCCCCGTGTGTGCCCCGTAACACAAGCAACAATCACAACAACACAACACAACAAGAACTCCGACATCCGCAAGAATCAGAACATGCCACCGCAACAACAAGAACAATATGTACGGGACATTATACCGGGCAGAAGGGGAACGTGGCGACGAGCTGCAATCTCGGGCCCCCCCTCTTTTTTATTTATTTATTTATTTATTTTCATGAAAAGTGTCGTGTCTTAGCACGAGTCCGCCTGGCCGGTCCGTCGTACGGCACCAGACGCGGTTGACCGTCCGGTGGCGCCGGCAGTCCAGGAAGGCACGGGGCAGGCATCGGAGATCCGCGCGTGCCTCGGGGTACCGGTTCACTACGGTCAACAGCCGTCAGGTCCGAGACACCTGGAAGTGGGTCAGGTGGAGACACGTGAGGATCAGACTGCGACACATCCCTCCCCGAGTCGACGGCCACATCACACGCTCGGTCGTTACGGCACAAAGGGAGGCCATGTGGTGCCGCGAAGGGTTTCAGCCTGGAGGGGTGTACGTACCAACGGCGTTTTTCCCATTTAATCTGGATACTCTGGGGTCGCGCAATACGCACGATTTCCACCGGTCCCCTCCATGGTCTCAACAATTTAGGGGACGTAGCCAACGGTGCATGTGGGCAGTGCAGCCAGGCCTTATCGCCTGGTTTCCAATCGTGCGTATACACCTTTCGTGCGTGCAATCTTTCGTTAGCGATCTGGCGAGACCTTGAATTCAACCTCGCAGCCTCTCGCGCTTCAGCCAGTTTGGCGATATTAAATTTGATGTGGTCGGCCAATTTAGATGTCGCACGTGGCTGGGAAATCCCCAGTTGGACATCCATGGGCGGATCGGCCTCCCGCCCATACATGAGAAAAAATGGGGAAAACCCCGTCGCCGCATGGGGGGCCATTCGATAGGCCGCGAGTACCCCAGGTACCTGTAAGTCCCAATCAACCTGATCGTTGCAGACCTGTTGGCACAGCATAGAAGTAATCGTCCTGTTTAGACGTTCAACCATTCCATCAGTCTGCGGGTGGTACGGGGAGGTACGCACTTTCTTCGTACCCAACAGGTTGCACACCTCGCGCAACAAAACGCTCGAAAAATTATTTCCTTGGTCCGTCAGCAAGCGTTCGGGGGCGCCTTTGTCCAAAACATAGCCCTGGACAAAGGCGTCCGCCACTGCCGCAGCCGACTGGTTGGCGAGTGGCCACGCCATGGGCCATCGGGTGAAGTATTCTACGCCAACCAGCAGGTACTTGTTACCCCTAGGTGTAGCGAGAAAGGGCCCCAAGATGTCGAGCGCAACCAGTTCGTTCGTGCACGAAACCTGAATGGATTGTAGCGGTGGATTAGCCGCTATTGGTGGCGGTTTTCTTTGAGCGCACCCCACACATCCCTTGAGGATGTTTGCCACGTCGCTCCCCATACCCGGCCAATAATAGTCCCGTTGGAGTAGGGCGAGCGTTTTATGAAATCCCAAATGCATGAGTCGTTCGTGAGCAGCCAGAACGACCCTACCCCGCATAGCAGATGGCACAACGAGCATATGACGCCGGGACATATTGTCCCACTTCATCAGGAGGCCCTGTCTGACCACCCAGGAACCGACCCGCGTCTCCCCCCCCCCCCCCGGGAGCCTCTGCCTTCCGACGCAACGTGAGTAGGGAGCTGTCGGCCATTTGGAGACGGCCCCACTCGATAAGAGGCAACGCGAGTAACGAGTCCCCGCCCGTGGGAGCGGCGGGCGCGTCGACCCCCGGAGCGTCAGTGGCAGCGAGCAAAACTTCCGCGGGGACGGCGACAGGGGGTTTACACCGCGCCGATCCCAGAAGACATGCGCATTCCGAGCGAGGCGACAACCGCGACAAGGCATCCGCATTCGAGTGCCGCAATCCCTTACGGTAAATCGTCGTGAATTGGTAGTCTTGGAGGACCTCCAGCCAACGGGACAATTAGCCGGAGGGTTGCGCCACCCGCATTGCGTATTGGAGAGCCGCGTGGTCCGTACGAACAGTAAAATGACGGCCGTAGAGATACGGCCTGAATTGCTGTAAAAAAAAAACGATCGCTAGCAATTCACGACGTGTCACACAGTAGCGTTGTTCCACAGGTGACAAAACTCTGCTACCGTAGGCGACCACCCGTTCGACCCCCCCGACCACCTGTGAGAGCACTCCCCCGATACCCGTGTTACTGGCATCCGTGTCAAGCAGGAACGGTTGCATGAAATCGGGGTAACACAAGGGAGGAGCCCGCACCAAGGCGTCCCGAAGGGAGCAGAACGCAGCCTCCTCTTCCGGCTCCCAGTGAAACCTTACCCCTTTAGCCGTCAAAGCGTGTAGGGGCCTGGCTATGGTGGCAAAATGTTCGACAAAACGGCGGTAGTAGGAGGCGAATCCTATGAAGCTGCGGACTTCAGTGACTGAGGTTGGCGTTGGCCATGAGCTGACGCAGTGCGTCTTAGCAGGGTCTGTAGAGATCCCTGAATGGCCAACGATATGCCCCAAGTACCTGACCGATTCCCGAAGCAGGTGACATTTAGCCGGTTTAAATTTTAATTTAGCGGAACGCTTCCTGAGGAACACCCCTCTCAATCGCTGGAGGTGCTCCTCGAAAGTCCGGCTGAAAACGATGATATCATCGAGGTAAATCAAACAGGTGTCCCATTGGAGTCCTGACAAAACCAATTCCATGAGCCTCTGGAACGTGGCGGGAGCGGAATGTAAGCCCATGGGCAATCGATTGAATTCAAATAGGCCTCCTGGTGTCCGGAAAGCGGTCTTTGGTTTCGATTCCTCATCGAGGGGCAATTGCCAAAATCCCGAAAGCAGGTCAAGCGTCGAAAAAAACTGTGCTCCCGCCAAGGCATCCAGCGACTCATCCATCCTGGGGAGTGGATACGCGTCGGCCATCGAGATTTTATTTAGGCGGCGGAAATCCACACAAAACCGCAAGGACCCGTCCTGTTTTTTAACAAGGACGATGGGAGCACCCCACGGACTGGAAGAGGGCGAAATGATGTCGGCAGCCAACATGTCATTAACAGCCGACTGCACATGCTCCTTCTCGGCTGGGCTGAGCCGGAAGGGATTCTGCCGAATAGGGGCCGCGTCACCCGTCGCTATGTGGTGGCGCAACAGGTCCGTGCAGCCAATATCGTACTTGTGTCTGCTAAACACGTCAGCGAATTCGAGTAACAGGCCCCTCAACGCTCCCAACTGCACACTAGACAAGTTACTAGACCCAGCACACAACGAGTCCAACCATTCTGTCCCCTCCTCCAATGGAGGATGCGTATCGAGGCTAGAATCCGCATGTGCAACGAGCTGTTTATCGATGGGTAGCGGCGCCGCATGAGCCAGCACCGTGCCCTGTGTAATTACAGCTGGCCGCGACCCCGTATTCAGAACCATAACGAACGGATCCCTGTCCGCCCGCACCATGGTCTGAGCTACCGCTAAGTCGAGGCCCCCAACAGCTCTGTTTGACGGCCCCAACAGAACACCTTGTTCCGCCGCATCCACCCCGAGGGGTTTTCGCAATCGAAGGGGTACCAACATTTGCGATCCCGGGGGCACCCGCACAGTCTGAGTTGCCAGCGCCTGAACCGTTGCACAAACCGTACGTATTTTGGTAGGACTCGTTAAAAATGCAACCCGCCGACCCGATGGAAGCTCAATGCAGGCCTGATCGACGAGAATTTTAATGGGCATTTTAGCCAGAAAGTCCGTACCCAGTAAACAAGGAACTGCCAGAGATGATGACACAAAAATAGGACCCGCCAATTTGATATCGCCAATACAAATAGTCGCCCGAATCTGTCCGATGATTCCCAAAGATCCCCCGTTCGCCGCGTAAAACGGTACGTCCACCGGAAGAAGGGGTCGACATTGGACGGGGAGGATGTTATAAATAAGGTCCGAAATGATAGTGGCCGACGCACCCGTGTCCACCAGCACCCGGACCTCAACCCCGTCAATAAAACCCGTTACTACGGACGACCCGGCAGACGCAGCCACTATCCTGTGGGCCAACTCGGACCATTTGACTGCTCCCGGGCCGTGTACGAACCCCCCTCGCCGAACCGAATCCCCGGTACCCATACGCGGTCCCCCCACCGCGAAGCGGCGACCCGAGTGTGCCGTGTATGTGGACCGAGCGTGTGGGGTGCCGCGACTTGCCGGGGTTAGCTGGGACGACTTGGGGCCTTGGTCGTCGTCCGGACGTGGCGCGCTGATGCGGAGCCCGGCACCCGGACGCGACGTGACCCCGAAGGCCGCAGTTGTAACACATGACGAGGGACGTCGTAGGTTTCGGTTGCTCCAGCTTGCGGGACGATCGTATGGGCGAACGACCTCCCGATCTCCACTCCCCCGGTCTCGACACGGTGAAGGCCTCCTCCCGAGCCGTAGCAGTCTGAGGCTCGGCGACCGTCACGGCAGGTGTCGCGATCCCCGCCGATGCACAGACGACCGTCCACTTGCGCTTGAGGACCTCGTGTGCGTGGATACTTGTAGCAACCCCCAAGGAGCAGATGTCCATTTCGTCCGCCGTATTGATGGGGACTCCCAGGTCGTGAGCCAACGCCAGCAGCTGCTCTGTCACCATGGCGTCCTTCCCCTCCTTGTCCATGTGGGGAAAAGCGGCGTCCGCCAGGGCGAGCAGCGACGTGCGATAGGCGAGCGTAGTTTCTCCATCCATCTTACGCCGTTCGTAGAACTGGTGGCGACAGGTCGAGGGCGGTCCGAACACCTTAGCCATGAGATGTAGCGCGGCCTGGAGCGTTGAGCGGGACGACCTTGGGGCGGATGTGAAGGCCGCAAGTGCGTCGTCATCAAGCGTCGCCGGCAGCGCGCGTAGGGCAGTGGTGTCGGACCACCCCGACATCTCTTGATGTGCGAGGAACCTTCGTTGGAAGGCCCCCCAGTCGCCCCCGTCCGCCTTGAACGCCGTCAGCGCGGGCAGTCTTTGTTGGAAGACCTGGTCGTCGTCCTCCGATGAATGCTTTTCCCGCGCGCCGCTGTGGTTGACGAAAATGTCGGCTCCATCGGCAGGCGCATGGTGGAGAGTTTTGGCACGCGCCGATGACGCGGGCTGTGTAGAGTGGAGGTCCCCGACCACGTGGTGTCCACGCTTCCCGCCAATCGATGGTGGACCGTCAAAGATGGCGCCAATTTCAAAACTTTCGGCGCGGAGCGCGTTCTGGCGGGATCCCTCCGGCCGCGCTCCCTCCTCCAACCTCGTCGTCGTCCTCCTGCCTCCTGAAGCGGTGATTTCTGCCAAAATTGAAGCGGCGGCGAGCAGCAACTCCGCCAGGCGGGAGTGTGCATCCTGGAGGCCGGTGTCGGAGGTGAGCGGAGCGTCGGCCATCGCCGCGAAGTGCTGCATCGGCGGCATCTCTTCGTCCTCGCCTTCCGAGGCTTGTGGCTCCAGTACGCCGTCGTCTTCCCGATCTCGCTCGTGGGTACGGGTAGTCTTCCTAGTATCCATCCTTTTGAAGAGAGGTTTACTTCTGACGCCAGTTGTAATGTAGTAACTTGGCAGGAGACGACCTTACGGGTAGCACACTCTTTATTAACACCAACTTATATTACATGGGTGGCTAACTGCAGCCTAACCCACGGGGTTCACCTGGCTACACCCACACGGGCTCTTACGCCCCGTAGCTTCTCGGAACCCACCCGGCTGGGGTGTCCGTCTCGACTCTGGGTCCCACAGCCTCGTCCCACATGGACGTCAGACCACGGTCCCACAGTCTCGCCTCCGAGCCACACAGGGTCCCGGCCCTTACAAGGACAGCGGGACTAGGGGTCTCAGGGCCCTACCTCTTCAACTCCGTCTTCGATCTTCAACTGGTTGTCAACTCCCCGAGTGCTCCCGCGCGTCCCCCTTTATAGTCCTTCATGCAGACGTCGCTGAGAGCACCCACCCCAGTTGACCAATCACTGCGCGCTGCCCACAATCCTATTTCCCACCTTGTGTCAGCGCGCACAACCACGCACCCCGCGCCGCCCCGTGATCTATCACTGTCGGCGCGCGTCAACACCACCACTACAGATACATAAAGAAGATATACCTCTTCTGCCCATTGTCTCTACTATCAACTCCCCCACCTATTAACTGGCTCGCTTCTTGTCTGAAATCCTACGGCCTTTCACTGGAAAAAACACCTCTGCGGTACTAAACTCTACTGACCTGGTATCGACAATCAAGGGGATTGCCCTGTCCCCAGACGACCTGCTTGTCAGTTTTGATGTGGTTTCCTTATTCACCAAAGTTCCTGTACCTGACACCATCGCAATCATTGAAGACTTGGTTCATCAAGGACTGAATGCTGGGGTACCCCCCCTGGTGAGACACTGCTTAACCAATACATACTTCACCTGGAATGGAACTTTCTACAAGCAAACTGAGGGCACCCCAATGGGCTCCCCCCTATCTCCGGTTGTAGCCAACATCTTCATGGAGAAATTTGAGACTGACGCCATCAAGACTGCCACTCTACGCCCGACCTTATGGAAGAGGTACGTAGATGACACTTTTGTCATCTGGCCACATGGCCGGCCTGCTCTAGACCAATTTCTCGACCACATCAATTCCATGCACCCAGCCATCAGATTCACCATGGAAGTCGAAAAAGATGGCAATCTACCCCTTTTTGGATGTCCTAATTAAAAGGAGACCTGATGGTTCAATGAGCCACTCTGTCTACAGGAAAGCCACCCATACGGATGCTTACCTAAAACCGGATTCCCACCACCATCCATCCCAGAAGAATTCCCTCATCAAGACTCTATACCATAGAGCCCAATGCATTTCCGATCAGGAACACATTGGCAGTGAACTCAAACACGTATGCCAAGCTCTTAAGGCTAATGGTTACTCCGACTACATAATCCGCAAGGCCATCACTCCAACCATCAAGAAGGATCCTGTTGAGGAGCCTTTCAAGACCATCACCTTACCCTACATTGCTGGGGTCACAAAAAAGATCTCCAAAATCCTGATTAAACACAAGATCCAGGTCCGATTCAACACAGTACATAAAATCCGTGATCTGGTCCCGTCTGTAAAATATGTGGTTCCAGACATGCAGTACCCTGGCGTCTACAAACTAAGTTGCCTCTGTGGTAGCAGTTACATTGGAGAAACCAAACGACATGTCTCGGACCGCATCCGTGAACATAAAGCAGACCTGAAACACGGTAGGACAAACACCTCAGCCGTGGCAGATCACTGTTACAATTCAGTGGGCTCACATGACATTGACTTCTCCAAGACAGAGGTTCTCTGCAAGCCATCTGGCTATCATGAGAGATTCGTTCATGAGGCGATCCACATATACACACACAGAGACAATTTCAACCGAGAAGATGGATTCTGGCTTAGCAATCATTGGAAGGACGTAATAAACCATTTCGGATCTTAACTGATTGTGTTCACGTTTACGGTGACTTTCAGACCGCGTTCCACTCACTGGCATGGTGCAGTGTGCAGAGTAATGTATGGTGTCGTAATTGTATAGTAAATATATAGCAGTGTGATACACATTAGGGTGGGTAGAATAATACATAGTGTTATATTAAAATGGATAAGGCAGCAACTGCAGCAGCAACTGCAGCAGCAGCAGCAGAAACTGCAGCAGCAGCAGAAACTGCAGCAGCAGCAGAAACTGCAGCAGCAGCAGAAACTGCAGCAGACACAACTGCAGCAGCAGCAGCAGCAACAACTGCAGCAGCAGCAGCACCTGCAGCAGCAGCAACTGCAGTAGCAGCAACTGCAGCAGCAGCAACTGCAGCAGCAGCAACTGCAGCAGCAGCAACTTCAACTGCAGCTCCCTTTGATGCTGTTAATCCTGCATAATGCACATGCATATGTAGTACTAATCACATTCCTGCATTTCCCATAAATATGCTAAATTCCTCTTCATATGCAAATTCCTTTGTCAAGGCGCCCAGCTTATATATATGCTCCAAGCTCGTGTGCTGTTTCATTCAGACTGTCGCCTCGACGGACCTGGTTTTCACCTGAGGACGGCTGCTTGCGTTGTGGCCGAAACGTCGTGAGAATAATTTTATTATGTTTTATTTTTATTATTTTATTACTTCCCTTCTACGTGACTTTACCGAAAGAACCAAGAAGAGGAGCGTCTAACTGTGAGTGAGAGAGAGAGTGGTGAGACTTAGTATAAAAACCAATCCGCTTAGAGCCTATCGAATTAGATAAATCGGGTACAGACTCTTGGGAAATAGTGTAAGCCTGCCTCGCCGATCCCTACTGACTCAATAGGGGCTCACAGTACGCCGGTAATAAATCATTATTAACTAATCGTAGCCTCGTGTGGTTTCGACGAGAGTGTGAACGTGCGCGGTGCTTGGTGTACGTACGCTCACAGCGTGTGAGTGCTGCGCTGGGCTGTGTGAGGGGAAGAGTGTGAACGCGCGCGGTGCTGTGTGTACGTACGCTCACAGCGTTTGAGTGCTGCGCTGGGCTGTGTGAGGTGAAGAGTGTGAACACACGCGTTGCTGTGTGTACGTACGCTCACAGCATGTGAGTGCTGCGCGGGGCTTTGTGAGGGGAAGAGTGTGAACGCGCACGGTGCTGTGTGTACGTACGCTCACAGCGTGTGAGTGCTACGCGGGGCTGTGTGAGGGGAAGAGTGTGAACGCGCGCGGTGCTGTGTGTACGTACGTTCACAGCTTGTGAGTGCTACGCGGGGCTGTGTGAGGGGAAGAGTGTGAACGCGTGCGGTGCTGTGTGTACGTACGCTCACAGCGTGTGAGTGCTGCGTGGGGCTGTGTGAGGGGAGGTGTCGCGTTTGATGGAAGTAGAGGCAACGCAGTGTTAACAGGTGTACGGGAGCCGGCGACGAGCCATGCCTCTCTCGCGAACCCGAGGTGGGGCGACCCAGGGAGGGGAACCATCAGGCGACAGTCCCTGCCCCGTGAGCGATGAGCCCAGTGGCGGCAGCGGCGGTTCGCACAGCAGCGAGGGGTCGGGAAGTGGCGGGACCCCTGCAGTCAGAACACAGCAGGGAGAGATCTCGGGGGCCAGCGACCCTCACAGCTTCTCATGGGAGAAAGCTGAAGAGGTGGCCTCATTCAGTGAAAAATAAGCAAGAGGCCTATGCCAGGTCTCCGTCACACGCAGAAAGTCCAAACAATGATGGCTATTGAGTTAATTCGCGGTCAACGCCTTTCCTGGGAAGTGAGCGCACATGGAGCAGCGGCTAGTCGGGTAGACTCGCTTGCAAGGTGCCTTTAGAGGGAATGCTTGTGTAGTAGTGCTATCTCACACGGACTTTTTTTTATCCTGTGTCACTTTACTCATACTGAACTCATCGCGTTTAACACCACGTATCTCTGTCGCAACTCTTCCTCTTGTACTGCTCGTCTATTCCGCTCGCTCTCTCTCGCTCCGCTAGCCTGCTATGTTGCACTCTGCTAGCTTATCTACTGCTAGCCTCTTACTATATACTCTGCTAGCTTCTCTACTGCTAGCCTCTTACGACCCTGCTAGCTTTTCTACTGCTTGCCTTTTCACGCTCGCACTTAGGATTCTGCTAGCCTCTCTACTGCTAGCCTGTCTACCTCACTCCTATGACCTCGCCCTTGCCTCCAGCGGGGGATCAGCCAAGGCCGCTGGAGAGGACGAGGTGTGGAGATTGGGGTCCCAGACTTCTCTTGAATTCTCTCTTGTCTTCACTCCCACCAAATAAACTCATCTGCCTCACATGTTCCCTTTTTATCCATTAAGTGGCCCCAGATGGCCCTCGTTAAACCGGCGTTCTCCCCACGTCTCACGCATGTGTTCTCCCCCTTATCGCCACTATCTCTCGCCTCCGTGGCGCCTATTCCACATTTGCAGCCAGCCAATCACTGCCTCTTTCCCTAATTTCTGGCGTCTCTCTTTCTGCTTATCCTGAGCTGACCTCACTGCAACCCCGTACATAATGCAATGGCTGTTTGCAAACTCTGCGTGCGTTACGCCACTACACTTGGTTAGGTCGCAAAGAGCAGTCGTCAACTGGAGTGGTATTAGTAACTGGGAATCTAGGGATAATCGGATCAGCGGAAGTTGGGAGATGATCGTGCTATACGACCCGCCCCATGGTGGATGTAGGGCAATCCCCTAAAGAGACCAAAGGCATGACGTAGGCCAGATCGTAACTCACCATGAGAACGGTTGTTAAAACGTCAACTCAGAAGCATTGAACGCGAATATAAACAATCGTTTGAAACGTCAACCTGCTGTTTGGCAAGCCACAACGTTGACCGGCTCTTTGATGGTGATGTGGTTACTGGGGGGAGCAAGCCGGCCCGCGATGGCGACGTTGTCACAGACAGCCCTCATGAGGGCCCCATCAGGGGTGCTGCCGGATACACCGCAGAGCTCGGCTGCGAAGGAGGAAAACCATTCCCGGCCAGTGCCCGGAGCTTCTGATGCTCCGCACCTGGATCAGGCCAGGTGGAACCAACAGCAGCCCAGAGATCAGGAGCAGGCCGGCAGTACGGAGGCAGGACACAGGGAGCAGGCAGACAACAAGCAGGCAGCACGTAGGCAGCAGTTGGGCGGGTGTAAAGACGAGGGGCAGCAGCAAGGGGAGCAGTGGGCGGTGGTGACAGCAGCAGCAGGGGGCAGCACAGAGCCGTCCGGAGCGCATCGAGCGCTTCAGCAGGGGCCAGTCCCGTGTATAGAAAACTTATAAAATAACGACAAATGAAAAAAAAAACATTACGCAAGATTTTAAACATTCAGACGGCAGAGCAAGCAAAGGGAGAACAAAGGGAAACAAAACAAAGAATAGGAGAGGAAAGGGAGAAGGCGGGAGGCAGGAGCCATGAGACACCGGCGTTCCCCACTTTATCTCTCATCACTTAATCTCTCATCACTTTATCTCTCTTCACTTTTTCTCTCTTCACAATCTCTCATCACTTTATCTCTCTTCACTTCGTCTCTCATCAATTAATCTCTCATCACTTTATCTCTCATCACTTTATCTCTCATCACTTTATTTCTGTCACTTTATCTCTCATCACTTAATCTCTCTTTACTTTTTCTCTCGTCACTTTATCTCTCATCCTGTATAACAGGGTAGCACACATACAACTCCACTTACTTACACTGTGTAGAGCAGGTGTAGAACACACAAGCTCCACTCACTCTCACTGTAGGACAGGAGTAGAACACACAAACTCCACTCACTCTGGATAACAACAACAACCGCCATTCGCCACTAAGTGGCGGTGACGTCACCACGACGCTTGTGCCAGGCTATGTGCACATTGAGGCCACGTGAAGTGTCGAATGCCCGCTTGCAGGTCACGGGGCAGACCCAGGTGCCACGGGTTGACTGACTGAGACGACTGGCTGATGCACCACCTGTGCCCCCTACCGTGCCAACCTAGTGTGCTTTAGCCACCCAGCACTCTGCTCGTTGTTGTGAGCGTCACTCCTCCGCCCTTTGTTGTTGTTGGGGGCCACTGCCTCCAACTGCCTAGAAGCGTCCTTCACGAGTCTCCTCCACAGAAGCCGATCTTGAAACCGCTGGTTCCAGTCATCGGCAAGTCCACTCAGCTCCGCGTCCTCCTGTACCACGTCACTCCATCTCTTCTCTAGCCCGTGCCGCGCCTGTTTAGCCCCCTTGATCCAGCCGAACAAAAGCTGTTTGGGCCTGCGGTGGCTGGGCATGCGGGCTACATGACCCAGCCAACGCAGCCTTGCCTGCCGGAGGAGCTCACCAATGGGACGTTGCCCAGATCTTTCAAGGATTTGTGAGCTCCTCACACAATCCAGCCTGGTTAAACCCAGGATGGATGGTAGGCAGGCCAGCCTAAATGTTTCTAACCGGCTAAGATGTTCCATTAGGGGACTCCACGTTTCGCAAGCGTAGAGAAGGGAGGGAATGACCGTGCCAGAGAAGACCTGAAGCTTCGTGCAGAGCGACAGATCAGGTAGCTTCCATACAGCGTTACGCAACCGATTAAAAGATATTCCCGTTCGACTGATTCAGAATGAGACCTCTGCTGTTAAACCGGAGCCGGTCATGAGCACACTGCCCAGGTATGAGAAACTCTCCACTCTCTCCACAACTGCCCCATCACCGATTGGGAGTTGTGAGGGTGGAGTGTCCGATGGTACAAAATACCCAGGCAGGTGCTTAGTTTTGGTGGGGTTGATAGAAAGGCACCACCTCTTCGTGGCACGCTCCAGTTTCAGCAGTAGCATCTCCAACTCCTCATCTGAATGAACAGCAATTACAAAATCACCGGCATACATAACGTGCTCTTTGGTTCTTTCGGTAAAGTCACGTAGGTATAAAATAAAATAAATTAAATGATTTTTTTTTATACCTACGTGACTTTACTGAAAGAACCAAATCTAGATACATAATGTGGTTAATCAATAGGGAGCCATCCCTTGACCACACCCGGGCATCGATCAGCCTCCCATTATATCTGTACCAAATGGAAATTCCCCCGGTACAGCTATTGAAGGCTTCACGCGAACTAAGTGGTCAAAATATATGTTAATTAATGTGGGAGCCAGAGGACATCCCTGTCACACCCCAAGGTGTACAGGGAATGGCTCTGACTCCCAGCCACGTCGTTTTACCCGGGCCTGCTCACCATCATGCAGGTCCTTAATGATCGTTAGCAGAGGGTCAGGGACCCAGAGCCCAGGCCTACTGATGGTATCATAGGCCTTGACCAGGTCAATAAAGCAGAGATGTAGGTCTTGTTGGAATTCCCTACACCTCTGCTGTAGCAGACGGACAGAAAATATGGCATCTGTGCAGGACCGCCCTTTCCTGAAACCGCATTGGGGCTCTGCAAGCCTCTCCTCAACGTGCCTAGCAAGGCGATGTTGAATAATCCTTGCCAGGACCTTTCCCGGCACACTGAGGAGTGAGATGCCCCTGTAGTTGTTACAGTCTGTGCGGTCCCCCTTCTTAAAGAGGGGGACCACCAGGGCATCCTTCCAATCCTGCGGAACCCGTCAAGTGGTCCAGACTGTTGTTATCATGTCATATAGGGCAGTCTGTGCACAAACGCCACCCTCTGTTAGCATTTCGCTTGGGAGATCATCTCTGCCCGGTGCCTTTCCTGGTCTCAGACTCCGGATCGCCTTCAGTACTTCCTCAACAGATGGCACCTCAGCCAGCCACTCACAGGGGGTGACCTCTTTCAATATTTGAGGCACCGCAGCCCCAGCAGGGTTATCCCCACTTTGTGCCATGATGTTTTCCTGGCTGAGATAATTCCCCTCCCCCAGGACTGCACAGAAATGCTCAGCAAATTTGCAAACCTGTTCCTGGGGGTCGGAGATTGGATCACCGTTTTTCCCCTAATTATATTAATAGGTGTGGCGCTGCAGGTTCCTTTTTTGATGGAGTTAAATAGGGATTTATGATCGCGGGCCATTGAGGCAGACTCCATCTCCTCAGCAACCCGCGACCACCACCCATCCTTGCAGTGCCTTACAGCTCTTTGAACTTCCGAGCGAAGGCTGTGGTAAGCCTCCTCATTCTCTGACGTGGGATGCTGTAGACTATTAGAGTGGGCCTGTCGCTTTTTCTCAACCATCCTGAATACCTCCTCTGTCAGACAGGGTCTCTGGGGAGGTCTGGACCATGTACCCCAAGCAGCCATTGCAGCTGCATGAGTCACAGTCCTAAACCTCGCCCATTTACCCTCGACATCAGGAGGAGTGGGTGACGATTACAACCCCTGCCGCAAGCGATGATGAAATTCTAGCTTGCAACTTCCATCAGCTAGCTGAAACCAGGTCACCTTTGGTTGGAATGGGGTCCTGGGTGTACACCCACCACCGGAGTGGAAGAATGGCAGGCGCATCCTACAGATGACTAGTCGAGGGTCAGAGGGCAGATCAGCTCCACGGTAGGTCATGGTGTCAAGGACATGGGCTCGCATCCGCTGGTCCGTCAGTATGTAGTTCAGCAGATGTTCTTGCTTGGACCTGGCATGCATCCATGATGTTGTGTGGATGCGCCGATGCCGGAACAGCGTGTTGGTAATTACAAGCCCATGGGCTGCCTCCTACGGTTGTTATTGAGCTGATCTGGCCCATGCCTTGCAATCACTCCAGACCAGGTGCCAGCATCATGACCAACTCGGGCATTAAAGTCACCCAACAAGATGACTCTATCCCGAGGGGCCACTTTAGCCAGCACCTGTGACAGGAGGTCATAGAAGGCATCTGACTCATCGGCCTTGCCTGCATCCCTCCACGGATGTTCGTCTTCGGTGGGGGCATAAGAAACCACGACCACCACTCCTCGCCTCCGGTTGATGGGAAGGCGAGCCCAAAGTAGCCTGGGGCTTACAGCTTCCCACACCTCACCGCCACGCTCCCACGCCCCCTTCATTCTTTTGTTCAGAAGAAGAGCCACACCCTGTTGTTTGGCAGTCTCCTGCCCCGAGTGGCGGACTGTCCACCCCTCATGGTGGCAGGAGCCAGAGCCGGTCCACTGGACCTCCTGAATGCCACAGAGATCCAGGCGGTACCGGTCCAGCTCCCGACAGAAGAGTGGTAGCCTCTCCTCCGCAGTGAGCATTTGAACATTCCACGTGGCCATCCGTAGTGGCTTTATGTTGTTTCTGGAGGAGCACCGAGGGTAAAGATTCAATCTCCTGGCTCCGCCAAATGGGGTTTCGCCAGGAGACGTCATAGACTGCTGTCCCCCCGGGGCCTCCGGCACAAGCTTGTTATTACATTTTTCGGTCGTGGTTTAGTGGTACTTTATTGAAGGTGGAGGGGTTACAAGCCCCTTGCACCCATCCAGAGCCCCCATTTAGCCGCTGTAGTGTTCGCAGACGCCATGAGGGAAAAGGCCAATCGGAATTGCCCCCACCCCCCCCCCTCAGCACTGTCCACGACAGCGTTGCCGGTCCGGCACCACGAGGAGGTAGGGGGTCACTCTGTATAGCAGGGTAGAACACACAAACTCCACTCACTCCCTCTGCAGAACATGGTTAGAACACACAAACTCCACTCACTCTGTAGGACAGGGTTAGAACACACAAACTCCACTCACTTTCACTCTGGAAAACAGGGGTAGAACACACAAAATCCACTCACTCCCTCTGCAGGACAGGGGTAGAAGACACAAACTCCACTCACTCTGTAGAATAGGGGTAGAATACACAAACTCCACTCACTCACTCTGCAGGACAGGGGTAGAACACACAAACTCCACTCACCCACTCTGTAGAACAGGAGTAGAACACAAACTCCACTCATTCTGTAGTACAGGGGTAGAACACACAAACTCCATTCGCTCACTGTAGAACAGGGGTAGAACACACAACCTCCACTCACTCATTCTGTAGAACAGGAGTAGAACACACAAACTCCACTCACTCCCTCTGTAGAACAGGGGTAGAACACACAAACTACACTCACTCATTCTGTAGAGCAGGAGTAGAACACAGAAACTCCACTCGCTTTCACTCTGGAGAACAGGGCTAGAACACACAAACTCCACTCACTCACTCTGTAGAACAGGGGTAGAACACAAACATCACTCACTCTGCAGAACAGGGTTAGAACACACAAACTCCACTCACTCCCTCTGCAGGACAGGGGTAGAACACACAAACTCCACTCACTCTGTAGAACAGGGGTAGAACACAAACTCCACTCACTCACTCTGTAGAACAGGGGTAGAAGACACAACCCCCACTCACTGACTCTGTAGAACAGGGATAGAACACACAAACTCCACTAACTCACCCTGTAGAACAGGGGTAGAACCCACAAACTCCACTCACTCCCTCTGCAGAACAGGGTGATAACACAAACTCCACTCACTCTGTAGAATAGGGGTAGAACACACAAACTCCACTCACTCACTCTGTAGAACAGGGGTAGCACACACAACGTCTACACAGAGAGGCGCTCAAGGTGGGAATCAAACCCAGGGGCCTCTTGCTGCGCGGCCACGACTTGTTACCAGGAAATCATAAAATGTCTAATAATCCACGACAGTACGGTGCCTGTAACGACCCCGGGCAAGTGTTTACAGCCCGCGCGATGTACGCGACTTTGGCCTCAGATTGGCCGTAAAATCGACTCGACCTACGCATTCTATATTTAGCTGCCCGTCGTCTCAAAATAGCAGCGTGCTTGGCATAGTTTGAAGGTCACACTCAAGGCAAGTCGGCAACATCCACTTCTCCCCGAGGGCAAAGCACCGATTGGATGCGCGAGTGTTGTGGCAGCCGTTTGCGCGCAAGCGAGCCGTCTTCTTGACCTGTGTGTTGCGCAACATCCGTCCACGCTCTGGTGATCACCGCTCGCTTTGTCCCCAATGAGCCACGTCAGCACTGGGCCAGCGCACCCTTGGGGGGGTTTCGTCAGTTTGTCGCTCCTGTGACGCCTGGGCGTTGTTTTCGTGATGTGAATTGGATACGACGCGATGGGTGTATTTGGGGAACGCGGTCTCTTTGTTATAGCGCGGATGCAAATTTGATATAACGCGATCCGAGCGAGCGGAACTACGTCGCACTGCGAGTAGGAATAAAGCGGTAGTCGTACAGCGGCTGCCTCGGCGTAGCATCACCAACATCGTCATCGCACAAGGAGGCATTGGGATGCTGCTGGATGCTTCTAGACGCAGCTACCCACCACGCACCCTCAGTCTTTGCTCGGCCCTGCGTTACGCATCTCACGGTGTTACTGCGGACAGTGCTTTACCCCCCTATTTTAAATATTATTACAACTCTATTTTCCCATAACGTGGTGTTCTTTAAGAATGCAACAACTACCACTGTCTTATAGGAGTCCGGTGACTTGAGCTTAATTCCCTGCCACGGGCAACATCTATGACCCTGTCCATACATACTCCACTCACTCTCACTGTAGAACAGGGGTAAAACACAAACTCGACTCACTCACTCTGTAGGCCAGGGGTAGAACACACAAACTCCGCTCACGCTCACTGTAGAACAGGGGTAGAACACACAAACTCCACTCACTCTCACTGTAGAACAGGGGTAGAACACAAACTTCACTTACTCACTCTGTAGAACAGGGGTAGAACACACACACTCCACTTACTCTCAATGTAGAATAGGGGTAGAACACACAAACTCCACTAACTCACTCTGCCGAATAGGGGTAGAACACACAAACTCCCTTCACTCACTCTGCCGAATACAACAACCGCCATTCGCCACTAAGTGGCGGTGACGTCACCACAATACTTGTGCCAGGCTATGTGCATGTTGAGGCCACATGAAGTGTCCAACGCCCGCTGGCAGGAGATCACGGGGTAGACCCAGGTGCCACGGGTCGACTGACTGAGATAACTGGCTGATGCACCACCTGTGCCCCCTACTGTGTCAACTTACTGTGCTTTAGCCACCCGGCGCTCCGCTCGTTATTGTGAGCGTCGCTCCTCCACCCTCCGTTGTTGTTGGAGAGCGACTGCCTCCAACTGCCCAGTAGCGTCCTTCACGAGCCTAATCCACAGAGGCCGATCTTGACACCACTGGTACCAGTCATCGTCAAGTCCACTCAGCTCCACATCCTCCTGTACCACATCACTCCATCTCTTCTCTAGCCCGTGCCGCGCCCGTTTAGCCCTCTCGATCCGGCCGAACAAAATCTGTTAAGGCATGCGGTGGCTGGGCATGCGGGCTACATGACCCAGCCATCGCAGCCTTGCCTGCCGGAGAAACTCACCGATGGGACTTTGTCCAGATCTTTCAAGGATTTGTGAGCTCCTCACACAATCCAGACTGGTTAAACCCAGGATGGATCGTAGGCAGGCCAGCCTAAATGTTTCTAACCGGCTAAGATATTCCACTAGGGGGGTCCACGTTTCGCAAGCCAATGAGAGTGGGCCTGTCCCTTTTTCTCAGCCAGTCTGAACACCTTTTCTGTCAGCCAGGATCTCTGGGGAGGTCTGGACTATGTACCCAAGCAGCCATTGCAGATGCATGAGCCACAGTCCTAAACCTCGCCCATTTCCCCTCGACATCTGGAGGAGGGGTGGACGATGCCAACCCCAGCCACAAACGATGATGAAATTCTCGCTTACAACTTTCATCAGCCACTATGGGTGTGAATGGGTTCCTGGGTGTACACCCACTACCGGAGTGGAAAAATGGCAGGCGCATCTTGCAGATGACAAGTCGATGGTCAGTAGGCAGATCAGCTCCACGGTAGGTCATGGTGTCAAGGACATGGGCCCGCATCCGCTGTTCCATCACCATGTAGTCCAGCACATGTTCTTGCTTGGACCCGGCATACATCCATGATGTTGTGTGGATGCGCCAATGCTGGAACAGCGTGTTGGTAATTACAAGCCCATGGGCTGCACAAAAATCTAGCAGCCTCCTACCGTTGTTATTGAGCTGATCTGGCCCATGCCTTCCAATCACTCTAGACCAGGTGCCAGCATCATGACCAACTCGGGCATTGAAGTCGCCCAACAAAATGGCTCTATCCCGAGGGGCCACTTTATCTAGCACCTGTGACAAGAGGTCATGAAAGGCATCTGACCAATCGGCCTTGCCTGCATCCTTCCACTCACTCACTCTGCAGAACTGGGGTAGAACACACAAACTCCACACACTCATTCTGCAGGACAGGGGTAGAACACAAACTCCACTCACTCACTCTGTAGAACAGGGCTAGAACACACAAACTCCACTCACTCACTCTGTAGGACAAGGGTAGAACACACAAACTCCACACAGGCTTATCATCATCATGTCGAAATGTATAGCAGCAGCCAAATACTCTAAACTCCAACAACACCAATGACATCACCAATAACTTCAACGTTCATTTTCTACGTCGCCTTACAAGAGGCATTTGTGGTTAACAGGCAGTGCCAGGCTAGGCGCACTTTAGGCTACTGGGCCGTGCCAAGCTAGGCGTTAGTGAGGCTGCTGGGCAGTGCCAGGCTGGGTGCACTTGAGGCTACTGGGCAGTGCCAGGCTAGGTGCACTTGAGGCTACTGGGCAGTGCCAGGCTATTTATCTCGCATTGCCACGACTGCATTCACAGCTTTGCCGGGGCTCGCCTGCACCGGGGGTCATCAGCACCGCTGAAGCCACCACACATTATGAGCCCATCTGCCGATGATGCGGAAGTGAAGGAGGTTGTTTATGTAATGTAGTAACTCGGCGGGAGACGACTTCACGGGTAACACACTCTTTATTTTACCAAACTCGTTCACAGGTGACTAACACCTACTTTGTATCTCGGGTGACAAACACCCACTTAGTATCTCGGGTGACAAACACCCACTTAGTATCTCGGGTGACAAACACCCACTTAGTATCTCGGGTGACAAACACCCACTTAGTATCTCGGGTGACAAACACCCACTTAGCTACCCTGGCGACTAACGCCCACTGAGCTACTCGGGTGACCAACACCCACTTAGCTACTCGGCGACTAACGCCCCTGAGCTACTCGGGTGACCAACACCCACTTAGCTACTCGGCGACTAACGCCCCTGAGCTACTCGGGACACTCCCTGCCCGGGGTATCCGTCTTGACTGTGGGTCCCCAGCCCGACCCACGTGGGCGTCGGACCCCGGGTCCCACAGTCTCGCCTCCGAGCCACACAGGGCCCCGGTTCCTACAAGGACGGCGGGACTAGGGGTCTCGGGGCACTAGGTCTTCAGCTCCGTCTTCTGGTCTTCAACTGGGTAACTCTCCCCGAGTGCTCTCGCGCGTCCCCCTTTATACCCCACCTGCGGACGTCGCTGCGAGCACCCATCCTATTCGACCAATCACTGGGCGCTGGCTACGATCCTGTTTTCCCACATCTCAGCGTGCCTCAGCACCCACGCCGCGCCGCCCCGTCATCTGTCACTCCCGGCGCGCGCGTCCACACCACGCCCACAACGCATGCCCAACCCCGCACCTCGCGCCGCCCCGTGATCCATCACTGTCACAGTCGGCGCACGTCAACACCACCACTACATCTACTTGACCACGGGTGGTAGCTGTGAACACGCAGCAGAGCGTCCTGGATGTGGGTGGTTATACAAGATTCAGTCATTATATACCAACCAAGGCGACGCCCCCTTTTCGAACCTTCTCACTGACTCTGGACGCTCGCTCCACTGGTAGATTCTGCCGTCCTCTTCCGTCATCTGTCCACGCTCCCTTCTCGATCATTCCCATAGCCACCAGTCCCTTTGCACTCACAACTGATATCCCTGTCATTACCTCCCATGGCCACTAGTGCATTCGCACTGTCGGCTCCACTATCATTACTTCACGTGGCCACTAGTCCACTCACACCGCATGTCGGCTCCACTATCATTACATTTGTACAAACACTGAGATCGCTAGTTTCCGCTCTTCACCTCAAAACTCACCGATTGCTACCCCTAGCTCACCGCACGACCCCCCCGCCCTCACCCTTAATATCCTCTTCATAGCCACCACCGCCACGAACGCCACCGCCACCACCATCGCCACAACCTCCGCCATCACCACCCCCACTAGTACTACCGTTTACTGTTTCCTCTTCATATTCGCATTACACGGCTATCACTCATTCACCCTATTCAGTCCATTAACCCAATTAATTCAATTAATTCATCCTATTCATTAAGTTCATTAAACCCAATCATTCAATCTATTCCCCATTCAATCCATTAACCCCATTCATTCAATCAATTAACTACATTAAATCCATTAACTCCATTTATTCAATCCATTAACCCCATTCATTCAATCTGTAGTGAGTCCAACTGAGTCGCAGACGTTGTCTTGGGAGCAACATTATTTATTGCATCAACTCAACACAACATAACGTAACCTACACTCGGGTGTTGAATGCCTATCTAGCCACGCCACGGCAGAACTAGACACAGTTCGCTATCTCGGCCCGGACCACAAGCTGGGTCCAAGACCGCGGGGCTAGAGGCTTCTTTAACCCGACGTGGATCTTCTTCACCAGCAACCCGAAGAACCCCGAGCCCCTCACGGGGCCCCCGTTATATCCGTCTGGGCTGGGGCTGGCTCCGCCCTTCGCCCCGCCCCTCGCCCCGCCCACCTTCTCGATCTCTCGAGCTCTTTCCCAAAGGCTCCCGGGAGCTCTTTTATACCACGTGACCGCCCAGCGGCCCCCATCAACCGGTGGCCCCCCTCAAATATCATCCCTTCACATGTCGGCAGGTAAACCAGCGTATCATGCCCCAACGTAACCCTGGCTGGCTGACACTCCCTCTCGCTCCCTCAATGGGAGCCCGCACCACACACTGTACGTGGTGCCTCCGCGCTGATCAGCGCTCACCCAAGCCCCGCTAGGGCTGGTACAACGCCCAGTAAGCGGGCTACACATAATGCCAACACATTTTCCGCCGTGGCTTTGTAAGCCCGGCACCACACAGTGATATTCATAGTCACTACATCACCCCCCCCCCTCCATAGCTTCCAGCCATCCCGGCTGCCAACTCCCCCGCAAGTAAGCAACCGACGTACAATTATACAGATGTAGTGACAGAGAAAGGTCACTACTGTGTCGGCCCGTACGAAGGCTGGGGGCCCCAAGGGGGTGCCTGGGGGGTCACGTGGTGGAGGGATCCGGACCCTCCCAGAGGTGGGGGAAGTGAGGCGTGTCCTGGGAAGGGAGGCGTGGCCTGAAGAGAGCCAGCCACGCCGGGGCGGAGCCAGCCGCGCCAAACCAAATATAAGCGTGGTGTGAACGCAGAGCGAGGCTGCTGTTGTACTGTACTCCAAGGTGAAGACATCTTCGGTCGTCAAGTCCCGAGTCGTCGTCCTGGGCCAGGCAGGCCGTTGCCTGCCTGGTCCAGTCTGTGTCGTGTTCCAGAGTGTTAGTGAGTTGAGGAAGGTGGTCACCACCTCATGTAGAGTGTTATATTATTTACCGTTTAATAAATAGTGTTGCCTCCAAGTTGCGTGTGTGTGCACCTAATTCGAACCTACTACATTTGGCGTCAGAAGTTGGAAAAATAAATATTGCTAGGTGTTATCCTAGGGAAGTAAAATGGGCACACGAAAAACAAATATACAACTCACCTGGACGCCTTCGTACAACGGGGACGGTGTGACGACCATCCTTCGGACAGCCCCGGGGATGGCAGCCCCGGTGACAGAGAGAGAGAGAGATGGCGCTGCGCGCGGAGCGGCGGGACTGGCACCACACTGCTGCTTCGCCGCCATCGGGAATGGAGCGACGGAGCCGCGGGGAGAGGACACCATCGTCGCTGCAGGGGCTGGCAGGGGAGGCCCGGCCATGCGGGCCACGCGGTTCCCGCCATTTCGGCGGCTAGTCGGGGCGCGGTTCCCGCCAAAGCGCCGCTCCCGCCATTTCGGCGGCGGGAACGCCGCTCCTGCTGCTGAAATGCCGCTCCCGCCGACATCAACGCCTGCAGAGGGGGAGTTCCAGTCTTCAGCTCGAGCGCGAGAGGTGGATGGGTTCGCAAGAGCAGGCCGTGTTCACCATGAAAGATTCTTCGGGCCGTCCCAGTGCTCCACCTTGCCGCCCTCCACTATTCACAGTTTGCCAGGCGAGTCGTGACATGACAAGCACCCGGCCCCAAGAAAAAAAAATAATAATCTTCACCCATCTTACGTGCGCCGGGTTGCGATCGCGTGTGTTTTTTTTTACTCGCTGGGTTGCGGAGCGTGTTCGTCCGGTTGTGTGCGTGATAAATTGACGCGGCGACCATGGGGGTTTCTGCTTGTAACAAGTGTTGCTGTTAATTACGGCGTCGAGATCGGTATCTTCTGGGTGTAGTTAATGATTAATTCGTGTTGGTGTCCCGAGCTCCGTTGATATCCTGTATGTTGCCGTGTTAATGAGTCGTGTTGTTACATCGTTTTGTTGCGAAATCGCCGTTATTGTGTATACTGTATGGAGTTTCGCTCGTGATTGCCACGTGTAACTGTAAGAAACTTTGATCGTCATTGTTGCCAAGGTACAGACCGTATGGAGCTTTGCTTGGAATTGTTAACAGTGTATGGAATGTTGGGTACTTGCTTGTGATTGTTTACTATGTACGGATTGTCTGGAGTATTGATTGTGTGTGTTGCCATGTGGGGACTGGATGGAGCATTGCGCCAAACGATTTACTGTACGAATTGCGTATACTGCATATACTGTATTAATCAATTCGGCGATTCTTGGGGTTTGTGTATAGTTTTTTTGCTCTCAAAATTCGAATGCCCTGAGTCCCATGGTTAATGTTGAAGGGGATTTAGAAATGACAGGTTCGGTTTGTTTCAAACTCGCTGGTTGGTTCCTGTCCGTTGTTGCACAGATGATGTCTTTTGTGCGGGAATGCTCCTTGTGTTCTACATGGATCGGGGGTGCGTTTCCGTTAATTGCCGTCAAATTGCGTTGCTCTCTCCACTCGGTTGGTACAGCTGCATGCTGCAATGCGAGTCTCGGAGATGATATGTACGGATACGGGATGTGAGGTGTATTGTTGTGTCCATTGAATATTCGGGATCGTCACAAATTGTGCGTACCTGTTCGCCATTGGATCAGTTCTGTGGGGGATCATAATTCAAATTGTATGTGTTGTGATGGTGTTAAATTGCGATGGTGACATGCTGCCAGGGATTTGTAATTGTGCTGCTGGCTGTCACCTATCTTGGGGCGCAGGTCCTGACCAGGATGGCCCAGTGAGTGTTGCGTGTCTAACATGAACGTTGTGGTCCCGTCATGCAATGGCTGACGGCTTGACCTGACAGCCCGGAGATTTAAACACTCCGTGGCATGTCTAGCCTAGTGGGCTGTGCGCTCACATGGCTCGGAGAGTGTGGTCCCGTCATGCAATGGCTGACGGCTTGACCTGACAGCCCGGAGATTGAAACACTCCGTGGTATGTCTAGCCTAGTGGGCTGTGCGCTCACAGGGCTCTGAGAGTGTGGTCCCGTCATGCAATGGCTGACGGCTTGACCTGACAGCCCGGAGATTGAAACACTCCGTGGTATGTCTAGACTAGTGGGCTGTGCGCTCACATGGCTCAGAGAGTGTGGTCCCATCATGCTGTGTCTGATGGCTTGACCTGACGGCCCGGAGAGTGAGACACTCGGAGGTGCGTTGAAACAGTGGGCTGGAGATTCGTAAGGTTCAGGTGGAGTTGTCCTGTTACGTTGGGACTGTATCCCTCAGTTGTTAGGCTGCATGTTGTGCAATGAGTGAACGATGGGTCGTCTCAGCTCGGTCGGTACAGTTATATGTTGCGATGCGAGTCTTCGAGAGAGACTGGCTCGTCTCAGCTCGGTCGGTACAGCTATATGCTGCGATGCGAGTCTTGGAGAGAGACTGGGTCGTCTCAGCTCGGTCGGTACAGCTATATGCTGCGATGCGAGTCTTGGAGAGAGACTGGGTCGTCTCAGCTCGGTCGGTACAGCTATATGCTGCGATGCGAGTCTTGGAGAGAGACTGGGTCGTCTCAGCTCGGTCGGTACAGCTATATGCTGCGATGCGAGTCTTGGAGAGAGACTGGGTCTCAGCTCGGTCGGTACAGCTATATGCTGCGATGCGAGTCTTGGAGAGAGACTGGGTTAAAATCCCCCCGATATGGCCGACGCGTGCTACTGGTTGTGACGCCGCGTCGGAAAGGCGGTGGGGTGGTAACATGGAAATTCCCCCCCCAATATGGCCGACGCGTGCTACTAGTTGTGACGCCACGTCGGAAAGGCGGGGGGGTGCTAACGGGTGACTGTCATTGCATGCGTGATTCTAACGGGGGGGGGGGGGGGCTGTGCTGGAGCGTAAGTGGGTTAGCCAGTTTTCATGTATAATTGTTGTTAATTCCCCGTTTTCTATGCAGTTCCCTTTTACCCTCGCCGATTCTGTATATATTACGTGATTGTATTTCTTATCGGTCGCCGGTCATTTATTGATGTTGTTGGTTCGGAGGCACACCTTTTCGATGTTTCACAGTTGTGTTACAGCCGGGGACGGCTGTGTGTTTATACAGGGGGGGGTGATGTAGTGACAGAGAAAGGTCACTACTGTGTCGGCCCGTACGAAGGCTGGGGGCCCCAAGGGGGTGCCTGGGGGGTCACGTGGTGGAGGGATCCGGACCCTCCCAGAGGTGGGGGAAGTGAGGCGTGTCCTGGGAAGGGAGGCGTGGCCTGAAGAGAGCCAGCCACGCCGGGGCGGAGCCAGCCACGCCAAACCAAATATAAGCGTGGTGTGAACGCAGAGCGAGGCTGCTGTTGTACTGTACTCCAAGGTGAAGACATCTTCGGTCGTCAAGTCCCGAGTCGTCGTCCTGGGCCAGGCAGGCCGTTGCCTGCCTGGTCCAGTCTGTGTCGTGTTCCAGAGTGTTAGTGAGTTGAGGAAGGTGGTCACCACCTCATGTAGAGTGTTATATTATTTACCGTTTAATAAATAGTGTTGCCTCCAAGTTGCATGTGTGTGCACCTAATTCGAACCTACTACACAGAATAACAAACAAGTGGGCGCAACAAATTACCCAAACCCAACTGTACAATATATACATGGAGAAAAAAAAAAACAGCGAGAGAAAAAGATGGACAACCCAACAATTGCGTCGTACAAAATCCCCACAATCAACATTTCCCACCCACAACGTGTAACAACGCCCGTGAGCTCGATGGCGAGTAGGATCAGCCAAATACTCGCCACAACTCATGCGAGCGCGACAACTCATGACGGTGTGGGACTGTGCAATGCACAAAGATCACGCAAATCGAGTCTTTGAACGAGTCCGTGACACCGGCCCTCCAGGCGGGTTGGGTTCGTCCGCCCTGGAAGGGCCGGGGGGAACAAGAAATCGGCTCCTCACGAAAAGCAGTAGGCCGGGTCGTCGGGTCCTTCATGTCCAGAGCACGCGAGGCCGCCACAAGCCGCCACGTGCTAGGCATCAATCGCGCGGCGCCTGGGGGCGGAACAGAAACACTCCCCTGAGGATCCTGCATTGGCAGACGCACACCCCAGCTCGTCAGGTACACCCGACACTGCGATATGGAAATGAAACAAACTCACACGTCGCGATAAACAGCTTAAGACGAAAAGGGTGTAAAAACCATATCCGCTTACCAAACCGAATCTGGACACACTGCGGCCGCACGACCCGAACCACATCAACGGGCCCTCTCCATGGTGGCAGCAATTTGGGGGATGTGCCCACTGGCACCTGTGGACAATGCACCAGGCCCTATCTCTCGGCGACCATTAACACTGGCAGCTTCCCGCGCCTCGGAAAGTTTGGCAAGCATGAACCAAATCGAATCAGACATTTTGGACACCTTCGGGGCGGGCGCGGCTTGTAACTGCACATTGATGTGGGGATCATACTCCCTCCCATATATCAAAAAGAAGGGAGAGTAGCCGGTGGACGCGTGAGGGGTCACCCTATAAGTGGCGAGAACCGCAGGAATATGCAAGTCCCAATCGACCTGACTCGCTGACCAAGTGACTCAACATGGAGGTCAGAGTCCGGTGTAGGCGTTCGACCATGCCATCCATTTGTGGGTGGTACGGCGATGTGCGTACCTTTTTCGTCCCCAACAAATCGCAAACCTCACGCAGCAGCTTGGACTAATTTTTTTTGCCTTGATTCGTCAAGAGGCGGCCGGGCGTGGTGCTGGCCACCCACCCCTCGTGTGCCGTGCCGGCCTCCATAGCTGTTGCTACTCGCTAACAACACTTACCCCAACAGTCTGTTAAGACTGCGCGGGGGATCTTTGTCTTTTGTGTTTGGGGGTTTAGTGCTGAGTCTACACGGAGCGATGTTGACTCCGCTCTTGATACGGGGGGTGGGTTCGTCCCCCCCCATCCTCCTTTCTGGTTCGCGAAGGGGGTCGAACGCAACTTTAAATAGCAACAAAAGATCTTAAAATAGCCGACCGCGCGACATTCTTTGCCGACAGAACGCTGGGCGCGAGCCTCTGAGCCCTTAAAATAACTCAGCGTCAGAATGCGACCCAACATCACAGACAAAGATTATCACCCCGTGTAGCCTTCAATAGGATGCTGGGGCAAGTGCTGTGAGCAAATAGCAACCCACGAAGGCCGGAAACTGTGGCACACAGCAGCAGCACGCATTCACACACACAAAGACAAAGATCCCCCGGAGAGCCTTAACAGACTGTTGGGGCAGGTGCTGTTAGCGAGTAGCAGCACCTATGAAGGTAGGATACTGTGACACACGAGGGGGGGGGGGTCAGTGTTCAGCACCACGCATTCACACACACGCACAACGACAAAGATCCCCTGGATAGCCTTGACAGACTGTTGGGGCAAGTGCTGTTAGCGAGCACCTATAAAGGCCGGAACGGTACACGAGGGGTGAGTGGCCAGCACCACGCCTGACCGCCTTTGTCTCCCCAGTGGCGATGTTTACTACACACCACACCAAGTACTCATTTGAGGCTGAGTCGACCTAGGGGAGGCCCAAGACCGGTTCAGATAATCGTCACTGGTGTTGGCCGTGAGCGGGAATCGAACTCTGGTCGCCAGGCTCGTAGCGCAGCGTAACACTGACCGTTCCACCACCGCTCCCCACATCGGCACGTGCTCACGACTCCTCTCGGGACTGACTGCGCCTTGCAATAGAACAAGAGATGGGGCGGCTACCCACCCAGCCACCCCCAGGGCAGGACGAGAGCGGGCGGTGTGTGGCATGTCGGTGCGTGTACGCGTTGCGCGCGCGTGCGCGTGTAAGTTGATGTTGAAATTCTTTCATACCGGAGGTAGCCAACCGTACTCATCGGAGGTGCAGGGGAAGGACAACAATCTAAACACTAAAAGTACTTCTAAAGAAATTAGTGTTTGTAATGTATCGTGGTGTAGTGTATTGTGTAGCGTATTGTAGTGTATATAGTGTTGTATAGTGCAGTGTATAGTAGTGTATCCTGGAGTATAGTGTATTATATGTAGTGTAATGTATTGTAGTGTATAGTAATGTACTGTATTGTATTGTAGTATATAGTGGTGTATAGTGTAGTGTATGCTAGTGTATAGTGTATTACGTGTATAGTAATGTATACTCATGTATACTAGTGTATACTGTAGTGTGTATACTGTAGTGTATATTGTAGTATGTATGAATGTTAAACTTCTTTCGCGCCATACGTAGCCAACCGCGCTAATCGGGGGTGCGGTGCTCGACGCTGTGGCCACGTGTCATGGCTCAAACCGAGTCCTCCCGACCGATCGAAGCGACCAGTGGACTCCTCACGCGGTGAAGCGAGTGAGCGAGCAAATGAAATGGTTCAGAGTTCAAATCTCGGTTGATAGGCCGAGTCGGTCACAGGCAGGGAGGAGAAAGTTTGCTCTTCGTCTTGGGTCTCGACTTGATAAGGACGCAGGCTTGGAGAGCTGAATTGGGTGCCACGGTGGCTTGGAGATGTTAACTACCTCGCCTGGTATACAGGGGGTCGTGGGTTCGATCCCGACCCTGACACCTGCTGTATATTTGGAGTTTGCGTGTCGCTCTCCTCGTGGTCGTGTGGATTTTTCTCCGGGTCCTGCGGTTTTTCTCTCCACATTTAGATTCAACATCACCACACGTTTAGCGTATTTGGCTACTGCTGTAAATGCCCACGTGACAAGCCACTTCGTCAGAAAATATTGGCAGCGGAGGCGGTGGTGGTGGCGGTGGTAGCAATAGCAGTGGTGATGGTGGCGGTGGTGATGGTGGCGGTGGTAGCAATAGCAGTGGTGGTGGTGGCGGTAATGGTAGCGGCGGTGGCGGTGGTGGTGGCGGTCGTGGTGGATGCAGTGATGGTGGTGGTGGTGGCGGTGATGGTGGCGGTGGTGGTGGTGGTGGTTGTGGCGGTGCGTCAACATTGGTTTTCGTGACGTCGGAAGCGGTCGCGTTAGATAGAGCGTTTATACAAGCGGCGGGGCTGATGGTCACACATAGCTTCACGCAGTCTGCTGCCGTACAGCGGCAAAATCCAGCCCTGACGACGACTGACCATTTGACTGGCTCCCCGTGTATTGACCGGTGCCCTTAAGACTTGGTCGGGACGGCTTCCTAATCCCTTAAAACCCAAAAGCGTTCGGAAGATGTACGGCACAATTCCCAACGCTCCGCTTGCCGTGCTTATCCATCGGCGGGTTCCAAGACGACCACGAAGACGACAATGATGGTGATGATGGTGATGATGATGGTGAACATGATGGTGCCGCTGCAGTTGCTTCTCCAAGCGCTCGCCCTTCTCCCCCTGGTATGCCCAACATTTTAAAAGTCGCGTGCCCAGGGAACCAAATCGTACGGTCAATGTTGACCCTTTTTGGTTTTTTTGCTAGTCTCATTTGGCGGAATAAACCTTGGAATCACTTTAAGTTTAGCACGTCGTAGGCTTTTGCGTTAGATGGCGTAAATATAAATGTGTTGTTAAAGCCGCCACCACCCAACACAGCAAATTAGTAAGGGTTGTCACGTCAACAGAACATGCCAATTCGTGACTAGTACAGCACACCCGTGTGTTGGAGAGCAAATCCACAACAGTTACGATTTGGAATCACGTCCAACTTGGCGCCAGGTTCAATTAAAGACCGATATGAAAAAAAAACACATTTGCTCATTCGAATTTAGATTTCAGACCGGCTTGATGAGTGAGGGCTGGTGTGGTGTTATGGTGCACCGCGAACTACGTCCGCATGCTGATCTCGTCAAGAAGAGTGATAAACCATCGTCACACAAACTCCGCTCATCCTCGTGCAGCAGCAGCAGCATCAGCGGCAACTTTCGGTTCAACCATTGAATAAAGATGGTGGCGGTCACCGCATCATCGTCGCGCGGCACTTTCAGACGCGCTGCTGCGGGCCGTCTGGAACGCTCTTGCTTTCGATGTTAGCAAGCCACTGGAAGCTGTGATGCACTTTTAAATCGTCATCCACGATCGACAAACTCATTTATTAAGAACCGCTTGTTGCTGTGTTGAGTTTGTCGTCCTTCCCCCCGCACCTCCGATTAGCCATGGTTGGCTACATACGGTGCGAGAGAAGTACAACATACACACACACACGTACGTACACACACGAATTAAACGGGATTGAACCCACGACCTTCTGTATACCAGACGAGGCCACGAGGGAGTTAACATCTCCTAGCCACCACAGCGACTCTTAAGGGGCCGTCCATAAATGACGTCACGCACCTAGGGGGGGGGTTGAGAAATGTGACGTCGCATCAAAATGCGCAACTTTAAATAAATATAGACGACACGTTCTACTTAATTAAATAGACTTTTTAATAAATGTTTTCTCCTACAACATCAGAGTGCAGCGGCACATTAAATACGCACTAAAACGACAATAGTTTAAAGCGAGTTGAAGCATGTTTTATTTGGGGGGGGGCAGAGCTTTGTGACGTCATATTTGAGGGGGGTCTGACTTTTTCTGACGATGGGGGGCTTTATAAGTGTTTTGTTCGTACCAACTTCTTGCGATCATTTATCTGCAGCATGTTTTTGTTTGTTCTTCTCCGTCGAGTGGCTCTGTCTGTAAACAGAAATGTTTAATCTGTAAACAGAAACGTCGCACGAGATCCGGCTTTGTGGGGAAGATGCTGAACGATGGAAAGAATACAAAGCTTGCAAGCTGCTACGACAAAATACTTCCATTGCCCACACGCTGTGGGAGGTGGGTGGGGGGGGGGCACCACTGGGTGCGCGCCACGTGTACACCACACGCGCACACCACACGCACACACGCACGTGGTGTGGTGTAACGTGTACACGTGTACACCACACGTGTACACCACACATGTACACGCACGCGCGCGCGATCCTTCCGAGGCGTGAAATGTCTCTTCGGCGAAACCTCGAGGTGGTTCGGCACCGTTTGCGCCTTGACTCAGCCAGGCGCTCGTTTGCCAAAGTCGCTGGCCACGGCAACGTTGTGACCGGTCACGGATCAAACCTTTACCCCCACCACTCTAAAGAGCGTGCGGTCAGTTCCATTGGCAGCTGCCAATGAGTGTAATAGTGTATAGTGTAGTGCATAGTAGTATATAGTGTAGTGCATAGCAAGGCCACATCCCCCCCAATATTCAAAATTGCTCAAAATGTCTCCCCCCAAAATATTGCTATAAAAATAATAAAAACAACAATTTGCTAAACCTTGCCACCAATATCTGGACTTGTCTTCATATAAATCAATGCATAGATTTCTGTTTATGTGATTGTGGTTACGGTTGTACTTTATGAATCCCTAATCTGACTTTTTGTGACGCCGTGTGACGAGGGGGGGGGGTCAAAAATTGTCAAAAATTGCGTGACGTCATTTATGGACGGCCCCACAGTACATATAGTACACCCCCATCTCTCCTCTATGGACGGCCCTGCATGCAGCGCAGAGCGATATCACAGAGCCCCATGACTCTCACCGACCCACACTGACGGGCGTGGTGAAGTATGGCCATAGCAAGGCCGTAATTATAATATGCAAATATGCTCAAAATGTCCCCCCCCCCATATATTGGTATAAGCAATATTTTAAAAACAAATTGCTATGCTATGTAAATAAAAACAACAATTTGCTAAACCTTGGCCACAATATCTGGTCTTCATATAACAATGCATAGATTTCTGTTTTTGATTGTGGTTATGGTTGTACTTTATTAATACCTAATCTCTGTCATTACATACAGTGAGTTTGCCCACTGACAAAGAAATGATCAGTCTATAATTTTAATGGTAGGTTTATTTGAACAGTGAGAGACAGAATAACAACAATAAAATCCAGAAAAACGCATGTCAAAAATGTTATAAATTGATTTGCATTTTAATGAGGGAAATAAGTATTTGACCCCCTCTCAATCAGAAAGATTTCTGGCTCCCAGGTGTCTTTAATACAGGCAACGAGCTGAGATTAGGAGCACACTCTTAAAGGGAGTGCTCCTAATCTCAGCTTGTTACCTGTGTAGTGGTGTTAACTACTCGCTGTTCGCAACCTGAAAGAGCGGATCGTAAACAAGGTTTTCCCGCTCAATCAAACGGTCAGGGTCAAATGGGGTGAGGTAGGATCCAAACGCCAGATTGAGAAGGACCAATCGGAGGGTTCCACAAGGTGGCCGGGGATTGGACAACCCGGCCACGAGCAGGTATAAAAGCCAGAGCGCTGAGAGCTCTTGGTGAGTTCTGCCACACGAAGACCCAAGTCGGCTGAAGACAGCTAGAACCCTGGACCAAGCCTTCCAGCCCTTGTCAGGGCTGAGGCTCAGTGTAACCAGTGGTCAGGGGAGATAGGTCCTGGATAGGACCCTGGCTCCCAGCCTCCCCGCCCTTGTGAGGGCGAAGGTCCTGAGCGACCAGAGGTCGGGGACCCACCGGGCCAGCGGCGGGTCAGTGTGCCTCCCCTAGGTCCCAGCCGGAGGACGCTAGGCTAGCGGGAAGATTAGATAGACAGCAAGTCCGAAGGCTGTACCTTCGTAGAATAGGAGCGAAGAGTGAGTGTGAGCTGTACAGGGTCAGGAGACTGTGCGTTAAGATAATAAACAGTGTGTGCCATAAAGAAGTTTAGAAGTCCGTCCTTTACAACACTACACCTGTATAAACGACACCTGTTCACAGAAGCAATCAATCAATCAGATTCCAAACTCTCCACCATGGCCAAGACCAAAGAGCTCTCCAAGGATGTCAGGGACAAGATTGTAGACCTACACAAGGCTGGAATGGGCTACAAGACCATCGCCAAGCAGCTTGGTGAGAAGGTGACAACAGTTGGTGCGATTATTCGCAAATGGAAGAAACACAAAAGAACTGTCAATCTCCCTCGGCCTGGGGCTCCATGCAAGATCTCACCTCGTGGAGTTGCAATGATCATGAGAACGGTGAGGAATCAGCCCAGAACTACACGGGAGGATCTTGTCAATGATCTCAAGGCAGCTGGGACCATAGTCACCAAGAAAACAGTTGGTAACACACTACACCGTGAAGGACTGAAATCCTGCAGCGACCGCAAGGTCCTCCTGCTCAAGAAAGCACATATACATGCCCGTCTGAAGTTTGCCAATGAACATCTGAATGATTCAGAGGACAACTGGGTGAAAGTGTTGTGGTCAGATGAGACCAAAATGGAGCTCTTTGGCATCGACTCAACTCGCCGTGTTTGGAGGAGGAGGAATGCTACCTATGACCCCAAGAACACCATCCCCATCGTCAAACATGGAGGTGGAAACATTATGCTTTGGGGGTGTTTTTCTGCTAAGGGGACAGGACAACTTCACCGCATCAAAGGGACGATAGACAGGGCCATGTACCGTCAAATCTTGGGTGAGAACCTCCTTCTCTCAGCCAGGGCATTGAAAATGGGTCGTGGATGGGTATTCCAGCATGACAATGACCCAAACCACACGGCCAAGGCAACAAAGGAGTGACTCAAGAAGAAGCACATTAAGGTCCTGGAGTGGCCTAGCCAGTCTCTAGACCTTAATCCCATAGAAAATCTGTGGAGGGAGCTGAAGGTTCGAGTTGCCGAACGTTAGCCTCGAAACCTTAATGACTTGGAGAAGATCTGCAAAGAGGAGTGGGACAAAATCCCTCCTGAGATGTGTGCAAACCTGGTGGCCAACTACAAGAAACGTCTGACCTCTGTGATTGCCAACAAGGGTTTTGCCACCAAGTACTAAGTCATGTTTTGCAGAGGGGTCAAATACTTATTTCCCTCATTAAAATGCAAATCAATTTATAACATTTTTGACATGCAGTTTTCTAGATTTTTTTGTTGTTATTGTGTTTCTCACTGTTCAAATAAACCTACCATTAAAATTATAGACTGATCATTTCTTTGTCAGTGGGCAAACGTACAAAATCAGCAGGGGATCAAATACTTTTTTCCCTCACTGTATGTAGTGCCATGGATGGGCTGCACTTGCAGGCAACAGGCATCCCAGAAGCGGTTGGGGGTTGTGAGGGGTCCTACGATCCCTCGCAAACACTCCCGACGGCCGGGGGGGGGGGCGGCGGATGCACTGGGCTGCAACAGCAGACATGCGGACCTCGGTGAGGGACTCTGGGTCACCTGCGTCCCTCACTGAGGTCCGCACCTCGGCTGAGAAACATATATAATCGGACCTCTGCAGAGGTCCAAGCAGTTGAAGATGACCAGTTGAAGAAAGAAGACCTGCTAGAATAGGACCCTGGACCCCTAGCTTTGCCATCATTTTAAGGGCCGAAGCTCTGTGAGGCCAGTGGTGGACACTGGGTCTCCCATAGGATATTATAGCCGGGGAACCTTGAGCGCAGCCAGGGTAGGCACGCTATGTAGGAGGCGAGTGGAAGTGCTCGAGATAAACTGTACGAGTTGATGTTTAGTAGTTAGGGCGTGTGTCTATAATAAAGACGTGTCTCCTACAAAGTGTCTCCGGAGAAAACACTACACATACAATGAAACAATAAATGGTAAAACAAAAAGTTAAAACAGAGCAATGTAATACAATACACTCTTAGACATTTTTGTAAAAAAATAAATAAAAGTCCATCCCATGTGTTAGTGAATTTTTAAATATTTTAGGCAGGAAATTCGTTTTCAAATTTTGATATTTTTCTGGGTTGGGACCCCCAGACCCCCTGGAAAATTTGGTACCCCCCCCAATGTTGACTCCATGGCTACGGCCTTGGTGCATAGTAGTGTATAGTGTAGTATATAGTCGTGTATCATAGTGTATGGTGTAGTGTACAGTGTAGTGTACAGTGTAATGCATACCTGTCAACCCATACGGTTTACCCATATTCTTGTACAGGGAACTTGAGTTTTCAGGTCCATACGGGGTACAGCCGTTTCAATAGGGGTAGTTTGTTTTTGTCTCTCTCCCCCTCACCCCATGTAGCCTTGACAGTCTGTTGGGGCAAGTGCTGTTAGCGAGTAGCGGCACCTATGAAGGCCGGCACTGTGGCAGTATCACACTCGGCCGCCTTTGTCTCTCGCAGTGGCGATGTTTACTACACACTGCTACACCAGGTACTCAATTGAGGCTAATTCGACCTAGGGGAGGAGGCCCAGGACCGGTTCAAATGATCGTCACTGCTGGTGTTGTTGGCCTTGAGCGGGAATCGAACTCGGGGTCTCCAGGTTCATAGCACGGCGTAGCGTTAACCGCCACACCAGCGCCCCCAGCATATACACATCCATCAGTGGAAATTCCACATTCCTATGGCGAGGGCGATAGAGGTGATCTGTCTATTTAAAAACCCAGCGCTGCACAAATGGATTCAATAATCCATTGCCGTACTATTATCTGCTAGCCACCTCAGCCTTGCAATTGCAGACAGTGTCCCATGCAAGCACTGTACAGAACTAACCAATGCTTGCCAGGTGTTGTAGGTGTGGGGCTGTGTGGTGGACGGAAGCTGCAACGCGCTACGAACCCGGTGTGACCCGAGTTTGATTCCCGCTCACGGCCACCATCACCCAGTGTTAGCTCTTGAGAAGGATCGAGAGGTAACGAGAATGTTCAAGAAGGCGGGCGGGGCCGAGGAAGGAGCGGCCCCGACCGGAGAGGGATATAAGGTGGGTCGCTGAGAGAGACTGGGGTCGCTGCATTCTACAAGCTGGAAGCTCAACATCTACAAGCGGGAAGCTCTACATCTCAAGCTGAAGCTCTCCTTCCTACGAGGCAACCACGTGATCGGAGACCCGGGTGAGGGATCGACCCTTCGTAGCAGTAACTCGCTATAGTCTGGTAAAGGGGCAGTGACCCCTTTGTGTTACGGTGTTACAAATAAAAGTGTTGCCTCTAAAAAGAACAACGTCTACGACTCAGTTGGACCCACTACATATATATAGTTTTTAGTAACCAGCAAGCACAGAATAGGTTTTACCATTTCTGGCAATCAAACAGTTGTGTTAAGATGTTAAAACACCAAACTGAAACCTTTTGCAAGGAATCATGTTACTGCATTAACCACATATACTTGCGGTGAACATGAAAACAAAAAACATGCTCTGGTCGTAAAAATATTGTCACCAGAGACAGCTTTCTTTAGAGCCTAGTCTCAAACAGTGTTCGACCAGAGGACGCCAAAAGGCGTTCAGCTCAAAACAATGCACTATCAGAGTGCCCTGCTGCAACACAAACCTTCAACAAAATTCACGTTTGGATTGTTGCGCCCGTCATTTGAATTATCGCGCGAAGCGATTGGGTGGTCCGAAGGTCGACCAGGAAATGGGAAATTTTAACTTTCCAACGTTTAAACATCGCGTTACGATGGCCTTTGTACGGCAATTCATTATAATGCTGTTCTCGTGCAATGTGTAACGAGCACGATAATGTGTTACGGACATGAGTGTCACTCACAAACTATAAAAAAAACTTTTTTACTTTACCAGGTAAGGTCACTGTGCTATACAGCTCTTGTTTCAGAAGCGACCTGGCCACACGCGATATCTCGACGAGGTGGCTTATCGTCAGCACCATCATCACCACGTGGACATTTATAGCAGCAGCCATTCTAAATACGGAGCAAACAAAACCGGAGGACCCGGAGAAAAATACACGCGACTACCACGGGGGGACAGAGACACGCAGACTCCAAATATAGACCAGGCGTCGACAGGGTCGTAATCGAACCCACGACCAAACTCCAAATATACAGCAGCAGGCATCATCAGGGCCGGGTTCGAACACGACATCCTGCATACCAGGCGAGGTAGTTAACACCCCGAGCCACCGTGATGATGATGAGAGAGAGAGAGACACGCAAACTCCAAATATACAGCAGGCATCGTCAGGGTCGGGTTCGAACCCACGACCTCCTGTACACCAGGCGAGGTAGTTAACATTTCCAAGCTACCTGCTGTATATTTGGAGTTTGCGTGTCTATCTCTCTATTACCATCACCACGGTGGCTAGGAGATATTAACTATCTCGCCTGGTATGCAGGATGTCGTGGGTTCGAACCCGGCCCTGATGATGCCTGCTGCTGTATATTTGGAGTTTGCGTGTCTCTCTCTCATCGCGTGGATTTTTCTCCGTTTCCAGTTTTTTTTCCCTCCACATTTAGAATCAACCTGTATTTAGAGTATCTGGCTGCTGTCAATTCCCACGTAGTAAGCCATTTCGTTAAGCTACGTTTCGTGATGGCGAGGTCGCTTCTAAAAAAAGAGCTGTGTAGCTCAGTGGGCCTTACCTGGTAAAACAAAATAGTTTCGTTTATAGTTTAGTCAGCCATTTGTGTGAAGCGGCTGGAGTTGGGGTAGGCAATGAGACCCCTGTTTAAGTTCAACTCGTGCTCTACACAGGGTGGTGTTGGGGAGTTACGTGGTGTGGGTATTGCATTATGGCATGATGTTATTGCTCTTTGGAACTTGGCTTTTGAACATGGCTGCTGATCTCAGACACAAGTTTGCTGTCGTTATTCATTGACTCTATAACATGGTGTCAGAAGTGGATAGACCTCTAAATAATGCGACTTGACTGAAGGTGTGAGATTAGTGAGTACAGTGGGCTGTAGAACTGTGAGTTCACATGAGGGATTGTCTAAAGGCTTGGCGGTTAGAAAGCACAGCATTCTTCAGAATCATGGCTGCTGCCAATGATATCCCAGCTCCTGGAGGCATGAAGATTGACCTGTCAACCCATACGGTTTACCCCGTATTCTTGTACATGGAAATTTAGTTTTCAGATCCATACGGCGTACAGCCGTTGCAATACGGGCACCTTTTTTGTCTATTTGTTTGTGTTTCTCCCATGTGATGGGATTATGTAGGATGAACGTTGAGATTTATAAGGGCACGGGGTGACCAATAAGTTCTGAATTAGTCTGTAATAAGGTAGGCACTGATAAGGGGTTGACAGCCATGTGAAGATGAGTGGCGATTGGAGCTGGAAATTGGGCTTATTTTGAAGACGACTCCATAGCGACAGGCCTAAATGGGAAACCCGCAGAGGTGCAAAGGAGCCCACACTGAGGAGAGTGATGGGCAGTGAGTGCAACCACGTGGACAGACAAAATCATTTCCTCATCGAGGAGCAACGAGGAGATGCGATGGTCATCTTGGACGCCTTGGAAGCCTGGTTCAGGCCTGCAAAAAAGGCGATGCAGTAGACTATCGATTATCCGTGAGTGGTTTATACGATTTGCGGATTAACCACGCACCTATATTTTTATCTAAATTAATAACTTATGGATTTTCCCTGAAGCCCAAATTAATCTAAAAGTCGTACATTGTTACTCTGGGAAATGTTTACTACACGTCACATGGTGCTTAAGCGGAACAAATATGTTGCTCCGGTCTACGCGATTGCCTTTGCAGTACGGTAGTTGCAATATCTTTACAACAGTGGGCGGAGTTTGATTGATGTTTATTGGCTGTGGCTCTGCTATCATCCACTCAGTGGGCTGAGTTTGATTGATGTTGATTGGCTGTGGCTCTGCTGTCATCCACTTAGTGGGCCGAGTCTTCTGCTGGGCGGGAGCAGGAAAGTGTTATTGTCACTGCGCACGCGCATCATAGATCAGTCGATCGTTAGCAATCGCTCTGAATCTCAATGGGCTTTTGCAACAAAACAAGATCAATACATCCTTTACTACAAATTTTAGTTTTGTTCATTAACAAACAAAATGTTCTTAACTTAAACAATGTATACCTCTCTGAGTGGTTTTCGGCAAAGAGATATGTGGAAAATTGATGCTTTTATCGGCAATTTTGAATTATCCGCCATTAGCACGGACGATCGAGAGTTGACTGCT
Organism: Lampetra fluviatilis; assembly: GCF_964198595.1. NCBI lineage: Eukaryota > Metazoa > Chordata > Hyperoartia > Petromyzontiformes > Petromyzontidae > Lampetra > Lampetra fluviatilis. Next base: position 5,759,843 of record NC_136342.1, on the reverse strand, counting down.
TATGGAATATTGGAGTTTGGCCGCTGCAAGCACAGGGAAGGCGAATCAATTAACGGCTTCATCACACGACTGAGAAAGAAAGCTGTAGCGACTTGCGAGGATGTCTCACTGAAAGCGGAGCTCAGGTTCGTTCTGGATGTAACGAGTGAGAACACGCGGCGCCGTCTTCCAAGAGAGCGGGGGTTGGACTGGAGCGCAACTCAAACAACACCCGAAAGCCGTGGAGCGGGACACACTGCAGACACGGCAGATCGACCGCAAGATCGACAGCATCAGTGGAGCAGGAAAAGTACTGCGAAGGCACAGCAGGGTGGTGTGGCGAACAACAGCAAAAAGCTTTTCCAAAGCTGCTATTCCACAGTGCAAGTATCGTGGCCGAGGGTACACGGGCGTCTGAAAGAGGAGCGTACGGGAGAAGGTGCAGGTTGCGTGATGGCCCAAATGACTTTGCCAAAGTGTGCCCATCACGCGAACTGCCAACTTGGGTGCGAAAGCTGCATACTACGCACGGGTCAGGAGAACGACGATAAAGATCTCCACAGCGTTGACGCAGTTTATTCAAAGGAATGCAGCACAGCTAAACATTGAAAAGGCCGGAAATGGTTTCGTAAACCGAATGCCGAACAAGAAGCTACAATCCTGCCAACTGGACACGGGGTTAACTTGTGATGTAGTGAATCTGAGAGACAAGATGGAGCCAGCATCCAGGACCCAGATAGAGCCAAATGATAGCGAGCTGAAGCTGTACCCAGGAGAGTAGATAGGTAGCCAACCGTGCTAATAAAATGTTAGCATTTGAGATGTTGAGAATAGGGTTTCTTTTCGATTTAAAGCTTTCGTGACTGCAGGGATTCATCTTCTTGGTTCTTTCGGTAAAGTCACGTAGAATGGAAATAATAAAATAATAAAAATAAAACATTATAAAATAATTCTCACGACGTTTCGGCCACAACGTAAGCAGCCGTCCTCAGGTGGAGAGCAGGTCTGTCGAGTAGACAGACCTGCTCTCCACCTGAGGACATTCAGACTCCACCTGAGGACATTCAGCCTCTGTCTACTCGACAGACCTGCTCTCCACCTGAGGACGGCTGCTTACGTTGTGGCCGAAACGTCGTGAGAATAATTTTATTATGTTGTATTTTTATTATTTTATTATTTCCATTCTACGTGACTTTACCGAAAGAACCAAGAAGATGAATAGGGTTTCTTCTTTTTTCTGGCAACAAAACAGGTGTTAAGATGTTAAAACACCAAACTGAAATCTTTTACAAGGAATCATGTCTGCATTAACCACAATACTTGTGGTCAGAATGCAAACAAAAAATATACTCTGATAATATATGCATTGTCTTTGAAACTGATTGGTCCACACCAGAGACAGCTTTCTTTTGAAGCTAGTCTCAAACGGTATTCTATTATTTAATACATTTTCTTTCTACGTGACTTTACCGAAAGAACCAAAGAGTAATTCCTACAGTCACGAAAGCTTCAAATCAAGTTTGAACCACCTCTACGGGGAGGATGTAAGTTTGTTTTCTCTCTCTCTTTCTCTGTGTCTCTGTTTGTCAAATTTCACACTTAACTTCAAATTTAGCAGTCTTTGGAGATCGTAATAAACCAGGATATGCGTTAACTGTGTGTTAGCCGACTCTCTGTGTTGCATTGCATTACATTGCAAAAAAAATGTTTATTTATTTTTCTTTCTACGTGACTTTACCAAACTAACCAAAGAGTAATCCTTGTAAAAGGTGTCAGTTTGGTGTTTTTACATCTTAACACCTGTTTTGTTACCAGTAAAAAGGGGAAACCCTATTCTCATATTTTGGTACTGGCAAAGGAAGTCCCATGATGATTTGAGATGTTGTTGGGCCAGTTGTACGGTGTGTTTTAGCTACATGAGAACCCATTCAGAACAGGTGAGAGATGTTAGCTACCTCGCCTGATATGCAGGAAGACGTGGGTTCGATTCCGACCCTGACGCCTGCTGTATATTTGGAGTTTGCGTGTCGGTCTCCCCGTGGTCACGTGGATTTTTCCCCTCCGCATTTAGAAACACGCCCTTCGAGTATGTGGCTGTGTTGCATACGTGGGGCAAGGTCACAAGCCAGAATTTGAAATAATTGAAGCGAATCAGCAACCGCCGGGTGCTGACATGTGAGCGTCTGGGACTGATGCGATTCGCCAGTGGAGCGGGGGCCCCTGGTGAAGCTGCAGTGGGTCACAGCATACGACGATGTCTTCCATGGGCCAATAGAATCCGTTCCCGGGGGAAGTCCGCTTTGAACTAGATCCAACCATTACACCAGGACAACGTGTACCAGTTGCCATCGAAGCCAGGGGTAAAGGCGCAGCTGGGCAAGCGTTGAAGCAGATGGCCACGTCGCATCGGTGACAGACGCAGCCGACTGGATAAGCAACATGGTGGTTGTGAAGAAGCCAGAAAGAAAAAACTGCGAATCTGCATTAACCCGAAGAACTTAAAACAAGCACCAGGAAGATCTCCTGACATCGTGCCGACTCTGGATGACGTCTCATGGAAGTTAGGGGCCGTCCATAAATGACGTGACGCGATTTTGGACGCTTTTTGACCCGCCCCCCCATTCGTCACACGGCGTCATAAAAAGTCAGACCCCCCCTCAAATATAACGTCACAAAGCTCTGCCCCCCCCCCCCCCCAAAAAAAACATGCTTCAAATCGCCATTGTAGTGCGTATTTAATGTGGCGCTGCACTCTGATGTTGTAGGAGAAACATTTATCAAAAAGTCTATTTAATTAAGTAGAACGTGTTGTCTATACTTATTTTGTGTGAGGAGCTCACAAATCCTTGAAAGATCAGGGCAAAGTCCCATCGGTGAGCTCCTCCGGCAGGCAAGGCTGCGTTGGCTGGGTCATGTAGCCTGCATGCCCAGCCACCGCATGCCTAAACAGCTTTTGTTCGGCCGGATCGAGGGGGCTAAACGGGCGCGGCACGGGCTAGAGAAGAGATGGAGTGATGTGGTACAGGAGGACGTAGAGCTGAGTGGACTTGCCGATGACTGGTACCAGCGGTGTCAAGATCGGCCTCTGTGGAGGAGGCTCGTGAAGGACGCTACTGGGCAGTTGGAGGCAGTCGCCCTCCAACAACAACGGAGGGCGGAGGAGCGACGCTCACAACAACGAGCGGAGCGCCGGGTGGCTAAAGCACAGCAAGTTGGTACAGTAGGGGGCATCAGCCAGTCATCTCGGTAATCTCAGTCAGTCGACCCGTGGCACCTGCTGGGTCTGCCCCGTGACCTCCTGCCAGCGGGCGTTCGACACTTCACGTGGCCTCAAGGTGTACTTGGCCTGGCACAAGCGTCGTGGTGACGTCACCGCCACTTAGTGGCGAATGGCGGTTGTTGTTGTTGTGCGAGTGTGGGCAAAGTCCCATCGGTGAGCTCCTCCGGCAGGCAAGGCTGCGTTGGCTGGGCCATGTAGCCCGCATGCCCAGCCACCGCATGCCTAAACAGCTTTTGTTCGGCCGGATCGAGGGAGCTAAAACAGGCGCGACACGGGCTAGAGAAGAGATGGAGTGACGTGGTACGGGAGGACGTGTAGCTGAGTGGACTTGCCGATGACTGGTACCAGCGGTGTAAAGATCGGCCTCTGTGGAGGAGGCTCGTGAAGGACGCTGCTACTGGGCAGTTGGAGGCAGTCGCCCTCCAACAACAACGGAGGGCGGAGGAACGACGCTCACAACAACGAGCGGATCTCCGGGTGGCTAAAGCACAGCAAGTCGGCACAGTAGGGGGCACAGGTGGTGCATCAGTCAGTCATCTCAGTCAGTCGACCCGTGGCACCTGGGTCTGCCCCGTGACCTCTTGCCATCGGGCGTTCGACACTTCACGTGGCCTCAAGGTGCACATAGCCTGGCACAAGCGTCGTGGTGACGTCACCGCCACTTAGTGGGGAATGGCGGTTGTTGTTGTTGTGCGAGTGTGTGTGTGAGAGGCTACATGGAGGAGACTACGGAGTAGTTTGGCTCATCAGGCTGACCCCTAGTCTATGCTTGAAGTGATTGAGGGATGATGATACTATATTGGCAATGTGAAGATAGGAATTCCAGAATAGAGAACCTCTGTAACTGATATAGAATTGACTCCAGGCTGAGGCTGAAGGTTACCGGAGTGTCCTGTGTTGGACGCATAGATTTTGGAATTAACCTGGAAAAATACTTTGAAGGCTTTTGGTACGATGTCGGCCCAGACAATATTGCTGTGGATGAGATATGGGTAGATTGACGACCTTCTGGACCCCATGGGGCAGGATGAGATGGCTCAAACTACCATTTGGGGGTCTCTGTGGCATCTGAAGTGGACAGGCGCAAGCAGCATGACGTGCTGTTGGCTGGGCTCAATGGCATTGAGCCGTTGGCGGATGACATCCTCGTTCAAGCTTCATTTGAAGCTTTCGTGACTGCAGGAATCCCATACTCTTTGGTTCTTTCGGTAAAGTCACGTAACTTTCGGTAACGTCATGTGACTTTACCGAAAGAACCAAAGAGTATGACATTCTCGTTGTTGACTGTGGAGATGCGGACAATGAGGCAGAGCGTGACCATGACGACAGGCACTGGACACTGATGGATCGATGCGGGGGAAGTGAAGTTAAAACTTCACCTGAAGAAGCCGCAATTCAAGGTGCAGGAGGTCCGCTTCTAAGGACACACTCTGTCCTCAAACGGCACGGAAGCTGACCCCTGACAAAACGAGAGCTGCTGTGCAGATGCCACAGCCAAATGGTGCGAAAGCAGTGCAGTGATTCGTCGGGTTTTGTGAAAGATCCTCGCTTGTGAGACGTGTGTGTGTGTCTGTGTGAGCCCTTGAGAAGGCTCCTCGACACGGAGGCGGTCTGGCACTGGGCTTTTCCAAAAGCTTCACAAAGCAGTGCTTGGAAATAAATGACCTGGTCACTGCTACGCCGGTGTTATGGTACTTAAGTTTTCAAGTTTCATGTATTAGGTATAGCCCTGTGAGCCATGCGGCTCTTGAGTCGGGTGCAACCGCAACAAACAAAACATGAACAGAGAACATCTTAAAGCGACGACGCGCAACAGAAAGATCCTGGATAAACCAGCAAATCTTCCAGAAAAAAACACCGTATTACAACGCTGTGTGCAAACATCCCAGTGTGATGCAAGTCAAACAATAACAACCATAAGACAATTTAGATTAAAGTTATCAGGCCAACTCCGCACTTCCGCAAGAAACATGGCTTAACCATGTGTATTCTTAGGTTTTTTCGGTAAAGTCACGTAGGTAAAACATCAAAATTAATGAAAATAAAATAAAAACAAAAATCACGACGTTTCGGAGGCAACACAAGTCTCCGTCATCAGGTGGGACCGTCACTGCCGAATTAGCTGCATCACTTGATTTTTGTTTTTATTTTATTTTATTTTCATTAATTTTGATGTTTTACCTACGTGACTTTACCGAAAAAACCTAAGAATATGATTCCTTGCAGTCACGAAAGCTTCAAATCGAGACTTAACCATATGTTTTCGAAATCACCAAAATAAAGATATAAAAACAATGTAACAACAGTAATCATAAGAACTGTGATTCAAATTTAACAATAAACGATATACTACATAACATGTACGACCAAACTTGCAGCCATAGCTGGCAGCTTGACACTCCCAGAGTATGATGTGTGAGTGAGTCAGTGGTAGTGTGAGTGAGTGTATGTATGATGTGTGAGTGAGTGTATGATGTGTAAGTGAGTGTATGGTGTGTGAGTGTATGATGAGTGAATGGGTCAGTGGTTGTGTGAGTGAGTGTATGATGTGTGAGTGAGTGTATGATGTGTGAGTGAGCGTATGATGAGTGAGTCAGTGTATGATGAGTGAATGGGTCAGTGGTTGTGTGAGTGAGTGTATGATGTGTGAGTGAGCGTATGATGAGTGAATGAGCGTATGATGAGTGAGTCAGTGTATGATGTGTGAGTGAGTCAGTGATAGTGTGAGTGAGTGTAAGATGAGTGAGTGAGCGTATGATGAGTGAGTCAGTGTATGATGTGTGAGTGAGTCAGTGTATGATGTGTGAGTGAGTGAGTGTAAGATGAGTGAGTGTGTGATGTGTGAGTGAGTCAGTGGTAGTGTGAGTGAGTGTATGATGTGAGTGCGTAAGCGTATGATGAGTGAGTCAGTGTATGATGTCGGAGTGAGTGAGTGTAAGATGTGTGAGTGAGTGTATGATGAGTGAGTCAGTGTATGATGTGTGAGTGAGTGTAAGATGTGTGAGTCAGTGGTAGTGTGAGTCAGTGTAAGATGAGTGAGTGAGTCAGTGGTAGTGTGAGTGAGTGTAAAATGAGTGAGTGTTATAAAGGCCCACCACCGTACAGAGCCGGTCTCGAGCAACAGCGGGCTTCGATGGTGCCTCATGCGAGGAGGTCAGCGCATCGCTTTCACACCCAGGGCACTGACCTCCCCCCTCCCAACCGAACAGGACGATGCTCAGATTGAGTTAAGGCGTAAGAGAAAAACATGTTCCAGGTGAATTAATTGGGGAGGTGGGCAGGGGGGTCGGGGTGCACAAGACATGCGCGAGAGGGGTGGGGGGATGATGGGTGTCGGGGGGGGACCTCTTCGTGGCTACGATGACGGGAAGCCAGTGAAGGTGGTCGCAGGGTTAGCGACGGAGAGGGGAGCCCCGTGAGCGACGCGGGCGAGATTGGTTTGTTTTGCAATCGCTCTCTGGGGGGCCAGGGGCTCGACGATAGATGGAGCAAATGAGAGGTTTGGAGGGCGGGTGGGCGGGCGAGGCGAGACGCCCGGTTGAGTTGAATGCGGCAAGTCGTGTTAGGGTGTTTTGTTGGCGGCGATGAGTTGACGACACACGAGGGGGAATGGAGTTGACATGTTTGGGTTAGATCGCGTAAATGTGTAAACGTGTGTCGTTTGTTTAACACATCGTAGTAGGCTTTCACGACCAATATCATCCATAACAAAGGTTTGTTTTGAGTTAAATCGCGTAAACCCGCCACCACCTGACACAGCTAATTAGTAAAGTTTGTCACGTAAACAGAACGTGCCGATTCGTTACTGGTGTCGTGTCGACGGAGCAGGAGACAGGATTCTTGAGGAAGCACCTTCTGTATTAATTAACACTCTTAGGTTCACAGGTTCGCCCTCGTTCCTCCCAAGTCGTATAGCCTAGCCTAGACACAACCGTGACCGCGTTACACTGACGGCGTTGACCGAGACAACCAACAACTATCCGGCCACGCAATTATCAAGTGAAGACGGCAGCGACGAAGACGGCGAAGACGACAGCGACGACGAGATGAGTCCACTTCCCAGAACCGGCAGCCCGGAGCTCTTTGCTCTCCGTTGCTTTTCTGCTACTTGGCGCGGCCTGGCTCTGCCCTGGCCAAGCCTCCCTTCTGGAACCCACTAGCGGGTTCCAGGGGCTTCCAGATGAAGTCTTCCGTGACCCTCCGCCCTGCCGGCACACAGCCGTGTATATGCTCAACGGCGTGTGCGCTCTCCACCGCAGTTGCTGCTGCTGGACAGCAGTTGGTGCTATGTCGCTACACTAGTACAGCACTAACCGGTGTGTTGGAGAGCAAAGCCACAACATTTTCATGCGTCGTTAACCACCCAACGCGGACAATTGGTAATGTTGTGTCACGTGACCAAAATGTGCTGTTGAGTTACTCGTTCAGCCACAACCTTTTACAATTTGAGTAAACGACATTTACACTGGTGATTACTCTGGCAGATCGCCTGATGATGCTGGTTGTTGTAATCACCAGCAAAACGTCACGGTATTCAAATTGTAAATGTCGTGGGTTTACTCTCCAACACACAACCGGTTAGTGCTGTGCTAGTAACCAATTGGCACATTTTGTTTACGTGACCAACTTTACTAATTGGCTGTGTCGGGTGTTGGTGGGTTTAACGACACATTTATATTTAAGCGATCTAATTTAAAAAAAAACCCTTTATAATGGATAGTATTGGTCGCTCAAGTCTACTACGCCATTTGGATATAACGCGATGAAAATGTAATTAGGGAACGCATTTTTTCTAACGCGAATGCGAATTGGATAAAACGCGATCGAGTGAGCGGAACTACGTAACGCGCAAGTAGGAAGAAAGTGGTTGTACGGAGGCATTGGGATGCTGCTAGATGCTTCTAGACGCTACTACCCACCCTCAGTCTCTGCTCGGCCCTGTGTTATGCATCTCACGGTGTTATCACGGACTGTGCTTTACCCCCCTATATTATATATTATTTATTATAACACGATTTTGCCATAACGTGGTGTTCTTCAGGAACGCAACAACTACCACTGCTGCTTTATAGGAGAACGGACTGTTTTATTATTTATACTCTAGTGACTGGGAATGTCACTGTGTGGTGCCGGGCTTGTGAGGCCACGGTGGGATGTATGCTTTTCGGGTTCCGGTCGTTGTAGACCGGCCGAGTCAACCTCCCCCACCCCCCCCTCGTTGCGTCCGCCGCGGACACGATGGGCGGGTTAGGCGACGTCCCGGCCGCGCGGGATGCGGTAATCGGGTTGGACTGCGAGGTGTGGGGGCGCTTGCAGGTGAGTCAGAGAGGCCGCCGGTGAGGCAGCTACATGTGGTAGTCCTGCGGGGCGGGCTGCTCATGCACTGGGACGGTGGATTACGCCGATACGCTATTGTTGTCCCTACCACTCTGCGTGGTGAGGTTGTTTGGGCTGTACATAAATGTCTGTTGTATCTGGGGGTGCAAAAAACGCTAGCCGCGCTCAAATTGGATTTTTATTGGCTGGCCATGGGCCCCGACGTTGAAAATTCGCTTAAAGGTTGCGTACAATGTGCACGGCGGAAGCTACCGGCGAAATCTTGTTGCCCTCTGCTACAATCCATTCAAGTGTCGCAAATCAACAAGCTGGTTGCCCTCGATATTCTTGGTCCGTTTCCAACTTCCGCGCGAGGCAACAAATACTTGCTCGTTGGCGTTGAGCATTTCTCACGCTGGCCTATGGCCTGTCCGCTCCCGAATCAATCGGCTGTAGCTGTGACCGAGGTGTTCCTTAATGGCTATGTCCGAGATAAGGGTGCCCCCGAACTGCTGCGTGAGGTTTGCGATTTGCTGGGGACAAAGAAGGTGCGCACATCACCATACCATCCGTAGACGGATGGCATGGTCGAATGCCTGAATAAAACACTGACCTCCATGTTGAGTCACCTGGTCAATGAGTCACAGCTAGATTGGGACTTGCAAGTCCCTGCGGTTCTCACCACCTACAGGATGGCCCCTCACTCGTCCACCGGCTACTCTCCCGACCGTGAAAGTGTAAAAAATTTCAGATTCCGTTCGTTTCACTCTTGAAAAGCTCTCCGAAGCGCGGGAAGCTTCCAGGGTCAACTCCCGAGCCAGACAGTTAGCTAACGAGCGGCTTATGGGAGCTCGTGTTTCCCTGTGAGATTGGTCGCCGGGTGACAGAGCCTAGTTGCATTGTCCGCAGGTGCCCATGGGCACATCCCCTAAATTGCTGCAACCCTGGAGGGGGCCGGTTGATGTTGTTCGTGTCGTGTGTCGACAATGTGTCCCAATTCGGCTTGGTAAGCGGAGTTGGTTTGTTCACCCCTCTTGTCTGAAGCCGATTATTGCGCAATGTGAATTTGTTTCATCTCCATATTGCAGGGGCCGAGTGTCGGGTGTGCCTGACGAGCTGAGGCGTGCGTCTGCTGACGCCAGTCCTCAAAAGAGTGTTTCTGTCCCTTCCCCAGGCGCTGCGCGATTGATGCCTCGCACGTGGCCGCTCGTGTCGGCCTCGCGTGCTCCGGACGTGGAAGGTCGGACGGTCCGGCCTACTGCTCTTCGTGAGGAGTTGGCTTCGTCCGATCGATTGCTCATTTTCCCCGGGTCGTCCAGGGCGGACGAGCCCAACCCCCCTGGAGGCCCGGCATCGCGGACTCACTCAAAGACTCGTGTTGCATAATCCCCGCACGTTGCACACTCCCACGCCATCTTTGGTTGTCGCGCTAGCGTGAGTCATGGCGAGTAATTAGCTGATCCTGCTCACCATTGGGACGTTGTTACACGTTGTGGGTGGGAGATGTTGATTGCGGGGGCCCTGCATGTTGCGATTGCATTATTTCTATTGTTCGCCAGTGTATATGTGTACAGGTGGGTTTGGGTATTTATTGGTTGTTTTGTTATTGTTGGAGCACACGTGCGTTGATATATATATATTCGTTGTTGCTTCATTATGGGGAAGTTTACAGCCAGGACGGCTGAGTGCTACGGAGGGGGGGGGGGTGATGTAGTGACTGGGAATGTCACTGTGTGGTGCTGGGCTTGTTTAGGCCATGGCGAGATGTATACTGTTGTGTATACACCCTGGACACGGGGTGTAGTACCAGTCCTAGTGGGGGCGCTGGCTAAGTGCGATGGCCACGCACATCATGCAGTGCGGGCTCCCATACCTACGTGACTTTACCGAAAGAACCAAAGAGTATGGATCCCTGCAGTCACGAAAACTTCAAATATAGTCTTGGGAGTCTCCAACCTTCGTCCGTGACCGGGCAGCTCGTCACGCTGTGTAGTATTCCCCGAGTGTTAGTGAGATTAGGAACGGTGGTCACCACCCTGTGTATAATGTTCCAGTTGGTTATTATGCGTTCATAAATAGTGTTGCCTCCAAGTTGAGTGTGCGACTCAATCGAACCCACTACACTCGTGACGAATTGGCTACGTTCTGTTTACGTGACAACCCTTACTAGTTGGCTGTGTCGGGTGGTGACGGGTTTAACGACACATGTATATATTTACGCGATCTTAGCCTATACAAACTCCACACAGAAAGGCGCCCGAGTCGGGAACACGTAGTAGTCTTTCGCGACACAATATCATCCATTAAATAGAGTTGTTTTGGGTTAGATCGCGTAAATACGTGGCACAAGTGTCGCCACCCCACCGCCGCCCACACGCCGCGTTTTTTGTTCGAGAGCCCAAAACGCCAGCATCATCGTCGGGGGGGGGGGGGGCTCGCGACATCCATTAGCGGCGACAGAAGGTGGAATAAAAGCTGCGTCTGTCCCCACCCCCCCGTTAATTAGCGAACGCCACGCGTCTACAAGCGTCATTTGCTTAACGACAAAAAAAAGAGAGAAACGGCCGCGAGGGCGACAGATGGACGCCGTCGGAGGGCGCGGGAGGCACAGCAGGTGGCCCCATTCATTGCGATTATTTGATTTAACTTGGGATTTTTTTTGTTGCCTCTTGAGAGGGGAGTCTTTCCCTTTTGACATGCCTCATCCTCCTCCTCATCCCCCCCCCACCACCACCACCAAAGACAAAGATCCCCCGCGTAGCCTTCAGAGATTTGTTGACGCAAGTGCTGTTAGCGATTAGCAGCACCGACGAAGAGCGGAACTGTGGAGCACGACGGGGTGGTTGGCCAGCGACCACGCCCGGCCGCCTTTGTCTCCCCAGCGGCGATGTTGTTACCCCACCAGGTACTCATTTGAGGCTGAGTCGACCTAGGCGAGGCCCACGACCAGTTCAGATAATCGCCACTGGTGTTGGCCATGAGCGGAAATCGAACTCGTGTCGCTGGGTTCGTAGTGCAATGCCCTATGGGCCGTCCATAAATGACGTCACGCGATTTTGGACGATTTTTGACCCCCCCCCCCTTCGTCACACGGCATCACAAAAAGTCAGACCCCCCCCTCAAATATGACGTCACAAAGCTCTGCCCCCCCCTACCCCAAAATGAAACATGCTTCAAATCCCTTTAAACTATTGTCATTGTAGTGCGTATTTAATGTGCCGCTGCACTCTGATGTTGCAGGAGACAACATTTATTCAAAAGTCAATTTAATTAAGTAGAACGTGTTGTCTATATTTATTTAAAGTTGCGCATTTTGATGTGACGTCACATTTCTCAACCCCCCACCCCTCGTCACACATCGTCACAAATGTCTGACCCCCCCCAGGTGCGTGATGTCATTTATGGACGGCCCCTAACCACTACACTACCGCCCCCCCCCCTCCACCACCACCACTACCCGCCGGCTATGACCACACGCGGGCTGGAGCAGTTGCTGCGAGTGTGTGTAGTGTATAGTGTGTGTACGTGTGTGTGTGTTGAATATGTGTGTGTAGTGTATAGTGTGTGTACGTGTGTGTGTGTTGAATATGTGTGTGTAGTGTATAGTGTGTGTACGTGTGTGTGTGTTGAATATGTGTGTGTGTAGTGTATAGTGTAGTACGTGTGTGTGTGTTGAATATATGTGTGTAGTGTATAGTGTGTGTGTGTGTTGAATGTGTGTGTGTAGTGTATAGTGTGTTGTGTACGTGTGTGTGTTGAATATGTGTGTGTAGTGTATAGTGTAGTACGTGTGTGTGTGTGTTGAATGTGTGTGTGTAGTGTATAGTGTGTTGTGTACGTGTGTGTGTGTTGAATATGTGTGTGTAGTGTATAGTGAAGTACGTTTGTGTGTTGAATGTGTGTGTGTGTAGTGTATAGTGTGTTGTGTACGTGTGTGTTGAATATGTGTGTGTAGTGTATAGTGTAGTACGTGTGTGTGTGTTGAATATGTGTGTGTAGTGTATAGTGTAGAACGTGTGTGTGTGTTGAATGTGTGTGTAGTGTACAGTGTAATACGTGTGTGTGTGTTGAATATGTGTGTGTAGTGTATAGTGTGTGTACGAACGTTAAACTTATTTTGTGCCGTACGTAGCAAACCGTGATGTGTGTGTACGAATGTTGCACTTCTTTCGTACCGTACGCAGCCAGGAAGCAGTTCTAAAATATGAGTTTGTCAATCTCGATGATGATTTAAAAGTGCATCACAGCTCCCAGTAGTTTCCTAATATCGCAAGGGAAGAGCGTTCCAGACGGCCGCAGAAGTGCATCTGAAAGCGGCATGCGATGCGGCTGTGACGATAACTCGGCTTAAACATTTACACACCACACACTCGTTACCCAAATCACTGTGGCAGTGATTTGGGTAGCGAGAGAGAGAAGGTCACGCGATCGTTTTGCTGACGAATTGAGCCTCGCCTGGGGACTTGTGTTCAGTCACGGATTTTGCATAATGTTCACAAACATTTTACCTTTTGTTTTTGGCAGGTAACTCGGAGATGTTGACTACCTCGCCTGGTGTACAGGAGGTCCTGGGTTCGATCCTGACCCTAACACCTGCTGGATATTTGGAGTTTGCGTCTCTGTCTCCCTCTCTCCCCGTAGTCGCGTAGATTTTTCACCGCTTTCTCTTCTGGTTTTCCCCCCCCCTCCACATTTAAAATCAACGTCGCGCGTTTAGACTCTTTGGCTGCTGCTATACATTTCCAGGTGATGATGATGATGAGCCAACTTCGTCGAGTTATCATTTGTGATAACAGCAGCTCAGTAGTTAGGCCCTTCCTGGTAAAATAAAAAAAACGTATATGTTAGTTTTAGTTTAGTTGTACAAGTGTAGTTAAGGGGCAGAGTTCTGCTGTGGCAACACACGTGTTGCTGATTTAATATTGGATGAAGCGGGCGGCAGTAACCTGCCTTTCCTAAGACAACTACCAGAGCGCCAGCAATGAAGCCAGATCGGCAGGGATTTGAGCCTGAGCAGTGCCAGGATGCGTGGACAGAGCTCTATTGTATGGAAAAAATAATAGGCGGTGAACCTTTCTCGTTGTTGTGATCGTCGCTCCTCCGTCCTCCATTGTTGTTGGAGGGCGACTGCCTCCAACTGCCCAGTAGCGTCCTTCACGAGCCTCCTCCACAGAGGCCGATCTTGACACCGCTGGTACCAGTCATCGGCAAGTCCACTCAGCGCCACGTCTTCCTGTACCACATCACTCCATCTCTTCTCTAGCCCGTGTCGCGCCCGTTTAGCCCCCTCGATCCGGCCGAACAAAAGCTGTTTAGGCATGCGGTGGCTGGACATGCGGGCTACATGACCCAGCCAACGCAGCCTTACCTGCCGGAGGAGCTCACCAATGGGACTTTGCCCAGATCTTTCAAGGATTTGTGAGCTCCTCACACAATCCAGCCTGGTTAAACACAGGATGGATCGTAGGCAGGCCAGCCTAAATGTTTCCAACCGGCGAAGATGCTCCATTAAGGGGGTTCACACCACACACACTTCATACACCACACTACACACACCACATACACACCACACACACACTACATACACCACACTACACACGCCACACTACACACACACACTACACACACACTACACACACACCACACACACTGCATACACTACACACACACCAACACTACACTACACACACACACCACACACATACCACACTACACACACTACACACGCCACACTACACACACACAACACACACCACACTACACACACACCACACACAACACACACTACACACACCACACACACTGCATACACTACACACACCACACACACACACCAACACTACACGCACACCACACTACACACACCACACACACTACACACGCCACACTACACACACCACACGCCACACTACACACACACACCACACAACACACCACACACAACACACACCACACTACACACACAACACACACACCACTACACACCACACACACTACACACGCCACACTACACACCACACATACTACACACGCTACATATACACCACACACAACACACATTACACACACCACACTACACACCACACACACACAACACCACACGCCACAGAGTCATCTCTCTTCTGTGCTGAACAGCCTCCAGACTGTGACAGCAAATATTGACTCTTACATCGGGAGGCGGGTGGCTGGGGACGGTAAGGGGACGTGGTAAGGTCGAGAGCATTAACAGTACGTACACAAGAGACAAAGATCACCCGTATAGCCTGTAAAAGGCTGTTGGGGCAAGTGCTGTTAGCGAGCACCACGCCCGACCGCCTTTGTTTCCCCAGTGGCGATGTTTACACACCGCCCCAGTTACTCATTTGAGGCTGAGTCGACCTAGGGGAGGCCCAGGACCGGTTCAGATCATCGTCACCGGTTTTGGCTAACCACACTACCCCACACTACACTACCGCTCCCACACTACACCACACTACACCACCACAGTATACACACTACACCACCGCTCCCACACTACACCACACTACACCACAGTATACACACTACACCACACTATACACACTACACCACAGTATACACACTACACCACAGTATACACACTACACCACACTACACACACTACACCACACTACACACACCACACCACACTATACACACTACACCACACTATACACACTACACCACAGTATACACACTACACCACACCACACTACACACACTACACCACCGCTCCCACACTACACCACACTACACCACCACAGTATACACACTACACCACAGTATACACACTACACCACACTATACACACTACACCACACTACACACACCACACTATACACACTACACCACACCACCACACTATGCACACTACACCACACTACACACACCACACCATACACACTACACTACACACTCTACACCACACTACACACACCACACTACACCACACTATACACTACACCACCCACACTACACCACCACGGTACACACTCTACACCACACTATACACACTACACCACCACAGTACACACACTACACCACACTATACACACTACACCACAGTACACACACTACACCACAGTACACACACTACACCACACTACACCAGACTACACCACGCACGCAAGACAACTTTCTCCATCGCTTCTGTAAAGACCGAATTGCAACTCCCATTGTTGGACGATGTGAACACGTGACGAGGCTGTCACCTCCATTGCTGGACGAGGTGAACACGTGACGAGGCCGTCACCTCCATTGTTGGACGAGGTGAACACGTGACGAGGCTGTCACCTCCATTGCTGGACGAGGTGAACACGTGACGTGGCTGTCACCTCCATTGCTGGACGAGGTGAACACGTGACGAGGCCTTCACCTCCATTGCTGGACGAGGTGAACACGTGACGAGGCTTTCACCTCCATTGCTGGACGAGGTGAACACGTGACGAGGCCGTCAAAGTGCGTGGCGGTGATTTGGGTAGCGAGAGAGAGAAGGTGACGCGATCGTTTTGCTGACGAATTGAGCCTCGCCTGGGGACTTGTGTTCAGTCACGGGTTTTGCATAATGTTCACAAACATTTTACCTTTTGTTTTTGGCAGGTAACTCGGAGATGTTGACTACCTCGCCTGGTGTACAGGAGGTCCTGGGTTCGATCCTGACCATAACACCTGCTGGATATTTGGAGTTTGCGTTTCTGTCTCACTCTCTCCCCCTGGTCGCGTTGATTTTTCACCGCTTTCTCTTCTGGTTTCCCCCCCTCCACATTTAAAATCAACGTCGCGCGTTTAGACTCTTTGGCTGCTGCTATACATTTCCAAGTGATGATGATGATGAGCCAACTTCGTCGAGTTATCATTTGTGATAACAGCAGCTGAGTAGTTAGGCCCTTCCTGGTAAAATACAAAAAAACGTATATGTTAGTTTTATTTTAGTTTTACAAGTGTAGTTAAGGGGCAGAGTTCTGCTGTGGCAACACGTGTTGCTGATTTAATATTGGATGAAGCGGGCGGCAGTAACCTGCCTTGCCTAAGCCAACTACCAGAGCGCCAGCAATGAAGCCAGATCGGCAGGGACTTGAGCCTGGGCAGTGCCAGGATGTGTGGACAGAGCTCTATTGTATGGAAAATATAATAGGCGGTGAACCTTTCTGAGTGTCGTTAAGATGTTCAAACACCAAATAGAAACCTTCTTCAAGGAAACAAGTACCGCATGAAGCACACGCGGTGCTTGTGGTGAAACTGCAAACCAACATGCTCTGGTCATTATTGCAGGGGTGGGGAACGTCCAGGCCCGCGGGCCGTACGAGACCCACGAAATCATTTGGGTCTGGCCCTGCCAAGAAAACCGCAGGCGGGACTCGAAATTCAATACATCTAGGAGCAAACCTGGAAAAGCAGTTGCGAGTAGCAACATCATCAATACCAGCTAACATCACACGCCTCGCCACTGTGAAGCAGTTCCAGCCATCGCATTAGGGGTGAGCTAATTAAATGTTTGACCAAATATAACAGGTACATTTTTAAGTTGATAATTTTGTATGGCCCGCGAATGATGTTGTAAATATCCAAATGGCCCTTGGCAGAAAAAAGGTTCCCCACCCCTGATGAATGGCATTATCTTTGAAACGGATTGGCCTACACTAGAGACAGCAGCCTGCTTTATGGCCTAGTCTCACCAGTGTCAGACCAGAAAACGCCAAAATGTGAACAGCACAGAGACAATGCCACTATCAGAGCATTTATAGCTCGCGTGAGCAGCTATATTATGGGACCCTTTGTCCAGCTTCATAGTATGAAAAATGAGAATCGGGTTTTAACCTTTCTAGCAATAAAACAGGAATGGTGTTAAGATGTTCAAACACCAAATAAACACCTTTTGCAAGGGATCAAGTACCGCATTAACCACACACGGTACATGTGGTGAACATGCAAACAGACTTGGCTCTGATAATAATGTTACATGCATTGTCTTTGAAACTGATTGGCCTACAACAGAGACAGCAACCTTCTTTATTGCCGAGTCTCAACCAGTGTCAGACCAGAGAGTGCCAAAAGGCGAACAGCACAAGGACATACTCTGGTTCTTTCGGTAAATTCACGTAGTTAGAAATAAAATAAAACAAATCACGACATTTCGATCGCAACACAAGCGGTCGACTTTACCGAAAGAACCAAAGAGTATGGATTCCTGCAGTCGCGAAAGCTTCAAATCAAGCACAAGGACAATGAACTATCATGCATTTATAGCTCGAGGTGAGCTGCTACATGGGACCTTTTTTGCCAGTAACAAAAAAGTATGCAGACATGTTTCATTGCAAAAAGGTTATATTTGGTGTTTAGACATCTTAACACACCTGTTTTATTGCTAGAAAGGATAAACTTATTCTTATTTGTTTTCATACTTTTGTAATGGTTCGATAGAGGCGCACACACTCGTGTGGAGGCAACACTACTTATTTAACACACAACTGTTACACACTTTACATGTGTAGAGGAGTAATATGGGGACGTGACGTCATGCGCGCTGTCTAGTGCGATGACGCCATGGGACGTGACGTCTTGCACGCTGGGCAGGGCGATGACGTCGTGTCTCCTCTAGGTACTTTAGGGGGACCCCGTGACGAGGGCGTGGTCACTGTGGGAGCCCGGGATGGTGGATGGTTGAAGAGTGATCCAGGGGTAGAGCTGAGAGAGAGTCGATAGAGAATCTGGCGGTAGTCATGGGAGGTGCTGCTCTCCCCGGTCGGTCGGTGTTGGCTGATTCCCCGATCCGACTCGAGGGAGAGAGACCGGAGCTAGCCGAGCTAAGAATAGAGAGAGACGGTTCGTGCGAGTTGTCTAAACCCTTAATAAATAACTGGCGCAAGCCCATATATATGAAGATCTGCCTCCGAGTCATCGCACCTCAACACATGTGGTGGTGACCACCGTCCTAGTCTCACTCACACTCGGGTACTACTTGGCGTGGCCAAGCCAGGAGGGCTGGCCACGGCGACGTGGGTTTCGGTCTTCACGAGGCGTCTTCATCCCAGGCACGAACAGCCCCGCTCCCTCAGCGGCGCCCGCTTATGAGCTCCCCGGCGTGGCCTGGCCACACCCCGGCCACGCCCCCCTTCTCGAACCCTCGAGAAGGCTCTGGACCCCAACCACGTGACCCCAAGGTCCCCCCTGCGCCCCTATCCCCCACCTTGATCCGGTCATGTGTCCACTCAGAGTGCCACGGCTTGCCACGACCCCCGTAGCACTCGTCAACGGCCTCCGCACTGCCCGACCCGGCAGTGGTGTCATCCGAACTGACCCGACACGGTAGTGACGTCATGTGTGTACAGACCCGACATGGTAGTGACGTCATGTATGTACAGACCCGGTATGGTAGTGACGTCATATGTCACTACACTTTGATACTGGAAAAAAAAACATTCCTGCGGAGGGAGCTGGTAGGAACGTTGGGTTGCTCGGTCAATGGCCAGGGTCAACGGCGGCGTGGTGTATTCCGCAAATATGGCCAACTGTGAGGGCGGGCACAAGCCGGCGTGAGTAGGTTAAGCGTTGAGCTTTATAAGGGCACCACGGGGTGACCAGCCCCTCCCCACCCAGCCCCACTCGTCCCACCCCCCACCACCCACCCAGCCCCTCCCTCCCCACCCAGCCCCTCCCTGCACGACGGACGAACGGACACAATAATCCCCTGTGGGCTGGTGTAACCAGGAGGTTCCTAGCAGTATAAGGTCTCAGTGTTCTATAGCTCAGTTTGTGGCCCTACCTGGTTGGTAAAATGACAATAGAAGGCAATCGTTTCGTTTAAAGTTTCATCAGGGCCAGAGCCCAACCCCAACACCGCACCCACTCAAACGAGCTCCTGTCTGCACAAGTGGCGTTTCCCCTCTGAAGAGGTCAAACCAACCACAACCACCCCCACCACCGCCCCCACCGCCCCCACCGCCACCCCGACCACCACCGCCACCCCCGCCACCCCCGTCACCCCCACCACCAACCCCACCAACCCCCCACCACCGCCCAACCTCTCCCCTCCCAGGGGGGTTGGGCCAGGCAGGCGAGGAGGCGGGCGGATTGGCCGCCCCGTGAGTTGTCATTGGCGGCCCCGTGGTCTATAAAGAGAGGGGGGGGCGAACCGCCTCTCACAGCCGTGGAACACGCCGGGTGTGACGGACGTGCAGGGTGCACGATCTCTCTCCCTGTATCTCTCTCCCCGTATCTCTCTCCCCGTCTCTCTCTCCCCGTCTCTCTCTCCCCGTCTCTCTCTCCCCGTCTCTCTCTCCCCGTCTCTCTCTCCCCGTATCTCTCTCCCTGTATCTCTCTCCAGGTCTCTCTGTCTCTCTCTCCCTGTATCTCTCTCGTGCCCTACAGGGCATCCCTCTGCTCGCCCCCCCCCAGCAAGGTGAACAAACTCACGACTCGTGCCGTCACCGGTAAGGGCCACCGCGTTCGCGAATAGCGCGACTCTGTCTGTCTGTGTGTGGGGGGGGTTATTGGATGGTCGGGTGAGATCGCGAATGTACATAGATAATGCGCAAACTCCAAATATACAGCAGCAGGCATCGTCAGGGTCGTGATCGAACCCACGACCTCCTGCATACCTGGCGAGGTAGTTAACATCTCCTAGCCACCGTGATGATGGGAGAAACACGCAAACTCCAAATATACAGCAGCAGGCATCGTCAGGGTCGGGATCGAACCCACGACCTCCTGTATACCAGACGAGGGAGTTAACATCTCATAGCCACCGTGTTCCTTAAACTCGCCACCACCAGCCGACACAGCCCACCAGTAAGGGGTTTGTGTCACGCAAACACAAACGTGGCCAATTCCTTACTTAGTTCATCACTAACCGGGTGTGTGTTGGAGAGTAAACCCACTACTACATTAACAATTATAATGTAGTGTGTAGTGTAATATATTAGTTCATCACTAACCGGTTGTGTGTTGGAGAGTAAACCCACATTATTACAATTACAATAATAGTGTAGTGTATAGTGTAATATACTAGTTCATCACCAACCGGTTGTGTATTAGAGAGTAAACCCACACTTATATAATTATAGTGTAGTGTATAGTGTAATATACTAGTTCAGCACTAACCAGTGGTGTGTTGGAGAGTAAACCCACTACAACATATACAATTTACCACAACAACAACCACAACAACAACCCAAACAAACCCTCTGTCGGGGATAATATTGGGCTCGAAAGCTTCCTACTACGACCACTCCGTGTTAATTGCACCATTTGTTTGCCTGTTAACCGCAAAGTACTGTGTGGTGAACGCAGACTTGATGTCCTTGCAATAGGCCTATGTCTATTTGGTGTTTAACTCCTGTTGTTACTGCCAGAATGGATGTACAACCGATTCTTATTTTTTCCCATCATTTTGATGCTGCCAATGAAAGGTATCCCACGATATTACTGCTCGACCCGAGCTCTCGGTGTTATGATGCTTGCATTGCCCTTGTGCTGTCCGCCTTTTCGTGTTCCCTGGTCTCACACTGGTGGTGAGACAAGGCTATACAGAAGGTTGCTGTCTCTGGTGTAGGACATTCAGTTTCAAAGACAATGCATGTAACATCATCATTATTATTGTCACCAGAGCCATGTTTGTTTGCATGTTCACCACAGGCAACGTATGTGGTTCATGCAGACCTGACGTCTTGCAATAGATGTAGTTGGCGTGTCTCTCTTTCTCTCTCTCATTATCATCACGGTGGCTAGGAGATGTTAACTACCTCGCCTGGTATACAGGAGGTCGTGGGTTCGATCCCGACCCTGACGATGCCTGCTGCTGTATATTTGAAGTTTGCGTGTCTCTCTCATCATCATCACGGTGGCTATGAGATGTTAACTACCTCGCCTGGTCTACAGGAGGTCGTGGATTCCAGCCCGACACTGACGATGCCTGCTGCTGTATATTTGAAGTTTGCGTGTCTCTCTCATCATCATCATCACGGTCGCTATGAGATGTTAACTACCTCGCCTGGTCTACAGGAGGGCGTGGGTTCCATCCCGACCCTGACGATGCCCTGCTGCTGCTGTATATTTGGAGTTTGCGGTGTCTCTCTCCCCGTGGTAGTCGCGTCGAGTTGTCTCCGGGTCCTCCGGTTTTCCCCTCCATTTAGAATCAACGCCACGCGTCTTCCAGTGTCTTGGCTGCTGCTCTCCATATCGACGTGATGATGATGGTGGTGATGATGAGCCAACTTCGTTGAGCTATCACTCGTGATAGCCAGGCCGCTTCTGAAATAGAGCGACAGAGCAGCTCAGTGGAGCCTTAACTGGTAAAAATAATAGTTAGAATTTGGTTCTGTACGTGTCTCTGTGTCTCTGGTTCTGTACGTGTCTATGTGCCTCTATGGTTCTGTACGTGTCTATGTGCCTCTATGTGTCTCTATGGTTCTGTACGTGTCTATGTGCCTCTGGTTCTGTACGTGTCTCTGTGTCTCTATGGGTCTCTATGCGTTTGGAGTATTTGGCTCCTGCTGCAATTGTCCACGTGATGACGATGATGACAAGCCACGTGGTAGAGCTGCTGTCATTCGTGATGGCCAGGTCAGGGCGTCTGAAAACCAGCGACACAGCAGCTCAGTGGGGCCCTTGCCTGGTAACAATAAAAAAATACCTCGTAGTTTAACACCTGTTGTATTGCCAGCAAATATAAAGCCTATTCTTGTTTTTATCATCACACTGTATTTATGTTGAACGCACACACGCACGCACGTACACACACACACTTACACACACACACTTACACACAGACGCAGACACACACACGTACACACGCACACACACGTACACACATACACACACGTACACACACACAGACACGTACACACACACACACGTACACATACACACACGCACACACATACGCACACACACACACAGACACACATACGCACACACGCGCACACGTGCACACACACGTACACGTGCACACACACGTACACACATACACGCACACCGAGATATACCAGCTCAGCCACTTTGGTCGCATCGATTTAACAAGTTACCGCCCAACATCGGACGACGCGACAAAGACAAAGATACCCCGTGTAGCCTGTAACAGACTGTTGGAGCAAGTGCTGTTAGCGAGTAGCACCTACGAATGCCGGCACGGGACACGAAGGGGTGCGTGGCCAGCCCCATGCCCGGCCGCCTTTGTCTCCCTGTTGGCGATGCTTACACATTGCACCGGGTACTCATTTTAGGCTGAGTCGACCTAGGGGACGCCCAGGACTGCTGCGCCCACCGCACAACTCTGAGCGGTGATTCGACTCATCTAAGTGGGGGTAATGAAACATTATTATTATTGCAGGGACTCCTCAAATTAGGAAAGAGTTAGATTCCAGAGGTCTGTTCGTAAGTCGAATTGTTGGCGTCCAATGTTACTCCTGTCGATTCCAAACGTGTTGTACGGCATGTACACTAAACACGGGAAATTGCTTTAAAAGTTGAATAATCTCCTGTAGATGTAGATGCCACTGGTTCTTCACGTTCTGTAGATGTAGATGCCACTGGTTCTTCATGTTTTGTAGATATAGATGCCACTGGTTCTTCACATTCTGCAGATATAGATGCCACTGGTTCTTCACATTCTGCAGATGTAGATGCCACTGGTTCTTCGTGTTCTGCAGATGTAGATGCCACTGGTTCTTCACATTCTGCAGATGTAGATGCCACTGGTTATTCATGTTCTGCAGATGTAGATGCCACTACTGCCATCTATTGTTTGGCGGTTGAACTTACGACTCTCAGTCCAAACAGGCAACTGGATATACGGACCAGGTTTGTTCATATCTCTGAAAGTTCGTACGTCGAATGTTCATAACTTGAGGAGTCCCCTGTATATTTGATTATTGTATATCGTGGCCTGCTATCGGCCCTCATCCACATCACGTCGTTACCCTCTCACGGTTTCACACTCTCAGTCTTCGCTAAAACATTTGCAGCTACTACAGCTCCGTAGTAAGTCCCGATTTGCAATGTCATTGACGCATTCTCTCGTGAAATAAATACAAGGGGATCTCTACGTCCCCCACATTCTTTCACCAGAGCTACTACTCGTCATTTGAAGCGAATTATGTTTCACTGCGTTACATTACTGCGTCACAGCACTACGTTACAACACTACGTTATATCACGATGTTACATCACGATGTTACATCAGGACGTTACATTACTACGTTACATCAGGACGTCGCATCACTACGTTACATCAGGACGTTACATCACTACGTTACATTACTACGTTACAAAATATTGAGTTTTTTTTACCGAATTCGAAACTAAAAATGTCTCTTCTTCTTCTCGTTGTTCTGACAGCGCCGCCAGTAGGGCCCGGCAATTGGCACTTCTCTCGATCTTGGTGAAGGAACGCTCTTCGTGCCACGACGTCAGAGGAGCGCGGGAGCCATGAGGAAGCTGCTGTTCTTGAGGAGGCGTGGGGCCGCCGCCTCCAACGACAACAACAGCAGCCACCAGCAGCAGCAGCACACGGACACGGCGCTGTCCACCGCCAAGCCTCCGCGGTGAGTCCAGTGAAGCCTCTAGTGGAGCCGCCACCGCCAACCGGCCACCAAGCACCTCACGGCAGCGGCCGATAAGAGAGTTCAGTGGGCCGACCGCCTCGTTAAGGATGCTGACGTCAGTCTGGGGGGTTTTTGAGGGCTCGTCCGAAGAGCCACCGTTGAGTTTCACTCTCGTCTCCCTCCCCATCTGTGTTAATGGGTCAGGGGTAGGGGTTGTTCTCCCCCCATGTTAGTTTTAACGCTAAGGGTTGTTGTTGTTTTACTTGAACTGGGATTGTGTTGCCAAGCGCTAGCCAGGCCCCCCGTCGTGTGAATGGCGCCGCAGTCCGACTCTCGATCGCCCGCGCTAACGACGCCGATAATCCAAAAACTTTACCATTTTCCACGGATCTCTATGCCAAAAACCACTCGTATACATTCTGAACAAATACCAATGATCGACTGATCAATTATGTGCGTGCTCAGTGATAATAACACTTTCCTGCTCCCGCCCAGCAAAAGAGTCTGCCCACTAAGGGGATGACAGCAGAGCCACAGCCAATCAACATCAATCAAACTCTGCTCCACTGTTGTAAAGATATTGCAACTACTGTTATCTCGGCCTCGCCGTGCGCTGCGTTGCACCGCTAGTCGAGTAGATAACCATGTGTTCAATAAACTCTCGGAGCCAGGATGACCGTCCAACTCCGATCGTCATTTATTGATTGTAACAGGTAAAACTGGTGAGAAAACACAGATACAGCATCTGTTATAATCCGGAAACACCCACACAATGAACACCACAGCATCAGAACATTGTCTTAGATAACAATAGATCCTGGAAGGACCAGGCCCCCACATTACCCCTGAACAACTAGACAAAGGCACAAGCTGGTGCGTTGCATACAGGCACATAGTGTATTCATCCCACTGCACCCCAAATGTACAGCATTACACTTAACACTAAACTGTGGATGAGATACTTCGTCATCACTCTCAGGATCGCAACATAGGCACAAGTCTGACTCGACCTACTAAATCACAAGTAACATCCACACTAAGGAAAGTCACAGGCTTCGTTACTAACTAGGCCTCGTATTTACTACAACAACTTAACGGCACCATAAAGGCATTTACATTGCTATAACGGTCATTCCAACATTACAACAGCATTTCCAATATTATAGGAATATAAACAACTTACAGATAATGCTTCTTAAGCTCCCACAATGGACAAGTGCGGCTGTGGTCTCACTGAGATGCGATGCGTGCCGCAATCTTGACTTATCTGTGTAATGGCTGACGCCCGCGTGGTACAGTGGAAATCTAACATCGTCACTTCCTGGTCACGTGACCAACATTAGCATAAAAAACAGGAACTTCCTGTGAACGCACGCTCCACATCTGCCGTGAGGCAAGACAACTGTACTGTAGAGGCGACTGCATGGATTTCGGACTAACCGGAGCAACATATTTGTTCGGTTTAAGCACCACGTGCCTTGTAGTAAATATGTACAATAATAACAATGTACAACTGTTTGTAGATTATTAATTTGGGCTTCAGGGGAAAATCCACAAATTATGAATTCCCGCCTAAATGTCAGGTGCACGGTTAACCCGCAAATCGGATAAACCATGCACGGATAATTGAGAGTCTTACTTTACTCTTTGGTTCTTTCGGTAAAGTCACATAGGTATTAAAATAAAATAAATAACGACGTTTCGGGCGCAACACAAGCGTCCGTCATCAGGTGGGAAAGCATGGCCTGCTGCTGATGCAGACTGTTTTATTTTTATACCTACATGACTTTACCGAAAAAACCAAAGAGTATGGATTCCTGCAGTCACGAAAGCTTCAAATCAAGTCTTACTTTACTTAGCAGGAGAACGAGGGAGGGGAGGGAGACCGTGGCAGCTGCCACTTGGGAGGTTTGCGTCCGCATGGCGATTTGGCGTTGGGCACGAACCGGATAAGCAAAAGTGCAGTGGCCCTCCCCAACAGCCCAGGGGGTTCCTATGCTGACGATCGCGCTCATCACACGCACAAAGCGCTTGCCACGAGTGAACCGCGATACCTCGCCGATCTCATTCGGGAGCAATAAACCATCATCACACGAACTCCGGTCGTCATCCTCATAGCGGCCGTTGACAGACCATCGAACAAAGGCGGTGGTCACCGCAGCATCGTCGCACGGCGCTTTCAGATGCGCTGCTTCTGCGGCCGTCTGGAACGCTCTTCCCTTCCAATATTAGGAAGCCACAGGGAGCTATGATGCACTTTTAAATCGAAAACTAAATTCTTCAGAACTGCTTTTTGCGTTTAGTTTGTTGTCCTTCGCCCACACCTCAGATTAGCATGGTTGGCTACGTACGGTGCGAAATAAATTGGCGGTGGTGGCAGCGTTGGCGGCGGCGTTGGTGATTGTGGTGGTGATTGTGGTGGTGTTGTTGTCGTAGAGGTGGGAGATATTTTAGTCGTGGGAAATGCGAGGTTAGGAGAGAGTGACCCCCCCCCCCGGGTTGAGAGTAATTGGCTGCTCTAAATTTCCACGTGATAAGCCAACTTCGTCGAGCTATCATTTGTGAGGATCGCTTCTGCAAAAAGAGTTACACAGCCACACAGTAGTGGGGCCCTTCCTGGTAAAACAAAAAAACTTTGTTTAATTTTATTTTAGTTTTACAAGGGTAGTTAAGAGGCAGAGTTCTGCTGTGGCAACACACGTGTTGCTGATTTAATATTGGATGAAGCGGGCGGCAGTAACCTGCCTTTCCCAAGCCAACTAGCAGAGCGCCAGCAATGAAGCCAGATCAGCAGGGATTTGAGCCTGAGCAGTGTCAGGATGGGTGACAGCCAAACGTAAATGTTCATGTTGCAGGCCGTCGTAAATTGGACTGAGACTACGTCTTCTTTAAAGTTGAAGGAGATGACGCGAATGAACGCCGGTGATGACGCTTCGTCGTGCCCTGTTCCGTTCTTAAAGGCCACGTTGTCTTTCCTCTCTGTCTCTCTCTCTCTGGACAGGGTGTCCATCAAAGAAGCCAGAGCGTGGAGCGAGTCCCTGGACCGACTGCTCAGCCATAAATGTGAGTCGAGATCAGAGGCTCTGGAAACGGCTGGGATGCGTGGCGAGATTGTGGGACCACATGCGCTCGCGCTCGCTTGTACATGTATGTGGGGGGGGAGTTGTGGTGCAGTGGTTAGCGCACTGCGCTACGAACCGCTGCGGCCCGAGTTCGGTTCCCACTCGCGGCCCCCAACACCGATGACGATTATATGAACCGGTCCTGGGCCTCTCCTAGGTCGACTCCGCCGCAAATGAGGGCCTGGTGCGGTGTGGAGTATACATTGCCACTTGGGAGACAAAGGCGTCCGGGTGTGGTGCTGGCCACCCACTCCCTCGTGTGTCGTGCTATTCGCGAACAGCACTTGCCCCAACAGTCTGTTAAGGCTATAGGGGCGATCTTTGTCTTAGTTGAGCTTTTTTGGCACCGTACGTAGCCAACAGCCACCACCGATGAGCACGGTTGGCTACGTACGGTGCTCAAAGAAGTGCAGCACGCACGCACGTACAGCTGTGCTCATCGCAGGCGCCTCAACCTGCCGTATCAATGTGCTGACAGGAGATCAAAGCCCGATTTGATTATCTTGGCCTCTTTAGCATTTCTCACACACACACATCACATCGCACCCGCAGACATCTGTAAAAGTTACGGCATTTTGCCAAGTGGCTGGATGACGGCGAGCTATTGAGGCTGTATCGATAATACTTCGATGACCACCCTGGTCAGCACGACTTGGTGACGGTGTGAGGCATAGATGAGTGGAGCACAGAAGTACAGTACAATATACATTTTCCCGCACTGCCGTTTGCTGCCTACAATGTAGCTCGAAACTACAAACTATTTTTTATTTTACCAGTTAAGGACACACTGAGATGTGCATTTTAGAGTATATTGCTGCTATACATTTTCACTTGATGGTAGGCCACTTCGTTGGGCTATCATTGTAATAGCCAGGCCAGGGCTTCTGAAAAAGAGATAGACAGCCCAGTGGGCCCTTGCCTGGTCAAATAAAAATAATAGTTTAGTTTAAGTTTAGTAGAGGTTTTTTTCAGAAGCGACTTGGCCACTAACGATAGCTCAACAAAGTGGCTTATCGCGTGTAAATTTATAGCAGCCAAATAGCTTGAACGCACGTTGATTCCAACTGTGGAGGGAAAATCCGGAGGACCCGGAGAAAAATCCACGTGACCACGGGGAGAGAGCGACACTCAAACTCCAAAAATACAGCAGGCGTTCGGATTGGTATCAAACCCACGACATCCTGATTACCACCGTTAAGATGTTCAAATACTGAATAGAGACACCTATTCCAAGGCATCAAGTCTGCACTGCCCACACAGATTACTCGCGGCAAAACATGCAAGCAACCATGCTCTGATAAAAAAAAAATCACGTACGCATTTGTCTTTGAAACTGACAACAAAGACGAAGCAAGTATCAGAGGATTTGTAGCTCGGGTTGAGTGGTTGTATGGTGTTTGAACATCTAAACACAACTCCTGTTTCATTGGCAGAAAGGGTAAAATCCTACTCTTGTTTTTTTCCATCCAGCAATGATCCAGCCTCAATCCGCTTGGCTTGCGAGATTCTGACGCATTCCCGCGGGAGGACTTTAGGTCGACGGGCGCGTCCGGAATGTCTCAGCTTGGTGGCGAGCGTAACGATTTAAAGAGTTGTCGTCTTTTTTCTTCTTCTCTCTCTCTCTCTTCTTCCGGGGGGCCGCAGTTTAATTTGTTTCCTTCCACAGATGGGCGGGTGGCATTCCTCGCTTTCCTGCGCACGGAGTTCAGCGAGGAGAACCTGGAGTTCTGGCTGGCGTGCGAGGAGTTCAAGCGCATGAAGGCCGAGTCCAAGCGCCTGGCGCGGGCACGCAAGATCTACTCGCAGTTCATTGCCAACCACGCTCCCAAGGAGGTGAGCCAAATAAGAGTCGGGACTCCGCGTGCGTGTGCGTGGTGTGTGTGCGGAGTGGTGGTGTAACAGTTAGCATGCTGTGCTATGAACCCCAGCCACCAGAGTTCTATTCCCGCTCACGATTGAAACCAGTGACGATTATCTGAACCGGTCCTGGGCCTCTCCTAGGTCGACTCAGACTCAAATGAGTACCTGGTGCGGTGTGTAGTAAACATCGCCACTGGGGAGACTAAGGCGACCAGACGTGGTGCTGGCCACCCTTCCCCCTCGTGTGCTGTCCTGGCCTTCATAGGTGTTCGCTAACAGCACTTGCCCCAACAGTGTATTCAGGCTATACGGGGGATCTTTGTCTTTGGTGTGTGCCTGGCCACGTTTTCCATTTATGGAATGCATTCCCGGGTCCAACTTTCTTACGTAACAAACACAACGCGTTCATCAATGATGACACCTTAAGAAGGAAAAAAAAGTGTATGTATAAATATTGTATACTAGGCAACATTCCAGACAGTGTCCCTTATTCAAAGATAACAACTTGTGTGCGTCAGAACGCGATGGCTTAAAATCTGACTGTCTACTGCTGTGTGTTGTGGTGTGGGGAGCGGTGGTGTAGTGGCGAGCTCACTGCGCTACGAAGCCCCGTGACCCAAGTTCGATTCCCGCTCACGGCCAAAACCAGTGACGATTATCTGAACCGATTCAAGGCCTCCCCTAGGTCGACTCGTCCTCAAATAAGTACCCGGTGCCATGTGAAAAACGTCGCCACTGGGAAGATAAATACGGCCGGGCGTGGTGCTGGCCCACCCACCCCCTCGTGTGCCATGCCGGCCTTCATAGGTGCTCGCTAACAGCACTTGCCCCAACAGTCTGTTAAGGCTATACGGGGGATGTTTGTATTTTTTTGTGGGGAGTGGTGGTGTAAGCGGTTTGCGCTGTGCTGCACTACCAGCCCTGTCTTTGTTTTTTCAGAAGAGACCTGGCCACAAACGATAGCTCAACAAAGTGGCTTATTGTATGGAAATTTATAGCAGCCAAATACTCTAAATGCATGATTGTAAATGTAGAGAGAAAAACATGGAGAAAAAATCTATTCGGCCATGGGGAGAGAGACACACGCAAACTCCAAATATACAGCAAACGTCAGGGTCGGGATCGAACCCACGACCTCCTGTATACCAGGCGAGGTAGTTAACATCTCCTAGGCACTGGAATGACGATGATGATAGAGAGAAAAGCAAACTACAAATATACAGCAGCAGGCATCGTTTGGGTCTGGATCGAACCCATCTAATAGCCACCGTGGCGCCTTTAAGTATCAACTGGATGTATGTACATTGAACTTGTTTTGCACCACCGTACGTAGCCAAGGACAACCAAACAAGCAAGCGGAAGACAAAAAGCGAGGATTGTCTCTGCAATATCCCATTTCAATGTCACCATTTATCCCACGCTCCCGCAGGTGAACCTCGATTGCCTGACGAGGGACGCCACGGAGGCCGGGCTCCCGGGGGCGGCTCCGGGGGCGTTCGAGCCGGCGCAGAAGCGGATCTACGGCCTCATGGAGCGCGACTCGTATCCCCGCTTCCTGCTCTCGCCGCTCTATGCCCGGCTGTCGGGCCGGGCCAGCAGCTACGACGATGACGACGCCTGAGCGGGGCGTTGCAGGAGTTGGGGAGACACCACCCTGGGAGCGAGCAAGTGAGCATCGTCGTTCTGCCGAACTGTCGTTCTGGGCGGGAATGGCCCCAGCCGCGATGCATCACGGCTCCACCGCTGCGTTCACCCGAGGGAGGGAGCCGCGATTTAACTTTTCAGAGGTTTATTTTTTTATGATTATTTTTAGTTTCTCCCCCGTTCCTCGATCTGGGCGAGCGAACGCACTCTCCGGATGTGTTCGCGGCATGGTGGTGACATTGACGAAACACCACAAAGTCAAAGATCCCCCGTGTAGCCTGCAACAGACTGTCGGGGCAAGTTGTGAGCAGCAGCGCCTATGATGGACAGAATGGCGCACGAGGGGGTGGGTTGGCAAATACCACGCCCGGCCGCCTTCGGCTCCCCCAGTGGCGATGTTTACTACACACCGCACCGGGTACTTACTTGAGGCTGAGTCGACCTCAGGGAGTCCTAGAACCGGTTCAGATAATCGTCACACGGTGTTGGCCGTGCGCAGGAATCGAACTCGGGTCACCGGGGTTCGTGGCGCTGCACCACAACCGCTCCCCACCCACTGATGAAACGTGAACAACACCAACAAACAGCCACCATTCGCCACTAAGTGGCGCGGTGACACTCACCAAGGTGCCTGCGCCAGGCCAGGTCACTTATGAAGAAACGACCTCCCACAGAAGCAGCAACACGGCCAGAGTCAAGTCCCCCAAGCGTCCTGAAGCTGAAATGCGAACCTCAGGCCCATGCACTATCCATTGGGTAGTCCAGAGCCTGGTGGTAGAAAAAGTCCATCACATTCCTGCGGTGCGTGGGGAAACATCACACCTCTTCACCTCGAATGACAACTGGATTCGTGGCTTCCATAGAGGTTCATCATCATTGGTGGATTCTGGGGGGACGAAGATCTGAACGCATGTACAACGTTCCCCCCCCCCCCCCCCCCGTTTGCGAGGAAACGCCCCGGCTCTGCCTCGCCGCTGTGACTCAGACAATTTCTGTGGAGGTGGCGGCGGGGAGGGGGGGGGCATTGAAAAATGTTCGGTTTGGCTTTGGTCTCTTAAAAAAAAAAACTGTGATTTGAGTATCGAAAGGGAGGACAATTCCGCACGTACCGCCCACAAGAGATGAACAACAAACAGAGGTCGACTGTCGCCTTTATTGTCACGGGAGGAACGGGAACCTCCGTAGCTCTCGGCCGCTTTGGGAACACGTGCGTGTGTGTACGTGTCTGCGTGTGTATTTGTGTGCGTGTGGGGAGCGGTAGTGCAAGCGGTTAGCGCTGTGCTGCACTACCAAGCCCGGGGACCTGAGGTTGGATTCCCGCAAACGGCCACCAATACCAGTGACGATGAATCTGAACCGGTTCTCGGCCTTCCCCTAGGTCGACTCAGCCTCAAATGAGTACCTGGTGCGGTGTGCAAACATCACCACTGGGGAGACAAAGGCGGCCGGGCGTGGCACTGGTCACCCACGTCCTCGTGTGCTGTGCCAACCTTCATCGGTGCTACTCGCTAACAGCACTTGCCCCAACAGTCTGTTAAGGCTACATGGGGATCTTTGTCTTTGTGCGAGTCAGGACACCGCGGGCGGTGATCCAAATGCTGCTTGTGTTTACACTCGCTCACACACGCACGCACAAAACAGCAGCCCGACTGAAGTCGGAGAGACAGCGGTGAAAGCGGGGGATGTGGCAACGCCACAAAACGAGTTGTCATTGGGAGATTGTCGATAACCAACCAATTATTAAATGAACCCGATAATTGTCGAGGCAAAGAACCACTCCGTTAAGCTTGACATACTTTGTTTGGGCATTGAGTCACAGGCCACTTTGCACAGCAGTACAACTTGTATGTACGAGATCTTTTTTTTCTTCCCAGTATCAAAAAAATGGTGATAAAAATAAGAATCGGCGTCATGTCCTTTCTGGCAGTAAAACAGGAAATTGATAGCGGCCAAATTTACTCTAAATGCGTGTGTTTATAAATGTGGAAGGACAAAATCGGAGGACCCGGAGAAAAATCCAAGTGACTTCAGGGAGAGAGAGACACGCAAACTCCAAATATACAGCAGCAGGAGTCTGGGGTCGGGATCGAACCCACGACCTCCTGTATAGCAGGCGAGGTAGTTGACATCTCACAGCCACCGTTAAGATGTTCAAACACTAAATAGACACACACCTATTGCAAGGCATCATCAAGTTTGCATTAAGCGCACAGTCCTTGTGGTGAACATGCAAACAAACATGGTTCTGATCATTATAATGTTTTGTGTTTGAAACTGGTTGGCCTACACCAGAGACTGCAGCTTTCTTTATGGCCTTGTCTTTGCAAGCAGTTGTAACAGGATAAGATGAATCCGTGACAGAATGAATGATACATTATGTTAATGTTTAGGCCCATATGTGGAATAATTGGACATGGCTTTGCCCATATAAGGAATACTTAAACAGGAATCGATAGATTTTTGTTACGATACAAAGCTTGATCCATGCTTGATCCGTGCTCGAGCACCGATTGAGCACAGATAAAGCATGAATGATATCTGGATCTAAAGTGACGATTTGTGGATCGAAAAAGCCCACATTAGGCCGCCCTTGACGCTGATTGGCTTCCTTATACATTATACATTAACATAATTTATCATTGATTCTGTCGCGGATTCATTGTATTTTGTAACAGTGCCCTCTCAAAACCCCCCTTGCAAATCCCACCCACCACTGAATGGGGAAGTCGCTTCTGTCGTTTGGAACTCCACCCCCTCTCCATAATAGAAGTGCATTGCATTTCAAGATCTGGCTGTCGCCTGATGATGCTGGTTGTAATTATTGGCGAAACGTTGTACTCGAATTGTAAATGTTGTGGGTTTATCCATAACAGGTTTTTGGGTTGTCACGTTTTGTTCACGTGACAAACCTTGCTAATTGGCTGTCGGGTGGTGGTGAGTTTAATGACACATTTATATTTATGCGATTTAACTCAAACACTTCTATTATGGTTCACCCCCTCTCTCGGCAAACTCCACCCCCTCCCCACACACACAGACACACAGACCTGTATGAGTCTAAGTTCGAGACCGTTTTTTCTTCCACTGAAGGTTCGAGACCACTGTTCCCACACAGCACGCTAATCTTGTGCAGCATCATGAGGTTAAACGTTGCATTTAAATGCGGTGTAAATTTTAATTTCCATTGCATCGTTTTCACATACAATCGTCAGTGGCACTATGATCTTGTGTGTGTGTACGTTGAATTTATTTCGCACCGCCGTATGTAGCCAACCGTGCTAATAGGACTAAACACAAAAAGCAGTTCTAAGAAAATAAATGAGTTTGTCAATTTAGATGATGATTTAAAAGTGCATTGCTCCAGGGGCTTCCTAATATCGGACAGAAGAGCGTTCCAGACGGCCGCAGAAGCACATCTGAAAGCACCACTCGGTTAGCCAGAAGCCACGGTTGTGGTTGTTGACCGCACAGAGCCAGGCCGGGTATTTTTTTTTTTATGATCCGTTAAACTGGGTAACGTATTTGCTTAGAACACTTGCCGATGTTGGTGGACAGAACAAAATTGAGGCCCTCGTTTCGAATGCCGAAACACCCACGCACGCTAGCTGCATAGCTGAACCCTCGTTAGCAAAACACTGGGAACGCAATGAGCTGCTTTATTTAATTACCCTCACCAGATGTTATTGTGTTTTTTATTATCTCGAGAACATTTTGTCTCTGTTGTTGTTACGTACGTGAAACTCAAGTGTAGATCTGGCTGTGCCAACCTATGCTGCGCTCGTCAAATGGTGACATGTTGCGTTCGTGTTACAGAATTTTGTACATCCTGAATAAATTTGAAAAAAAAAACAGCCGAGAGAATTACCCTCCGTCTTGGTTGACCGTGCACAATGTATGTCCCTCGACCAAAATGAGTACAGGAACTCCTCTACTTAGGAACGAGTTAGGTTCCAGAGGTCTGTTCGTAAGTCGATTTGTTCGTAAGTATAAACGTTACTCCCGTCTATTCCAAAAGTGTTGTACGGGGAATGGCTTCAAAAGTTGTATAATCTCATGTAGATGTAGATGTCACTGGCTCTTCACGTTCTGAAAATGTAGATGACACCACCGCCATCTATTGAACTTATGTCTCGGTTCAAACAGGCAACTGGACGTACGGACCAGGTTTGTTTATATCTCTGAAAAAGTCGAATGTTCGTAAATAGAGGAGTCCTTGTACGTTGAATATTCTCACCATTATTACTGGGTCAATGAGGAGGCTATCATGAAGGCTCAATGCTTGACCGATAAGTATTAGCCTGCCTGGAGAGGAGAGATGTTTTAAGGTGATTCTTTCCCCAACGATATAAACTGCAAACTATTTGTTTATTTTACCAGGTAAGGCCCCACTCAGCTGCTATCACAAATGATAGCAGGTCAGCGAAGTGGGCTTATCATAATCACGTGGAAATGTATATCAGCAGCCAAATGCTCTAAACCCGTAATGTTGGTACGAAATGTGGAGGAAAAAAACCGGAGCAACCCAGAGAAACACCCACACGACCACGGGGAGAACGTGTAAACTCCAAATATACAGCAGGCGTCAAGGGGTGGTATAGAACCCACGGCCTCCTGTATACCAGGTAAGGCAGCTAACATCTAGCTACAGTGATGATGATGAGAAAGACACGCAAACTCCAAATATACACAAGGCGTGAAGGTCGGGATCGAACCCACGACCTGTATACCAGGCGAGGTAGTTAACGTCTCCTAGCCACCGCGGAGCACCAGCTGAATGCCTGACATGCATCCCTCCCGCTGCTCATGATCTTTAAATTTGACGCCAGCACCAGGGTACACGAAGTGGCTTTCGTGCAACTAAATTTTCGGATGCTCTATTTAAGGACACCTCCGCGTTCCGACACTTCTTGCTAAACGTGAACCCGACACGGGGAATGTCCAGCGTGTTGCGTGGCTACGTAAGAGGTGCAAAGGGATTACTCAGGCTTGCACGATTGGCTTCCCGATAGTATAGATGGGTGCCTCAATCTATGGCAGGACACAAAGCAGGGCTGTGTGTATGCGCGCGGAGGGCAGAGGAGCGACGCTCACAACAATGAGCAGAGTGCCGGGTGGATAAAACACAGCAAGTTGGCACAGTGGGGGGTACAGGTGGTGCATCGGCCAGTCATCTCAGTCAACCCATGGCACCTGGGTCTGTCCCGTGACCTCCTGTCAGCGGGTGTTCGACACTTCACGTGGCCTTAACGTGCACATAGCCTGGCACAAGCGCCGTCACCACCACTTAGTGGCGAATGGCGGTTGTTGTTGTGCGCACCTGAAGAACTTAAAACAAGCACCAGGAAGATCTCCTGACATCGTGCCGACTCTGGATGACATCTCATGGAAGTTAGGGGCCGTCCATAAATGACGTGACGCGATTTTGGACGGTTTTTGACCCCCCCCCCCTCTCGTTACACGGCGTCACAAAAAGTCAGACCCCCCCACAAATATGACGTTATGACGTCACAAAGCTCCGCCCCCCCCCTCCCCCCAAAACCATATTTCCATTTTGAAAATAAAACATGCTTCAAATCGCTTTAAACTATTGTCATTGTAGTGCGTATTTAATGTGGCGCTGCACTGATGTTGGAGAAAACATTTATTAAAAAGTCTATTTAATTAAGTAGAACGTGTTGTCTATATTTAAAGTTGCGCATTTTGATGTAACGGCACATTTCTCAACCCCCCCCCCCTCGTCACACATCGTCACAAATGTCTGACCCCGCCCCCCCCCCTTAGGTGCGTGACGTCATTTATGGACAGGCCACTTGGTGAAGAGTGTTGCTCTATACCACGTGGACACGAATCTCACAACTGGAGCACAGAAAGTGGTGAGGATGATGCAGCCGCAGGTGACGTCAATCGTGAATCATCGCATCATCATCAATGTCGTCATCATCGCCGAGCACGTGGGGGCTATGACGTGTAGGGTTGTCTCTGATCGCTATTACAGATACACAATATGCCCTTCTGGAATAACGTTTTTGCAGATTCACAAACAGAACACACCGCAGTCACCACTCATCGTCTCCGAACTTTATTATGTTCATTGTTGTTGTTATTGTTGTCTATTCAACCGACGGGAGGAAAGTAA
Organism: Lampetra fluviatilis; assembly: GCF_964198595.1. NCBI lineage: Eukaryota > Metazoa > Chordata > Hyperoartia > Petromyzontiformes > Petromyzontidae > Lampetra > Lampetra fluviatilis. The sequence goes on along the minus strand of NC_136342.1, from coordinate 5,722,970 downwards.
ACGGGGCAGACCTGGTACGTACGCTTGATTTCAGTGTAAAATATTACTGGTAGGAACGAAGTGGACCAGCCTACAATAGATTATATTGTCCGTCCGTCCGATTACGTGTAGCAACATCGCCCCCTACTGAAAACACTTGGCATGACCCTACAAAAACCTTTAGACTCTGTGAGGCTTTCCTGGCTAAACAAGTGTAACATTCCCTTATAATTCCCTCAGGTAGCTTTAAATTAAAACATTTAAATTAATGAGACTTTCCTGGCTAAACACGTGTAACCTTCCCTTATAATTCCCTGAGATAGCTTTTAATTAAAACTTTGAAATTAAATTAAAAAAAACTCACAGCGCCCTAAAGCCTACAGCTAGGCCTAAAGCCTAGAACTAGGCTTCAAAGTCTCCCTTCGTATCGTACCCCCGCGTGTGTGAAAGGGAGTTAATGTTTAACAATGTTACATTCCCTGATGTTTTAAAATAGAATCATTTACATTTAAAGCTTTTACATTAATAATTATAACATTTAAATTATACATTAATAATTAAAACATTTAAATTAAAAATTAACTCACAGCGCCCTAAAGCCTACAGCTAGGCCTAAAGCCTAGAACTAGGCCTCAAAATCTCCCTTCGGATCGTCCGATTAGGTGTAGCAACATCGCCCCCTACTGCAAACACTTGGCAGGACCCTAAATAACCGTTACAGACTCAGGGGGCTTTCCTGGCTAAACAAGTGTAATAATATATTATGTTTAAATTCTTTGGTTATTCGTTCCTACCAGCCCACCCCGCAGGGTCCTGTTAAAATATCGAAATGTAATGTAATGCAACACAGAGAGTCGGTCAACACACAATTAACGCATAGCCCGGTTGATTACGTATTTCAAAGATTGCTAAGTTAGAATTTAAGTGTGAAATTCCAAAGAGAAGACACAGGCAGAGAGAGAAAACAAAAAGCCAGAGAGAGAGAAAAAAGATAAGCTTAAAACTTCCCCGTGGAAGTGGTTCAATCTCAATTTTGGAGCTTTCGTGACTGCAGGAATTATTCTTTGGTTCTTTCGGTTAAGTCACGTATAAAGATAAAATAATAAATTAAATAATAGCATACTACGACGTTTCGATTGCAACACAAGCAATCATCATCAGGTATAAAAGAAATAGCAACAAAAATCTAACCAGAAAACTATAGACAGACACACAAGCAGACAGACATCACAAAGACACACAGAGAGAGAACACGTATCGGCAGAAAGAGAGAGGTCGTTTCTGTGACGAGGCCTTAAATATAGAGAGGCTTTTTGTTTTCTCTCTCTGCCTGTGTCCTCTCTTTGGATTTTCACACTTAAATTCTAACTTAGAAATCGTTGAAATACGTAATCAACCGGGCTATGGGTTGTGTGTTGACCGACTCTCTGTGTTGCATTACATTACATTTCGATATTTTACTAGGTTATTTAATTTTAGTGTGTCTTTCTCCTAATTTTCAAGCTTGCGCGTACCGTACCACGTCGTCATCTTGCTTACCGTACCACGTCGTCGTCCACTCATTGACATGCTAATTTTTTCTCTGCCCCCTCCCTCTCTCCCTCTCTATATTTAAGGCCTCATCACAGAAACGACCTCTCTCTTGCTGCCGATACGTGTTCTCTCTCTGTGTGTCTTTGTGATGTCTGTCTGCTTGTGTGTCTGTCTATAGTTTTCTGGTTAGATTTTTAGGTTGCTATTTCTTTTATACCTGATGATTGCTTGTGTTGCAATCGAAACGTCGTAGTATGCTATTATTTAATTTATTATTTTATCTTTATACGTGACTTAACCGAAAGAACCAAAGAATAATTCCTGCAGTCACGAAAGCTCCAAAATTGAGATTGAACCACTTCTACGGGGAAGTTTTAAGCTTATCTTTTTTCTCTCTCTCTGGCTTTTTGTTTTCTCTCTCTGACTGTGTCCTCTCTTTGGAATTTTCATACTTAAATTCTAACTTACCAATCTTTGAAATACGTAATCAACTGGGCTATGCGTTGTGTGTTGACCGACTCTCTGTGTTGCATGACATTACATTTCAATATTTTACTAGGTTATTTAGTTTCAGTGTCTTTCTCCTAATTTTCGAGCTTGCGTACCGTACCACGTCGTCGTCTTGCTTACCGTACCACGTCGTCGTCCACTCATTGACATGCTAATTTTTTCTCTGCCCCCTCCCTCTCTCCGCCCCCGCCCCCTCCCCCTCTCTATATTTAAGGCCTCGTCACAGAAACGACCTCTCTCTTTCTGCCGATACGTGTCCTCTCTCTGTGTCTTTGTGATGTCTGTCTGCTTGTGTGTCTGTCTATAGTTTTCTGGTTAAATTTTTGTTGCTATTTCTTTTATACCTGATGATGATTGCTTGTGTTGCAATCGAAACGTCGTAGTATGCTATTATTTAATTTATTATTTTATCTTTATACGTGACTTAACCGAAAGAACCAAAGAATAATTCCTGCAGTCACGAAAGCTCCAAAATTGACGTTCTACTTAATTAAATTTACTTTTTAATAAATGTTTTCTCCTCCAACAGAGTGCAGCGCCACATTAAATACGCACTACAATGACAATAGTTTAAAGCGATTTGAAGCATGTGTTTTTTTTGGGGGGGGGGGCAGAGCTTTGTGACTTTTTGTGACGAGGGGGGGGGGTCATAAATCGTCCAAAATCGCGTGACGTCATTTATGGACGGCCCCTTACGTGACACAAACCGTTACCGATTGGCCGTCGGGTAGTGGTGGCGGGTTTATCGATCACGGTGGCCAGCGGATGTCAATTACCTCGCCTTGTATGCAGGGGGTTGTGGGCTCGATCCCGACCCTGACGATACCTGCTGCTGTAGATTCGGAGTTTGCGTGTCTCTCTCTCATCACCATCACGGTGGCTAGACGTTAACTACCTCGCCTGGTGTGCAGGAGGTTGTGGGTTCGATCCCGATCCTGACGATGCTTGCTGCTGCTGTATATTTGGAGTTTTCGTTGGCGCCAAACCGCGACACGACCTCTTTGCGACAGCGTTCGCATGAACCACTCTCGCTGCCATCCCAGTAGTGGCGCGTCTCCAGCGGTTTGTCGGTCCACGAATTACGGGGGTTGGTGGGTGGCGCCATACCCGAGGGTCGAGGTCCTCACTTGGAACGTTCACCGCCAACAACCAGTGCGCTATTCGTATGTAGTGTAACACATTCCTGCGGAGGGAGCTGCTAGGAACGTTGGGTTGCTCGGCCAATGGCCAGGGTCAATGGCGGCGTGGTGTATTCCGCAAATATGCCCGACTGTGAGGGCGGGCACAAGCCGGCGTGAGTAGGTTAAACGTTGAGTTTTATAAGGGCACCACGGGGTGACCAGCCCCTCCCCACCCAGCCCACCCTCCCCACCCAGCCCACCCTCCCCACCCAGCCCACCCTCCCCACCCAGCCCACCCTCCCCACCCAGCCCACCCTCCCCACCCAGCCCACCCTCCCCACCCAGCCCACCCTCCCCACCCAGCCCACCCTCCCCACCCAGCCCACCCAGCCCACCCTCCCCACCCAGCCGTATAGGGGCCGTCCATAAATGACGTCACGTGATTTTGGACGTTTTTTGACCCCCCCCCAGCCCCCTTCGTCACACGTCACAAAAAGTCAGACCCCCCTTAAATGACGTCACACAGCTCTGCCCCCCCCCCCAAAAACATGCTTCAAATCGCTTTAAACTATTGTCATTGTAGTGCGTATTTAATGTGGCGCTGCACTCTGTTGGAGGAGAAAACATTTATTAAAAAGTAAATTTAATTAAGTAGAACGTGTTGTCTGTATTTATTTAAAGTTGCGCATTTTGATGTCACTTCACATTTCTCAACCCCCCCCCCCGTCAATCGTCACAAATGTCTGACCGCCCCCCTAGGTGCGTGACGTCATTTATGGACGGCCCCATAGTGCAGTGTATTCATTCATCACGCAGTCAGCGAAGGACTGCTGTGCCAAACGCGTGACCTCCTGCGACACCGTTCGCATGAACCGGTCCCGCTGCCATCCCAGTAGCGCGTCTCCGCTGTCGCCAGCGATTTGTCCGGGGGGTGGTGGGGGGACCACGGGGGAGGGCAGCGACATTCTCTCTGAGGGTCGCGGTCCTCACTCGGAACGTCGACCGCCAACAACCCACGCGCGTTCTTCGAGGGGGGCTCTGCTTGCAACCCTTCTAACACACTCGTATGTGGCTGGGCACTGCATTGTTGCGACGTTTCTAATGCATGCAAGTCGAGTGACCTTTTCCCGTTGTTTTTGTTGGTTCAACACGTCGCAGTAGGCTGTCGCGACCATGGGTTAGGTCACGTAAATGTTTAACTATTTTTATTTCACCAGGTGAGGCCCACCGAACTATATCGCTCTTTTTCAGAAGGGGCCTGGCAATCACAAGTCACAGCTAAACGAAGTGGCTTATCGCGTGTACATGTATAGCAGCAGTCAAATACTGTAAACGTGTTTCTCAGGTGTTAAAAAAAAGTTGTGAATCCCAATGGCAATCATGGCAATTCCAGTTTTACCACGATGGTCTTTTCTTAAATATCCAAGTGTTAACATCAACAAATTCCATGTATTTTGAAACAAAATGATTAATTAAACGAGTAATCAAGGTATCGTGTATGTCAAAAAGTGAACACCTGGTTTCATTAGCTCAATTAAGGGAATAATTAAAATCAGGTGTTTAAATAACTAAGTAGACCTTCAGGGGTGAGTTTCGGAGGCCCCACCCGATATGAAGATCAGGAACTTTGTGAGTTTGGTCTTCACCATACAGGTGTGGAAACAGGTCATGCTATGGATCAAACAAAATGAGGTCTTCAGAAAGCGTAATTGACGCTCAGTCAATTAAAGACCACAATCACTACCCAGGAGTGGTCGTCCTACCAAAATCTCTCCAAGAACAGGAAAATCATCCAAGAGTCACAAAAAAGCCCCAGAAAAACATTCAAGGATTTGCAGGCCACTCTCGCTTTGGTTAATGTGAGTGTTCATGACTCAACTATCGGACAAATAATTAATAACAATGGTGTTCATGGAAGGATAGCAAAGCGAAAACTGCTCGCCAAAAAGAACATTGCTGTTTGGCTGCTTTTCGCCAGAGCACATCAGAGGATCCACAAGACATTTAAAACAATGTTCTCTGGACAGACGATTCACAAGTATAACTTTTTTGGCCTCAATGAGAAACATTGTTTGGCAAAAATCAAACATTGCTTTCAAACACAATAACGCCATCCCAACCGCAAAGCGTGGTGGTGGGAGTGTGATGGTTTGGAGCTGTTTTTGCTGCCTCAGGACCTGGACGGCTTATCCATCGCCGACACCACCATGCATTCTGCATTGTATCAGAAGATTCTAGAGAATGTCAGGCCATCTGTCCGTGAGCTGACACTGAACCGAAAGTGGGTCTTGCAGCACAATCATCCTAAACATACAAGCAGATCTACAAAAGAATGGCTGCAGAAGAAATTCCGCGTTTTATCATGGCCTAGTCAAAGTCCGGATCTAAACCTCATCGAAATGTTGTGGCAGGCGACCCTCAAATGTCCGAGTTGAAGGAGTTCTGTAAAGAGGAATGGGCCAAAATTCTTCAAATCCGATGTGAGAGATTGACCAACCGGTTACAGGAAATGTTTCGTTGCAGTCACTGCTGCTCAAGGGGGTATCACCAGTTACTGAATCTAAAGGTTCATATACTCTCATACATGGTTATTGAATGCAGAATCATGATGAATAAATGTTGTTTCACTTTGTGTCATTTGTTTAATCAGGTTATTTTGTTAAATGTATTATTAGGACTTAGATTCATAGATTCAATAACATTTTAGGTTTGAAATGTGAAATGTGAAAATCCTAAGGGGTTCACAACATTTCTTGGCACTGTAAATGAGGGAAAAGCCGGAGAACCCAGAGAAAATTCCACGCGACCACAGGGAGAACATGCAAACTCCAAATATACAGGCGTCAGGATCGAAACCCACGACCTCCTCCATACAAGGCAATGGAGTCAACATCTCCTTGCCACTGTTATGGCGAGGAGGTATGGTTTGTCACGTAAACAAAACATGCCAATTAGTTACTAGTTCAGCACACACGAGTTGTAAGAGTACCGTAGACATTTCGACCAGCCCTGTCAGGCGAAAGTCAGAGTTGTGGAGAAATCCTGTTACGGAGTTCTTAATAAAGAAACGGAGGGTCATTATTTTGATTAATTTATAAACGAATATTCATTTCACGGTCTTGTTCGGCGACCTATAGGTGGGTTCACGCCCCAGTTTTGGAACCGCCGCTGAGCTCGCGGTGGCTAGGGGATGTTAACTACCTCGCCTGATATACAGGAGATCGCGAGTTCGATCCTGACAACGCCTGCTGTATGTTTGGACTTTACATGCCTCCCCATGTGGTCGCGTGGATTTTTCTCTGGGTCCTCCCCTCCATTTAGATACATGCGTTTAGAGTATTTGGCTGCTATAAATGTCCACGTGATAAGCCACTTCGGCGAGCTATCAATTGTGATTGCCAGGTCGCTTTTCGAGAGATCAATGTAGCTCAAAGTTTGTTTTAATGGAGGCTCCCTTCTACTAGTAGTAGTGGGGCATCACAGGTATGGATCTTTAACTTGAATATTGATAAGACAAACTCCCAAATCGAGAACTTAACTGAATGAATACACAAGACAAACTTGCTGCCTTAAAACCAGATCCCAACCATGGTCCATCCAGTGCTCACGTTGCTGCATCGGATTCCGGTTGCCAAACAAATTCGTGATGAGGTCGCAATCATCACACATACAAAGTGCTTGCCACAAATTAACCACGATACTTCGCCGATCTCGTCAAGGAACATAAACCATCACGCGAACTCCGGTAATCCTCGCAGCAGCAGTGGCTTTTGGCTAACCGTCAAACAAAGACGGTGGTCACCGCATCACTCGGAGCAGTCAGATGCGCTTCTGCGGCTGTCTGGAACGCTCTTCCAAAATTAGCAAGCCGCTGGAGCTATGCACTTTTAAATAAGCGAGATTTAAAACTAAAATTATAACCGCTTTTGGTGTTGTCCTTCCCCCACACCTCCGTTAAGCACGGTTGGCTATGTAGTGCGAAAATACGAACATACCACCACCGCCTATCAAGCCACTGGAGCTATGCACTTTTAAATAAACGAGATTGAAAACGAATTTCTTTAGAACGGTCCTTCCCCCCCCGCGCTTCCAATGAGCACGGTTGGCTAACGAAGTGCGAAAGTTCACACTCAAATCTGGGTTTTCCTTGCTTGTGGAAGGCTGCCTTTCTTCACATAAACCACACTGCTGCACACTGCTACAGGAATTTGCCGCAATGCATCGAAAGCTACAGAGCAAAACAGATCGACAGAAAAATAATCGTCAGTCCCCAATTTATTGATTTCACACATGGACAGACATACAAAGGAGAATGATTTCCATGTCCTAGGCAGTTAGTTCATTTAAGCATTTGAATTATTGCATTTAAGACTCGAAACATTCAACTTTAGCCAACGTGTTCAATAACTGGTAAAGCTACGAGTAAATGAAATCGCAAAAAGACTTCCTAACACTGTCCATATGTATGTGCGGTTCTGCATATTCACTTCTAATGCAACTTTATAAATTGAAATTCAGTGATCAATATCAAACAAAAAATTTTCACTCAGCATTTTTGTTAACATGCCATCGTGTATACGACTCATACTTTTAGCAATTTTGGATAAAATAACGTAAACGCAAAAGTGTTGCACGACTTGTTTTAAAATGTGTTCATGCATTTAAATAATTTTAACTTCAGTTATCTGGAAATATTTGTATGTTTTCCACCAACCTGGGAGATGAACGTTTCTGGGCAAAACCTTTTTTTTTTACCCCCAAGGACTCCTAAGCATTTCAAAATTGGTGTCATTTTTTTAAGTGGCAATAAATGTTGTGCTGGCAAGTGTAGAAGCGGGAAGGACACAGTTGACGCTACACACAAATTACTTCCACAAGCCGACCTGCAGACTCAAAAAAAATAAAGGAACAGTCCTGTTGGTCTCACACAAACAATGCAGAAACACACTTCAGTGGGGAGGGCGAGTGGGAGATATAAGAGGCGATTAAGGAACCGTGCAAGGGTTGAATCGCGTACGGCAGGAAAGAGAACTTCCAACGTTCATCCAAGGGGCAGCGAATGATATTTCACCGCTAGTTTACCCAAGGAAAGCTTCACCGACTTGCAAGAGACCTGCTCTTCAGAGCAGGACCGACTACTCTCCCAGCCTCAGCTCTTGCGCTCGACGCTGGGAATGGGCTTCTCAAGCACTCCACCAAAAAATTTGGAATGCCTTGCCGGCAGTGATCTGGCATGCTATGGGGGGGGGGGGGGGCTCGGTGTGTTTAAGAGGGAGCGCAAGACTCACGATTTTATCACGGCTTTAATTGCAAAGACATTTCATTGTCTTTGCATTTTATTTGTGTAAAAATTTTCAATAGCCCTTTGAGTGGAGGTCTTATTACATTTAAGATAAATACGGTTAATCTCATTGTCAGGAGGGTCCTGCCAGGTTTTTTTTGCAGTAAGGGAGCGATGGTTGCTGTGTAACAGAGTTATTTGTAGATACGTTTCAGCTTTGGGATTTTCTGGACCAGACCATGACATGAGATTAGTTTTTTTTCTCTCTTTCACGAAATGTAATTAACCACCGCTTAAGTGTAATCGGCACAAATAATTAAGTACATTTGGCATTGGCGCCATTGTTATAGCTCACGGCGTTGTTCATAGATGGATATTGTCTGCCAGTAGGGGGTGGAGAGGGGTTGGGGGCGCTAAATAGATTTTAATTCAGTAATTTGCAAGAAATTTTTCACAATTGGTAAGTTTTACCCATGATGCCAGCGCGCACACTCGCGAGCTTACCTTTCTTTTTTTTAGAACTGTCATGGGGATAATTAATTACCAAGCAGACGGCGAGTTAAAATGTTGGTCTATACAACGTTGTTGATTTACTCCAACACACCGGTGGGCTGTAGTTAACTTTGTTTACACGGCAAACCTTACTAATGGGCTGTTGGGTGGTGGCGGGTTCATGACGCATACTTACGCAATCTAACCCAAAAAACCGTGATAAGTACAGTTTGGTTTTCCTATAACGTGGTGGTGGTAGTGGTTACATACCTGAAGAATACTGGAAATATATTGTTATAATATAGGGGGTAAAGCACGCAAGATACGCACGCAGGCTGAACAAAGACTGTGGGCACGTGGTGGGGAGAATTTAGATGTATCCAGCAGTATCCCAATGTCTCCTGCAATGATTCTACCCCGAGGCAGCTGCTGCACGACCACTTATTTCTACTTGCGCGAGGTAGTTCCGTTAGCTCGGATTGCGTTATATATCCATTTCGCATCCGTGTTACAAAAACCGTGTTCCCCAATTACATTCATCACATTGTCTAAATCCAATTTGCGTTCTGAAAGCGACACGCGGCGTTATAGAACAGACTGTGTACACCTCACTGGAACTGCATTTGCAACAACCAAATGGCCGCAGTGTCCATACGCAAGTGAAGGTGACGCTGCCGAGGATTGCATTCGCTTGGTGGATAATTTGTGTCGCCGTGTGGGAATTTTGGTTCGTCTTAAGTGATTTTGCTCTCTTGCTACAGGATAGTGAAAGATCCACCAGTGGACGCAGGTCACATGGACCCCTACGTGTAATTTCCATGCTCGAGTTTTTTTTTTAAATGTGTTTTATGCACGCGTCTGCGTCTGCAATAATTGGTATGGGGAAGTGGTTGTGGTGTAGCGGTTAGCACACCGTGCTACGAAACCGGTAATCCGGGTTCGATTCACGCTCATAGCCAACACCAGCGACGATATGAACTGGTCCAGGACCTCCCCGAGGTCGAGACTCGGCCTCAAATGATGCGGTGTGGAGTAAACATGGCCACTGGAGAGACAAACGTGGTCGGGCGTGGTTGCTGGGCACCCACCCATCAGTGTACCCGTGCCAAGCTTCATAGGTGCTGCTCCTCGCCAACAGCACTTGCCCCATCAGTCTGTTGAGGCTATACGGGGGATCTTTGTCTTTGCAGTCATCGGTGATGCAGTTGGACCCTTAAAAGGTGCCCAAATACGCCTTAATACTTTGTGAGGCTGTTGCCAATTCCCTTTTTTTAGAGGTTTTTCATTTGTGTGCCGAGAAAAATTCCACACCGCCCCCAATAAAACTACACCGCACCTTTCCGGAGGAAAACGCTGACGCACAACGGGTTATATTAGCCTGTCCGCAACCTTGCTGCACAAGCATATCACTAGAAAGGCACCAAACCATGCTGCCAAGGCAGGTGCCTAACATCATTCTCTGGCAGTGGTAATGGCCCCCCCTATGGTGTAAAGACAAGCCCTCTCCGTGCGATGCTCCCAATGGCATATACATAAAATATATGGCAAGCAGGAAACATCGACGCCTTTACCGTACGAGTCCCTATGAAAACCGGTCTACAGCTCTGTGTCACTGCTGTGCACGGTTGGGAATGGCCACACATTCTTGGTGATCGAAAATGACATGGCCACAAGCAATTCTCTTTGGAGCTGTGTACATGCAATGCTGTACACCTGTTTGTTGTTAAATCTCCAATGCTGCTGCTGTTGCGTAGGTTTCCACGGGTTGTGCTGTATAGCTATCAGATGCTTTTCGGAGTTCGGCATCGAGATTTCACTCCGCACGCGAGGGGAGCCTTATCAGTTATTCAATTTCAAGAGGAGGAGCTTTCCCAAGTGTGATAGTGCCGCTCAAATCTGAAAACGCATGGGAGAGAAAACGAGGTGATGATGATACTAACACTTCACTGTAAACCAAAGGGGGTCTCTTGTGTGTGTGGTGCAGGTCAGAGCTGTTGGCTCTGGAATTCACCATTCCACTTAGAAAAAATATATGGGCAGCTCGGAGACTAAGCATTGGAGTGGTGCCCAGACCAGTCAACCACGGGGATGGCGGGGGGGGAAGCCATAAAGCCCGATATGGTGGTGACCACAAACCAAGAGGGGGTTTGCCCTTTACAAGCCGAGGTGCGGCGGTGACAAAACCGAATTGGCCGTGACCACCTCCTGGGAGGGACGTGGGGAGCCCCGCTGAAGCTACGTTACTTACACGCATCACGAAATTCCCCGTGCGGCTTTGCCCGAGGTCTCGTTTGTTAAAACGGCGTTATTCTAAGGCACGAGAAGGAAAGTCACAGGGCGTTTGAAGATGATACCCAGCTGCTGCCCTGGCCACTATTTCGCTTTCGGTCTGTACAAAGGTATGGTGCATCTGTCAAAACTTGCACTTACTGGTAGCGCACGCACACACATGTATATATTACACACGTATACACATCATGTATGACAAAACCTTAAAATACCGCAACGTGAAATATCCAACCAAATACCCATAACTCAACATGCACACACTACATCAACTATTAACGCAACTGAAAGACATTCATATTGGCTCTAGCTCTTTGAAGAGTTTCAAAAACACTGTGGAACTAAATAAACATTACGACTTTCCATCCAGTAGCACAAATGCGAACGATTCATTGCTTTTAAAATGCAAAATTAACAATCTCTGCCAAGTTTTAAAGATTATCTGAAAGACTCGCAGGCACGAACAGGTCACAGCCAGAAAGGCTGCCGTCAATTTTGGTGTAAAATTACCAAATAATTTTGTTAACTGGCACAATTCACAAAGCTGGGTAGTGGCACATTTAAAACTTAAGAGAACCAGGCAATGCATCTGCCAAGCACTGACGACAATTACTAACTTGATGGGCACGTGGGATTGGTCCCCCTGAGGTATGAGGGCTTGGGAAAAGGAAGAGGAGGCATTGAAATGCACACAGTAGTTAAGGAAGAAATAATCACAAGTACTTTTTTTTCCGTTTACGAACTTTTCGGGGGCGTATATGCACAAGGCATTTGTCAATAGTTATTTTTTAAATAAACACTACAAATAACATTGATAAAAAATAAACACTTGCATTATTGTAAGCATATTAAAACATATTTGCTGTGGAAAGTTATCATTTTCTAGACTATAACAAGAGATTTTAAACCGGAAGAACTGGACATTACTTTGAAGATCTAACATTTTACATACTTAAGACAAGCATGAAATATAAAATTAGCGCAATTGGAAAATACTGCAACAGCACTTCAATAATACTTCAAATGGCAACAGCTGTATTGCACATTATAACTGCAAAGACTTTTTAAGAATCATACATTACAGATATTCAATGTTCAATTCGTCACTGGATAATTGCAACTGTTAAAGATACTCTACATAGACTATAACGGCAAGATTCAATGCACACTGTTACGAACAATGCGGCATAAACATTAAGGCGGCGGTGTTAGAAATGCACAAGTATGATTGTGACGATTAACTTTTGTCGAGTCCATACTCACAGAACTCCCTATGGGGGGGGGGACGGCTCCAAGATTGGAAAGCTACTGCAACATCTGTGCCAGAACAACAACGCTCGCTGTGCCATCGCGACTCGACACCACAGCAGCAGCACCACCACCACCACCACGCTGACCCGAAGCCACTCTTTATCACTTGTTTTTAAATACTCGTCAATTGAAGCAGGTTTTTTAAAAGAGCAATGCATTCACAACGATGTTCGATCTTAAAATCTTCGATTAAATTTAACGAAAACAACTTTTGGTACTTGGCGCATGTGAAAAGCAACGCTTTGCAGTCTCTACGGCAACATAGGCAAAACAGCGACATTCTAACGTGAAGTTAAACAGGACATCAAAACACAACCTGCCGAAACTTAACGACAGTAACTATGCTCAACCGAGCGGTCATGCTTTTAACGGCACATCACTCTCACCTTGATGCGTAGATGGCTCAAAGGTAAATTAACAAAACTGGACAAGATCTAAAAAAACATCTCTGAAATACGTTAAAGCGTTTTGACTTGGCGTCAAACTGAAAGGTAGCAATTTCACAGTTGTCTTTGGCCACACAGACCACTTAGGAAATGGAATGAGACAGCAGCATCGGCTGGCGTCACGGCAAACCGTTTATCAAGTCATAAGTTGCGTGACGGAAATGATTACGAGCTAACATTTGTTTAAAAAAACGTCAACCAGGTGACCACAACTCACCTTGAGAGAAACTTGAGAAAACAGCCTAAAAATGGAATTGAAGAGACCAATTGAGATGAATTGTACTGACGCAAAAAAATATGCAGTTACTGGAATTCGACTTTTCTTTAAGATATACTTTGCGTAAAAATGTTTTACTTACACCGATCACAGGCAACAGCATTAAACTAATCTGTACGATTTCCGCTGACGACAGCATTTTTCTAGTGTAACAATATCTACTTTCATAGGCATTGAAACAACGTACTACTGTTCTCACGAAATTAGCACTATGCATTTGAAAGACTTTGGAAAATATTACATTCGTCAAAATTAAACTCTCCGAATAAGAGAAAGCATACATTGGAACTACGATTGCACTGCATGCTGTATATATGAATACATTATATTGAATACTAAAAAATGCACAGGATTCCAAAATATTGTAAACAAAATCTGAAATTTTAAGTGCACATGCATACGTTTCAAAAACTGTCCTGCATTAAAACAGCAAATTATCGAATGCATGTCATCAATTTAAGGGCACATAAACAAAAGCATTAGTGGCCTTTGTTACCAAATTAAAATACTGTGGGGGAAAATTAAGCTATGATACTCACCTCCCTAAAAAACACGAAATAAAAACAGAAAATAAAAACTATAGTTAGTAATCAAAGCATTGATACACTGTTGACTTCAGCAATAACTACTAGGTAATATTAAATGTGAATATATCTAATGTTAAATTGACTGGGCAAGACACTTTATACAAAAGGGCTAATAATGCAAGCAGTGGTAGGTAAAAATTCACAAAAACTGTAGCATTTTTCTCAATTAACTGCACGCAAAACAATACTGTGACTAATTCAAACTATTAAGCAAACTACTGCCACTTTCAATCAGTCACAAGCATGGCATTATACTCAAAGCACAATGACATTGTCGAGAAATTAGTCATAAAAGTCTGCAAATAACTCCAACATGTCAATAATTCTACAAAATGGCATCAAAATGCATTCAATAAGCATGGAACTTCAGTCACAATTATCTAAATATGCATCACAGAGTGTTAAAATAAGTCCGTCGCTTTACACCAAGTCCGAGGCATGAATTAAAGCTGGAGATATTGGACAACTACAATCAGCGGCCGCGACGCATAACCACTTTAACGCCGTCAATGTTTTCAAAACGTTAAAAGGGACGCAGAGCGACCCATCAAATACTCCAAAGACGTGCATGGGGCTTAAGTTAGCGACAGGCACAAATTACTCGCCGGCGTGAATTAAAAACGCCAGACTTTTGACGATGACTGCAACCAAGCTCGACGCTCAAAAAAGCGGAGTGACAAAACGGATTTTAGCGCGGCAGACAGTAAAACATCGCATCTCCGATTAATTAGTACGGTCGGCTACGTACGGTGTGTGAAAGTTCACACAAACATTGGATGGATGTAGCATAGCTAAATTTGGAGCCACAGTGGCGAGACGTTACCTCCCTTGCCTGGTACATACAGGTCATGGTTTCGATCCCGACCCCGACGCCTGTTCTCCCTGCGGCCGTCTGGACTTTTCTCCGGATCCTCCGGTTTTTCCCTCCATATTAAGTCACAACATCACGTGTTTATAGAGCAATTGGCCGCTGCTATAGATTTTAAAGTGACGATAAGCCCACGACGTTGGGCTGCTATCGTTTGTGATAGCAAGGTCGATTCTGATAAAAGATACACAGCAGCTCAGGGGGCCTTACCTGGTAAAATAAGAAAGTTTATTTTTAGTTTACCTGGAAAGAGGCCAAAAGCCTGCACTAGTTGTGGCTACAGAGTCCCCGATAACCCATTGTGGGGGTGGGGGAGAGGAGGAAGGGGGGGGGCATCATCGCCTGTTTCAAGCACGTTGCCTCCACTGGAAAAACACTCGCGGCACACGGGCGGGGTTCGAACAGAGAATCACTTTGCAAAGTGGAACATAATATAAAGCTTTTTAAATTTACGTTTCGGCATGAGGGCCGCGTAGTTTGTTAGATGTTGCCGAGCAGGAGGCGAAACACACGTTTCTTGTGATCATTTCCTACATGAGTGTGTTGACATGTTAAGTTTAAATCAATGAATTTCAATCTGGTGTCCACTATTAAGATTGGGGGAATTCACTGTTTGTATTACCTGAATCATGAGGACCATCATAATTATTGTTACAAGTTCCTTCACATGACCAATGAGTTAATTAAATGCTCCACAATCTTTACACATTGAGTTGGGCCCACCACGATTCGATTGTCTACAGAGGAATCGGCAAGAATTAATTTTGCCAACTCAAACGGCCACCCCATTTCTCCTCGAGTCCATGGACGAGAGCGATCGTAAGCTGTACAAAGACAAGCCACTTGTTGTGCATTATTCTACTTGTAGGACCACGAGTTAATGTCCACGAGGATAGCCCATTGCTGGTGGACACGATGAATATTTATCTCGTTAATTGACGCTATCGGAAACTTTTCGTTTAACATAGGCTTTTCGCTGGGTACGGTTGAGTGGCTTCGCATAGCTCACGGATAAGCCACACAACATATACATGCGCCCAAAGCTAAATTAAGTGCTCCAAATGTCCCTGCAGCCGTTTGGCACGAGGAGGCTCTTGCGTCTCTGTACAAGGCATCCCGTTGTCCTTGTAAAGGAGAACATCTGTCAATCCAATTTTACGACTGATTTGGTGATAAAATGTCTACACGTGAGATCACCAACACCAACGTTTCACCAATAGAGTTAAATTTAAGCTCCTTAATAAACTGTGCTCACACACGCACATATACGTGCTGCATATATAAGGCTCAAGCTATGTCTAGACTTTACAAGGCAAACAAAAGCTTAGTAGGAATCTTAAAAAAGCTCGCAAACATACATGGTAAGGTAAAAACTTTTGAGGCCAATTTTGCAACCGGCGGGCAGCGGCATGGAAAAAGACCTTTTACGCGTTAAAACGGCCTCGGAAAGAGGCACAAGGCACATCGCATGGCAGGAGACACGCACTGGAAATGACTTAAAACACGCTGCAGAGAAAGACGAAAACGGGAGAGACCTCACTTTAATAGAACGCAAACACACTGCACGGAGCAGGGGGTGGTGGGGGGGGGCAGATAACACACCGCAACGTCACACAGTCGCAGCACCGCCAACGAGCACCGACTCGGGGGGGTTAAAACCGGGGTTTGTTTTGGGACAAACATATTTATTCAACGACATAAAACGCATCATACACACAGTCGTGTCACATTCTTTTTTTTCCTACGGAACCTCCCAGCCCTTGTCTGTGGCCGGTGCTGCCGCTCTGTCAAGATGTGGTGCGCGGTGCGACTGCCCCCCCCCCGCCCATGGCGCCATTCCTGAAACTGTTGTCCCACCGTATAAAATGTCAAAGGTTGAGGTGGTGGTGCTGGATGGACAAGGACGTGGAGGGGGGGGGATAAGGAGAAATGGAAAGAAATCGGCAAGAAAATAACACCCTAAATACAAAAAAAATACCTCAAAAGAAATCCCCGTGTTGTTACCGAGTGGAATTACCACGACGTGTGGCACACACGGGCAACCACCCAACCCCCCTGTGTGGCTACTCTATTGCTCAACAAAGTTGAAATTAAAAAAGGTAAAAGGTGGGGCGCCCTGCAATTTCCTGCTGCTACCTCTGCTGGCAAAAGGGGGAGGGGGAGGACACGATGTATTTTGGTCTACTCCTCAATGCTGGCAACACGTCTTGGGGAAGAGGTGGGAGTAATCCACACACTTTACTCCACCCACACAGACCTGCCTAATCGCCGAGTCGGGAGATCGCAGATCAAACCGGCGACCCTCTGGATTGCAAATGCAGTGCGCGTTAACCATTACAGCGTCCCATGCGGGCGCGTGCGCACACTGCGCGCGTTGTGTATTACTAAAAACAGGATTTCAGTTGGAATGTTTAATAAGAAAAAAAGCCACTCTTAACCAAGGTTCAAAAATCCGTGCCTGACGACGCAGTGCTGCCACCACAGGTTGGGGGCCTGGGGTGCACTAAAAGATCACGCTGCATAGTCTCCTAGACGTTGCATCGTCGGTAGTTGTACAACCACGCGCGGTGCTGTTGGCACGACGTCCGTCCGTTTTTGCTTTACTTGACAGGGAGAAGCTTCTATCAAGAACCGAATAAATGCACGAGAGCAAAACTGATGGGGCGGCGGGGGAGGGGACGTCGGGTTTCAAAACAGCAACGAGTTAAACACAACCCGACAAGGCATCGATGGGCGTGGGGGCGGGGAGCTAGTGTCGGCGTGAAAACCTACGCGCACAGATTTACTACACCACGTTCGACGGTGCCTTGCACTGCAGTAAAAAACACTGCCGACTGCCAAAACAGAATTGGGTTTAGGGGATCACGCGGTGTAATGGACGAGTTCACAGGGGGGGGGGACCACCAAAACGGGGGGGGGGGGGGTAGAGAAACTTAAGGTGAGGGATGGGGCTGCCTCTTAACCCTATTGCTAAGAACAGGCAAGCAGCAGTATCTCGCACTACACACGAGTTTCCCCCCTTATCCATCCCTTCGCCATGACAAAAAATAACCTAATGCTGCTCAACTGGTTCACCGAGCATAATGCCGATAACAGGAGAACGAAGCAAACGCTGGGGATTGAAAAATTAACGGTGCTGTGATAAGGCTTCCCCGACTGCATTTTTATTCAAACAGATGTTTTCTACAGAGAAGGGGATGAGGGAGGAGAGAAGCCCCAGCATGGTGAAGCGTGTAGGTGTGCGGTGTTTGTTTTTGTACACTTTCTATTTTTTGTATAAAACTGCAATCCCCCAACGGCGCGCACATCAGCCAACAGCAACGCCCCCAAAATCTACTGGCCCTGCACAACACGAACACACACACACACAAGCACACGCCATTAATGCAGCGTAGTCGATGCGGGAGACACGGCGAGGAGACATGGGGGGGGGGGGCAGTGTGGCCCTTGGCATCTCCATCTGCTCCAAACTCTGCACACACACTCTCGCACCACCTGATCATATCACGCACACACGGGTTAACTTCTCTTGCTAGGTCAACTGTCGCCACACGCATCGGAGGGGGACATCCTGTTACAAGCAAAAGCTACTGTTGACAACGCGACGTCCTCCTTTGCCCTTGATCATTTGCCATCAGACGTTGATGGCAAATTACTCCAGCTGTGTTCCTGCTCATGCATTTGCAAATAATTTCCAAATAATTTCCAGCCACTGCCTGTAAGCGAATATTAATAGCATCCCATAAAAACGCAGAGACAATCCTCAAGGCTTTTACACTTGTTTGAACCCAGGAACAAACCTGATTCTTAAGTCTAGATTTGAAGCTTTCGTGACTGCAAGGATTCATATTCTTAGGTTTTTTCGGTAAAGTCACATAGGTAAAAAATTTAAATTAAATAAAAATCACGACATTTCGGAGGCAACATAAGCTTCCGTCTTCAGGTGGAACCGTCACAGCCCGACAGCTGTATCAAGTAAATGAGAGATTACAAGAGATACCACTCCGTATATATAATGGTTGAGGGGGAAGGGCCAGGAACGGCCCACTTTTTATTATTATCGTAAGGTGCGGCTTGAGACTATGAATAGACTGCATAACAAATGACTGAGCCTTTATTATGGAGAGGTGCGGTTTGTGACTACGCCTAGCCTACATAACAAAATGCTGCAAATGAGACCGAGCCTCTGCCATGTAGATGGTAATAGACTACATAACAAATGACTGAGCCTTTATTATGGAGAGGCTCGGTTTGTGACTACGCCTAGCCTACATAACAAGTGTGAAAAAAGAAGCTAAACCTGGTAAAACAAAACTGGCTGTCTATCAGTAACCTGTAATAGTTGTCTGTCAAATAAGATGGTCCAAATAAGTGTAGTTAAATCTTTTTTGCATGGCTAATCACATCTTTCCAATGATTACTCAGTTTGTAACCATCATCACGGTTGAAATTATGTTTGTGTTTGTATATTTGTATGGCTTCGTGTACAAACCTTTGATGGTAGCCAGGAGGTTTGCAGAACACCTTGGTCTCGGAAACGATAATTTGATGAGAACCCACCGAGTTGTAGCAATGATCGGCAATGGCCGAAGAATCAGTTCTGCCGTGTTTCAGATCTGACTTGTGCTCGCGGACACGATCAGAAACATGACGTTTCATTTCTCCATTGGAAACATGACGTTTCATTTCTCCATTGGAAACGAAACGTCATGTTTCTGATCGTGTCCGCGAGCACAAGTCAGATCTGAAACACGGCAGAACTGATTCTTCGGCCGTTGCCGATCATTGCTACAACTCTGTGGGCTCTCATGAAATTGTCTTTTCCGAGACCAAGGTGCTCTGCCAACCTCCTGGCTACCATCAAAGGTTTGTACACGAAGCCATACAAATATACAAACACAGACATAATTTCAACCGTGATGATGGTTACAAACTGAGTAATCATTGGAAAGATGTGATTAACCATGCAAAAAAGATTTAACTACTTAATTTGGACCATCTTATTTGACAGACAACTATTACAGGTTACTGATAGACAGCCAGTTTTGTTTTACCAGGTTTAGCTTCTTTTTTCACACTTTTGTTATGTAGGCTAGGCGTAGTCACAAACCGAACCTCTCCATAATAAAGGCTCAGTCATTTGTTATGTAGTCTATTACCATCTACATGGCAGAGGCTCGGTCTCATTTGCAGCATTTTCTTATGTAGGCTAGGCGAATATGAATATTTTGTTATGTAGGCTAGGCGAATATGAATAGGCTAGGCGTAGTCACAAACCGCACCTCTCCATAATAAAGGCTCTGTCATTTGTTATGCAGTCTATTCATAGTCTCAAGCCGCACCTTACCATAATAATAAAAAGTAGGCCGTTCCTGGCCCTTCCCCCCCCCTCAACCATTATATATACGGAGTGGTATCTCTTGTAATCTCTCATTTACTTGATACAGCTGTCGGGCTGTGACGGTTCCACCTGAAGACGGAAGCTTGTGTTGCCTCCGAAACGTCGTGATTTTTATTTAATTTTTATTTTATTTTACTTTTATTAATTTAAATTTTTTACCTACGTGACTTTACCGAAAAAACCTAAGAATCTGATTCTTAAGTCTTTTTTTTTCAACGGTATCCTGCCAACGCCTTTTAAAAGTAGGGAAATAATATTGTCATGTGTAAATCCCAATAGCGTTCAGGAGATCGATTATAATCGATGATCTACTGAATTATCCGGCAGCTTCAGGGGGAAATGAGGTACCGGTTTTTCAAAAACGGCAGCTAAGCACTAATCAGTAAAGCATTAAAAAAGCTTATTTCTGCACATTCTTAGATAACATGTATTTAGTTGTTGTGTATGTTTTTTCGTGTTTCCATTTGTTAATTGTGAAATTGGCATGCCTCCGATGGCTGGGCCGTCTCACATTGACATGCTAATCTCTCACATTTAGGTACAAAATCCTTCTCTAGCTCCGCCCACTTACCCTTGGGTTGGGCCCACCAAAATCCTACATAAACTCTTGTTGCAGCAGCTCTTTCTCCTACGACAGCAGTCCTCCTGCTGTTTGTTTCACACCTGATGACGGTTGCTTGTGTTGCGATCGAAACGTCGTGATCTATTATTTTTACTCCCTACGTGACTTCACCGAAAGAACCAAAGAGTATGGATTCCTGCAGTCACGAAAGCTTCAAATCAAGATTGACTACTATAAAAAGTTACTGTATTTACTGTACCGTACTCACTACTTAAATCTCGGGGTCATGTACGTACTACTACGCTCTTGTTTCAACAACATGTGTTTGACGATCGCCGGACTGGTTACAGCCTTTGGAAAGGTTTTTCCCGGGACTGCCGGATAATGTTGGAAGCCGGATAATCGCACGCCGGATAATGAATGATCAACTGTCATTTGCAGGATTTTGCTTAGCATTGGCATGTTTTCACCAAAACCAATTGCATTGTACGAGTTTTTTTTTGTTTAGCTACGGAAGAAAACTCATGCTGGACAAGGGGAGAACATACAAAGGGCGCCACGGCCCTCCTCGTGCTGTGTCAGCACTGTCAGCCCTTGCGGCACCCCCTACCTTAAAACAACCTCACACCAACCCCACTTTTCCTCCCGACCCTCTCAAATGAACGAACAACACAAAAAGAACATAATTCAACGTGCGCGGCAAATGGCCACGGCAACACCACCTGCACATGCCTGTCAAGGGCACCACCACACATTTAGCAACGGAGGGGGGGGGACCAAGGGGAAAGGTTAAGAATCTTGAGTGCCAACAACTGTAAGAGAGGTCCATAGTGATGGTGTAGGCGTTGATGTTGCTGCTGTTGCCACCCAACGCATATTTTGCCGCTTCTGGCGAGCACTTGGGACAGTCGCCACAATGCAACTATTTCTGTTGACGTTGCTAATTTAACCGCTAGTGCCGCTCGCCTGCCGCGGGTTTGCCGCTGCTAATGATGCAGCAGCTGCTGCTGCAGCTCATTACAAGGGCGCTGGCGAGTGGATATTACTGCCATACAACTACGGATGCTGCTGTTACCAGCTATTGAATGTTGCTACTGGTGACATGGCTGATAAACATCGACTAAAAAACACCACTGCAGTAATACCTCGATATGCAAATATTCCATATATGCGAAGGCTCAGTATAACGAACCTTGGATGCGTTACCATTACTTTACATGGTAGCAAATAAAGTTACATATCAAAAACACTGAAATATATAACTCTTACAACTGTCCATCGACAGTACGATATAAGAATAAATTGTAATAGCATTGCGCATCACAATGGGTCGCTGAGTGTTTACATTCTCTCGGCCAATAGACACGCAGCAACCCACCAAGTTACGTTTGGTGGGCAATGCAACCTTGTGACTGCACCCAAGACTACACCGGTTAATTTGAATTTATCTTACAGTACAGTATAATTTAATTTGTTTATTTTTATGTTTTACTTTTCACCTACGTTACTTTACCGAAAGAACGAAAGAGTATAGTCCATGGTGTTTCTATTATTTATGTCAGCTTTTAGTTTTAATACAGTACAGTATGAAATATGTTATCTTCAATATAAAGTTTTTGTTTACCATAGGAATGAAAAGTGATTAAGTGTTTATAGTATGAAATGGTAAGCTACGAGAGGATGGGAACACATCTTCATATTATTAACGTTATACGTTATTCAACATACGACGTTTTGGGATACGAATTAAGCTCCAGGAACACATCCACTGCGTATAGAGATATCCCTGTTTTACATCAGCTGCTGCAAATCCTTATTTTGCTGCTGCTGCCAAAACGGCATCCGTTTCTGCTCCATCTAGTGACGACGCTGATGCTGCTACACAACTAATGCTGCGGATGCTTATTAGATTGCTGCTACATCTACTAGTGACACCTGCTGCTTGTAGAATGTGCACTCATTAAAGCTGTTTATTATTTTGCTGCTGCACCTATTGATGACACTGCTGAAGATGGTTAGTACATTGCTGCTGAAGCATTGATGAACAATGCAGCTACATCTATTTTTCTGCCGCTTCTATATCCATTTCTGCTCCATAGACTCATGATATCTACTGGACATCTCATCGGGATCCTCCAGTCTAAGTAAAGATTCGGATTATGATATTGCTGCATTAAACTGCTACTGCGTCTATTGCTGATGCATTGGCAAATTATACTGCTGCTACATTTGCTGCTGCTACTGCTTCTACTGCACCTTATTAAAGACACTGCTCAAGATGGTTATTACATTGCCGCTGTTACACCAGTCGCTGCTACCAGACGCCCGCGGTTACCGGTGGTGCCTGCTGCCCGGGCGGGGGAGGCTGCTGATTGGCCGGCGACGAGGGGGCAGCGGTGGCGACACCGGGTGGGCCTGTGACGGGCGCGGAGCCGGGCGGGCCCTGGAGCTGCCCCTGCCCGTAGTAGGATGCCTGCTGCCGGTAGTACTCGGCCCACGCCGCCGAATAGTCCGGCTGCGGAGCGGCCACTGGCGGCGCCGATTGCGCCGCCTGGGCAGCCTGGGCCGCCTGGGCCGCCTGAGCCGCCTGGGCGGCTTGGCCTGTTGTGGAGGTGGGGGGGGTGGAAAAAAACCCACACGCAACTTATTAATGGGGTTACACGTCCAGCGCGCGTTTCCGACGTTTCCACGCGCAGTCCTGCGGTACTTTCGCAGCCCTGGGGAAATGTTGCCGCGTGTGTATCCCGACTGATTTATTTGCGGTTGGCGTATATTTTTCGAATTTGCTAAATTTGTATGGAACGGAGGGGGGAGGCGGTGAACGTACAAAACGACACTGGCACACACACAATGGACTTCTCCTTATGAATTACTAGCTTGACTTCCCGGCTTCGCCCGGGACTTGGATTCACCACGCCCGGCCGCCTTTGTCCCCCCCCAGTGGCGATGTTCACAAACCACACGAGTTACTCGTTTGAGGCTGAGTCGACCTAGAGGAGGCCCAGGACCGGTTCAAATAATCGTCACCGGTGGTGGCCGTGAGCGGGAATCGAACTCGGGTCGCCGGGTTCGTAGCGCAGCATGCTAAGCACTACACTACCACTCCCCCCACACGCACGTCAATAGGTACACATACATACGCTTGCTGCAGACGCACAACTTTGAGGGTGCGTACGGCAGTAAACGACTGAAATAATAAAGCAATGCTGCGCTAAGAACGCCTTAGACCTGCAACACATTTCTATGGCACTTTACTTGCGGAGGGTTGAGGGTGGGGGATGCGTGTCATCAGCAGGCACACTGCTTTACGCTTCCGCATGCGCGGGTCACATGACAGATGTGACGTCACAGCTCACTTGCCGTGCAAAATATATGCATTATTGCACCCTCCCACCCCCCCCCCCCCACAAAAAAAATACAAAAGTCCATTTTTATAATTTTTGCATGGTGTACAGTCTGGAAAGTACCCGCCTGGCAAATTTCAAGTTTGTTGCATGTCGGGAAGCACGCTAAACATTTTGAACAAACACACATTCACAAATTTCCCTTTCATATATATAGATGTCCATGGTCATCTTGGAACGTCCGCAATGAAGCGGGAGGGCATACGAATGTTGAGTTTAATCTACACCCACGGACGATGACCAGGGGATGGCCTGCTGAATTTAAACCGCGAAGCATATGGAACAAGCGTCAATCGAGCTACCCATGGGCCACATCACCGCCCTTTATAATGCATTGAAGTAGACGGTGCCCACAAATCGCTTGCAGTTATGAGCTACTTCGGATACCTCACAAAATGGACAATAGGTTAAAATAATGATGCTCGTTATTCGTACATTTGTATCTTCGAACCACGTTGGGTCAAGGGGGGTAACGCAGCCCACCGAGCTAAATAGCTTTGTCAGAAGCAACCTGGCCACAAATGATAGCGCTCACCAAGTGGCTTATCACGTGGAAATTTACAGCAGCAACATACTTTAAAATCGTGTTTCTAAAACGTGGAAGTAAAAACTGTAGGACCCGGAGAAAAATCCACACGACCAAGGAGAGACCATGCAAACTCCAAATATGCAGACGTCAGGATTGGGATCAAACCCACAACCTCCTGTATACCAGGCGAGGTAGTTAACATCGCCACCATGGCACCCCTATATAACAACAACACACACTTAGTAGTTTTATTGGTGGTGCAATGGTTCACGCTGTGCTACGAGTCTGGCAACCCCAATGAGTAACTGTTTCGAATGCTTCTGCTACGTGCAGAAGACCACTCAAACTTTGTCTCGTTTGTTAAGTTGTCATAGCTTCATTACTCTAAGAGGGGTCATTCATATATCATACGCATGTAAAAGATGGATATCACAGGCAATATTTAGTGCAGGTATCATTTGCATAATAACATATATTAATACATGTATTCACGCATAGTTATGTAGCTAATGAAGAGGATATGTGGCGATGGTATGTTTAGCCATTAGAATCCCCTGGACAAGAAAACCCAATCAAAAGGCTGAAACCTGAGACCTCACAGCCTTTGCGGCCGACGTGGCCATTATGAACCATCCAAAAGAACAAGACACTCAGCTTCGAGTTAAACCCTGGCGCTGAACACCCCGGTGGTCATTACTCTTTGGTTCTTTCGGTAAGTCACGTAGGTATAAAATAAAAAAAATTAAATCACGACGTTTCAGGCGCAACACAAGCGTCCATCATTAGGTGGGACAACCACAGCAAGAAACAATTGCTGAAGTGGGAAAAAGAGCTGCTGTAACAAGAGGCTATACAGGTAAGAGAGGGGGGGAGGAGCCAGGGAGGAGAGATAGAGAGGGGGGGTGTGGGGTAGGGGGAGTGGAGTGCTGACAAGTGGAGCTCTACTGGAAGGGATTAAAGGGCGAGCAGAGAACAAAATATCGGGGGGGGGGGGGGGGGTCATTGTGGACCCAAAGGAGAGTGGTTGGTGATAGCTAGAAATCAGCAAACTTACCCTGCTTCTTGTAGTACTCTTCCCAGGCTTTTGTATAGTCAGTCTGGCCAGCACCAGCCTGCCCTGTGGGATGCATTCGCGTGCGCACACACAGACGGTGTCAAAGCAAGGCTTACAGCCAACACTGCAAACAATGACACTGCTACAGGCAAACGAAGCCCGGCTCTTACTGCTGTTGTCAGGAACGACTAATGCAGAGCCTGCTCCTCCTGCCAACACAAATGATTAGAATGCTGCTGCCACAAAATAATAACAATGCTACCTTTGCAGCTTACTCCTGCGGCTGTGCAGTCAAGAGTAATTATTGATGCAGCTACTAATGCTGCCAATGAACCAAATACCAAATAATTCACAATGCCATAAACCACCACTCCCATGGCACCATCGTATTCTCAACTCCCAAGATCTCCCTCTCACCTTAAAGGTAATCCAAGCATTTGCCTCTGCCTATCTCACCCCCTCCCCTTATCTTACCTCTCCCCCTTCCCGTCAAGTGCTCTCCGCTCGAGGATCCAGGGCCTTTTGTAAAAGAGCAGCTAATATTGATGAGAGTTTTTTTGGGTTAGAGCACGCAAGTATAAAGTTGTGTGATTAATCCACCACCACCACCCGACATCCAACCAGTAAGGTTTGAAAGTAAATCGACAACATCCACAATTTTAGTACCGTGACGTTTCGCTGGTAATTACATCCGGCATTATCGGGCGGGTCAATGACACGTTTATTATGCTTACGCAATTCTGCCCTGTTGAAATTTTAGATCAACACTTGTGACTGTCCCCTCCATCACCGTCTCCTGAAGTGTCGTCTTCATCGATAAGCGTAGGACAACGCGGTTGCGCTGCGTAGCTCTCCGATATGTTCTCAGGTTGTACCGCGCGTCGTTTGGAACGATGTTTTGACATCTCTCGCACGTGCAGGGTGCGCCTTCTTCAGGAAGCGAATTTAACGTAACTGAATTTCAGTTCCTGAAAAGGCTCCCAGCGTGCATCTTCATTCATAACTCCTCAAACCGATTCTTATTTTTCATACTTTGATACCGACACAAAAGTCCCATGGACATAATTCATCACGCTCGTACATTCCTGCATAATATCTCAGCAGTGTTGGCCCAGTCAATCATAATGGCTCATAATACATTTGAAACATTTGGTAGAAGCACAATTCTTATAGCGCAGAAATATCGCAAGGGCGCCATCTTTCACAGGTGGATCTAGTCAGTGGTGAGCTATGTTGCTCCATGTAACCTTAATGAGTAATTTGCAAAAAACTGTTTTTAAGCATGGACCATGATGCTGGCACACAATGGCCTAGTATTTATGGTTAATACACCCACGGTCATGACCAGGGTGGCATGCCGGATTTGAACCGCATGCTACAGCTGGGCCATGTCACCGCCTCAGTGTATCCGAGCTTCCACGGTGCTGCACGACTCAATAGCACCCACCCCCCGCACTGAAACACAGCCAACTGGTCATCGCTTTTACTTACCGACTTTTTTGTAGTATTCCTCCCATGCCTTGGTGTAGTCGGGCTGGGCAGCTTGGCCAGGGTTTTGGTTCGGATCAGCTGTTAAAGACAAGCATTTAACAGGCAAGAAGGTGAAGGTGTTTGTCAATGCCACTGATGCCAAAAGAGCCAGAGACAAGATAGCCTATTTTCCTTTGCCCAGTGGCCATGTGTCAATACTCTGTCACACCCCACCAAGTACAGGCCATGCTCGCATAATGACGCGAATTGTATACAACGCGATGAATGTAATTGGGGAACGCCTATTGTTATAACACGAATGTGGATTGTATCTATAACGCGATCGAGCGAATGCAACTACGTCACGCGCAAGTAGGAATAAGCGGTCATACAGCGGCTGCCTCGGCATAGCATCATCATCATAATCGCACAAGGCATTAAGATGCTTCTAGCTGCTTTTACCCACGCGCCTCAGAATTTGTTCAGCCTGCGTACGCATCTCACATGTTATAGCAGACTGTGCTTTACCCTATAATATATTTATTGTAACCCAATTTGTCCATAACGCGGTGTTCTGCAGGAACGCATCTACTGCCGCATTATAGAAGACCAGACTGTATTAATTTTAAGCCAAGTGTGCATGTGGGCACACACAAAGGCAAATACACTCAAGTAGACAAACGCAGACACTCAATGAGAAAAAAGATCACGGTGTGAACTTTAGAAGATTGGTTAGGAAAGTGCCGTTAGCAAGCAGCTAGTAAGGCAGGTAGGCAAAAGTGTATGTATGTTCAACATGTTTTGCACCGTGCGTCGCCAACCGTGCTAATTGGAGGTGTGGGGTGGAAAGGACACCGAAATAAACAACTGTTCTAAAGAGATGAGTTTGTCATTGCAGACGATTTCAAAGTGCATAGCTCCAGTGGCTTCCTAATATCAGAAGGAAGAGCGTTCCAAACAGCTGCAGAAGCACATCCGAAAGTGCGCAATGCAATGACTGTCTTTATGTCTGTGAAGTTGCCAGCAATATGCCCAGCCACCTTTGCATTTCCCAATGATCTTTACACACGAACCACAAAGGGTACCTGATATAAATGCTATATAAACCCAAGGGGAGACACAGAACCCAGTTGAAATAATTGCCATGAATATTAGCCTCGGCCAAGTAACCAGTTTCCCGCCAGTGCGCTAACCACTATGCCACCATTCCCCAAACATATGCAAACATATGCATGTGCAAAGTAACACAATATACACAAACAAGCACACAGGCATGCAAACACAAATTAAAAGCACACAGCATGTGCCCTCACAAAAATGCACAATCAGCATGCACACAGACAAGCATGCTCAACACACAAGCAGACACAAAGACAAAGATCCCCCCCTCCGTATAGCCTTAAAATGATGTTAGGGCAAGTGCTGTTTGCGAGGAGCACCTATGAAGGCCAGCATGGCACACGAGGGGGTAGGTGGCCAGCACCACTTACGGCTGCCTTTGTCTCCCCAGTGGCGATGTTTACACACCACACCGGGTTCTCATTTGAGGCCGAGTCGACCTAGGGGAGGTCCATGTCCAGTTCAGATAAGCATCACTGGTGTTGGCCATGACCGGGAATAGAACTCGGGTGGCAGGGTTCTCATAGCACAACGCGCTAATCGCTACACATGCGCGCACACACACACACAAACACGCCTGTAGAGTGAATCAAGTGCTCCAGCGCAGAAGTGGTTCTGTTACCCTGCACAGGGGGAGCTTGTGGAACAGGTGGCACGGCCGGCACCGGCTGGGCTGGCGGGGGCTGCTGGCCAGGCTGTTGTTGGTAGTACTGTGCGTAGTATGCCGCCCACGCCGCTGCATTTGCATCCGCCGCCGCTTTGTCTGCAGAGGGGGGGGGTGGGGGAGTGGAGGAGAGAGTATGATAGGGCATGTATAGAGGTGGCAATACTAAGACAGGGGATAGTATAGGATTGTGTAGGGGGTTGACAGTAATGCCTGCCAGGACATATGTTTCAGAAACATGGTCATTCACAAAACATATTTAACAAAAGCTAAAAAGTTGTGCAAAGAAGCAGGGAGATGCATGCTTGGAATTACAGACAAGGACAAAAATAACAAAATAAAAAACTTATGTTCATGACATAATCTGAACTATTAAGAAATGCTTGTGGTCTTTGGCAGGATAATGTCATGGTTATTAAATTATGCTGGGCGATGGTTAAGAAAATTAAATGCACTGGCAGCCAAGGAATGGACAGTGCCCGAGAGGACGTGCACGGAGGAGATGGAGTCGAGAGATCAGTTCATGTGCCATGTGCTAGAAAGTTGCATCGCAGGACCGTGAGATTTTGTGGTTGTGGTGCAGTGAGTGTGGAGGTATGGTAAGGATGTTAAAGTGGGCCACTGTAATGCTGAGATAAAGCGTGGACTTTTCGGGCTGACAAGTTAATGCAGAGATGGTAGTGGGTGAATCCGCGATCTGCCGTGCACACATCAATAACAACCTCCATTCTTAATATCATCAAGGAAAGTGATTGTGCCAAACTAAGTGCACTTTGAGGCCATCATGTGGAGCAATAACAACCACCATTCGCCACTAAGTGGCGGTGACGTCACCATGGCACTTGTGCCAGGCTGTGTACTTTAAGGCCACATCAAGTGTCCAAACGCCCGCTGGCAGGAGGTCAAGGGACAGACCCAGGTGCCATGGGATGACTGTGAAGCAATACCAACAAAACAAAGATACACCATGTAGCCTTAACAGACTGTTGGGGTAAGTGATATTAGCAAACAAATTTGAAGGCCGGCAAGGCACACGAGGGGGGTAGGTGGCCAAAACCACGCCCGGCCGCCTTTGTCTTCCCAGCGGTGATGTTTACACACCACACCAGGTACTCATTTGAGGCCGAGACGACCTAAGGGATACCCATGACCGGTTCAGATAGTCACTGTTACTGGTCGCGAGCGGGAATCGAACTCGGGTGGCCGGGTTCCTAGTGCAGCGTGTTAAACCGCTACACTACCGCTCCTCGCAATGCAAACACACGGAAGTAAACTTACTCGGATCTGGAGGAGCGCCTGGTTGCTGCCAAGGCTGATACTGGCCGGGCCAGCCTTGAGGGTTGGGGTACGGCTGTGGAGGAGGGGGGCCACTGTGGAAGTGCAATCGAAGAACACGCTACGATCAGTACGAGGAGCAGCGTTTCAATTACCCGTGCAGTGTTTTCCCATATCCGCCAAATACTCACGTGAAAGGGGCTACATCTAACGTGGGGTTTTCAGTTAAAACCTATCTCTAAATCGGTTTGTCAAGGAGTTTGGTGGCTAGTTTTCTTTAAGACATATTCGTTGCCAATTTGTGTTTATGAAGTTTGTAAATAAGGATCAATAAGAAAAAAACATTATTTTCGTATTTCTCAGCAAGAGACAGCATCGTGTTCTCAGCGAGATAGGTACCACAACATTTTGTAGGATTGCCGTGATAATTTTCAACATACGATGTGCTGACCAGGCTGAGGCCATCAAACTTCTCACTGCACTGGAGAACCCGGTTTAATCACAAGAAGCTGACAGGATTCGAACCCAGGGCTCTGCGATGCCAGCTTAGCGCTCGCAACCAGAAGACCCTGGACTCTTTAACAGCCACTTTCCCCTCCGAGCAGAATTCTCTGTCGACCCCAGATGACAAGGCTGTACCGATGCTGGATGGTGCTGACAGCAACAGCTATTTATTTGGTGTAAAACTGAACAGCAAGGGCTAATAAGGCACCGAGCCAAAAACTGTTTGTACATCGTCTCCGATAAAATTAATCTACGCTGCTTGTTAAAACATGTGAAAGCTTAGAACCAAACATTTCTTGCAAGACTTTTTTATGCTGTTGGAATGATAATGGAGGCCGAGGAATGGGTCATTCATTTGTTAACGTAAATGATGATTTTGCGTTAAGTAGACACAGGGACATTGTAACTCATAACGCCATGTGCCAGTGGCATTTAATAATTTTACTTTTAATACAAGTGAGTTTGTGTAATAATACAATTTTGTTCATTGAAGGGTTGCCCGTAACTTAGTAACTTCATATTCCAATTTAAAACTGTTCATCGGGAAATATTGTTATAATTTTGTCTTAACAGGTTTCACGGTGCCGTGCAGTCTGCAATTACTATTATCACTCTCGTCTCTATTAATATGCTATGAAGGAGTCCTAGCCCAAAACGTTGTTGATTATATATTTTTAAGTTGAAGGCGGTGTGTTATTGCCAGCTCTGTCGAGTTTTTTTTATCGCAATGGTGCATTCAAACATATGATCAAAGTGGCTGTGTGGATGCAAAAGCTTCACACTCACTGTTGGGGTGGGGGTCCATATGGCCCGTGAGGACCTGGGGGACCAGGTGGGCCGGGATATGGGCCAGGATGGGGGTAGGGAGCTGGGCCGACAGGTGCACCTGGCGGGCCAGGCGGGCCCTGTGGCAACAGAAAAAAACAAACAATTAATTATGTTACACAAAAAAAGACAACCCCCGAAAAGTCTTAACAGACTGTTGGGGCAAATGTTGTTAAGGGAGCATCTATGAAGGCCGACACAGCACATGAGGGGGTGGGTGGGCAGCACCAAGCCCGACCGCCTTTGTCTTACTAGCGGCGATGTTTACACACTGCACCAGGTACACATTTGAGGCCGAGTGGACCATGTGACACACACAATCAACAAAACACGTTAAAACACACTCACATGTGATCCAGCCCTACTGCCTCATCCCCCTACGGGTAACTCGACACCCGCCACCCACTTACATGCCACTTTCCAAAATCTAACGCCGTCGACAGGGTGGCGCAGTGATGACACTTGTTCGCTAGAAGGGCCTAGGTTGGATTCCCAAATCCGGCACCTCTCCGTGCGGCGTCTCTACGTTTTCCCTGTTCTGTTGACTGTTTGATGAGTGAGCGTGGTTTTTTTTGCGATTGTTGGCTCGCGTTCTTATTTTTTAAACGTTTTTGGTGTGCTTTTTGCGTGTGTGTTAGTGTGCGTTGGCATGTTTTAGCACGCTAACATGTGTTTGTGTATTTGCGTGCATGTTTTTTTACATTTATATGTAGAATACAGTACACTCGATTCGTGTATTGTACTGTATGGGTCGAGTGGTGGTGTACAGTAGTGTGGTAAATATTGTAGCGTGGTCCAGCGTAGTGTAATGTGCTGTGTACAGTGCAGTATGTGCGAGACGTAGTGTGCGAGACGTAGTGTGGAGGGAGAGTGAGCGTGGTGAGATTGAGGTGTCAATAGGGGTGAGCAAGGGGTGAGTGTGGCGAGGCTAAAGTGAGCGTGAGCAGGTTGTATTGTATGTCTGTGTTGAGCAGGGAGTATTGTATGTGTCTGTGTTGAGCAGGGGGTGTCTGTGTACGTGTCCGTCTATGTAGTTGGTGTGTGGGGCGTGTAACCTCTCCACCTTAACAACATTACCAAATAGCCACAGTAAACACGTCAAAATAAGCTTCTGCAAGAGACCTCGGTGGGGGGGGGGGGGGACAGGAGTCTGACGCCTCCTGGCCAAATCCCTACAACACCGTATGGCTGAGGGAAAGACGCTCGCACCAACGAGCTGAGTGCTGGATGGCTAAAACGCAGCAAGCTAAAAACAGTAGGTAGCACAGGTGGTGTACCAGTCAGTCATCCGAGTCAGTCAACCCATGGCACCTGGGTCTGTCTCGTGACCTCCTGCCAGCGGGCATTCAACACTTCACGTGGCCTTAAAGTGCACTTAGCCTGGCACAAGCGCCGTGGTGATGTCACTGCCACTTAGCGGCGAATGGCGGTTGTTTTTATTGCACAAGTCAGTCATTGCAAGTTGGTCAATCGATGGCACCTGGGACGTCACATGACCTCCTGTCATCTAGCCTTTCAAATTTCACGTGGCCTCAAAGTGCACCAAGCCTAGCACAAGCAACGTGGGTGACGTCATCGCCATGTTGTAGAGAATGGCGGTTGTTTTAGTGTGTGGAGTTTGTATAGTCCACCCTCGTTTTGCATGGGTTTCCTCCCATAGCTAAAACCACAATGTAACTGGTATTGGCCAAAAAAACATCCGAATGCTAAAGAAGTGCCTGTGACTTATTCAATCGGGATAACATGTCGCAAACGTCGACCCCCTCCCCACCACAACTTCTAAAACTTGGCAGGACTTTCCTGAAAAGTCGTGAAACTCAAAGACATTCCTGGGTAAACAAAGCGCAATAATAAGATCCGTACAAGCGCACTCCCATCCCCTCCTGGCGCTCACCCCGTGGATGATGCTGTCGATCATGTGGCGCGCATGGTCGATCTGCTGCGGAGACCCGCGCAGGATGAACATCTTGAAGTTGGGGTCAGCGTTGGGCGGCTCGTTCCTCTGGAGCTCCACGCGGGCACCCGACGTCTGGTTGATGTTCCTGATTGTCTCACCACCTGGCGGAGGGGGATCGGGGTGTCGAGGAACCGGCACACACGGAGATAATAAACCAAAGAGGCCCTTCCCTTCACCATAGCCCACAGCGAAGTAACCAATTGCACAACCAAAGTGAGCAACTTAATAACCTGCAACTACTTAAAAAATTATTTTTTTGATAAGAGTGGCCCTTCATGAAGGTGTATCTCAGTGTGCTGTACAC
Organism: Lampetra fluviatilis; assembly: GCF_964198595.1. Classification (NCBI taxonomy): domain Eukaryota; kingdom Metazoa; phylum Chordata; class Hyperoartia; order Petromyzontiformes; family Petromyzontidae; genus Lampetra; species Lampetra fluviatilis. The sequence goes on along the minus strand of NC_136342.1, from coordinate 5,689,211 downwards.
ATCCCATCCAACACATTTAAAAAAATTTTACCAAGTAAGGCCCACTGAGGTATACAGCTCTTTTTCAGAAGTCACCTGGCCATAAACGATAGTTCAACGAAATGGCTTATGTGGAAATGTAAAGCAGCCAAAGACTCTAACCGCACATTTATAAATGTGGAGGAAAAAACCAGAGGACCTGGCGAAAAATTCACGCAACCACGGGGAGAACATACACACTCTTAAATATACAGCAGGCATCAGGGTTGGGATCGAACCTACGACCTCCTATATACCAGGCGAGGCAGTTAACATTTCCTACCCACAGCATCGCCACAAGGCGACTCGGCACCAGACCTGCAGCCTTAGTCTGCCAAGGGGGCCCATGCTTGCTACCATGTGTAATCCCAATAGAATAATTTGCAGGTATTCATAGCAAAGGTTTTTGGGTTAGATCGCATAAGTATAAATGTGTCGTTAACCGTGCCACCACCCGACAGCCAACCAGTAAGGTTTGTCACGTAACCAAAACGTCCTAATTAGTTACTATTTCAGCCTACTGGTGTTCTGGCAAAATCGCCCGATGACGCAGGATGCAATTACCAGCGAAATTGTAAATATTGTGGGTTTACTCTCCATACTCTTTGGTTCTTTCGGTAAAGTCACATAGGGGGTATAAAATAAAATAAATCACGACGTTTCGATTGCAACACAAGCAATCATCATCAGGTGGGAAAACCACAGCACACTAAATTCACAGCACTCCAGATTCCAAAAAATGGCTCTTCTTGATATTTTGGTTGCCGACCCCCCACTGATCTAGCCAAACGTGTCGGTAGATCCTCCACCACCCCGACATTTTTATGTGTACAGGCATTTAATGCATCAATTATTATTATTTGAGCTCAATGCGGCTAAGTTGAAGAACAATTATTACACCTCCGGTTAGCACGGTTGGCTACGTAAAGTGCGAAAGGAGGTTCAACGTACACACAATTAAGCAGTGAGATACGAATCGTTGATTTTAACGTAGGCTTTCGCGACCAATATTATCCAGAGGTTTTTTGGGTTAGATTGCATAAATATCAATATGTCGTTAAACCCGCTACCACCCAACAAAGCCAATTAGTAAGGTTTGTCAGTAAACACAAAACGTGCCAATTAGTTACTACTTCCGCACACCGGTGTTTTGCAGAGTAAACCACAACATTCACAATTCGAGTACGACGTTATTTAAGGCGGATTTCTCCACAACTATGGCTGTCGCCTGCTGATGCGAAGCGTCACGGTACTCAAATTGTAACCGTTGTAGTGGATTTCCTCTCCAACACACAACCGGTTAGTGCTGAACTAGTTGGCATGTTTTGTTTAGGTGACAAACCTTACCAATTGGCTGTTGGGTGGTGGCGGGTTTGACATGTTTACACAAAAAAAACCTGTTATAGATTGCTGCTTTGTTCGTGTCCCAAGGACATTTCTCCTCCTTTGCGTGTTACACGAGAGTGAAATGAAGTGGGGGGGGGGGGTCTCTGGGGATGGGGTCGAACAACTCTCACCTCTGCCGATGATCAGCCCCACTTTGTTGGTGGGCACTGTGAGGTTGAATTGGTCGTGCATTCCCCCGGGGGGACCCATCCACTCGTTGCGTCCAAAGCCACCGCCACCACCGCCGCCACTGCCACCCCTGCCACGGCCACGACCCATTCCTCCAGGCCCGCCCGGTGGCCCGTTCTGCATACACACAGGGAAACCGTTTCGTGAGTAGTCCTCTGAAAAAGTACGAGTTTCACTTCCCTCGTTTATTCAACTATCGGTCTCACTCGTTTCATGAACCAAAACAGAAAACAATTGTATTTTACCAGGTACGGCCCACTGAGGGGGGGGGGGGGTGGCACGTGCCCCCCCAATGATCCGATCAAAAGAACCAAGAAGAAGAAGAAAAAATAAATCGGCATTTTGCGACTCCCACTGCCACTGTGTAGCATATTATTACGTGCCATAGGAAGCCGCCGTGATAGAATGGTTACCACGCTGGAATTGCAATGCAGAAATTGCCAGTTAGATTTGACCTCCCGGCGATGCAGTGGAAATAATGGTGCACATTATTTTAATCCTCCCCTGCCTCTTTCCATTCAGCAGCATATATATATGGCCGGCAGGGTTACATGTGGCGGGGTTAAATGTGGGTACGTTTATAAATGTGTGGCCAGCGTGGAAAAGTAGACCAAAGTACCCTCAAGAGAGGGCTCTCTTTGGTAGTCAGCTCTGTTGGTGGCCCATCTCCCAGCAGTGGCGAGCAAGCCACTGCAAGGCTGCACTTGTTATCTTTAACCATGCGTGGGAACAGGCTGTTTTGTGCGTGTTGTGGGATGCGTGGTGGGTTCGCGGCCAGGAGAAAACCGACGTCCACCTCACCTGCACGCTCTGGATGAGGTCGTTGATCATCTGCGCTGCATGCTGGCAGCACTCGGGGGGCCCCATAATGGCAGCCATCTTATCAGGGGACGAGGAGTCATCTGAGGGAGGGGAGGGGGGCGGGAGGGAGCTGTTAAGGGAGCTTAAAATGAACGAGCGTGGAATGCTTGCAACTTAAAAAAAAAATTGCAGACATCACAAGCTTTGGATGTTTGGACAATCCCAGTTACATTGTACTCTGTTTTTTAGTTATAGGAAACCAGAGAACCCGGAATAAACCCCACGCAGAACAAATGGAGCACAATAAATGTAAAACTATAAACTTTTTATTTTACCAGGTAAGGCTCACTGAGCTATGTAGCTCTTTTTCAGAAGTGACCTGGCTATCACAAATGATAGCAGCTCAACAGAAGTGGGTTATCATGTGGAAATTTGAAGCAGCCAAATACTTGAAACGCATGTCAAATTCACGGGGAGAGACACCGCAAACTCCAAGGCGTCAAGATCGGGATCGAACCCAGGACCTCCTGTGTACATACCTGTCAACCTATACATTTTACTTGTATTCTTGTACAGGGAAATTGAGTTTTCGGGTCCATACGGAGTACAGCCGTTTCAATAGGGGCAAAAAAATTCTTTGTTTTTGTTTCTCCCTTGTCATGGGACTTTATAGGATGAACGTTGAGATTTGTAAGTGCACGGGGTGACCAATAAGGTCTGAATTGGTCTGTAATAAGGTAGGAACTGATAAGGGGTTGGTAGGTATGTGTATACCAGGTGAGGCAGTTAACATCTCCTAGCCACTGGGTCGCCCGTAAAAGATTATTCGATTATTGTTAAACACGCCCTGGCCTACAGGGAGCTTGAACTCACCTGGCTTGAACTGGATGCGAACTCCGGCCTCGTTCTGAATTTTCTTGATCATGTCACCGCTCTTGCCAATAACGACACCCACGGCAAACTTGGGCACAGGTACCTGGTGGCACAAAGACAAAGATCCCCCCCCACCATTATAGCCTGTAACAGACTGTTGGGGCAAAAGTGCTGTTACTGAATAGCAGCACCAATGTAGGCCGGGACGGCACATGAGGGAGTGGGTGGCCAGCAACATGTCCAGCCGCCTTTTGTCTCCCGAGTGGCAGAGTTTGCACACCGGCTCCGGGTCCTCATTTGAAGCAGAGTGAATCGAACACGGGTCGCCGGGTTCGTAGCGCAACGCTAACCAGTGCACCACCGCTCGCCACCATGGTAGCACACAAACGCTCGCACAAATAATGGTCCCTTCAGTTTACGCTGCCATCGATTGACGATATTTCAACTGACGATCCGCCTCCCACAGGGCCCCCCCCCCCGTTGTTTCGACTCGCGATACATTTGAGTAATTATACGTTTACGATATCACGCAGCCGCCAATCTCGGCCAATCGGAGCGCTCCTAAGTAGACTGAACCCATTTAAGCCACGCATCCTTCTCAGCCTAAGGTAAAAAAAATATGTTCATGCTCTATTCATGCACGTTGTTACGCTCTATTTACCCATTATTCATCCATGTTTCTATGAATATTAATGCTTTAATGTTCTTAAAACGTGTATTTATTCAAATTGCATGTTTAAATATTATAAACTATGTTTTTAGAGTGAAAAAGGTCAACTTCCGATTGCCTTTTAGCATGTATTTCCTATATTCGACTAGCGATAACTTCAATTAACGATGGTTTTCGTGGAACCAATTAATGTCGTCATAACATGGCTATCACTCATTCCCCATTCCATTCATCATCATTTACCGTCATCAATTTCACTTTCACCAAATCCACGCATCACACAGATACACCCCCCCATTGCTTCATCTATTTCGTTCACCTCACCTCCACCGTTACATTCACACACGTTGTTGTTGTTGTTGTACCGTTGTTAATTATCTGTAAAGCGCCTTGGTTAAGGTGCTCGATAAATTCCATTAGGTTAAGATTTTTGGTTGAAGAGATACGTTTTAGAGAGGTATGGGGGGGTTGTTTTAGCTATGGGTACCTGAAGGTAAACCCATGCCAAAATAGGGGATGACCATATGAACTCCACACAGACATGGCACACGTCGGGAATTAAAACCCAGGCACATTTTGCCGAGGCGCAAGCAGTGCCAACTGCATCACCCCACCGCTCTCATGTGGTGGCTTTCCCGATCTCACCTCCACATTGTCTCCCCCTCGGTTGGTGAAGTCCCCGGGCGCAAACTCATCTTTGTCTCTCAGCAGCTCCAGCACGATGTCCTTCGCTTGCTGTGGGTAAGGGTGGATAGATAAGTGTGGTTGGGTAGGTAAGGGTGGGTATGGGTGGGTAGGTAGGTAAGGGTGGGTAGGTAAGGGTGGGTAGGTAAGGATGGGTAGGTAAGGGTGGGTGGATAAGGGTGGGTGGGTAAGGGTGAGCGAGTGGGTAAGGGTGGGTGGACGGATAAGCAGGTTAAAGGACTCATCAGGAACATGGCCAGTAAACAGCGCTGCCAAGTCAAAAATAATGCACACAAGCAGCAGCAGACAGTTGTGCAAGCTGGTCCGACAACTCCCTACTACCCCTTTTCCCCTACCAGCATAGCTGAGCAGGCGAAGCATTAAGAGATGTTATCACGACTACTGAAAGCTTTGCTTTCATCATCAACTGGTGGGTACGCTGCACCGCTATAATTCAGGACTGGTAGGGGGGGGCAGCGAGGGGTTGGTGAACTGGGAAAGTCCTTCCCCTCCCCGTGGCCATCGAGGTCACAATGTCGAGGCTTGCCAGGAGAGGGCGATACAGCAAGAGGATTAATTGACATTCTTGCAGCAGGGTACCGAGTGTTAAATTGTGGGTTTCGCTAGGTTCTCCGGTTCACCTCCGTGTGTTATGAAAATGGTGTTGACCAGACATCCAAAAATAAGGCAAGAGCTTTGGGCAATTGTTTGCACCGATTCTGGAACAGTCTTCCTTCCCGCCTGTCTGCGGTTTACCTGTGCCTCCCTACGTTAACGTTCTACACAGCGTCTTAAGATGCCATTCACACGAATTACACGACATATAAAACGCTACAAACATTTATTGTCCTCTTGCCGTATTGACGGATGCCGGCACATCATTCCACAGTGAAGGCGAGCAACACAAAAGTAGTAACAATGGAAACAAGAGCCCATCTCAACGGCCAACGATGGAATACGAAACCGACGAGGCTACATCAACCTTGGGCTAGCCGTATACCTGAACTTTGTAAGGCTCCCCCATTATCCTAAGTGGCTTGTCGACGCCTGTGGGCATGGGTCCATCCTGGATCATGATCATCCTCACCCCCGCACGCTCCTGCATGTACATACAAGTACACACGCGCAATTGTTATTTCGGCATCAGCACCAGTTTTCGTGTTCTTGGCAATCATCAGTGAGCCATAGCAACATTAACTTTGGAGCACACTCCAACACACCTGTGTGTACAGTTATACACGTACAAAGCATTAACACAAACACTCCCCAGTGCAACCCTTTGTATTACACAACAACCCATGGAAGTGATGTAGTGGAATGTATGTAAAAGATGTATGTAGAACTTCTTTCACACCGTACGTGGCCAATCGTGCTAAATGGAGATGCGGGGGAAGTACAACTAAACACAAAAATCAGTTGTAAACAAAGTACTTTTCAATCGACGTGATGATTTAAAGTGTAAAGCTCCAGTGGCTTCCTAATATCGGAAGGAAGAGCATTCCAGACTGCCGCAGAAGCGCATCTGAAAGCGCGTGATGCCGTGACCGTCTTTGTTTCATGGTTTGCCAAAAGCCGCTGCTGCGAGGATGACCGGAGTGCACGCGATGATTTATGCTCCTTGACGAGATCATCGAGGTATCGTGGTTAATTTGTGGCATGCACTTCGTGTGTAATGAGTGCGACCTTATAACGTATTCGGCAACCGGAAGCCAATGCAGCTCAACGAGCACCAAACGAACATGGTCAGATCTTGCATTACCCATCGCAACACGTAGCCAAATAGTTTTGTACACGCTGAAGCTTGGGGGAAGAGGGGGGATTGTGTGCCCCGCACCACCATTAAATAACATAGTAGACTAAATGTTTGACTCCTTTAGTCAACCAGACGAGGAGAATGACTAACATAGCAATATAGAGACCGTGGAGGCTCCACTAAAATTCCCAAAGATTGGCATTGACCAGACTAAAACAAAATTTAACACTGCATCCAGACAAGTGAATAATCCTAAGTTCAACTTCAAAACCAATGCACGCGCGCATCGCTCACTCCCAATCGCACCCCCCAACGCACCTGCAAGTGCTTGATGGTCTCGCCACCTTTGCCGATCACCAGCCCAACCTTGCCCGCGGGAATCATGAGCTCCTGGAAGGAGGGTGCCGGTGGTGCCGCCGAAGCCGGCGGGCCGTTGCCACCACTGCCCCCAATACCGCCCCCAATGCCGCCGCCGCCGCCGCCACCACCACCACCACCGTTGTTGTTGGGGTCGGCCTGAGAGCCGGGGCCATCCCGCGCGCGCTCAATGATCTGCTCAATGAGGCGCTTGGCATCCCTGTTTGTATGGTAGAGGTGAGGGAAGGACAGTGAGGAGGGAGCGGACACCTGAGTTAATAAATACCTTAGCGGGCTTTGACTGGTAGGATGATGGTTTAAGTTGTATTTGTATGTTTTCTGGGCAATTTGTTTGCCTTTCCTGTACTTTGCACTGTGGTGTTTGTAGTTATAACATTCTGACCATGTGCCCCTTCTGCAAATTTGTGAAAAAGAGCTTTATAGCTTATCGGATTCCTCCAGCATAAACAAATATCCTGATCTGATTCTGATTTGCTGAAAGTTTTTTTAATCAGTGGGCACTACCTAAAAATGTTACTATTTTTATTTTAGCAGGTAATGAACCACTGAGCTATGTAGCTCTTTTCAAAAGTCACCTGGCTATCACAAATGACAGCTCAACAAAGTGGCTTATGTGAAAATTTATCGCAGCCAAATGCTCTAAACGCACATGGATTCTAAATGGTGGGGGGAAAACTGGAGGACATGGAGAAACATCCACGCGACTACGGGGAGACCACGCAAACTCCAAATATACAGACAAGGTCAGGATCGAACCCACGACCTCCTGTATACCAGGCGAGGTAGTTAACATCTTGCCACAGTGGCACCCCGCAGTATGTCAGAACTGCTATGACATACTGATCAGAAACATGGCCACGGATGAAAACTATAGAACAAAAAAATTAAAATTCAAGACTTGAAATTTTCGTGACTTTTTTTCCGGCAAAGTCATGTAGGTAAAAAATAAAATTAAAATAAATTCAATCACGACGTTTCGGAGGCAACACAAACTTCCGTCTCCAGGTGGAACCGTCACAGCAAAATTACTGTGACGGTTCCACGTGAATACGGAAGCTTGTGTTGCCTCCGAAACGTCATGATTTAATTTATTTTTATTTTATTTTTTACCGACCTGAAGATGGAAGCTTGTGTTGCCTCCGAAACGTCGTGATTTAGTTTATTTTTATTTCATTTTTTACCGTTAAATTACTGTGACGGTTCCACCCGAAAAATACAAAGAGTAAAAAAATGAAAAGTACGCAAAGAAGCATTAAAAGAAAAGCACGCTTGGAAAGATGAACACATGGATTAGAGAACATTCGCAGGCTAATGATATCAATACTGAAGGAAAACAAAATAAGCTTGGACGATAGACCAATGGCCAAACATAACAGTGGCTATCAAGGAACAGAACGCAATAATTGTTTTTTTACCCTTTTATCTGGCAACAAAACTGACACCTTTTTTTACAAGGAGTCATGTTTGCATTGACCACAATACCTGCGGTCGGAATGCAAACAAAAACATAACTCTGATAATGTATGCACGGTCCTTGAAATTGATTGGTCCACACCCGAGACAGCTTTCTTTAGAGCCTAGTCTCACATGGTGTTGGACCAGATGACGCCAAAAGGCACACAACTCAAGGACAATGCACCATCAGAATATGAGAGCTCGAGGTGTCAGTTTTGTTGCCAGATAAAGGGGTAAAAAAACAATTATCATATTTTGTTACTGGCAAATGAGGTTCCAATGGTGAACAGAACACGTTCGAGAGAAAGTCGACCATGGAGCTGGGCACATTGATTACAGTTCATGGGTCGGTGCTGAATGGATGCGATGGGTTGCTTGGGATTTCACCCAGCAGATCAGGGCAGATGAACTGATGAATCTATGCAATCATTAAACCCCTGCTAGATGCACACCATCTAGTTATCCGAGAGGCCAATCATACAGAGGGCAATGGGACATCGCTTTGCTGCAAAGCGATCCCGAGACTTCATTCCATAAGAGGTGATCCTGTGTGCCGGCGTCAGGGTCAATTTGCCAAATGGACATAATTGGCAGTACCACACCAGGTGCAGCAGCATTACAACACACTGGGTCCTCATGACAAGTCTGTCGATGTCGCGGTTGCCCGTTGAGTTGCGCTGCAGAAATCTGCATCAAAAGTTGCCTAAAGATTCAGCAGCAGCAGCTTTTCCGTTCAAACGTGCCGTGGTGATACCACCATGAGCAGTCGTACATCTTTGCAATGCCACCGTCCGCCAATAAATTATTCCGGAAATGAATCAACGGCCCGTCCGACCAAGTCTACAGCACGAGTCAAATCTTGCCTTTGGAACATGGAGCCAGTCAATCGTCATCAGGGCTGGGTGCTGCTATACTGCAACAGACTGTGAAGATTGGTGTTCAACCGCTCATGTAACCGTTCCGTCTTCCGATCGCTTCCGACATCACGAGAACTGACTTTTGAGGCACCATGACCACCCCACAAGATTTTCTGACTGGGGTTGCGAACCACGGGAAATTAAATGATTGTGAAAATTTATATATTTTTTTTTTTAACTTTCCAACGCACCACCGGTGTACCGCCAATACGTTGAAATGTAACAAAATGATCCGCAGGCTGAGAAACACAGCACACCTTCCTTCGCGACAGCCTCGCACCACAGGAACAGCGCTAATGCCCAATGCTGTCCTTCCCCCGCTCCGCCGATTGGCAGGGCTGGCTACGTTCGGTGCGAACGAGGTTCAACGCACAAATGTATATTCATTTACCAACAATAATTACAATGTACACGGGTAAGTGCCGTTTGCTTTTGCGGGCTGTGCCCGTCATGGGTGTGCGTGGGGTCATGCGTCTTCACCTGATGGCTTCTGGCGTTCCAGTGAGGGAGCAGGGACGCTCCGGTTTGCCTCCGCTGTCTAGGAAGACCATAGAGAAATACGAAAAACACAAAGACGAGTTCAGCGGCGGCGAGAAACAAGAGTGCACTCACAATCAATGCCGACCGAGCCGTCCCCTCCCTGTTGGGGGGGTTCACCCTCCAATCATTCCTACAGGGGGCGGCAGGGGTCTGTGAACTGGATACCTCACATTGAGGAAGTTAATATTAAAGTAGAACATCGAGGAGGGGGGGGGCAGCGATTTTCAAAAAGGCAGGATAATCACTAAATCATTATTTATAACTGCTTATTTTTGCACATTCTTGTATGACATTGTGTTTTTAGGTGTTATTATATGGTATTGTTTTAAATTAGTTTACTATATGAAATTGGCATAAATAAACATACAAATCCTACTTTAAAAGGTACTGTTTTTACTGTACCGTGCTTACCACTCCAATCTCGAAGACTCTGCATGGAGTGATGTATATACGTGCAGAATTTTCATTAAGTTGTATATAGTGTATATTTAACACCGAAATCAAGCATAGCTACTTTTTTTGTTACGCGCATTGTGCCGATCGCCGTATTGGAGCGGTTTTACCGGAGCAGCCCGGGACCGCCAGATAATCGCGCAGCGCCGGATAATCGATGATCAACTGTAGTTGTCGTATTGGTAGGCTGGCCCATTCCTCGGGAATGTGAAATTGTCACAAATGACTCGGGGCCACCGATGGGAGATAAATCACCTTTCTAAGCACGTAAGCAGAAAAATTTGATATACTTTTACACATTTTAGAGCAGTGACAGTCACAATATGAACGTATTATCACTTAACTTGTTTGCCAAGGGGAAGATTTAGAGTCTCAAGACTTTTTCCAAAGGGTCCTGCTAAGTGTTTGCAAGGGGGGGCGACGTTTCTGTGCATTACGTTTTTTAAGTATAAACTCTCCCACACACAGCGCTATAACAAATCGGCACTCTATGGGGGTAGCACTGAGCGATGCCTGCCTGTACCAATCACATTGTTACGTGTTTTTGCCTTCACAAATTTTTACTTTCATCAAATGTTTTGCCATCTCATTTCCATGGTTTGTTAGCTGTGTGTATCGCAAGTGCAAGGATCTATTTTAACTCGCAAGTCATCAAATGTGTAAGCCTCCCCAGCCACCACAGCATGGCACGGATAGGCATGCAGAGGTACGGAGCAACGTGAACCCCCCACTCACCAGGTGAGATCTGAATCTTGCAGCCCGACTCATTCTGTAGCTTGGAAATGTTTTCACCTCCCCTGCCGATGACTACAAGGAGCAAGCAGACAGCACAGGGTTAGTCGGGGGTTAAGGGCTGGGGATTTGGGAAGATTGGTGGGGTTTTAAGGACTGGGTAGGGGTTACAAACGGCAGTGTAGGCAGGTCTTGATAAACATTCGTGTTGTCTAGGATAAAATTTTAGTTTTTCAAAAATACCTCCTGACCATCCAATTTCATAGATTTTCATCAAATAAATCTTTATTAATTTGAGCACTATAATGCAAGGTTATCATGAAGTTGCTATTTTCAAGACGGCAGCAATTTCGCAGTGTTGCTTTGTGTAATCCAAATTGAGTATTTGGCAGGTAAATGTTCAAATGTTGACCGTGATGCCGGTACACGATGGCATCTTCATCGTAAATGAAGGCAAGGAACATCCACTCTGAAGCAGGCGGTGCATTGTATTTTATAGTGACTACACCCGCAGTAATAACCATGGTGGTCTGCCATATTTGAACCACGAACCAATACAACAAAAAGCAAAGAATAAGAATGTTAATTTATACTGGAGGAATCCCATAAGCTATACAGCTCTTTATCACAGATGTGAAGTAGGGACCGGTCAAAACTTTACAACAAAAAATAAAAAAACAACAGGAGTGCATCTTACAGGAAACGTAAAGAAAGAAAAATATATATACAAATAAAACTGAACTATTTTTTTTATCTTACCAGGTAAAGCCCACTGAGCTATTAGCTTTGTTAGAAGTGACCTGGCCACAAATGATAGTTCAACTGGCTTATCACGTGGAAATGTATAGCACTGGGCCATGGTCACCGCCCCTTGTTTCACCAGTAAGAAACACTACAGACAGAACGATTGGTCGACCACATTGCTAAAAATTCAGGAAGTCAAGCTCGTTTAAAAATAGCGGCAGGCCCCACATCCCAAAGGCAGGAACCTCCCCATAAGCCACATTCAGTGTGATGCACCATTAAGCACCATCCATTACTGGGAGGTAATAGATGAGAATCCAGCATCACACCCGAGGCCAATACTTTCACTCCCCCCCAACTCTTTTCAGATTATCCCCGTAGCTGAAAAATCCAACTGATAATTGGTAATCGATTAATAAAACAATTGGCTATCCTGGCTGTAGAGCCAAGTAGACAGTGGTGGTGAGTGGGTAGTGATAACGGAAGAGGCGATACTCACTGAGTCCCACCATTCTGTCCGGCACTTTAAATTCTTCTGTCACTTGTGACCTGCCAATAAGATCGACAAAAAGAGTCCCCTTCTTAAACAATTGGACACCCTCAAGGTAATTCAATACCTCCGTCGCAATGGTAACAGACTATGGTTATATATAGACATTGTCAAGATAATAAAATACAGCCATCAATAATTTTTATGCTTTCCAAAAAGGCTGACGTTGTTCATGCGTTAGCTCTGTCCATCGGTCTCAAACACAGGCCCACAATTACTCTTAAAAAATTATCCAATGTTATTGAAATGTTACTTTAAGGTTGCATCGTTATTTGGGACCTCACATGCCACATACACACCTCTGCTCCTCCCCAATGATGCGTGGCGTCATTATAGTGAATAAAAAACTACTGAGAACGCACATTAGAAAGCCTGACAGAATCCATACGTATGTATTATTTTCTTCCTCGTTCTACCGTTCAACTTGCTAAAATACTGGCAGACGACATTCATGCAAATTACGCCAAAGGGTTATTATTAAATCTTACTTAACTTTAAACTAAACTTTTTTTTATTTTACCAGGTAAGGCCCACTGAGCTATGTATCTCTTTTTCAGTAGCGACTTGGCCACAAATGATAGCTCAACAAAGTGGCTTATCATGTGGAAATTTATAGCAAATACTAAATGTGGATCGAAAAACCAGAGGACATTGTGAAAAAAAATGCTCCAAATATACAGCAGGCGTCGTCAGGGTTGGGATCGAACCCACAACCTCCTGCATATCAGGCGAGGCAGTTAACATCTCCGAGCTATCGTGGGGCAGGACAAGTACTAGTAATGGAAGAACTCCATGACTCCAGGAAGTGGCCCCGAAGCTTGCCATAACGTAAGGGGACCATGGTAATTTACAGCCAACGTCAGTTTACCATGGACAATTAGAACCAAGCCGAAACATAACATAAAAAATAATGTTTAATAATGTTTTTTTTATGATAGAATATAGTATTGTCATCAGTATGACATAAGTATACCAAGTTTGCAGTCGATACCACATGGGGAAGTGGGTAAAAATTGAGTTACAAGATTTGAGGCTCCAAAAACGACAATAACAGAGCGAGTTAATAAAAAGCGTGTAAAATAAATGTACCTTTGTTGCGCCACCATTGCTGCAAGCTGGGCACCGATGGCTAGGGGAGAGAAAAAGATCAGGGAAAAACTACTCAAATAATACTAACTTTTTTTCTGGAAATGATTGCAATGAAGACAATTGTGAACATTTAAGTCATGATGGTTTGCCTCTACTGCATGAAACGGGAAACTTAAAAACAAAAATGCCTTACGGTCATTTTTCGCAGCAAACTTTTTACACTCCGGTCCATCTGTGAAAACAAACCCACATGTCAGACTAACTTAGCGTTTAACTGAAAACACACTTGGCTGAATAGTAACACAATCATAATAATTTATAAAAATCTGAATCTTTATTTGTACTGGGGGAATCCGATGAGATATAAAGCTCTTTTTCGCAGATGTCCAGTCGGGGTGGGTCAGTGTAACAACAATAATACAAAAATGCCACCTCTCGACTGTTAAGACACGTCACCCCTCTGAGCGGATGCTTGGTCAACCCAAAGTGCTTCAGACTAGGACAGTTGGCTAGGTACGGTGCAAAAGAAGCTCAGCATACACACATAGATAGCAGCAGGAGTAAAGTCTCTCCATGCAAGTTGCTGACCGAGCTGGGAATCATCATCAGGTTAAATCCCAGCTGGCCATTCCTTCCTTACCCACGTCCTCCAGCATGGGCCGTTTCTGTGCCACGAAGGGGAACATATTGGCAGCCTCTACGGCGGGGGGAGGCAGCACTCCCACGGTGGTGTTGACCGGTGGGCCCGTGCTGGCCTCCACGCCAATCTTTGCCGCAACCTGCAGCCGCAAACAAAGGATCCCCACCCCACCATGAAGTCTTCCCTATATCGTTCTTCTACTCAGAAGTGGCCTTCATTGCAAGGCCGCCGCGAGCCACTGGCGGGAGACCCCTGGTGGCCTTTAGTGCGGTCCCTCGACAAGACACAAATGTGAACATCCCCCCCCTCCACCCCCATCATCATTGTTGTGCTGTCAAACCCCAATGGTTTCAAATGCGTGGCGGCTCTCACACCGATGGCTTATCGGCAAAAATTTGTGAAGAATGCCGTCCTACAACTAAGATGGCTACAGTTCCCGTGAACTTTGCTTATCGATTCCTCCTCCCATTTTGACCTGGCCTCCCACTATTTGAACGACAGTCTGCAGCTCACAACAAACTCACTAAACATACTGCAGCTCACAACAATCGTCTTTACCACATCTCCGATAATCACGGTTGGCTACATACGGTGCAAAATGAGTTAAACGTGCATGTATGTTGAACTTCTGGATATGGAGGTCAACAAACTAAACACAAAAAGCAGTTGTAAGGAAATTCTTTTCAATTTAGTATAGTAGTGCAGTGTATTTTAGTGTACAGTGTAGTGTGTGTAGTGTATAGTGCAGTATGTTGAACTTTTCGCACCGTTGGTAACAAACCGCGCTAATCGGAGGTGCGGGGGAAAGGACAACACAAAAAGCATCTCTAAAGAAATGAGTTTTCAATCTCACATACAAATACATACACTGCTTCAATTTGGAATCCCCCCACTCCGTTCTTACAAGCCACGCACAATTTAAGAAACTTGTCAGCTCTCATCTATTACAACTCTGAAACTGTGTCACGTTTGACGTTTTGTGCCAGTGCCCAGAAACCGTGATGGCACAAACTTAAAGAGTGTAGTCGTTCGGGCTGGTTGCTGCTGAAGTGTGCGAGCCACCTATGATGGTGCATAGAGGTAGGTGTGAGTGAACCAGTAATATCGCAACTCCTCTACTTACAAAGGCATTAGGTAACAGAGGTATGTCCGTAAGTCCAACTTTACTCCTATTCCAAAGATTGTACGGCATGTACACTAAAAACGGGGAATGGCTTTAAAAGTTGTATAATCTCCTGTAGATGCCGCTGGTTCTTCACGTTCTGCAGATGTAGATGTCACCACCCGCCATCTATTGCGAGGCGGTTGAACTTACAACTCTCGATCCGAACACACAACTGGACATAAGGGGGAGGGGGGTTTGTTCGTATCTCTGAAAGTTCGTAAATCGAATTTTCGTGTATAGAGTCGCCGCCTGTACTGAGACCGACCGCCAATGTTAATTTTAGTTTTTATTTTACTCACTCCACTGGCACACACACGGACAGAGATTGCCGTCATCTGGGTAAAGTGGATTTGTTCGGTATATTATGGGTTGGGGCTTGCGAGGGACGATGAGGACATGGTGGGGTGGGGGGCTCATCCAGCAGTGGATAGAGAGGTTGGCAACAACTTTAAAAGTGGCCATCTCTCATTTCCTCGTTGAATGATGGCCGATGGCGTGGTGGTCTCGCACAGTAACACCAAGGCCACACCGCCTAGCCCTGGACCAACTTTTTATCCACAATTACTCTTTTAATACAATAAACACACACGGGACCGAACCACGTCTTAGACGGAAGAAATGACTTACACGTTTAACTTTTAACCCGATTTGCTGTCCAGCTCAGGCTTCGCTAGGCCAGCACGGCACTATAGGCCTCAACACCCCCGTCTGAGTTTTTAACACCGGAGGATGTTTAATTTTAATTTGAACGACCACCCATCGAGTGTTTAAGGTGTACGAGGTAACGTCCAGCCGAGACACACGGAGCGGTGAAATCGATTGATGCGTAAAGTTGCCGCGTGGATTGTCAATATCGCGGGGTCGTGCGGGTGTGGAGGGCCTTCATCCAGCAGTGGATTGACCATCACGAATGAGTAAAACGATTGACGAGTAAAACAAAGTGGATTGTTTGGGGAAAACGCTGGCTCCGATTTCAGTGCTCCGTCTCCATGAGGGTTGGGGTGGGGGGTGGTGGACATGACATGGGACGCCTTCCATTTAAGCAGAGTATTAATGTTAAACGCACGGATAATTAAAACCACAACAAAAGCCGTCTCGCAATAAAGACGCAACCGGGTTTTTTTATTCTATGGATTTCAAATTTCGAGTCAATTCCCGTCGCCTTCCGGCGACTGAGCGAGGGAAGCGCGGCCGTCAGGGCCTAAGCGTCAGCCCGAGGCAAAAAACAAACAAGCCACGAATAGTAAAGACATTATTATTATACAACGCTCTGTATCGTAACGGCAATAAGCGACTCTCGTTACCATCCTGGCGCGTTGAACGGCGTCAGCGAAGGCGTCGCTCTTGATTCCTCCCGCGTTCGCCATCCCCGCGCCGCCCTGAGGAGTCACCACACCGCCCAACCCGAACTCCGCCATTACAGCCGCGGCCTCCTCCACAGCGCGCGAAATGGCGGTGGCGACGCTTCGCCCACCTCCCACAACCGTCAAAATCCCCGTCGGGCGCGCACAATGCGCACGCGCGGGACGCGTCACCAGCCCCGCCCCTCAAACATCCCCCCACCGCATCCCCCCATTGTCGCGCTCCCCCCCCCCCGGCTCTCTCCTCCCCCCCCTGGCTCTCTCCTACCCCCCTCGGCGCTCTCCCCCGCCCCCCGGCGTTCTTCCAACCCCCCCGCGTACCCCCTCCCCGCGTTCTCCCCCCCCCCGCGTTCTCCCCCCCCCCCCGCGTTCTCCCCCCCCCGTTCTCCCCTCCCCCCCTCGTTCTCCCCTCCCCCCCTCTTTCTCCCCCCCCCCCCGCGTTCTCCCCCCCCCCGCGTTCTCCCCCCCCCCCCGCGTTCTCCCCCCCCCCCCCCCCGCGTTCTCCCCCCCCCCCCGTTCTCCCCCCCCCCCGTTCTCCCCCCCCCTTTCCGCGTTCTTCCCCCCCCCGTTCTCCTCCCCCCCCCCCCCGTTCTCCCCCCCCCCCCCCGTTCTCCCCCCCCCGTTCTCCTCCCCCCCCCCCGTTCTCCCCCCCCCCCGTTCTCCCCCCCCCCGTTCTCCCCCCCCCCGTTCTCCCCTCCCCCCCCTTTCTCCCCCCCCGTTTCCCCCCCCCCCGTTCTCCCCCCCCCCCCCGTTCTCCCCCCCCCCGTTCTCCCCCCCCCCCGTTCTCCCCCCCCCTCGTTCTCCCCCCCCCCGTTCTCCCCCCCCCGTTCTCCCCCCCCCCGTTCTCCCCCCCTCCCCGTTCTCCCCCCCCCTCCCCGTTCTCCCCCCCCCACGTTCTCCCCCCCCCCCCCCGTTCTCCCCCCCCCCGTTCTCCCCCCCCCCGTTCTCCCCCCCCCCCGTTCTCCCCCCCCCCGTTCTCCCCCCCCCCCCCGTTCTCCCCCCCCTTTCTCTCCCCCCCCTTTCTCCCCCCCCTTTCTCCCCCCCCTTTCTCCCCCCCCCGTTCTCCCCCCCCCCCGTTCTCCCCCCCCCGTTCTCCCCCCCCGTTCTCCCTCCCCCCGTTCTTCCCCCCCCCTTCTCCCCCGGTTCTCCCCCCCCTTCTCCCCCCCTTCTCCCCCCCTCCCCGTTCTCCCCCCCCACTCCCCGTTCTCCCCCCCACTCCCCGTTCTCCCCTCCCCGTTCTCCCCCCCCCCGTTCTCCCCCCCCCCCGTTCTCCCCCCCCCCCGTTCTCCCCACCCCCCGTTCTACCCCCCCCTTCTCCCCCCCCTCCCCGTTCTCCCCCCCCTCCCCGTTCTCCCCTCCCCCTCCCCGTTCTCCCCCCCCCCCCACGTTCTCCCCCCCCCCCCCCCGTTCTCCCCCCCCCCCCCCCGTTCTCCCCCCCCCCCCCCCGTTCTCTCCCCCCCCCCCGTTCTCCCCCCCCCCGTTCTCCCCCCCCCCGTTATCCCCCCCCCGTTATCCCCCCCCCGTTATCCCCCCCCCCCCCCCCCCGTTCTCCCCCCCCCCCCCTTTCTCCCCCCCCTTTCTCCCCCCCCTTTCTCCCCCCCCCTTCTCCCCCCCCCTTCTCCCCCCCCCTTCTCCCCCCCCTTCTCCCCCCCCCCGTTCTCCCCCCCCCGTTCTCCCCCCCCCCGTTCTCCCCCCCCCCCCCGTTCTCCCCCCCCCCCCGTTCTCCCTCCCCCCGTTCTCCCCACCCCCCCGTTCTCCCCCCCCCCCCGTTCTCCCCCCCCCCCCCGTTCTCCCCCCCCCCCCCCCGTTCTCCCCCCCCCCCCCCCCCCGTTCTCCCCCCCCCCCCGTTCTCCCCCCCCCGTTCTCCCCCCCCCCCGTTCTCCCCCCCCCCCGTTCCCCCCCCCCGTTCTCCCCCCCCCCCGTTCCCCCCCCCCCCGTTCTCCCCCCCCCGTTCTCCCCCCCCCCCCCGTTCTCCCCCCCCCGTTCTCCCCCCCCCCCCCGTTCTCCCCCCCCCCCCGTTCTCCCCCCCCCCGCTCTCGTCGATCAGCACCAATGCGCACGCGCGGTGAAGTCACCCCGAAGAGTTTCCCGTCGGTTGTCCTTAGTGCGCATGCGCGTCGGAGGAGTGAAAGGGAGGTATCGCTCCTCCGTCGCTATGCGCAGCACGCTGATCGTGAAAGAGCACAGTTGGCGCATGCGCGAACACAAGTTTGGCGGGAAAATTGAGCCGAGCTGGCACAGGTGGGGAGGAGGTGGGGAGGAGGTGGGGAGGGGGTGGAGTTTGGTAGTGACCGAGCAGTCGTGCCATATTAGAGGCTTCACCTCTATGCTAGCCGTGGTCAAGTTCAAGTTCATTTCAAGTTAATTTATTAGGTATAGCCCTGTGAGCCATTCAGCTCTTGAATCGGGTGCAACCGCAACAAACAAAAAACATCAGAGGTTTAACCTCTAGATTGGTAGTTTGCTCAATTATACGAATACTCGCTTTTTGCCCGTCCAAGGACGGGTGTAGATTGCAGTAAATCTGAAATATTCGATGGAAAAATTGTTCAGCTCATGATTATTGAGTGGGGGGGTGCCCCATCTGGAGTGACGTCACCCGCTAATGGTTATTGCGGAGGGGTGCGGGCATGTGGAGTGACGTCACCCCCTCATGGTTATTGTCGAGGGGTGCAGCATGTGGAGTGACGTCACCCGCTCATGATTATTCATGAGGGGAGGGGTGCGGCATGTGGAGTGCGCGACATTCTTGTGCGTTCGTGTAAATTTCCACGCGGGCATGAATATGAATAAAGGGGGGGGGTCACTTTTGAAGTGACGTCACGCATGGATGTAGCACTGCTGCGTAGATTTATTTTTATCGTCACTTTCTGTCAAGAAACGTCATATTTGAAGCGACTTTGCGTAATAAACGATTGAATTCAGCTCGACCTTCCTCTGCGTTTGTGTAAAAATCCACCAGTCATGAATATTAATTAGGGGGTGGGCCCCATGTGGAGTGACGTCACGCGGGGGGGGCTCATGTGGAGTGACGTCACGTGCGGGACGGACAGACATTTCTGCTATTTCTCACATTAACATCATTCTAATCTCTCATATTAACATCATTCTAATCTCTCACATTAACATAGCCACTTCCATGCCCTCGTTCAGGAGGCTGCTCTCCTCCTATCTTACAGTTACATGCAAATTTCTCACATTAACATCATGCTAATTTATCGTATTAACATAGCCACTTCCATGCCCTCGTTGAGGAGGCCGCTCTCATCCTACCTTACATCACTAGCCCCGGCCACTTCGTTATGACCCTTGGGCTACACCCATTTCAAACCTTTTACAACAGTCTGCCTCAGCAGCAGGCCATGCTTTCCCACCTGATGACGGACGCTTGTGTTGTGCCCGAAACGTCGCGATTTATTTTATTTTCTACCTACGTGACTTTACCAAAAGAACCAAAGAGTATGGATTCCTACAGTCACGAAAGCTTCAAATCAAGATTTCTGGGTGATTATAGTAGGTAATTGTATTTATACTGCAGGAGGAAATCCGATGAGTTATGAAGAACTTTTTCCCCACTGATGTCAAGTAGGGGCACTGGGTCAAATGTAACAACAACAAACACACAAACACAACTGAACCACCGCCATTTCACCAGGCAAAGCCCACTGAGGTATTAACCTATTTTACTGGTAGGAACCTCCTGGTTACACCAGCCCACAGGGGATTTTTGTGTCCGTCCGTCGTGCAGGGAGGGGCTAGGTGGGGATGGAGGGGCTGGGTGGAGAGGGGAGGGTGGGGCTGGGTGGGGAGGGGAGGGGCTGGTCACCCCGTGGTACCCTTATAAAACTCAACGTTTATCCTACTCACGCCGGCTTGTGCCCGCCCTCACAGTCGGGCATATTTGTGGAATACACCACGCCACCGTTGACCCTGGCCATTGACCGAGCAACCCAACTTCTAGATTTAAAGCTTTCGTGACTGCAAGGATGCATATTCTTAGGTTTTTTCGGTAAAGTCACGTAGGTAAAAAATAAAATTAAAAGTTAATAAAGTAATAATGGAAATAAAATAAAATAATAAATCACGACGTTTCGGGGGCAACACAAGTCTCCGTCATCAGGTGGGACTGTCACAGCTAAAATTACTGCATCAAGTGAGGAAAATTCCAAAAGACCAGCCCTTATATACAAGTTAAGGGGGGAGGGGCTTATCTGAATGTGGTAACCAGGGAATGGAACGTGGGGGTGGTGGGCGGGGCTACAAGAGAAATTGGTCAACGTCGTGTGCAAGAAAACGGAGCTACAAGAGAAATTGGTCAACGTCGTCATGTGCAAGAAAACAATCGTTGTACCTCGACCTAAACCGATGTTGGTTGAGAATCCAAATACAAAAAAGCAGTACTGTTAAACGCTGGGGATGTCAACACTCGGTAAAGTAGAAAAGTACCTGTCAAATAAGATGGTACAAATATGTGTAGTTAAATATTTTTTACATGGTTAATAACATCTTTCCAATGATTACTCAGTTTGTACCCATCATCACGGTTGAAGTTAAGTATATGTTTGTATATCTGAATGGCTTCGTGTACAAACCTTTGATGGTAGCCAGAGGGTTTGCAGAGCACCTTGGTCTCGGAAAAAACAATATCATGAGAGCCCACAGCGTTGTAGCAATGATCGGCAACGGCGGAAGACTAAATTTTGCCGTGTTTCACATCTGACTTGTGCTCGCGGACACGATCAGAGACATGACGTTTCGTTTCACCAATGTAACAATCACCACAGCTGCAACTCAGTTTATAGACTCCAGGGTATTGCAAGTCAGGGATAACATCCTTCACAGATGGAATTAGATCACGGATTTTATGTACTGTACTGAATCGGACTTGGATCTTATGTTTGTTTAGAATTTTGGAGATCTTTTTTGGTCACGCCTGCTATGTATGGCAACGTGATAGTTTTGAACGTTCCTACCAGCTCCCTCCACAGGAATGTGTTTCAGAAGTGACCTCGCCACGAATGTGTTGTATTTGTATGTGTTTGGGTGATTTGTTCACCTTTCGTGTACGTTGCACTCCTATCGTGTTTTCGTACTGTGTCTGTTGTCACGTTCTTACCCAGTGCCCCTACTGGACATCTGTGAACAAAGAGCTTTATAGATCATCGGATTCCTCCTGAAGGATACATACAATATTCTGCTCTTGATTGTTGCCAGACAGTTATGTGTGCGCGGCAAACCGGGTTTAACCAGTTTCAACCGGTTGCCTTATCGGTTTAACCGGTTTTTACCGGTTTGTCATGCAGTTGCCTGGTAGTCGGGGAAAAAAACACCACCCAGATGTAAGCCGCCCGAATGCAGAACCAACACAGCTCGGAGTCGAACCATGGACTGATAGTTCAGCGGCTCAGCCACCTTAGGCATCAACTCAGCCTCATGGGAATGAGGTGATTATTTAGAATATTTATATGCTGATTTGAATTTCCGCAGGATGATAAGCCACTTTGTTCAGCTCTAACATTTGTGATAGCCAGGTCGCTTGTCTAAAAGAGCTATGTGGTTCAGTGGCCCTTACCTGGTAAAAGAAAAAAAAGATATAGTTTAGTTTAAATATGAATCTGTCCGAAGATCAGAGACAAAAGAGCCAAGGCCATGCAACGGAGTAGCAACCAGCGAGCTCGCGGCCCAGATGTCATCTCAGTCGAGCTGTTAAATCGAGAAGATGAAGTCCGGAGGTGATGCCATCGAATCTACGTCAGCATTTGCGGAATATCAGAGATTTGGCCAGAGGAATCGCGTGTTCTTCCAGAATCAGAATATTTATTTAGACTCGAGGAGGAATGCGATTAGCTATAAATCTATGTCCAGCCAGGGGCACGAGGTAAGAAGGTTACAACAAACACGAAGTAGTGCAAAGTACAAGAAAGGTAAACAAATCACACAAACACGAACAAATATAACTAAATCATTAACATCCTACCAGGAAAAGCCCACTGAAGGTTTGAACTTATTTTCCAGAAGCGACCTGGCCACAAATGATAGCACAACAAAGCGGCCCATCATTTGGACATTTATAGCAGCCAAATACTCTAGATAACCTCAATGCATGCTTCTAAATGTGGAGGGGAAAAAACCCAAGGTCCCGGAGAAAAGAAATCCACGCGACCACGGGGAGAACATGGAAACTCCAAATATACAGGAGGCATCAGGGTCGAACCCCTGTCCTCCTGCATACCAGACATGAAAGATACCATCTTAACCACCGTGGCGCCCCTTTAATAAACAAATAACGTTTATGAGTTCAAATTGCCATCATAAATTCCCAAAGATCGGAAAGGCAGTAAAACGACAGCAAAAACAATCCCAGACCACACGAAGACAACACACGGTCCCTCAATTAAAAAAAAATTGTACATAAAAATTGATCAATTGATCATTCGCTCACCAATCCGCTCACTCATTCACTCACCAATTCACTCACCCATTCACTCACCAATTCCCAAACTATTAACCATATAGAGAACCCAGAGAGATACATAGATGCGTAGTGACACGTAGATACACATAGATAGCAATAAAACACACAGACACCCATAGTGACAAGTGGAGATAGTGATACATAGCAAGGCCGTAGCCATGGAGTCAACATGGGGGGGGGGGGCAAATCTTCCTGGGGATTCCCTCCCAGAAAAAAAATCTAAATTTGAAAACTAGTTTCCTGTCTAAAATATAAAGAAATTACTAACACATAGAATGGATCTTCTTGGTTCTTTTGGTAAAGTCACGTAGAAGGGAAATAATAAAATTATACAAATAAAACATAATAAAATAAAAATGTTCACGACGTTTCGGCCATAACACAAGCAGCCATCCTCAGGTGAAGAAACAGAGCTGTCGGAAAGACAGCGTCCCAATGAACACCGCCAAGCTTGGCAGCGTATATTTAAGCTGGGTCGGGGGAGGAGAGCGCCTTGACAAAGGAGTTTACATATCAACATCGGAATTAAGCATATTGATAGAAAATGCAGATATGGGATTCGTCACTCCTTGTGGAATGTGTAGGTGGTGGGGGGTCCCAAAGTCATATTATGCTAGAAGTAGGATTAGCAGTAAAATTATTACTGCTAATCCTACTTCCTCCCTTTATCACTGGTAATCCTACATATCTATTATAATTACGCCTTGATACATCGAGATACATAGATACCCATACAGACACATAGACCCATAGTGACACATAGAGACACATGGATACGCATAGAGACACAGAGACCATCGTAACACATAGTCACACATAGTGACACATAGAGGCACACAAAGACACAGATACCCATATTGGACACACAAAGACCCATATAATGTACATTCACGGAGATATATTAAAAACACAAGCCACCGGTCGTGCGATTGTGGCTATGCAACCCAAACTACGGACCGCACAGTGAACCCAGGGATGTTCCTTAGAGACCCAGAGTGACGCAGAGATACACAGATACCCAGAGAGATACATGGAGATACTCACAGAGACTCCCATAGAGATACAGAGATACTCACAGAGACACTCACAGGAGCTACGCGATGACCTCCCCCACCTCATGCCACCCAGACTCCTCCACGCATCGTCCCTCACAGGGCAAAGACAAAGATCCCCCGTGTAGCCTTAACAGACTGTTGGGGCAAGTGCTGTTAACGAGCACCTATGAAGGCCGCACGGCACGCGAGGGGGTAGGGGACCAACACTACGCCCGACCGCCTTTGTCTCCCCAGTGGCGATGTTTACACGCCGCACCGGTTACTCATTTGAGGCCGAGTCGACCTAGGCGAGGCCCAGGACCGGTTCAGATAATCGTCACCGGTGTTGGCCGTGAGTGGCAATCGAACCCGTGTCGCCAGGTCCGTAGCGCAGCGCGCTAACCGCTTCACCACCGCTCCCCACAACTCCCCCACACACCACACAAAGCCATGCACGGCGGCTCTACAGCTACAACGACGACGACGCGAGGTGGACGTGCTATGGGGCAACACCACCATCATCACCGCCACCGTCACGGCTCGTGTGCCCACCGCTCGCCAGCAGCTCGCTGTGAGGGATCGATCAGCTCGCTGGGAGGGATCGATCAGCACGCTTGGAGGTATCGATAAGCTCGCCAGGATCCGTGCATTCCGCCAGGGTGTGGTGGTGGTGGAGGATGAAAAGGAGGCTGCCGCGTCTCCCCAACATCAAATCTTGAGCGCGACAGAAGCCGTCCGCGTTGGCGGCGTGGGTCTCGTTCTTCTCCGCCTCCCCCTTCTCGTTATCCTCGTTCTCATCTCCCTTCTCCTCCTCGTCCGAGTCCATGTTCAGCTTCTGGAGGAGGTGGCTGTCTCGATGGTGGCGCAAAGCGGCCAAGAAGATCCTGCTGGCGCTTTGCAAGAGGCTGTGGCGTCGAGCCTGGGAGACTGAGGATGACGGTGGTGGTGGTGAGCAGTAGTGATGACGGTGGTGGTGGTGGTGATGGTGAGCAATAGTGATGACGGTGGTGGTGGTGGTGATGGTGAGCAGTAGTGATGACGGTGGTGGTGATGGTGAGCAGTAGTGATGACGGTGGTGGTGATGGTGAGCAGTAGTGATGACGGTGGTGGTGGTGATGGTGAGCGGCAGTAGTGATGACGGGAGGGGTGGTGATGATGGTGAGCGGCAGTAGTGATGACGGTGGTGGTGGTGGTGATGGTGAGCAGTAGTGATGACGGGGGTGGTGGTGATGGTGGTGATGGTGAACAGTAGTGATGACGATGATTGTGGTGATGGTGAGCAGTAGTGATGACGGTGGTGGTGGTGATGGTGGTGGTGATGATGGTGAGCAGTAGTGATGTCGGTGGTGATGGTGATGGTGAGCGGCAGTAGTGATGGCGGTGTTGGTGGTGGTGATGGTGAGCAGTAGTGATGACGGCGGTGGTGGTGATGGTGAGCGGCAGTAGTGAGTGGTGTCAGCGGTTGAGCGCGCTGCGTTTCGATACCCGAAGCGACCCAAGTTCGATTCCTGCTCACGGCCAACGCCAGTGACGAACACCTGAACGGTCCTGGGCCTCCTCCCCTAGGTCGACTCCGCCTCAAATGAGCACTTGATGGAGCTGTGTGTAGTAAACATCGCCGCTAGGGAGACAAAGGCGGTCGGGCGTGGTGCTGGCCACCCACCCCCTCGTGTGCCGTGCCGGCCTTCATAGGTGCTGCTACTCGCTAACAGCACTTGCCCCAACAGTCTGTTAAGGCTACACGGGGGATCTTTGATTATTATGGTGAACGGTAGCGGTGTCGTGGTTGGCTTGCTGCCCTACGAACCCGGCTGTATATTTGGAGTTTGCGTGTCCCCCTCTCTCTCTCTCAGCATCATCACGGTGGCTATGAGATGTTAACTCCCTCGCCTGGTAAACAGGAGGTCGTGGGTGCGATCCCCACCCTGACGCTGCCTGCTGCTGTATATTTGGAGTTGACACCTCTCTCTCTCACCCCCCGTGGTCGCGTGGAGTTTTCTCCGGGGCCTCCGGTTTCTCCCTCCACATCTTGGAATCGACATCACCACGCGTTCAGAGTGATTTGGCTGCTGCTATGAATGTCCACGTGATGGTGATAAGCCTTCACGTCGTTGAGGTGCTATCACTTGTGGCCAAGCCGTTTCTGAAAAACAGTTACGCAGCTCAGTGGGCCTTACCTGGTAAAATAAAAAAAAACATGTGTTTAGTTTAGATTCCCACTCACGGGGAACACCAGTGGCGATCATCTGAACTGGGCCTCCCCTAGGTCGACTCGGCCTCAAATAAATACCTTGTATGCGGCGTGTAAAACATCGCCGCCGGGGAGACAAAGGCGGTCAGGCGTGGTGCTGGCTGGCCAGCCACCCCCTCGTGTGCCGTGCGGGCCTTAATAGGTGCTGCTACTCGCTAACAGCACTTGCCCCAATAGTCTGTTAAGGCTACACGGAGGATCTTTGTCTTTTGGTTGTGATTGTGGTGGCCAGCGAGGAAACTCGTGGACCAAAGGGTAATATATAAATAAATAGAGTGATCATTTCCATAACAACAACAGCCATTCACCACGAAGTGGTGGTGACGTCACCATGGTACTTGTGCCAGGGCAGGTGCACTTTGAGGCTATCTCTGCTGGCAGGAGGTCACGGGACAGATCCAGGTGCCATGGGTTCACTGCTATGCCAGGCTAGGTGCAGGAAGAGGTCACCCGACAGATCCAGGTGCCATGGGTTCACTGCTGTGCCAGGCTAGGTGCAGGAGGAGGTCACGGGACAGACCCAAGTGCCATGGGTTCACTGCTGTGCCAGGCTAGGTGCAGGAGGAGGTCATCGGACAGACCCAAATGCCATGGTTTGACTGACTGAGATGGCTGGCAGATGCACCACCTTTGCTTACCACTCTAGCTACTCTCTGTATTTTATCCACCCGGCACTCCGCTCGTTGTTGTGAGCGTCGCTCCTCTGCCCTCCGTTGTTGTTGGGGGGCGACTGCCTCCAACTGACCAAATAGCGTCCTTCACGAGCATCCTTATTGTAAACGAAGATCCCCCTTGTAGCCTTAACAGACTGTTGGGAAAGTGCTGTTCGCGAGCACCTATGAAGACCAACACGGCACACGAGGGGGATGGGTGGCCAGCACCACGCCCGACTGCCTTTGTCTCCCCAGTGACGATGAGAGGAGGTTGAGAGAATCGTCACCGGCGTTGGCCGCGGGCGGGAATCAACCCCCCCCCCCCCCCCCCAGTCGCCAAGTTTCGTAGCGCAGTGGCGGTGTTAACCGCTGCACCACCACTCTCCCTCCTCATTTTAAGCACAGACACACGCACAGGTGCCACGTGTGTGGGCCCCTGGATTGTGAATCTCTGGGCTCCAGGACCAAGCTTGTGTCCTCCTCACCTGGACCGTGTCGCCAGTGAAGAACCAGTGGCATCTATATTTGCAGAACATGAAGAAGCAGTGGAATCTACATCTGCATAACATGAAGAACCAGTGAAATCTACATCTACAGAACATGGGGAACCAGTGGCATCGACATCTACAGGAGATTATACAACTTTTAAAGACATTCCCCGTGTTTAGTGTACACGACGTACAACACTTTTGGAATCGACACGAGTAAGTTGGACTTGCCAACAAATCGACTTACGAACAGACCTCTACAACCCAACTCGTTCCTAAGTAGAGTAGGCCCTGTATTGTGGGGGGGGGCTCTATCTGGGAGGAGCGAGCTCACCCCACCCCTACGCAGCTTCGTTAAACGTTCGAGACCAGTGGGAGCTTAATGACGTGATGCGTTTCGGGAAAGAGGAGTCTGCGATAAATTATCCTTCTGGCGGTACCCCGGGGTACCAAATAATACAAAATGGCCGAGGAAATGAAATATTTTATTTCTGGGACACAATGTTTTCCAGGGGTGTACTTAACTCCGCGACTTGGGGCACCAATCAATCCGAAATCGGTGCTACTCCGCGATGTCGAAACGCCAAACATTAGCATAAAAAATCCGTTATCGAAAATTTTTACTTTTAATAGTGCATCGTTTACAGCTGGTCGAGATGAGTCGATTGCCGCATCGCTGAGAGAGACAGAAAATAAAGTGATGAGAGTGAAAGTGATGAGAGATAAAGTTATAAGAGAGATAAAGCAATGAGAGCAATAAAGCGATGAGCAATAAAGTGATGAGAGATTTGACTGGTTGTGGTGTAACTACCCGAGTTAACACCTGATGTGCCACTTGCCCTGTGCAGGACCTGACCAGCACGTCATTGCTTGGAGGGAGCAGCCGCTGTTCCAGACCCGGTCTGTGTTGAGAAGCCCCATGGACCCATCAATGCTTGACCGGAGCCTCTACACCGTCGTGGTCAGTGAAGCGTAACGCATCGCTCTCTGTCTCTACATCAGCTCAGGCCTCCAGTAAACCACGAGATTCCTACATGACCACACCAACTCTGAGCCCCCTCTCCCAATGATCGCTCCCTAATGTGCAAACAGACTCCGTTCCTCCACGCAGCTCACTTCTGCTGCTCGCTATTACCGCCTCTCTTCTGCCATTCTCTTCCCTCCCCACTCTTCGTCGGCATCGCCCTCTCGTCCCTGACATGGCGGCTGGGAGATATTCACTACCTTGCCTGGTATACAGGAGGTCGTGTGTTCGATCTCGACCCTTGCACCTGGTGTATATTTGGAGTTTGTGTCTCTCTTTCTCTCCCCGTTGTCGTGTGGATTTTTCTCCGGGTCCTCCGGTTTTTTCCCTCCACATTTAAGAATCAATGTCGCGCGTTTAAAGTATTTGGCTGCTGCTATAAATTCCCACGTGATAAGCCACTTCGTTGAGATATCATTTATGGTAGCCATGGGCTTATTAAAAAGAGTAGGCCTTACCTGGTAAAATCAAAGTAAAATTTTCGTATGGGTCTCTGTTGGTCTCTGATATGGGTCTCTGTGGGTCTATGGGTCTTTACGAGTGTAGAAAGATGCGCTTCTATTATTTGGCTGCTGCTATACATTTCCACGTGATGATGATATCAGACGCTTCGTTGAGATATCCTTTGTGATGGCCAGGTCGCTTCTGAAAAGACGCTACATAGCTCATTGGGCCTTCCTGGTAAAACAAAATAATAGTTTCTAGTTTAGTGGTTTAGTTATCTCTGTTGGGAAGGTCTCGTGTTATTGAAAACTAGCTGGGATATCCCAGCATTGCCCGGGATAAATTAATGGGTGCCAACATTGGGGGCGGGAGCAAAATTGAGGAAAGGAAATATGATTAAGTTTTCTACATATTGCATGAATTTATTTTCTAAAATGTATTTCCTGGCCATTCAAAGCTATTTTATTGCAGGGCCTGTGGGTAAACCACATTTGTGGTCTTTCCATTGGATGCAAGTATTAAAAGGTTGCTGCTTGTGTAATGTAGTAACTCGGCGGGAGACGACTTCATGGGTAACACACTCTTTATTTTATCAAACTTGGTTACAGGTGACTAACACCTACTTTGTATCTCGGGTGACAAACACCCACTTAGCTACTTGGCGACTAACGCCCACTGAGCTACTCGGATGACCAACATCCACTTAGTACTCGGGTGACAAACACCCACTTAGCTACTTGGCGACTAACGCCCACTGAGCTACTCGGATGACCAACATCCACTTAGTACTCGGGTGACAAACACCCACTTAGCTACTTGGCGACTAACGCCCACTGAGCTACTCGGATGACCAACATCCTCTTAGCTACTTGGCGACTAACGCCACTGAGCTACTCGGATGACCAACATCCACTTAGTACTCGGGTGACAAACACCCACTTAGCTACTTGGCGACTAACGCCCACTGAGCTACTCGGATGACCAACATCCACTTAGCTACTCGGCGACTAACGCCACTGAGCTACTCGGATGACCAACATCCACTTAGCTACTCGGCGACTAACGCCACTGAGCTACTCGGCTTCACTAGGTCTTCAGCTCCGTCTTCGGGTTTTCAACTGGGTAACTCTCCCCGAGTGCTCTCGCGCGTCCCCCTTTATACCCCACCTGCGGACGTCGCTGCGAGCCCCCACTTATTCGACCAATCGCCGGGCGCTGGCTACGATCCTCTTTTCCCACATCTCATCGTGCCTCACCACTCACTCCGCGCCGCCCCGTCATCTGTCACTCCCGGCGCGCGCGTCCACACCACGCCCACAACGCGTGCCCAACCCCGCACCCCGCGCCGCCCCGTGATCCATCACTGTCACAGTCGGCGCACGTCAATACCACCACTACATCACCCCCTACCACATAGCTCGCAGCCGCCCCGGCTGCTATAAAAATATACAAACCCCCCCTGTGTGCCCCGTAACACAACACAACAACAAGAACAACAACTAAGCTAACAACACAACACGACGCGAACACTACCATCCGCAACCCTCAACCAATGCCACCGCGACAATAGAACAATATATACAAACCGGCGAGTGACAATAGCAATGTGTATGCAAAAAAAATAAATGGAAAATTTTTTTTTTTTTCGACTCGTGCAGTGTCCCCTTTTTTTCCGAGCGTCCCTACAACGGGACATTACCCCGGCAGAGGGGAACACCGGGCGAGCTCGGTGTAGAGCAAAAAAACCGTCTTCATGAAAATTGTTGAGACCTAGCCCGAGTCCGCCTTGCCGGTCCGTCGTACGGCACCAGACGCGGTTGAACGTCCGGTGGTGCCGGCGGTTCAGGAAGACATCGGCCAGGCATCGAGGACTCGTGCGTGCCCCGGGGTTCAGGCTCCCGACGGTCAGCAGCCGTCAAGCCCGAGGCACCTGGGGGTGGGTCAGGTGGAGACACGTGAGGAGCAGCCTGCGACACCTCCCTCCCCGAGTCGACGGTCACATCACACGCCCGGTCGTCACGGCACAGAACGGGGTCACACGGTGCCGCATAGGGCTTCAGTCGGGAGGGGTGCACATACCAACGGCGTTTCCCCCATTTAATCTGTATACTCTGGGGTCGTGCAACCCGCACAATTTCCACCGGTCCCCTCCAAGGTCTCAACAACTTGGGGGACGTAGCCAACGGTGCATGTGGACAATGCAGCCAGGCCTTATCGCCTGGTTTCCAATCATGCGTATGCACCCTCCGCTCATGCAATTTCTCGTTTGCAATTTGCCGCGACCGCGAATTCAACCTTGCCGCCTCCCGCGCTTCAGTCAATTTGGCGATATTAAATTTGATGTGGTCTGCCAATTTAGATTTTGCACGTGGCTGGGAAATCCCCAGTTGGACGTCCATGGCCGGATCGGCCTCCCGCCCATACATAAGAAAAAATGGGGAAAACCCCGTCGCCGCGTGAGGGGCCATTCGATAGGCCGCGAGTACCCCCGGCACCTGTAAGTCCCAATCAACCTGATCGTCGCAGACCTGTTGGCACAACATAGACGTAATCGTCCTGTTCAGACGCTCAACCATCCCGTCAGTCTGCGGGTGGTAGGGGGAAGTACGCACTTTCTTTGTACCCAACAGGTCGCACACCTCGCGCAACAAAACGCTCGAAAAATTCTTCCCTTGATCCGTCAGCAAGCGTTCGGGGGCGCCCTTGTCCAACACATAACCCTGGACAAAGGCGTCCGCCACCGCCGCAGCCGACTGGTTGGCGAGCGGCCATGCCATAGGCCATCGGGTGAAGTATTCCACGCCAACCAGCAGGAACCTATTTCCCCTTGGTGTAACCGGAAAGGGCCCCAAGATGTCCAACGCTACCAATTCGTTTATACGCGAAACCTGAATGGATTGCAGCAGTGGATTAGCTGCCAATGGTGGCGGTTTCCTTTTGGCGCACCCTACGCATCCCTTAAGAATATTCGCCACGTCGTTACCCATCCCCGGCCAATAATAGTCTCGCTGGATTAGGGCGAGCGTTTTGTGAAAACCCAGATGCATGAGCCGTTCATGAGCTGCCAGAACAACCCTACCCCGCATAGCAACAGGCACAACGAGCACGTGACGCCGGGACATGTTGTCCCACCTCATCAAAAGGCCCTGTCTGCACACCCAGGAACCGACCCGCGCCTCCCCTTCTTCGGGAGCGCCAACTTTCCGACGCAGCGTAAGTAGGGAGCTGTCGGACATCTGGAGGCGGCCCCACTCAATGAGGGGCAACGACAACAGCGAATCCCTCCCCGTGGGGGCGTCCTCTCCCGGGGTGTCAGTGGCGGCGAGCGCAACTCCCGGGGTGCCGGCGACCGGGGGTTTGCACCGCGCTGATCCCAACAAACATGTGCAGTCCGTGCACGGCGGCAACCGCGACAAGGCGTCCGCGTTTGAGTGCCGCAACCCCTTTCGGTAAATCGTCGTGAATTGGTAGTCTTGAAGGACCTCCAACCATCGGGACAATTGGCCCGATGGCTGTGCCACGCGCATAGCGTATTGTAGAGCCGCATGGTCCGTCCGGACCGTAAAATGACGGCCGTAAAGATACGGCCTGAATTGCTGTGTAAAAACCACAATGGCTAACAATTCACGACGAGTTACGCAATAGCGTTGTTCTGCGGGGGAAAGAACCCTACTACCGTAGGCGACCACACGTTCAACCCCCCCGACCACCTGTGAGAGCACCCCCCCGATACCCGTATTGCTGGCGTCCGTGTCAAGCAAAAACGGTTGTGTGAAATCGGGGTAACACAAGGGGGGAGCCTGCACCAAAGCGTCACGGAGGGAGCAGAACGCAGCCTCCTCTTCCGCCCCCCAGTGAAACCTCACACCCTTAGCCGTCAAAGCGTGCAGGGGCTTGGCTATGGTGGCAAATTGCTTGACAAAACGACGGTAATAGGAGGCAAAACCAATGAAACTACGAACCTCCGTGACCGAGGTTGGCGTTGGCCATGAGCTGACGCAATGCGTCTTAGCAGGGTCCGTCGAGATCCCTGAACGACTCACGATATGGCCCAAATACCTGACCGATTCCCGAAGCAGAAAACATTTAGCCGGTTTAAATTTAAGCTTAGCGGAACGCATCCTGAGGAACACCGCTCTCAGTCGCTGAAGGTGCTCCTCGAAAGTCCGACTAAAGACGATAATATCGTCAAGATAAATCAAACAGGTATCCCATTGGAGCCCCGACAAAACCAATTCCATGAGTCTCTGGAACGTGGCGGGAGCGGAATGTAAGCCCATGGGCAAACGGTTGAATTCAAATAGGCCCCCAGGTGTTCGGAAAGCAGTTTTAGGTTTAGACTCGTTATCGAGTGGCAATTGCCAAAATCCAGAAAGCAGATCGAGTGTGGAAAAAAACTGCGCTCCCGCCAAGGCATCCAGCGACTCATCCATCCTGGGGAGCGGATACGCATCCGCCATCGAGATTTTGTTTAAGCGGCGGAAATCGACACAAAACCGCAAGGACCCGTCCTGTTTCTTTACTAGGACAATAGGAGCACCCCACGGACTAGAAGAGGGCGAAATGATATCTGCCGCCAACATATCATTAACCGCCGATTGCACATGTTCCTTCTCGGCCGGGCTGAGCCGGAAGGGATTCTGACGAATAGGGGCCGCGTCCCCTGTAGCTATGTGGTGGCGCAACAGGTCAGTGCAGCCGATATCGTACTTATGTTTGCTGAACACGTCAGCAAACTCGATGAGCAAACCCCGCAATGCTCCCAATTGCACCCCGGACAAGTTATCTGAACCCGCACACAGCGAGTCCAACCACTCAGTCCCCTCATCACTTTGAGGATGCGACTCGACAGTGAAATCTGCTTGAGCCACGAGCCGTTCCTCAACGGGTAGCGGCGCGGCGTGAGCCAGCACCGTTCCCTGCGCAATTACGGCCGGCCGCGACCCCGTATTCAGGACCATTACGAACGGCTCACTGTCCCCTCTCACCATGGTTTGAGCAACCGCTAAGTCGAGGCCCTTACTGGCTCTGTTTGACGGCCCCAACAGCACCCCCTGTGCCTCCGCACCCACCTCGAGTGGCTTCCTGAACCGAAGGGGTACTAACATTTGCGATCCCGGGGGCACCCGTACAGTGTGAGTCGCCAGCGCCTGCACCGTCGCACAAACCGTGCGCACTTTGGTAGGGCTCGACAAGAAGGCAACCCGCCGACCTGACGGAAGCTCTATGCAGGCCTGATCTATAAGAATTTTGATGGGCATTTTTGACAAAAAGTCCGTACCTAGCAAACAGGGAACGGCCAGCGATGATGATACAAAAATAGGGCCCGCTAATTTAATGTCACCAATACAAATAGTCGCCCGAATCTGGCCGATGATCCCCAGGGATCCCCCATTCGCCGCATAAAATGGCACGTCTACCGGCAGAAGGGGTCTACTTTGGACGGGAAGAATGTTATAAATAAGGTCCGAGATGATGGTGGCCGACGCACCCGTGTCAACAAGCACCCGGACCTCAACCCCGTCAATGAACCCCGTTACCACGGACGACCCGGCCGACGCAGCCACGATCCTGTGGGCCAATTCGGACCACTCGACTGCTTGCGGGCCACGTACGGACCCCCCTCGCCGAATTGAACCCCCGGCACCCAGCCGCGAACCCCCCACCGCGAAGCGGCGACCCGAATGTGCCGTGTTTGTGGACCGAACGTGTGAGGTGCCGCGACTTGCCGGGTTTTGTTGGGATGACTTGTGGCCCTGGTCGTCGTCCCGACGTGGTCCTGCGGCGCGCTGACGCGGGGCCCGGCACCCGGCTGCGACGTGACCCCGAAGGCCGCAGTTGTAGCAGACGACGGACGTCGTAGGTTTCGGTTGCTCCAGCTTGCGGGGCGAACGTGTGGGCGAACGACCTCCCGTTCTCCACTCCCCCGGACGCGATGCAGCGAAGGCCTGCTCCTGCACCGCAGCTGGCTGAGGTTCGGCGATCGTGGCGGCCAGTGCCGCGTTCCCCGGCCATTTGCAGACGACCCCCGGCTTGCGTTTGAGGACCTCGTACGCGTGAATGCTCGTGGCGATCGCCAGGGAGCAGATCTCCATCTCGTCTGCCACGTTGATGGGGACCCCCAACTCGTGGGCCAACACCAGCAGCTGCTCCGTCACCATGGCGTCCTTCCCCTCCTTATCCATGCGGGGAAAAGCTGCGTCCGCCAAGGCGAGTAGTGCCGTGCGGTAGGCTAGCGTCGTTTCCCCAGCCACCTTCCGCCGATCGTAGAACTGGTGGCGACACGTGGAGGGCGGCCCGAACACCTTCGCCATCAGGTGTAGTGCGGCCTGGAGCGTAGAGCGGGACGACCTTGCAGCAGATGTGAAGGCTGCAAGCGCGTCGTCGTCAAGCATCGCTGGCAACGCACGCAGGGCAGTGGTGTCGGACCACCCCGACATCTCCTGATGAGCGAGGAACCTTCGTTGGAAGGCTCCCCAGTCGCCCCCATCCGCCTTGAACGCCGACAGCGCGGGCAATCTTTGCTGGAGGACCCGATCGTCGTCGACGTCGGAGAGATTTTCCCGCGCTCCGCTGGAGTTGTGTAAAATGTCGGCTCGGTTGTCAGGCGCAAAATGGAGGGCTCCGGCGCGCTCTGATGACGTGGGCTGCGCTGCGCGGAGGTGTCCGGCCACGTGGCGTCCGTGTTTCCCGCCAATCAATGGCGGCCCCTCAAAAACGGCGGGAACTTCCAGACTTTTGGCGCGAAGCGCCTTTTGGCGGGATCCCGCCAGCCTCGCTCCTTCCTCCAACCCCGCAGCCGTTTTCCCGCCCGCTGGAACGGAGATCTCGGCCAAGATTGCAGCGGCGGCGAGCAGCAACTCCGCCAACCGGGAGTGCGCGTCCTGGAGGCTGGTGTCGGAGGCAAGCGGAGCGTCGGCCATCACCGCGAAGTGCTGCATCGGCGGCAACTCCTCGTCCTCTACTCCCGAGGTCGGTGTCCCCGGTACGCCGTCGTCATCCCGACCTCGCTCGTGGGTACGGGTAGTCTTCCTTGTGTCCATACTTCTTGAAGACAGGTTTACTTCTGACGCCAGTTGTAATGTAGTAACTCGGCGGGAGACGACTTCACGGGTAACACACTCTTTATTTTATCAAACTTGGTTACAGGTGACTAACACCTACTTTGTATCTCGGGTGACAAACACCCACTTAGCTACTTGGCGACTAACGCCCACTGAGCTACTCGGATGACCAACATCCACTTAGTACTCGGGTGACAAACACCCACTTAGCTACTTGGCGACTAACGCCCACTGAGCTACTCGGATGACCAACATCCACTTAGTACTCGGGTGACAAACACCCACTTAGCTACTTGGCGACTAACGCCCACTGAGCTACTCGGATGACCAACATCCTCTTAGCTACTTGGCGACTAACGCCACTGAGCTACTCGGATGACCAACATCCACTTAGTACTCGGGTGACAAACACCCACTTAGCTACTTGGCGACTAACGCCCACTGAGCTACTCGGATGACCAACATCCACTTAGCTACTCGGCGACTAACGCCACTGAGCTACTCGGATGACCAACATCCACTTAGCTACTCGGCGACTAACGCCACTGAGCTACTCGGCTTCACTAGGTCTTCAGCTCCGTCTTCGGGTCTTCAACTGGGTAACTCTCCCCGAGTGCTCTCGCGCGTCCCCCTTTATACCCCACCTGCGGACGTCGCTGCGAGCCCCCACTTATTCGACCAATCGCCGGGCGCTGGCTACGATCCTCTTTTCCCACATCTCATCGTGCCTCACCACTCACTCCGCGCCGCCCCGTCATCTGTCACTCCCGGCGCGCGCGTCCACACCACGCCCACAACGCGTGCCCAACCCCGCACCCCGCGCCGCCCCGTGATCCATCACTGTCACAGTCGGCGCACGTCAATACCACCACTACACTTGCACCAATCCTGGAGCATGCTATGTAAAGCTGCCCATGGGAGAAACAGGGAGTTAGAGGGTGAACCTCCCTGAAACCTGCAGCGACTGTCCTTGTGGCTCCTTGATGGACATTGCAAAGGACAGCCAAACCAGTAACTTTAGTCGTTTGAACTCATAAGGGACATCGGTGGGAATGAGTGGTATGCAAGGAATAAAGCTATTTTGTTCTGGCACACACCCTGTCATTATAGTTGCCTCAATGATACGAGGTAGGCGCTTTTTCACGCAAAGCTGAGTCCCGTTGCAGAGTTTGGCAGGATCCAGATTCCTTGGCAGCATGACAGGAGACATTTTCTTTAGGACTAATTTGTGAGGTGGCATTCCTGGTGGCTGCAATGAGTTGAGGAACTCTGTGGGATAATGTACTGCCTGGCCTGTTTCAGGAACAGTGTCAATTGACATGTATGTCCATTATTGACAATGTAGCTGCTTTAGGATGTAGTCATTACTACTGCTTAGTGTATAATGTTGAGGTGCAAGGATGGCTCGTTGACAGACAGATATAAAGCCACAACAGCAGATATTTTTTTCTCACCTGAAGACGGCCGCTTGTGTTGCGACCGAAACGTCGTGTTTTATTTTATTATTTTTTCTATCTATGTGACTTTACCGAAAGAACCAGAGAGTATGGATTCCTGCAGTCACGAAAGTTTCAAATCAAGATTGACACAGACAGTTGAGCCAGTTATGATAGGTGGAATCTGGGAAGTGATTGAGTATGTGGGGGGGGGGGGGGACACTTTAAGAAAAAAACTCTCGACCTGTCTTGACGACAGTGCCACCATTGGCTGGAATTGTCACCTGTCCACTTTGACCATCTCGGTGATTTCCATTGCCAATTCACAGCAAGAGGTCTGAGAATGTCCCTGCATTAACATCTCCCTGCAGTCTCACACACGTTGGTTTGTGGTCAGACTCAATTTCTGAACACCAGACCAGAGATTCGTTTCTTCTAACGGGCCTTGATTTCATCTGCAGCGGGGTTCCCCTTGGAACAATTGGCAGTGTTTGCCTAAAATCTCCAGAGAGGATCAATG
This sequence comes from Lampetra fluviatilis, assembly GCF_964198595.1. Lineage (NCBI taxonomy): Eukaryota > Metazoa > Chordata > Hyperoartia > Petromyzontiformes > Petromyzontidae > Lampetra > Lampetra fluviatilis. The sequence goes on along the minus strand of NC_136342.1, from coordinate 5,651,424 downwards.
TGACTGCCTCCAAACATCTGTTATTGTCTCTCAGGTCCGGCAGAGTGCGATCCAGTGCTTCAAAAGCTGCTTTATTGAACATCGTACATTCATCTCAAACAATTAATTTTCAGCTCTGCAGGACCTGAGCTAAACCTCTGCTCTTGCTGATGTTACACACCGGATTCTCTGATCGGTGTAGATTCAAGGACAATTGAAACGCTGAGTGGGCTGTTCTTCTACCAGTCAGAAGAGTTGCAGCAATTCTTGAAGAGGCGGCAGCAATGGCAACGTGCTTTTCGGATCTAATTGTGGCAAGAAGTAGATTGATCAGAGCATCCAAGAAGATAATTCTACAAGTGTTTCTGTCAACCATATTCACAATTATTTGTGTAGGCTGCTGTCTGATCCTGTGACAACAGAGGTACAGTTTTGGAAACCTCCTGTGCCAACTGGATGGTATTATAGCACGTCCTGCAACATTTCTCTGCTGAGCCTGTTGGCATCACCTCTTTGTGGCACAGGAAGTCCAAGCTGCAACTGCTGCAGAGATTTCCCGACCATAGGCATGATCTTGTTCTCAATCAAAATTAGTTTTTGATTGATTGTGTCGCTATTGTGCTGCAAATTTACATTAGAGCTGTCTTGTCTAGCCCTATGCAGGATGTTCTCGGTCATATAGCAGTGTTTGTGAGTTTCCCACAACAGCCTGGGATTGGAGGGAGAGAGCAGGTTGTGATATGTACAGCAAACAGATTTCTCAATTTGAACGCAGATCTGGTTGCTGCTGCTTCTTCCAGGGTAGCGTTTCAGTGGTCATCTTATTGTATCTAGCATTGTGTAAGGGATGTCAGGGGAAGGATTCCCACCAAAAGGAAGGGGCAGTGGGATGGTGACAGTGGAAGGGGGAGGAGCAGGTGAGGAGATATAAGAGAGAACGGGCAGGAACAAGTATAACCCGTAAAAACAAAGTTTTTCACTATAAATCCTTTATATGCGTGGCGGCTAGAGTCCTCTCGTCCTCTGGCTTGAGATGGCTGCCACCTATGGGTCAGATGATTGCATTGCACCATTAAGCAATTGGTAATTAAATATAATATTTTTGTCCTAAAAAGTGTAACATTTTGGAAAAAAATTTAACGAACATTAATTGTCACGCACAACGAGTCTGTGTGGAAAATGTCAGCTCGATTGGATCACGGGAAGTGGGCTAAAAAACGACCGAAAGATTTGCACGGTCGTAAGCAAGCAAGCGAACTTAATATAAAGGATTTAAAAAGGGGGAGAATTGGCGGGAAGCGGATCGAGAAGGCTGGGGACGAGTGTGGACTGGGGGAAGCAATAAAAGACCCCCTGCAACGTTGTGTCGGCTCTCCTTCACAATCGTATATAGCGCTTTTGTCAAAGCACTTTACAAGAATTATAAATGGTACATTAGTTATTGGCTGATGGGGAAAAGGATGGGGTTTTAGTTTTGGGGAGGGGAAGGGATGGCAAGCAAGGGTGGTGATAGGGAAAGGGAGCGCTGGCGAGGTTAGGAAGGGGAAGGATGGTAAGGGAGGATGGTTATAGGTAGAGGGAGAGCGGCGAGAATAGTAAGGGGAAGGGGGAAGATGGTTAAGGTTTTAAGGATGCTGACAGGAAGTAGTAGAGGGTTAGGCTATTGAAAAAAGATGAGTCTTAAGGGAGGTACGAAAAATGGTTTCGTGAAGTTGCCTCTTTGATGTGGAGTGTGAGTTTTTTTTATTGGAGGGGAGCCCGGTGGGAGGAGTGGAAATGTGACTGAGCACAGGAAGGGGTGGGGTGAGAAAAGAGATTGTGAAAGCTGGGGCCTAGATGGGACATAGTAAATAATTAGAGAAGTGAGATAGGGTGGGGCAGAACCATGGGGCAGTTTGTAAATTAGGTCGAGGAATTTGAATAAACAGCAGTAGTAGACGGGAAGTCAATGGAGTTGGACGAGGGGAGCAGACAGAATCAGGTGTGATGTGGAAGATGAAAAATTATCCGGGACGAAGCATTTTTAATTTTCTGGAGGGGAACGAAGGTGTAGGCAGGAAGACCAAGAAGAAGGGAATTACAGTCAGTGGGGACGTGAAAAATACGACGGAGTAGATGAGTATTTTGGCAGCGGAATTTGAGATAAGGGGGTGAATTTTACGGATGTTGAAGACATTAAAGCGTCATGTGTGGGTTACGGTGGCAGTATGCTTGATGAAGGAGGGAGAGGGCTCAAAGGTGAGAGCAAAGGCGACAGCAGTGAGGGAAGCCGCCTCCTCTGGCATGCCTCATGAAATGTTCCACACAGGATGCCCATTAATAGTTTTTCAGGTACTGGAAGGAGGTTGGGTCTGTTACTGAGTGCAAAAGTAAGCGAAGATAAAAACACTCTGAGTTACTGTGATGGACCGTGGTGTAAACGCACCCCGAGTGCTGCATCAGAGAAGATTCCAAGATCATCAGGAACCGCTGCACCCGCCAATGCAATGTCCGTGCACATTAACTTTGCTTACGAAGCTGAAGAAACGGGAGGATTCTGTGCTCTTTCTTGGGACATTGCCACCATTGAAGAATATACGTTGACCATTTTCCAAGAGGACACTTATGTGTGTAACTATGGGGTATCGCTCATTAATTGGAAACTCCGGAATCCTCTGCGCAACTTCATTACTGCTGATGCAGTGACCCTATTTGATAGCACTTTACTTTATCATAAGCGTTCACTTGTACCCCACCTCTCTGCAAGGTAAAGACTGCCTGTCGCTTCCTTTGTTGAAATACTTACATATGCATTTAATTGCCTTTATCGAGGTGCAGTATTCGACATTGAGGTCGGCATTGAATATTCTTGACAGAAGTGAGCAGTTGGGAACCACCCACGTATTGTCATCGTCAACTTAACCCTTTTTAACTGTACAACTCTCATGTTGAGGGTGTCTCCTCCTCCTGCAGAGAGGATAACCATCATCCCAATTTTGTGGAAGGAACATTGCCATCTTTCATGCATGGTGATGCACGGTTCACAAGTTCTACATGGACCATGCAGTGTGTGTTTGGACACAATCTGGAAAAGTGCTGGGATCCTCATTGACATTTGCACTTATGCATGAGTAAGTCTGGTTTGATCTAATCTTTTCTTTGAGCCAAGGCAAAATGTGTGCAGGACGCAGTCCATTTTTAAATCCTTTATATTAAGTTCGCTTGCTTGCTTGCTTGCGTGCTTGCTTGCTTGCGTGCTTGCTTGCTTGCTTGCTTACGACCGTGCAAATATTTCGGTCGTTTTTTAACCCACTTTCCGTGATCCAATCGAGCTGACATTTTCCACACAGACTCGTTGTGCGAGACAATTAATGTTCGTGAAAAAAAAATTCAAAAATTTTACACTTTTTAGGCAAACATTTTTTATTTTACATATATTCAAATAGAAGTCATTCATGGCTTTGGCTGAACGTCACAGTATAAGAGCCCAGAGCGTAACCCCTACACAGGCTGTGGCGGAGTAGCGCAGTTGGTAGCGCCCTCGCTTCCCATGCCAAAGGTCGCGGGATCGATCCCCGCGTCATCCACAGGCGAATATATTTTTAAATCCTTTATATTAAGTTCGCTGCCACGCATATAAAGGATTTATAGTGAAAAACTTTGTTTTTACGGGTTATACTTATTTGCCACCCAATCGAGTACACATAGCAGCGCACTTCACCAAGACTTCGGCTTTGTTATGTTTCAGGAGGTTCAGGAGTATAAGTTTTTGATGGAAAACTCTGGCCTCCAGATCAGTTCTATCTTCCGGCTTTTTCCCAGGTAGCAAGTCTGATATTTTTTCAGGCCTATTTGGATTGCAGGTGAAGGTTATGAACAGAACTGGAGTGACATAGTTCCTGACATATGTCATGGCATATTTTGTGTCCTCTCTTGCATGTATTTGGGACCAACAGTAAAGGAGGATGGGAGGATCGTCAGTTGTCCAATGTCGTCTGGATTTCGAACGTTGGCAATGGAATCTCTCATTTGTTCACAATTCTCCACCCTGGAAGAGAAGTCCACATCGAAGAAAGTGGTTTGACTCTTGTTTTCTTACTATACCTGTAAACCCATACGGTTTATCCCGTATTCTTGCACAGGGAAATAGAGTTTTCAGCTCCATACGACGGCAAAAAAATATTTGTGTGTTTCTCCCTTGTGATGGGACTTTGTAGGATGAACGTTGAGATATATAAGGGCACGGGGTGACCAATAAGATCTGAACTGGTCTGTAATATGGTAGGTATTGATAAGTGGTTGACAGGTATGTCTTACCATCAGTCGAAAGGCATACAATTGCACGGCAGTAACCTTGGGGCCTTGAATTTCCTAGACGTGGAAGCCATCTTTCCCCAAGGGAAACAGAATAGGATACTTGCAGATGATCATAGGCTTCTCAGATGCTCTATAAGTTGAAGAGCTTACCCTGTCAGCACGCAGACATCACTGCCAAGCTGATGGGGTTTTCAGTGGCTCTGCTTGTTACGTTTCTTGTAATTCTGAGCTTTAAGTCGTAGGCGTCTTTCTTCACTCGATTCCTGCCTCCTTCTTGCCTGTGAGGAGGAGCTACGTCCCAATGTGGGATGTTTTTTTTGGGACCCCCATATTGTCTGTTGAATTGCTCCTTGAAACGGGATGACGCGATTTTGCATGAAGATTGGAACAAAGTGTTTTGTAATTGAGGTTTTGCTCTTTATAAAGGACCAAGGTTTTTTTGTAGGTATTGTTTAGTCAAGAATAGGATGTATGACTTCGTGTGAATATTTTTCCTTCAAAAAAACAAATGTGTTTCAGTGGATAGTGTGTAGTCCTGAAGCAAATTGTACGACTTTTGGAGCTTGGAGAAGTTTGTGTGGTTGCTTGTGGAGTATATTAATCTGATAATATACCCAAAGTTGGTATGCTTTGTTGTTTACCACTGAAACCTTTGTGCAGTTATTTCTGTTATGCAATTAGTTCTGTCATGCAGTTAGTTCTGTCCGATTGTGGAATCCGTCAAGTTTTGTGCACTTAGTTCTGTTCTGCAGTTGGTAATGCCTTGGAGATCATCATCATTGAGACAGTATGCTTTTCCTGATTACCCTGTAGAGAATGCAACCACACTGAGACACAATGCATAGCAAGTTTCACTCCCTTGAATCAGTCGTGAGCATTGTGCGGCACTGAACAACCATTGCTGCATCCAGGGACTTTCCGGGGATGTCTGGGGAGCGGCCTGTTAGCACAGTGACCTTGCTGTGGTTGTCCCTGACCACCCCGCCAAAGATTTCAGCTTCAAAATCCACAGTCGGCCGTTGCCATCCTTCTCTGGGGCCACAGAGACCACCAACTGGAAAATGGAGAGCACTTTTTTAAATATCTAAAATAAAGGGTGCCAAACCACTTTGTTTTTATAATGTTTCCCGATATCTGGACTTTGTGTAGTGGGTATTTTGTATAGTGGACAGGACAAAGAACCGCTGCCGCCAATCCGCTCCCTTTGCCTTATGAAGTGTTTTTGATAACTGGACTCCTTGTGGATACTTTGTTTAGTGGGCGGGACAGATGGCAACACCCCGATTCACCCCCTGGTCCCAGAACAAACCCCGACCACTTCCCATCCTAAAAACTGAAGGCGGTCATCCTTGACCACCCTGCGAAGGTTGCAACTGAAAACTTCCAAACCCACAGAGGGGGGTGGGGGTGGGCAGACCCCACGGTTTTAGCCAAGTAACACCGAGAGGTCGCTGACCAGAACCAAACGTTCCAAACGGGGTTCTGGGACCTCTTGCAACCCCCAATCCGTTGTCCACACATTTGTAGGTGTCCGCGAACATCCATTTCGAAACCGGGGTACCCCTGGGGGGATGCCCGGGGGAGGGGGTGCTAGCTTCGCCTAAGATCTGAAGGCAAAAAATCCTGGATCACCCTGCAAAGGTTTTCAGGTCTGTATCTTCAAAACTATGTGAATGCATCCTGGCAAGCAAATATCAAGACGAATACCAATATCCGCCATTCCCAACTAAGTGCCGGTGACGTCAACATGGCGCCACATGTCGAAGGCCACGTGGAAAATATATGAAGACAAAGAGTCCTTCGTGTAGCCTTAACAGACTGTTGGTGCAAGTGGTGTTAGCGAGCACCTATGAAGGCCGGCACAGCACACGAGGAGGTGGATGGCCAGTACCACGCCTGATTGTTTACACACCAGACCAGGTACTTATTTGAGTTTGAATCGACCTAGGGGAGGCCCAGGACCGGTCCAGATAATCGTTACTGGTGTTGGCCGTGAGCGGGAATCAAACTCGGGTTCCTAGGTATGTAGCGCAGAACTCTAACCGCTACACTACCGCTCCCCAAGTAAATATACAGACACACACATCCTCCTTTATTGATATAGATGATTTTTCTCCCCGCACTGGTATCCCTCGATTTCGGTTTTAAAATAAAAACTTGTTTATGGTTCACAGACAGTTCCCACCTCTTTCAGAGCGGAGGCGATGATGACGATGGCGACGAGGAAGACCGTGGGCGTCGATGCAGCTGCCAGCTGTGCAACCGCGTGGGTGAGGTGCTGCTGGCACTCCACTATTGCCAGGTATGCTGACAAACACCTCCTCACCGCTCTCTCACCTCGTCAATGCTCGCCTCATCGCCGCTCATCACCTCGTCACCACTCACCTCATCACCACTCACCTCATCACCACTCGCTCACCTCATCACCACTCACCTCATCACCACTCACCTCGTCCACTGCTCACCTCGTCCACTGCTCACCTCGTCACCACTCACCTCATCACGATCACCTCGTCACGCTCACCTCGTCACTGCTCACCTCGTCACCACTCACCTCATCACGATCACCTCGTCACGCTCACCTCGTCACTGCTCACCTCATCACGATCACCTCGTCACGCTCACCTCGCCGCCACTCACCTCGTCACTGCTCACCTCATCACCACTCACCTCATCACCACTCACCTCATCACCACTTGCTCACCTTGTCACTGCTCACCTCATCACGATCACCTCGTCACTGCTCACCTCATCACGATCACCTCGTCACTGCTCACCTCATCACGATCACCTCGTCACGCTCACCTCGTCGCCGCTCACATCGTCGCACCTCACCTGGCGTCTCCTATCTCGCCTCACTCCAGTGCTGTGGGGGGGTCTCGGGGGGCAGTGGGGGTGTTTAGCCCCCCATTGAGACCTTGCTGTGTGTTTGCTGTTGCGAGTTGCGATGCATCCGAGGCGGAGGCATTGAAAGGTTTTACGTTTTTTTGATAATCGGAAGTGTGCAGGTGGGAAGGACAACAATCTAAACACAATAACAAGCAGTTCTAAGGAAGTACATTTTCAATGTAGTGTAAAGGAGAGCCGACACAAGATTGCAGGGGTTTCGTCTTTTAATCCTTTTCTCCCATCCACACCTGTCCCCAGCCGTCCCAATCTCGTTCTCGCCAAAGGCCCCGTCTTCCCGCCCGTTCTCCCCTTATATCTCCTCGATCACCCCTCCCACTAACCCTCCTATTGGTGGGAATCCTTCCCCTGACACCCCTACAGTAGTATAGTCTCAAGTGTATGGTAGTGTAGTGTCTTGTTGAGTGTAGTGTAGTGTATAGTCTAGAGTAGTGTCATATACAGTGTCGTGTATTGTAGTGTATAGTGTAGTTTATAGTTATGTGTAGTGTATAGTGGAGTAATGTACCTTGCACTTATTTTTCACTGTTCGTAGCCAACCACGCTAATCTGAGGTGCGGGGGGAAGGATAACAAACTAAACACAACAACAAGCAGTTCTAAGGAAATGTGTTTGTCAAACATATATCGTCTTGGAGGGGGTTGGGGTGCCTCTTTAAAAACCTCGACATTTCGGGCTCAGAATCTGCGTCTGCCTCGACCATTCCAGTGACCCTGCTGCTGTGCGGCCGGGGGGGGGGGGGGAGACCACCAGTGGCAGTTGTCCCTGCATGGTGCAAGCTCATCGTGGGCACTCTGCCCCAATGCCCATTAAAACTGAAACCATGAACTATTTTTTATTAATATTTACTACCAGCAGAAACTCCTAAGCTATGTAGCACTTTTTCAGTAGTGACACTAGCCATCACAAATGACAGCTCGACCAAGTGGCTTTTCACGTGTAGTTTTATAGCAGCAGCTAAATACTCCAAACGCGTGCTTCTTCAAACCTACAGAGACCCATACTCATTGAGACCCATAGAAAAAACGTGAATTTTATTTGACTAGGTAAGGCCCACTGAGCTATTTAGCTCTTTTTCACAAGGGACCTGGCATTCACAAATAAAAGTTCAACCAAGTGGCTTATCGTCATCATCACGTGGAAAGTTAGAGCAGCAGCCAAATAATCTAAACACGTGACGTGGATTCTAAATGTGGAGGCAAGGGAGTTAACATCTCACCACCGTGGCACCGCGTTGACTTTGACCTTTGCTACACGGCCGATTCAGCAGCAATGGATATGTAATGTAGTAACTCGGCGGGAGACGACTTCACGGGTAACACACTCTTTATTTTATCAAACTTGGTTACAGGTGACTAACACCTACTTTGTATCTCGGGTGACAAACACCCACTTAGCTACTTGGCGACTAACGCCCACTGAGCTACTCGGATGACCAACATCCACTTAGTACTCGGGTGACAAACACCCACTTAGCTACTTGGCGACTAACGCCCACTGAGCTACTCGGATGACCAACATCCGATTAGCTACTAGGCGACTAACGCCACTGGGCTACTCGGATGACCAACATCCACTTAGTACTCGGGTGACAACCACCCACTTAGCTACTTGGCGACTAACGCCCACTGAGCTACTCGGATGACCAACATCCACTTAGCTACTCGGCGACTAACGCCACTGAGCTACTCGGATGACCAACATCCACTTAGCTACTCGGCGACTAACGCCACTGAGCTACTCGGATGACCAACATCCACTTAGCTACTCGGCTGCTAAGTCTTCAGCTCCGTCTTCGGGTCTTCAACTGGGTAACTCTCCCCGAGTGCTCTCGCGCGTCCCCCTTTATACCCCACCTGCGGACGTCGCTGCGAGCACCCACTTATTCGACCAATCGCCGGGCGCTGGCTACGATCCTCTTTTCCCACATCTCATCGTGCCTCACCACTCACTCCGCGCCGCCCCGTCATCTGTCACTCCCGGCGCACGCGTCCACACCACGCCCACAACGCGTGCCCAACCCCGCACCCCGCGCCGCCCCGTGATCCATCACTGTCACAGTCGGCGCACGTCAATACCACCACTACATCACCCCCTACCACATAGCTCGCAGCCGCCCCGGCTGCTATAAAAATATACAAACCCCCCCTGTGTGCCCCGTAACACAACACAACAACAAGAACAACAACTAAGCTAACAACACAACACGACGCGAACACTACCATCCGCAACCCTCAACCAATGCCACCGCGACAATAGAACAATATATACAAACCGGCGAGTGACAATAGCAATGTGTATGCAAAAAAAAGAAAATAAATGGAAATTTTTTTTTTTTCTTTCGACTCGTGCAGTGTCCCCTTTTCTTCCGAGCGTCCCTACAACGGGACATTACCCCGGCAGAGGGGAACACCGGGCGAGCTCGGTGTAGAGCAAAAAACGTCTTCATGAAAATTGTTGAGACCTAGCCCGAGTCCGCCTTGCCGGTCCGTCGTACGGCACCAGACGCGGTTGAACGTCCGGTGGTGCCGGCGGTTCAGGAAGACATCGGCCAGGCAACGAGGATCCGTGCGTGCCCCGGGGTTCAGGCTCTCGACGGTCAGCAGCCGTCAAGCCCGAGGCACCTGGGGGTGGGTCAGGTGGAGACACGTGAGGAGCAGCCTGCGACACCTCCCTCCCCGAGTCGACGGTCACATCACACGCCCGGTCGTCACGGCACAGAACGGGGTCACACGGTGCCGTATAGGGCTTCAGTCGGGAGGGGTGCACGTACCAACGGCGTTTCCCCCATTTAATCTGTACACTCTGGGGTCGTGCAACCCGCACAATTTCCACCGGTCCCCTCCAAGGTCTCAACAACTTGGGGGACGTAGCCAACGGTGCATGTGGACAATGCAGCCAGGCCTTATCGCCTGGTTTCCAATCATGCGTATGCACCCTCCGCTCATGCAATTTCTCGTTTGCAATTTGCCGCGACCGCGAATTCAACCTTGCCGCCTCCCGCGCTTCAGTCAATTTGGCGATATTAAATTTGATGTGGTCTGCCAATTTAGATTTTGCACGTGGCTGGGAAATCCCCAGTTGGACGTCCATGGCCGGATCGGCCTCCCGCCCATACATAAGAAAAAATGGGGAAAACCCCGTCGCCGCATGAGGGGCCATTCGATAGGCCGCGAGTACCCCCGGCACCTGTAAGTCCCAATCAACCTGATCGTCGCAGACCTGTTGGCACAACATAGACGTAATCGTCCTGTTCAGACGCTCAACCATCCCGTCAGTCTGCGGGTGGTAGGGGGAAGTACGCACTTTCTTTGTACCCAACAGGTCGCACACCTCGCGCAACAAAACGCTCGAAAAATTCTTCCCTTGAACCGTCAGCAAGCGTTCGGGGGCGCCCTTGTCCAACACATAACCCTGGACAAAGGCGTCCGCCACCGCCGCAGCCGACTGGTTGGTGAGCGGCCATGCCATAGGCCATCGGGTGAAGTATTCCACGCCAACCAGCAGGAACCTATTTCCCCTTGGTGTAACCGGAAAGGGCCCCAAGATGTCCAACGCTACCAATTCGTTTATACGCGAAACCTGAATGGATTGCAGCGGTGGATTAGCTGCCAATGGTGGCGGTTTCCTTTTGGCACACCCTACGCATCCCTTAAGAATATTCGCCACGTCGTTACCCATCCCCGGCCAATAATAGTCTCGCTGGATTAGGGCGAGCGTTTTGTGAAAACCCAGATGCATGAGCCGTTCATGAGCTGCCAGAACAACCCTACCCCGCATAGCAACAGGCACAACGAGCACGTGACGCCGGGACATGTTGTCCCACCTCATCAAAAGGCCCTGTCTGCACACCCAGGAACCGACCCGCGCCTCCCCTTCTTCGGGAGCGCCAACTTTCCGACGTAGCGTAAGTAGGGAGCTGTCGGACATCTGGAGGCGGCCCCACTCAATGAGGGGCAACGACAACAGCGAATCCCTCCCCGTGGGGGCGTCCTCTCCCGGGGTGTCCGTGGCGGCGAGCGCAACTCCCGGGGTGCCGGCGACCGGGGGTTTGCACCGCGCTGATCCCAACAAACATGTGCAGTCCGTGCACGGCGGCAACCGCGACAAGGCGTCCGCGTTTGAGTGTCGCAACCCCTTGCGGTAAATCGTCGTGAATTGGTAGTCTTGAAGGACCTCCAACCATCGGGACAATTGGCCCGATGGCTGTGCCACGCGCATAGCGTATTGTAGAGCCGCATGGTCCGTCCGGACCGTAAAATGACGGCCGTAAAGATACGGCCTGAATTGCTGTGTAAAAAACACAATGGCTAACAATTCACGACGAGTTACGCAATAGCGTTGTTCTGCGGGGGAAAGAACCCTACTACCGTAGGCGACCACCCGTTCAACCCCCCCGACCACCTGTGAGAGCACCCCCCCGATACCCGTATTGCTGGCGTCCGTGTCAAGCAAAAACGGTTGTGTGAAATCGGGGTAACACAAGGGGGGAGCCTGCACCAAGGCGTCACGGAGGGAGCAGAACGCAGCCTCCTCTTCCGCCCCCCAGTGAAACCTCACACCCTTAGCCGTCAAAGCGTGCAGGGGCTTGGCTATGGTGGCAAATTGCTTGACAAAACGACGGTAATAGGAGGCAAAACCAATAAAACTACGAACCTCCGTGACCGAGGTTGGCGTTGGCCATGAGCTGACGCAATGCGTCTTAGCAGGGTCCGTCGAGATCCCTGAACGACTCACGATATGGCCCAAATACCTGACCGATTCCCGAAGCAGAAAACATTTAGCCGGTTTGAATTTAAGCTTAGCGGAACGCATCCTGAGGAACACCGCTCTCAGTCGCTGGAGGTGCTCCTCGAAAGTCCGACTAAAGACGATGATATCGTCAAGATAAATCAAACAGGTATCCCATTGGAGGCCCGACAAAACCAATTCCATGAGTCTCTGGAACGTGGCGGGAGCGGAATGTAAGCCCATGGGCAAACGGTTGAATTCAAATAGGCCCCCAGGTGTCCGGAAAGCAGTTTTAGGTTTAGACTCGTTATCGAGTGGCAATTGCCAAAATCCAGAAAGCAGATCGAGTGTGGAAAAAAACTGCGCTCCCGCCAAGGCATCCAGCGACTCATCCATCCTGGGGAGCGGATACGCATCCGCCATCGAGATTTTGTTTAAGCGGCGGAAATCGACACAAAACCGCAAGGACCCGTCCTGTTTCTTTACTAGGACAATAGGAGCACCCCACGGACTAGAAGAGGGCGAAATGATTTCGGCCGCCAACATATCATTAACCGCCGATTGCACATGTTCCTTCTCGGCTGGGCTGAGCCGGAAGGGATTCTGACGAATAGGGGCCGCGTCCCCTGTAGCTATGTGGTGGCGCAACAGGTCAGTGCAGCCGATATCGTACTTATGTTTGCTGAACACGTCAGCAAACTCGATGAGCAAACCCCTCAATGCTCCCAATTGCACCCCGGACAAGTTAGCAGAACCCGCACACAGCGAGTCCAACCACTCAGTCCCCTCATCACTTTGAGGATGCGACTTGACAGTGAAATCTGCTTGAGCCACGAGCCGTTCCTCAACGGGTAGCGGCGCGGCGTGAGCCAGCACCGTTCCCTGCGCAATTACGGCCGGCCGCGACCCCGTATTCAGGACCATTACGAACGGCTCACTGTCCCCTCTCACCATGGTTTGAGCAACCGCTAAGTCGAGGCCCTTACTGGCTCTGTTTGACGGCCCCAACAGCACCCCCTGTGCCTCCGCACCCACCTCGAGTGGCTTCCTGAACCGAAGGGGCACTAACATTTGCGATCCCGGGGGCACCCGTACAGTGTGAGTCGCCAGCGCCTGCACCGTCGCACAAACCGTGCGCACTTTGGTAGGGCTCGACAAGAAGGCAACCCGCCGACCTGACGGAAGCTCTATGCAGGCCTGATCTATAAGAATTTTGATGGGCATTTTTGACAAAAAGTCCGTACCTAGCAAACAGGGAACGGCCAGCGATGATGATACAAAAATAGGGCCCGCTAATTTAATGTCACCAATGCAAATAGTCGCCCGAATCTGGCCGATGATCCCCAGGGATCCCCCATTCGCCGCATAAAATGGCACGTCTACTGGCAGAAGGGGTCTACTTTGGACGGGAAGAATGTTATAAATAAGGTCCGAGATGATGGTGGCCGACGCACCCGTGTCAACAAGCACCCGGACCTCAACCCCGTCAATGAACCCCGTTACCACGGACGACCCGGCTGACGCAGCCACGATCCTGTGGGCCAATTCGGACCACTCGACTGCTTGCGGGCCGCGTACGGACCCCCCTCGCCGAATTGAACCCCCGGCACCCAGCCGCGAACCCCCCACCGCGAAGCGGCGACCCGAATGTGCCGTGTTTGTGGACCGAACGTGTGAGGTGCCGCGACTTGCCGGGTTTTGTTGGGATGACTTGTGGCCCTGGTCGTCGTCCCGACGTGGTCCTGCGGCGCGCTGACGCGGGGCCCGGCACCCGGCTGCGACGTGACCCCGAAGGCCGCAGTTGTAGCAGACGACGGACGTCGTAGGTTTCGGTTGCTCCAGCTTGCGGGGCGAACGTGTGGGCGAACGACCTCCCGTTCTCCACTCCCCCGGACGCGATGCAGCGAAGGCCTGCTCCTGCACCGCAGCTGGCTGAGGTTCGGCGATCGTGGCGGCCAGTGCCGCGTTCCCCGGCCATTTGCAGACGACCCCCGGCTTGCGTTTGAGGACCTCGTACGCGTGAATGCTCGTGGCGATCGCCAGGGAGCAGATCTCCATCTCGTCTGCCACGTTGATGGGGACCCCCAACTCGTGGGCCAACACCAGCAGCTGCTCTGTCACCATGGCGTCCTTCCCCTCCTTATCCATGCGGGGAAAAGCTGCGTCCGCCAAGGCGAGTAGTGCCGTGCGGTAGGCTAGCGTCGTTTCCCCAGCCACCTTCCGCCGATCGTAGAACTGGTGGCGACACGTGGAGGGCGGCCCGAACACCTTCGCCATCAGGTGTAGTGCGGCCTGGAGCGTAGAGCGGGACGACCTTGCAGCAGATGTGAAGGCTGCAAGCGCGTCGTCGTCAAGCATCGCTGGCAACGCACGCAGGGCAGTGGTGTCGGACCACCCCGACATCTCCTGATGAGCGAGGAACCTTCGTTGGAAGGCTCCCCAGTCGCCCCCATCCGCCTTGAACGCCGACAGCGCGGGCAATCTTTGCTGGAGGACCCGATCGTCGTCGACGTCGGAGAGATTTTCCCGCGCTCCGCTGGAGTTGTGTAAAATGTCGGCTCGGTTGTCAGGCGCAAAATGGAGGGCTCCGGCGCGCGCTGATGACGTGGGCTGCGCTGCGCGGAGGTGTCCGGCCACGTGGCGTCCGTCTTTCCCGCCAATCAATGGCGGCCCCTCAAAAACGGCGGGAACTTCCAGACTTTTGGCGCGAAGCGCCTTTTGGCGGGATCCCGCCAGCCTCGCTCCTTCCTCCAACCCCGCAGCCGTTTTCTCGCCCGCTGGAACGGAGATCTCGGCCAAGATTGCAGCGGCGGCGAGCAGCAACTCCGCCAACCGGGAGTGTGCGTCTTGGAGGCTGGTGTCGGAGGCAAGCAGAGCGTCGGCCATCACCCCGAGGTGCTGCATCGGCGGCCACTCCTCGTCCTCTCCTCCCGAGGTTGGTGTCCCCGGTACGCCGTCGTCGTCCCGACCTCGCTCGTGGGTACGGGTAGTCTTCCTTGTGTCCATACTTCTTGAAGACAGGTTCACTTCTGACGCCAGTTGTAATGTAGTAACTCGGCGGGAGACGACTTCACGGGTAACACACTCTTTATTTTATCAAACTTGGTTACAGGTGACTAACACCTACTTTGTATCTCGGGTGACAAACACCCACTTAGCTACTTGGCGACTAACGCCCACTGAGCTACTCGGATGACCAACATCCACTTAGTACTCGGGTGACAAACACCCACTTAGCTACTTGGCGACTAACGCCCACTGAGCTACTCGGATGACCAACATCCGATTAGCTACTCGGCGACTAACGCCACTGGGCTACTCGGATGACCAACATCCACTTAGTACTCGGGTGACAACCACCCACTTAGCTACTTGGCGACTAACGCCCACTGAGCTACTCGGATGACCAACATCCACTTAGCTACTCGGCGACTAACGCCACTGAGCTACTCGGATGACCAACATCCACTTAGCTACTCGGCGACTAACGCCACTGAGCTACTCGGATGACCAACATCCACTTAGCTACTCGGCTGCTAAGTCTTCAGCTCCGTCTTCGGGTCTTCAACTGGGTAACTCTCCCCGAGTGCTCTCGCGCGTCCCCCTTTATACCCCACCTGCGGACGTCGCTGCGAGCACCCACTTATTCGACCAATCGCCGGGCGCTGGCTACGATCCTCTTTTCCCACATCTCATCGTGCCTCACCACTCACTCCGCGCCGCCCCGTCATCTGTCACTCCCGGCGCGCGCGTCCACACCACGCCCACAACGCGTGCCCAACCCCGCACCCCGCGCCGCCCCGTGATCCATCACTGTCACAGTCGGCGCACGTCAATACCACCACTACAGATACATTATTTGTCTGCTGCTCTGGATTTCCGCATGATGATGATGATGATAAGCCACTTCGTTGAGCTATCATTTGTGAATGCCAGGTCGCTTCTGAAAAAGAGCTAAATAGCTCAGTGGGGTCTTACCTGGTAAAATAAAAAATTGTTTTATTTTAAGTAAAGATTCTGATTCTGGATGGAGGCATGCCACACCGCCTCTCCGTGTGTGTGCGTCACGCAGGAGCTCCAGACGCTGCACGTCCGTCTCATGGAGGTGCTGCTGGACGAAGCCCCCCAGGTGACCCCCATCTCTGGCGGTCACCTAGGGGGCGTCGCGTCCCGCTGGGCTGCCCGGAGCGCCGCAGGGCACTGCACGCTGGCGCTGATGCCCGGTCAGTGGTGGCCAATTGGCGGTGCCCACGGGTGGTTCCCGGGCAGTGTTGTATCTACGTGCATACGTGTGTGTGTGTGTGTGTAATTGGCTTCTCTCCTCATGGCGCTTGTAGCCACCACAGTGGCCAATGGGGGCTCTGGACGACTGTGAGGGGCTAGTAACCCCTCCATCTTCAATTAAAGTACCACAAAAACACGTGTTAAAAATCTAACTAAGCTTGTGCCAGAGGCCCCGGGGGGACAAGCATCCATGAAATCTCCTGGCTAAACTCCATTTGGCGGAGCCAGGAGACTAATCCCGTACCTTCGGGGTTCCTCCAGAAATGACAAAAAAGCACTGTGAGTGGCCGCGTGGAATATCCGAACACTCACTACGAAGGAAAGGGTGCCACTCCTCTGTTGGGAGCTGGACCAGTACCGCCTGGGTCTCTGTGGCATTCGGGAGGCCCGGTGGACCGGCTCTAGATTCATCATGAGGGGTGGACAGTCCTCTACTTGGTGGAGGAGACTACTAAACAACAGGGAGTGGCTCTTCTTCTTAACAAAAGAATGAAGGGGGCGTCGGAGCGTGTTAGTGAGGTGTGGGAAACTGCAAGCCCCAGGCTACTGAGGGCTCGCCTCCCGATCAACAAGAGCCGAGGAATAGTGGTGGTTGCTTATGCCCCCTTTGAAGATGAACATCAGTGGATAGTTGCAGGCAAGGTCGAGGAGTCAGATGCCTTCTATGACCTCATGTCCCAGGTGCTAGCTAAAGTGGCCCCTCGGGATATTGTCATCTTGTTGGGTGACTTCAATGCCCGAGTTGGTCATGATGCTGGCACCTGGTCTGGAGTGATTGGAAGGCATGAGCCAGATCAGCTCAATAACAACGGTAAGAGGCTGCGAGACTTCTGTGCTGCCCATGGGCTTGTAATTGCCAATGCACTGTTCTGACATTGGTGCATCCACACAACATCATGGATGCATGCCGGGTCCAAGGAAGAACATCTACTGGACTACATAGTGACAGAGCAGAGGATGCAGGCCCATGTCCTTTAAACCAGGACCTACTGTCGAGCTTATCTGTCCACTCACCATTAGATTGTCATCTGTAAGATGTGCCTGCCATTCTTCCACTCTGGTGGTGTGTGTGCATTCAAGACCCCATTCAAACCCACAGTGCCTGGTCTCAGCTAGCTGATGAAAGTTGCAAGCGAGAATGTCATCATCGCTTGCAGCTGGGGGTTGGCATCGTCCCCCCCTCCTGATGCCGAGGTGAAATGGGCAAGGTTTAGGACTGTGGCTCATGCAGCTGCATCGGCTACTTTGGGTACGCAGTCTCGACCTCCCCAGATACCCTCGCTGATGGAGGAGGTGTTCTGGCTGGCTCAGAAAAAACAACAGACCCATGTCTACAGCATCCCATGTCGGTGAATGAGGAGGCTTACCACAGCCTCACTCGGAAGTTCAGAGAGCCATCCAGTGCTGCAAGGATGAGTGGTGGTCGTGGGTTGCTGAGGAGATGGAATCTGCCTCAGTAGCCCACGATCACATAGCACTCTTCAATTCCATAAAAATAGTAA
Organism: Lampetra fluviatilis; assembly: GCF_964198595.1. Classification (NCBI taxonomy): domain Eukaryota; kingdom Metazoa; phylum Chordata; class Hyperoartia; order Petromyzontiformes; family Petromyzontidae; genus Lampetra; species Lampetra fluviatilis. Next base: position 5,633,725 of record NC_136342.1, on the reverse strand, counting down.
CTTTCAGCACCACACCATCCTTAAGGGAAAGAATGGTAATCTGATCTCTGACTCCCAGGAACAGGTCTGTAGGTTTTCTGAGCATTTTTGTGAGATCTTGTGAGAAGGGACATCATTCAGTCCAGAAAACATCGTGGAGGAAAGTGGGGATGACCCTGCTGAGGCTGCCGTGCCTCAAATATTGGAATAAGTAGTCATACCCTGTGAGTGGCTGGCTGAAGTGTCATTTGTTGAGAAAGTATGGAAGGCATTGCAGAGTCTGAGACCAGGAAAAGCACCGGGTAGAGATGATATCCCAAGTGAAGTTCTGAGGGAAGGTAGTGTTTATGTCCAGACTGCCCTATATGACATCATAATAACAATCTTGAATGGAAGCTTTCGTGACTGCAGGAATCTATACTCTCTAGTTCTTTCGGGTAAAGTCGCATAGATAGAAAAAATAATAAAAGAACACGACGTTCCGGCCGCAACACAAGCGTCCGTCACCTGATGACGGACGCTTGTGTTCCAAAAGAACCAGAGAGTATCATAATAACAGTCTGGACCACTGGGTGGGTTTTTCAGGATTGGAAGGATGCCCTGGTCGTCTCTCTTTTTAATAAGAGGGAATGCACAGACTGTAACAACTACAGGGGCATCTCCCTCCTCAGTGTGCCGGGAAAGGTTCTGGCAAGGCTTTATTCAACATCGCCTTGCCAGCACGCTGAGGAGAGGCTTGCGGAGGCCCAATGTGGTTTCAGGCCAGGACAGCCTGCACATATGCCATATTTTCTGCCCGTTTGCTAAAGCAGAGGTGTAGGGACCTACATATCTGCCTTATTCGCCTGGTCAAGGCCAATGATACCATCAATAGGCCTGGGCTCTGGGTTGTTCTCTGCTTACAATCATGGCCCGGGTAAAGCTGCGTGGCCGGCAGTCAGAGCCACTCCCTCTTCACCTTGGGGTGCGACAGGGATGTCCTCTGGCTCCCACATTATTTTACATCTCTATCAACCACGTAGTTCGAGAAGCCTCCCATGGCTGTACCGGAGGAATCTCTATCTGGTCCAGATACAATGGGAGGTTGATTGATGCTGGGGGGCGGTTGAGGGATGGCTCCCTATTAATCATGTTATGTATGCTGATGACCTGGTGATTGCTGCTCACTCAGAGGAGGAGTTGGAGGTGCTGCTGCTAGACCTGGAGCGTGCCACTAAGAGGTGGGGCCTTTCCATCAGCCCCACTAAAACGAAGCACCTGCCTGGGTATTTTGTGCCATCAACCACTCTACCCCCTCAACTCCCCATTGGTGATGGGTCAGTTGTGGAGAGAGTGGAGAAGTGTCCGTGCCTGGGGAGTGTGCTTATGACCAGCTTCAGTTTTACAGCAAAAGTCTCACTCCGAATCAGTCGAGCGGCATTGTCTTTTCATCGGCTGCATAATGCTGTGTGGAAGCTACCTGGTCTGTTGAACCACATGAAGCTTGGGGTCTTCTTGGCCACGGTCATGCCCTTCCTTCTCTATGCTTGCGAAACATGGACCCCCCTAATGGAACATCTTCACCGGTTATAAACAGTTAGGCTTGCCTGCCTACGATCTATCCTGGGTTTAACCAGGCTGGATTGTGTGAGGAACTCATAAATCTTTGAAAGATCTGGACAAAGTCCCATTGGTGAGGTCCTCCGGCAGGCAAGGCTGTGTTGGTTGGGTCATGTAGTCCGCATGCCCAGCCACCGCATGCCCAAACAGCTTTTTGTCCAGCAGGATAGAGTGGGCTAAACGGGTTCGGCACGAGCTAGATAAGAGATGGAGTGATGTGGTAGAAGAGAATGTGAAGCTGAATGGACTGGCCAATGACTGGAACCAGCGATGTCAAGATCGGCTTCTGTGGAGGAGGCTCGTGAAGGATGCGACTGGGTAGTTGGAGGCAGTTTCCCTCCAGCAACAATGGAGGGCAGAGGAGCAATACTCACAACACTAAGCAGAGCGCCGGGCGGATAAAATGCAGCAAGTTGGCACAGTGTTTATGTTTAACTTCTTTCCCACCACTGTACATAGCCAACCATGGTAACTGCAGGTTAAGTCCACGTGCTCAGCTGCATTTGTCCGCTGGCTGAGTGAGTGGTTGGGAGCGCAGCAAGGAGGTCACGGTGGTGCGGTTTAAAATTGACAAATTGTATTTTTTACATATTTTTACCAGGGGTCGGTTAGGCTGCTGCGTTAATGGCCTGGGACTAAATTGGTGCCGTGAAGGCCCTCCACCACCCAGTTAAGGTGTGGGTAGGTGGTTGGGTCAGGGTCAGGATTACGGATGAAGGTCTGGATTTGGGATAGGCTCATGGTTTGGGTCAGGGTTAAGGTTAGGGTCAGGATTTTGGTCAGGCTTAAGGTCAGGGTTTGGGTAAGGGTTTGGGTCAGGGTTAGGGTCAGAGTCCAGGTCAGGGTCCAGGTCACAATTCAGGTCAGGTTTAGGGTCAGGGTTCAGGGTCGTCCGTGTCTGCGTGCCTGATGTCCCGGCTGGCCATGGCCTCCATGCCGGGGGGCTGCAGGCGACGGCTCTGAGGAGCGCAGCGTGGGGCGCTGGGGCCCTCCGGCAGGGGGGGGTCTCGTGTTCGAGGAGAGCTTCTCCTTTGCGCTGGCGCCACCGGAACTCACCTGGCGCTCGCTCCTCGTGCGCTTCTTCCAAGCCGACTCCTTCTCACGCCACCAGCTCGCCGGCCAGGCCCGCGTGCCACTGGTGCCGGACACCGGCGCTGCGGGGCGCCACCGGCGGCTCGGCATGGTCCCTCGTGTCGTGCGGCACGGCCTGCTGCGAGCGCCTAGCCAGGTGAGAGCGCGCGCCAGCTTCACCGCGCCGGCTACGGCCGCGTCACCTTTGGCCACACCAACTGCACTGCGCCGGCTGCACCGTGTGCAGGAGTGGAAGTGGCAAGAAAGTCCTGGGTTAGATTCCCGGCTCCGGCGCCTTTCTGTGAGTTGAGTGGAGTTTGTGTGTTTTACTTCTATCCTATTGAGTGTGGGTAAGTGAGTGGAGTTCATGTGTTCTATGACCTCCTGCATACCTGGTGAGGTAGTTAACATTTTCCAGCCACAGTGGGCTGCGTTCTCTGGATGTGAGCGTCTCCCATCTCTGGGTGTGAGCGTCTCTCGTCTCTGGGTGTGAGCGTCTCTCGTCAGGGCTTCTTCTGCGGGGAGCTACTGCTGTCGCTGGGCTATTGCGGGCGGACAGAGCGCCTTACGGTCATTGTCCTCAAGGCCCGGGGTCTCGCGGCTGCCCACGGCAACTTCACTGGTAGGTGGCATTGGTGGCGGTCGTGGCGGCGGTGGCAGCGGCGGTGGGGGTTGACAGTGGAGGCAACGGTGGTGGTGACGTAGGTGGTGACGTTGGTGGTGGCGGCGGTTACAGTGGTGGTGACGTGGTTGTGGTGCTGGTGGGGGGGATAACAATAGGGGTGGCACCGGTAGGGGTAGTACCAGTCGGGGGTACTCGTAGGGTGGTACCAAGTAGGGGGCGGTGCCAGGAGGAGGTACCAGTAGGGGCCGTGCCAGTAGAGGGTGGTGCCAGTTGGGAGGACCCATTAGGGGGCGGTGCCAGTCAGGGGGGGAGGTCCAGTGGGTGGGGGGGGGGTCCAGTAGGAGTGGGTTTCAGTAGAAGTTGCTACCAGTAGGGGGCGGTGTCATTAAGAGGTGGTACCAGTAGTGGGTGGTACCAGTAGTGGGGCGGTGCCAGTAAGGGTGCTTCCACGGCATCTGTGAATCTGCTGATTTGCCGTGGAACTCTCTTAAGCTCTGCACATGTCGACCGTGAAGACGCCGGCACTCGGTCGCCAAACTCATCTCCTAATAAACGGCGGGGAGCTACCGCTTGTGCCGTGGTGACAGGCTGTCCATCACCCGCTGGCAGGAGGTCACGGGATTAGACCCAGTTGCCGTGGGTTGGCTGAGATGTTTGGCCGATGCACCACCTGTTGTTGCTGGAGGGTGACTGCCTCCAACTGCCCAGTAACATTCTTCAAAAGCCTCCTCCACCGAAGCCAAACCTGACACTACTGGTACCAGTCATTGGCAATTCCAATCAGCTCGACATCCTCTTGTGCCACATCATTATATCTCTTCTCTAGCCCGTGCCAGCCTCGGTTAGCCCCCTCCATCCGGCTGCACAAAAGCTGTTTGGGCATGTGGTGGCTGGGCATACGGGCTTCATGACCCAGCCAACGCAGCCTTGTCTGTGGGACGAGCTTGCCGATGTGGCCGTGTCCAAATCTTTCAATGATTTGTGAGCTGCTCACACAATCCAGCCTGGTTAAACCCAGCATAGATCGTAGGTATGCCAGCCTGAATATGTGTTACTGGCGTAGATGTTCTATTAGAGGGGGTCACATTTTGCAAGCATAGAAAAGTGAGGGCATGACTGTGGCCGAGAAGACCCAAGCATTGCGTGTAGCAGCAGACCAGGTAGGTTCCACATGTTATGCAGTCAATGAAAAGACGCTGCTCGACTGATTCGGAGTGAGACCTCTGCTGTCAAACTGGAGCTGTCATAAGCACACTGCCCAGGTACAGAAACTTCTCCACTCTCCACAACCGCTCCACCAATAGGGAGTTGAGGGGTGGAGTGTTTGATGATAAAAAATACCCAGGCAGGTGTTTAGTTTTAGAGGGGCTGATGGTAAGCCTCACCTTTTAGTGGCACACTCCAGGTCAAAAAGTAGTGCCTTCAACACCTCCTATGAGTGAGCAGTAATTAATCACCAGATCATCAGCATAGATCACATGGTTGTCTAATAGGGAGCCATCCCTCGACCGCACCCGGGCATTGATCAGCCTCCCGGTACAGCCATGGAAAGCTTCCCTAACTACGTGGTCGAAAAATATGTTAAATAATGTATAAGCCAGAAGACATCCCCGTCGCACCCCAAGGAAAACAGGGAATGGCTCTCACTGCCGGCCACGTAGCTTTACCTGCAAACCTGTTCCTGGGGGTCGGAGATTGGATCACCTTTCTTTCCCCTAAGGATGGTAATAGGTGTGGGGCTGCAATTTACTTTTTGATGGAATTAAAGAATGATTTGTGATCACAGGCTACTGAGGCAAATTCTATCGCATCACCAATCCGCGACCACCACTCATCCTTGCAGCACCACACGGCTCTTGGAACCTCTGAGAAAAAGCTGCGGTAAGCCTCCTCATTCACCGACTTGGAATGCTATAGACGGTGGGAGTGGGCCTGTCACTGTTTCTCAGCCAGCCGGAACACCTCCTCCGTCAGCCAGGTCTCTGGGGAGGTTTGGACTGCGTACTGCGTACCTAAAGCAGCCATTGCAGCTGGGGTTTACAGCTTTCCACATCTCACCGCTATGCTCCCACACCCCCTTCATTATATTCAGAAGAGTCACTCTCTCTAGTTTGGCAGTCTCCTGCCCCGAAAAGAGGACTGTCCACCCCTCATGCTGACTGGAGCTAGAGCTAGTCCACCGGGCCTCCTGAATGCCGCAGAGATTCAGCGGTACCGGTCCAGCTCCCGGAATGGCAGTCTCTCCTCCGCAGTGAGTGTTCGGACATTCCACGTGGCCACTCGCAGTGGTTTTTTGCCGTTTCTGGAGGAACTCCGAGGGTACAGGATTAGTATCCTGGCTCCACCAAATGGAGTTTGACCAGGAGACTTCATGGACGCCTGTCCCCCCGGGGCCTCTGGCACAAGCTTAGTTAGATTTTTAACACTTGTTTTTGTGGTACTTGAATGGAATGTGGAGGGATTACCAGCCCCTCGCATCCGTCCAGAGCTCCCATTGGCTGGGGGCTCTGGACGAGCACCATCAGGGGAAACGCCGATTGGAATCAGCTGTCCCCCCCCCCCCCCCATGGCATTGTTCGCATCCACCACAGCGTTAACGTCCAGCACCACCGAGGAGGTAGGGAGAGGTTTTTGCTGCCGGGCTGCCAAACACCACTATCACCACCTCCCCCACCACGACCACTACCACCACTAAAACCGCCACCACCACCCCCCACACCGCCCCGCACCACCGCCCACAGATGCCCACGTGAAGGTAACCGTGCTGGAAAGCGGCCGCCCGCAGCGTGCCCGGAAGACGAAGCGGGTGCCACTCTCGACCGCCGATGCCGCCTCCGAGCCGGAGACCCTGGAAGAGGCAGCAGCGGCAGCGCCGGTCTTCAACGAGAGGCTGGCGCTGCCGCTGGCCACGGGGGCCCTGTGCCGGGCCCGGCTGCTGGTGCGCGTGCGACGCCGAGAGGAGCGACGCCACCGCCGCTCGCTGCTACTGCCCAGGGCGCCGGCCGTCGAGCTGGGCAGGCTGATGTTCGGCGCGGAGGCTCGTGGTGGGGGCAGGGGGAGAGCTGGGGGAGGATCCAGGGGAGCCGGGGGAGGAGCCGGGCAGGAGGAGGCGGATCACTGGCGCTCTGCCGTTCTGGGTGGCCGCGCGGAGGCGCGATGGCACCGGCTGCGGCTGCCCGATCCAACGAGCTGACCGCGCGGAGGTGGTGATGGTGGGAATGGTGGATGTGGTAAAGGTGGTGGTAATTGTGGAGGTGGTGGTAATTGTGGAGATAGTGATGGTAGTAATGGTGGAGGTGGTGGTCGTATATGTGGTAATGGTGGTGGTGGATGTAATTGTGGATGTTGTAGTCGAGGTGGAGGGTGGTAACATACATACTCCACTCACTCAGTCAGGAGACCAGGGGTAGAACACACATACTCCATTGATTAAACTCTGTAGAACACATAAACTCCACTCACTCTGTATAACAGGGGTAGAACACACAAACTCCACTCACTCACAAAGACTAAGACCCCCCTCCCCCCGTGTAGCCTCAATAAACTGTTGGGGGCAAGTACTGTTAGCGAGCAGCACCTGTAAAGGTCAACGTGCCACACGAGGGGGTGAGTGGCCAGAGAGCACGTTTCCCATGCGCTGATGCTTACACAGCGCCCCAGGTACTTATGGTCGTTCTTGCTGTGATGCACCTCCGATTAACACGGTTGGCTAAATATGGTGCAAAAGAAGTTGAACATAGAGTACATACATACGAGCCATAGAGTCAACACTACCCATAGTCTCGACACTGCCCATAGACTCAACACACCCATAGTCTCGACACTGCCCATAGACTCAAAACTACCCACAGACTCAACACTGCCCAGTGACTCGACACTGCCCATAGACTCGACACTGCCCATAGACTCGACACTACCCATAAACTCGACACTGCCCATAGACTCGACACTGCCCATAGACTCAACACTACCCACAGACTCAACACTGCCCAGTGACTCAACACTGCCCATAGACTCAACACTGCCCATAGACTCAACACTGCCCACAGACTCAACACTGCCCAGTGACTCAACACTGCCCATAGACTCAACACTGCCCATAGACTCAACACTGCCCATAGACTCAACACTGCCCATAGACTCAACACTGCCCACAGACTCAACACTGCCCAGTGACTCAACACTGCCCATAGACTCAACACTGCCCATAGACTCAACACTGCCCATAGACTCAACACTGCCCATAGACTCAACACCGCACCTCCGATTAGCACTGCTGGATACGAATGGTGCAAAAGAAGATCAACATACAACACGCACGAGCTTCACTGACTGCACTGCCACCTGAACGAGCGATTGGATGGCGTGCGGCCACTTTCACCGTCTCTAAGTGAAGGGGGCGGGCGGCGCTTGTCCAAGCCTCACCTGAAGTTGTCTCACGACGTGCCCCACCTCCATCCCGCAACCCCTGGGCGAGGAAGAGCCTGCGGCTCACGGCCCAACGCTTCATTTCACACAGCCCACGTTAACGCCCCTGGAGACGAATGCGAGCCAGTGGCTATGAGATGTTAACTACCTCGCCTGGTATACAGGAGGTCGTGGATGCGATGCCGACCATGACGATGCCTGCCGCTGTTTATTTAGAGTTTGCGGTGTCTCTCCCATCACCATCATCACGGTGGCTTGGAGATGTTAACTACCTCGCCTGGTATACAGGAGGTCGTGGGTTAGATCCCGACCCCTGACTCCTGCTGTATATTTGGAGTTTACGTCTCTCCTCCACATTTAAAATCGACATCATCACGAGTATTTGGCTGCTGCTATTCATTTCCACGTGATGATAATGATAAGCCACTTTGTTGAGGTTTCGTTTGTGATAGCCAGGCCAGGGCTTCTGAAAGAGAGCTATAAAGTTCAGTGGACCTTACCTGGTAAAAGAAATAGTTTATAGTTTAGTTTTTTAATTATTTCTCCGTCACTGCCAGCGTCTCGCCCGCACTAATCGTGCGCTAGAGGGGAAGATTTTTTCCCCCAACGATAGCGCCATGTGGCCTAACTCTAAACTCCATCGGCACTTCACATCGTGGCTGTGCGATCGTAGAAGGCTACGACTGCGTTGTGCGCTGGAGTCCATTGCTACGGTTGCAGTCGTCATCGCCGTCGTCGTCATCATTGTTGTCGTTGTCGTCATTGTCATTGTCGTCATTGTTGTCATCATCATTGTCGTCATCGTCATCATTATTGTCATTGTCGTCGTAGTTGTCATCGTTGTCGTGAGAATCGCGAGGCCGAACGGGGTACCGCTGCGTCCGAACAGACGCACGGCCTCAGGCGGCCTCAGGCGACGGTGACGTTGCCGCTGTGGCCCGCACAGCGGTCGCGTTCCAGACCGACGTTCCGGCGTGTCAGTCGCCACCCCCTCCCGCCTACAGCGAGACGCGGGGCGCAGTTCCACCGTCGTGGTCTGATCGGGACGACGACTCACAGTGGCTGCCCTACTGGCGCACACTCCTGCCAACTGGCAGGCCAGGTGCTGGGTCACGTTGTGACGCACAGGGGCAGCTGCCGCTGGGGGTGCCCCTAGGCCAGACTACACAGCAGCAACACGGCCACCCCCTGCTGGCAGACTGATTCCCCCACTCGCAGGCCCGGTGCTGGGTCAAGTGATGCACAGGGGCAGCTGCCACTCGGGGTGCCCCTAGGCTAAACCACACAGCAGCAGCAGCAACATGGCCACCCCCTACTGGCAGACTGGTTCCCCCACTCGCAGGCCAGGTGCTGGGTCACGTTGTGACGCACAGGGGCAGCTGCCGCTGGGGGTGCCTTTTTAACTGTCCTGAGAGGAGATGAGAGGTCTCTCGTCACTGGGTCTGAAGCACTCTGCTCTCTCAAACACACAGCTCATTGCTGTTGTCGGGTTACTGTTGTTAGAATGCTCAGGTGTATGCGTGTGTGTGTGGAGTGGTAGTGTTAGACTTTAGCTTGCTGCGCTACGAACTCGGCAACCTGAATTCGATTCCCGCTAACGGCCAACACCAGTGACGATTTTCTGAACCTGTCCTGGGCCTCCTCCCCTAGGTCGACTCAGCCTCAATTGAGTACCTGGTGCAGTGTGCAAACACAGCCACTAGAGATACAAAGGTGACCGGGCGTGGTGCTGGCCACTCACCCCCTTGTGTGCGGTTCCAGCCTTCAAAGGTACTCGTTAACAGCACTTGCCCCAACAGTCTGATAAGGCTATACGGGGGTCTTTGTTTTATTGTGTATGTGTTCATGTGTGGGGGAGCGGTGGCACAGCAGTTGGCGCAGCGCTACGAACCCGACGACTCGAGTACGATTCCCCGCTGATGATCAATAAGACCAGTGGCGAATATCTGAACTGGTTACACTGGACTCCTCCCCTAGGTCGACTCAATCTTTAATGAATACCTGGTGCGATGTGTAAAAAAAAAACATCGCCAACTGGGGGAGACAAAGGCGGCCGGGCGTGGTGCTTAAGTGCCAGTTCTGGCCTTCACAGCCCCTGCTTCTCGCAAACAGCACTTGCCCCAACAGTCTGTGAAGGCTATACTGGTGGGGATCTTTGTCTTGAATGTGTGACCTGTAAAATACCTTTTGTAAGTCCTGGTGGCTTACTCGGCTGAAGCGGATTTTTGGTTCCTCGCAGCTGAACTCACCGGTTCCACCCCAAGCGCACCTCTTGTCGCTGGCGAAATTCCAGGGTTCAATACACGGTGTCTGTTGTTGTTTGTTTGTTTCTTTTAATGTTTCGTGCAATAATTAAGTAAATAAATAAAGTGAGTATTATGTTTCTGTGAGCGTGGACTGTCTCCGGGGGTGCGTGCCTACGACGTCGTCAACGTCGGTGTCGTCGTCATCGGCGTCGTTGTGGGCGTCGCGATGTCTGGCCTGGTGGCCCCTTGTCTTGCAGAGGTTCACGGTGCAAACCCAGCAGGCTGCCCCGATAGTGACCGTTAAAATAGTGCCGTGTATAGTAGTGTCGTGTATAGTGTAGTATATAGCAGGGGCGGTTTCTTCATTAGGGCGATTGGGCGACGCACCACCAATGTCATTCAGCCACAGAGTCACGCTAGCCGTCACTGTCAGCCTCTGGATATAGTCCAATCAGCGTCATGTCACGTTCTGTGGAGTACCGCCTCTTTTTGGGCGAATTCCCTCCGGCTGAGAATCGCCCCGAGTGTTCCCATAGACTTACATTCAAAGATGTTTTTTTTCGAACGGGGGCGCTGCAATGCATTCTCTATGGCTTCCGGGAGGGCATGCACTAACGTGCTTGCGTCATCATACGTAAGCACGTTTCATCCAACAATATAATTTATCGCCACCTAGTGGAATTTTTAATAAAAAAAACTTGAGTGGTTTGTTTTAATAGTGAGTATATAAACAAACAAGATGTATTGTAAGAGTCACTTTATTTTTCATTAATATTAAAGAAGTGAAGTTGCCTTTACATGCTTAAGCTGTTAATTTATTCATTGCATGGGTGGACCTTATCCTTATCAATCATCCAGACATTTGCCCCCCCTGAGAGATTTTGCAGGAGCCGCCACTGGTATATAGTAGTGTGTTTTAGTGTGTAGTGTATTGTGGTGTATAGTGTATTATAGCGCAATGTGTAGTGTCTAGTTTATTGTAGTGTATAGTTTAATGCTTTGTGTATAGTGTATTGTAGTGTAACGTATGTTGAACTTCTTTCACACCATACGTATCCAACCATGCTAATTGGAGGTGCGGAGAGAATCACGACAAACTAAACACAGAAAGCAGTTCTAGAGAAATGAGGTTGTCAATCTAGATGATGATTTAAGAGTGTATCCCAGTGGCTTCATAATATTGGAAGAGCATTCCAGACGGCTGCAGAGGCAGTATGTCTGAAAGCGCCGCATGACGACGATGCGGTGACCACCGTTTTTGTTCGATGGTTTAGCCAAAAGCGTCTGCTGCTGCGAGGATGATGACCACCTGAGTTGGTGTGATGATGGTTTATAGCTCCTTGACGAAATTCGCTTCATGAAACTGAGTTTATTATGATTTAATATTCAAACCACAGTCTGCCCACTCATTCTGTGTGACACGGTGCGGCGAGGTTTGTGGGAAAATCCCTCTGCAGAGCTGCGCATTAACCGCACCCACGCGTATCAGGGTGGCTTTTTGTGCCGGTATCAAAGTGATGAAAAATAATAATAGGTTTTACCCTTTCTAGCAATAACGCAGGAGTTGTGTTAAGATGTTCAAACGCCAGGTAGATTATCCCCTTTGCAAAGGAATCAAGTCTGCATTAAACACACGAAGTACTTGTGGCAAAACATGCTCTGAAGATGATGATAATAATGTTACATGTGTAGTCATGTAACACATTCCTGCGGAGGGAGCTGGTAGAAACGTTGGGTTGCTCGGTCAATGGCCAGGGTCAGCGGCGGCGTGGTGTATTCTGCAAATATGCTCGACTGTGAGGGTGGGCACAAGCCGGCGTGAGTAGGTTAAACGTTGAGTTTTATAAGGGCACCACGGGGTGAGCAGCCCCTCCCTACCCAGCCCCACCCTCCACCCAGCCCCACCCTCCCCTCCCCATCCAGCCCCTCCCGCCCCTTCCCACCCTCGCCTCCCCACCCAGCCCCTCCCCACCCTCCCCTCCCCACCCAGCCCCTCCCTCCCCACCCAGCCCCTCCCTGCACGACGGACACAATAATCCCCTGTGGGCTGCTGTAACCAGGAAGTTCCTACCAGCAAAATGGATCACAATGGCGCATAGCGCTGAGTGCAGTATAAACAGGACCCTACGGGGTGGGCTGGTAGGAACGAATAACCAAAGAATATAAACATAATTTATTATTACACTTGTTTAGCCAGGAAAGCCCCACTGAGTCTAAAGGTTTTTGCAGGGTCCTGCCAAGTGTTTGCAGTAGGGGGCGATGTTGCTACACCTAATCGGACGATACGAAGGCCTAGTTCTAGGCTTTAGGCCTAGCTGTAGGCTTTAGGCCGCTGTGAGTTAATTTTTTATTTAAATGTTTTAAGTATTTATGTAAAAGCTTTAAATGTAAATGTTTCTATTTAAAAACATCAGGGAATGTAACATTGTTAAACATTAACTCCCTTTCACACACGCGGGGGTACGATACGAAGGGAGAGTTTGAGGCCTAGTTCTAGGCTTTAGGCCTAGCTGTAGGCTTTAGGCCGCTGTGAGTTAAATTTTAATTTAAAAGTTTTAATTAAAAGCTATCTCAGGGAATTATAAGGGAATGTTACACTTGTTTAGCCAGGAAAGCCTCATTAATTTAAATGTTTTAATTAAAAGCTATCTGAGGGAATAATAAGGGAATGTTACACTTGTTTAGCCAGGAAAGCGTCACTGAGTCTAAAGGTTTTTGTAGGGTCATGCCAAGTGTTTGCAGTAGGGGGCGATGTTGCTACACGGACGGACGGACGGACGATATAATCTATTGTAGGCTGGTTCACTTCGTTCCTACCAGTACAAGGAAATATGGGGACAGAGGTTAGCACACCGTGCAGTACCGCAGTGGGTCACTGGGGGCGTGGTACCGGGTGCTAACAGAAAGAGTCAAAGGAGCCCTACCGACAGAATAGGGAATAGCAGCCACTCCGCCAGCGCAGCGAGGAATTGCCGCATAATTGGCCACGAGGGAACGTGGTGAGGGCTGCTGGCGGAGGGGGGATGTGAGGACGAGTCACTCCGGCTCCGGGTGAAGTGCGTGATGGGCCGGGGTGAGGGGTTGGGGGATCAGGTGACCGAGGGGATACGATCAGTGTAGCCGAGAAGCTTTTGGAGAGTTGTCGCATGTGCGTGGTTGTCGGAACCTTCAGAAATGTTCGAGAAGGAGGGCGCGGCCGAGGGTGGAGCCAGGTCGCGCCGAGAGGGATAAAAGGGGAACCCCGATCGCATATCAGGGCTGTCCGTGGGTGAAGTGGAACCGAGGTGCTACGTCTCCATCTTCCACATCGTGGGTCAGTCAGCACGTGGCTGGTCTGACCCGATTGTAGTTATCCCGTATAGGAAAGAGATCGGTGTATTATAGTCCCGTGGGTAACAAGAGTGAGGGACAGGCGTATTAGTCCCGTGTGTCACGGTGTCGTCTTGTCGTGTAGAATAAACGTTGTTGCCTCCTAATAGTGTCTCTGAAATGATTCACTGCACATGCATTGGCTTTGAAACTGATTGGCCGACACCGGAGACAGCAGCCTTCTTCATGGCCTCGTCTCTGTACCAGGGTTAGACCAGAGAAGAACGCCAAAAGGCAAACAGTACAAGGGCAATGCAAGCATCAGAACACGTATCGCTTGGGTCGAGCAGCTATATCCGTGGGGGATATTTTTGCCAGTATAAAAATGATGACAATAAGAATAGGTGGTGTTACCCTTTCTGGCAATAAAACCGGAGTTGTGTTGAGATGTTCAAACACCAAATAGACACACACCTATTGCAAGGCAGTCAAGTCTGCATTAACCGCAAACAGTACTTGTGGTGAACATTAAAACAAACGCGCGTTTCATTTGCACTAAATTTTATTTGAATTTGGTGATCATACGTTTGTGTATGTATATATGTACGTGTGGGTGCGTGTGTGCGGGGAGCGGTAGTGGTGTCGCGACTCGCGCTGCCCTACGAGCCCGAGCTTAATTCTCGCTCACGGCCAACACCAGTGAGGATTATCAGAAGCGATGCTGGGCCTCCCTTAGGTAGACTCAGCCTCAAATGAGTACCTGGTGCTGTGTGTGGTAAACATCGCCACTAGGGAGACAAAGGCGGCCGGGCGTGGTGCTGGCCACCCACCCCCTCGTGTGCCGTGCCGGCCTTCATAGGTGCTGCTCGCTAACAGCTCATAGCAGTCTGTTACAGGCTACCCGGGGGATCTTTATGCGTGTGTTGATGTGTGGGGAGCGGTGGCACAGCACTTAGCGCGCTGTGCTACGAACCCGGCAACCCGCGTTAGATTCCCGCTCACGGCCAATCAACACCGGTGACGATTTCCTGAACCGGTGCTGGGCCTCCCCTAGGTCGACTCAGCCTTTAAACGAGTACCTGGTGCGGTTCCACCCAACATCGCCACTGGGGGAGACAAACGCGGCCTGGTGTAGTTGCTGGCCACCCCATCCTCCCCTCCCTCATGCGCCACAATGCCCGCCCTTTATAGGCGCTGCTGCTTCTCGCTACTAACAGCACTTGCCCCAAACGTCTGTTCAAGGCTACACGGGGGACCTTTGTATTTGTGTGCGGAGCGTGTGTGTGAGTGTATGCTAAGGAATCGTGTAGGAGTAATACACGGGGGGGGGGGCGGTGGGGGGGGGCGGTAGGGGGGGGGAAACGGCGATTTAGAAAAGGAGAAGATTTCACAGCGCCGGGTGCTGCTGTTCGGCAAAAGACTCCATCCTCGTCGTCCCTGCTGATCACGACGCGCCCTGCAAGCCAAGGGGAACGGCACGGGGTGAGCATTTTGATGGCAGGGAGCCAGCAGTGCGGTGGTGGACGGCATTACACTATACACTACACTATACACTACACATTAGACTATACACATTACACTATACACTACACTATACACTACACATTACACTACACATTACACTATATCTTATACTATACACATTACACTATACATTACACTACACACTACACGTTACACTATACACTACACTATACACTACACACTACACTATACATTACACTATACACTACACTATACACTACACACTATACTATACATTATACTATACACATTACACTACACACTACACTATACACTACACATTACACTATACACTACACATTACACTATACACTACACATTACACTATACATTATACTATACACATTACACTACACACTACACTATACACTACACTACACATTACACTATACACTACACTATAAACTACATATTACACTATACACTACACATTACACTACACATTACATTATACATTACACTACACACTACACTATACACTACACATTGCACTATACATTACACTATACACATTACACCACACACTACACTATACACTACACTATACACTACACATTACACTACACTATACACTACATATTACACTATACACTACACATTACACTATATACTACACATTACACTATACACTACACATTACACTATACACTGCAATACACTATACACTGCAATACACTATACACTACAATACTATGCACTAGTATACACTACAATACACTCCACTCCAATACACTCTACACTACAATATACTATACACTACAAAACACTATACACTAGTATACACTACAATATACTCCACTGCTATACACTACAATAAACTACTACACACTACAATACACTATACACTAAAATATACTATACACTACACTATACACTACACATTACACTATACATTACACTATACACTACACTATACACTACACACTACACTATACATTACACTATACACTACACTATACACTACACACTATACTATACATTATACTATACACATTACACTACACACTACACTATACACTACACATTACACTATACACTACACATTACACTATACACTACACATTACACTATACATTATACTATACACATTACACTACACACTACACTATACACTACACTATACACTACACATTACACTATACACTACACTATACACTACATATTACACTATACACTACACATTACACTACACATTACATTATACATTACACTACACACTACACTATAAACTACACATTACACTATACATTATACTATACACATTACACTACACACTACACTATACACTACACTATACACTACACATTACACTATACACTACACTATACACTACATATTACACTATACACTACACATTACACTACACATTACACTATATACTACACATTACACTATATACTACACATTACACTATACACTACACATTACACTATACACTGCAATACACTATACACTACAATACTATGCACTAGTATACACTACAATACACTCCACTCCAATACACTCTACACTACAATATACTATACACTACAAAACCCTATACACTAGTATACACTACAATATACTCCACTGCTATACACTACAATAAACTACTACACACTACAATACACTAAAATATACTATACACTACACTATATACTACACTACTATACACTACACTAACTTACTAAATTAAAAACTATTTTTTTTTTATAACTGCCCGTTGTGTGTAGTTTGTTGTCCTTCCTCCCCGCACCTCCGTTTAGCACGATTGGCTACGTATGTACGGTGGTGCGAAAGAAGTTCAACGTACACAAACACACGTACATATACGCAGTGCCGGATGAAGCTAGTGTGGGGACTGTAGCATATGTTATAAAGGGGCCCAAAATAAAATAAAAAAACACGTAAATATTAAAACACAAAATTTCGATTTAAAGCTTTCGTGACTGCAGGGATTCATCTTCTTGGTTCTTTCGGTAAAGTCACGTAGAATGGAAATAATAAAATAATAAAAATAAAAACTAATAAAATAATTCTCACGACGTTTCGGCCACAACGCAAGCAGCCGTCGTCAGGTGGAGAACAGGTTTGTCGAGAAGACAGAGTCTGAATGACACACCCCAGGCTTGGAGCGTCTATTTAAGCTGGGATGGAGGGGGGAAAAGCGCCTTGACAAAATAATTTGCACATCAAGAGGAATTTAGCATATATGCGATTAGTACTACTTGTGAAATGCGTAGGAGGTTTGGCGGGGGGTTTAAAGTCATATTATGCCCGTGCATTATGCAGGATTAGCAGCATCAAAGGGAGGAGATAGGGGTAATATTAATAAAGGGAAGGAATGTTAATAGTATGTAGCTGCAGTAACTAAACCATCACATAAACAACTAAAGTATAAATTACATAGTATCATCAGTATACTAAATATACTCTCCAATAAGCTGAGCTACTAACAGTAAGTAATACATTACAATGCTATGTCGCAAAAATTATAATATGCTTCCAGCTAAACTGTATTCTCTTACATCACACGGGTCTACACCGTACTATATACTGCCAAGATACTAAGAGGAAGCAACGAAATATGTCAATGGGAGAGTGGTAGTAGGAGACTTGCAGCGGAGCAAAGAATCCATTCCCTGCGGAGAATACAAGATATATAGTCAATGCCAGTGAGTGGACTGCGGTCTGAAAGTCACCGTAAACGTGAACACAATCAGTTAAGATCCAAAATGGTTTATTACGTCCTTCTAATGATTGCTGAGCCAGAATCCATCTTCTCGGTTGAAATTGTCTCTAGTATCTTTCACGCGACGGTCAATGGTATAGTGTATAGCGGATTGTATAATAATAAATAGTATATAATTGTAATGTTTAATACAATGTGCGAAGTAATATACAGTATCGTAATTGTATAGTGAATATACAGCAGTGTGATATACAGTAGAGTGGGTAGAATAATACATAGTGTAATATTACAATGTATAAGGTGGTGTATAGTAATACGGTATATAATTTAATGTTGGGTTTGTCTATGGCAGCATATGGTACGGTGTAGACCCGTGTGATGTAAGAGAATAAAGTTAAGCTGGAAGCATATTATAATTTTTGTGACATAGAATTGTAATGTATTACTTACTGTTAGTAGCTCAGCTTATTGGAGAGTATATTTAGTATACTGATGATACTATGTAGTTTATACTTTAGTTATTTACGTGGTGGTTTAGTTACTGCAGCTACATACTATTAACATTCCTTCCCTTTATTAATGTTACCCCTATCTCCTGCCTTTGATGCTGCTAATCCTGCATACTGCACGGGCATAATATAACTTTAAACCCCCCGCCAAACCTCCTACGCATTTCACAAGTAGTACTAATCGCATATCTGCATTTCCCATAAATATGCTAAATTCCTCTTGATATGCAATTTTTTTTTGTCAAGGCGCTCTTCCCCCCTCCATCCCAGCTTAAATAGACGCTCCAAGCCTGGGGTGTGTCATTCAGACTCTATCTTCTCGACAGACCTGTTCTCCACCTGAGGACGGCTGCTTGCGTTGTGGCCGAAACGTCGTGAGAATTATTTTATGATGTTTCATTTTTATTATTTTATGATTTCCATTCTACGTGACTTTACCGAAAGAACCAAGAAGATTAAAACACTAATTTTTAACTTACATAATAAAGTAATTGTATTTTTTTTATTTGCTATGCAGCCAGACGATACGACAAATCCCTAACCTTAAACACCCAGTCGTTCATAAAAGTTGAAGGCAGTATAGTACTATAGTAATAGAGCAAGTGCAGAATCACTTAACCGGAATTGATAGATTGAAAAAAGCATTTAGCGAGGGCACTTGAATGTGCGGGGCCCGTAGCTACATATGTAGCTACTTTTACTACTATAGGGCCGTGCATAAATGATGTCACGCACCTAGGGGGGGGGGAGGGGTCAGACATTTGTGACGATGTGTGACGAGGGGGGGGGGGCTTTGATAATTGTGACGTCACATCAAAATGCGCAACTTTAAATTAATATAGACAACACGTTATACTTAATTAAATAGACTTTTTAATAAATGTTGTCTCCTACAAAATCAGAGTGCAGCGCCACATTAACTACGCACTACAATGACAATAGTTTAAAGCGATTTGAAGCATGTTTTATTTGGGGGGGGGCAGAGCTTTGTGACGTCATTTTTGAGGGGGGGTCTGACTTTTTGTGACGCCATGTGACAAAGGGGGGGGGGGGGTAAATAATCGGGTGACGTCATTTATGGACGGCCCCTATGATCATCGGTCACTGCGTACACTCCGAGCGCTGCTACCTGCCGGCGGCGGCAGCAGCAGCGTGGGGAGGAGCGCGGCGGCTACTCCGGCATCGCCGCTCGGCGTGGCCGGATCATGGCGTCGCGGTTCAACCTGCGGGACCACGAGGCCGGAGCACGGCAACAAGGGGGGGGGGGGGGACACGTGAACAACGGCCACGCGCTCGGCAAAAACGTTGGGCGAACGTTGGGTTCAACATTGAGCTAACTTAGCCGGAGTGTTCGTTGAGTCTGTGGGCAGTGTTGAGTCTATGGGCAGTGTTGAGTCACTGGGCAGTGTTGAGTCTGTGGGCAGTGTTGTGTCTATGCGTGTGTTGAGTCTATGGATATGTTGAGTCTGTGGGCAGTGTGAGTCTATGGGCAGTGTTGAGTCTATGGGTAGTCATTTACACTGAGACATCTCCTTTACCAGTGGCAAAATATAGTAGTAGGTTTTTACCCTTTCAACTGGTACAAAAACTGACACCTTTATACAAGGCATAATGTTTGCAATAACCACAACACAAGCAGTCAAAATGCAAACAAAAATAAACTCTGATGATGATAATGATATGCACTGTCCTTGAAGTTGATTGGTCCACACCCGAGACAGCTTTTCTTAGAGCCTAGTCTCCATTGGTGTTGGACCAGATGACGCCAAAAGGCGTACAACTCAAAGACAGTGCACTATCAGAGTATTGAGAGCTCGGGGTAACCATTTACACTATGAGACATCTCCTTTACCAGTGGCAAAATATAGTAGTAGGTTTTTACCCTTTGTATAAAGGTGTCAGTTTTTGTACCAGTTGCGGACTGTGCTTTACCATCCTGTTTTATATACTCGCCTATTGCCCTTGCAAGGACGGGTGTATTGCAGTAAATCTGAAACTTGCAAGTGAAAAGCAGACCGCTCAGTGATATTCATTGCATTAATGCGTGTGCAATGTGTAAGGGCGCGGTGACACAGAGCTATTTCATTTTTTAAGGTTATAATCCCTTATTCATCATGACGTCCTTTTTACTTTGATGTCTCAATAGCGTTACGGAGATTGCATGATGTGAGGGTTCTGCCTTTGTAGTGAGGGTTGTGAGTTGACGCCGAGGAGGGGGGAGGAGGCGCCTCGGCCCCCCATGTGGAGTGACGTCACCTGCTCATGATTATTAATGAGGGGGGGGGGGTCAATGTGGAGGACGTAACTTGTTCATGATTATTAATGATGGGGGGGCTGGTGGTCGACGTGGAGTGACGTCACGAGCATTGCACACGGACATTTTTGGCTAATGGTAGGTAATAATAATGGGAGGGGTGTCCATTTGGAGGACGTCACCTGCTCATGATTATTAATGAGGGAGTCTGTTCGATGTGGAGTGACGTCACTTGCGCATGATTATTAGTGAGGAGGGGGGAGTACTCCATATTGAGTGACGTCACCCGCTCATGATTATTAATGAGGGGGGCTGGTCGATGTGGAGTGACGTCGCGAGCGTTAAGGACAGACATTCCTGGGTGATTATAGGAGGTATTATTC
Source organism: Lampetra fluviatilis (assembly GCF_964198595.1). NCBI lineage: Eukaryota > Metazoa > Chordata > Hyperoartia > Petromyzontiformes > Petromyzontidae > Lampetra > Lampetra fluviatilis. The sequence goes on along the minus strand of NC_136342.1, from coordinate 5,613,127 downwards.
ATTCTAAAGCGATGTTCCATAACGCGGTATTCTTCAGGAAGGCAACAGCTACCACCGCCGCGTTATAGGAGGGAGAACAAGGGAGACTGAGAAACGAGCGAGGTGGAGTGAACGTGAAGCCGGCAGAGCGTTAAGGGGGAGAGCCCAAGCGTGAGAAGAGTTAATGTGGAGATCGGAAAGAATGGACCAACATGCAAGGCCCTCTTCCTCCTCCTAAGCTGGGCCCTAAGCTAAAACGACGAACTATTTTATTTGACCAGGTAAGGGCCCCACTGAGCTGCGTAGCTCTTTTTTCAGAAACGATGCTGGCAATCACAAGTGATGGTTCAACGAAGTGGCGGCTTCGCAGCATCATCATCATCATCACGTGGAGATGTAGAGCCAATTACTCTGAACGCATGACTTCGATTCTCAACGTGTAGGGGGAAACCGGGGGACCTGGAGAAATATCCACACTACCACGGGGAGAGAAAGAGACACACAGACTCCAAATATACAACAGCAGGCATTGTCAGGGTCAGGATCGAACCCTCGACCTCCTGTATACCACTCGACGTAGTTATCACGGTGGCTAGGAGATGTTAACTGCCTCGCCTGGTATGATTATGAAAGAGAGAGACATGCAAACTCCAAATATACAGCAGGCATCGTCGGGGTCAGGATCGCACCCAAGAACCTCCTGCATACCAGGCGAGGTAGTTAACATCTCCTAGCCACCGCGGCGGCCTCACCAGGTAAGTGGTAAAAAGTGAGTTTCGTGGAGGAGGGCGACTCCAGCAGACGCTCACCTTTTGTCGGGTTGAGGCACATGGCGCACGCTGGAGAGGGCGGGGTGAGATACAAGGGAAAGATTTTTACCAACGCAGGCCGTGACGGTGGTTCTCTGTGCTGCAGGACGACGCAATGGTTAGTGTTGAGTCTATGGGTAGTGTTGAGTCTATGGGTAGTCCATATTATTTGGTTCTTTCGGTAAAGTCACGTAGATGGAATATATTGAAAGAAAAGCAATAGCTTCAAGCACGCTAAAACGTCTGCTTGGTTTAGATATGTGGATGACATTGGTGGTCTGGCCACACGGCAAAGATACACTGAACGTATTTCCAAATCATCTCAACTCGCAAAACCTATCCATCCAGTTCACTATGGAAGTGGAAGCTGACAGAACTCTACCATTTCTGGATATTCTGCTCGGACGGGGTAGAAATGGTAAAATAACACACGGTATTTACCGAAAGAAAATGCATACTGACGCCTATCTTAATGCATCGTCACACGATCACCCCGCACAGAAATCTGTTCTTATCAAGACGCTCATTCATCGAGCTAAGAAAGTGTCAGATGGTAAATTAAGTACAGAATAAGTGGTCTTACCAGTGATATTTACATTAAACCTCTTTCACACTATACGTAGCCAACCGCGTGAATCAAATGGGTGGGGGAAGGACAACACACTAAACACAAAAACTGTTTTAAAGAAATCAGTTTGTCAATCTCGGGGATGATTTAAACGTGCATAGCTTTAGCAGCTTCCTAATATCGGCAGGAAGAGCATTCAAGATGGCCGCAGAAGCGCATCTGAAAGTGCAACGCGATGATGCGGTGACCACCATCTTTGTTCGACGGTTTAGCCAAAAGCCGCCGCTGCTACTGTTGCTGCGATGACGACCACAGAGTTCACGTGATAGAAATGGTTTATTGCTCCTTGACGAGATCCAGCGACTGGGCAACGCAAATTACCTCGAATCGTGATTTTCTCCCATTTTGGCTTCTTTCAAATCTTTCTCCTGTAAAAAAAAAAGCATTCCCATTATCACAAGTGCGACATCGCATATCTGTATGCACGTGTGTACCAATCTTGATTTGAAGCTTTAGTGACTGCAGGAATCCATACTCTTTGGTTATTTCGGTAAAGTCACGTATTTCTAACTACGTGACTTTACCAAAAGAACCAAACAGCACGTGCATACCATATATGAGGAGCGGTGGTGTCGTAGCGGTTACCACTACGCTGTTTCAACACGTAGTAGTGCTTTTGCGACCAATATTATCCATAATGGAGGCTTTTTAGGGGTGTCCCCCCCAATATATATAATAATTACGGCCTTGGTGAGTACGGTGACGTTTTGCCAGTAATTAAAACTAGCATCATCAGGCAGACAGCCAGAGTTGGCTTACTAATTGGCCGTGTCGGGTGGTGGCGGGTTTAACGACCCATTTACGCAATCTCACCCAAAAACCTTTGTTGTGGATAGCGCTATGCTGCGCTACGAATACGGGCAACCGAGTTCGATTCCTGCTCACGGCCACCGACACTGGTGACGATTATCTGAACCGGTTCTGGGTCTCCCCTTGATCGACTCAACCTCAAATGAGCACCTGGTGTAGCGGTGTGTAGTAGACATCGCCACCAGGGAGACAAAGACGGCCAGGCGTGCTGCTGGCCACCCACCCCCTCGTGTGCTGTGCCAGCCTTCATAGGTGCTGCTCGCTAACAGCACCTGTCCCAACAGTCTGATGAAGGCTTTACGAGGGATTTTTTTTTTTACCGTATATGACAAGGTGGAAACATCGCATAGGCGTGTACTTTGTAACGCTTTAATGGTGGTTTGCGTTTGACAGAGGCGTTCTCATAATCGCCAGGGTCCCATGGTGGCTAGGAGATGTTAGCTACCTCGCCTGGTATACAGGAGGCCATGGGTTCGATCCCAATCCTGACACCTGCTGTATATTTGAGTTTGCGTGTCTCTCTCCCCGTGGTCGCGTGGATTTCTCACATTTAGAATGGACATCACGCGTTGAGAACATTTGGCTGTTGTTATCAATTTCCACATGATGATGATCAAAAGCCCACTTAGTAAAGCTATAATTTATGATGGCCAGATCGCTTCTGAAAAATATCCTACTTAGCTCAGTTGGGGCCTTGCCTGGTAAACAAAAAAAATCGTAGTTAAAATAGTTGAACAGTATCTGGACATCTGTGAAACTACTAAACATGTGGGAAAAGAGCTTCATAGCTCATCGGATTAAAAAAAATGTCTCTTCTGACAAAGATTCTGAGTGTCGGAGTGCTTTAACATCTCACATCAACGCATTTTCAAAGGGGGCAGCTGGCTGGAAAAATGGTCTTCACAATAAAAGTTCGTTTATGGGCTTAGATGGCGTATGAATGTATAATGGTGTGTCGTTAACCCATCGCCACAACCACCACCCGACACAACCCATCAGTTCGGTGCTTGTGTCACGTGAACGAAAGTTACTACGTCAGCGCGAACCGGTGTGTCGGAGAGGGGCAATGATTGCCGCTTCGTGCGATCCCAATCGATCTTTCCAATAATACAAATGCTAATTTCCAACCTGCACAATTTTCACCTGCTAGCCGGAAAATAATAGGCGCTCGCTAACCGCACTTTTTTTGGTCCCTTTACATTCCGTAATAAGGCTGTGCACGTGTGCGTGCGTGCGTGCGCGCGTGTGTGCGTGTGTTTGTGCGGGTGCGTGCGTGCGCGCGTTTGCTCGTGTGCGTGCATGTGCGCATGCGTGTGTGTCTGCGCGCGTGCGTGTGTGCGTGCGTGTGTGCGTGTGTCTGGCACAGTAGGGGGCACAGGTGGTGCATCAACCAGTCATCTCAGTCAGTCGACCTGTGGCACCTGGGTCTGCCCCGTGACCTCCTGCCGGCGGGCGTTCGACACTTCACGTGGCCTCAAGATGCACATGTCCTGGCACAGCGTCGTGGTGACGTCACCGCCACTTAGTGGAGAATGGCGGTTGTTGTTGTCTGCGCGTGTGTGCGTGCGGGTGCGTGCGTGCGCGCGTTTGCGCGCGCGTGTGTGCGTGCGTGTGTGAGAATGTGGAATCGTTGCACAGGAGGTCCGTACCTTAACCGGCTTCCTGGGCTCCTTTATCAAGCAGAGGACTACGCACGAGTGACGGAAGAGACGTCGGGAGAGTGGGGAGAGAGATAGGGGGAACATAGACATGGAGTAGGGAGAGAGGAGGTAGAGAGAGAGGGGGAGTAGAGAGAGGGGGTAGAGAGAGGGGGTAGAGAGAGGGGGTAAAGAGAGGGGGTAGAGAGAGGGGGTAGAGAGAGGGGTTAGAGAGAGGGGGAAGGGGTAGAGAGAGAGGGAAGGGGTAAGGAGAACAGACCGTGAAATCTTTTGTGAAATCTTTCATTTAAAAAAAGGGGGGCAGTTACATAAAGCTAAACATTGGAAAAAAACGAAGCAAAGTGCCGACTACACTGAGCATATTCTTGTTTCCTCTGATCGTAAAAAAGAGAGAGGAGAAATAAAAGCGCTGCGTGAATTGTCAGATCCCCACGGTGTTTGTAGAGACTCCTCTGAGGCTCAAAGCAATCGGCTGCAGCGGCTCGCGGTTCGGATCCGGCATGCCTCCCCGGTAACTAACGCCATGTGGAGCATTCAGAGGCGAGGTAGTTAACATATCATAGCCACCGTGATGATGATGAGAGAGAGAGACGCAAACTCCAAATATACAGCAGCAGGCATCGTCAGGGTCGGGATCGAACCCACGACCTCCTGTATACCAGGCGAGGTAGTTAACATCTCCTAGCCACCGTGATGATGATGAGAGAGAGAGAGACGCAAACTCCAAATATACAGCAGCAGGCATCGTCAGGATCGGGATCGAACCCACGACCTCCTGCACACCAGGCGAGGGAATTAACATCTCACCAGAGTTGGGCACCACCACCGTGGTCTCCTTGTCCAGGCCGATGCCGACGGTGAAGGCGTTGAACTCGGTGATCACTTGCTGCGGCAGCGTGCGGCTCCGCGCTAATGAGGGAGACATGCCGGTGGTGAGCGGTGAGGAGTGGTGATTGGTGAGCGGCAGAGGTGTGGACTCGAGTCATGTGACTTGGACTCGAGTCAGACTCGAGTCATGAATTTGATGACTTGCGACTCGACTTGGACTTGCATAACAATGACTTTGTCCCACCTATGAGATGTGGACTCGAGTCATGTGACTTGGACTCGAGTCAGACTCGAGTCATGAATTTGATGACTTGCGACTCGACTTGGACTTGCATAACAATGACTTTGTCCCACCTCTGGTGAGCGGTGAGCAGAGAGTGGTCATCGGTGAGTGGTGAGCGGGGAGTTGTGAGTGGTGAATAGCGGTGAGTGGTGAACGGTGAGTGGTGAGCGGGGAGTGGTGAGGAGTGGTGAGCGGTGAGGAGCAGTGACCGGTGAGCGGTGAGCAGGGAGTGGTGAGCGGTGAGTGGTGAGTGGTGAGCGGTGATTGGTGAGTGGTGAGTGGTGATCGGTGAGTGGTGAGTGGTGAGTGGTGACCGTGAGTGGTGAGGGTGAGTGGTGAGCGGTGAGCGGTGAGTGGTGATCGGTGAGTGGTGAGTGGTGATCGGTGAGTGGTGAGTGGTGATCGGTGATCGGTGAGTGGTGAGCGTGAGTGGTGAGGGTGAGTGGTGAGCGGTGAGTGGTGAGTGATGAGAGGTGATTGGTGAGTGGTGAGTGGTGATCGGTGATCGGTGAGTGGTGAGTGGTGAGCGGTGATCGGTGAGTGGTGAGCGGTTATCGGTGAGTTGGTGAGCGGTGGCTAAAACTTTTGGTGGAGGCAGTGCTGGAGGGTGCAAGGGTTGAGTTGACTCTGGTGAATTGGTCGAACGGCATTGAGCAGTGCGACTTGATTACCATCCTCACCACCGCCATCAATGCTATCGCCGCTATCATCCTCACCACCGCCATCATCGCTATCCCCATCATCCTCACCATCACCGCCATCACCATCATCCTCACCATCACCGCCATCACCATCATCCTCACCATCACCGCCATCATCGCTATCACCCATTATCCTCACCATCACCGCCATCACCATTGTCCTCACCATCACCGCTATCACCATTATCCTCACCACCGCCATCACTGCTATCACCACCATCCTCACCACCGCCATCAATGCTATCGCCGCTATCATCCTCACCAGTACCATCATCATTTAATTTGTCATTGTGTTGTGACTGAATGACGTGGTGGAAATGTGATGGGGATAATTAAGAAGACGTTGATCATCTCATAGCCCGTCGTCATCATCCTGCTAGCTCCCCGCACGCCAGCTACCACCACGCCTATCCCTACCCCTATCACTACCCCAACACTATCGCATCACTACCACAACGCTATCACTACCCCTATCACTACCCCAGCCCCTCTTTAACCACTGTCACGTGTCCTCCTGTCACCACAGCTCCACCATCGTCACCACTTGTAATAACAAGCTAACTACTTTAGTAGCTCATTGAGTTATAGATAATTACAGTACTTTACAGCGCCTCGGAAATGGGGCGCTGCTCTATACATCTAGACGAGACAAGAAGAGGGACTGAGTGGATGCGTTGGTGAGTGGGTGAGTGAGTGGGTGAGTAGGTGAGTTAGTGAGTTAGTGAGTGAGTGGGTGAGTGAGTGGGTGAATAGGTGAGTGAGTGGGTGAGTGAGTGGGTGAGTGAGGCTGCCATGCCTCAAATATTGACAGAAGTAACCACCCCTTCTGAATGGTTGCCTGATGTGCCATCTGTGGAGGAAGTCCGAGGGGCGATCCGAAGTCTGAGACCAGGAAAAGCGCCGGGCAGAAACGATCTCCCAAGCGAAATGCTGAGGGAGGGTGGCATCTGTGTGCAGACTGCCCTACTGTACATGGGATCATCACAACTGTCTGGACCACAGGAAGGGTCCCCCCTCTCTTCTCAGTGTGCCAGGAAATGCCCTGGCAAGGATTATTCAACATCGCCTTGCCAGGCACGCTGAGGAGAGTCCCAATGTGGTTTCAGACCAGGGCAGTCCTCCACCGATGCCCTATTCTCTGTCCGTCTGCTACAGCAGAGATGTAGGGAATTCCAACGAGACCTGATCAAGGCCTATGACACCGTCAGTAGGCCTGGGCTCTGAGCAGTTCTTCGTGCTTTCGGAATCCATGACTTGGAGCCATTCAAAGTTCACATTGGCTCCCACAACATTAAGCATCATCTTTGACCACATATTTCGAGAAGCTTTCCATGGCTTTACCGGAGGAGTTTTCATCTAGAACAGATACAATGGGAGGCTGATCGATGCCCCAGTGTGGTCGAGGGATGGCTCCCTATTGGTCAACGATGTTATGTATGCTGATGATCTGGTGATTGCTGCTCACTCAGAGGAGGAATTGGAGGCGCTGCTGCTGAACCTGGAGTGTGCCACTAAGAGGTGGGGTCTTACCATCAGCCCCACCAAAACTAAACACCTGGCTGGGTATTTTGTGCAACCAAAATCTCCACCCCCTCGGCTCCCCATTGGTGATGGAGCAGTTGTGGAGAGAGTGGAGAGTTTCCCATACATGAGCAGTGTGCTTATGACCAGCTCCGGTTTGACAGCAGAAGTCCACTCCGAATCAGTCGGGCGGCATTATCTTTTCATCGGCTGCACAATGCTGCATGGAAGCTACCTGGTCTGTCGCTCTGCACAAAGCTTCGGGTCTTCTCGGCCACAGTCATGCCCTCCCTTCTCTATCCTTGTGAAACGTGGACCACTATAATGGAACATCTGAGCCGGTTAGAAACATTCAGGCTGGGATGCCTATTATCTATCCTGGGTTTAACCCGGCTGGATTGTGTGAGGGTGCTCACACATCCTTGAAAATCTGGACACATTCCCATCGGTGAGCTCCTCCAGCAGGCAAGGCTGCGTTGGCTGGGTCATGTAGCCCACATGCCCAAGCTGCTTCTGTTTGGCCATATAGAGGGTGCTAAATGGGCACGACATTGGCTGGAGAAGAGATTGACTGATGCGTTACGGGAGGATGTGGTGCTGAGTGAACTTGCTGATGACTGGTACAAGCAGTTTCAGGATCGGCCTCTAAGGAGGAGGCTCGTGAAGGACGCTACTGGGCAATTGAAGGCAGTCGCCCTCCAGCAACAACGGAGGACAGTTGAGCGACGCTTACAACAACAGAGCGCCGGGTGGCTACAATGCAGCAAGTTGGCACAGAAGAGGTACAGCTGGTGTGCATCTACCGGTCATCTCAGTCAGCCAACCCATGGCACCTGGTTTCTTCACGAAACCTCCTGTCAGCGAGCCTTCGACACCTCACGTGGCCTCAAAGTGCACCTGGCCTGGCACAGGCGCCATGGTGACGTCACCGTTACTTAGTGGCGAATGGCGGGCATTGGATTGAGTGAGTGAATGGGTAGGTGAGTGAGTGGGTGAGTGGGTGAGTGCGCGAGTGAGTGGGTGAGTGAGTGCGCGAGTGAGTGGGTAAGTGTGTGGGTTAGTGAGTGCATAGATTATTGGGTGAGTGAGCGGGTGAGCGAGTGAGTGAGCGGGCAAGGGAGTGGGTGAGTGCGCGGGTGGGTGCGCGGATGGGTGAGTGAGCGAGTGGGTGAGTGAGTGGGTGAGTGAGTGAGTGGATGAGTGAGTGGGTGGGTGAGTGAGCAAGCGGGTGAGCGAGTGAGTAAATTGGCCTTCACCTACTGATTAGTCCTGGTCGTAAACTACTGTTGTTATTGTTGTCATTGTTATTTTTATTATCCCTGTTGATAATGTTTGTTATTGTTATTATTGTTATTATCAGTGTTGTTGTTTATATTATTGTTGCCATTGCTGATATTGCTGTTATTATTGTTACTGTGGCGTGGTGTGTGAGGCATGTCGATTTAGCTGTGGGGGAAACTGAATCTTGTGGCCTGGGATGCCGCCCGCTTGAGTGACACCGAAGAGGGGGAGAGATCCAGGGGCAGTGTAGAGGGAGGTGGCCTATTGTAATTGGCCAGGTGTTTGACCAATCCGGGGAGAGCCCGGACTATAAGAGGACGGGGGCTAGACTCTGAATGAGCAGTTCGGTTGGGACTCTGTGAAAACGCACCACCGTCAGGGTGGGCTACTACCACCTGCAATCAGCAAACGAGGGCAGCGCAGGAAAGCTTCACTCGGCTGTCGTGGGGAGCCAATAACATGGGGTAGGGCTTGCCGAGCAGTGGCGTGAACAAGACCCCAACAGCCTGGCATTGAATGTCTGGCATTGGGAGTGTGTGGTCTTTGGCTCCTTGGTTGTGTCTGAGTGTGTGCATGCATATGTGTAGGGGTGTTAGAGAGAGAGCCGTTATGCATGGCAGCTTATGGGAAACAAACACAGTGGGCGGGGCTACGTGTGTGCACGGGGGGGGTGCTCTCAACGACGTCCGCACCAGGCAGCCCGGGGCCCCACCCCTCAGCGGGGGTGGAGTATAAAGGGGGATGTGTCAGAGGGCTCGGGGCAGAATGTTAAAGCTAAACCAGTGAAGACCGAAGATCGTCTAGCTAGTGCCCTGGACTCCCCTGGGACGCCGCCCTTGTCAGAGCCGCGCAGGACCGAGCCAGCGGCGTGGTCCCGAGAACCAGAGCTAGTGCTCTAGGACTCCGGGTACCGTAGCCCGACTTACCAGTGTCGGGCCAGACAGCCTCCCCTAGCCCGTTAGTGGAGGACTAGGAGGTAGGTCAGAGATAGCTAGCAGTGTATTCCCAGCTAGCCGGGTGAGGGGGCCGATACCCCCTCTAGTATTGTATGTCCACAGTTGTGACTACTTGTACGGAATAAATACGTGTGCCTCACCAACGGTGTCCAAGAGTCATCAACGGTACTTCATATGACTGCTCGATGGAACGTGGAGTGTGGTGGTGATGGTGGACTATTGTAAAAGATGCTTCCTTCTCGTGGAGGTGAGGACGGCTACGACTGAAGTTCATAAGGAGAGGGCACTTGATGGCGTGTCCAGGGCCAGGCTCTGTCAGAGTGCTGGATGTTGGAACGCGAGCCCGTACTCCACCAGAACACTGAGATCAAGCTGTCTCAGTGTTAGGGCGTACAACCCTCTACACTGTGTTGGCGTGAGTCTCGGGGGGACGCACCATCCATAAATGACGTGACGCGATTTTGGACGATTTTTGACCCCCCCCCCCCCCCCCTTCGTCACACGGCGTCACAAAAAGTCAGACCCCCCCTCAAATATGACATCACAAAGCTCTGCCCCCCCCCCAAAATAAAACATGCTTCAAATCGCTTTCAACTATTGTCATTGTAGTGCGTATTTAATGTGGCGCTCCACTCTGATGTTGTAGGAGAAACATTTTATTAAAAAGTCTATTAAGTAGAACGAGTTGTCTATATTTATTTAAAGTTGCGCATTTTGATGTGACGTCATTTATGGACGGCCCCATAGGGCACAAGAGTCCTTGTTTTGTGGATGACGTGACAGTTACTATTGCTGTTATCGTTATTGTCGTTGCTGTTATTGCCGTCATTATTACTATTGTACTGTACTGGTAGGTTATTATTATTACTACTGTACTGTACTGGTAGGTTACACCAGCCCACAGGGGATTATTGTGTCCATCGTGCAGGGAGGGGCTGGGTGGGGAGGGAGGGGCTGGGTGGGGAGGGGAGGGGCTGGGTGCGGCTGGGTGGGGAGGGGAGGATGGGGAGGGGCTGGGTGGGGAGGGTGGGGAGGGGCTGGGTGGGGAGGGTGGGGAGGAGGTGGGTGGAGAGGGTGGGGCTGGGTGGGGGGTGGGAGGGGTGGGGCTGGGTGAGGAGGGGCTGGTCACCCCGTGGTGCCCTTATAAAACTCAACGTTTAACCTACTCACGTCGGCTTGTGCCCGCCCTCACAGTCGGGCATATTTGCGGAAGACACCACGCCGCCGTTGACCCTGGCCATTGACCGAGCAACCCAACGTTCCTACCAGCTCCCTCCGCAGGAATGTGTTTGTTGTGGTGGGTGCCCACCCAGCAGGTAGAGGATGCTCTCCCGCGTGCCGTTGCGGTATCCGTACTGCTGCATCACCGAGTAGCTCTCGTACTTGATCTTCAGGAACCTGTAGGTGGCGTTCGTGTCGCCCACGAAGTCTGAGAAGGGCTGGCTGCTGTTGTCTGGGCAACGAAACACAAAACAGAAATCGTGGCTTGTCAATAACAACAACAAAATCATTTATATTTTACATTTTTGTAAGGTGCTCGTGGGATCCCGAATGTGCTGCAAACGACGATCGGAAACCGGTTTCCTGCCTCGTGGGATGACGTTCGGTGGAGACTGTGACGTCACGCAATGCAATGACGTCACACAAATGATGGATTCCCCGTGTAGCCTTTAACAGACCGGGGCAAGTGCTGTTAGCGAGCACCTGTGAAAGTCGGCACAGCACGCGAGAGGCTGGGTGGCCAGCACCACGCCCGGCGGCCTTTGTCTCCCCTCAGTGGTTATAGTGACTACACACCACACCAGGTACTCATTTGAGGCTGAGTCGATCTAGGGGAGGCCTAGAACCAGTTCAGATATTTGTCACTGGCGTTGGCTGTGAGCAGGAATCTACTTTGGGTCGCCTCGTTCATAGCGCAGCGGGATAAAGGCTACACCCATTAACGACGCAATGACGTAACACACATGCACATGCCACGTGACGTAGTGCGTGTGTGTGTGGGGAGATCGGTAGCGCAGCGGTTAGCACTACGCTGTGCTACGAACCGGGCAAATCTGAGTTCGATTCCTGCTCACGGGCAACATCAGTGACGATTATCTAAACCGATGGTCTCCCCTAGGTCAACTCAGCCTCAAATTAGTACCTGGTGCGGTATGTAAACATTGCCACTGGGGAGGCAAAGGCGATCGTGCTTGCTGCTGGCCACCCTCCCCCTTGTGTGATGTGCCGGCTGTCATAGGTGCTCTATAACAGTACTCGCCTCTACCGCGTGTGTGTTGAACTTGTGCGATGCCAAGTGTGTAGTGTAGTATGTATTTGAAACTTATCTGTCACCGTACGTAGCCAATTGCGCTAATCCGAGGTGTCGGGGAGGGGAAGTACAACAAACTAAACAAAACAGTTCTAAAGAAACGCGTTTTCAAGTTAGTATCATAGTGTCGTGTGTGTATTGTATAGCGAGTATAGTGTAGAGTGCAGTATGTATGTTGAACTTCTTTTGCACCGTACATAGCCAACCGTGCTAATCGAAGGTGCCGGGGGGAAGGACAACAAACTAAACACAACAAACAGTTTTAAAGAAACGAGTTTGTAAATCTATATAATGATTTCAAAGTGCCATAGCTCCAGTGGCTTCCGAATATTGGAAGGGGAAGAGCGTTCCAGACAGCCGCAGACAGAGCGCATCTGAAAGTGCCGCGCGATGATGATTGGACCACCGTCCGTGTCCGACGGTTTGCCAAAAGCTGGCGCTGCTGCTGCGAGGATGATGAGCGGAGTTTGCGCGATGATGGTTTATTGCTCTATCATGGGACCTTTTTTGCCAGAATCAAAGTATGATCAATAAAAAGAGGTTTTTACCCTTTCTGGCAAAAAAACAGGTGTTAAGAGTGTTTATTTTGCATGTTCACCAAAAGCACGTGTGGTTAATGCAGACTTGATTCCTTGGAAAAGTTTTCTATTTGGTGTTTGAACATCTTAACACCACTCCTGTTTTATTGCCAGAAAGGGTAAAACCTATTTTCATTTTTCATACTTTGATACCGGCAAAAAGGTATCTCATGATATAGCTGCTCACCCCGAGCAAGACAATGCTCTGACACGTGCATTGTCTTTGTACTGTTCGCCTTCTCCCATTCTCTGGTTTATTGCTCTCCTTGACGAGATCGGCAGCGAGGTCATCGTGCGTGGTTCATTGGGTCGATGATGTTCGATGTGCAATTGGGAGTCGGGTCGCCACTGGCTCTTGGGTGGTTCAGTAGCGGCAACTAACTACATCATCGCACCCCGACAAAAAGACCACACACGCACACACAGAGGGAGACAGAGGGAGTAGTACACACGAGGCGGTCGTACCGGGCACGAAAGGAATCAGGATCTTCTCCTTTGCGAACAGGTTGAAGTGCTTTGTTTCACGAATGCACATTCCCATCCTGAGCGGGATCGACATCAGGCACAGCACAGGTCATCAGGTTACCGCGCTCACTCAATTTATTCGTAGCAATGCCGGAACCCAACAACGCTCATGTGTTTCGCGACATTTCCTCTCCGAGGGAAATCATCAACTAAGCAATGTGCCTACGCTGCTGTGTGTTCACAGGCGCAGTCTGCAGCGGTGCGTTTCAAAGTAGGGAGCGTGGTGATTGCTGTGTGGTCTAACCGAGGGGCACCCCCAGTAGTAGCTGTCCATGTGCATCAAACTGCCAGTAGCGGGTGGCGATGTTGCCATGCGTTTCCCAATTGAGTCGTGTAATTTGGAAGGAAAAAAGACTGATGTATCTGGGAACAGCTGCTACGGGGAGGCTAGATTGGAGGAGAGGGGGGAGATGGGGGGCGACTCACATGAAGGAGGCTCCGTGGATGACCACCGTGCCGTTGGCACCCTCCTCCACGTGGTACACGCTGCTGTTCACTTTGTGCATCAGCGCCAGCAGCTCGCTGTTGTCGGATGCAACGGCCACGCCGTACCACGTGCCCAGGAACTGGCAAGCAACAGAAGGGCGGTTGATGTGTCACCAGGGGAGGCTCACCTACACGGTGGCTCGGAGATGTTCACTGCCTCGCCTGGTGTACAGAAGGTCGTGGGTTCAATCCTGACCCTGACAATGCCTTGCTGTATATTTGGAGTGTGTGGTGTCTCCCCGTGGCCGTGTGAATTTTTTTAGCTGGGTCCTCTGGGTTTTTCCCTCGACATTTAGATTCGACTTCACGCGTTTAAAGTGTTTGGCAGCCGCTATAAATTTCCACGAAATAAGCCACTTCGCTGAGCTATCGTTTGTGATAGCCAAGTCGCTTCTAAAAATAGCTACATAGCTCAGTGGGGCCTTAAGTGGTAACAATAAAAGTAATATTTTCAATTTTTTAAACACGCTTTTTATGAAATGTATCGTACTAGTAATGGCAGAACTCCACGACTCCAGGAAGTGGCCCCGAGACTTGCCATAACGTAAGGGACCGTGGTGATTTACAGCCAACGTGAGTTGAGCATGGAGAATTAGACCCAAGCCGAAACATAACATATAAAAAAGATTGTTTAAAAATATTTTTTTTTTAATTTGAATGATAGAATATGGTATTGTCATCAGTATGACATAAGTATACCAAGTTTGCAGTCGATACGACATTGGGAAGTGGGTTAAAATTGAGTTACAAGATTTGAGGATACGACAACAGACAAAGTGAGTTTATCAAAAGCGTGTAAGAGAATGTTTTAAAATACAGTAAAAACCTTGGATTGCGAGTAACTTGGTCTGCGAGTGTTTTGCAAGACGAGCAAACAATTTAAATAAATATAAATTTGATAAACGAGCGAGGTATTGCAATACGAATAGGACATATCCGCTTTGTCTGCCGAGCGTCACGTGATCACAACTGATATACGAGTGCTTTGGATTACAAGCACGTTTCCGGAACGAATTAAGCTCGCAATCCAAGTATATGTTTTAGATTTTTTTTATGATAGAATATAGTCTTGTCATCAGTATGACATAAGTAAACCAAGTTTGCAGTCGATAGCACATTGGGAAGTGGGTAAAAATTGAGTTAAAATATTTTTTGAGGATACGACAACAGACAAAGTGAGTTAAATAAAAGCGTGTAAAATAATAAAAATAGAAAAGTGCCTAAAAAGTGTATCACTGCGGTGTGCGTGGTGTTAACAATGAAGTACAGGCATAGCCCGGTTTAGGCCTAAGGATGTGTTCCTAAAAACGATAACGTGAATGGAAAGTAACTTACATCGAAACAAAGAGATTCAGTGGTGGATGGTGACGTGGTACAGAACCTGCTACTAGTAGTAGCAGTGCCGGATTATCCTAGTAGCAAAAGTAGCTACATATGCTACGGGCCCCGCACTTTCAAGGGCCCCACACGAAATGCTTTCAAGCTATCAATTTCGGTTCAGTGATTCTGCACTTGCTCGATTACTATAGTACTATACTGCCTTCAACTTTTATGAACGACTCGGTGTTTAAGGTTAGCGATTTGTCGTATTATCTGGTTGTTTAGCAAAGGAAAAAAAATACTTTACGATGCAAGAAAAAACGTGTGCTTTCATATTTATGGATTTTTAAAGCCCCCTCGATAACATATGCTACAGGCCCTGCAATAGCTTCATCCAGCACTGAGTATAAGTAGAACCTACTCCTACAGACGGGATAGTGGATCGTAACATGGTACAGAACCTACTACTACTAGTACCACCACTAAGTAGTCTAGAGATAGGATGGTGGATTATAACATGATACAGAAAATACTACTACTACTAGTACCACCACTAAGTAGTCCTAGAGATAGGATGGTGGATTGTAACATGATACAGAACCTACTACTACTCGTACCACTAAGTAGTCTAGAGATAGGATGGTGGATTGTAACATGATACAGAACCTACTACTACTAGTACCACTACTAAGTAGTCCTAGAGATAGGATGGTGGATTGTAACATGGTACAGAACCTACTACTACTAGTACCACCACTAAGTAGTCCTAGAGATAGGATGGTGGATTGTAACATGGTACAGAACCTACTACTACTCGTACCACTAAGTAGTCTAGAGATAGGATGGTGGATTGTAACATGATACAGAACCTACTACTACTAGTACCACCACTAAGTAGTCCTAGAGATAGGATGGTGGATTGTAACATGATACAGAACCTACTACTACTAGTACCACTAAATAGTCCGAGGGATAGGAGGGTGGATTGTAACATGGTACAGAACCAACTACTACTAGTACCACTAAGTAGTCTAGAGATAGGATGGTGGATCGTAACATGGTACAGAACCTACTACTACTCGTACCACTAAGTAGTCCTAGAGATAGGATGGTGGATTGTAACATGATACAGAACCTACTACTACTAGTACCACTAAGTAGTCTAGAGATAGGATGGTGGATCGTAACATGGTACAGAACCTACTACTACTAGTACCACTAAGTAGTCTAGAGATAGGATGGTGGATCGTAACATGGTACAGAACCTACTACTAGTACCACTAAGTAGTCTAGAGATAGGATGGTGGATCGTAACATGGTACAGAACCTACTACTACTAGTACCACTAAGTAGTCTAGAGATAGGATGGTGGATCGTAACATGGTACAGAACCTACTACTACTAGTACCACTAAGTAGTCTAGAGATAGGATGGTGGATTGTAACATGGTACAGAACCTACTACTACTCGTACCACTAAGTAGTCTAGAGATAGGATGGTGGATCGTAACATGATACAGAACCTACTACTACTAGTACTATTAGGGATGGGATGGCGAATAGTAACGTGGCCCAGCTTTTAGTAGTAGAAAGTATCTACTACTACTACTAGTATCTACTAGTAGTAGTAGATACTTTCTACTACTAGGAGATAGTAGTAGATACTACTAGTAGTACTACTAGTGGTAGTAGTACTACTAGTAATACATGTTTTCTCCTACAACATCAGAGTGCAGCGCCACATTAAATACGCACTACAATGACAATAGTTTAAAGCGATTTGAAGCATGTTTTATTTTCAAAATGTAAATATGGTTTGGGGGGTCTGACTTATTTGTGACGCCGTTTGACGAGGGGGGGGGGGTCAAAAATCGCGTGACGTCATTTATGGACGGCCCCTTGGGCTACAGTAGGTCGTGTGGAGAGTTTACATCGGGGTGTTCCTGTATACGTTTGATTTTCATCAATACATTTAACTGACCTGTTCAGTATATCATCAGTTCTCGAAACCATATTAGATATCTAATTTTATATAGTGCCGATATTTGACGGTATATTGAACAAAAGAAAACACGTGTAAATAAATCAAGCAACAAATCTCATTATTTCCATATTGTTGATAATCTCTGGCGAGTTGCTAAAGGTGCATTATGCATCATGGAGGAGTTTACTTTGTTGTAGATTAGGTCGCTTAAATATAAATGCGTCGTTTTACTCTTTGGTTCTTTCTGTAAAGCCAAATAACCAAAGAGTATGGATTCCTGCAGCCACGAAAGCTTGAAATCAATATTTCGTCGTTATATTTACGCCATTTAATCCCCCTCCTCACCCACCTTTATTCTGGTTAATATTGGTCGCGACAGCACGACTACCCCTACCACCCCTATCACCACCACCGCGTGTGAAGCTGAGTGCTTTGTTAAGCCCGGCTGACGTGGACCGCGATCCGACCGGCCGGGTCGGACAGGAGGTCGATTGGGCAGCTTTGGCGAGGGCGTTTGGAGGCGCGGAGGGAGGGAGGGAGGGGAGGGAGGTTGCGAGCGGCCGCAGAACTCGCGCGGGTGGCTGGGGAACAGAGACTCGAGAGAAGCCGGCATGCTGGCGAAGACGGTGGCGGCGGTGGTGGTGATGCACTGATGATGATGATGCACTGATGATGATGGCGATGATGATGATGGGAATGATGATTGTTGCACTGAATATGATAATGATTATGGCGACGATGATAATGGCAATGATGCACTGATGATGATGGCGATGATGCACTGATGATGATGGCGATGATGCACTGATGATGATGGCGGCGATGAACTGATGATGATGACGATGATGCACTGATGATGATGGCGATGATGATAATGATGATGATGGCGATGATGATAATGATGATGGCGACGATGATTGATGTTGATGCACTGATGATGATAGCGATGATGATAATGATGGGAATGATGATTGATGCACTGATGATAATGCTGATTGGAATGACGCTTGATGTTGATGCACTGGTGATGATGGCGATGGTTATGATGGTGATGTTGATAATGGCAATGATGATATTGATAATGATTTTTGGAAGTGATGATGATGATGATGACAACGACGACGACGATTGCGAGAGGTGACTGCACCAACCTTCGGCACCTGCAGCTCATCCTCGTCCCCGTGGGACCCCTTCGTGGACGCGGCCTCGCCGACGAGGCAGCCGACGAGCACGCACGTGACCACTGTGACGAGGGTCGATTGTCCTGGCATGGTGCACGCAGCTTGAACTTCTTTCACACCGTACGTAGCCAACCGCGCTAATCGAAGCTGCGGTGTTGAGTCTATGGGTAGTGTTGAGTCTATGGGTAGTGTTGAGTCTCTGGGTAGTTTGTGTGTGTATGTTGAACCTCTTTTGCACCGTAAGATGCCAACCGTGCCAATGAGGTTGCCTGTAGAGAGGGGGAGGAGAGGGGGGAATGACAAACACACGAAAAACACAGAGACACGAAAAAAAGCAGTTTCTCAAGAAAAGTGACGACTCCAACAGCGCGCAACTCGCAGTGGCTTCCTAACTATCGGCGCAGGGGGAAGAGAGCGTTCCAGACGGCCGCTGAAGCGTATCTGAGAGCGAGCGATACGGCAAACCACGTCTGTCGTGGGAGCGAATCTCTGTAGACTGCGACAGCAGCAGCATAAGCGCTAGGGCATGGACCGCGTTCACCCTCTGTAAGCTGATAAGCAGGGCTGATAGCAGCAGCAGCATTATCAGCGCTGACCCCGCAGCCTCTGTTTGCACGGCCCTGGTGGGGTGGGTGGTGGACAGAGAAATCCGAGGCATTGCACAACCACCGTGTTTGTTGAAAATAGTGGCTCTGTGGTGTATAGTGTATAGTGTAGTATATGGTGTATAGTGTAGTGTATTGTAGTGTATAGTGTAGTATATAGTGTAGTGTATTGTAGTATATAGTGTAATATAGTGTAGTGTATTGTAGTGTATGTTGTAGTGTATAGTAGTGTCGTGCGTAGTGTATAGTATCGTGTATATTGTAGTGTAGTGTATAGTGTAGTCCAGTGGTTCTTATCCTTTACTGCAGCCTTGCAACTCGTTTGGTTCTCGACCGCTAGACAACAATGCACAGTGTTAATAAACACATCGGGTTTGATGAAACAAAGTAAGTTATCCTCACTTATCCGTGCTAAATTTGTGTTTTCGATTATTTACCTTTAAAAAAAAAATCTGGCCATGTGTCGCACCCCCAGGGGGTGCGTGATGTGCCCAGGGTAAGAACCATTGGGCTTACACGTTTTCACCCTGTCATGGGACCTCCTTTGCCAGTACCAAAATGAGAATAGGTTTTCCCCTTTTTTCTGGCAACAAAACAGCTGTGTTAAGATGTTAACTGAAACCTTTTTCAAGGAATCATGTCTGTATTAGCCACAATTCGTGTGATCAGAATGCAAACCGTACCGTGTGTTTAGAAAGCTGCGGCAATAATCATGGGGGGAGGGGTAGTGGTGGGGGAGGGAAGCTGCAGCACTTTGGGAAAAAATTAACAAAGCTGACGGAATCTCTTCGGGACAGGCACGAAGAGGATTTGTTATTGGGGCGCCACGGTGGTGAGGAGATGTTAACTACCTCGCCTGGATGCAGCAGGTTCATTGATTCGATGCTGGCCCTGATGATGCTTGCTGCTGTATATTCGGAGTTTGCGTGTCTCTCTCACCATCATCACGGTGGTTAGGATATGTTAACTACCTCGCCTGGTATGCTGTATATTTGGAGTTTGTGTGTCTTTCTCTCTCCCTGTGATCGCGTGCATATTTCTCTGGGCCCTCCGGTTTTTCCTTAGACATTTAGAAACATGCGTTTAGAGTATTTGGCTGGAATACATTTTCACGTCATAAGCCACTTGGTCGAGCTTTCATTTGTGATAGCCAGGTCGCTTCTGAAAAAGAGATATACAGCTCAGAGGGGCTTACCTGCTAAAATAAAAATGGTTTATAGTTTTAGTTTAGTTTAACCCAGATGACCCCCTGGTTGAAGAGATTACACAAATAACTGTCCCATTGGTGACGGGGCAGTTGTGGAGAGAGTGGAAATTTTTCATACCTGTGCTTATGACCAGCTCTGGTTTGACAGCAGAGGTCTCGCTCCGAATAAGTTGAACGGCATTATCTTTTCATCAGCTGCAAAACGCTGTGTGGTAGCAACCTGGTCTGTCGCTCAACACGAAGCTTCAGGTCTTCTTGGCTACGGCCATGTGCTTCCTTCACTATGTTTGAAAAACGTGATCCTCCCTATTAGAAACATTTACGCTGGCCTGACGACGATCCATCCTAGGTTAACGAGGCTGGATTGTGAGAGGAGCTCACAAATCCTTGAAAGATCTGGACACAGTCCCATCATTGAGCTCCTCCGGCAGGCAAGACTGGCTGCGTTGGCTGGGTCATGTAACCCGCATGTCCAACCACTGCATGCCCAAGCGGTTTCTGTTTGGCCGGATAGAGGGGGCTAAACGTGCGCGGCACGGGCCGGAGAAGAGATATTGTACAGAAGAATATGGACCTGAGTGGACTTGCCGAAGACTGGTTCCAGCGGTGTCAAGATCGTCCTCTGTGGAGGAGGCTCGTGAAGGACGCTGCTGCTGCGCTGTTGGAGCCAGTCGCACTCCAACAACAGCGGAGCGCACAGGAGCGACGCTCACAATAACGAGCGGAGCGCCGGGCGGCTACAACGCAGAGAGTTGGCACAGTACAGGGCACAGGTGGTGCATCTGCCAGTCATCTCAGTCGGTCAACCCATGGCACCTGCTGGATCTGTCCCGTGGCCTCCTGCCAGCGAGCTTTCAACACTTAACGTGGCCTCAAAGTGCACCTGCCCTGGCACAGGCGCCTTGGAGACGGCACCGTCACTTAGTGGCGAATGTCAAGTTGGGTGGGTGCCCAGCACCACGCCCAGCCTCCTACAGTCTGTTCAGCCTATAAGGGGGATCTTTGTCTTTGTATGCGTAGTGACTGTGAATGTCACTGTGTGGTGCCGGGCCTACGAAGCCACGGCAGATAGATAATGTGTTGTCATTATAGGAAGCCCGCTTACTGGGCGTAGTACCAGTCCTAGCGGGGCTTGGGTGAGCGCTGGTCAGCACGGAGGCACCACGTACATTGAATTTATTTTATTTTATACCTACGTGACTTTACCGAAAGAACCAAAGAGTATGGATCCCTGCAGTCACAAAAAACTTCAAATCTACACGTACAGTGTGCAGTGCGGGCTCCCAGTGAGGGAGCGAGAGAGAACGTCAACCAGCCAGGGTTACGTTGGGGCATGATACGCTGGTTGACCTGCCGACACGTGACCGGATGAGATTGGAGGGGGGGCACCGGTGGACAGGGGCCGCTGGGCGGTCACGTGGTATAAAATAGCTCTCGGGAGCCTTTGGGAAAGAGCTCGAGAAATGTAGGTGGGCCGGGCGAGGAGCAGAGCCAGCCCCAGTCCCAGCCCAGGCCGATATAACGGGGGCCCGTTGAGGGGCTCGGGGTTCTTCGGGTTACTGGTGAAGAAGATCCACGTCGGGTAAAAGAAGCCTCTAGCCACAAGGTCCGGGACCCAGCTTGTGGTCCGGGTCGGGATAGCGAACCGTGTCTAGTTCTGCTGTAGCGTGGCTAGATGGGCATTCAACACTGAAGTGTAGGTTGTGTTATGTCATGTTAAGTTAATGCAATAAAGTGTTGCTCCAAAAACAACGTCTGCGACTCAGTTGGACTCACTACATATGAATCTTTGTGTGACAGTAAAGCAAACAGTACACACAGTACACACGGTAGCTGGTATGCAGGAGGTCGTGGGTTTCGACCCTGACGCCTGCTGTATATTTAGAGTTTGCGTCTCTCTCCCCGTGGTCGTGTGGAATTTTTTCTCTGGGTCCTTTTTCCCTCCACAATTTAGAATTGACATCACGCGTTTCGAGTATTTGGCTGCCGCTGTAAATTTACACGTGATTTATTTAGCGAATGCATTTTGCACCTGACCGTCATACAGTTAGAGCACCAGATACACAAGAAAAAGAAATACGTTTGTCAATGTTATAATGGGACTCCTCTACTTACGAACAAGTTAGGTTCCAGAAGTCTGTTCGTAAGTCGATTTCTGCGTAAATCCAACTTCACTCGTGTTGTATAATCTCCTGTAGATGTAGATGCTACTGGTTCTTCATGTTCTGCAGATGTAGATGTCATCACTGCCATCTATTGCGCTGCAGTTGAACTTACGACTCTCGGTCCGAACAGGCAACTGGACATATGGACAGGTTTGTTCGTATCTCTGAAAGTTCGTAAGTCGAATGTCCGTAAGTAGAGGAATCCCTGTATATATTTTATGAGTGCACATAAGCTCCACGTAGCTACATAGAGCCATGTATGATAGCTTCCTCCTCCACCTCCCAGTACGTGCAGGACAACCACCAGTACCGCCCAGCACAGCCCTAACAGACTTCACAGCCGATGTTTGTGTGGCCAAGCGGTCTCCTGCTGGCCCCGCATTCACACAGGCGGGGGCTGCCACTTAGTAGTATTACGATGGCCACATCGATGTTTGGAAGCAAAGACAAAGATCCCCCATGTAGCCTTAACAGACTGTTGGGGCAATTGCTGTTAGCGAGCACCTATGAAGGCCAGCATGGCACACAAGGGGGTGGGTGGCTAACACCACGACCGGCCGCCTTTGTCTCCCCAGTGGCAATGTTGACCTGAGTCGACCTAGGGGAGGCCCAGATTAGATAATCGTCACTGGTGTTAATCGTGAGCGGGAATCGAACTCGGGTCGCCGGGTTCGTAGCGCAGTGTAGCGCTAACCGCTACCCTACTGCTCCCCACTATTGCTACCCACGGGTACACACACAGACCCTGGCCCTGATCAGACACCGATTCATGCGGTTCAACTGATCATCTTGGGGAGATCGAAGCCAGTGCAATGTGGACAGACGGATCCCCGATGAAGCCCTTGTTGGGCAACACATCCACGCATCTCCATTTATCGTACCCAGGGAGTGCGGGTAATCCCACATACTCGGGACTATGCGGGCTGTGGTAATGCCCCCCACACTGGGTTGTTTGGGCTTCAGATGCGCACGAATTGAAGACTTGAAGGTATCGATATGAAGGGGCAACTCTAGTTCTGCGTGTTACCTTCCACGTGATGATGATAAAGCCACTTCTTTGAGTTGCTATCATTTGTGATAGCCAGGTCGCTTCTGAAAAGAGAGCTATATAGATCAGTGGGCCTTACCTGGTAAAATAAAATAGTTTAACTGAGTCTATGACAGTACGCACACGAACGCAGGGTAGGGGGAATTTGGGGGGCGGTGCCACCCGAGGCCTTGCCGGCGCAGCGAGCGCCAGCCCAGAGTAGTCCCCACCTCAGGCAGTCCCTCGTGCGCCATCATCGCTCGACTTTCTGCCATCGTCGCTAGAAGCTGCTCGCAACTCCTCCGGGGGCGTGTCGTGCAGCCCTCTGCCACGCCGCTGGGCTTGGCCGCTGGCCTGGTGGGGCCGCCAGCGGCCAGTCTGGCTATCTCCCTCTGTGTCCTCCTCCCCGAGCGGGCAGCAGCTGCCAATTTATAAGGTCGGGGGCCGACGGGCAGTGGCTCGCTCCCAAGACTCAAAGTACAAATCCCAGGAGGAGCGGCGGGCCTGGGGGCAGAGGGGCAGCCCCGAGTCGCACTTGGGGAAGCCCCCTGAGGGGTCCTACTCTTCCCCCTCCGAATGCATCGGCGGATGCCACAGGCTCATGATTCCACAACTTGGCTGGGAAACCACTCCGCACCTCGCAACCTCACACCGGGGTTTATATTCCACCTCGCTTCGTTGAGTAGGAAGCGCCCTGTCCAACCATCACTTTGGGTGGTGTGTGCCTCTACGCATGTATATTTACCTATTTTTTAACCAGCCACTGGCTTCGTTTCCTGCCAGCGAACCTCAGATGCTTCACGTGCCCTCAAGGTGCACGCGGCCTGGCACACGCATCCAGGTCCCCGTCACTTTGTGCTGAACAGCCGCTGTGGTTGTTATCTTATATATATGTCTATATTATTATCCGCGGGTGGGTATGTATATGTAGTGACTCAACTCGGAGACAGTAAGACTTGGAGGCACGTCTTCTATTTAACAAGCACCATCGGGATAACGCACACCCTACACGGGTGCACACTATTATTATTAAGTCCGTCTATTGTCGGCGGCACTACTCAGTTAGAGCAGTTGGTAGGCTGTCTGACTAGCAGCGCCCCGGGATGGTGAGGACAGAGACGACGACGAGGAGATGGGGATGACGACGAGATGGTGACGACGATGGACTTGAGCAGCACGACGGGGATCCCATTTCCAGCAGCAGCCCTGAGGTCCCCCACAGGGGCCCATTTTACACTCTCAGCGTGGCCTCGCTCCACCCCGGCCACGCCCCCTTCCTGGAACCTACTAGCAGGTTCCCGGGCTTCCCGATGGACCCCTTCTGTGACCTTTCCCCGAGATGTCCCCCTCTCGTGTATATCGTGGCCTGCTGACTTGAGTACTGCCATACACCGCAGTTCCCCTTTTTCACCAGCAGCCAGCGCTAAGCCACTACATATACATGTGCATCTCTCTACAGGGGTGGTGAGAACACAACCTAAGGTCGCCCCCTCGTGCCACACCCACAACGAATCTGCACTTTTCCTGCCTTTTCGCGAGCTCTAGCGGCGCGAGGCCTGGTTATATAGAGCCGTGTCCAGTCTCACCTGATGGAGGGCATAACCACTTTGTTCACGATACATATTACGTGGCGGTGGCCTCTCTGCACTTGGCGTAAGCACGGTCTAAAGTAGGCCCCTCACGCCACATCCCCCCCAATACCCCCTCCACCTGAGGTCACGTGGCCTTCCCACGGCTCAGGGAGATGGCTTCTCGGGGTGAAGACCCCCTCTGTGCATGCCTCGCTGGCGGCAGGGAAGGTTTTCTAAACTGGAGGCCTGCGGTTTGGGCCGAGCCCTCTCATAGAATTAGCTACCTGCCTAATCCACAGCCATCACCACACACCCACAATGTACCACCAACAATATAAAAGACCAAAAAGACACAGACTGTGTAACATTTTATCTCTGACCTCGGGGTTGGCTGGGCAGAGAGGAACTTTTGGAGGTGAACCGACCTGGTGTGCACGGCGTGGTGGCACTAGAACCCACGAAGGTGAGAGTTCCCGCGGAACTCTACACCTTCCCGTTTGTCCACACACACAAGCGTCCACCCTCCAGGGCACTCATCTCCAGCCCGCTCTGCTCATGCCCTCTGTGCCTCGCTCCCTTCCTAATCTATGCCCACTCTGGGCCCTCGCTCTCTCATTCGCTACCGAGAGGGGACGGGTCAAATGGGATTCGCCAGTCCCGATCACTTGACCACGACTCTCCCATTCCACCCCTCCCACCCCTCCCCGCCTGACTCCACCGCTTGCTAACTTTCAACCAACTTTTGAATGCCTCCCAGCGAGAAGCGGCGGTAGTCCCCACGGGCTTGGGCGCGGCTATTTCCACACTTCTGCTTGGGACCGCCATGTATTCGATCAATATTGAACCTCGCACATTAGGATAACACAGTCAGGCCTACAGCTTGGAGTGACTTGGCCTAAAAGCCTTTATCCGAGGTGTGGGAATGGCGGTCCTACCACTAACAGAGAGAGTGAGAAAGAGAGAGCGACTCATAAACAACATGTCTGCCACATTCCGCTTGCCCCTCCGTCGCCAAGACAGGGACCCCTCGCCCAATGATTAATAGCTCCAGATACATAGTCCGTCTAATCTAGTTCCTGACTGGATAACCGTGCCATATTGGGATCATTTTCATTGTGGTCAAAATAAACATAAAATAAACTCATACAATTGGTAGGATGGTGAATGGTGTAAGTTTTATTTGTATGTTTTTGGGTGATTTATTTTCCGTTATTGTACTTTGCCCTTCTGTCGTGTTTCTATATCGTTTATTTCGCTCATGAGATTCCTCCTCCAGTATGAATGAATATGCTGATTCTGACAACCGGAATAGTGAACACCCAGAGTGTCATACCACAATCACGGCCCAGGAACTCAGATGAAATATTGTTATGTACATTGAACTGAGTCTATTAACATATGTATTTTTAACGTATTTCGCACTGTACGTAGCCAACCGTGCTAATCAGAGGTGCAGTGGAAGGACAACAAACTAAACATCAAAAGCAGTTCTAAATAAATTAGTTTTTAATCTAAAAATGCATAGTTTCCAGCGGCTTCCTACTGTCGGAAGCAAAACGTTCCAGACAGCCACAGGAGCGCATCTAAAAGCACGTGAGGCAGTGACCATCTTTGCTCAATGGCTAGCCAAAAGCCGCAGCTGTAAGGATGACCGAAGTTCGCATGATGGTTTATGCTCCTTGATGAGAACAGCGAGGTATCATGGATCATTTGTGGCAAGCACTTTGTGTGTAAAGAATGCGACCTGATACGGACAGTCATCGGGTTACGAATCTAATTCGTTCCTGAGACCCGTTCGTAAGTCGAACGGTTCGTAAGTCGGAACACAATATAGCAACTATTTAAATGCCCATATGGTCAGTGCTATGTCATGTGTTACAGATCAACAAAAAGGGGAAGCATTGTTCAACTCATAATTAAAGAGAAATGTTGCACATTTGCATGTAACACTGTAACAATACTGTATAGTAATTATAACATTAAATAAAGTAACATAAATAGAAAAAAACGGTTCTATTTTCACTTACCTTGAGCCCTGATGCTAGCTTGTAGTCGGAAGGGGGGCAATGAGTCACCATAATAGCTCTCACACACGGGGCGTGTGGCGCACGCTGCACACAGAAACACACACAGGGGAGCACGCACACAAAGACAAACACACACACACAGACATACGTACACAAAGACAAAAACACACATCACAATGACAACGATCCCCCGAATAGCCTGAAACCGTTTGGGCCGAGCAATTATTAAGGCCGGTACAGCATGTGAGGGAGTGGGGGGTGGCCAACACCACGCCCGGCCGCCTTTGTCTCCTCAGTGCTGATGTTTACACACCGCATCAGGAACTGGTGTTGGCCGAGATCAAGAATCAAACTCGGTTCATCGCTTTCGTAGCACAACGCGCTAACTGCTACACTACCGCTCTCCACACACTCACACTTTCTTACACACACATATGTACACGCGCATACACGCAAACACTTCCAGTGCGAAGCCGACTCATTATACCTCGCGGAGGATCGCTCCTCTGAACAAAATAGTTCCGCGGTTCAGTTTGCAATTACGAGTTCGCGTTTTAAGTTTTCATGGAAGCTGATTCAAAAGTACGGGTGTTAGTAAGTCGGGAGTTCGTAAGTCGAAGACTGCCTTTAACATACCTCTCAATCCCTTATCATTGCCTACCGTATTACAGACCAATTCAGACCTTATTGGTCACCCTGTGTCCTTATAAATCTCAACGTTCATCCTACAAAGTCCCATCACAAAAAAGAAACACAAATATACAACAAAAAATGTGCCCGTATTGAAATGGCTGAACGGCGTATGGACCTGAAAACTCTATTTCCCTGTACAAGAATACAGACGGGTAAACCGTATGGGTTGATGGCTTTGCTATAATGCATTCGTTCAGCAACCAGAAGCCAACGCAGCTCGGCGAGCGCCGGACGGACCACGGTCGGATTCGTGCGGTACCTGTCACGGCAACATAGACAGATACATCTTGTAGACGCTGCAGCTCGCTAATGGCCCAGGATTGTCCCAGACGAGGGAAGAGTTTCTGCTGCATCGGATCTCACAACTTCAAACCCCCTGCGATGACAACTGGAAGGAAAAGCAGGAGCGGCAGACACGGCCCATCACGGACTAAATCAATGACCCGGGGTCATTCATCCCACTCGGGAGCAGACAGTCTGCTATCTTCAGACCAACACGGATAAGACATTTATGGAGGGCAATCATTGTCGACGGCGAGGGATTTTGCTGAATAAGAAGTGGACTCAGATTATACACTATGTAACACGATTTTTGTTCCTGGGTAGTAAGTGTTATTTTCTAATTGCTTATGCCTCAAAAGTATAGAAAATGGATATTATTCTCCACGTACTTTTCTTTTGTGACCAGGACTTTATGTGAAGGAATGACACAAATGCACACGTTTTCTCATTCAAAATAGGTAAATTTCAAAAGTGAGGGAAGCTTCGAGAGAAGGGGCTCCAAAGGTATAAATGGGGAGGGCACAAGGGGAGGGGACGAGCTCCAAGACCCAAGGAAGAAACCGGGCCGACTGTGGTTGCTGTATCTAATTAATCCGAGTACAACGTGTGTCAGTGGCATTACACATTCATTCATACATGCATAGACACTCACTCATACAGTCATACATGCATACATAGACACTCACTCATACACCCATAAACTCATACATACACTCACTCATTGATACACTCACTCATACATATGCAGTGGCATAGCGCTGGCTGCTGGCAGAAAAGGGGATCTGCGGCATACTGTCGGAAGCAAAACGTTCCAGGCCAGGATATACACGAGAGGGGGATCTAGGGGAAAGGTCACAGTAGGGGTCCACCAGGAACCCGCTAGTAGGCTCCAGAAAGGGGGCGTGGCCAGGGCGGAGCGAGGCCATGTGACAGTATAAGAGGGGGCCCTTTGGGGGACCTCGGGGCTGTTGTTGGAGTGGGATCCTCGTCGTGCTGCTCAAGTCCATCGTCGCCATTCTTCTCGTCGTCATCTCCATCTCGACCACCTTGGGGCGCCCCACTAGTCAGGCAACTCGCACACTGATAAACACTGACCGCAACTGCTGCAGATGCTCCTGAAACGTGCGCCCGAACACAATTACGTCGTCCAAGTATATGAGGCACGAGTCCCGTTGATGACCTGCCAAGACGAAGTCCATCAGCCGCTGAAACGTGGCCAGAGCCACGTGAAGACCCATCAGGAGGCGGTTAAATTGAAACAAACCTTATGGTATCTGGAACACGGTTTAAGCCTGGATCCTTCATCCAAGGGTTGCTGCCAAAACCCCGACAACAAGTCGAGGGTCGAGAAATACTGTGCACGCGACAAGGCGTCCAAGGAGTCATCCATCCGGGGGAGCGGGTACGCGTCCGCCACAGAAACTTTATTTAATTTATGGAAGTCGATGCAAAAACGCAGGCTCCCATCCCGTTTTTTAACCAAAACAATGGGAGCCCCCTACAGACTGGTGGAAGGGGAGATAATCTCAATGGCCAACATTTCATCAACTGCTTTGCAAATGTGGTCCTTCTCCTTCGGACTGAGCCTGTACGAATTCTGCCGTATTGGAGCGGGGTTACCCGTCTCGATGCGATGTTGCAATAGTGACGTGTGGCCAATATCAAATTTCCCCTGGCTAAAAATTCTCGGAGCAAGGCACGCAACTTGCCCTACTGTTCCCCGCAGCCCCCGGCCCGACGTTCAGCACTTGCAAGAAGGGCTCCTGGTCTCTTCTTACTATAGTTTGGGCCCCTACCAACGTGAGACCCCGAATCGATATCCGTCAAATCAAGTTGCTTTCGCAACCGCAATGGCACCAACATCTGAGCGCCTGGAGGAACCATGACAGTTTTCTTTGCCAGGGCCTGAACCTCGATGAGGGCACGGAAGTGGCTATGTTAATGTGAGAGATTAGCATGATACAACAGCTGACATAGGCAGGTAGGACGGAAACATCACAGTCAGTTAAGACTTTACCTGGTTAATAACGTCCTTCCAATGATTGCTCAGTTTGTACCCATCCTCTCGGTTGAAGTTGTGTCTGTGTTTATATATCTGGATGGCTTCATGAACAAATCTCTGAAGGTAGCCGGTATGTTTGCAGAGTACCTCACATTAACATCATGCTAATCTCTCACATTAACATAGCCACTTCCGTGCCCTTGTCCAGGAGGCCGCTCTCCTCCTATCTTACAGTTACATGCTAATTTCTCACATTGACATCACTAGCCCCGGCCACTTCTTCATGACCCTTGGGCTACACCCATTTCAAACCTTTTAAAATAGTCTGCTTCAGCAGCAGACCATGCTTTCCCAACCTGATGATGAACGCTTGTGTGGTACCCGAAACGTCGTGATTTATTTTATTTTATACCTACGTGACTGTACCCAAAGAACTGAAGAATATTGTTATAATTAGTCCGTCTATTGTCAGCGGCGCTACTCAGTCAGGACAGTTGGTATGCTGCCTGACTGGTGATGCCTTGAGATAGTGAAGACGGAGAGAATGACAAGAAGATGGTGAAAAGTACGAGAATGGTGAAGACAACGAGAATGGTGAAGACGAGAAGAATGGTGACGAAGACTTCAGCAGCACGACGGGTATCCCACTCGACACGACAGTCCCGAGGTCCCCCACAGGGACCCCTCTTATGCTGTTGGCATGGTCTGGCTCTGCCCCGGCTATGCCCCCTTTATAGAACTTACTAGCAGGTTATTGGTGTGCCACTTCTGTGACCTTTCCCTTAGATCCCCCTCTAGTGTCTATCCTGGCCTGCTGACATCAGGGTTGCCGCAAGCCGCAGATCCCCTTCCTGCCAGCAGCCGCCGCTATGCTACTACACTGCTATTCTATGCCACTACACATGCACTCATACACTCACTCATATACTCACTCATTCGCTCACTCATACACTCACTCACATACACTTACTCACTCATGCCGTGATACACTCACTCATCATACACTAACTCACACAAGTGTAGTGACATAGAACGGTCACTACTGTGTCGGCCTGTACGAAGGCTGGGGGCCCCAAGGGGGTGCCTGGGGGGTCACGTGGTGGAGGGATCCGGACCTTCCCAGAGGTGGGGGAAGTGAGGCGTGTCCTGGGAAGGGAGGCATGGCCTGAAGAGAGCCAGCCACGCCGGGGCGGAGCCAGCCACGCCAAAGCAGATATAAGCGTGGTGTGAACGCAGAGCGAGGCTGTTGTACTGTACTCCGAAGTGAAGACATCATCGGTCGTCGTCCTGGGCCAGGCAGGCCGTTGCCTGCCTGGTCCAGTCTGTGTCGCGTTCCAGAGTGTTAGTGAGTTGAGGAAGGTGGTCACCACCTCATGTACAGCGTTATGTTACTTACCGTTTAATAAATAGTGTTGCCTCCAAGCTGCGTGTGTGTGCACCTAATTCGAACCCACTACATTTGGCGTCAGAAGGTGGAAAAATAAATATTGCTAGGTGTTATCCTAGGGAAGTAAAATGGGCACACGAAAAACAAATATAAAACTCATCTGGACGTCTTCGTACGACGGGGACGGTGTGACGACTATCATTCGGACAGCCCCGGGGATGGCAGCCCCGGTGACAGAGAGAGAGAGATGGCGCTGCACGCGGAGCGGCGGGACTGGCATCGCACCGCTGCTTCGCCGCCATCGGGAACGGAGCGACGGAGCCGCGGGGAGAGGACACCATCGTCGCTGCGGGGGCTGGCGGGGGAGGCCCGGGCATGCGGGCCACGCGGTGGGCCCGCCATTTTGGCGGCTGGTCGGGGCGCGGTTCCCGCCAAAACGCCGCTCCCGCCATTTCGGCGGCGGGTCAGGGCGCTGTTACCGCCAAAACGCCGCTCCTGCTGCCGAAATGCCGCTCCCGCCGACATCAACGCCTGCGGAGGGGGAGTTCCACACGTTCGGGTGGCGCCCCCGTCTTCTGCTCGAGCGCGAGAGGGTGGATGGGTTCGCAAGAGCAGGCCATATTCACCATGCAAGATTTTTCGGGCCGTCCCAGTGCTCCACCTTGCCGCCCTCCGCTATTCAGAGTTTGCCAGCCGAGTCGTGACATGACAAGCACCCGTCCCCAAGAAAAATAATAATAACTTCACCCATCTTGCGTGTGCCGGGTTGCGATCGCGGGTGTTTTTTTAAAATCTTTTATATTAAGTTCGCTTGCTTGCTTGCTTGCTTGCTTGCGTGCTTGCTTGCTTGCGTGCTTGCTTGCTTACGACCATGTAAATCTTTCGGTCGTTTTTTAACCCACTTCCCGTGATCCAATCGAGTTGATATTTTCTACACACTCGTTGTGCGTGACAATTAACGTTCGTGAAATTTTTTTTCCAAAATTTTACACTTTATAGGACAAAAATATTATATTTAATTACCAATTGCTTAATGGTGCAATGCAATCATCTGACCCATAGGTGGCAGCCATCTCAAGCCAGAGAACGAGAGGACTCTAGCCGCCACGCATATAAAGGATTTATAGTGAAAAACTTTGTTTTTACGGGTTTACTTGTTACTCGCTGGTTTGCGGAGCGTGTTCGTCCGGTTGTGTGCGTGATAAATTGACGCGGCTTCCATGCGGGTGTCTGCTTGTAACAAGTGTTGTTGTTAATTACGGCGTCGAGATCGGTATCTTCTGGGTGTAGTTAATGATGAATTCGTTGTTGGGTGTCCCGAGCTCTGTTGATATCCTGTAGGTTGCCGTGTTAATGACTCGTGTTGTTACATCGTTTTGTTGCGAAATCGCCATTGTTATTGTGTATACTGTATGGAGTTTCGCTCGTGATTGTCACGTGTAACTGTAAGAAACTTTGATCGTCATTGTTGCCAAGGTACAGGCCGTATGGAGCTTTGCTTGGAATTGTTAACAGTGTATGGACTGTTGGGTACTTGCTTGTGATTATTTACTATGTACGGATTGTCTGGAGTATTGATTGTGTGTGTTGCCATGTGGGGACTGGATGGAGCATTGCGCCAAATGATTGACTGTACGAATTTCATATACTGCATATACTGTATTAATCAATTCGGCGATTCTTGGGGTTTGTGTATAGTTTTTTTGCTCTCAAAATTCGAATGCCCTGAGTCCCATGGTTAATGTTGAAGGGGTTTTTGAAATGACAGGTTCGGTGTGTTTCAACCTCACTGGTTGGCTCCTGTCCGTTGTTGCACAGATGATGTCTTTTGTGCGGGAATGCCCCTTGTGTTCTACATCGATCGGGGGTGCGTTTCCGTTAATTGCTGTCAAATTGCGTTGCTCTCTCCACTCGGTTGGTACAGCTGCATGCTGCAATGCGAGTCTCGGAGATGATGTGTACGGATACGGGATGTGAGGTGTATTGTTGTGACCATTGAATATTCGGGATCGTCACAAATTGTACGCACCTGTTCGGCATTGGATCAGTTCTGTGGGGGATCATAATTCAAATTGTATGTGTTGTGATGGTGTTAAATTGCGATGGTGACATGCTGCCAGGGATTTGGAATTGTGGTGCTGGCTGTCACTTATCTTGGGACACAGATCCTGACCAGGATGGCCCAGTGAGAGTTGCGTGTCTAACACGAACATTGTGGTCCCGTCATGCTGTGTCTGACAGCTTGACCTGACAGCCCGGAGATCGAGACACTCCGTGGCTTATCTAGCCTAGTGGGCTATGCGCTCACATGGCTCAGAGAGTGTGGTCCCGTCATGCTGTGTCTGACGGCTTGACCTGACAGCCCGGAGATCGAGACACTCCGTGGTTTGTCTAGCCTAGTGGTCTGTGCGCTCACATGGCTCAGAGAGTGTGGTCCCGTTATGCTGTGTCTGACAGCTTAACCTGACAGCCCGGAGATCGAGACACTTCGTGGCTTGTCTAGCCTAGTGGGCTGTGCGCTCACATGGCTCAGAGAGTGTGGTCCCATCATGCTGTGTCTGATGGCTTGACCTGACGGCCCGGAGAGTGAGACACTCTGAGGTGCGTTGAAACAGTGGGCTGGAGATTCGTAAGGTTCAGGTGGAGTTGTCCTGTTACGTTGGGACTGTATCCCTCAGTTGTTAGGGTGCATGTTGTGCAGTGAGTGAACGATGGGTCGTCTCAGCTCGGTCGGTACAGCTATATGCTGCGATGCGAGTCTTGGAGAGAGACTGGGTCGTCTCAGCTCGGTCGGTACAGCTATATGCTGCGATGCGAGTCTTGGAGAGAGACTGGGTCGTCTCAGCTCGGTCGGTACAGCTATATGCTGCGATGCGAGTCTTGGAGAGAGACTGGGTCTCAGCTCGGTCGGTACAGCTATATGCTGCGATGCGAGTCTTGGAGAGAGACTGGGTTAAAATCCCCCCGATATGGCCGACGCGTGCTACTGGTTGTGACGCCGCGTCGGAAAGGCGGTGGGGTGGTAACATGGAAATTCCCCCCCCCGATATGGCCGACGCGTGCTACTGGTTGTGACGCCGCGTCGGAAAGGCGGTGGGGTGGTAACATGGAAATTCTTCCCCCCGATATGGCCAACGCGTGTTACTGGTTGTGACGCCACGTCGGAAAGGCGGGGGGGTGCTAACGGGTGACTGTCATGTCCGAAGAGCGGAGGCGAGTGTTCGTTGAGTGATGCCTCAGGAGGGTTTGGTTCTCATCACAGGAGGCAGTATCTACCTGCCACCTTGGAGTCGCCGGTTATGCCGACCGGCTATGGACTGGGGGGGGAGTGGAGCATGCGTCAGCTACTCCTGCTCCTCCTGTTCTGACTCCTGGGGTTAGGGGCCGTGCCCTTTGGGCCGCTTCTGGTTCCCCAGGCCCGGCCACATGGACTCGTTGAAGACTGGATGCTCTACATGCCTCTCAGACTCCTTGCTCATTGCCTACGCCGTCATTCCAATGGCCACACTCACATGTCAGTGCATGCGTGATTCTCACGGGGGGCTGTGCTGAAGCGTAAGTGGGTTAGCCAGTTTTCATGTATATTTGTTGTTAATTCCCCGTTTTCTATGCGGTTCCCTTTTACCCTCGTCGATTCTGTTTTTATTACGTGATTGTATTTCTTATCGGTCGCCGGTCGTTTATTGATGTTGCTGGTTCGGAGGCACACCTTTTCGATGTTTCACAGTTGTGTTACAGCCGGGGACGGCTGTGTGTTTATACAGGTGAAGTATTGGAAATGACGGCAGGAAACTCCTTGACGGGTAACACACTTCTTTTATTAAGTCTTCACTTATCTCGATACAACGTGTAGTCTCTATTCTTCCACGTACGGTCACCAGACACCGGTACAACTCGTAACCTCTTCTCTTCTTATAACACACCGTACTGAACTCGTGTAGACTCCAAGCCTCTAGCTACACACGCCTCACTCGTCTCGTGTAGACTCGCCTCGTGTAGACCCTATGCCTCTGGCTACACACACATCACTCGTCTCGTGTAGACTCTTCTCGTGTAGACTCTATGCCTCTGGCTACACACACATCACTCGTCTCGGGTAGACTCTTCTTGTGTAGACTCGTCTCGTGTAGACCCTACGCCTCTGGCTACACCCATATCACTCGTCTTGTGTAGACTCTAGGCCCCGGCTACACACTCGGCATGCTGACACTGCATGCTCACACTACCCCCGCCTCTGGGTTACACAGAGTCCTGGTCCTCGCAGGACAGCGGGACTAGGTACCGCAGGGCCCTGGCTCTTCTTCCCGTCTTCAGTCTTCGCTGGTTACACTCTCCCCGTGCGCCTGTGCGCATCCCCTAATATAGTCGTTCCTCCCGGGAGACGGAGCGGATGCGGACCTCGATGCGAGCATCGCTTGTTAGTGAATCAATCCCAACGCATTATCTGTACGATCCTTTTTCCCCAACGCGTGTTTCCACTCACCAACCAATCACGCCGTGCTGCCACTCGATCACTCCCACACCAGCACGTCACCGGCACCCAGCCAATCAACACCACACAACCCACGATCCCGCGCTGACCCCTGATCCCTCACCGTCAGCGCGCGTCACCACCCACACATCCAATCACAACGCGCTGGCACCCGATCGCTACCCCAGCGCGTATCACCACTACATCACCCCCCCCCCCCACATAGCTTGCAGCCGTCCCGGCTGCTAACCAACAACCTCCCACATCGTTAACACAACAAACCCCCCCCCAGTGTGCCCCGTAACACAACAACAACACAACAGCAACCTATGTACAATTTGACAATAACCGCAAGAAAAGTTAACAATACCACACACAACACCTTATATATAAAAAACTATATACAGCCCGACGAACAACATAATAAAAGCGATTTCTAGAAAACGAACGCGCTCCGCGTCTCTGCAACTAACGAAGTGACGAGGCGCTCCCACTGCCTCGACTCCTCACGTGGCAGGTCAAACAAAGTAGCGCGACCTGGCGCGAGTCCGTCTGGCTGGTCCGTCATACGGGACGGGACACTGACGACCGTCAGGCGGCTCCGGCTGCTCTAGACGGCGTGGAATGGGCCTGAAAGGCCCGGCCCCGCCGCGAAGATCCGGCCGCCGGTGGTCGGCAGCTGTCAGTTCCGAGACACCTGGAAGCAGATCAGGCGGAGACATGTGAGGATCAGGCAGAGACATTTCCCCCTTCGGGTCGTCGGTCACGTCACATGCTCGGCCCTCACGACACAATGGGAGGCCATATGGAGGCGAGAAAGGTTTCAGTCGGGAGGGGTGGACGTACCACCGTCGTTTTCCCCATTTTATCTGAACGCACTGGGGCCGTGCAACGCGCACGATCTCCACGGGCCCCCGCCATGGCCTCAACAATTTAGGCGACGTAGCCAAGGGCGCCTGAGGGCAATGCAGCCAGGCCCTGTCACCCGGTTTCCATTCGTGCACGGACACCTTCCGTGCCCGCAGTCGTTCGTTAGCAATTTGGCGAGCCCGCGAATTAAGCCGTGCGGCCTCCCTTGCTTCTGTTAGCTTGTGAATATTGAATTTAATATGTTCCGCCAATTTAGAATTGGTTCGTGGAGCGGACAGGCCAAGCTGCGTTTCCATGGGCGGGTCGGCTTCCCGACCGTACATCAAATAGAATGGGGAAAACCCTGTCGCTGCATGGGGGGCCATTCTGTACGCGGTAAGGACCCCCGGGACCTGCAGGTCCCAATCTACATGTGCCTCACACACCTGCTGGCACAGCATAGAAGTCAAAGTCTTGTGAAGTCTTTCCACCATCCCGTCTGTCTGCGGGTGGTACGGGGAGGTACGCACCTTTTTAGTACCCAATAAATCGCACACCTCTTGCAACAATTTACTCGAAAATTTTTTACCTTGGTCGGTCAGCAAGCGTTCGGGAGCCCCCTTGTCCAGGACATAGCCCTGGACAAAGGCGTCCGTCACAGCCGCTGCCGACTGGTTGGCGAGAGGCCACGCCATAGGCCACCGGGTGAAATATTCGACCCCCACCAACAGGTATTTATTCCCTCTAGGCGTGACTGGAAAAGGCCCCAAAATATCGAGTGCAACGAGCTCGTTAGTGCGCGAGACCTGAATCAATTGCAGCGGTGGATTAGCTAGCACGGGCGGTGGTTTCCGTCTGGCGCACTCAACGCACCCCTTCAGAATATTTACCACGTCACTCCCCATTCCCGGCCAATAATAGTCACGCTGAAGCAGGGCAAGAGTTTTGTTTACTCCCAAATGCAAGAGGCGTTCGTGTGCGGCCAAAACAACTTTCCCCCTTACAGCAGAAGGCACCACCAGTGCGTGCCGCCGGGACAAACTGTCCCATCTCATCAACATGCCCTGTTTAAGTACATAGGAGCCAGTTCGCTCCTGGTCCTCTTTAGGACCACCCACCCTGCGGCGCAATGCTAGCAGGGAGCTGTCCGCCATTTGGAGGCGGCCCCACTCGCCCAGCGACAATGAGAGCAGCGAGTCCCGATCCTGACAAGTAGCGGGGACCTCCCCGATTGGCGCGCCCGCAGTCGCAGCCAATGTCCCCTTATCTTCCACACCCGGCGGTTTACAGCGCGCCGATCCCGATAGACACGCACATTTCTGACACGGCAACAATCGCGACAGGGCATCGGCATTTGTGTGTCGCAACCCCTTACGGTATGTGGTCGTGAACTGATAGTCTTGGAGGACTTCCAACCACCGTGACAATTGGCCCGAGGGTTGGGCGACCCTCAATGAATACTGTAGCGCCGCGTGGTCCGTCCGGACCGTAAAGTGACACCCATAGAGATACGGTCTGAACTGTTGTACAAAAAAAACAATGGCGAGCAGTTCACGACGGGTGACGCAGTAGCGCTGCTCAGCCGGAGACAACACTCTGCTACCATAAGCGACCACCCTTTCGACTCCCCCAACGACCTGGGACAGTACCGCCCCAATGCCCGTGTTGCTAGCATCCGTGTCTAGCAAGAAGGGACTCGCAAAATCCGGATAACGCAAGGGTGGGGCGCCCACCAAGGCGTCCCGGAGGGCGCAGAACGCGGCCTCCTCTTCCGGTCCCCATTTGAACTTCACACCCTTCGCCGTGAGAGCGTGCAAGGGTTTTGCAATAGTGGCGAAGTGCTCAACGAATCGGCGATAATACGAAGCAAACCCAATGAAACTGCGCACGTCTGCAACCGACGTGGGTGTCGGCCATGAACTGACACAGTCCGTCTTTGCGGGATCGGTAGAGATCCCCGAAGAGTCGACAATGTGACCCAAGTATCTAACGGACTTACGAAAAAGGTGGCATTTGGCCGGTTTAAATTTCAATTTAGCCGATCGCATTCGCAAGAACACCCCTCTCAATCGCTGGAGGTGTTCCTCAAATGTTTTACTGAAAACAATGACATCATCAAGGTAAATCAAGCACGTCTCCCATTGCAAGCCTGACAAAACCAACTCCATAAGGCGCTGAAACGTCGCTTGAGAGGAGTGAAGTCCCATGGGTAACCGGTTAAACTGGAACAGGCCCCTTGGAGTCCGAAATGCTGTCTTAGGTTTAGACTCTTCGTCGAGCGGCAACTGCCAGAATCCCGATAACAAATCAAGAGTCGAAAAATATCGCGCACCAGACAATGCATCGAGGGACTCGTCCATCCTGGGGAGCGGATACGCGTCAGCCACAGAGATCTTATTCAGGCGACGGAAATCTACGCAAAATCGCAAGGAGCCGTCTTGCTTCTTAACCAGCACAATAGGTGCTCCCCACGGACTGGAGGAAGGCGAAATAATGTCGGCTTCAAGCATATCGTTAACGGCCGACTGAACATGTTCCTTTTCGGCAAGACTCAGCCGGAAGGGATTTAACCTGACCGGTGCCGCATCGCCCGTGTCAATGTGGTGGCGTACCAAATCCGTACACCCAATGTCATATTTATGCTTGCTGAACACATCAGAAAATTCCATTAGTAACTCGCGCAGCGCACCCAACTGCACCCCTGACAAATCGTCCGAGCCCGCGCACAGCGAATGGACCCATTCAAGGTCCTCCCTCGGTTCAATATTCTGCGTGGGGCTCGGATCAACATGCGCAACCAGCCGTTCCTCCGCAGGAACCCGCGCCGCGTGAGCCAGCACGGTACCCTGCTGAATGACGGCTGGCCGCGATCCAGCGTTTAAAACCATCACAAACGGATCCTTGTCCGCCCGAACCAAAGTGTGAGCCACCGACAAATCGACCCCTCCTACAGCCCTGTTAGAAGGACCCAAAAGCATGCCTTGTTCCGAAGTCCCCTCTACCCATGGTTTCCTTAACCGGAGGGGAATTAACATCTGTGAACCCGGGGGCACGTGCACGGTCTGCGTCGCCAATGCTTGTATTGTGGCGCACGCCGTCCGAATCTCAGTAGGGCTCGTCAAAAATGAAATGCGGCGACCCGAAGGTAGTTCAATGCAACACTGATCGATTAGAATTTTAATGGGCATCTTAGCCAAAAAATCAGTGCCCAATAGACAAGGAACCGCCAAAGAAGACGAAACAAAAATGGGTCCCGACAATTTGATATCTCCAATGCAAATGGACGCCCTAATCTGACCGATAATGCCCAACGATCCCCCATTTGCGGCGAAAAACGGCACATCCACTGGGAGCAGTGGACGGCACTGGACGGGGAGAATGTTATAAATGAGGTCAGATATAATCGTCGCCGACGCCCCCGTGTCCACCAATACCCTGACCTCTACCCCATCAATAGAACCCGCAACGACGGATGAACCCGCTGAAGCAGCCACAATTCTATGTCCCAACTCCGACCACTCAATGTCTCTCCGGTCCCGGCCGAAACCCCCTCGCCGTACCGAATCCCCGAACCCTAACCGGCCCTCTTCCGTCGCTCCGCGACGGCCCATGCGTGTCGAGTGTGTGGGCCGAGCATGTGAGGTGCCGCGACTTGCCAGGGTTTGTAGGGATGCCTTGGGGCCTTGGTCGTCGTCCAGCCGAGATCCCATGGCGCGCTGACGGGGCGCGCGGCAACCAGACGCCACGTGGCCCCGGAGGCCGCAGTTGTAGCACGTGATGAGGGTCGTCGGTGATCTCGGTTGCTCCAGCTTGCGGGTCGATCGCAGAGGCGACCGACCCCCCGACCTCCAGTCCCCCGGTCGTCCCGCGGTGAACGCCTCCTCTCGCGGACTGACGACTTGTAGTTCGGTGATCACCGGACCCGGAGTTGAGGCCACAGCAGCGTTGCAGACGACCCCCTATTTGCGTTGAAGGGCCTCGTGCGCTTGTATACTCGTAGCGACCCGTAAGGAAGAAATGTCGATCTCGTCGGCCGTGTTGATGGGGACCCCCAGGTCCTGCGCCAACTTAAGCAGCTGCTCCAAAACCATCGCATCCTGGCCCTCCTCGTCCATCCGAGGGAATGCAGCATCGGCGAGAGCCAGCAACGCCGTGCGATAGGCGAGCGCGGTCTCCGTGTCCGCCTTCCGCCTCGCATAAAAATGATGGCGGCACGCCGAGGGAGGTCCGTAGACCCTGGCCATGAGACCCAGCGCTGCCTTAAGTGTGGATCGGTCCGACCTCCGAGCTGACATGAAGGCCGCGAGCGCGTTGTCGTCCAACATGGCAGGCAATGCCCGCAGCGCCGTAGCATCGGACCAGGCAGACATCTCCTGATGCGCCAAAAATCTGCGCTGAAACTGGCCCCAGTCCCCGCCTTCCGCCTTGAAGGCTGACAATGCGGGGAGGCGCTGTTGAAAAATGAAGTCGTCCTCCGCGTCGTGGTTCCTTCCCGCCGCGCCGTCGGTGTGTAAGATGGCGGCTCCAATGGCGGACGCCTGATGGCGGTCCGCAGCGCGCGTCGATGACGTAAGATGGCGCGCTTGGAGACCCGCACCCACGTGGCGGTCGCCGTTCCCGCCAAAAGTCGCCGCCGATGAAATGGCGGGAATCGCCAAGTCATTTTGGCGGGAATCTGCAGGGCGACCCTGTAGAATGTCCGCTGCCGTCTCCGCTCCTGCCGACGAGCTGATCTCCGCCAGGATGGACGCGGCGGCGAGCAGCAGCTCCGCCAGACGAGAGTGCGCCTCCCGGAGCACGGCCTCGGTCCCCCGCCGCTCCTCCGGCGCCGCCGGCGGATACTGCAGCGTGGGCCATTCTTCGTCCTCACCCCTCGACGGCAGCTGGCCCGGGTCGTCAAGGTTGTCCTCGCGGTCACTCCCGTGGGTCCGAACGGTCTTCCTCGTATCCATGCTTGGAAGACAGTTTCACTTCTGACGCCAGTTGAAGTATTGGAAATGACGGCAGGAAACTCCTTGACGGGTAACACACTTCTTTTATTAAATCTTCACTTATCTCGATACAACGTGTAGTCTCTATTCTTCCGTGTACGGTCACCAGACACCGGTACAACTCGTAACCTCTTCTCTTCTTATAACACACCGTACTGAACTCGTGTAGACTCCAAGCCTCTAGCTACACACGCCTCACTCGTCTCGTGTAGACTCGCCTCGTGTAGACCCTATGCCTCTGGCTACACACACATCACTCGTCTCGTGTAGACTCTTCTCGTGTAGACTCTATGCCTCTGGCTACACACACATCACTCGTCTCGGGTAGACTCTTCTTGTGTAGACTCGTCTCGTGTAGACCCTACGCCTCTGGCTACACCCATATCACTCGTCTCGTGTAGACTCTAGGCCCCGGCTACACACTCGGCATGCTGACACTGCATGCTCACACTACCCCCGCCTCTGGGTTACACAGAGTCCCGGTCCTCGCAGGACAGCGGGACTAGGTACCGCAGGGCCCTGGCTCTTCTTCCCGTCTTCAGTCTTCGCTGGTTACACTCTCCCCGTGCGCCTGTGCGCATCCCCTTATATAGTCGTTCCTCCCGGGAGACGGAGCGGATGCGGACCTCGATGCGAGCATTGCTTGTTAGTGAACCAATCCCAACGCGTTATCTGTACGATCCTTTTTCCCCAACGCGTGTTTCCACTCACCAACCAATCACGCCGTGCTGCCACTCGATCACTCCCACACCAGCACGTCACCGGCACCCAGCCAATCAACACCACACAACCCACGATCCCGCGCTGACCCCTGATCCCTCACCGTCAGCGCGCGTCACCACCCACACATCCAATCACAACGCGCTGGCACCCGATCGCTACCCCAGCGCGTATCACCACTACACAGGGGTGGGTGATGTAGTGACATAGAACGGTCACTACTGTGTCGGCCTGTACGAAGGCTGGGGGCCCCAAGGGGGTGCCTGGGGGGTCACGTGGTGGAGGGATCCGGACCTTCCCAGAGGTGGGGGAAGTGAGGCGTGTCCTGAGAAGGGAGGCGTGGCCTGAAGAGAGCCAGCCACGCCGGGGCGGAGCCAGCCACGCCAAAGCAGATATAAGCGTGGTGTGAACGCAGAGCGAGGCTGTTGTACTGTACTCCGAAGTGAAGACATCATCGGTCGTCGTCCTGGGCCAGGCAGGCCGTTGCCTGCCTGGTCCAGTCTGTGTCGCGTTCCAGAGTGTTAGTGAGTTGAGGAAGGTGGTCACCACCTCATGTACAGCGTTATGTTACTTACCGTTTAATAAATAGTGTTGCCTCCAAGCTGCGTGTGTGTGCACCTATTTCGAACCCACTACACAAGCACTGACCTATTCACTCATCAAACACTGATTCACTCATCATACGCTGACTCACTCACACATCATACACTTACTCACACTACCACTGACTTACTCACTTATCATACACTGGAAGTGACTCATGCTGCGAGCTATGGCTGCAAGTTTGGTCGTACCTGTTATGTATATCGTTAATTGTTAAATTTGAATTATAGTTCCTATGATCACTGTTGTTACATTGTTTTGATAGCTTTATTTGGTGATTTTGAAAACATATGGTTACGCCATGTTTCTTGCGGAAGTGCGGAGTTGGCCTGATAACTTTGGTTGTTATTGTTTGACTTGCATCACACTGGGATTTTTGCATACAGCGTTGTAATACGGTGTTTTTATCTGGAAGATATGCTGGTTTATCCAGGATGTTTCTGTTGCACGTCGTCGCTTTAAGATGTTCTCTGTTCATGTTTTGTTTGTTGCGGTTGCACCCGACTCAAAAGCCGCATGGCTCACAGGGCTATACCTAATAAATGAAAATTTAACTTGAAACTCACCCACACACACTGACCCACATACACTCATACACTCACTCATTATATCATTGTATATGATGGCAATATTGTCAAGAGCTAAAAGGCCCGAGTCCGAGGTCTGCTCACCATGAGAGGGCTTCAGGAGAGAGTTTGCTGCAGGTTTTTTGTTCCTCCTCTGTTGAAGGAGCAGTCCATAGTTTGGGTTGAATGGCCACAATCGCACTCCTTGTGGTTTGTGTTTTTCATGTATCTCTATTAATGTATAAGGGTCTCTATGAATTAATATCGATCTCATTGCATCTCTATGTATCTCTATGTGTCACTATGGTCTCTATGTCTCTCTATGGGTTCACTGTGTGGTCCATAGTTTGGGTTTGTATGGCCACAATCGCACTACTGGTGGCTTGTATTTTTACTTTTTTCAATTATGTTGATGTTCTGATGCGATTGATGGTCATACCACTGGTGTCTTCCAGGAGTATCCAACTCAGGTGAAAAAAAGTGTGAACAGCCATTCCAGTCCAATGTTTTCCAGCAGCATGTGTTTCAGCAGTTCCACATGGACAGGTTTTGACATTCCCAGTGTTATCTTATTTTTTATAAAGTCTAAATCCTAACATAGCATTTAAAAAAAACTAAATATGTTTTGG
This sequence comes from Lampetra fluviatilis, assembly GCF_964198595.1. Lineage (NCBI taxonomy): Eukaryota > Metazoa > Chordata > Hyperoartia > Petromyzontiformes > Petromyzontidae > Lampetra > Lampetra fluviatilis. Next base: position 5,569,494 of record NC_136342.1, on the reverse strand, counting down.
ATGTAATACCATGGCGACAATACCCATAGTGTTCGTGTTCAGGAAACACAGTCTTTATTCTATGTTAACTATTAACTGTTTGTATAGTGAATTATCAAGTGGAAATTTAAAGCAGCCAAAGACGCTGAACTAGCGTTAATTTTAAATGTGGAAGGAAAACCCGGAAGACCCGGAGAAAAAATTAACCCGTAAAAACAAAGTTTTTCACTATAAATCCTTCATATGCATGGCGTCGGGGCGGCTAGAGTCCTCTCGTCCTCTGGCTTGAGATGGCTGCCACCTATGGGTCAGATGATTGTCTGGCAGCATTAAACAATTGGTAATTAAATATTTTTTTTTAAAATCCCTAAACAGTGTAAAATTTTGTAAGTTTTTTTCACGAAAATGCATTGTCACGCACAACGAGTCTGTGTGCAAAATGTCAGCTCGATTGGATCACGGGAAGTGGGTTAAAAAACGACCGAAAGATTTGCACGGTCCTAAGCAAGCAAGCGAACTTAATATAAAGGATTTAACAAGTAAACCCGTAAAAACAAAGTTTTTCACTATAAATCCTTCATATGCATGGCGTCGGGGCGGCCAGAGTCTTCTCGTCCTCTGGCTTGAGATGGCTGCCACCTATGGGTCAGATGATTGTCTGCCAGCATTAAGCAATTGGTAATTAAATATTGTAAAAAAATTCCCTAAACAGTGTAAAATTTTGGAAAAATTTTTCACGAAAATTAATTGTCACGCACAACGAGTCTGTGTGCAAAATGTCAGCTCGATTGGATCACGGGAAGTGGGTTAAAAAACGACCGAAAGATTTGCACGGTCGTAAGCAAGCAAGCAAGCACGCAAGCAAGCAAGCAAGCGAACTTAATATAAAGGATTTAAAAATCCACGCGACCACCGGGAGAGAGACACTCAAACTCCAAATACACAGCAGGCGTCAGGGTCAGGATCGAACCCAATACCTGTTTACCAGGCGAGATATTTTACATCTCCAAGCCACCCTAATGCAATTCAGTTCAGCTGTTTTTTGTAAACAAGAGCAGAGTGAGCCCATGAAAAAAACCTGTTTTTCAAGGGGATTGGAAAATACAACAAATCAATGCCCAAACACGGAAACAGTTTTTTTCAGTTTCATTTATTTGGCATAGCCCTGTGAGCCATTCGGCTCTTGAATCGGGTGCAACCGCAACAAACAAAAGACAAAAAACATGAACAAGAAAACATCTTAAAGTGACGATGTGACTATATGCAAACAGAAAATCCAGAAAAAAACAGCAAAATATTCCAGAAAAAGCACCGTACACCAATGCTGTGTGCAAAAATCCCAGTGGGATAAGGGTGTGTAATGGCTACTTGGGCTACCCGGTCTATTTTTTTTAATCTAATGAGTTAAATGTAAGTGAGGGGGAGGATGTGGCAGTAATGGTGATCAGGATTGGTTTTAACAACCGACCTTATCATATAAATATTAATAGTTAATATAACGGGCAGTCTTCGACTTAAGAACACAATTCGTTCCTGAAGCCCATTCGTAAGTTGGGACACGGTAGTCTACTGCATGTTAAAATGCCCACACATCAAAACAAAACAACTCAATCCCAGCACGAGGCTGACTTCTTTACATCTCACGGAGGATCGCTCAGCTGAACAAAAATAGTGCTGCGGTTCAATTTGCAAGTGAGAGTTCGCATTTGAAGTTGATGTTAAGGGGCCGTCCATAAATGACGTCACGCGATTTTGGATGATTTTTGACACCCCCCTCGTCACACGGCATCACAAAAGTCAGACCCCCCTCAAATATGAGATCACAAAGCTCTGCCCCCCCCCCAAACATGAAACATGTTTCAATCGTTGTAGTGCGTATTTAATGTGCTGCTGCACTCTGATGTTGTAAGAGAAAACATTTATTTAAAAGTCTATTTAATTAAGTAGAACGTGTTGTCTATATATATTAAAAGTTGCGCATTTTGATGTGACGTCACATTTCTCACCCCCCCCCCCCCCCCCATCGTCACACATCGTCACAAATGTCTGAACCCGCTGCCCCCCCCCCCCCCCAGGTACGTGACGTCATTTATGGACGGCCCCTAAACAAAACATTTTCAGTTTAACACGTAGCAGCTGGCTGCTGGCGGAATAGGGGAACTGCGGTGTACGTCAGTATTGAAGTCAGCAGGCCACGAGAGACACGAGAGGGGGCGTCTAGGGGGGGGAAAGGTCACATAGGGGGGCCCATCGGGAAGCCCCCGAGAAGGTTCCAGAGAGGGGGCGTGGCCGGGGCGGAGAGGGGGCGGGGCCGGGGCGGGGCGAGGCCACGCTGAGAGTAAAAGAAGGGCCCCTGTGAGGGACCTCGTGGCTATTGCTGGAAGTGGGATCCCAATCGTGTTGTTCAAGATCGTCATTACCATCTCGTCATCGCCATCATCGCTGTCGTCTCGTCTCCATCGTCGTTGCCGTCTTCGCTCGATATTGCGCTGCTAGATCGTTGTTGGCTGTCTCGGTTCAGCGCCGTCAGTGTTAGACAGTTAGTGTTGTGTATAAGCTAGTAACAGTAATAGTGTGTACCCACGTGGTGTTGTGTATAGGCTAGCAACAGTGATAGTGTGTACCCACGTGGTGTTGTTTGTAGGCTAGCAACAGTGATAGTGTGTACCCACGTGGTGTTGTGTATAAGCTAGTAACAGTAATAGTGTGTACCCACGTGGTGTTGTGTATAGGCTAGCAACAGTGATAGTGTGTACCCACGTGGTGTTGTGTGTAGGCTAGCAACAGTGATAGTGTGTACCCACGTGGTGTTGTGTAGATGCTAGCAACAGTAACAGTGTGTACCCACGTGGTGTTGTGTGTAGGCTAGCAACAGTAACAGTGTGTACCCACGTGGTGTTGTGTATAGGCTAGCAACAGTGATAGTGTGTACCCACGTGGTGTTGTGTAGAGGCTAGCAACAGTAACAGTGTGTACCCACGTGGTGTTGTGTATAGGCTAGCAACAGTGATAGTGTGTACCCACGTGGTGTTGTGTAGAGGCTAGCAACAGTAATAGTGTGTACCCACGTGGTGTTGTGTATAGGTTAGCAACGGTGACAGTGTGTACCCACGTGGTGTTGTGTAGAGGCTAGCAACAGTAAGAGTGTGTACCCACGTGGTGTTGTGTATAGGCTAGCAACAGTAATAGTGTGTACCCACGTGGTGTTGTGTAGAGGCTAGTGTAGTGGGTTCACAAGCGACAGAGACGGTGTAGTCGAGGCACACTATTTATTTGTAACTCACATGGTAACAATGGAAGGGGTAACGGTCCCTTCACCCGTACTGGACTGGGATACACCCCTAGGCTATCTGCCTAACTATTTATGCTCCCAGGTCCTCCGCTAAGGGCGCTAGGGGAGGCTATCTGACCCGGCCCTGGTCAAGGCGCAGGCCACGACACCCAGACAGACAGACCCGGCTCTTAGAAGGACATCGACTCTGGGGCCGCGCCACTGGCTTGCTCTGCCCGGCCCTGAGAAGGACAGCGGGTCACAGGAGTTCCAGGGCTTCTCTGGCCGGTCTTCAGTCTTCACTGGCTCTTCGCTCCTTAGCTCCCCAACACTTCCCCGAGCTCTCTGGCTCTCCGCCTTTTATACCAACTTACCACCGAGGGGCGGGGCTGTGTGGGATCACACCATCCCCCCACAGCCCCCCAGGATGGTATCCGTTTGCGGACGTGGATGTGGACACCCATGTGTACCCGTCCGTTTCCCTCCCGTACCACCCCGACAAGTAGCAACAGTAATAGTGTGTACACACGTAGAGTTGTGTATAGGCTAGCAACAGTGATCGTGTGTACCCACGTGGTGTTGTGTGTAGGCTAGCAACAGTAATGGTGTGTACCCAAGTGGTGTTGTGTATAGGCTAGCAACAGTAGAGTGTGTACATACGTGGTGTTGTGTATAGGCTAGCAACAGTGATCGTGTGTACCCACGTGGTGTTGTGTGTAGGCTAGCAACAGTAATGGTGTGTACCCAAGTGGTGTTGTGTATAGGCTAGCAACAGTGATAGTGTGTACATACGTGGTGTTGTGTATAGGCTAGCAACAGTGATCGTGTGTACCCAAGTAGTGTTGTGTATAGGCTAGCAACAGTGATCGTGTGTACCCACGTGGTGTTGTGTGTAGGCTAGCAACAGTGATAGTGTGTACCCAAGTAGTGTTGTGTATAGGCTAGCAACAGTAGAGTGTGTACCCACCTAGGGTGTGTATTATACCGATGGTGCTCGTTAAATAAAATAAGTGCCTCCAAGTCTCATCGTCTCCGAGTTAAGTCACTACACTAGGATGGAATGCACATCATACATTGGAATTATTTTTAAAATAACTTAAAGAATGTTCCTCTTCTCAGGTATTTGGCTCGTAGCAGCCTTGTCATGCTTTTGCACGCCGTGACGCTAAAAGACATTGTCACAACGCAGCCCAGCCTATAAACCCATTCATAACTCACATACTTGGTATGCATGCGTGTGGCCCGCGTAGCTTTCGAAATATCACTCGGTACAAAGTTAGACATACAGGACAAGTACTGTTCGCACGTACAAAAGGGGAAGTGACTCAACCGTGTAAAGAGACTACAATCGGGCATCGCAACCCACGGGGTCGGTCTGAATTCACCTGCCCGCTTCTTCAAGGAAGACGACCGCTCGCTCTCTTACAGCCACGATGAGTGGCCCAACCAGCAACAGCTTCGCCTCGACCACCAGCTGGTGGGATTTCAAGAAGTATTTAAAGAGTCCGGTCTCCGTTAACGTGACGGCTGTGTCCATCACACTGGGCCTGTTTACGTGGGTCGGCGAAGAATTTGAATGCCCTTGCGTTGACGACCGCCGACGAAATGCGTTCGCCTCCCTCTTCATGCTAACACCTGCGTTGTTGCTCGCCCTTCTGAGCTCCTGGGCTATGTACGAGATGAAACTGCCAAAGAAAAACGTGAAATTCGGCTTGATGACATTCGTCTTGGTCTTTTTGACATGGGTGGAGGTCGTGCTGCTCGACGGCAAGACTGTATGCTGCATGGAGAACTCCTACCCCGTTGATTTCACCTGCCACCTGATCAACGCGAGCGCTGCAGAACGTGAGCAGCAGCACGAATCTTGCACCGCCACGTCGAAGGTGAGCTTGCACTTTTCGAGCCAAGCACATTTTTTTGCGCAATGCTCCAACAACCCCTTTGATGGTCCGGTTATGGATCGACATCATGTAATGGTAGTGCGCTGTTTTTTGTCGGCGATACTTGCCATGTACGAATACCGTTCGACTCATTTGACCGTTCGACTCATTTGAAGCTGATTATCGAAATTTGGTCAATTGGGACCGCCACGGTTGTAAAAACCATCGCGGGATCTTCAATATTCCTTGATAGAAAACCCATCTTAATACAATACACAGTACTCCAAAATACCATAACTACCCATATTAACATAGGCACTGTACACAGTACAGCACTCCAAAAGGCCCTCATAGGCTACCATCACAATATTAATTTATGGAAAAACCACGCATACATTAGGTGCTAGTACTGTATGTGCTCGTATGAAAAGACGAAGACTCCCATTGTAGCCTTAACAGACCATTGGGGCAAGTACTGACAACGAGCAGCACCTATGAAGGCCGGTACGGCACACGAGTGGGTGGGTGGCGAGCACCACTCGCAGCCACCTTTGTCTCCGTAGTGGCGATGTTTTACACTGCACCAGCTACTCATTTGAGGCTGAGTCGACTTAGGGGAGGCCCAGGATCGGTTCCTATAATCACTGGAATCGAACTCGGGTCGCTGCTTATCGCTACACCACTACCGCTAGTTACAGTACAGCTGTCGACACATCACTTTTGAGGTTCAGATAAAGCCGAACACGTAGGCTTTCGCCATCAATCTAGCTGTCCTTCTGATGATGCTAGTTGTAATTACTGGCAAAACGTCGTACTCAACATTGTAAATGTTGCGGATTTGCTCTCCAACACAGGTGTGCTGTACTAGTAACGAAGTGGCATGTCTGTTTACGTGACAAACCTTACTAGTTGGCTGTGTTGGGTGGTGGCGGGTTTAACGACACATTTCTATTTTTGCGATCTAACCCAAAAAAATCATATACAACTTTTATGCATTCATGACTACTGTATTCACATAATCAATGTGTGCATACGTTTATTTTTTTCAGATATGTTTTCTTTCCATCCTCATTCCAATTGTTATAATTTTGGCAGCGATAAAAAAAATCAACTGCCGAAGATGTTCGAGAAACACCCAAAATGGCCTGGACAACGTTGAGGTGCGTGAGATACAATCATTGACAAAGCAGTGATAAAAATGGTATTCCCAACCAAATCACCAATCAGAGATTTGCCCCCCCCATATTTGGAATTCAGTTGGCATGACTTTGGATGAAGGGGGTTGTCTTTGCCCATATATGGGTATGCGGATCGTTAATAGAGATTAATTAAAAAGTAATGCTATTATTTAATTTATTATTTTATCTTTATACGTGACTTTACCGAAAGAACCAAAGAATAATTCCTGCAGTCACGAAAGCTTCAAATTAAGATGGAACCACTTCTGCGGGGAAGTTTTAAGTTTATTTTTTCTCCCTCTCTGGGTTTTTTGTTTTCTCTCTCTGCCTGTGTCCTCTCTTTGGAATTTTCACACTTAAATTCTAACTTAGCAATCTTTTAAATACGTAATCGACCAGGCTATGCGTTAATTGTGTGTTGACCGACTCTCTGTGTTGCATTACATTACATTTGGATATTTTGCTAGGTTATTTAATTTTTGTGTGTCTTTCTCCCTTTCTCCTAATTTTCAAGCTTGCGTACCGTACCACACGTCGCCCTACTCATTGACATGGTATTTTTCCCCTACCCCCTCCCTCTCTCCGACCCCGCCTCCCCTCTCTCTATTTAAGGCCCCGTCACAGAGACGATCTCTCTCTTTGTGCCGATGCGTGTCCTCTCTCTGTGTATCTTTGTGATATCTGTCTGCTTATATGTCTGTCTATAGTTTTCTGGTTAGATTTTTGTTGCTATTTATTTCTTTTATACCTGATGATGATTGCTTGTGTTGCAATCGAAACGTCGTAGTATGCTATTATTTAATGTATTATTTTATCTTTATACGTGACTTTACCGAAAGAACCAAAAAGATGAGATTAAATCACGAATTTTGTGTACTGTATTGAAACAAACCTGGATCTTGTGTTTGTTTAAGATTTTGGAAATCTTTTTGGTAACCCCAGCTATGTACGATAAAGTGATGGTTTTGGTTAGATCCTCAGAAGGTTGTCTCCGCATAGCTGGGGAGACAGCTTTGTGGATTGTACGGTCCGAGTATCCGTTCATCCTGAGGGCTTGGTGTACGTGCTCCAACTCACTGGCTAGGTGGTGCTGGTCGGAGATGCAACAGGCCCTATGGTGTAGTGTTTTGATGAGGGAATTCTGGGCTGGATATTGGTGGAAGTCAGGCTTCAGATAGGCATCCGTGTGGGTGGCTTTCCTGTAGACCGAATGTCCCAACGAGCCATCGGGTCTCTTCTCGATCAAAACGTCCACGAATGGTAACTTGCCATCCTTTTCCACTTCCATGGTGAATTTGATAGACGGGTGTATGGAATTGATGTGGTTGAGAAATTGGTTCAGTGCTGGCAGGCCATGTGGCCAGATGACGAACGTGTCATCCACGTATCTCTTCCACAAGGAAGGACATAGGGTGGATGTCTGGATGGCATCTGTCTCAAAATTTTCTATGAAAACATCCGCTACCACTGGCGATAAGGGAAAACCCATTGGGGTACCCTCATTTTGTCTGTATAATGTACCATTCCAGGTGAAGTATGTGTTGGTAAGACAATGCCTTACCAAATTTGGTACTTCTGGATTCAGTCCTTGTTGGACTAAGTCTTCAATGATTGCAATGGTGTACATTGTTGAACAGAAAGACTACATCGAAACTGACAAGCAAATCATCCGGATACAGTGAGATGTCCTTGATTAGAGAAACCAAGTGAGCTAAGTACAGCTTAGGTGGACTTGCAAGTGAAAGGAAGCAGAGTCTAACAGAAATCGGGCCAGTTTGTATATGGGTGAGTTAATCGTGGAGTCGATAGGACGGAGCGAGATACCTACTTTGTTGATATTTGGAAGGCCATAAAATCTGGGTGGTCTAACAGCCGAAGGTTTTAGGGGGCTCTGCTTGGTCTGATCGATTAGAGAAGTTGATTTAGTGATGATATTGTTGGTTTTAGTAGCTAGGCAGTTGGTGGGATCTGATTTTGGTCTAGTCATTCATCATTAAGAAGGTCCTGAATTTTGTTGTTGTAAGTAGTTTTATCCATGATGACAGTGGCATTGCCCTTGTCGGCTCAGAGGATGACAATGTCATCTCTGTTTTTTTAATTTAGAGAGTTCAAAACGCTCGTCCTTGCTGATGTTGCTAATGGGTTTCTTAGCGTTTTTTAGGATAGCAGCGATTTCAGATCTAGCAACGTCTGCTGGGATGTGTCCCAAGCCTTTGAGGGCTACGTCGACCTGGGCGATAATATCATCCACTGGGATATGTTTAGGGGTTACTGCGAAATTCAACCCTTTAGCTAGTACCGATTTTAGGCTGTCGGAAATTGGGATGTTACTCTGATTGATGACAATATTGTTAACATCTAACTTTTTAACGTGTGGCTCTGGCTTCTTTTTTCACAGGAGGTTGAATTTAGCGATCAAGTTAACTTTACATTTGGTTGACATTGAAGTAGCAGAAGAGACTGTCATGTTATCTACATGGTTCCAATCAGAAGTGGACATTTTATCTGTTAATTTTAAGTGTGATTGTAAGAGAGTCTTGTCTAAACCATCAAGTTCAAATTGGAGCAATCCTTTTCTCTCTGAGATTAGCGATAGGCTAGCTTTGAACAAGATCCGTTCAGCGTTAGGAGAAGTGCAGCAGCAGATGTGAGTGTAAATGCGATCGGTATCACCTTGTTATTGTGGTATCTCTTGAGAAAGGTTAGCGACTCGATTAGCTGCGCCTTCTGTCTCACAGTCTGTTAAAAGCTCTAACAGATGTGTGAAAACCCTCCCCGTACAGGCAGTTCAATCTTGATTTGAAGCTTTCGTGACTGCAGGAATCCATACTCTTTGGTTCTTTCGGTAAAGTCACGTTGGTATAAAATAAAATGAATCATGACTTTTCGGGCACAACACAAGCGTCCATCATCAGGTGGGAAAGCATGGTCTGCTGCTGAGGCAGACTGTTTTAAAAGGTTTGAAATGGGTGTAGCTCAAGGGTCATAAAGAATGGGCGGAGCTTGTGATGTTAATGTGAGAAATTAGCATGTAAAAGTAAGCTAGGGAAGCAGCCTCCTAGACAAGGGCACGGAAGTGGCTATGTTAATATAAGGGATTAATGTAAATGCCGTACAATATGTTTGAAATTGACATGAGTAAAGTTGAACTTACGAACAAATCGACTTATGAACAGATCTCTGGAACCTAACTCGTTCTTAAGTAGAGGAGTCCCTGTACCGGGTTAATCACAACTTGCGGGTTAATCGCTGTGTCGATTGTTACCAATCGATCCATGGATCGAGTAATGATGTGACATGCCCCCTTCATTTGCTTGGCAAATATCAGCAAAGTCGGTGATTCCGTCGCATCCAGCTTTTATTGTACCACCGCGTTGCAATATAATGAAGTCGTACACCCGACGAAATCGCCAGTCAGAGCTTCGCCCTCCCCATATGTAAGATTTTATCTTAAATTAAATTCCACGGTTCACATATACAAAACAACGGTATTGATGTCCGATGTTTACGGAACTTTTCATCGTAATGTGTTCATGCAGTCAATCAAAGTACTGTGTTCAATCGCTGTTTAACATTTTCCTTTTTTATGCTTTGACCTATTGTCATTGTAGTGCGTATTTAATGTGGTGCAGCACTCTGATGTTGTAGGAGAATACATTGATCAAAAAGTCTATTTAATTAAGTAGAACGTGTTGTCTATATTTATTTAAAGTTGCGCATTTTGATGTGACGTCACATTTTTCCAACCTATCCCCCCCTCGTCAAACATCGTCACAAATGTCTGACCCCCCCCCCCACCCCAGGTGCATGGACGGCCACAAAGGCGTGTGCACGTATCTCCTGAGAGAGCCGACAGAGACATGGTGGAGATGCAGGCCCTGCAGGATCCCGTCGCAGAGAGAGAGGGGACGTGCTGACTCAGGGGATTGTGAAGGGGGCCCGGAAACGAGGGCCCCGGAGGATATGTGACGCTGGCTCCGGCTCCGTCTTGAGAGACCGAGGAGGGGGCAGAGCGAGGCCACGCTCGGGAGGATCAGAGGAACGGGGGCGGAGCGATCGGGGCAGTTTGATGGGGGAACTGACGGTGCAGGCGACTTCGGGGTTCGGACAGCGTCGGTCGTCGGGGCCTCAGTTACGGGGAGACCCCTTTAGGGGTCTCCGTGTAACCCCGAGTGTTGTTAACCCGTAGCCCTGTAAAGTTGTTAATAAATCGTGGTGCCTCCAGACTTCTCTGTGTGCCTCATGATACATACACTACACATGCATAAGGTGTAAAGTCAGAACTTCCCTCATGCCTATGGCCCTACACAATCCTGACCCACACACAGTCCACTAATTCATGTCTGCACAGTATATATGCTCCACTGAACTTCAGCTGGGAGACCAGCAGTCTAGGTGAGGGTAGAGAGGCTCCCTCCGGTCTCCACAAGACAACGCGTTATGCGTTGCTTCTGGTTGCTACTGGGGCTACGCGGTCTGTTTCTGAAATATATTGAGTTACAGGTGAGTGATGGAGAAGATGTGGCGGTAATGGAACCAGGATTGGTTTCAACACCCCACCTAATAAACAGTGCATTTTTCCATAATGGAAGATTTTTTGGGTTAGATCGCATAAATATATAAATGTTTCATTAAAACTTGCCACCACCCGACAGCCAACTGGTAAGAGTTGTCACGTAAACAGAACATGCCAATTCGTCACTAATGTAATAAAGGTTGTGGAAGCGACTTCTGGAATCCGGTCTTTATTTGTCTTTTGTTCACAACACTCCTGTCTTACTCCTTCACGCTGCTAACAGACAGGGTGAGAGGGAGAGAGAGAGACACGCGCGGCCACGTGGCAGCCTGTACCCCGCTCCCGCGTGGCCTCACCCTCCATTCGTTCCAGATCTGACCACGTGTTGTCCGTCTCCACCCCTTTTAATACCCGGGTCACGTGGTACTTTTCCACCACTCCTGGTTAACCTCCATGGAATCTTCTAGACTCCATCGTACGATCCCAGGACCGCGCCCCTGACTCGTCCCCCCATTGGCTGTGGCTAAAGCCAGCAGATCCAATCCTCTACTTACAGATGTCACCTTCCCATTACGTCAGGGCCACGCCCCTAGACTTCCCCCAATTGGCTATGGGCCAGGACCGGTAGAGCCAATCATCGTAACGAGGTGTGATCCATCAACTACCCGGATATATCCTCACATTACACTAGTACAGCACACCGTTGTGTTGGAGAGCCAAGCCGCAACATTTACGATTTGAGCACGACGTTTCGTCAGTAATTACAACTAGCTTCATCAGGCGACAGCCAGATTTGTGTCTGTGTTGTCTCTCGTATTTCTTGCAGTTTGGTTTCTCTCTCTCTCTGTGTCTCTGTGTTGTCTCTCTCTGCTTATGTGTTGGTCTTTGTATCTCCGTGTCTGTGTCTTGTCTCTCAAAATTTCACACTTCTAATTTTGAAATCTTTGGAAGAAAGTAATCAACCAGGCTATGCGTTAATTGTGTGTTGACCGACTCTCTGTGTTGCATTGCATTACATTTACAAATTTTACTAAGTTCGTTTGATTAAGTGTTTTCTCTCTCTCTGTGTCCTCGCGTTGTTGCTCTATTATTTCTTGCAGTCACGAAAGCTCCAAATCTCTCATTGACATGCTAATTTCTCTACCCCCCCCCCCTCTCTCTGCCCCTCTCTCTCTCTATTTAAGGCCTCGACACAGGCGTTGTTTCTCTGTGTGCCTATGTGTTTCTCTCTCTGCTTATGTGTCTGTCTGTGTCTCCGTGTCTGTGTTTTGTCTCTCTCTCAAATGCAGCAATCTTTGGAAGAACGTAATCAACCAGGTAGGGTGTTGACTGTTATGTTAGCCGACTCTCTGTGTTGTATTGCATTATATTTCAAAGTATACTAGGTTTGTTTTCTCTTTCATTTGTACCTGATGATGATTGCTCGTGTTGCAATCGAAACGTCATATGCTATTATTTAATTAAGAGTAAGTCTTAACTGTTTCGTTTCTTATATAGAGGCGTAGATGTGGTGACCACGCTTTTGCGCTCTTGTGCCACGGGGGGGGGGGGGGGATTACTAAGGCAACGTACATTATGCATTATGCGAGCCCTTTGAAGTTTTCCTTCGGATTATAATGACACATTTATATATTTACACGATCTAACCCAAAAAACCTCTATTATGGATATTGGTCGCGAAAGCCTACGTGTTAAACCAATGCATTTGTAATACTGCTGTCTAAAATGATGTTTTCTTTAAGGTTACAGGAGACTTATGAAACAAAAATCATGACAATTGTAGAATATTGTAAACTGGATCCAAAGAATAAAAACATGGGAGGTGCGATTATATCATCAGACCTCAGGCTGTATGTTGGAGACACTTGGATGAAGAGAGGGGAAGAGATGTCAACTGATCACCGCGAGGCGAAGTCACGGCCAGGCAAAAAAAAAAGTTGGATCTGACGTGTGGGGCACCGACCAGATAGACGTGGAAGCCCTAAACAAAAAGTGGGTTTTCTGGGAATGTCTGGCGGAAGACCCAGTAGAGAAAGATTTCAACTTCCACCTCTGGGAAAACTTCTCTTGCACTCCAGGGGAGGTCGTGAAATTTGAGTCCAAGTGGATGATGTTTAGGACCTCAATTGTACAGTGCAAATCAATTTATAACATTTTTGACATGCGTTTTTCGGGATTTTGTTGTTGTTATTCTGTCTCTCACTGTTCAAATAAACCTACCATTAAAATTATAGACTGATCATTTCTTTGTCAGTGGGCAAACGTACAAAATCAGCAGGGGATCAAATACTTTTTTCCCCTCACTGTAGATGCAGATGACTTCAACCTGCTGCGGAGTGCATTGTTCGCATAATCGTCGTCGTCGCCGTGATCGAGCAGTGGGTAGAGCATGACCCCCCTGATGACGATAAGTCATTTTTGTGTTTACAAAATGATGTTGGTGGTGGTGATGATGCTGCTGCACAAGAACAACAACAACAAATAAACACGGCGCGTGTGTGTGAGTGTCGGGGGCCTTTACATTTGTAGTAAGTATTCAGGAGGCTTTGACGACGGGTCGGAGGCACACTTATTTATTAATACCAACTCGTGTACAGTAACGGGTACACACAACACTTGAAGGGGTATCGTCCCCTTCACTCGTCTATCAGGGAGACACGACGTCTAACCCCGCTAACCTACGCCCGAGTCCTCCACTACGGAGCTAGGGGAGGCTACCTATCCCAGCCCTGGTCAAGCTGGGATCCCGGCGCCCTGAGTCTCCAGACCGGCTCTTATAAGAACGTCAGTCTGGGCTCTCGGGGCCACGCCACCGGCTTGCCCTGGTCGGTCCTGACAAGGACAGCGAGCCAGGGGAGCTCCGGGGCCTATTCTAGCTGGTCTTCACTCTTCGCTGGTTAAAGCTAACACTCGACCTCGAGCCCTCCGGCTCACCACCTTTTATAGCACTCGGCCCCCGGGAGGGGCCCGTGGGGGATGTAGGTGCGGACGTCGGTGCGAGCACCTCCTTCGTGTACAGCCCTAACCACGCCCCTTGTGTTTGTTTCCCATCCGTGCCCATACATCTACACAATTACACCTCTACATCACCCCCCCCCCTGTACAGCCCGCAGCCGTCCCCGGCTGCAACAAAACCACAATAAAGGTGCATGACTCCCCAAACCCGTGTGTGCCTCGTGTAATTTTAACAAGAACAATGACAACCACAACAACAACAACAACAGGAAACAGGAAAAAAAAATAACCCGACGCACCCCCCCGAATAAATACCCCATTCCGCAAAACCAACATATATACACGCGCCCCGGACGCCTCCCCCCACCTTCCACAAGGGCCCCCCAACGGCTGACCTCACAAAAGTCTGCACGTTTTGGCGCGCGTTCTCGCGGCGGGCCCGTCACAAGGGCCCGTCCCGGCATGCTCAGTGGCGGTTGTTGACGGTCCGGGTGCGAGAGAGTCTGGCTTCGCTGCTGAGTGACCCCTGACCCCCCCGGGATGGGTTGGCGGTCGTGGACCCGTCACTCCTGGTGCACCCGGAGATGGAACAGTCGATGTCAGGTTAGGCGAAAGCAGCGACGTCGGGGAGTCGGCGGACCCCTCACACGTTTGGCCATGCGTGTGTGTGTGCGAACCACGGGGCGGCGCAATGAACGGTTTCAACCTGGAGGGGTGCACGTACCACCGATGCCTCCCCCATTTGACGCGTACACATTGCGGCCGCAAGACCTGTACGACCTCCACGGGCCCCTGCCACGGCCGTACCAACTTTGACGAGGTCGCCAGCGGCACCTGGGGACAGTGCAACCATGCCCTGTCCCCCGGTTTCCATTTGAACACATGTACCCGCCCCAGCCTAAGCCTCTCGTTCGCCTTCTGGCGGAGTTCAGAATTTTGCACGGCCGCTTCCCGCGCCTCAGTTAATTTGCCGATGTTAAATTTAACATTTTCGGACAATTTAGACTTCGCCTGAGGCGCCGAGAGCTTCAGCTGAGTCCAACAACTTTTCCGCCACCATAGCGTCCACCCCCTCCTCGTCCATCCGCGGAAAAGCTGCCTTCGCCAGGGCCAGGAGAGCCGTCCGGAAAGCCAGAGGCGATTCGGTGGCGCCCCGCTGGCGATCGTGAAACAGCTGCCTGCAGTCCGAAGGCGGCCCGTAGACAGCGGACAGTAGCTGCAGCGCCAAGTGCAGCGTGGCGCGCTTTTCTTTAGGCGCCGAGGTGAGGGTAGCCAGGGCGTCGTTGTCCAGCATCGCTGGCAGGGCGTGTAGTGCTTCACCGTCCGTCCAGTTCGCCATCTCCTGATGAGCGAGGAACCGTCTCTTGAAGCCACCCCAGTCACCGTCCGCGCCCACGAACTCTTTAAGAGGCGGCAGTCGCTGCTGTAACGCGACGTCTGTGGTCGTGGATCGCGCTCCGTCGTTCCCTGCACACGTTACAGTGTGGGCGCCGGTCGCACCGTTGTTGACGCGCTGGCCGGCGTTGATGATGTCACGGCTTCTGCTTGGCCCTCAGCAGTCACCTGATGCGGCCCGGCCCCGCCCGCTGCTCCCACTGTAGTGATGGCGGGAAATTTAACCGCGAGCCGCGTCGGGGTGGCGGGAAACGGCGCCGCGCGTCGGCTGCCGTCGTCGTCCCGCGCAACCCCTCCAGCCCCCAGCCGCGTGATCTCCTCCAATGTGGCGGCCGCAGCGTAGAGCAACTCCGCCAGGCAGGAGTGAGCCAGCCGAAGTCCCTCGGCCGACGCATCCCTCCCTTCTTGTCGTAGCGGCGCGGGTGTACTCGGCCCAGGCTGCTCCGATCCGACCTCGGCCATCTCTGGTGCCGATTCAGCCGAGGTGTCCTCCATCTCCGACTCCCTGGTACACGTCGTCCCTCGTGTGTCCATCGTTGAACGTTCACTTCTGATCCCAGATGTAGTAAGTATTCAGGAGGCTTTGACGACGGGGTCGGAGGCACACTTATTTATTAATACCAACTCGTGTACAGTAACGGGTACACACAACACTTGAAGGGGTATCGTCCCCTTCACTCGTCTATCAGGGAGACAAGACGTCTAACCCCGCTAACCTACGCCCGAGTCCTCCACTACGGAGCTAGGGGAGGCTACCTATCCCAGCCCTGGTCAAGCTGGGATCCCGGCACCCTGAGTCTCCAGACCGGCTCTTATAAGAACGTCAGTCTGGGCTCTCGGGGCCACGCCACCGGCTTGCCCTGGTCGGTCCTGACAAGGACAGCGAGCCAGGGGAGCTCCGGGGCCTATTCTAGCTGGTCTTCACTCTTCGCTGGTTAAAGCTAACACTCGACCTCGAGCCCTCCGGCTCACCACCTTTTATAGCACTCGGCCCCCGGGAGGGGCCCGTGGGGGATGTAGGTGCGGACGTCGGTGCGAGCACCTCCTTCGTGTACAGCCCTAACCACGCCCCTTGTGTTTGTTTCCCATCCGTGCCCATACATCTACACAATTACACCTCTACATCACCCCCCCCCCTGTACAGCCCGCAGCCGTCCCCGGCTGCAACAAAACCACAATAAAGGTGCATGACTCCCCAAACCCGTGTGTGCCTCGTGTAATTTTAACAAGAACAATGACAACCACAACAACAACAACAACAGGAAACAGGAAAAAAAAATAACCCGACGCACCCCCCCGAATAAATACCCCATTCCGCAAAACCAACATATATACACGCGCCCCGGACGCCTCCCCCCACCTTCCACAAGGGCCCCCCAACGGCTGACCTCACAAAAGTCTGCACGTTTTGGCGCGCGTTCTCGCGGCGGGCCCGTCACAAGGGCCCGTCCCGGCATGCTCAGTGGCGGTTGTTGACGGTCCGGGTGCGAGAGAGTCTGGCTTCGCTGCTGAGTGACCCCTGACCCCCCCGGGATGGGTTGGCGGTCGTGGACCCGTCACTCCTGGTGCACCCGGAGATGGAACAGTCGATGTCAGGTTAGGCGAAAGCAGCGACGTCGGGGAGTCGGCGGACCCCTCACACGTTTGGCCATGCGTGTGTGTGTGCGAACCACGGGGCGGCGCAATGAACGGTTTCAACCTGGAGGGGTGCACGTACCACCGATGCCTCCCCCATTTGACGCGTACACATTGCGGCCGCAAGACCTGTACGACCTCCACGGGCCCCTGCCACGGCCGTACCAACTTTGACGAGGTCGCCAGCGGCACCTGGGGACAGTGCAACCATGCCCTGTCCCCCGGTTTCCATTTGAACACATGTACCCGCCCCAGCCTAAGCCTCTCGTTCGCCTTCTGGCGGAGTTCAGAATTTTGCACGGCCGCTTCCCGCGCCTCAGTTAATTTGCCGATGTTAAATTTAACATTTTCGGACAATTTAGACTTCGCCTGAGGCGCCGAGAGCTTCAGCTGAGTCCAACAACTTTTCCGCCACCATAGCGTCCACCCCCTCCTCGTCCATCCGCGGAAAAGCTGCCTTCGCCAGGGCCAGGAGAGCCGTCCGGAAAGCCAGAGGCGATTCGGTGGCGCCCCGCTGGCGATCGTGAAACAGCTGCCTGCAGTCCGAAGGCGGCCCGTAGACAGCGGACAGTAGCTGCAGCGCCAAGTGCAGCGTGGCGCGCTTTTCTTTAGGCGCCGAGGTGAGGGTAGCCAGGGCGTCGTTGTCCAGCATCGCTGGCAGGGCGTGTAGTGCTTCACCGTCCGTCCAGTTCGCCATCTCCTGATGAGCGAGGAACCGTCTCTTGAAGCCACCCCAGTCACCGTCCGCGCCCACGAACTCTTTAAGAGGCGGCAGTCGCTGCTGTAACGCGACGTCTGTGGTCGTGGATCGCGCTCCGTCGTTCCCTGCACACGTTACAGTGTGGGCGCCGGTCGCACCGTTGTTGACGCGCTGGCCGGCGTTGATGATGTCACGGCTTCTGCTTGGCCCTCAGCAGTCACCTGATGCGGCCCGGCCCCGCCCGCTGCTCCCACTGTAGTGATGGCGGGAAATTTAACCGCGAGCCGCGTCGGGGTGGCGGGAAACGGCGCCGCGCGTCGGCTGCCGTCGTCGTCCCGCGCAACCCCTCCAGCCCCCAGCCGCGTGATCTCCTCCAATGTGGCGGCCGCAGCGTAGAGCAACTCCGCCAGGCAGGAGTGAGCCAGCCGAAGTCCCTCGGCCGACGCATCCCTCCCTTCTTGTCGTAGCGGCGCGGGTGTACTCGGCCCAGGCTGCTCCGATCCGACCTCGGCCATCTCTGGTGCCGATTCAGCCGAGGTGTCCTCCATCTCCGACTCCCTGGTACACGTCGTCCCTCGTGTGTCCATCGTTGAACGTTCACTTCTGATCCCAGATGTAGTAAGTATTCAGGAGGCTTTGACGACGGGGTCGGAGGCACACTTATTTATTAATACCAACTCGTGTACAGTAACGGGTACACACAACACTTGAAGGGGTATCGTCCCCTTCACTCGTCTATCAGGGAGACAAGACGTCTAACCCCGCTAACCTACGCCCGAGTCCTCCACTACGGAGCTAGGGGAGGCTACCTATCCCAGCCCTGGTCAAGTTGGGATCCCGGCACCCTGAGTCTCCAGACCGGCTCTTATAAGAACGTCAGTCTGGGCTCTCGGGGCCACGCCACCGGCTTGCCCTGGTCGGTCCTGACAAGGACAGCGAGCCAGGGGAGCTCCGGGGCCTATTCTAGCTGGTCTTCACTCTTCGCTGGTTAAAGCTAACACTCGACCTCGAGCCCTCCGGCTCACCACCTTTTATAGCACTCGGCCCCCGGGAGGGGCCCGTGGGGGATGTAGGTGCGGACGTCGGTGCGAGCACCTCCTTCGTGTACAGCCCTAACCACGCCCCTTGTGTTTGTTTCCCATCCCTGCCCATACATCTACACAATTACACCTCTACACATTGATACTGTGTCATTGACGACGTTTCGGTCGATGGGCCTTCTTCAGAGCACATATATTTTTTTATGTGGGCAGGGGGGGGGTATTAAAAAGGCACATGGACCAAAACGTCGCCTATTAACCTATTACCAGGCACATGCAGTTGAGTTAGTGAGTTGGTTGTGCAATGCGCGTGGTGGTGGTTGTGGTGGTGGTGGTGGTTGGGGAGCCAATGAGCGCTACCAGCGGTGTCAAGATCGGCCTCTGGAGGAGGAGGAGGCTCGTGAAGGACGCTGCTGCTACTGGGCAGTTCGAGGCAGTCGCCCTCCAGCAACAACGGAGGGGGGAGGAGCGACGCTCACAACAACGAGCGGAGCGCCGGGCGGCTAAAACACAGCGAGTTGGCACAGTAGCGGGCACAGGTGGTGGTGCATCTACCGGTCATCTCAGTCAGTCGACCCGTGGCACCTGCTGGGTCTGTCCCGAGACCTCCTGCACCTAGCCTGGCACAGTAGGGGTACAGCTGGTGTGCATCTACCGGTCATCTCAGTCATTCAACCCGTGGCACCTGCAGGGTCTGTATCGAGACCTCATCCATCTAGCCTGGCACAGCAGGGGTACAGCTGGTGGTGCATCTACCGGTCATCTCAGTTAGTCGGCCCGTGGCACCTGCAGGGTCTGTCCCGAGACCTGGTCAGCGAGCCTTCAACGCTTCACGTGATAGCCTCAAAGTGCACCTAGCCTGGCACGGGCGCCGTGGTGACGTCTCTGTGGTATCGGTGGGGGAGCGGTGGTGCAACGGTTAGCGCGCTGCGCGCTACTAGTGACGGCGATTATCTTGAACAGGTCCTGGGCCTCCCCTAGGTCGACTCGGCCTCCAATGAGTACCTGGTGCGGTGTGTAGTAAACATCGCCACTGGGGAGACAAAGGCGACCGGGCGTGCGCGCTGTTGGCCACCCACCCCCACGTGTGCCGTGCCGGCCGTCAAAGGCGCTGCTCGCTAACAGCACTTGCCCCTACAGCCTGTTACAGGCTACGCGGGCCACCTTTGCCTTTGCCTACAGCACTTGCCCCTAAATCCCCCTGGAGGCTACGCGGGCCACCTTTGCCTTTGGTGGCGGCCTCCGCCTCGTCACGTGGCTCGCCGCTCTGGCCAATCGCGAGCGCCCGGCCACGAGGGCGCTGCCGCTGCTGCCACAGCGCGAGCGCTCTTAGCCCGGAGCCGGAGCACGCGAAAGTGCCCCCAGTGCCTCTCTCTCTCTGTGTGGGTGTCTCTCTGTGTCTCTGTGTGTCTCTGTGTGTGTGTCTCTCTGTGGGTGTCTGTGTGTCTCTCTGTGTGTGTATCTGTGTGTTTCTCTGTCTGTGTCTCCCTCTCTGTGTCTCTCCGTCTCTCACTCTGTGTGTCTCTCTGTGTGTGCCTGTGTCTCTCTCTCTGTGTCTCTCTCCCTCTGTGTGTCTCTCCGTGTGTGTTTCTCTCTCCGTGTCTCGCTGTCTCGAGAAGTCGCGAGAGAGAGAGAGAGCGGCGAGAGTCGTCCCGTCCGGCGGGGCTGGATGATAGAAGTCGAGGAGGCGACACAGAGGCGCCTCTCTCGTCCGCGCCTATCGCCTGGGCCCTGCGCCGAGACCGCGCTGTGAGTTTACTTTTACACCGTGCACACTGTACGCGCCGTGCACACTGTACGCGCCGTGCACACTGTACGCGCCGTGCACACTGTACGCGCCGTGCACACTGTACGCGCCGTGCACACTGTACGCGCCGTGCACACTGTACGCGCCGTGCACACTGTACGCGCCGTGCACACTGTACGCGCCGTGCACACTGTACGCGCCGTGCACACTGTACGCGCCGTGCACACTGTACGCGCCGTGCACACTGTACGCGCCGTGCACACTGTACGCGCCGTGCACACTGTACGCGCCGTGCACACTGTACGCGCCGTGCACACTGTACGCGCCGTGCACACTGTACGCGCCGTGCACACTGTACGCGCCGTGCACACTGTACGCGCCGTGCACACTGTACGCGCCGTGCACACTGTACACACTCACGCGCCCGCACTGTAAACGGTGCGCGCGTGCAGCCAGTTGTATACTGTACGCGACTTTCAGAAAAGTTACCATCATCACCACCATCATCACCACCATCACCACCATCACCACCATCATCACCACCACCATCACCACCATCATCACCACCGTCATCACCGTCATCACCACCATCACCACCATCATCATCACCATCATCACCACCATCCTCATCCATGGTCAATCCACTGCTGGGCGAGGGCCTTCCTCTGCAAGCCGACGCCATAACAGTGCAACACTGTACTACAGTATAAAGCATGCACAGTCTATAGCATGCACAGTCTATAGCATGTACAGTCTATAGCACGTGCAGTACCGGTCCGCTACAACCCGGCTCGGATGAGGGTCCCATGGTGCTGGTCCCACCACTGAAACCGCATTGGGGCTCCGCAAGCCTCTCCTCAGCGTGCCTAGCAAGGCAATGTTGAATAATCCTTGCCAGCACCTTTCCCGGCACACTGAGGAGTGAGATGCCCCTATAGTTGTTACAGTCTGTGTGGTCCCCCTTCTTAAAGAGGGGGACCACCAGGGCATCCTTACAATCCTGCGGAACCGTCCAGTGGCTCAGACTGTTGTTATGATGTCATGTAGGGTAGTTTGCGCACAAACGCCACCCTCCCTGAGCATTTCGCTTGGGAGATCATCTCTGCCCGGTGCCTTTCCTGGTCTCAGACTCTGGATCGCCCTCAGTACTTCCTCAACAGATGGCACCTCAGCCAGCCACTCACAGGGGGTGACTTCCTCCAATATTTGAGGCACTGCAGCCTCAGCAGGGTCATCCCCAATTTGTCCCATGTTGTTTTCCAGGCTGAGGGATTCCCCTTCCCCCAGGACCTCAGAAATGCTCAGCAAATCTGCAAACCTGTTATTGGGGGTCGGAGATTGGATCACCGTTCTTTCCCCTAATGATGGTAATAGGTGTGGCGCTGCAGGTTACTTTTTTGATGGAATTAAATAGGGATTTGTGATCGCGGGCCATTGAAGCAGACTCCATCTCCTCAGCAACCCGCGACCACCACCCATCCTTGCAGCGCCTCACGGCTCTCCGAACCTCCAAGCGAAGGCTGCGGTAAGCCGCCTCATTCTTTGACGTGGGATGCTGTAGAGTGGGCCTGTCCCTTTTTCTCAAACTTCCTGAACACCTCCTCTTTCAGTCAGTCGGTCTCTGGGGAGGTCTGGACCGCGTACCCAAAGCAGCCATTGCAGCCCATTTACCCTCGACATCTGGAGGAGTGGGGGACGATGCCAACCCCAGCCGCAAGCGATGATTAAATTCTCGCTTGCAACTTTCATCAGCTAGCTGAGATCAGGCCACCTTAGGTTGGAATGGGGTCCTGGGTGTACACCCACCACCGGAGTGGAAGAATGGCAGGCGCATCTTACAGATGACAAGTCGATGGTTAGAGGGCAGATCAGCTCCACGCTAGGTCCTGGTGTCAAGGACATGGGCTCGCATCCGCTGGTCCATCACTATTTAGTCCAGCAGATGTTCTTGCTTGGACCCGGCATGCATCCATGATGTTGTGTGGATGCGCCGATGCCGGAACAGCGTGTTGGTAATTACAAGCCCATGGGCTGCACAAAAATCTAGCAGCCTCCTACCGTTGTTATTGAGCTTATCTGGTCCATGCCTTCCAATCACTCCAGACCAGGTGCCAGCATCATGACCAACTCGAGCATTGAAGTCGCCCAACAAGATGACTCTATCCCGAGGGGCCACTTCAGCCAGCACATGTGACAGGAGGTTATAGAAGGCATCTGACTCATCGGCCTTGCCTGCATCCCTCCACGGATGTTCGTCTTCGATGGGGGCATAAGTAACCACCACCACCACTCCTCGCCTCTGGTTGATAGGAAGGCGAGCCCAAGTAGCCTGGGGCTTACAGCTTCCCACACCTCACCGCCACACTCCCACGTCCCCTTAATTTTTTTGTTCAGAAGGAGAGCCACACCCTGTTGTTTGGCAATCTCCTGCCCCGAGTAGAGGACTTTCCACCCCTCATGGTGACAGGAGCCAGAGCTGGTCCAACGGACCTCCTGAATGCCACAGAGATCCAGGCGGTACCGGTCCAGCTCCCGACAGAGGAGTGAAAGCCTCTTCTCCGCAGTGAGCATTCGAACATTCTATGTGGCCACATGTAGTGGCTTTTTGTTGTTTCTGGAGTAGCCCCGAGGGTAAAGATTCAATCTCCTGGCTCCGCCAGATGGGGTTTGGCCAGGAGACATCATAGACGCCTGTCCCCCCGGAGCCTCCGGCACAAGCTTATAAATTTGATATTTTTAACGTGGTTTAGTGCTAATTTATTGAAGGTGGAGGGGTTACCAGCCCCTCGCACCCATCCAGAGCTCCCGATTAGCCGCTGTGGTGGTGTTGTATATGTTGGTTATCAAAATTTGTTATGTTGTATGCGTGCGTGGGTGAAATTATTATGTTGTATATGTGGGTTATGAATATTCAGTGAAAATAATAATAATCAAATGAAATTTGGCCAAATGTGTAATTATCCGGAAATATGTTAATTTATGTAATTATGCACATTTAATTATGCCAATTCGAGAGGTAATCGTAGTAATTATGCGAGTGGGTGTAATTATGATAATGCAAGTCGTTATGATAACCAGACCCCGCCGGAATAAGGCAATTAATCGTATGCAGTTATGCAGGTGTGGTGTAAGTATGCAAGATTAACTTAGATTAACTCGGCATCGTTGTCTAGGTTCGTCTCATTCTCGCTTTAACATTCCCAGAGTGGGTATTCGTGGTTATATTTTAGGTCCCCGGTTCACCCCGTTATCGCTTTAACATTTACTGAGTATGTATTAGTGTGTTTATTAAGGTCACCAAGTTCAGATCTCAACGCAGAAGCAGATCTTATGCATAGATTTCAGGAAAGAATCACACAACCACTTCTGTATTAATCAATTTGTTACTAATTCAACCTCAACTATGATATAGTATGCGAACTGTCAATCCCGGAACGTCAACACGGCATCAATACAGTATCATCAACGATTGTCTGATTTCACTTTGACAACGGCACATGGATCCCGCATAACGCGATGGTTGTTAGTGAGAGAGAGAGTCGTTAAAATATGCAAATACTATGCTAAGAAAAACCTTAACGTTAATGAATGATTATACTCAATATTGTTCACGCAGTACCGCACTCCTTATTGATCATACGCAACCCTTATCACGTTGTTAGCACCTTGGGTCACGGGACAGTTGAATATTCTGTAGAGGATGCGAGTACGTGCGGCGATTATGACTGAAAGATACTTGAAAGATTATACTGCGATAAAAAAACACAATCAAAAACAGTTATTATTCTTAAAGGCACCAATCTCAACAGATACATCGGCAGGTTATCTGACAACAGAATGGCTCGGAGTAAGGGCCTGCGACGGTGCTCCTTTTCCGAAGATCGTTATCTTATACCAAGTTTACTAATTGGGGACCAGATCACCTGATAAGGATCTGGTGGGCCACCACTCCCCACGTGAGCGTGGCTCGGCGGAAGGAGGTGCCAAGAATCAATTCGTATTGATGGATCTGTTGGGAATTTATGCGATTAAGAGTACAGCCCACTAAATATTAAAGATAAAAATTACGAATACTCTTATAAACGACGGATGGCCATCACTCGTTGTGATGCCGTCACAGCCACGGATGGCTTATGGGTTCGAGTGTGTTTGAGTGGTAAGAGTTGTCTTGAATAGTCAGTGTTCGGAGTCGGTTCTTTATGTCAAACAGACGCCTGGTGGTCGTGTGGTGAGGGGGCGGTGCGCGTCATACGTATCAGTCGCTCCCCTGTCACCGTGGTGAACTGGTTCGGATGCCCGTTGATACGCTGTCGCAGTTCGGAACCCGGTCGGTAGGTGGCGCCCACAGCTCGCTCGCAGCGTGCAGTGTTGGGTCGTCGACCAGGGTGAGCACGGAGCCTCGTCGCCAAACCGCGATTCTCACCACTCCGGCGGCAGCAGAGACCTCCGACTCGGCAGAGGTTGACCCACGCAGGCCGAGTTGAGCTGTCAAGCGGGTCTTGCCCGCCTGCAGAGGAGATGGGGAGCCGCTTGAGTCGAGCCCCGAGAGCCGGCTCCGGTGAGCCGATCGAACTCGGCTGAGTCCCAGACGAGCTGAAGATGAGTCGAGCCGACCCGCTGGTCGAGCTCGCTCCTGAGTCGACCCTCCCGGTCGAGCTGGTTTCCAATGCTCAGGGTCCTCTCTTTTATGTCGAAAAATCCCTTTTGGATCCTGCCCACAAGGCGGGGTTTCTTTCGATTTTTGTTGTGTCAGGATCTGTCCGTAGGTAGGTGTGTCCATGTGTGTGTCCGTACGTCCGTATGTCCTTGTGTGCATCACCCACGGTATATTCCGTTGTCATACTCCCTCCATAAAATCCACGAGCAAACAATCAGATGTTACAAATTGCCTCACAGTCGTCTCTCTGTCTGGGTGCGATATTATCTCTTGTCTGGCCTTCTTCTTGAACCATAACACAGACGTTACAAATCGTCTCACAGGCGTCTTTGTCCGTGTTGCACGACCTGGAGGGAGGGGCAACACTCCCTCCGACCCTCACCGACGCACAAAGAAATGGTTAAAAAGTTTTAACATTTGTCCCTTACCATTTCACAGTTATGATTCTGTATGTAACCTAAGGTCTGTCGTTTCCCATCGTGGTGCTTGACTCAAGTGGAGGTGTTTCCCCGAGCGTATACACACTCCTATCCCGCGCTGCGGGGATACAAAGATGGCCGGGATCTCCCTTTCTCTCCGACCCTGGGTTTAACATCACTCTTTTATTATGTATTTTATATTCGACCTGGTGGTGATTCATCCCGCATATGCTTCGGGTCGACTTATATAGAAAGTATTAAAGTATGGAAATAACATTTCATATCAATAACTTTAGCCTACCTTGTTGTTAAATTCCGACTTTAACGTTACTTTAATAGCAATACAGAATAATTGAGCTTTTTGTCTTAACTAGGCGAACGCGAACTTCTGGTGACCCCCACAGCCTTGTTGTTCAGCTGAGTCTGCATCCTTGAGAGATACACAACACTCTTATTCTCGTCTCACTGTGTCCATCCAACCTTCTGCTCTGGGAGTGTTATTCTTAATCAGCTCCCTCGCCTGTGCACACAGCCTTGAGCTGACCCACTTCCTTGGCCTTTTTGGGTTTATCTTTGCTCCCTCAGCTGCAGGAGGACAAGGCGTATTTCTACCTCCTCCCTGTGTGCACGTGTTCCAATTAGCTCGGAATCCCTAAACACACAATCAGTGATGATTCCTGGCTTTCTGTGGTTGTGATTTAGACAAAGGCGCCTCTGCTTCCTTCCATTGCCTTTGAGTTGACACTGCCCTATTATTCGCCCATGTGCTGAGGTCATAGAATTCGTTTTGACTTCAGTAATATTAACATTCAGTATTGGATTAGCAAATGGGCAATGGTTCATTGATGTAGCTCGCAGCCTGGTCTCCAATTTGAGCGAGCGCGAGGATCGATAATTTAGCCTACTCTGTTGTTGAATTTCGAATTTTGACGTTACTTTAAAACCATGCAGGATGGTTGGGCTTTTTGCCTTAACTATGTCTGGCTGACTCTCCCACTGTCTCTGCCGCCTGCACGGGTGACATGTGCCCATTCATCAGGCCTTATCTTTCCTTGAAGCAAGGTTGCAAATTCTGCCATCCTAACCCTCCTCCAGTTCATTACTTAACAACACCTGGTGTTTTGCAGTTTGCTGCGCTTTGGTGTGTTTTCATTCATTATATATCAATTTTGGAAGACACAAACGCCCTGAGGGGAAAGGCCAATCAGAATTGGCCCTCCCGCCCCCCACAGCACTGTCCACGACAACGTTGCTCGTCCGGCACCACGGGGAGGTAGGGGGGGTTGTTTTTGCCAGACATGAAACTACACACACTACACCACACATGCTACACTACACATGCTACACTACACGCACTACACTACAAGCACTACACTATACACACTACACTACACACGCTACACTACGCTATTATATACTACTACACTATTATACACTACTACACTATACACTACACTATACACTATCATACAAAATTTAAAACTAGTTTCTTTAGAACTGCTTTATGTGTTGAGTTTGTTGTCCTTCCCCCGCACCTCCGAAGAGCGTGGTTGGCTCTACATTACGGTACCAGCGAAGTTTGATGTCTACGCGCGCAGCGCAAAATTGTTGTTGCCGCTCTGCATCCACGTCAGCCGCACGACAGCAGGAGGAGGAAGTGACTGCCTCCCTTAAGTCCTCAAATTAAATCTGCCTCTCCTCTCTTCCACGTCCCACAGCAAGCACCATGAGCACCTGCCACTGGTGCACCCCGCAGCAGCAGCAGTACTGGCTGCAGTGCGGCGACGACTCCGGCGCGAGCACGCGGCGCGACGGAGGCGATGAGGGGGAGGACGACGCCGACACCGACGACGACGACGCCGACGGAGGGCCGAGCGCCGACGCGGTGCGGCTGCTGCGAGCGTACGCGCGGGGCCGGCTGCCCGAGCGGCGGGCGCTGGCCGCCGAGGAGGACCTGCAGTACTGCCGCGACTGCCTCTCCGAGTACCACGGCGCGCGTGCCATCCTGCTCTCCGCCTCGCCACACCTCCGCCAGGTGAGGGAGTTGTGCCGGCGGACAGGGCCCAGGTGGGTGGGGAGGGAGGGTACTCACTCGGCTATGC
Organism: Lampetra fluviatilis; assembly: GCF_964198595.1. Classification (NCBI taxonomy): domain Eukaryota; kingdom Metazoa; phylum Chordata; class Hyperoartia; order Petromyzontiformes; family Petromyzontidae; genus Lampetra; species Lampetra fluviatilis. Next base: position 5,542,020 of record NC_136342.1, on the reverse strand, counting down.
GGTCTGGTCATCCTATAACGGGGCGGTAGTAGTAGCTACCGCTCTTACCCTGAAGTAAAATATTTTTTATTTTACTAGGTAAGGCCGATTGAGCTGCTATATCGCTCTTTTTCAGAAGCGACCTAGCCATCACAAGTGATTGCCAGGTAGCCCAAACTTTGTCGGGCTATCACAAATGATATTACAAATGATAGTCCGAAGTGGCTCATCCTCACGTGGAAGTTTATAGCAGCAGCCAAATCCTCTAAACGCGTGATGTCAATTCTAAATGGGGAGGGGGAAAACCTGGAGGACTTGGATAAAAATCCATGCGACCACCACGGGGATAGAGAGAGAGACACCGCAAACGCCAAATATACAGCGGGCGTCAGGGTCGGGATCAAACCCACGACCTTCCTGCATACCGAGGCGGGGGGAGTAAAAATCTCCTAGCCACCGTGGCACCTTCATGAATGTTACTTCGATTGTTTTGGCTGCTGTTAATTTCCACGTGGTGATGATGATACAGATAGTCCCCGAGTTACGATGGTCCGACTTACGATATTTCGATCTGGCGATAGTGATTCCACAAAATTGTAAAATATTTTAAATTTCGAGCGGCAGGCAAACGCAGTAGCGTACGAATCTTGGTGAGTACAGTACAATATGATGCGTTACGATACGTTCAATGCATGTATGATACGTAGCTTTAGCGATTACATTTTAGGGTTACCACGATGCGATACGTTCAATGCATGTTGAAAGTTTTTATAGCAGATAGGATTGTTTCCTGAAAAAACTTTCTATTAAATTGCAGTTCATATAGGTAGGCTAACAATTTACTTTGGTTTTTTTTACTTTACATTTTACTGTGCAATACAGTATTGTAATGAATAAATACAGTATATTGTTTATACAGTACGGTACTGTAAATTGCTCTGTTTTGCTAAATTATCACCTTTCTTTAAGACTCCTGGGTAGGCGAGGCCATCTTCGACTTACGATATTTTTGACTTACGATAGAGGACTACCTGTATACAGCAAGCATTGTGAGCTGCTGTCATTTGTGGCAGAGCTAATAGCTCGGTGGCTCTTACCCAGTAAAATAAAAATGTGATTGTTATTTATTTTTAGTGATTTTCTTACCTTTCCTATACTTTGCACTCCCACCGTGTTTTTGTGTCGTGTTTGTCGTTGTAAATTTTCTGACCCTCGTGTGCCACCCCCACTTAACGGAACATCTGTGATAAACAAAGAGCTTTACGGTTCATCGGATTCTTCCTCCGGTACAAGCAGAGGTTGCCGATTCTGAAACGCAACAACAACGATGACGGCGACGATGACATATGACGAATAAAGTCACTGTTGGCGCCTTGACCCCTGCTTCTGCCGCAGCCACTGTGGCTGCTGGAGGAGGCTCGCGTGCTCAGGCAGCTGCGGTCGTTGCTGGAAGGGACAGGCGGCGGCGATGATTGCCACGGTAGTGACAGTGGTGGTGACGACATCGAGCTGGTCACCGCGTACTCCGTCATGGAGCTGCAGGCCTCGCTCAAGCTGCCCTTCATGGAGATCCTGCAACACGCCCACCTGCTGCTCAACAAGGACACGTGTGCGTGCATGTGTGGGCATGCGTGCGTGTGTGTGTGACGGGGGGTGGATTCTTGTGTGTGTGCGTGAGATGGGCGGTGTACCTATGTTTGTGTGACGGGCGGTGTGTCCGTGCGTGTGTGTGCGAGGCAGTGTGTGTGACGGGTGGTGTGTGTGTGTGCGTGCGCGTTTTTGTCCGTCAGTGTGTGTTTGCATGTGTGTGTGCATGTGTCCGTCCATCTGTGTGTGTGTGGTGGGCAGTGTGTTTGCATATGCATGGTGGGCAGTGTCTGTGTGTGTTGTTGTGGCGGTTCTGGGCCTCTCCTAGGTCGACTCGGTCTCAAATGAGTACCTGGTGTAGCGGTGTGTAGTAAACATTGCCACCCACCCCCTCGTGTGCCGTGCCGGACTTCATAGGTGCTGGCTAACAGCATTTGCCCCAACTTGCTGTTAAGGCTCCACGGGGATGGTGGCAGGTTAATGGACACATTTATACTTGCACAATCTCGTGAACAGTTTCATTAAATTCTAGATTTGAAGCTTTCGTGACTGCAAGGATTCATATTCTTAGGTTTTTTCGGTAAAGTCACGTAGGTAAAACATTAAAATTAATAAAAGTAAAATAAAATAAAAATCACGACGAATGAGGGTACCCCTATGGGCTCCCCCTTGTCACCAGTGATAGCCAACATGTTCATGGAAAGTTTGAATCAGACGCCATCCAGACATCCACCCTGCGTCCTTCCCTGTGGAAGAGGTATGTGGATGACACTTTCGTCATTTGGCCACATGGCCTCCCAGCATTGAATCACTTCTTGGACCACATCAATTCCAGACACCCATCCATCAGATTCCCCATAGAAGTGGAGAAAGATGGTAAACTACCATTCTTAGATATTCTGTTTGAGCGGAGACCTGACGGATCCTTGGGACATTCTGTCTACAGGAAAGCCACCCACACAGATTCCTACTTGAAACCTGATTCCCACCACCACCCATCTCAAAGAATTCTCATCAAAAATCTATACCACAGAGCTCATTGCATTTCTGACCAACACCACCTGCCCAGTGAATGTACATCGGGTCCTCAGGATGAACGGATACTCTGACCGCACCATCCGCCAAGCTGTTTCTCCCACCATACAGAAACAGCCACATGAAACTCCGATCAAAACTATCACGTTGCCATACATAGCAGGCGTGACCAAAAAGATCTCCAAAATTCTAAACAAACATAAGATCCAAGTCCGATTCAGTACAGTACGTAAAATCCGTGATCTAATTCCATCTGTGAAAGATGTCATTCCTGACTTACAATACCCTGGAGTCTACAAACTGAGTTGCAGTTGTGGTGATTGCTACATTGGAGAAACGAAACGTCATATCTCTGATCGTGCCCGCGAGCACAAGTCAGATCTGAAACACGGCAAAACTCAGTCCCATTCGGAGCAGCCGCACCTTTACATCAGCCGCACCTTAACAACTCTTAGAACCTCCCAGTTCAACCAGTCTACACAACAAAGACTCATTCCTGGCAGCAGTTTCAGCCTCACCACCTCTACATAACCAAAGCCTCAGTCCCATTTACACGCACCTTTACTTCAGCCTCACCTTAACAACTCTTTTCAACCAGTCTACACAACAAAGGCTCATTCCTAACAGCGTGCTTCAGCCGCACCGAACCTCACAATATTAATATCCAGGGCCTACCTTGGCTTCTCCCACCCTCAACCAGTATATATACAAGGACTGTTTTCTTGGAATTTCTCTTACTTGATACAGCTATCGTGCTGTGATGGTTCCACCTGAAGACGGAGGCTTGTGTTGCCTCCGAAACGTCGTGATTTTTATTTTATTTTACTTTTATTAATTTTAATTGAATTTTTTTATCTACGTGACTTTACTGAACAAACCTAAGAATAAGTTTCCTTAAATACCCACGAATGTTACTTGAATAGTTTTCCTTCTCTTCTCTTTGTTGGGTCAATCGGTGGCTGCGTCGTTGTTTGGACTCGCAGGCAGCCTGTTTGTCCAGGGGCTCGACCGGCTGCAGGGCGTCCACCACCCCTTCAAGGTGGACTCGGATGACAAGCTGCCCGGCATCTACCTCCTGTTCACCCACCCCAGCGAGATGGTAAGTCGGACGCGAGTTTAACACCTGGTAGTAGTGCTTTCGCGACCACGATAAGAGGATTTTTTTAAGTTAGATCGCGTAAATATAAATGTGCATGGGTTAAACCCGCCTCCACCACCACCCAACGCAGCCAATTAGTGAGGTTCTATCACGTGAACAAAACGCGCCAATTTGTTACTAGTACAGCACTAACCAGTTGTGTGTTGCAGAGTAAACCCTCTACTACATTCACATTTATAGTGTGGTGTATTGTGTATACTAGTCCAGCACTAACCGGTTGTATGTTGCAGAGTAAACCCACTGCTACATTCACAATTATAGTGTGGTGTATTGTGTATACTAGTGTAGAGAACTAGTCAACGACGACTCAGAGACGACGTGAAGGTTAAGGGCTTTCGCCGGAAGGTTTATTAAGATATGGCAAATAACACATGGGTGTAACAATTTCCCAGGGGTTAGGGGTCCCGGGCTCGGTCCCACTGGTTCCCGACACAGCCGGCTGCCCCGTGCTGCCTCCTCTGCGCCGGCCGTGTGTTCAGCAACACGGCCGACCGAGGAGCGCAGCTACCTCCAGCCCTGGCGCTGTGCTATCCCCAATTCCTACCCCCTTGCTCCTGGCTCCCCATTCCACCCTACTCCGACCCTAGATTCCAGCTACGACCCCGCTTACGTCATGGGGTGCGCCACCTTAGGTACTAGAGGAGACATGATGTCATTGTGCCGTCCAGCGCGCATGACATCACGTCCCATGACGCCACTTCCCTATTTTACTCTTCTACATTACCCCCCCCCCACCCCCCGTGAAAAAAAAACAGCCGACCCGGCTGCAACCACAACGTAAGCGGGGCCCAAACCCGGACTGAAGGCCGAACAACTAACAAAATGCTTGTGCCTGAAGGCAAAACCGGTTACTAGAAATAAACTCAACCTTAGGGCAGCACGGCACCAAAGGCACAACAACACAAAAAACAGAGAGAGAACGAAGGCCTCTTCTGCCCAGCAGCGCCTTACTGGCGCCGGGCCAGGGCCTGCTGAACAGCCACAAAGGCCATCACCGGAGCCGCATCCCCCTCGTGTAGCGTCTGCCGCCCGTGCAGGTGGTCCGTTAGCGGGCGACGGGCCCACCGCCGTGGCCTCCGGTGGCCGAGGGGTCTCTACTTGGGAGGGGCCTGGGGGCACACACACAGGGCGGACGTCGCCTCCGTCAACGAGACCCGGCCGGTCAGGCACGACGGATGCATCACCCACCAGCCGCTCCGGGAGTGGGGGTGGGTCCCCCAGGCTATATGGTACATAACGCTTGAGCCGGGACGGCTGCACAATCCACCGCTGGCGACCGAACCGAATCCGGATGCGCTGCGGTCGTCGGACCTCCACGGCCTCAACGGGGCCCTGCCAAGGGCGATGTAATTTGGGAAACGTGCCAATGGGAACCTGGGGGAAATGTAGCCATGCCTTTTGGCCCGCCACCCACGGGACACCAGCTGCTTGGTGTTTGGGCAGGCACTCATTAGCCGCCTGCCGGCTGGCGGAATTTTCGGTAGCGGCCTGCCGTGCCTCGCGCAACCGGTCAAGTGCGACCTTCAAAGGGACCGGCACCGCCGACCCCTTCCTGGAAGACCCAACGTCCATCTGGACATTCACTGGGGGTTCCGGTTCCCTACCGTACATCAAATAAAAAGGCAAAAATCCCATTGAGGCGTGAGGGGCCAACCGATATGCCGCCAAGACCCCCGGGACGAACAGGCCCCAGTCCGACTGGGACGTGTTCACGTGGTGGCATAGCATGGACCTGAGGGTGCGGTTCAACCGCTCTACCATCCCGTCTGACTGGGGGTGGTAGGGCGAGGTGCGGATTTTCTTGGTGCCCAGGAGGTCACACCTCCTTGAGAAACCTAGACGAGAAATTCCACCCCTGGTCAGTTAACAATTGTTCCGGCGCGCCCTTGTCCAACACGTACCCCTGGACGAACGCCTTGGTGATAGAGGAGGCCGACTGATTAACCAAAGGCCACGCCACAGGCCAACATGTGAGGTACTCTACGCCCACCAAGAGGTATTTATGGCCCCGTTGGGATGCAGGGAAAAAATGTCGAACGCCACAAGCAAATTAACGCGAGAAACCCGGATGGACTGCAGCGGGGCCCGGTCCTGGACAACTGGGGCCTTTCTCCGCACATAGTCGTGGCAACCCTTGAAAATTAGCGCCACGTCACCCTCTACACCCGGCCAGTAATAGTCCCGCTTAAGGGTCAATAAGCTCTTGTGGTAGCCAGGGTGCATAAACTTCTCGTGAATGGCTCGGGTTAATTTTCCACGCAGGTTAGTGGGCACAACCACACAGTAGCATCCCAACGCATGAGGAGACGGTCATGCACGGTGATCGCCGGGGCCGCCAACGAAGCTGAGCTCCGGGCCTTACGCCCAACGCAGAGAGGAATCCTCCATCTGCAAGCTGGACCATAGCTCTCTGGGGAGTCCTAGGCCGAAATCCGCAGGCAACGCCGCACCTGGAGGGGTGGCCGCCTCGGCCGAAGCGACCAATTGGGCCGCGGCGTCCCCTGGGGCCTTGCAACGGCGAGAGTCCAGGGCGCAAGCACACCTGCCGCCTGCTGGCAATCTGGATAAACCGTCCGCATTTCTATGCTGTGCCCCCTTCCTGTGGGCTATGTCAAAGGGGTAATCTTGGACAGCTGACCCAAGGGCTGGCTAATCCTCAGCGAATATTGTAGGGCCGCATGGTCGGTTCAGACCGTAAACCATCTGCCGTACAAGTAAGGCCTATATAACGGAACAAAACACTATGGGCAGCAGTTCCCTCCGGGTGACACTATCGCTGTTCCGTCGGGGACCGAACACGACTTCCGTATGCCACCACCCTCTCAACCCCATCGACCACCTGGGCCAGGACTGCTCCAATGCCCATGTCACTGGTATCGGTGTCGAAGGAATGGTTTAGAAAAATAGGAGTACCCCAAGGGCGGCGCATCTGCCAAGGCCGTGCGAAGCACCGCAAAAGCAGCGTCCTCCTCCGCGCCCCAGTGAAATCTTTGGCCTTTGGCGGAGAGTGCATGCAGCGGCTTCGCAATTGTCGCAAAATCGCGAACAAACCGACGATAGTACGATGCGAAGCCGACGAAGCTACACAACTCCACGACAGATGTGGGAGTCGGCCACGTCCAGACACAAGTCGTTTTCTCCGGATCCGTGGCGAGACCTGACGTACTAACAATGTGTCCCAAATACTTAATCGATGGTTGTAGCAAATGGCATTTCTGGGGTTTAAATTTAAAGTCCGCAGCACGCACTTTGACGAACACAGACTCAAGGGGTTGCAAGTGCTCGTCAAACGTATGGCCAAAAACAATGACGTCGTCCAAGTAAATTAAACAAGACTGCAGCCCCGCCAAGACCATCTCCTTGACGCTGGAAGGTGGCTGGGGCCGAATGAAGACCCATATTAAGACGATTGAATTCGAACAACCCCTGGGGCGTGCGGAACGCTGTCTTGGGTCTAGATGTCTCGTCCAGTTGCAACTGCCAGAAGCCGGAGAGCAAGTTTCGAGTCGAAAAAAACCGCCTTCCTGACGGCATTTACACACATTCTTGGTCAACAAGAATTCGAATGGGTATTCTAGACGAAAAGTCGGTCTCCAAGAGGCATGGGACTGCCAAGGTCTTGGAGACCAAAATAGGCCCGGCCAACTCAATCTCGTCAACCCGAACCGATGTTATAACGTGGCCCAAGATGTCTAAACTGCTGCCGTTCGCGGCGACACAAACCCCACGAACCGGCCTTAATGGACTCACGCTGCGGGGTAGTAGCTCGAGGATGGCCTCCGAAATAATAGTGGCAGATGCACCCGTATCCACCAAGAAGCGAACTTCCACCCCTTGCACGCATCCCGCCACCGCTGAGGAGCCAGCAGCCGCCGCCCCCATCCGGTGCGCAAGCACGTCCCACCACCCAGTGGGTGACAACGATGGTGCACCCGACCCCTCAAGGACAACCCCATGACGATGGGCCCTAGCCCCACTAGATGCATGAGGTGAGGGGAGCGGCCGTGCGGGTGATACGTCGCGACTCGCCTGGGGTTCGGGGCCCGATGCTGACGAGGGACCGGGAGGGGCCGGAGGCTGCTTGTTGAAGGCTCCCGGGGCATTCCGGCAGCCCCGCTCAATGTGGCCCTGCTGGCCACAGCGGACGCAGGCCACAGTGGCAGCGTCCTGCGGATAGGAAGGTCCCGGCCGCCCCCGCTGCTCCGGACGGCAACCACCCGCACCCCTCCCGCGACGCTCTGGATTTGCCAGGGCCGCGAGGGTGTCCACTCCCTGAGAGACGGCTCCCCCCTCTGGTGCCGGGACCCCCGCGCCATCCGGGGCTGTTGGCGGAGGGAGAGGTGCGTCTGAATGTTCTCGGCCACCGCCAAGGATGTGATCTGGCGATCGTTGTTGATCGACAAAGTGATCCCCAGCTCCCGTGCCAGGTCAAGTAGCCATTCCAGGGCCATCGAGTCCAGTGCCCTGCCCTCCAGGTCAGGGTATGCGGCCTGTGCCAGGCCAGGAGCGAACAGCGGAAGGCCAATGGCAGCTCCCCCTCCTCCGGCCGCCGTAGCGAGAACTTCAGGCACGCACTGGACGGTGGCTCGAAGACGTTGGCCATCTGAATATACGCCGCCAGAAGCGTAGCCTTATCGACCGGTGGGATTGACTTGAAAGCCTGCAGCACCCTCTCATCCAAACAGGTCGGAAGGGCCCGCAACGCCTCCTCCATGGGCCAGCCGACCGACATATACGCCGCGTCGAACCGGTCCTGGAAGGCCAACCAGTCGCCCACCTTTGCGACTAACAGTGCGACGTGGGGCAACCGGCGCAGTCCTTGGCCATGCGGTGCGGCGAGGTGTCGAAGCCCCGCGGCACCCGCGGGCCACCCCGCAGACGTGGTGATGGGCGGCTGCGTTGCGGCACTCGTAGGCCACAACGGAGACGCGGCAAGGTGCGGTGGCGTTGCGGCCCCCGTGGGCCACGCCGTAGACGCTTCGAGGTGTGGAGGCGTCACAGCGCCCGCGACCCACCTGTCTGCGGCGGTGTACGGAGCCGCGGTGGCGCCCGCGGCCCACCCCGCAGGCACGGCGAGGTACGAGGCCGCGGTATCGCCAGCGACCGGCCCAGCGCACGCGGCGACGGCAGAGGCGCGGCGTCAGCGTGCGTGGCTGCGGCGGCCCCCGCGGCCCCTTCGGGCCACGCCGTAGGCGCGGCGGTATGATTCGGGGCTGCAGCAACCCCCAGCGACGTGGCAAGGGGCGGCGGTGTTGTGGCCTCCACGCCGTAGACGCGGCAGTATGATACGGGGCCGCGGCGGCCCCTGCGGCCCACCCCGCCGGCGCGGCGAGGTGCAGAGCCGCGGCAGCAGCAGCGGCAACCTCCCGCGATGCGTCAAGGGGCGGCGGTGTTGTGGCCTCCACGCTGTAGACGTGGCGGTATGATACGGGGCCGCGGCGGCCCACCCCGCCGGCGCGGCGAGGTGCAGAGCCGCGGTAGCAGCCACGGCAACCTCCGGCGGCGCAGCGATGTGCGGGGCCGCGGCGGCACCAACGGCGGCGGCGGCCGCTACCCAATCCGGCGGCGCGGCGAGGATGGCATCCGCAGATGTATTTGGGGCCCCCCAGCGGGCGCTGCGTGGTGCGGAGCAGCGTCGTCGCCGGCAGCCAGCTCCGTAGGCGCGACGCGCAATGGAACCGCGGCTGCGCCGGCGATGAAGAGCGGCGTCCATGGCACCGACTTGCGGCGTTGCAGCAACAATGGCCGCCGCTTGCGACGTCACAGCCGAAATGGCGGCCGTTTGCGGCGCCTCGGCCAACATGGCTGCCCCTGACTGCGTCGCCATCAACATGGCGGCCATCTCCCGCGGCGCACCCAGTGTGGAAATGGCGCCGTACCTCGACCCCCTGCACGCGCCCCAGCACGGCCGAAGACCTGGCAGCAGCGGCCACCATGCGATGCGCCAGGGCCTGCCACTGGCGAGTCGTCGCGGCACCCGAGTCGGACCCCCCAGAGATGGGCCCATGAAGATGGACCCTAACCCCGCGAGATGCCTGAGGTGAAGGGAGCGGCCGTACAATGGATGCGTCGTGACTTGTCTGGTGCCCGGGAGGTCCCGCCGCTGGAGGGACGTCTGCGGGAGGAGAGGCCTTGGTGTAGGTCCCGGGGGCATTGTTGCACCCCCTCTCGAAGCGGCCCAGCTGACCACAACGGAAGCAAGTCACGCGTCCCCGGACTTGCGAACGGGAAGGAGCCGCTCACCCCGCCCCTGTCCGGCGAGCAGATCCGCCGACCCCGCGGCGATCGTAGGTCACCGCTGCCGCGAGGACCTCTTCCTCCCGGGCCGCCACCACATCCGCCGGTGCCGGAGCACCCGCGCACGCTGCCATCGCCGGAGGGCGCCGCAGCACCAGTTGAGTTTGAATGTTCTGGGCGACGGCCAATGACGTAATTTTGGACTCAGCCGCGATGGACAAAGCGACTCCTAACTCCCCCGCGAGATCCAGCAGCCTGTCCAACGCCAGGGAGTCCATCACGGCCCCCTCCACGTCGGGGTATGCGGCCCGAGCCAGCGCAAGGAGGGAGCGGCGAAACCCGCGGGCGCGCCGTAAACTTGAGTCACGCCGCAGATGGTGGCTCATAAACCTCAGCCATCTGATCAAAGGCGGACTGCAGCGTGGACTTCAGCGCTGGTGGAATACCCAAGAAGGTCTGCAAGGCCCTAGCGTCCAAGCATGTGGGCAGCCCTAGTAGGGCCTCCTCCTCCGGCCAGCGCACAGATTGGTAGGCCACCATAAAGCGGGCCTGGAAGTCCGCCCAGTCCCCACCCTTAGCCACAAACGGCGCGACAGGGGGTAGCCGACGCAGCCGCAGGTGAGCCGCCCCATCGCCCTGGCCCGCGGGGAGCCCGCTGTGACATCCGCGGCGACGTATGGAGCGGCGGCGCTCATGGGCGCCACCATGACGCTTGTCATGACTTGCGGCGTTGTATAAACCATTGCGCCCGACTCCGGCGACGCATGAAAAATGACGCCCGCCGCCGGTGTCGCGGAAAAAATGCGCCCGCCGGCGGCGTCGCGGAAAAAATGGCGGCGCCCTGCTTCGGCGCAGCCAGTGCGAAAATGGCAGGAGCCTGAGTTGCGGCGGGAGGCGCGGCGTCAGCCAAATCACGACAATCGCGCGTCCCCCCGCCCGCGACGTGTGCACGCTCCCACTACGCCAGCGCGACGGTGAGCTGAGCCACCGACCGCTGGAGCAGCTCCAACTGGGCTGCCATGACGTGCCAGACGTCAGCTGGCGGCACCGCGGTTCCCCCTTCGCCGCCTCCTCCGGCTCCAGCCGGGCCACCTGTCCGGGGCGCGTCTCCGGGGCCCCGAACTCCGGGGTCTCCGCCAAGCCAGCCGCAGCTTCGTCCTCCCCCACCGGAGGTACGCCAGCCATGGTCTTCCGTTTCGCGCCGGATTTTATATTTCCGCTTGTACGGAAGCCACTTCTAACACCAGTTGTTGTGTGGTAAGAAGGATGCTGAAGCCAGTCGTGTAGGGGCTCTATGCCAACTCTTTATTTAAGAGCTTGCGCCTAACTCGGGGGAAGGGGTTAACACAGTTATTAACTAATCTCCCCAGGGGAAGGGTACTGGGAGTTCCCTACACCCTACCAGGCTATCGGGCTCTTCCCACAGCACTGACCGAGGGTTCATCCAACTCGGCCAGCCGGGTAAAGCAGCCCTTTAGCCTGGCTCTCTACCCTCTATCCCGGAACCCCCTACTCCCCTAACACTCACTCTTCTGGCTCACCGCGAAGACCCCGTCTACGTAACGGGTCTCCCCTCAAATACCCCGGGTGGCATGACGTCACTTTTCCTTGACGGCATTCCCCCCGAGGCGAGTGTGACCTGACGTCAGCACTCCACTCCTCAACACTAGTACAGCACTAACCGGTTGTGTTGCAGAATAAACCCACTACTACGTTAACAATTATAGTGTGGTGTGTTGTTTATACTAGTACAGCACTAACCAGTTGTGTGTTGCAGAGTAAACCCAGTACTCGAATTGGTCGATAATATTGGTCACGATAGCGTTACGTGTTCAATTGTTTTAACCAATCCGCATTTAGAATCGACGTCGTGCGGATTACGACTTTTTGGCTGCTGCTTTGCATTTCCACGTTGTCATGATGATGATGATAAGCTGCCAGTTTGTTGAGCTGCTATCGTTTGTGATAGTCAGGTTGAGGGCTTCTAAAAAAGAAGCTGCACAGAGCAGTAGGACTTTACCTGGTAAAATATCAATAATAAAGATTTTTGGGTTAGATCGCGTTATTTATAAATGTGTCGTAACCCTCCACCACCCCACACGGCCAATCAGTAAAAAATGTCATGTTGACAAAAGACAAATAGTTCACTATTTAACGAGTGAGGCACGCCGACTGAGACCGAGCATGGGAGAAGATTACCCACAATCCTGCAGCGAGAGAGAGAGAAGAACCATCGGCTCAGTTGTGATCACGTGACGCTCGGCAGACAAAGCGTCTACATACTACTCGTATTGCAAGACCTCGCTCATTTATCAAGTAAAATTTTTTTTTTTTATTTGCTCGTCTTGCAAAACACACGCAGACCAAGTTACTCGCAATCCAAGGTTTTACTGTCCTTTTATAGAACAGAGGTATAAGAGGCAAAACTCCACGCAGAAATGCTCCCTGATCGGGAATTGAATCCTGGTCCCTTCTGGGTGAGTGGGGATCGCTCAAAGACAAAGATCCCCCTGTATAGCCTTAACAGACTATTGGGGCAAGTGCTCTTAGCAAGCACCTATGAAGACCGGCACAGGACACGAGGGGGTGGGTGACCAGCGCCATGCTAGGGGCCACCTTTGTCTCTCCAGTGGTGACGTTTACTACACACCATACCAGGTACTCATTTGAGGCTGAGTTGACCTAGAGGAGGCCCAGGATCGGTTCAGATAATTGTCACTGGTGTTGGCCGTAAGCGGGAATCGAACTCGGGTGGCCGAGTTCGTAGCGCAGCGTGCTAACCACTGCACAAACACTCCCCACATCACTACCACCACCACCCCAATCTTCGCCATCACCATTGTCACCATCACCAGTGCCATCACTACCACCACTGCCACTATCGCCACCATTGCCACCATCACGACCACCACTGCCACCGCAACGCCACGCACACACGGACATACTGTCACACACACGGACATTCTGTTACACACACACACATACAACAACAAACGCCATTCACCACTAAGTGGCGGTGACGTCACCACGACGCTTGTGCCAGGCCATGTGCACCTTGAGGCCACGTGAGGTGTCGAACGCCCGCTGGCAGGAGGTCACGGGGCAGACCCAGGTGCCACGGGTCGACTGACTGAGATGACCGAGATGACTGGCTGATGCACCACCTGTGCCCCCTATTGTGCCGACACACACACTGTCACACACGCGGACACACCGCCACCACCGCCAGGTGCGCAAGTGGGCTCTGCTGACGGCGCGTGAACTGGGGCGCATCAGCCGGGACGACTACTACGACCTGGCGGAGGTGATCGGCTGCCTGCTGCGCGTGGTCGACATCAACCCGTTCATCAACCCCGACCTCTACAGCGCCGCCCTGGAGGCCGCCGCCGAAGTAGACGGCGGCGGCGGTGGAAACTCGTCGCTGGCGCTGATGCTGCTGCCGCACCATCTCTTCGACCCGACCAACCACAAGAGCTACTGGCTGGGTAACGTCTCACCCCGCTGCCCACCGCGCAGAGTGCGCCACGGCGGTTTTGTGGCACCCGTGGTGTTGTTGTTCTCTACCCAAGTGTTGCTGCTGTTGGCCTAAGGTGTGTTGTTGTTGTTTCCAGGTGTGTGCATGTTGCTGAGTCTCCTGGAAGAGCAGGCCATGGAGAGTTTGCTGCTGGGACTGGACCGCAAGGCCGACCTGGTGCAGGCCATCATGCACACGCTAGAAATGTCTCCCACCGGTGAGACGACTTCACTACATGCTGGAATTCTCTCTCTCTCTCATGTCTGTGTGTGTCTGTGTGTGTGTCTGTCTGTGTTTTTGTCTGTCTGTGTGTCTGTCTGTCCGTGTGTCTGTCTGTGTTTCTGTCTGTCTGTGTTTCTGTCTGTCTGTGTGTCTGTCTGTCCGTGTGTCTGTCTGTGTTTCTGTCTGTCTGTGTCTTTGCATCTGGGAGCCGGGAATGGTGCTGGGAAACCCACCTTACCCTCAAGTGCTGTGCCGGCCTTCAAAGGCGCTGTTGCTAACTCCTCCGTGCCTCCGTGTTAGGAGGTGTTTTGAGTTGTCTTGAACTCCGTTTGGGGGCTTGGTGAACTCGCGTCGTCCCAAGGTTTACAAGAGCACCGGTCCAGGGTTGTGCTTGGGCGTGTGGCTTCAAGCGACGACGAGCGGCGTTGTGGAGGAGCTTGCTCACGACCCTGCTGCTGCTGCTGTTGCTGCTGTCACTGCTGTCACTGCTGTTAATGCTGCTGTTGCTGCTGCTGTTGCTGCTGCTGCTGTTGCTGCTGCTGCTGTTGCTGCTGCTGCTGTTGCTGCTGCTGTTGCTCCCGCTGCTGCTGCTGTTGCTGCTGTGGCTGCTGCTGCTGTTGTTGCTGTCGTTGCTGCTGTGGCTGCTGCTGCTGCTGCTGTGGCTGCTGCTGCTGCTGCTGTGGCTGCTGCTGCTGCTGCTGTGGCTGCTGTTGTTGCTGCTGCTGCTGTTGCTGCTGTTGCTGCTGTTGCTGTTGCTGCTGTTGCTGCTTTTGCTGCTGTTGCTGCTGTTGCTGCTGCTGTTGCTGCTGCTGTTGCTGCTGCTGCTGTTGCTGCTGTTGCTGTTGTTGCTGCTGCTGTTGCTGTTGTTGCTGCTGCTGCTGCTGCTGTTGTCGCCACCACGGCCACCACGGATGTGAAGATGGTACTGCGAGCAGCAGCAGCAGCGCGTTCTGGCCGGCGCTGCAGTGCCTCATGCTGCTGCTCGACCGGCTGGGCTCCAAGGTGTGGGGCGGCCACTCCATGGACCCCATCCAGGTGTTCCACAAAGTCACCTCTAGCGCCAGCTACCAGCACGAGGTGGACGCCGTGCGCCTGGCACACTGGTAAAGAAAACAACAACAACCATGACAACAACAACAATAACCGGCATGACGGTCTTGATGCTGAGAGCATGTGGAGTTTGTGTTCTACCCCTGTTCTGCAGAGAGAGTGAGTGGAGTTTGTGTGTCTACCCCTGTTCTGCAGAGTGAGTGAGTGGAGTTTGTGTGATCTACTCCTGTTCTACAGAGTCAGTGGAATTTGTGTGTTCTACCCCTGTTCTACAGAGTGAGTGAGTGGAGTGTGTGTGTTCTACCCCTGTTCTACAGAGTGAGTGAGTGGAATTTGTGTGTTCTACCCCTGTTTTGCAGAGTGAGTGAGTGGAGTTTGTGTGTTCTACCCCTGTTCTACAGAGTGAGTGAGTGGAGTGTGTGTGTTCTACCCCTGTTCTGCAGAGTGAGTGAGTGGAGTTTGTGTGTTCTACCCCTGTTCTACAGAGTGAGTGAGTGGAGTTTGTGTGATCTCCCCCTGTTCTACAGAGTGAGTGGAGTTTGTGTGTTCTATCCCTGTTCTTCAGAGTGAGTTCTCCAGAGTGAGCGAGTGGAGTTTGTGTGTTCTACCCCTGTTCTACAGAGTGAGTGGAGTTTGTGTGTTCTTCTCCTGTTCTACAGAGTGAGTGAGTGAGTGGAGTTTGTGTGTTCTACCCCTGTTCTACAGAGTGAGTGGAGTTTGTGTGTTCTCCCCCTGTTCTACAGAGTGAGTGGAGTTTGTGTGTTCTACCCCTGTTCTACAGAGTGAGTGGAGTTTGTGTGTTCTACCCCTGTTCTACAGAGTGAGTGAGTGGAGTTTGTGTGTTCTACCCCTGTTCTGCAGAGTGAGTGAGTGGAGTTTGTGTGTTCTACCCCTGTTCTACAGAGTGAGTGAGTGGAGTTTGTGTGTTCTACCCCTGTTCTACAGAGTGAGTTAGTGGAGTTTGTGTGTTCTACCCCTGTTCTACAGAGTGAGTGAGTGAGTGGAGTTTGTGTGTTCTACCTCTGTTCTACAGAGTGAGTGAGTGGAGTTTGTGTGTTCTAACCCTGTTCTACAGAGTGAGTTAGTGGAGTTTGTGTGATCTACCCCTGTTCTACAGAGTGAGTGAGTGGAGTTTGTGTGTTCTACCCCTGTGCTACAGAGTGAGTTAGTGGAGTTTGTGTGTTCTACCCCTGTTATACAGAGTGAGTGAGTGGAGTTTGTGTGTTCTACCTCTGTTCTACAGAGTGAGTGGAGTTTGTGTGATCTACCCCTGTTATACAGAGTGAGTGAGTGGAGTTTGTGTGTTCTACCTCTGTTCTACAGAGTGAGTGGAGTTTGTGTGTTCTACCCCTGTTATACAGAGTGAGTGAGTGGAGTTTGTGTGTATGGTTCCACTTTGTGTGCTCGTGTGACGAGGGCGACCTCATGTTGCAGATGCTGCATCTTGCTAATGATGTTACTTTGCGGTGCAGAATTTCACTGAGCTGCCATTGAACGTTGTCTCCTACATTGTGTGCAACAACGCTCAGTGATTGCTCCATGTTCACGAGGTCCCCGTGTCGAGTGTTCACGTCGTCGTCGTCGTTAATATTCCGTTGTTCAATTTAACGCGTAGACTTTCGCTACCATTATCCATAATGCAGGTTTTTTTTTTCCTTGGCTTTGATCGCGTCACTTATATATATTTACGAGATCTAACCCAAAAAAACTGTATTATGGATTTCTGTTGTTCGTCTCCCCCCCTCCCCCCCAGCCAAAGAAAGATAAAACACAACCCGGGCGATGACGACGGGTTGTCGTGCAGTCAGATTGTTTACCAGTCCGACATCATGTTCTGCACAAAGGTATGTGTGTCTGCGTGCGTACGCAACGTACTCTGAACCTTTTTATTCACACCGTACGCAGCCAACCGTGGCTAATCGGAGGTGTGGGGGGGAAGGGCAATAACACTCTACAGAAAAAAGCAGTTCTAAAGAAATGAATTGTCAATTTAGTATGGTGGTGTAGTATATAGTGCAGTGTGTGTAGTGTCGTGTGTATGTATGTTGAACGGCTTTTGCACCATTCGTAACCAACTGTGCTCATCAGAGGTTTCGGGGGAAGGACAACAAACTAAACACTAAAAGCAGTTGTCAAGAAATTAGTTTGCTTATCTAGATGATGATTTCAAAGTGCAGCATAGCACCCTAATAGCGGAGGGAAGAGCGTTCCAGACGGCCGCAGAAGCGGGCGCATTCGCAAGCGCGCGATGCGGTCGCCACCGTCTTTGTTCGGGGGTCAGCCCGAAGCCGCTGCTGCGAGTTAACGTGATCACGGTTTACGCTCTTTGACGAGATCAGCGAGATATTGGGGTTCACTTTGTGTGCAATGAGTATGTGTCTGCTCATATGAACGTCCACGTGATGATGATGATGGTGATGATAAGTCATTTGGTTGAGCTGCCATCATTTGCGACAGCTTCTGAAATAAGTAATATTTTAAAAAGTTTTTTTTTAAACACGCTTTAATGAATTCTAGATTTGAAGCTTTCGTGACTGCAAGGAATCATCTTAGGTTTTTTCGGTAAAGTCACGTAGAAAGTAATTTTATTTTACTTTCTACGTGACTTTACCGAAAAAACCTAAGAAGACGCTTTAATGAAATGTCCCGTACTCATAAGCTTGCCATAACGTAAGGGACCGTGCTGATTTACAGCCAACGTCAGTTGAGCGTGGACAATTAGACCTAAGCCGAAACATAACATATAAAAAAGAATGTTTCAAAATACTTTTTCGATTTAATTTTAATGATAGAATATCGTATTGTCATCAGTATGACATAAGTATACCAAGTTTTCAGTCGATACCCCATTGGGAAGTAGGCTAAAATGGAGTTACAAGATTTGAGGATACGACAACAACAATAAACGGACCGAGTGAGTTCAATAAAAGTGTGTAAAAAACTACACAGCAGCTCAGCGGGGTCTAACCCCATTCATTCAATTCGTTAATGCCAGCAGTGTGTAGTGTAGTGTATAGTAGTAGTGTATAATATAGTGTAGTGTGTAGTGTAGTGTAGTGTGTAGTGGCGTATATTAGTGTAGTGTGAAGTAGTGTAGTGTGTACTGTAGTGTAGGGTTACTTTTCGATTCTATTGGGACGAATTAAGCCCTTAACGTGTATCTCCTTTACTCGCTGAATGGCCGGATTCGTGGAAACCAATTGCATTCTCCTGCATAGGTAAGGAAGTCACTATGAATAAATCTCAACTAAACTATCTTTATATTCTAGTAAGTCAAGCCCACTGTTGCTCTCCTCCTGTGCGCGCTTGCCCGTGAGCGTTTCACCTCTTGACCCGCAGCGCCTGAACCCCTTCACGCCGGCGGCGCCACCGTCGGCACGTTCCTCCCCCGTCGCTGCTCCTCCCGGCGACGACTCGGTGCTGTCGGACATGGCCTCGCTGCGGCACGTGCTGGCCACCGAGGAGGGCCGCTCGCTGCGCCGCCACCACTCCACGTTCCTGTGGCTGCTGCCGTTCGCCCGCTCCGTCATGGACCTCAACGAGTTCGGCATGGGCTACGTGAGCGAGGTGATGCACTACCTGCTGGAGAAGGCGACGCCGGCGTCTTCCACGGCGACGATGCCGCCCGCCCCGTCGCCGTGGCGTCGTCTCCACGACGACCCCGACGACCCCGACGACGACCCCTTGGCCGCCCTCTTCCTGCTGACGCTCGCGGCCGTCGTGCAGCTGCACTACAAGCGCGGCTACATGCACCTGGTGTGGTGCAGTTCGGGCCGCTGGCTCCGCGCCTTCGTCTCCGCCGCGGCGAAGGCGGTGGCGGCGGCATCCCCGGCGGCGCCGGCGTCGGCGTCGGCAAGCGCCGACGCGGCTCGCCGGGCCTGCCTCCAGCTGGTGCGCACGCTGCTGCGCGACGGCTGTCGCCTGGGACTGCGCGCCGCCTGCCAGCCATTCCTGGACGACATCAACATGTGCATGCGCGTCGCCGGCGGTTCCGGCGCCGGCGCCGGAACCAGCGCCGGAGCGTGGCCCCTGTGCCTGGAGCGTCGCGACCGCCTGCTCGGCTGCCTCACCGACGTCGTGGCGAAGCTGCGAGTTCACCTGGCCCAGCGCACCGAGATGCTGCTCGCGCCGCGCCCGAGCTCCGCCAAGCTGCAGCGGCGCCAGCAGCAGCAGCAGGAGAGGAAGCTGCCCAACCTGAAGCCGTGGTTCCCGGGGAAGTCGACCGACGAAACAGACGGGGCGGCGGGAGCCGATGCGCTCGGCGCCGGCGGTTTGGGGCCGCCCCAAGTCCCGGGCCGCACCGGCGCATGGCGCGAAGGGGCCGACGAAGAGGGGGAGGAGGCGGGGACACGACGGACGGGCGGCGCCGGCGCCTCCGTGCCGGCCGCCGGCAAGCGGAGAGCCGTGGAGCGCGCGCCACCGGCGCCACCGGCGCCACCGGCGCCACCGGCGCCGCTGGCGCCGCCGGGCGCATCCTGGGACGGCGGCGACAGCTACGACATCGAGATGATCAGCTCGGAGGGTGGCAATGACGACGACGGCAACAGCGACGACGACGACGACGACGTCCCCCTCATCCAGAACAAGTTCCTTCCCCGCAGAGGCGCCAGCGCGGAGAGAGAGTGCGACGACATCATCCTCATCACCGACACCGACTCGACGGGCGAGGACACCTTCACGGAGGCGCTCGGCAGCCGGCGAGACGGCAAACGAGCCGACGAGAAGGTGACGTCGGCGGCCGCGGAGGAGCAACGAGGCGGGTGCCGGCCCGGCGAGGGCGGTCGTACGCCGCCGCTCGGCCACCAGCGCGACGGCAGAGGAATGGCACCGGCGGTGAAGAGCGAGCCGCTGGAGCCGCTGGAGCCGTTGGACCGGCGCTCCTTGGACCCGGACAACGAGCTGGACGACGGCTTGGACTTCTCGCAGTACCTGGACGACAACGACGACGACGATCTGAACACGCAGCTCTACGACTTTGAGCTGGACGAGTTGAGGCACTCCCAGAGCCTCGTGGCCAAGCGGGAGGAGAAGGGGGAGGGGAAGAGGGGCGACAGCGAGGAGGTGGTGGATGTGGAGGAGGTGGAAGGGATCAAGGAAGAGGCGGTAAAGGTCAAGAAGGAGGAGGCAAAGGTCAAGAAGGAGGTGAGCGGTGTCAGCCCGGTCGCTGCGCCGAGCGACGGCGCCCCGTTCCAGACCGCCGCTCCGACTCTTGGGAGCCACGTGCGGTCCCCCGGCGCCGCCGTCACCGCCAAAGTCCCCAAGCGAGAAGCGCCGGCCACCTCTGGCGTCGTCTCCCATCGACCGAGCGGTGCCGCCAGGTTGCCGGATAGGAAGAGGGCGGCCGATGGCGGCGCCGGCACGGCCAATACCGGCGCGTCTCGCCACGAAGGGCCCGCCGCCAAGATCTCCAAGTACTTCGACGAGCGGCGTCCGGCGTCCGGCGCTGCCAAGGACAGGACGGTGACGCCGACGGTGGTGCCGGCGGAGAAGCCGACGGCGGAGAAGTCGACGGTGGAGCCGGCAGCGAAGACGCCGGCATTGCTGGCGGAGAAACCGCCGGCAACGCCGGCAGCGAAGATGCCGGCGGCAACGCCGGCAGCAAAGATGCCGGCAGCAAAACCGCCGGCGATGCCGGCGGAGAAACCGCCGGCAACGCCGGCAGCGAAGACGCCGGCAGCGAAGACGCCGGCAGCGAAACCGCCGGCAACGCCGGCAGCGAAGACGCCGGCAGCGAAGACGCCGGCAGCGAAACCGCCGGCAACGCCGGCAGCGAAGACGCCGGCAGCGAAGACGCCGGCAGCGAAGACGCCGGCAGCGATGCCGGCGGAGAAACCGTCGGCGACGCCGGCGGAGAAACCGCCGGCAGTGCCGGCAGCGAAACCGCCGGCGGCGCCGGCGGAGAAACCAACGGTGGTGCCGGCGGCGTCGGTGGTGCCGGTGGCGAAACCGACGGTGGTGCCGGTGGCGCCGGCCATGAAGCCGACGGTGGCGCTGGCTCCTCGGCCGAGTAGCAAGGAGGACGGGAGGGGGAAGGCGGCCGGCGGCTCCCCGGGCCGGAGGGTCGATGGAGCTGGCCGCGGCTCGTCGGCCACGCCGACGCTCCCGCCCGCGGCGGCTCGCCGGCCGGGGTTCAAAATGACGGCGCGCACTGCCCCTGACCTCTCCCAGACCAGCCTGGCGCGCGTGCAGCGCTTGCGCTGCAGCGGAGTGGCCAAGGCGCCCAGGAAGGCCAAGCTGATCTCGCCCAAGCCGCTGGCGAAGCTGCGTGGCAACACGTACATGCTCGCCTGCCAGGAGACGCGCCGGCGCGCCCAGCAGCTGTGCGGCGGCGGTGGGAGCACGCACGGGAGGGGACGTGCCGGGGGCGGCGCCGGCGCCGAGAGAGCGGCGAGGGTGCACCGCGAGGAGGAGGAGGACCGCGCGGCGGGCGGCGTGCCACCGGCGCCGCCGCTTTCCGCCGCCGCCTGGCGGAACGACGGCGGCGCCGGAGGCGGCGATGAGTTGGAGGACGAGAACTTCTTCCGGCTGTCGCAGTCGCCGCCCATCCCGCAGCAGAGCCAGGAGGAGCACTACATGAGCGACCGCGACGAGTTCCGCTTCTCGGACGACGAGGCGGGTGAGGAGGCGACGGCGGAGCAGCGGAGCGGCCTGCCGGCCGTCCTCGGCGACTTGCCACCCGGCGTTCACTTCAAGCCGGGAACATTCGCGGCGGCGGTAGCGGCCGCGACGGCCGCCAAAGATAACGCGAGTGGCTCCGCCTCCGCCGCCTCCGCAACCGACGCCACCAGCTCCTCCGAGCTCGTAGAGCGCGGCGGGGCCGAGCCGGGGTGGCGGTGGTGGGGCGATGACGGGGAGCGGAACGACGGCGACCTCCTGAACCTCACCCAGCGCGACCCCGTCGACATGGACGTCGACGAAGACGACCCCGACGGCGACGACGTCGTCCCCATGGAGGTGGACGAAGCGCTTGAAGGCGCCGGTGGCGCCGACGAGCGCCGGCTCGGGACGGCGCCGCCCAGCAACGCCGGCGCCGGACCGCGCGCCCAGGCGACGGCCAGGGCGTTCGCCAGGCCGGGCCCGTCGCGCAACGCCCTGCTCACCGGCGACATCGCCAAGGCGGCGGTCACGCAGCCGCCGGCGCCCACCGGGGCCAGAGTCGGCGCCGTGCCGGCGCAGAGGCCTCCGTCGGCGGCACCGGGCGGCGGATTGTCGCCGCTGGGAGGCATCCTGTCGCTGATAGACGACAGCTGGGGGAGGTTTTGCCCGGCCGGCGCTTTGTCGGCGGCCGGCGTTTTGTCGGAGGCGGCGGCGGCGGGGATGGAGGTGGGTGGCGCGGCACCGGCGGTGAGGAGCGCCGCGGTGGTGGAGACGCGAGCCCTGGAGCGGAGCGTCGCCCGGGGCCGTGACCCCCACGGGGGAGTCGACTTCGGCGCCATCACAGAACCGCTGTTCTTTATCAACCAGGTTACGGCTCCCTACTCCCCTCTCCTCTCTCCCCTCTCACGCCATCCTGACCGACACTTGAATATGGGCGGCAGTGTGACTTGGTGGTCACTCGTGTGCTCTGCAAAGTGAAACGCACCCCAAACTTCATGGTTATTGGAAAAAGAATGTTTTATATATTTATATAAATATGGATGCTGAAGGGTCGGGATCAAACCCACGACCTCCTGTAGACCAGGCGAGGTAGTTAACATCTCCTAGCCAGCGCGGCGCCCCCCGACATGACTGGGTGGGGTCTCTAGCAGGGATGGGCGCACCCAGAGAGGAGTTGGCGGCCCACAGGAGCGGCCCTGCTGCACCGCAGTGGGACGCAAACAATCAAATTGTCCTCGTGTGTGGGGAACTTCTTTCGCACCGTACGTAGCCAACCATGCTAATCGGAGGTGCAGTGTTGAGTCTGTGGGCAGTGTTGAGTCTGTGGGTAGTGTTGAGTCTGTGGGCAGTGTTGAGTCTGTGGGCAGTGTTGAGTCTGTGGGCAGTGTTGAGTCTATGGGGAGTGTTGAGTCTATGGGTAGTGTTGAGTCTATGGGCAGTGTTGAGTCTGTGGGCAGTGTTGAGTCTGTGGGCAGTCATCTTCTTGGTTCTTTCGGTAAAGTCACGTAGAAGGGAAATAATAAAATAATTATAATAAAACATAATAAAATAATTCTCACGACTTTTCGGCCACAACGCAAGCAGCCGTCCTCAGGTGAAGAACAGGTCTGTCGGGAAGACAGCATCTGAATGAAACACCCCAGGCTTGGAGCGTATATTTAAGCTGGGTTCGAGGGGGAAGAGCGCCTTGACAAAAGAACTTGCATATCAAGAGGAATTTAGCATATTTATGGGAAATGCAGATATGGGATTAGTCACTGCTTGTGAAATGCGTAGGAGGTGGGCGGGGGGTTTCAAAGTCATATTATGCCCGTGCATTATGCAGGATTAGCAGCATCAAAGGGAGAGGATAGGGGTAGCATTAATAAAGGGAAGGAATGATAATAGTATGTAGCTGCAGTAACTAAATCACCACGTAAAAAACTTAAGTATAAACTACATAGTATCATCAGTATACTAAATATACTCTCCAATAAGCTGAGCTACTAACAGTAATACATTACAATTCTACGTCACGAAAAATATAATATGCTTCCACCTAAACTTTTTTCTCTTACATCACATGGGTCTACCCCGTACTATATACTGCCATAGACAAACCCAACATTAAATTACATACTGTATTAGACTATACATTGTAATATTACACTATGTATTATTCTACCCACCCTACTGTATACCACACTGCTGTATATTCACTATACAATTACGATACTATATATTACCTTATACATTGTATTAAACATTACAATTTTATACTATTTATTATTAATTCTAGATTTGAAGCTTTCGTGACTGCAAGGAATCATCTTCTTAGGTTTTTTCGGTAAAGTCACGTAGAAAGTAAAATAAAATAAAAACAAAAATCACGACGTTTCGGAGGCAACACAAGTCTCCGTCATCAGGTGGGACCGTCACAGCCAGATTAGCTGTATCAAGTGAGGCAATGATTCAAGATGTAATCCCTTAAAAGCGAGTTGAGGGGGGAGGGAGAGGGAGGGGGGAGCTCATCAGACTATGGTAGCCAATGAAAGGAACGTATCGGGAGGGAGGGGGGGCGAGGCCAAAAGGGTGGGCGATGGACGTGGAAGCGCTTGTGCGCAAGCGGCCAATTACTGCACACGCCAACACAATGGAGCGATTGTGCGCAAGCGGCCAGCCACTGCACCCGCCAACACAATGGGCAGAGAGGAGGAGGGGAGGTCTAATACACATGATAGACAAAAGAACGAAAATGATGATGGGTACAAACTTAGGGGGAGCTCATCAGACTATGGTAGCCAATGAATGGAACGTATCGGGAGGGAGGGGGGGGGCGGGGGGGGGGCGAGGCCAAAAGGGTGGGCGACGGACGTGGAAGCGCTTGTGCGCAAGCGGCCAATTACTGCACACGCCAACACAATGGAGAGAGAGGGGGAGGGGGGGTCTGATACACATGATAGACAAAAGAACGAAAATGCCCATGTTTATACCAATGCTGGCTGAACAATGAAGAGAGTACTGTTAAAATAACTGGGGATGTTAACACTCGGTAAAGTACAGTAAAATAGTGCCTGTCAGATAAGATGGTCCAAAAAATTTGTGATTAAGTATTTTTTGCGTGGTTGATAACATCTTTCCAATGATTACTAAGTTTGTACCCATCATCACGGTTGAAAGTATGTCTGTGTTTGTATATTTGTATGGCTTCGTGTACAAACCTTTGATGGTAGCCGGGAGGTTTGCAGAGAACCTTGGTCTCGGAAACCAAGGTTCTCTGCAAACCTCCCGGCTACCATCAAAGGTTTGTACACGAAGCCATACAAATATACAAACACAGACATAATTTCAACCGTGATGATGGGTACAAACTTAGTAATCATTGGAAAGATGTTATCAACCACGCAAAAAAGACTTAATCACAAATTTTTTGGACCATCTTATCTGACAGGCACTATTTTACTGTACTTTACCGAGTGTTAACATCCCCAGTTATTTTAACAGTACTCTCTTCATTGTTCAGCCAGCATTGGTATAAACATGGGCATTTTCGTTCTTTTGTCTATCATGTGTATCAGACCCCCCCTCCCCCTCTCTCTCCATTGTGTTGGCGTGTGCAGTAATTGGCCGCTTGCGCACAAGCGCTTCCACGTCTGTCGCCCACCCTTTTGGCCTCGCCCCCCCCCCGCCCCCCCCCTCCCTCCCGATACGTTCCATTCATTGGCTACCATAGTCTGATGAGCTCCCCCTAAGTTTGTACCCATCATCATTTTCGTTCTTTTGTCTATCATGTGTATTAGACCTCCCCTCCTCCTCTCTGCCCATTGTGTTGGCGGATGCAGTGGCTGGCCGCTTGCGCACAATCGCTCCATTGTGTTGGCGTGTGCAGTAATTGGCCGCTTGCGCACAAGCGCTTCCACGTCCATCGCCCACCCTTTTGGCCTCGCCCCCCCTCCCTCCCGATACGTTCCTTTCATTGGCTACCATAGTCTGATGAGCTCCCCCCTCCCTCTCCCTCCCCCCTCAACTCGCTTTTAAGGGATTACATCTTGAATCATTGCCTCACTTGATACAGCTAATCTGGCTGTGACGGTCCCACCTGATGACGGAGACTTGTGTTGCCTCCGAAACGTCGTGATTTTTGTTTTTATTTTATTTTACTTTCTACGTGACTTTACCGAAAAAACCTAAGAAGATATGTATTATTATACAATCTGCTATACACTATACCATTGACCGTCGCGTGAAAGATACTAAGAGGAAGCAACGAAATATGTCAATGGGAGAGTGGTGGTAGGAGACTTGCAGCGGAGCAAAGAATCCATTCCCTGCGGGAGAATACAAGATATATAGTCAATGCCAGTGAGTGGACTGCGGTCTGAAAGTCACCGTAAACGTGAACACAATCAGTTAAGATCCGAAATGGTTTATTACGTCCTTCCAATGATTGCTGAGCCAGAATCCATCTTCTCGGTTGAAATTGTCGCTGTGTTTGTATATGTGGATTGCCTCATGAATGAATCTCTCATGGTAGCCAGATGGCTTGCAGAGAACCTCTGTCTTGGAGAAGTCAATGTCATGTGAGCCCACTGAATTGTAACAGTGATCTGCCACGGCTGAGGTGTTTGTCCTACCGTGTTTCAAGTCTGATTTATGTTCACGGATGCGGTCCGAGACATGTCGTTTGGTTTCTCCAATGTAACTGCTACCACAGAGGCAACTTAGTTTGTAGACGCCAGGGTACTGTATGTCTGGAACCACATCTTTTACAGACGGGACCAGATCACGGATTTTATGTACTGTGTTGAATCGGACCTGGATCTTGTGTTTAATCAGGATTTTGGAGATATTTTTTGTGACCCCAGCAATGTAGGGTAAACCATCACCTTACCCTACATTGCTGGGTGCAGTGTTGAATCTATGGTGCAGTGTTGAGTCTATGGGCAGTGTTGAGTCTGTGGGTAGTGTTGAGTCTATGGTGCAGTGTTGAGTCTATGGGCAGTGTTGAGTCTATGGTGCAGTGTTGAGTCTATGGGCAGTGTTGAGTCTATGGGCAGTGTTGAGTCTATCGGCAGTGTTGAGTCTATGGACAGTGTTGTGTCTATGGGCAGTGTTGAGTCTATGGGCAGTGTTGAGTCTATGGGCAGTGTTGAGTATATGGGCAGTGCTGAGTCTATGGGCAGTGTTGAGTCTATGGGCAGTGTTGAGTCTATGGGCAGTGTTTGAATGTTGAACTTCTTTAGCACCACCGTACGTAGCCAACCGCGCTAATCGGAGGTGCGTGGGAGGAAGGACAACAACACTAAACACAACAAACACAACAAGAAGCAGTTCTAAACAAATGACTTTGTCAATCTGGACGATTATTTAAAAGTGCAGCGTAGCTCCCAGCGTCTTCCTAACATCGGAAGGGGAAGAGCGTTCCAGACGGCCGCAGAAGCGGCGCGTCCGAAAGCAGCGCACGATGATGATGGTGAGCCAAAAGCCGCCGCCGCCACCGCTGCGGCTGCAAGGATGACCGGAGTGCCGCGTGATGGCAGTGGTTTATAGCTGCTTGACGCGATCAACAGCCGAGGTACTGTCGTTCATTTGTGTGATGAGCGCGAAAAGGACCCCGGGTTCGAACTCCCAACTCGGGCGACTTTCTTCGTGGAGTTTGTCTGGTTCTCCGCGTGTTCCACAGGATGCGAGCGAGTCGTCTGTGTGACGATATTTTGTGGGGAGCGGTAGTGGTGCAGCTGTTAGCGCTGCGCTACGTACCGCGCGACCCGAGTTCGATTCCCACTCACGGCCACCAACACCGGTGATGATTATCTGCACCGGTCCTGGGCCTCCTCCCCTAGGTGGACTCAGCCTCAAATGAGCACCTGGTGTAGCTGTGTTGTAGTAAACATCGCCGCTGGGGAGACAAATGCAGCCGGGCGTGGTGCTGGCCACCCACCTCCTCGTGTGCCGTGCCGGCCTTCATAGGTGCTGCTACTCGCTAACAGCACTTGCCCCAACAGTCTGTTAAGGCTATACAGGGGACCTTTGTCTTTGAGCGACCCCCACTCGCCCAAACTGCATCCTCAACTAAAATGGAACTTGTGTTTTTATTTCACCAGGTAAGGCCCACTGAGCTGTGTAGTTATTTTTTCAGCCACAGGCCATCGCAGATGATAGCCCAACGAAGTTGCTTATCACGTGCACATTTAGAGCACCTCTAGTGAGCATAGTTGGCTACGTACGCTGCGACAGAAGTTCAGCACACATGCGTACGTACACTCTAAACGCATGATGTCGATTCTAAACATCGAGGGAAAAACCGGAGAAACCCGGAGAAAAATCCACGCAACCACGGAGATAGAGACACGCAAACTCTAAACATCCAGCAGGCATCGTCAGGGGATCAGGATCGAACCCATGACCTCTCGCGTACCAGGCGAGGTAGTTAACATCTCCCAACCAGCGTGATGATCATGAGAGAGACACGCAAACTCTAAACATACAGCAGGCGTCGTCAGGGGATCGGGATCGAACCCACGGCCTCCCGCGTACCAGGCGAGGTAGTTAACATCTCCCAACCACCGTGATGATCATGAGAGAGAGAGACACGCAAACTCCAAATACACAGCAGGCGTCGTCAGGGGATCGGGATCGAACCCACGGCCTCCCGCGTACCAGGCGAGGTAGTTAACATCTGGTCGCCACCGCGTGCACCCCGCCCAGGTGCTGCGCTGGGAGGTGCAGGCCCTGCAGAGAGGGGTGGGCGGCCCTCCCAGCGGCCTTTGCGGCTCGGAGCCGCGGTTCAGCGTCCCGCTGCACTTCCCGTCGCACGAGGCCTACGTGCAGGTCTTCCTGCCGCTGCTGCTGCTCGAGTCGTGGGAACAGGTGAGGGGGTGGGGGTCAGGTGATGGTGGGGGCAGGTGAGGGTGGGGGCAGGTGAGGGTGGGGGCAGGTGAGGGTGGGGGGCAGGTGAGGGTGGGGGCAGGTGAGGGGGGGGCAGGTGAGGGTGGGGGCAGGTTAGGGTGGGGGTGGGGGCAGTTGAAGGGGGTGGCAGGTGAGGGTGGGGGGCAGGTGAGAGGGGGGGGCAGGTGAGGGTGGGGGCAGGTGAGGGGGGGGGCAGGTGAGAGGGGGGGCTTAGGTGAGGGTGAGTGGCTGTGTCAGGTGGTGGAAGCTTAACGACACATTTATATTCTCGCGATCTAAACCAAAGTAACCTTTATTATTATCAAAGGGTGGCAGGCCGGGCGTGGTGCTGGCCACCCACCCCCTCGTGTGCCACAGTGCCGGCCTTCATAGGTGCTGCTACTCGCTAAGAGCACTTGCCCCTCACGGTATGTGAAGGCTACCCGGGGGATCTTTGTATTTTTGTTCAGCTGGCGTCGGACATGGCAGAGGAGCGGCGCCGCAATCGCCCGGCTTTTCGGATGCGGCTCAAGTACTCATCGAACCGGCAAGGGCTGTCGTGCGGAGAGTTTGAACGTAACTCGCTCGCTCACTCGCTCACACTGTCACTCCCTTGCTCACACACGCACTCACTCGCTCACTCACTCATTCACACTGTCACTCACACATGCACACACTCGCTCACTCACACACTCACACACTCAGTCACACACTCACTCACACACTCACACACTCGCTCACACACTCGCTCACTCATTCTATCACGCACTCACTCGCTCACACTGTCACTCACACTGTCACTCACACACTCGCTCACTCATACAGTCACGCAGTCACTTACTCGCTCACTCGCTCACGCTATCAAGCACCCATTCACATTCACACGCACTCACTCACTCGCTGACACACACACTTGCTCACTCACAGACTCGCACACTCGCTCACTTACTCACACACTCACTCACTTACTCACACACCCGCCCACTCACTCGCTCACACACTCACTCACTTGCTCACACACTCACACACTGGCACACTCGCTCACTTACTCACACACTCACTCGTTCACACACCCGCCCACTTACTCACACACTCACTCACTTGCTCACACACTGGCACTCGCACACTCACACACTGACACTCACTTACTCACACACCCGCTCACTCACTCACTCACACACTCACACACACACTCACACACTCGCTCACTCACTCACAGACTCGCTCACTCACTCACACACTCGCTCACTTACTCACACACTCACACACTCACTCACACACCCGCTCACTCACCCACCCGCTCACTCACCCACACACTCACTCACTTGCTCACACACTGGCACTCACACACTGACACTCACTCTCACGCAGTCGCACACTCTCTCTCTCGCTTGCTCACACACTCACTCTGTCACTCACACATTCACTCATGGTCACATGCACTCAAACTCACACTCAGTCACTCACTCTGTCACTCACGCACTCAAACTCACACTCAGTCACTCACTCACACAGCCACTCACGTTGACACTCGCAGAGTCACTCACGCACTGTCACTCATTCTCACTCGCACGCACTCACTCATGTTAACACGCACTCACTCATGTTAACACGCACGTACACACTGTCACTCACTCACACTCTCTCATTCACTCGCACAAAGGCAAAGATCCCCCTTATAGCCTGACTGCCGGGGCAAGTGCTGTTAGCGATTAGCAGCACCGATGAAGGCCGGCACGGCACACGAGGGGGTGGGTGGCCAGCACCACGCCCGGCCGCCTTTGTCTCCCCAGTGGCAATGTTTACCACACACCGCACTGGTGAATCATTTGAGGCTGAGCCGACCTAGGGGAGGAGGCCCAGGACCGGTGCAGATAATCGCTATCACCGGTGTTGGCCGTGAGCGGGAATCGAACTCGGGTCGCTGGGTTCTTAGCGCAGCGTGGCGCTGACCGCTCCACCACCGACCCTTCGTGAGACCCTCGGTGAGACACTTTTGTTCTCTGCGCAGAGATCCTTCCGGCCGCGGCCGCTGCAGCCTCTCCTCCGTTGGGGCTTGGCGACGTCCTCATCTTGTGGCTGCCCACAGCCGGAGCCGGAGTGGGAGCCGGAGTCGGGGAGGTGCCGTACCTGGGTTACGTGTGCCGCATCACCCAGCAGGGCATTGGTGAGAGCAGCGCCGTTGGCAGCGCCGGCGAGAGCGCCGCCGGTGGCTAGGAGACGTCGACTACCTCGCCCGGTGTGCAGGGGCTTTGATCCCGACCCTGACGATGCCTGCTGCTGCTGCTCTGTATATTTGGAGACTGCGTGTCTCTCTCATCATCATCATCACGGTGGCTAGGAGATGTCGACTACCTCGCCCGGTGTGCGGGAGCTTTGATCCCGACCCTGACGATGCCTGCTGCTGCTGTATATTTGGAGTTTGTGTGTCTTTCATCATCGTGGTGGCTAGATGTTAACTACCTCGCCTGGTCTACAGGAGGTCATGGGTTCGACCCTGACCATGACGATGCCTGCTGCTGCTGCTGTATATTTGGAGACTGCGTGTCTCTGTTCCTGTGGTCGCGTGGACATTCATAGCAGGAAGCAAATACTCTATAAGTGCATTGAGACCCATAGAGACCCATAGAGACACATGGAGACACATGGAGACACATATAGACCCATAGAGACCCATAGAGACCCATAGAGACCCATAGAGACACATAGAGACCCATAGAGACACATAGAGACACATAGAAACACATGGAGACACATAAAGACACACAGAGACCCATAGAGATACATAGAGATGCATAGAGACCCATAGGGACCCATAGAGACCCATAGAGACACATCGGAACCCACAGAGACACATAGAGACGCATAGACGAAGCTAAACTATTTTTATTGTACCAGGTAAGGCCCGCTCAGCTGTGTAGCCCGTCAAAAGCGACCCCCCCCCCCCCCCCCGGCTATCGCAAATCGTAGCAGCTCAACGTAGCGGCTCGTCGTCGTCGTTAACGTCGTCGTTGTCGTCGTCGTTATCATTGTGATCGTCATCATCGTGGTAGTCATCATCGTCATCATTGTGGTCGTCATCATCATAGTCGTCACAAACGCCGTCACCGTCGCCCCCCCGCCCCTCCCCCGCAGGCTCCGCCGTGACGCACGACCCGGCTCGGCGCGGACCCCACGGCGCCGCCGACGTCCGCTTCTCGGTGTCGGTGCAGACGGTGGGGCCGCTGTCGGCGCTGCTGGAGCGGGAGGTTCGCTGCGAGGCCGCCGGCGCGGTCGTGACGGCGGAGCGCCGCTACTGGGCGCTGCTGGCGCTGCCCCGCAGCCCGCTGGCCGCGGCGCTGCTGGCGCCCCGGCCGGCGGTCTTCATGACGCCGCTCGCAGAGGCCACCGGAGGCTTGCCGAGGCCCGGGGTGAGCGGCGCGCGTGCATACACGCGCACACGCACGGACACACACACACGGACACACGCACACACACGCGCTCACACACGCTCAAACACAACAACAACAACAACCGCCATTCGCCACTAAGTGGCGGTGACATCACCACGACGCTTGTGCCAGGCCATGTGCACCTTGAGGCCACGTGAAGTGTCGAACACAGGAGGTCACGGGGCAGACCCAGGTGCCACGGGTCGACTGACTCGGATGACTGAGATGACTGGCTGATGCATCACCTGTGCCCCCTACTGTGCCAACTTGCTGTGCTTTAGCCACCCGCTCGTTGTTGTGAGCGTCGCTCCTCCGCCATCTGTTGTTGTTGGAGGGCGACTGCCTCCAACTGCCCAGTAGCAGCGTCCTTCACGAGCCTCCTCCACAGAGGCCGATCTTGACACCGCTGGTACCAGTCATCGGCAGGTCCACTCAGATCCACGTTCTCCTGTACCACATCACTCCATCTCTTCTCTAACTCGTGCCGCACCCGTTTAGCCCCCTCGATCCGGCCGAACAAAAGACGCCGAGGCATGCGGTGGCTGGGCATGCGGGCTACATGACCCAGCCAACGCAGCCTTGCCTGCCGGAGGAGCTCACCGATGGGACTCTGCCCAGATCTTTCAAGGACTTGTGAGCTCCTCACACAATCCAGCCTGGTTAAACCCAGGATGGATCGTAGGCAGGCCAGCCTAAATATTTCTAACCGGCAAGGATGTTCCATTAGGGGGGTTCACGCCTCGCAAGCGTAGAGAAGGGAGGGAATGACTGTGGCCGAGAAGACCTGAAGCTTCGTGCGGAGCGACAGACCAGGCAGCTTCCACAGAGGGCGACCACCACGGCATCCTTCCAATCCTGCGGAACCCGTCCAGTGGCCCAGACTGTTGTTATGATGTCATGTAGGGCAGTCTGTGCACAAACGCCACCCTCCCTGAGCATTTCGATTGGGAGATCATCTCGGCCCGGTGCCTTTCCTAGTCTCAGACTCCGGATCGCCTTAAGTACTTCCTCAACAGATGGCACCTCAGCCAGCCACTCACAGGGTGTGACTTCTTCCAATATTTGGGGCACCGCAGCCTCAGCAGGGTCATCCCCACTTTATGTCACGATGTTTTCCTGGCTGAGGGATTTCCCCTCCCCCAGGACCTCACGAAATGCTCAGCAAATCTGCAAACCTGTTCCTGGCGGTCTGAGATTGGATCACAGTTTTCCCCCTAATGATGGTAATAGGTGTGGCACTGCAGGTTACTTTTTTGATGGGGTTAAATAGGGATTTGTGATCGTGGACCACTGAGGCAGACTCCATCTCCTCAGCAATCCGTGACCACCACCCATCCTTGCAGCGCCTCACTGCTCTCCGAACCTCCGAGCGAAGGCTGCGGTAAGCCTCCTCATTCTCTGACGTGGGATGCTGTAGACGGTTAGAGTGGGCCTGTTGCTTTTTCTCAACCATCCTGAACACCTCCTCTGTCAGCCAGGGTCTCTGGGGAGGTCTGGACCGCGTAGCCAAAGCAGCCATTGCAGCTGCATGAGTCACAGTCCTAAATCTCGCCCATTTACCCTCGACATCAGGAGTGGGGGACAATGCCAACCCCAGCCGCAAGCGATGATGAAATTCATCTTCTGAGACCAGGCCACCTTAGGTTGGAATGGGGTCTTGGGTGTACACCCACCACCGGAGTGGAAGAATGGCAGGCGCATCTTACAGATGACTCGTCGATGGTCAGAGGGCAGATCAGCTCCACGGTAGGTCCTGGTGTCAAGGACATGGGCTCGCATCCGCTGATCCGTCACTATTTAGTCCAACAGATGTTCTTGCTTGGACCCGGCATACATCCATGATGTTGTGTGGATGTGCCGATGCCGGAACAGCGTGTTGGTAATTACAAACCCATGGGCTTCCACAAAAATCTAGGAGCCTCCTACTGTTGTTATTGAGCTGATCTGGCCCATGCGTTCCAATCACTCCAGACTAGGTGCTAGCATCATGACCAACTCGGGCATTGAAGTCACCCAACAAGATGACTCTATCCCAAGGGGCCACTTTAGCCAGCACCTGTGACAGGTGGTCATAGAAGGCATCTGACTCATTGGCCTTGCCTGCATCCCTCCACGGATGTTAGTCTTCGGTGGGGGCATAAGTAACCACGGCCACCAGTTCTCGCCTCCGGTTGATGGGAAGGCGAGCCCAAAGTAGCCTGGGGCTTACAGCTTCCCACACCTCACCGCCACGCTCGTTCAGAAGAAGACCTTGTTATTTGGCTGTCTCCTGCCCTGAGTAGAGGACTGTCCACCCCTCATGGTGACAGGAGCCAGAGCTGGTCCACCGGACCTCCTGAATGCCACAGAGATCCAGGCGGTACCGGTCCAGCTCCCGACAGAGGAGTGGCAGCCTCTTCTCCGCAGTGAGCATTCGAACATTCCACGTGGCCATCCGTAGTGGCTTGTCGTTGTTTCTGGAGGAGCCCCGAGGGTAAAGATTCAATCTCCTGACTCCGCCAGATGGGGTTTGGCCAGGAGACGTCATAGACGCCTGGCCACCCGGGGCCTCCGGCACAAGCTTATTAGTTAGATATTTTAGTCGTGGTTTCGTGGTAATTTATTGAAGGTGGAGGGCTTACCAGCCCTTCGCACCCATCCAGAGCCCCCATTTAGCCACTGTGGTGGTCACAGACGCTATGAGGGGAGAGGCCAATCGGAATTGGCCCTCCCCCCCACAGCACTGTCCACGACAGCGTTGCCCGTCCGGCACCGCGAGGAGGTAGGGGGTTGTTTTTTTCACGCGTACACGACCACCGGTGCCTTGGTCTGCCTCTGTGAGCATTGAGTGTGTTGGAGTATTCGAGTCATAGGGGTGTGCCTTAGTCCGAATCTGTGAGCGTTATTGATGAAGCGCTCTCATTTCTGGTGGCCAGGTCACTTCTGACGAAGGCCTACAACAGCTCTGTTGGCCCTTACCTGGTGAAATAAAAAAATATAGATCCGATGGTGAGATGTGAGTGGCTGCGGTGTTTGTGTGTACGTGTGTATGCTGAGCTTCTTTCGCACCGTGCGTAGCCAACCGTGGACAATCGGAGATGCTCTGTGCGAGTGTGTGTATGTGTACGTACGTTGAAAGATATGGACAAAGTCCCATCGGTGAACACCTCCGGCAGGCAAGGCTGCGTTGGCTGGGTCACGTAACCCGCATGCCCAGCCACCGCATGCCTAAACGGCTTTTGTTCGGCCGGATCGAGGGGGCTAAACGGGCGCGGCACGGGCTAGAGAAGAGTTGGAGTGATGTGGTACAGGAGAATGTGGAGGTGAGTGGACTTGCCGATGACTGGTACCAGCGGTGTCAAGATCGGCCTCTGTGGAGGAGTCTCGTGAAGGATGCTGCTGGGCAGTTGGAAGCAGTCGCCCTCCAGCAACAACGGAGGGCGGAAGAGCGACGCTCACAACAACGAGCGGAGCGCCGGGTGGCTAAAACATAGCGAGTTGGCACAGTAGGGGGTAGAGCTGGTGCATCAGCCAGTCGCCTCAGTCAGTCAACCCACAGCACCTGGGTCTGCCCCTTGACCTCCTGCCAGCGGGCGTTCGACACTTCACGTGGCCTCAAGGTGCACATAGCCTGGCACAGGCGCCGTGGTGACGTCACCGCCACTTTGTGGTGAATGGCGGTCGTCGTTGTGGCTGTTCATTGACCTTCGTTTGGCACCGCCGTGCGTAGCCCAGCACAACTAACGGGGAGGTTGTGGCCGCTGTGCCCTCTTGTCAGGAGGAGTACAACAGCGGGCAGCTGATGGCCATCGCCGCCGTCTGCAACATGGTGCGCGGGTGCAATGCGGGGCGCCAGCAGCAGCAGCACCAGCAACAGCAGCAGCCGCACATCTGCCTGGTGCATGGCCCTCCTGGCACCGGCAAGTCCTCCACCATCATGGGCATCCTGTGCCGCCTGCTGCTCGCCGAGGTAAGGGATGCTGAATAATTTAAGTTTCGTTCATCACGCTTTTGTTTTCTTAGCTTTGTGCGGAGTTCCGCGACTGGTAGTGTTGGCGATAAATTTGGTGGGTGATTGATGATGATGGTGAGGTGAGTGCGTGATTATAATGATGATGAAGGGGTGGGTGAGCGAGTGGGCGGCGATTAAGACGAGGGGGGTGAGCAACAATTGGTGGCGCCGTTTCTGCCCGCAGGGCCAGGAGCAGTTGGCACTGCCACCGACCTCCGGGCTGCGGGCACCACGCCCAATGCGGATCCTGCTGTGCGCTCCGAGCAACGGCACAGTGGACGACCTAATGAAGAGAATCATCGTCAAGTTCAAGGACCTGGTACAGAACAGGGCGGCACCACGGGGTACGTAGCTGCGTGTGTGTGTGTGAGCGAGTGAGTGTGTGAGTGTGTGAGTGTGTGAGTGAGCGAGTGTGTGAGGTGAGTGAGCGTGTGAGCGAGTGAGCGAGTGAGTGAGCGTGTGAGCGAGTGAGTGAGCGTGTGAGCGAGTGAGCGAGCGTGTGAGCGTGTGAGCGAGTGAGTGAGCGTATGAGTGAGTGAGCGTGCGAGCGAGTGAGTGAGCGTGCGAGCGAGTGAGTGAGTGAGCGTGCGAGCGAGTGAGTGAGTGAGCGTGCGAGCGAGCGAGTGAGTGAGTGAGTGAGCGTGCGAGCGAGCGAGTGAGTGAGTGAGTGAGTGAGTGAGTGAGCGTGCGAGCGAGCGAGTGAGTGAGTGAGCGTGCGAGCGAGCGAGTCCATTTAGCCCTCTCTATCCGGCCAAACAAACGCTGTTTAGGCATGTGGTGGCTGGGCATGCGGGCTACATGACCCAGCTAACGCAGCCTTGCCTGCTGATGGAGCTCACCGATGGGACTTTGTCCAGATATTTCAAGGATTTGTGAGCTCCTCACTAGGCCTCGGCAAGGTAAGGTAATTTACCCTTTTTACCGGGTGAAAGGGTTAAGGGTAAAGGTGTGGACATGCCAAGGGGTAAGGTAAAGGGTAGGGTAAAGGTAGTATTACCCGGTAAATACGGTACCTTGTTTACCGCTAAAAGCTCCGTGGCGCAGTCCGTGGCCTCCATTTAATAAGTAAAATTTTAAACAACTTTTTCAAAAACACGCTTTAATGAAATGTACCGTACTAATAATGGAAGAACTCCACGACTCCAGGAAGTGGCCCCGCGGCTTGCCATAACGTAAGGGGCCGTGGTGATTTACAGCCAACGTCAGTTGACCGTGGACAATTAGACCCAAGCCGAAACATAACATATAAATAAGAATGTAAAAAAAAAAATTTTGATAGAATATAGTATTGTCATCAGTATGACATATGTATACCAAGTTTGCAGTCGATACGACATTGGGAAGTGGGTTAAAATTAAGTTACAAGATTTTAGGATACGACAACAACAATGACAACTTCAACAACGATAACAACGACAACAACAAGCGTGTAAAATTGGAATCATCGAGAGTATTCTATAAGAATAAAGTGCTCTACCCAGCATTTACCTGTTACAAACCTTCTTCATGTGTAGTAGTATCCCAGTAATTACTCTGTGATTGGGTCATTTGTATGGGGTTAGGGTAAAAGTTAGGGTAAAGGTTGGCTCGTTGCTTTTACCTTTTACCTTACTTTGCCGAGGCCTACTCCTCACACAATCCAGCCTGGTTCAAGCCATGTGATGGATGGTTGCAATGCCGGATTATCCTAGTAGCACAAGTAGCTACATACGCTACGGGCTCCGCACTTTCAAGGGCTCCGCGCTAAACGATTTCAAGCTATCAATTCCGGTTCAGTGATTCTGCACTGGCTCTTGCTATAGTATTATATTGCCTTCAACTTTATCAACGACTGGGTGTTGAAGGTGAGCGATTTGTCGTTTTTATCTGCCTGTATTGCAAATGAAAATTAACCCGTAAAAACAAAGTTTTTCACTATAAATCCTTTATATGCATGGCATCGGTTTTATTTTATTATTAATTTCTGTTTTTCTTGAGTAAGAGTTTCATTTTTATCACATTGGTATTTTAAATTAAATATGAAAAAAAAAAATCCTAAAAAGTGGAAAATTTAGGAAAATTTTTTTCACGAAAATGAATTGTCACGCACAAAGAGTCTGTGTGCAAAATGTCAGCTCGATTGGATCACGGGAAGTGGGTTAAAAAACGACCGAAAGATTTGCACGGTCGTAAGCGCGCAAGCAAGCAAGTGAACTTAATATAAAGGATTAAAAAATACAATTGCTTTACTCTGCAAGTTAAAAATGTGTTTTTTAATATTTACGTTTTTTTAAATTAATTAATTTAAGGGCCCTTTGTAACATAGGCCACTAACTTCATCCGGCACTGGATGGTAGGCAGGCCAGTCTGAATGATTCATACACACGCGTACACACGTACACATTCACACAAGCATACTAACACACATGTACACATTCACACTCACCACACGTACACACTTACACATTCACACACTCAGCACACACGTACACACATTCACACACTCACATACACACACGTACACATTCACACACACACACACTTACACATTCACACACACATACATACACACACGTACACATTCACACACACACGTACACATTCACACACTCACATACACACACGTACACATTCACACACGTACACATTCACACACGCATACATACACACACATGTACACATTCACACACTCACTATACACGTACACACGTACACACACTCACATACACACACATTCACACACTCACATACACACGTACACACGTACACACACTCACATACACACATTCACACATTCACATACACGCACATTCACACACTCACATACACACACGTACACATTCACACACACACACGTACGCACAGACTCGCGCACTCACTAACACGCACACAAACGCTACCCGGTAAGCGTGGAGATTCAGCCCCTTGCGGCTCTGCTGCCTTCTCTTGGTGAGCCGGGGGCGATGGCTGCTCCACGCCGAAGGAGTTAATCCTTGCGACGTCTGTGCCACGCGTCACAGGAAACTGCGGAGACATCAACCTGGTCCGGCTCGGAGCCGAGAAAAGCATCTCCCAAAAGGTCATCAAGTTCAGCTTGGACAACCAGCTGCAGCACCGCATGAGTACGTGTGGCAGGAGAGCGGGCGGGCGGGCGGGCGGGCGAGCGGGCGTCGTATGTGACGGTGTGTGCGCGTGGCGGTGCCGGTGTGGTAATGGGGTGTCGTGTGTGCGCGTACGTGTGCGTGCGTGCTGCATGTGTGTGTATGCGTGCGTGTGTGCCTGTGTGTGTGCGTACACGTGTGTGTGTGCGTACACGTGTGTGTGTGCGTACGCGTGCGTGTGTGTGTGCGTACGCGTGCGTGCGTGTGTGTGTGCGCGTACGCGTGCGTGTACGCGTGCATGCGTACGTGCGTCTGTGTGCGTGCCTGTGCGTACATGCCTGTGCGTGCGTGCCTGTGTGTGTGTGTGCGTGTGTGCATGTCTCTGTGCGTATGTTGGTCTGTAGGGAAGCAGCAGGCCGATGCACAGGCAGGGAAGATTCACCTGGACAAGCGAATCGATGAAACGACGCGGACGCTGAGTCGGCTACGCTTGGAGCTACCCAGGAAGTTGGAGCAGGTGGCACTCACACTCACTCACACTCACTCACTCACTTACATTCACTCACTCACACACACTCACTTGCATTCACTCACACTCACTCACACACTCACACACACTCACTCACATTCACTCGCACTCACTCGCACTCACTCACTTACATTCACTCACTCACACACTCACACACACTCACTCACATTCACTCGCACTCACTCGCACTCACATTCACTCGCACTGACTCGCACTCACTCACTCACTCACATTCACTCACTAACACTCACTAACACTCACTCACTAACACTCACTCACACACACTCACTAACACTCACTCACTCATACTCACTAACACTCACTCACTAACACTCACTCACACTCACTCACTCGCACTCACTCACACTCACTAACACTCACTAACAACAACAACAACCGCCATTCGCCACTAAGTGGCTGTGACGTCACCACGTGCACCTTGAGGCCACGTGAAGTGTCGAACGCCCGCTGGCAGGAGGTCCACGGGACAGACCCAGATGCCACGGGTCGACTGACCGAGATGACACTAACACTCACTCACTCACTAACACTCACTCACTAACACTCACTCACTAACACTCACTCACTCGCACTCACACTCACTCACTAGCACTCACTCGCACTGACTCATTCACACTCACTCGCACTCACTCACTCTCACTCACCGACTCCCTGCGTCTCACTCTCACTCACTCCCTGTGTCTCACACCCTGTGCCCACCCCTCTCGCCCTTGCTCCGTGTCTCTGCGTGTGCAGTATCAACAACAGTGCAAGCTTCTGAATGACCTGGCCAGGGATCGGGAGATTCTGAACCACACAATCAAGGAGGTAATTTCAACACGCGTCCCAGGGTAGCGTGTTCATTTATAAACACAAAGACAAAGACCCCCCCCCCCTTTAAGCCTCAACGGCGCTGTGGCACATGGCGGGAATCGGATTTGGGCTGCCGGGTTCGTAGCACAGCGTGTTAACCGCTGCGCCGCCGCTCCCCATAACGACGCGCAAAGACGAAGAACCCCTCCGTGTAGCCTCAACGGACTGTTGGGGCAAGTGCTGTTAGCGAGCACCTCACACACATACACAGACAAAGCTCCCCCGTGTAGCCTCAACGGACTGTTGGGGCAAGTGCTGTTAGCGAGTAGCAGCGCCTGTGAAGGCTGCCGGCGCTGTGGCACACGAGGGGGTGGGTGGCCAGCACCACGCCCGGCCGCCTTTGTCTCCCCAGTGGCGATGTTTACTACACACCGTGCGCGCCAGGTACTCATTTGAAGCCGAGTCGATCTAAGGGAGGCCCGGGACCGGTTTAGATAATCGTCACCGGTGTTGGTCGTGAGCGGCAATAGAACTCAGGTTGCCGTGTTCGTAGTGCAGCGTAGCGCTAACCGCTACACTACCGCTCCCCACACACACACAGACACACACGCACACACAGACACACACACACACAGACACACACACTGACCACCCACAGACACACACACACTCTCGTACTCACAACAACAACAACCGCCATTCGCCACGAAGTGGCGGTGACGTCACCACGACGCTTGTGCCAGGCTATGTGCACCTTGAGGCCACGTGAAGTGTCGAACGCCCGCTGGCAGGAGGTCACGGGGCAGACCCAGGTGCCACGGGTCGACTGACTGAGATGGCTGAGATGGCTGGCTGATGCACCACCTGTGCCCCCTGCTGTGCCAACTCGTACACACACATACACGTACACACACACCCACACACGTGTAATAAAAGACTCGGACGCTTCTCTCTGTCCTGTGTCCTTTATTTGGGTTCGATCTCTTTTCCCTCACGGTACTCCCCTATATACTCTCCACTCTGCAGCCCCAGGCTGCTGTCGCTCACGTAGCCCAAACTCCCTCCTAGCAGCCCCGCCGCTGTCACGTCGTGCAGACCCCTGCTGCCGACTCCTCCCTTGCAGACCCGCTGCTCCCTGCAGCCTCCTCGCTGCTCCTCCTGCCCCGGAGTCGGTCACCGTTGGCCGACGGTGCCGATCCTCGTGGCTCGGGTGTGTGGCGACCTCGCCACTCTCTCTCACCCTTCGCCCTGCGTGGCCTCTCACTTTTCCCAGTCCCCGATCACTCCCGACTGCTTCCGGTTACCCCCCTTATAGACCCTTACCCTCTCCCCCACGTGACGTAACTCCTCCCCCCATGACGTCACTTCCGGGAGGTCGTTTACGCCCGCATTACACACGTGTAGACACACACTCAAACACACAACCACACACGTGTAGACACACACCCACACACGTGTAGACACACACCCACACACGTGTAGACACACACCCACACACGTACACACACTCAAACACACCACCACACAGGTACACACCCACACACGTACACACACTCAAGCACATGTACACATACACACCCACACACGTATAGACACACACCCACACACGTAGACACACACCCACACACTCAAACACACGTACACACACTCAAACACACGTACACAACCCACACACGTAGACACACACCCACACACGTACACACACCCACACACATATAGAGACACACCCACA
The DNA here is from genome assembly GCF_964198595.1 of Lampetra fluviatilis. Classification (NCBI taxonomy): domain Eukaryota; kingdom Metazoa; phylum Chordata; class Hyperoartia; order Petromyzontiformes; family Petromyzontidae; genus Lampetra; species Lampetra fluviatilis. The sequence goes on along the minus strand of NC_136342.1, from coordinate 5,500,197 downwards.
CACGTACACACACTCAAACACACGTATAGACACACACCCACACACGTACAGACTCAAGCACATGTACACACACCCACACACGTAGACACACACCCACACACGTAGACACACACCCACACACTCAAGCACACGTACACACACACACCCACACACGTGTAGCCACACACTCAAACACACACCCACACACGTGTAGACACACACTCAAACACACACACCCACACAGGTACACACTCACAAATATCCATCCCCATGTAGCCTTTAACAGACTCTTGGGGAACGTGGCTTTAGTAGCGAGTAGTAGCAGCAGCAGCACTGCCTATGAAGTGCGGTACTGTGGCACCAAACGCATGTGGCAGTGCCCCCATCCCCAGTGGGGGGGGAGGGGAGTGGGGGCACCCCCTGACTTGGAAACCTCGCCAGCATTTTGCGTTGAGATTATATTGATTACAGCGACTCCTCTACTTTCGAACATTCGACTTACGAACTTTGAGAGATACGAACACACCTGTGTCCGTATGTCGAGTTGCCTGTTCTGACCGAGAGTCGTAAGTTCAACCACGGCATCTACATCTACAGAACGTGAAGAACCAGTGGCATCTACATCGACAGAACGTGAAGAACCAGTGGCATCTACATCTACAGAACGTGAAGAACCAGTGGCATCTACATCTGTAAAACGTGAAGAACCAGTGGCATCTACATCTACAGAACGCGAAGAACCAGTGGCATCTAGATCTGCAGAAGGTGAAGAACCAGTGGCATCTACATCTGCAGAAAGTGAAGAGCCAGTGGCATCTATATCTGTAAAACGTGAAGAACCAGTGGCATCTACATCTACAGAACATGAAGAACCAGTGGCATCTACATATGTAGAACGTAAAGAACCAGTGGCATCTACATATGTAGAACGTGAAGAACCAGTGGCATCTACATCTGCAGAATGTGAAGAACCAGCGGCATCTACATCTGCAGAACGTGAAGAACCAGTGGCATCTACATCTGCAGAACGTGAAGAACCAGTGGCATCTACATCTGCAGAACGTGAATAACCAGCGGCATCTACATCTGCAGAACGTGAAGAACCAGTGGCATTTACATCTGCAGAACGTGAAGAACCAGTGGCATCTACATCTGCAGAACGTGAATAACCAGTGGCATCTACATTTGCTGAACGTGAAGAACCAGTGGCATCTACATCTGCAGAACGTGAAGAACCAGTGGCATCTACATCTGCAGAACGTGAAGAACCAGTGGCATCTACATCTGCTAAACGTGAAGAACCAGTGGCATCTACATCTGCTGAACGTGAAGAACCAGTGGCATCTACATTTGCAGAACGTGAAGAACCAGTGGCATCTACATCTGCAGAACGTGAAGAACCAGTGGCATCTACATCTACAGAACATGAAGAACCAGTGGCATCTACATCTACAGAACATGAAGAACCAGTGGCATCTACATATGCAGAACGTGAAGAACCAATGGCATCTATATCGGCAGAACGTGAAGAACCAGGGATACCTACATCTGTAGAACGTGAAGAACCAGTGGCATCTACATCTGCAGAACGTGAAAAACCAGTGGCATCTACATCTGCAGAACGTGAATAACCAGTGACATCTACATTTGCTGAACGTGAAGAACCAGTGGCATCTACATCTGCAGAACGTGAAGAACCAGTGGCATCTACATCTGCAGAACGTGAAGAACCAGTGGCATCTACATCTGCTAAACGTGAAGAACCAGTGGCATCTACATCTGCTGAACGTGAAGAACCAGTGGCATCTACATTTGCAGAACGTGAAGAACCAGTGGCATCTACATCTGCAGAACGTGAAGAACCAGTGGCATCTACATCTACAGAACATGAAGAACCAGTGGCATCTACATCTACAGAACATGAAGAACCAGTGGCATCTACATATCCAGAACGTGAAGAACCAATGGCATCTATATCGGCAGAACGTGAAGAACCAGGGATACCTACATCTGCAGAACGTGAAAAACCAGTGGCATCTACATCTGCAGAACGTGAAGAACCAGTGGCATCTGCAGAACGTGAAGAACCAGTGGCATCTACATCTGCAGAACGTGAAAAACCAGTGGCATTTACATCTGCAGAACGTGAAGAACCTGTGGCATCTACATCTGCAGAACGTGAAGAACCAGTGGCATCTACATCTGCAGAACGTGAATAACCAGTGGCATCTACATCTGCAGAGCGTGAAGAACCAGTGGCATCTACATCTGCAGAACGTGAAGAACCAGTGGCATCTACATCTGCAGAACGTGAAGAACCAGTGGAATCTACATCTGCTAAACGTGAAGAACCAGTGGCATCTACATCTGCTGAACGTGAAGAACCAGTGGCATCTACATTTGCAGAACGTGAAGAACCAGTGGCATCTACATCTGCAGAACGTGAAGAACCAGTGCCATCTACATCTGCAGAACGTGAAGAACCAGTGGCATCTACATCTGCTGAACGTGAAGAACCAGTGGCATCTACATTTGCAGAACGTGAAGAACCAGTGGCATCTACATCTGCAGAACGTGAAGAACCAGTGGCATCTACATCTGTAGAACTTGAAGAACCAGTGGCATCTACATCTGCTGAACGTGAAGAACCAGTGGCATTACATTTGCTGAACGTGAAGAACCAGTGGCATCTACATCTGCAAAACGTGAAGAACCAGTGGCATCTATATCTGCAGAACGTGAAGAACCAGTGGCATCTACATCTGCAGAACGTGAAGAACCAGTGGCATCTACATCTGCAGAACGTGAAGAACCAGTGGCATCTATATCTGCAGAACGTGAAGAACCAGTGGCATCTACATCTGCAGAACGTGAAGAACCAGGGATACCTACATCTGTAGAACGTGAAGAACCAGTGGCATCTATATCTGCAGAACGTGAAGAACCAGTGGCATCTACATCTACAGAACATGAAGAACCAGTGGCATCTACATCTACAGAACATGAAGAACCAGTGGCATCTACATATGCAGAACGTGAAGAACCAGTGGCATCTATATCTGCAGAACGTGAAGAACCAGGGATACCTACATCTGTAGAACGTGAAGAACCAGTGGCATCTACATCTGCAGAATGTGAAAAACCAGTGGCATCTACATCTGCAGAACGTGAAAAACCAGTGGCATCTACATCTGCAGAACGTGAAGAACCAGTGGCATCTACAGCTGCAGAACGTGAAAAACCAGTGGCATCTACATCTGCAGAACGTGAAAACCCAGTGGCATCTACATCTGTAGAACGTGAAGAACCAGTGGCATCTACATCTGCAGAACGTGAAGAACCAGTGGCATCTACATCTGCAGAACGTGAAAAACCAGTGGCATTTACATCTGCAGAACGTGAAAAACCAGTGGCATCTACATCTGCAGAACGTGAAGAACCAGTGGCATCTATATCTACAGAACGTGAAGAACCAGTGACGTCTACATCTGCAGAACGTGAAGAACCACTGGCATCTATATCTGCAGAACGTGAAGAACCAGGGATACCTACATCTGTAGAACGTGAAGAACCAGTGGCATCGACATCTGCAGAACGTGAAGAACCAGTGGCATCTACATCTGCAGAACGTGAAAAACCAGTGGCATCTACATCTGCAGAACGTGAAAAACCAGTGGCATCTACATCTGCAGAACGTGAAGAACCAGTGGCATCTACAGCTGCAGAACGTGAAAAACCAGTGGCATCTACATCTGCAGAACGTGAAGAACCAGTGGCATCTACATCTGCATAACGTGAAGAACCAGTGGCATCTACATCTGCAGAACGTGAAAAACCAGTGGCATCTACATCTGCAGAACGTGAAGAACCAGTGGCATCTACAGCTGCAGAACGTGAAAAACCAGTGGCATCTACATCTGCAGAACGTGAAGAACCAGTGGCATCTACATCTGCATAACGTGAAGAACCAGTGGCATCTACATCTGCAGAACGTGAAGAACCAGTGACGTCTACATCTGCAGAACGTGAAGAACCAGTGGCATTTACATCTGCAAAACGTGAAGAACCAGTGGCATTTACATCTGCAAAACGTGAAGAACCAGTGGCACCTACATCTGCAGAACATGAAGAACCAGTGGCATCTACATCTGCAGAAAGTGAAGAACCAGTGGCATCTACATATGCAGAACGTGAAGAACTAGAGGCATCTACATCTGCTGGAGATTATACAAATTTTAAAGCCATTCTCCGTGTTTAGTGTACACTCCGTGCAACACGTTTGGAATCGACGGCAGTGAAGACTTAAGAACACAGACCTCTGGAACCCAACTCGTTCGTAAGTAGAGGAGTCTCTGTATTTCGATCATTTCGATTATTTGGGCTGATATTAATTCTCCCTGCCCCCCTCCCTCCCCTGCCCCGCTCCCCCGTGGTGAACAGATGCGCAGCCAGAAGTGGATTGTGCAGAAGAAGTTGATCGTCGAGTCGAACATCATCTGCTGCACGCTCAGCACCAGCGGCATGCAGATTCTGGAAACGGCGATGCGTGGCTTCAGGGAGTCGTCGTTCGCGTGCGTCATTGTCGACGAGGTGGGGACAACCCATCCCCAATCCCGTATGCAGGAGGTCGTGGGTTCGATGCTGACCCTGGCACCTGCTGTATATTTGTAATTTGCGGTGTCTCTCTCTCATCATCATCATCACGGTGGCTAAGAGATGTTAACTACCTCGCCTGGTATACAGGAGGGCGTGGGGTCAATCCCGACCCTGACGTTGCCTGCTGTATATTTGGAGTTTGCGTGTCTCTCTCCCTATGGTGGTCGTGTAAAATTTTCTCCAGGTCCTCCGGTTTTTCCCTCCACATTTAGAATCAACGTCACCACCACGCGTTCAGAGTGTTTGGCTGCTGCTATAAATGTCCACGTGATGATGACGACGATGATGATGATGAGCCACTTATTTGAGCTATCATTTGTGGTAGCCAGGCCGCTTCTGAAAAATAACGAATAGCTGGTAATATAAAAAAAAATGAATTCGTTTTTAGAGTGGAGTTTGTGTTCTGCGCCGATTATCTGATTCAGTCCTGGACCTCCCCTAGGTAGACTCGGCCTCAAATAAGTACCTGGCGTGGTGTATATTAAACATCGCCACTGGGGAGACAAAGGCGGCTGGGCATGGTGCCTGCCACCCACCCCCTCGTGTGCCGTGCCGGCCTTCGTAGCCGCTGCTCGCCAACAGCACTTGCCCCGACAGTCTGTTGAAGCTACACCGAGGGTTCTCTGTCTTTGTGCGTCGTTGTGGGGAGCGGCGGCGCAGCGGTTAGCACGCCGCGCTACGAACCCGGCAACCCAAATCTCGATTCCTGCCGTGTGCCACAGCGCCGGCCTCCACAGCCACTGCGACACCGCTCGCTCACGGCACTTGCCCCGGCCGCGCGTGAAGGTGCTACGTACAGCGGTGTGGATCTTTTGTCTTTGTGCGACGACAGGCTGGACAGGCGTGCGAGATGGATTCCCTGATCCCTCTCATGCACCACTCCAGCAAGCTGGTGCTGGTGGGGGACCCAGAGCAGCTGCCACCCACCGTGCTGAGCAAAGTACGGCACTCGCCCGCCCGCTCGCCCGCACGCTCGCTCACCCACTCGCTCACTCACCCACTCACCCACTCACCCACTCGCCCACTTGCTCACCCGCTCACTGGCTTGCTCGTCCGCACACTCACTCACCCACTCGCCACTCGCCCACTCGTCCACTTGCTCGCCCGCTCACTGGCTTGCTCGCCCACACGCTCACTCACCCACTCACCTACTCGCCCACTTGCTCACCCGCTCGCCCGCCTGTTCGTCCACTCACCGACCACTCACACTCTCCCTGCTCCACTCACACCCCTCCTCTGACCCCCTCCCCTCTCCTCACCTCCTCCCACTCTCCTCCTCTACATCCCCCTCCCCCCCTCCTTCTCCGCGCTCCTCTACGCCCCTTTCCCCCACACCTCCTCCCCTTCCTTCTCCCTCCTCCACTCCACCCCCCCCCCCCGTGCCCCCCCCCCCCTCGTACCGCCCGCCACCCCCCCCCCCGCCATCCCTGCCAGAGAGCGCAGGAGCTGGGCTATGGGCAGTCGTTGATGGAGCGTCTCTACGAGTGCGTGCGCGGTGCCGCCACTACGGCATCGGCGTCGCTCCGTGGCAAAGGCAACTGGCTGGGTCCGGTGATGCTGCTGAGCATGCAGTACCGCATGCACCCCGACATCGCCGCGTTCCCTGCCTCCTATGTCTACCGCGGAGAGCTCACCACCAACAGGTACCGTGGTAAATTACTATACTTAGACCTCACCACCAACAGGGACCGTGGTAAACTACTACACTTAGACCTCACCAGCAACAGGTACCGTGGTAAACTACTACACTTAGACCTCACCAGCAACAGGGACCGTGGTAAACTACTACACTTAGACCTCACCACCAACAGGTACCGTGGTAAACTACTACACTTAGACCTCACCAGCAACAGGGACCGTGGTAAACTACTACACTTAGACCTCACCAGCAACAGGGACCGTGGTAAACTACTATACTTAGACCTCACCACCAACAGGGACCGTGGTAAACTACTACACTTAGACCTCACCACCAACAGGGACCGTGGTAAACTACTACACTTAGACCTCACCAGCAACAGGGACCGTGGTAAACTACTACACTTAGACCTCACCAGCAACAGGGACCGTGGTAAACTACTACACTTAGACCTCACCACCAACAGGGACCGTGGTAAACTACTACACTTAGACCTCACCACCAACAGGTACCGTGGTAAACTACTACACTTAGACCTCACCAGCAACAGGTACCGTGGTAAACTACTACACTTAGACCTCACCACCAACAGGGACCGTGGTAAACTACTACACTTCACTTCGACCTCACCAGCAACAGGAACCGGCACGGGCGGGGTGTGAACTGGGTGGCCGCTCCTCTTGTCGCTGCAGAGTCACGGCGGAGAGACGCTGCAACGGCTCCACGTTCCAGCCCTACCTCGTGTTCGACGTCGCGGACAGCCAGGAGGAGAAGCAGGGAGAGTGAGTCCAGCACCACCAGCACCACCAGCACCACCACCACCAGCACCAGCACCAACACTAGCATCACCAGCACCACCACTACCAGCGCCACCACCACCAGCACCACGAGCACCACCACCAGCACTAGCATCACCAGCACTACCAGCACCACTACCAGCACCACCACCAGCACCACCAGCACTACCACCACTAGCACCAGCACTAGCACCAGCACCAGCACCGCTACCACCACCAGCACCGCCACCGCTACCACCAGCAGCACCACCACCAACACCACCACTAGCAGCACCACCACCACCAGCACCACCAGCAGGACCAGCACCACCAATAACAACAACAACCGCCATTCACCACTAAGTGGTGGTGACGTCACCACGACGCTTGTGCTAGGCCATGTGCACCTTGAGGTCACGTGAAGTGTCGAACGCCCGCTGGCAGGAGGTCACGGGGCAGACCCAGCAGGTGCCGTGGGTCGACTGACTGAGACGACTGGCCGATGCACCACCTGTGCCCCCTACTGTGCCAGCTTGCTGTGCTTTAGCCACCCGCGCTCCGCTCGTTATTGTGAGCGTCGCTCCTCCGCCCTCTGTTGTTGGAGGGCGACTGCCTCCAACTGCCCAGTAGCGTCCTTCACGAGCCTCCTCCACTGAGGCCGATCTTGACACCGCTGGTACCAGTCATCGGCAAGTCCACTCAGCTCCACGTCCTCCTGTACCACATCACTCCATCTCTTCTCTAGCCCGTGCCGCGCCTGTTTAGCCCCCTCGATCCAGCCGAACAAAAGCTGTTTAGGCATGCGGTGACTTGGCATGCGGGCTACATGGCCCAGCCAACGCAGCCTTGCCTGCTGGAGGAGCTCACCGATGGGACTTTGTCCAGATCTTTCAAGGATTTGTGAGCTCTTCACACTATTCAGCGTGGTTAAACCCAGGATGGATCGTAGGCAGGCCAGCCTAAATGTTTCTAACAGGCGAAGATGCTCCATTAGGGGGGTCCACGTTTCGCAAGCGTAGAAAAGGGAGGGAATGACTGTGGCCGAGAAGAACTGAAGCTTCATGCGGAGCGACAGACCAGGTAGCTTCTACATAGTGTTACACAACTGATGGAAAGATAATGCCGCTCGACTGATTCGGACTGAGACCTCTGCTGTCAAACCAGCACCACCACCAGCACCACCACCAGCACCACCACCACCATCAGCACCACCACCACCACGTGTCTTGTAGTGGTCGCCACTTGCAGTGGCTAGGAGATATTATCTCCCTCGGCTGCTACACAGGAGGTCGTGGGTTCGATCCTGACCCTGACGACGCCTGCTGCTGTATAGTTGGAGTCTGCGTCTCTCTCTCTCTCTCCATGGTCACGTTAATTTTTCTCCTGCTCCTTCGGTTATTCCCCCTCCACATTTATGATTAACGTCACCACCACGCGTTCAGAGTGTTTGGCTGCCGCTATAAATGTCCACGCATTGATGACGATGAGGCACTTCGTTGGGCTAGGGTCAGGTCAGGGCTCGTAGTTCAGTGAGGTCTCACCTGGTCACAATCAATGGAAGTCCTCCCTGTCTGTTTCCCTCTCTCCACCTCCCCATGACTCCCCTTCACTCCTCTCGCTTCTCCCACTGTCCACCTCCTCGCCCACCTCGTCATCGGCCTCATCCACCTCGCCCACCATCACCTCGTCCACCTCGCCCACCACCACCTCCTCGTCATACACCACCTCGTACACCTCCTCATCCACCACCTCGTCGTCCACCACCTCCTCGTCCACCTCCTCGTCGTCCACCTCCTCGCCCACCACCTCCACTTCGTCGTCCACCACCACCTCGCTGCCCATTCCCTCGTCCACCTCCTCACCCGCCACCACCACCTCCTCCTCCTCCACCACCACCTCATCCACCTCCTCGCCCACCACCTCCACTTCGTCGTCCACCACCACCTCGCTGCCCATTCCCTCATCCACCTCCTCACCCACCACCTCCTCCTCCTCCACCACCTCGTCCACCACCTCGTCCACCACCTCCTCCACCACCTCCTCCTCACCCACCACTACCTCGTCCACCACCTCATCCACCTCCTCACCCACCACCACCTCCTCCTCCTCCACCACCACCTCGTCCACCTCCTCGCCCCTGCCGGCAGCTCGTACGTGAACCGGGTGGAGGCGCGAGTGGCAGCGCATCTCATCAGCTTCATGTTGTCGCGTCCGGAGGATCGCTGGCTGGGAGTCATCACCCCCTACCTGGCCCAGAAGCACCTCGTCGCCAAGATGTTGGCCGACAGCCTCGGAGGGAGGGCCAGGTACCACCGGCGAGATGTTAACTCCCTCGCCCGGTAAGCGGGAGGAGGTGTCGCCGGTTCGATTCCCGGACCCTGATGACGCCTGCTGTTGTATATTTGGAGTCTGTGACTCTCTCGCTGTTGTATGTTTGGAATTTGCGTATCTCTCTCTCTCTCATCATCATCACAGTGGCTAGGAGATGTTAACTACCTTGCCTGGTATGCAGGAGGTCGTGCGTTCGATCCCGACCCTGACGCAGCGTTTGTGCAATTAAATTCTGCGCCCAGTCTCCGACCTGCTGGGTCTCATCATCAAAGTCAGGCCTGTTGACTAAGTGCAGCCTAACTACCAGATGCTATGGGCAAGATGAATTTTACCCTGGTTAAGAGCGGAAACGCCCGCCGTTATAACCAAGTATGGGTACCGTTATAACGCGTTATAATGCGCTATAACGCAGTATGCGCGCCGTTATAACGCGGTATAATGCGCTATAACGCAGTATGCGCGCCGTTATAACGCGGTATAATGCGCTATAACGCAGTATGCGCACCGTTATAACGCGCTATAATGCGCTATAACGCAGTATGCGCACCGTTATAATGCGCTATAACGCAGTATGCGCACCGTTATAACGCGCGTGGCTGTTATAGCAACACGGGAGCGAGCAGCGCGTCGTTATCACGCGCCGCGATGTTGTCCCCGGCGCAGGCACGTGGACGTGAACACGGTGGAGGGGTTCCAGGGCCAGGAGCGCGACTACATCGTGGTGACGTGCGTGCGCGCGCATGGCTCCTCCGCCAGGGGAATCGGGTACGGAATCTCGGCTCGCAGCCGGCCGCGTCTCCCCAGGATACCCGCAGATCCTCGAGGATTAGGTCACAAATGTTGTACGTCTGTGTGTGTGTGCGTGGGTACGTATGTCATGGGGAGCGGTGGTGTAGCGGTTAGCGCTACGCTGCGCTATGAACCTAGCGACCCGGCTTCGATTCCTGCTCACGGCCAACACCAGTGACGATTATCTGAACCGGTCCTGGGCCTCCCCTAGGTCGACTCAGTCTGAAATTAGTACCTGGTGCGGTGTGTTAACATCGCCACTGGGGAGACAAAGGTGGTCGGGCATGTTGCTCGCTAACAGCACTTGCCCCTACAGTCTGCTAAGGCTATACGGAGGATCTTTGTCTTTGTACCTACGTATGTCATGGGGTACCTTTTTGTTTGGCCAGTTATCAAAGTGTGAACAACAAGAATCGGTGTTCCCCTTTCTGGTAGTAACACAGCAGTTGTGTTCAGATGTTCAAACACCAAATAGACGACACACCTATTGCAAGGAATCACGTTACTGCACGAATCACACAGCACCTGTGGTGTGAACATGCAATCAAACATGGTCTGCTCTTTGGTTCCTTCGGTAAAGTGACGTAGAAAATCAAATAATAATAGAATACGACGTTTCGGTTGCAACACAAGCAGCCATCATCAGGTAAGAATGATAAAACACAGACACGCGAACAGCACAGGCAGACGCACTCTCATCATCACGGTGGCGAGGAGATGTTAACTACCTCGCCTGGTATACAGGAGGTCGTGGGTTTTATCCCGACCCTTCAACATCCATAGTTATATCAATATATAAAACACTTTTTGGTTTTATTTTTTCAATAACCATGACGTTTGGGGTGCGTTTTACTTTCCGGACCATCTTATAAGCCAAAGGATGAGGTAACTTGTGTGCGTGCGTGCATGCATTGGCCAGTCACCCAAAATAGATGTTTTTTGAGTCAGTCAACCCATGGCACAACCTGCAGGGGGGTCTGTCCCGTGACCTCCTGCCAGCGGGGCATTTGACACTTCACGCAAAAGCCTCAAAGTGCACCTGGCCTGGTAATGGCGCCGTGGTGACGTCACCGCCACCTAGTGGCGAATGGCGGCTGTTGTTGTGTGTGTGTGTGTGCGTGTATGTGCGCGCCAACAGATTTCTGGCGGATCGCAAGCGTCTAAATGTGGCGCTCACGCGCGCCAAGTACTCGCTCATCATCGTGGGCCACCTCCGAACACTCCAGGCAAGTTGTCGGTTCCTCGAGACGTGCTTGGCGTGTGTGTGCATGTGTATGGTATTAGTGTGTGTGTGTGATGTTAGTGTGTGTGCGTCTAAAATATCTAATTAGTAAGCTTGTGCCGGAGGCTCCGGGGGGACAGGCGTCTATGACGTCTCCTGGCCAAGCCCCATTTGGCGGAGCCAGGAGATTTAATCTTTACCCTCGGGGCTCCTCCAGAAACAACAAAAAGCCACTACGGATGGCCACGTGGAATGTTCGAACGCTCACTTCGGACGAGAGGCTGCCACTCCTCTGTCGGGATGTGGACTGATACCGCCTGGATCTTTGTGGCATTCAGGAGGTCCGGTGGACCAGCTCTGGCTCCTGCTACTATGAGGGATGGACAGTCCTCTACTCGGGGCAGGAGACTACTAAACAACAGGGAGTGGCTCTTCTTCTGAACAAAAGAATAAGAATGAAGGGGGCGTGGGAGCGTGGCGGTGAGGTGTGGGAAGCTGTAAGCCCCAGGCTACTTTGGGCTCGCCTTCCCATCAACTGGAGGCGAGGAGTGGTGGTTGTGGTTACTTATGCCCCCACCAAAGACAAACATCCGTGGAGGGATGCAGGCAAGGCCGATGAGTCAGATGCCTTCTATGACCTCCTGTCACAGGTGCTGGCTAAAGTGGCCCCTTGGGATAATCTTGTTGGGTGACTTCAATGCCCGAGTTGGAAATGATGCTGGCACCTGGTCTGGAGTGATTGGAAGGCATGGGCCAGATCAGCTCAATAACAACGGTAGGAGGCTGCTATATTTTTGTGCAGCCCATGGGCTTGTAATTACCAACACACTGTTCAGGCATCGGCGCATCCACACAACATCATGGATGCATGCCGGGTCCAAGCAAGAACATCTGCTGGACTACATAGTGACGGATCAGTGGATGCGGGCCCATGTCCTTGACACCAGGACCTACCGTGGAGCTGATCTGCCCTCTGACCATCGACTTGTCATCTGTAAGATGTGCCTGCCATTCTTCCACTCCGGTGGTGGGTGTACACCCAGGACCCCATTCCAACCTAAGGTGGCCTAGTCTCGGCTAGCTGATGAAAGTTGCAAGTGAGAATTTCATCATCGCTTGCGGCTGGGGTTGGCATTGTCCCCCACTCCTTCAGATGTCGAGGGTAAATGGGCGAGGTTTAGGACTGTGACTCATGCAGCTGCAATAGCTGCTTTGGGTACGCGGTCCAGACCTCCCCAGAGACCCTGGCTGACAGAGCATCCTACGTCAGAGAATGAGGAGGCTTACCGCAACCTTCGCTCAGAGGTTCGGAGAGCCGTGAGGCGCTGCAAGGATGGGTGGTGGTCGCGGGTTGCTGTGGAGATGGAGTTTGCCTCAATGGCCCGCAATCACAAATCCCTATTTAACTCAAAATAGTAACCTGCAGCGCCACACCTATTACCATCATTAGGGGAAAAAACGGTGATCCAATCTCTGACTCCCAGGAACAGGTTTGCAGATTTGCTGAGCATTTCTGTGAGGTCCTGGGGGGGGGAAATCCCTCGACATGGGAAACATTTTCTCAGGTTTTTTCGGTAAAGTCACGTAGGTAAAACATTAAAAGTAATGAAAGTAAAATAAAACAAAACAAAAATAAAAATAAAATTCACGACGTTTCGGAGGCAACACAAGTCTCCGTCATCAGGTGGGACCGTCACAGCCAGATTAGCTGCATCAAGTGAAGCAATGATTCAAAATGTAATCCCTTATAAGCAAGTTGAAGGGGGGGAGGAGAGGGGGGGGGAGTTCATCAGAATGTGGTAGCCAATGAATGGAACGTATCGGGAGGGAGGGGGGTGGGAGGGGGAGGGAGCCAACAAAACATTTGGCGACGGCTTGGACGCGGCTGCTGCGCACGCCAACACAATGGGCAGAAAGGGGGGAGGGGAGGTCTGATACACATGATAGAACAAAGGAACGAAAATGCCCATGTTTATACCAATGCAGGCTGAAAAATGAAGAGAGTACTGTTAAAAATAACTGGGGATGTTAACACTCGGTGAAGTAAATTAAAATAGTGCCTGTCAGATAAGATGGTCCAAAAAGTGTAATTAAGTCTTTTTTGCGTGGTTAATAACATCTTTCCAGTGATTACTGAGTTTGTACCCATCATCACGGTTGAAATTATGTCTGTGTTTGTATATTTGTATGGCTTCGTGTACAAACCTTTGATGGTAGCCAGGAGGCTTGCAGAGAACCTTGGTCTCGGAAAAGACAATATCATGAGAGCCCGCCGAGTTGTAGCAATGATCGGCAACGGCCGAAGAATCAGTTCTGCCGTGTTTCAGATCTGACTTGTGCTCGCGGACACGATCAGCAACATGACGTTTTGTTTCTCCAATGTAGCAATCACCACAAATGCAACTCAATTTGTAGACTCCAGGATACTGTAAGTCAGGAACGACATCCTTCACAGATGGAATCAGATCACGGATTTTATGCACTGTGCTGAATCGGACTTGGATCTTATGTTTGTTTAGAATTTTGGAGATCTTTTTGGTCACGCCTGCTATGTATGGTAACGTGATAGTTTTGGTCGGAGTTTCATGTGGTTGTTTCTGTGTGGTGGGAGAGACAGCTTGGCGGATAGTACGGTCATGGGAAACATTGTTGGACAAAGTGGGGATGACCCTGCGGAGGCTGCGGTGCCCCAAATATTTGAAGAAGTCACCCCCTGTGAGTGGCTGGCTGAGGTGCCATCTGTTGAGGAAATCCAGAGTCTGAGACCAGGAAAGGCACCGGGCAGAGATGATCTCCCAAGCGAAATGCTGAGGGAGGGTGGCGTTTGCGCACAGACTGCCCTACATGACATCATAACAACAGTCTGGACCACTGGACGGGTTCCGCAGGACTGGAAGGATGCCCTGGTAGTCCCCCTCTTTAAGAAGGGGGACCGCACAGACTGTAACAACTACAGGGGTATCTCACTCCTCAGTGTGCCGGGAAAGGTCCTGGAAAGGATTATTCAACATCGCCTTGCTAGGCACGCTGAGGAGAGGCTTGCGGAGCCTCAATGTGGTTTCAGGAAAGGGCGGTCCTGCACGGATGCCATATTTTCTGTCCGTCTGCTACAGCAGAGTTGTAGGGAATTCCAACAAGACCTACATCTCTGCTTTATTGACCTGGTCAAGGCCTATGATACCATCAGTAGGCTTGGGCTCTGGGTTGTTCTTCATGTTTTCGGAGTCCCTGACCCTCTGCTCACGATCATTAAGGACCTGCATGATACCCGGGTAAAACTACGTGGCCGGGAGTCAGAGCCATTCGCTGTACACCTTCGGGTGCGACAGGGATGTCCTCTGGCTCCCACATTATTTAACATTTATTTTGACTACGTAGTTCGTAAGGCCTTCAATAGCTGTACTGGAGGAATTTCCATCTGGTACAAATATAATGGGAGGCTGATCGATGCCCAGGTGCGGTCAAGGGATGGCTCCCTATTGCTCAACCATGTTATGTATGCCAATGATCTGGTAATCGCTGCTCACTCAGAAGAGGAGTTGGAGGCGCTGCTCCTAAACCTGGAGCTTGCCACTAGGAAGTGGTGGGGCCTTACCATCAGCCCCACCAAAACTAAGCACCTGCCAGAGTATTTTGTACCATCGGACACTCCACCCCCACAACTCTTAATTGGTGATGGGGCAGTTGTGGAGAGAGTAGAGAGTTTCCCATATCTGGGCAGTGTGCTTATGACTGGCTCCGGTTTAACAGCAGAGGTTTCACTCCGAATCAGTCAAGCGGCATTATCTTTTCATCAGTTGCGTAATGCTGTGTGGAAGCTACCTGGTCTGTCGCTCCGCACGAAGCTTCAGGTCTTCTCGGCCAGTTATTCCATCCCTTCTCTACGCTTGCGAAACGTGGACCCCCCTAATGAAACATTTTTGCCAGTTAGAAACATTTAGGCTGGCCTGCCTACGATCCATCCTGGGTTTAACCACGCTGGATTGTGTGAGGAGCTCACAAATCCTTGAAAGATCTAGACAAAGTCCCATCGGTGAGCTTCTCCGGCAGGCAAGGCTACGTTGGCTGGGCCTGTAGCCCGCATGCCCAGCCACCGCATGCCGAAACAGCTTTTATTCGGCCAGATCGAGGGGGCTAAACAGACGCGGCACGGGCTAGAGAAGAGATGGAGTGATGTGGTATGGGAGGATGTGGAGTTGAGTAGTCTTGCTGATGACCGGTACCAGCGGTGTCAAGATCGGCCTCTGTGGAGGAGGCTTGTGAAGGACGCTACAGGGCAGTTGGAGGCAGTCGCCCTCCAACAACAACGGAGGGCAGAGGAGCGGCTATCACAACAACGAGCGGAGCGCCGGGTGGCTAAAGCACAGCAAGTTGGTACAGTAGGGGGCACAGGTGGTGCATCAGCCAGTCATCTCGGTCATCTCAGACAGTCGACCTGTGGCACCTGGGTCTGCCCCATGACCTCCTGCCAGCGCGCGTTTGACACTTTACGTGGCCTCAAGGTGCACATGACCTGGCACAAGCATCGTGATGACGTCACCACCACTTAGTGGCGAATGGCGGTTGTTGTTGTTAGTGTGTGTGTGATGTTAGTGTGTGCGTGGTGTGTGTGATGTTAGTGTCGACTCAGCCTCAAATGAGTACCTGGTGCGGTGTGTAGTAAACGTCATTACTGGGGAGACAAAGGCGGCCTGGCGTGGTGTTGGCCACCCACCCCCTCTTGTGCCTTGCCGGCCTTCATAGGTGCTACTCGCTAACAGCTCTTGGCCCAATAGTCTGTTAAAGCTATACGGGGGATCTTTGTCATCTTTGGTGCAAGTGCTGCAGATGTAGATTCCACTGGTTCTTCACGTTCTGCAGATGTAGATGCCACTGGTTCTTCACGTTCTGCAGATGTAGATGCCACTTGTTCTTCACGTTCTGCAGATGTAGATGCCACTGGTTCTTCAAGTTCTGCAGATGGAGATGTCACTGGTTCTTCATGTTCTACAGGTGTAGATGTCACTGGTTCTTCACGTTCTGCAGATATAGATGCCACTGGTTCTTCACGTTCTGCAGATGTAGATGCCACTTGTTCTTCACGTTCTGCAGATGTAGATGTCACTGGTTTTTCACGTTCTGCAGATGTAGATGCCACTGGTTTTTTACTGTCTGCAGATGTAGATGCCACTGATTCTTCACGTTCTGCACATGTGAATGCCACTGGTTTTTCACGTTCTGCAGATGTAGATGCCACTGGTTCTTCACGTTCTGCAGATGTAGATGCCACTGGTTCTTCACGTTCTGCAGATGGAAATGCCACTGGTTCTTCACGTTCTGCGGGTGTAGATGCCACTGGTTCTTCACGTTCTGCAGATGTAGATGCCACTGGTTCTTCACGTTCTGCGGGTGTAGATGCCACTGGTTCTTCACGTTCTGCAGATGGAAATGCCACTGGTTCTTCACGTTCTGCGGGTGTAGATGCCAATGGTTCTTCACGTTCTGCAGATGTAGATGTCACTGGTTCTTCACATTCTGCATATGGAAATGCCACTGGTTCTTCACGTTCTGCTGATATAGATGCCACTGGTTCTTCGCGTTCTGCAGATGTAGATGCCACTGGTTCTTCACGTTCTGTAGATGTAAATGCCACTGGTTCTTCACGTTCTGCAGATGTGTAGATGCCACTGGTTCTTCACATTCTGCAGATGTCGATGCCACTGGTTCTTCACGTTCTGCTGATATAGATGCCACTGGTTCTTCGCGTTCTGCAGATATAGATGCCACTGGTTCTTTACGTTCTGCAGATGTAGATGCCACTGGTTCTTCATGTTCTGCAGGTGTAGATGCCACAGGTTCTTCACGTTCTGCAGATCTAGATGCCACTGGTTCTTCGCGTTCTGCAGATGTAGATGCCACTGGTTCTTAATGTTCTGCAGATCTAGATGCCACGGTTCTTCACTTTCTGCAGATGTAGATGCCACGGTTCTTCACGTTCTGCAGATGTAGATGCCACTGGTTCTTCATGTTCTGCAGGTGTAGATGCCACTGGTTCTTCGCGTTCTGCAGATGTAGATGCCACTGCTTCTTCCCGTTCTGCAGATGTAGATGCCACTGCTTCTTCGCGTTCTGCAGATGTAGATGCCACTGGTTCTTCACGTTCTGCAGATGTAAATGCCACTGGTTCTTCACGTTCTGCAGATGTAAATGCCACTGGTTCTTCATGTTCTGCAGATGTAGATGCCACTGGTTCTTCACGTTCTGCAGATGTAAATGCCACTGGTTCTTCACGTTCTGCAGATGTAAATGCCACTGGTTCTTCACGTTCTGCAGATGTAAATGCCACTGGTTCTTCATGTTCTGCAGATGTAAATGCCACTGGTTCTTCACGTTCTACAGAAGTAGATGCTACCACCGCCATCTATTACGCGGCTGTTGAACTTACGACTCTGGGTCCGAACAGGCAACTGGACAAAGGGACCGGGTTTGTTCGTATCCCTGAAAGTTCGTAGGTTGAGTAGTCATAAGTAGCAGAGTCCCCACTCACGTTTAGTTCAACGAGCTGAATTTGGCTTTCCAGACCCCCCCCCCCCCCCTGGGCCCCCACCTTACCCAACCCCCCCCCCCCCACCCTTTTGCCTGGCGTCTGAACGTAACCCCCGACGCGACCGCCGCAGGTAATCGACGACTGGAGGAGCCTCATCAGCAATGCCCACTCGCGGGGCGCCATCGTGAGCACCACGGAGCGCGACTTCAAGCGCGACCTCCACAGGGTCATGAAGCCGTCGGCGGTTGCGGCGTCCACGCACCCGCAACAACAACAACAACCCCTGCTTCCTCTTCCAGCGCTTCCAGCGCTTCCAGCGCTTCCGCTTCCGCCCGACGAACCCCGGCACGAGCGGAATGTCGTCGTCAGGCGCCGCTGTTCCGCCGACGACGCCAGGAGGCTCTCCACCTCGTCGGCACCGCCCAGCAGCATCCTCAAAGCCAGCTACGGTGGCACCGGCACCAAACAGCCGCTCCGATCAGTGCGCTTCAACATCCCGTCAACTTCCGCCGCCGCTGCCGGCAACCAGAGAATTTTTCTGGGATTGCCGCTCCCACCGGTAGTCAGGGAGCGAAGCGAGCGTGGGGGCCGTGGGGGGGGCTTCACCCCGCCGTAGCCGAGCCGCCGTGCCGTGCGCGGTGGACGGTTCTTTTTTGGCGCCCAACCGCACTGCGTGTGGGCACGCACGTTGAAGGACGACAACACCAAACACAGCGGCAACAAGCAGTTTTGAAGAAAGAGGCGTTCCAGACGGCCACGGGAGCAGCGCGTCTGGAAGCGCCGCCGTCACCGCGCGCGATGATGATGCGGTGACCGCTAGGAGGATGACGACCGCCGGAGTTGCGCGGTGATGTTTTATTGCTCTTTGACGAAGAGCAGAAGGAGGAGGAGACGTAGAGTGAAACAGCCGAGGTGCCACCGTTGAGGTTGTGCCGCAGGTGTAAATATATTGCTTGTGGAAATCAAGTTCGGTTATTGTTGTTACGGTTTGTGTACATTTTTTTTAACGGTTGGTTTTTTGTTGGGGGCGGGGATACTTTCAATTCCTGGACGCGGTGACGCCGGAAGGTGCGTCGTCTTTGTGTGCCCCTCCGTTCTTCTCAACTGGAGGTTACGTGGCGGGGGTGGGCTGGGCGGGGTTAACGTGTCGCCGGGACATGTTTGTTGATGTGACGTTTTACACACGCACATATATATAGAGAGTAAGAAAAAAAAACATTTTTGCGAGGGGTGGTGGAGGTGGGGTGGTTTTAATTTTTCATGAGAACCCCGGGGCATTCCGCTCCTCGTCGCGACTGCCACACACGCACGGGCAGTCCGCCGACGCTCTGCTCACATTCCTCATTCTCATTTTGCACCCTCGTGACGTGCGCAATTGTTTTTGCTCGGTTTTTGTTGCCCCCCCCCCTCGTTTGCGTTGTCGTTTTCACTACGGGAGAGCTCCGCTCAGCGTCCCCCCCACCCTGCGCTGCTCCTTCTCATCCAAACGGTTTCCTCCCCCCTTGTTTTTGTTGATTTGGGAGGTGACTCTTGAGTGCCGGAGTCGCCGTTACCATGACGCAAGCAAGAAAGAAACGTCGTGGCCGTAGCGCCCGGCGGCTTCTTGATAATCGGACGGAAGCGACGAAGGAGCATTCCAGACGGGCCGCGGCAGCGCGTCCGAAAGTGCCGCGTGGCGACCACCATCTTTGTTCGACGGTTACCCATAAGCCTTTGCCGCCGCTACTACTGCGAGGATGAGCAGAGTGTCGCGTGGTGGTGCCTTTAACGACGAGATTGGCGGTTCGTTTGTGGCGAGCACTTTGCGTGCGCGTGATGTAGCGCGACCGTGTTGATGGTAAACTCGTCTTCACACTTGACTTTTTTGTTGCATGCTGTTACCAATAACTTTAACAATGAAAATTTTATTTGAAGGCTCGGCCGTTGTGGCGGTGATGTCCGTCGGAGCGTTGTTACGGCACGGCGATGAGCGACGGGCAACCACCTTTTGCCATTTCATTTTGCTAATAAAGCGTTGGGCCCGTCAGCCCCCTGGAGATGCGTTTCCACAAATATTTTTCATCTTTTCACGACGAAGGGGGTTTGGTTTGTCGGGGTTACATCGCGTGAAGATGCAGGGTGTGTGTCGTGAACCCGACCACCTGACACGGCCCCAATTTCG
This sequence comes from Lampetra fluviatilis, assembly GCF_964198595.1. Taxonomy (NCBI): domain Eukaryota; kingdom Metazoa; phylum Chordata; class Hyperoartia; order Petromyzontiformes; family Petromyzontidae; genus Lampetra; species Lampetra fluviatilis. Next base: position 5,480,118 of record NC_136342.1, on the reverse strand, counting down.
TGAGGTTTGTGTCGCACGAACAAAACGTGGCCACATTAGTGACTACGTCGGCGCACACCGGTTGTGTCGTGGGGAGTAAACCCAACTACAACATTTACAATTTGAGTTACTGAACCAAAAATGTTGCCGGAAGAATAATGTTATTCGCCTACAATTACTGCTACGCGTTCAATTGCATCTTTTTCTACGCGTGCGAACACGCATCGACTGCACGGTCTGAATAGAGGGGCTTCACTTATATGGGACGATCGTTTTTAATGGATAAAGAACGGATAATACACTGGTAACGTGATAACAAATGCATGTTAATCGCTTCAAAAAGTCAGAGGCTCCACTTGTTCGCAATCATTGTCAACGCGTGCCTGGAATCTTCTCCAGGTGGTCTCCAGAGCCCAGAGGCACATTTCTTGTGGTATTGTTGCAAATTCTCAGAAGTGTTAAACATGTTTTGAAGCACCCTGTATTTTTAAAGTAGTTTGGTTGATTTACTGCGACTACGATTACTATTTTTATTTTACAGGTAAAGGCTCACTGGGCTATCAAGCTCTTTTTCAGAACCACCCACTCAACCAATTCACCCAACCACCCACTCCACCCATCCACTCACCTACCAACTCACCCACTCACCCATCCAATGAACGTAACCACTCACTCGCCTACTCATCTACCCAACCACCCACTCACTCACCCACTCATCTACTCACCTACCCACTCACTCACCCACCCACTCAACCAATTCACCCACCCACAGAAAATAGAAACCTCCTCGTGGTGCATCCTGGTAACTTCTGGAGGGGTATTCCCCAGAAGGCCAAACATATTAACCCTCCTAAACCAACCGCATCTACCCAAGAAACGCGTGGACAAAAACAGTCGGCACTGTCAATCCTCTCAATATTGACGGATACTCACACGGCAAGTGAGTGGTGACGTCACATCTGTGATGTCACCCGCATGCGGCAGCTGACGTCACACATCCCCCCCCCCACCCTCCGCGTAGGCCGCGTATTAATCCAAGACATGAATCCAAGTCTCGGGCGAAGCCTGGATAGTAAAGCTCGTCATTGTACGAAGCACCGTCAAGTACTTTCGAGTGGAACATTTTACGGGATGGCTGTATACGCAAGTGGAGCCTCGTGGTCGGGGATTTCAACTCCCGTGACACAACAATGACGGCACCCTGGGGGAACAATGGGCAGAGTCCAGTGGCCTGACGCCCAAACAACCCCCCCAAGTCATTCAACAGCAGCCACTGGAGGAGAGGATACAACCCAGACATCGGTTTTTACATGCAATTAAATTAGCCATATTTGCCGTAGAGCAGCACTAGAGCCCATGCCTAACACCCAGCACCGCATTGTTCCCAGGCCGCGGACCGGTAGGAACCGGGCCGTACAGCAGGAGGTGAGCGGTGGGTCTGCGCGTGGCCCGCCCTCATTGTCTTACTTTTGGTAAGCCCATAAGCTAACCCCTAGCCAAAATGAGCTTCTTTGAAAAGGGGGAAAGACCCAATGATGACCCCCCCCCCCCCCCCCCGGTCTGTGAAAAAATTGTCTTCCACGAAACCGGTCCCTGGTGCCAAAACGGTTGGGGACCGCTGCCCTAGAAGTATCAAACTGGGGTCACCAATAACAGTGCTAACACACTCCGTTTCGCAGACGATACAACCTGAAAAAGCCGATTGGATAGCCTTCACAGAGGCAGTGGAGGAATCAATCGGGGACATCACTCCCACCCACGGGCACTACAGCGATTTCATGACGGCTGTGAAAATAAGGGCTGCCGCACAAGATACATCCCAGGCAGGGCCGGATTAAGATTGTGTAGGCCCCTGGGCTACAGGGTACTGGGAGGCCCCCAGTAATATTTTCAAAAGGAAAACAAAGTTGAAGAAAAATAAAAGTATTTTTTACAAGGCTAACAACAATACAAATTCAGCGTTCACAACTTAAATACATTTTCACTTCATCTCTGAAGGCCCCTGGGCTGCAGCCCCAAAGGGGCCGTCCATAAATGACGTCACGCGATTTTGGACGATTTTTGACCCCCCCCCTTCGTCACACGACGTCACAAAAAGTCAGACCCCCCTCAAATATGACGTCACAAAGCTCTGCCCCACCCCCCGAAAATAAAACATGCTTCAAATCGCTTTAAACTATTGTCATTGTAGTGCGTATTTAATATGGCGCTGCACTCTGATGTTGTATTAGAAAACATTTATTAAAAAGTATATTGAATTAAGTAGAACCTGTTGTCTATATTTACTTAAAGTTGCGCATTTTGTTGTGACGTCAGATTTCTCAAACCCACCCCCCCTCTTCGTCACACATCGTCACAAATGTCTGACCCCCCCCCCCCTAGGTGCGTGACGTCATTTATGGACGGCCCCTAAATCCCATGCCTGAATCCAGGCATGTCAAGCACAACATCGGAGCTGTCCGCTCTCTATGAGACAGAATACCACCTCGACCCCTTCTCAGAATCCCCTATTACGTTGGGAGATAACCTAATAGACAACAGAGGAGTCGAGCGACACACACTGCCTGGAGGGAGATGATCGTGAACGCGAATATGACACACGACAGCGTGAACGCTTGGGCGACCATAAGAAAACTTAGGAGGTGACAACATGAAACGCATCCAGCCGTGTCAAACGTTACCGCCAGCGAGGTCGCACAACAGCTGCTCAACAACGGGAAGCGGTTGCAAAGAAGAAACAATGGAGAACGACATCGATCTTTTATACCACCTGAAAAGCAGCCACCCAAAGACTCAACCTGCCCGTGTACTTTGGATGATCTGACAGCCGGCATAGGCCTGCTTCAACAGGGGAGGTAGCAGGAGTAGACGACATCCTAGTTGAGATGATACAATGTCTAGGAGCCACCGCTAAGCAATGGATTCTTGGCCTGTTTAACACGGTGGCTTTTGCGTCACCTTTCATTTCTGCACTTGAGTGGTTATAGTAAAGTCGGGTAGAAGGGAAATAATAAAATAATAAAAATAAAACTATAATAATAAAAATGTATTCTTTTATCATTTCCCTTCTCCGTGACTTTACCGAAAGAACCAAGAAGATGAATCCCTGCAGTCACGAAAGCTTCTAATCGAAATTGGTTATAGTAATTGGGTTCAGTTATTAAATAATATACATTACAACGAATTACTCATCTACAACTGATTATTAATCATAACAATTGACCGATTGCTAATCTATACTCTTTGTTTTTTTCGGTAAAGTCACGTAGGTAAAAAATAATCAAATCAAATAATAGTAAAAGAAAACGAAATTAAATCACGACGTTTCGGAGGCAACACAAGTCTCCGTCTTCAGGTGGGACCGTCACAGCCAAATTTACTGTATGAAGTGAAAAGAAATCCAATATCTATCTAACTATCTAGTTAATATTATCTATCAGCTTAACTTAGTGTCCCTATTAATCAATTAAACTTCCGCCCCCTTTGTTCACGGTACCCCAATACCCCCCCTCTCCTGCATCATGAATAGATGTTGGCAATCGTCTTACCTTCAGGCTAGCATCCCCCCCACCCTCCCACCTGGGCTCCCCCTCTTACCCGATAGAGTGGCGTCTCTCTATTAGCTCGCTTCACTCACTACAGCGACTTTGGCTGTAACGGCTCCACCTGAAGAAGGAAGCTTGAAGGAAGCTTCTTTTTGTTTGCATTTTGACTGCTTGTGTTGTGGTTATTGCAAACATGATGCCTCATATAAAGGTGTCAGTTTTGTACCAGTTGAAAGGGTAAAAACCTATTACTATATTTTGCCACTGGTAAAGGAGATCTCATAGTGTTAATGCTTACCCGGAGCTCTCAATACTCTGATAGTGCGCTGTTTTTGAGTTGTACGCCTTTTGGCGTCATCTGGTCCAACACCAATGGAGACTAGGCTCTAAGAAAAGCTGTCTCGGGTGTGGACCAATCAACTTCAAGGACAGTGCATATCATTATCAGAGTTGTTTCTTTTTGTTTGCATTTTGACTGCTTGTGTTGTGGTTATTGCAAACATGATCCCTTGTATAAAGGTGTCAGTTTTGTACCAGTTGAAAGGGTAAAAACCTATTACTATAAGGAAGCTTGTGTTTCGATTTAAAGCTTTCGTGACTGCAGGGATTCATCTTCTTGGTTCTTTCGGTAAAGTCACGTAGAAGGGAAGTAATAAAATAATAAAAATAAAACATAATAAAATGAAATAATTCTCACGACGTTTCGGCTACAACGCAAGCAGCCGTCTTCAGGTGAAGAATGAGACACTACCAAGCTAGGAGCTTATATATAAACTGGGTTGGAGGTGGAAGAGCGCCTTAACAAAAATAATGTGCATATGAAGAGGAATTTAGCATATTCATGGAAGCTACCCCTTTTTGGATGTCCTAATCAAAAGGAGACCTGATGGTTCAATGAGCCACTCTGTCTACAGGAAAGCCACCCATACGGATGCTTATCTAAAACCGGATTCCCACCACCATCCATCCCAGAAGAATTCCCTCATCAAGACTCTATATCATAGAGCCCAATGCATCTCCGACCATGAACACATTTCCAGTGAACTCAAACACGTACGCCAAGCTCTTACGGCTAATGGTTACTCCGACTACACAATCCGCAAAGCCATCACTCCAACCATCAAGAAGGATCCTGTTGAGGAGCCTTTCAAGACCATCACCTTACCCTACATTGCTGGGGTCACAAAAAAGATCTCCAAAATCCTGATTAAACACAAGATCCAGGTCCGATTCAACACAGTACATAAAATCCGTGATCTGGTACCGTCTGTAAAAGATGTGGTTCCAGACATACAGTACCCTGGTGTCTACAAACTAAGTTGCCTCTGTGGTAGCAGTTACATTGGGGAAACCAAACGACATGTCTCGGACCGCATCCGTGAACATAAAGCTGACCTGAAACACGGTAGGACAAACACCTCAGCCGTGGCAGATCACTGTTACAACTCAGAGGGCTCACATGACATTGACTTCTCCAAGACAGAGGTTCTCTGCAAGCCATCTGGCTATCATGAGAGATTCGTTCATGAGGCGATCCACATATACAAACACAGAGACAATTTTAACCGAGAAGATGGATTCTGGCTTAGCAATCATTGGAAGGACGTAATAAACCATTTCGATACACATTAGGGTGGGTAGAATAATACATAGTGTTATGTTGAAACGTATAAGGTATAGGGTGGTTTATAGTAATACAGTATATAATTTAATGTTGGGTTTATCTATGGCAGTATATAGTACGGTATATGCTCGTGTGATGTAAGAGAATAAAGTTTAGATGGAAGCATATTATATAATTTTTACGACGTAGAATTGTAATGTATTACTTGCTGTTAGTAACTCAGCTTATTGTAGAGTATAGTAAGTATACTAATGGTGCTATGCAGTTTATACTTTAGTTTTTTATGTAGTTTATACTTTAGTTTTCTACGTGGTTGTTTAGTAACTGCAGCTACATATCATTAACATTCCTTTCCTTTGTTAATGCTACTCCCTGCACCCCCCCTTGGTGCGGCTGATCCTGCATAATGCATGGGCATAATATGACTTTGAAACCCCCCCGCCCACCTCCTACGCATTTTCCATGAATATGCTAAATTCCTCTTCATATGCACATTCTTTCTGTTAAGGCGCTCTTCCACCTCCAACCCAGTTTATATATAAGCTCCTAGCTTGGTAGTGTCTCATTCTTCACCTGAAGACGGCTGCTTGCGTTGTAGCCGAAACGTCGTGAGAATTATTTCATTTTATTATGTTTTATTTTTATTATTTTATTACTTCCCTTCTACGTGACTTTACCGAAAGAACCAAGAAGATGAAGCTTGTGTTGCCTCCGAAACGTCGTGATTGAATGTAGTTGTTTTCATTTATTTTATTTTTTTACCTACGTGACTTTACCGAAAAACCCAAAGAGTATGAATCCTTGCAGTCACGAAAGCTTCAAATCTAGAATTGATTACTGATCTATTAAATAATTACAATAACCTCCTCCTCCGCCTCAAATCACTGCACTTGCTCCCGGATCTATTTAAGACTGGGAGCAAGTGGAGGGCTTCACCATTCTGGCAAAATTGCCCGATGATGCTGGATGATGTAATTACACGCGAAACGTCGTACTCCAAAATTGAAAATGTTGTAGATTTACTCTTCAACACACCGGTGGGCTAAAGTAGTGAACTATTTTGTCTTTTGTCAACGTGACACTTTTTTTATTGATTGGCCGTGTCAGGTGGTGGAGGGTTATGACACATTTATAAATAACGCGATCTAACCCAAAAACGTTTATTATGCTCCTTAACTAATTCAACGCTATTGACGAGTAAACAGATACCATCAGTATGGAGGCAGGCAAGAGTCAGTTCTGCCCAAACCCGAAAAAGACCTCACCAAGAAGCTACAGACCGATCTCCCTCCTTAGCAATTTGAATCACAGTTCCTATGATCACTGTTACATTGTTTTTATAGCTTTATTTTGGTGATTTTGAAAACGTTTTGGTTTAGCCATATTTGTTTGTTGTAGTGCAGAGTGAGCCTGATAACTTTAATCTAAATTGTCTTATGGTTGTTATTGTTTGACTTGCATCCCACTGGGATTTTTGCACACAGCGTTGAAATACGGTGTTTTTTTCTGGAAGACTTTGCTGTTTTTTCCTGGATTTTTCTGTTGCGTGTGTAGTGAGCGTAAGTAGCGCAGGAGACGTCGATGGAGGCAACACTTATTTATTAACAAGAGCTACGATACAACACGTAGCGAACCCTCACACTTGAAGGTGTAACGGCCCCTTCACCCGATTCTACTAGAGGATGTGTTCCTCAGCTAACGTTCCTCGTGAGCTCCTACTACACCCCTCTATCTCAGACCATCCTAAAGGAGGCTAACTGACCTGGCCCAGCTTCGGCTCAGGTCCGACCCTCAGCCACTCGAGCCTGGCCCTCACAGGGACCCAGACCTCGCTCTCTGAGGTCGCCCCTGGCTTGCCCTGCTCGGCTCTTATAAGAACTGCGAGACAGGGTAGTCCAAGGGCTAGGCTAGTCGCTCTTCAATCTTCACTGGCTCTTCATTCTCTTCTGGCTCCAACGACTGCCTCGAGCTCTCTCTCTCTCACCGCCTTATATACCCAACCCCCCCCCCCCAGAGGGGCGGGGCTGTGTGGGATCCCAGCCACAGCCTCCCACACAGCCCCCCAGGGTGGTGACCGTTTGCGGACGTTGATGTAGACACCCCCAACGTAACAGCTCGCCACACCCCGTTACGTAATACCTCTACACGTGTAGTCACTCTAAGATGTTTCTTGTTCATGCTTTTGTTGCGGTTGCACCCGAGTCAAGAGCCGCATGGCTCACAGGGTTATACTTACTACATGAAACTGAAAAAAACTGAAAAAACTCTATGGACATCCTGCAACAAATTTCACCCCGCGTAGATCTCAAACTCATATGAGACCAAGCGGGCTTCAGACCCGGCCCATCCTGTGCAGGCCAACTCCTAAGCCGCACACAGCACAGCGAAGATGGTTACCAACAGAAGATGATCACCGGCACGGCGTTTGTTGATTTGCCTGCTGCATATGATGCTGTTCGGAACCGCATTTTGATCCACAAACTGTACCTCATAACTGGCGACCTAGACCTTAGCCAGACCATTCGTAGCCTCCGAGAGAACAGACGCTTCCACGTGGAACTAAGCGGGCAGAAAAGTCGATGGCGTTCTCAAAAGAATGGCAGTGTGGCTCGCCCCACTTTTATTCAACATCTACACCAACGATCAGCCACTTCCTGATAAATGTCAGTGGTCCATCTACGCTGACGGCCTCTGTATCAGCATACAGCAGACGAATTTCGAGGACACAGAAAAGATCCGGGAGAGGACAATGGACGAGATGTCAAGATACTCCCTAAATAATCATCTCAAACCCAACCCGAATGAAGCCCAAATCTGTGCCTTCCGCCTGAGAAACTGGAATGCAGAGCAACACGTGAACGTCACCTGGGGTGACCAGGGCCTCGAACACCATCGTCACCCAATGTACTTCACGGTAACATTGTTCAGTTTATTTATGAGGTATAGCCCTGTGAGCCATTCGGCTCGTGAATCGATTACAACCGCAACAAATAAAAACGTGAACAAGACACATCTTAACGTGACTACGTGCAAACAGAACAATCCAGGAAAAAACAGCAGTCTTCCAGTAAGACTGGATCCTATACTCGGCTACAAAAAGCACACTTTAAATACCAAAGTCAAGATCAACACACGAAACGAGATTCTGCGAAAGCTCGCAAATTCAGAGTGGGGAGCACATCCATCCACGTGCCACTGTCTTGGCACTTTGTTTTTCTGTGGCTGCATATGCATGCTCGACCTGGGGACGCTCAATCCACAGTGAACATGTCGACACGGCCCTAAATGACACGTGCAGAATCGTATCAGGGTGCCTGAGAGCCACCCCTGTCCCCTGCCTATATGCACTATCTGGCATAGCGCCCCTTAACATCAGGAGAAGGTTGGCAGGTGACCACAACCTGCAAGTCATAGAGTGGGGGGGATGTCCGTTATTCGCTACGTGGCCATCAGCCAGCACCACCGTCGTCTGTCACCGACAAACAGCTTCTTGTGCCCCACTGTGCCACTGACCACATCACCGGAATTTGCTAGAAGTTCCCTCTGGCAAAAAGAATGTGGAAAAAAAATCAGTTCCGGTCCCGCCGCTCCTAAAACCCTGTCAAGATCACGGTCTGTGCGGGGGCCGCCCCCCATGCAGGACGGGCCGGCAACCCGCACTCGTTCTAAGTCCCTCCCCTTTTGTTAATTGTTGTTGTTCTAATCTCCGTTATGTCTTGTGATTCCTGATCGTCATATTGTTTCTCGCATTATTATTGTTCTGCTGCAGCCGGGGACGGCTGGCTTTTTCATCAGTGGGGGGGGGTCATGTAATGTGAGCATAAACGGGGTGGTTGCTGGCCTCCGCGCCAATCACACGGCCCGGAGCATTGGGGGGCGGAGCCTGGTCGGCGGGGCGTGTGGGAGGAGCCACTGCTCACCTCGGCTCCAATGGGAGACGAGGTGAACGGGGGGCGGAGACGGGGGCAGTACGGGAAGGAGGAGTCAGGGTCACGTGATGGGAAGGATATAGAGGGAGAGCCGGAAGAGATCGAGGAGTTGGAACGGAGCAAGAATAGGGGAAGCCACGCTGGGCAGTGCGGGAGGAGCGGCGCCATCTGCCACGTGGTCGAAGACCTACGCACACCATCGGCCAGCGGTGTGCGTGGGGTAGACGGGGCTAGCGGTGTGTGAGGGGCTAGCAGAGTGTGCGGGGCACACGTGGCTAGTGAGTGACAAGCGGAGTGTGCGGGGCACACGGAGCGAGCAGTGTGGCTGGCGGCGTGTGCGGGGCACACGGAGAGAGCGGAGCGGCCACCAGCGAGTGCGGGCCACACGGAGCGTGCGCGGGGCGCGCGGCGGAGGCGGCGCGGGTTCGGCCGAGGACCAGCGGGGTGCGATACGAAGAACCTAAATAAACGACAATGGAGACCAAGAGAGCCTGACAGAGTCGTTTATTGCAGATGTGTAGTGACATAAGAAGGGAGGGGCTGCTGGGGGCTCTGGGACCCTTGGCGCCAGGCGCTGGGTTCCCAGGCGGGTCAGACGCTTAAGCCTCTTGGCGCCAGGCGTTGGGTTCTCGGGTGGCCCAGGCGCTTAAGCCGCTTGGCGCCACCAACGGGGGGGGCTGTGTGTGCTCTGTGGGATATCTGGGGGCGCACACGGCCCCACCCCTCGTTGGGGACTAGGCATAAAAGGGGAGCTCCCTGGACAATCAGGGCCAGTTGTAGCTCAAGACCCAAGACCAGCCATCTGAGGAACCTGGGATGTTGTGAGAGCCAGTGGTGGGACTCTGGAACTCCCGACTCTACGACCTTGTGAGGGCGAGTTCCAGAGCATAGCCAGAGTAGAGTATCTAGGCTGTGTACCTAGGCTGTGTACCTAGGCGGTAACAGAGTATCAGGACTGTTGGAGAGTTGGAGAGTTGGAGTGTTGGAGTGCTGTTGGATTGTAATAAAGAAGTTACCTCTACAAGTGTCTCCGGAACCCGTTACATTTGGCGTCAGAAGTGACCATGGAGACAAGAAGTAAGCCACGTACCTTCAGTCCTGACGGCGATGTCGAGGAGCAAGCGGCGACAGGGCAGCCAACTCGGGCCGACAACGACGCCTTACCGCCGGCTGAGCAGCCGTCCACCACACCTGCCGATCCTCCTCCAGCGTCGGGAGCAGCAATGGAGGAAACGCTGCTTCGCCTCACTGAGCTGCTCCACGCCACCGTCTCCATCCTGGACGACATGCGTCGCTCACAGGCGGAGACAGGAGGGAGAGAGGCGGCGCAGCGGCCGCGCCATTCCGCCGCAGCCGTTCCCGGCACAAATACATCCGGGTGTGTCGTCACTTCTGCCGGGGGAGCAGTGGCCGCTGGGAGTGACATCACTTCCACCGGGGGAGCAATGACCGCTGGGAGCAACGTCACTTCTGGGCCCAGCGCGGTCCAACCAAACAACGCCGCGTCATCAGCGCTGCGTCCCTCACCGCCGGGTGACAGCTGTCTGCAACCTAGCAACGCCGCGTCATCAGCGCTGCATCCCTCACCACCGAGTGACAGCGCTGCGAACGCGAAGCCAGCTTCAGCCGAGTTGCCAGGCAACGAGCGCGGGGCTCACGTCCAGCAACGCCTGCCGGAACTCAAGGCATTTTCTTCAGAGGGGGGTGAGTGGGCAGCGTTCGAACGCCGGTTCGTCTCTCTTATAGAGACGTCCGGCTGGTCGGAGTATGAAGCGCTTCAGGGCCTCCCGGCCATGCTCGACGACGACTCCCTCGCAGCACTCCTTGTGGTGCCACGGGCGAAACGTGCCACGCTCACGGATGCCCTTCATCAGATGCGGCTGATTTATGGACCCCCGTCCGAAGCACGTCACCGCTTCGATGCGAGGAGGAAGAAGGCCTCCGAGTCGGCGATGGGGTACCGCAGCGCGCTGCTGGCCATGGCGCGGGTTGCCTACCCTCACATGGATGAAGACGCTGTGGAGTCACTCGTACTGCAGAAGCTCATGAGCTTGGCCCGCCAGCTTCGAGTTGCCATTCCGACAGCCGACAACGACGACGACTTCACGTCGCTACGTGCTGCCAGGTGCATCCAAGCACACCTACATTGCGATGAGGACACGACCATCGCCGCCTGCACAGGCCCACCTGATGCACAAGCCTATGACGTGCATTCGGGGCCTCATCAGGCCTTCGCGGCAACAGAAAGTCGCGGATCGTCCAACTGGCGATCCCAGCGAGATCACCACCAGCGGGACCGGCCAACCTCGCGCCAGGACGGGGCGTCCATCATCTGCCACAACTGTGGCCTTCAGGGCCATGTGGCGTCCGGCTGCCGGGTCCCCCGACGCCGGACTTCAGGACCTCCGGCGCCTCGCCCACCACCGTATCCTCGGCATACCCAGGCGAGTCACGACACCTCGCACTCTCGGCCCCCACTTACAACAAACACGCACCTTCACACCACACAGGGGGGTCATGCTTCGGAGGAGGGGGATTCGGGCCCATCATTGAACAACCGGGCGATCGGACCAGGTCAATGGTCCGAGTTGGCCCATAGGGTCGTTGCCGCGGCGGCAGGGTCCTCTGCCGTAGTGGGTTCCATCGAGGGCATTGATGTTCATATGTTGATCGATACGGGTGCGTCGGCGACCATCATTTCAGACATAATTTATAACATTCTGCCCGATACATGCCGTCCCTTGCAGCCAGTTGATGTGCCATGCTATGCCGCAAATGGGAGTTCGTTGGGCATCACCGGACGGATCAATGCTCAGATCCGCATTGCTGACGTCCAATTAGTTGGACCCATTTTGGTCTTATCAACCCTCGCCGTCCCGTGCCTCCTCGGAACAGATTTCTTGGGGAAGATGCCCATTAAAATTCTCATTAACAAAGGGTGTATTGAGCTCCCCTCCGGCCGATGCATGGCCTTCCTGCCCACACCCACTCGGTTGCACTCCGCATCTACGACGGTGCAGGCATTGGCGGCCTGCACAATTCACATTCCTCCCGGCTCTCAGATGTTAGTTCCCCTCCGGTTTCGTAAACCACTTGACTACGACGCGTTCATGGGGGGTGCTGTGATCGGGCCTTCGCGTTCAGCTGAGCGGGTGTCGGACCTCGTGTGTGCACAAACGCTCGTGCGAAGCGACCATGACCCCTTTATCCAGGTCCTTAACGCGGGATTGGAAACGGCCGTTATCTGTCAGGGAATGGTGCTTGCTCACGCGACGCCAGCCCCGTCAGAAGATGTGATCGTGGGTCACGTAGGAGGCGAGTCCTCTTCCGTTGCCAAGCCAGGATGGCTCGATGCGCTTTGCTCCACTTCTGCCGATTTGTCACCATTACAGAATGCTAAATTACGCACGCTGCTGAGTGATTTCGCTGACGTTTTCAGTCAAAGCAAATTCGACATTGGCTGCACTAAATTGTTAAGCCACCACATCGACACGGGTGATGCCGCTCCAATTCGTCAAAACCCATTCCGGTTGAGCTCGGCCGAAAAGGAACATGTACAGGTGGCCGTCAACGATATGTTGGTGGCCGATGTCATTGCGCCATCAAATAGCCCATGGGGGGCGCCGATCGTTCTTGTTAAGAAGCACGACGGGAGCCTCCGCTTTTGTGTTGACTTCAGGAAACTTAATAAGATTTCTGTGGCCGACGCCTACCCGCTTCCCAGGATGGACGAGTCGCTCGATGCCTTAGCAGGTGCGCACTACTTCTCCACCTTGAATCTCCTCTCGGGGTTTTGGCAGCTACCCCTTGATGACGCATCCAAACCAAAGACGGCCTTTCGCACGCCGCAGGGACTGTTCCAATTCAACAGACTTCCCATGGGTCTTCACTCGGCCCCGGCGACGTTCCAGCGCCTGATGGAGCTGGTCCTCGCTGGGCTCCAGTGGGATTCTTGCCCAATCTACCTCGACGATGTAATCGTGTTCAGCAAAACTTTTGAGGAACACCTCACGCGATTGAAGGCAGTTTTCCTTAAAAGGCGGGCGGCTAACCTCAAATTCAAACCGCAAAAGTGCCACCTCATGAGGGATTCGGTTCGTTACTTGGGCCATATTGTCAGCCGCTCGGGAATTGCCACGGACCCCGAAAAGACAAATTGCGTGCGCTCATGGCCAACTCCTACCTCTGTTGGGGAGGTGCGGATTTTTATTGGCTTCGCCTCATATTATCGACGATTTGTTGCGGGATTCGCATCCATCGCGAAGCCCCTCCACGCATTAACGGCCAAAGGGGTAAAATTCCGTTGGGGAGAGTTAGAACAGGCATCGTTCAATGCCGTCCGAAAAGCACTGGTCGATGCTCCTACCCTGTCTTATCCAGATTTTACCACTCCGTTCATTCTGGATACAGACGCCAGCAACACCGGAATTGGAGGGGTGCTGTCGCAAATTGTCAATGGAGTGGAGCGCGTCGTCGCCTATGGCAGCAGGGTGCTGTCGCCCGCGGGGCAACATTACTGCGTGACGCGCCGCGAATTGCTTGCTATCATTTTTTTCATAAAGCAGTACAGACCATACGTGTATGGCAGGCATTTTACAGTACGCTCCGACCACGCGGCACTACAATACGCCTTGCGAGTGGACCAACCATCTGGACAGCTCTCGCGTTGGCTCGAGATCCTCCAGGACTTTGCGTTCACTGTCATTTACCGCAAGGGGATTCAACACGGGAACGCCGACGGGTTGTCGCAACTGCCGACCAATGGGCGCTGTGCTTGTTTTTTGGGTGCGGGGCGTTGTAGGCAGCCTGACGGGGTACCGCCCCCATCCCTTGCGGCCGCGGCCGGGGATGGGGTCGGGGACCACGGGGCTCCCTCCACGCAAGTTCCGCAGGACGCGTTGCTGGGCCTCGGGTTGGACGACTGGGGACGTCTTCAGATGGAAGACGTCTCCCTCCTCAAATTGAGATGCCGCACTAGGGATGCCGAGGGTCACAGGGGGCAGGGGGGCCCCGTATCATATGTCATCCGGGAAGGCGTCCTCATGCATTGGGATCGGGGGTCCCAATCCCACACGTTGGTGGTGCCCACCTCCCTGCGGGGGCGACTTGTGTGGGAAACCCACAGTCGCCTCTTGCACTTGGGTGTTCAGAAAACACTAGCTAAAATCCAATTGGAATTTTTCTGGCAGGGCATGGCAAACGATGTGGCTGACCTTGTGCAAGGTTGCACAGAATGTGCACGGCGGAAACCACCTGCTAGGCTGTCCTGCCCGCCGCTCCAATCCATTAAGGTTTCCCGGGTCAATGAGATCGTCGCATTGGATATTTTGGGTCCATTTCCCGCTACTCCTCGGGGTAGTAAGTACCTTTTGGTTGGGGTCGAATATTTTACCCGATGGGCCATGGCCTGGCCACTCCCCAACCAGTCTGCAGCAGCCATTTCGGAGGCCTTTTTCCAGGGCTACGTCCTGGATAAGGGTGCTCCCGAACGCCTGCTGACCGACCAAGGGAAACATTTCTCTTTCACCCTGTTGCGGGATGTGTGCAACCTGCTAGGGACACACAAAATTCGCACCTCGCCATATCACCCCCAGACTGACGGTATGGTCGAGCGATTACATAGGACACTTACCTCCATGCTAAGCCACCAGGTGTCTGAGTCACAGACTGATTGGGATCTCCACATACCTGGTGTCTTGGCCGCCTATAGAATGGCACCCCATGCTGCCACGAGGTACTCGCCATTCTATCTTATGTATGGTAGGGAGGTTTGCCCCCCAATCGATGTACAATTGCGCATTAAACAGCCCGCACCTAAGGCTAAGATTGCCGACCACATCCGTGCTAATGTGCGTCGTCTCGTGGATGCCCGGGAGGCTGCTCAAAATAACTCAGAAGCCCGTCAGCTTGCCAACGAGCGGTTGCGGAACCTCCGCACGTCCCGCCACGTTTGGGTAGAACGGGACCGCGCCTGGCTCCACTGCCCGCAGGTACCATTGGCTACTTCCTCAAAACTGCTTAAGCCTTGGAGAGGCCTGGTTGTTATTATTCGCGTTCTCCGCCCGCAGTGTGTCAGGATCCAGCATGGCAAGCGACGTTGGTTCGTGCACCCGTCACGTCTAAAACCTTACATTCAACCCTACACACCTCCTTCACTTCTCCGGGGCCGAGAGCGCGACATGTCTGACGAGCCGCGCCGCGATGATGCTGCTTCTAACTCTCGGGCAGGTCCCGTTGTCCCGCCCTCAGGTGCCTTGGGAATGAAACCCGCCACGGCCGACCCAGCGGGAACAAGCTTGCCCGCGGGATCAGCGACCCAGGACACAAGCGCAACAGCGGGTCGTCGGTCCCCTCCCGCCTCCGTCGCGACCGATGGAACTGCCACTCGGACTCGCTCCAAACTCAAACGATTTTCATGACCCCCGCCCACGAACTCTCGTCCCAACACGCCGCCACTCACCTTGCCATCATGTATAGTGGGCGGTTTGGGCGTGCGTTCATCCTGCATATATGTGTTTATACAGTGTTGTTCTGCATCGGTGGCCTGGAGTTTATTTTATACGCGTGACCACAGGAGGGGGAGAGGCGCTTTCTTCTCATTTTTTTTCTTGATTTGTCACACACTCATTCTGATGGTTAACAAATAATTTATTGTACAATTGTATTTTTTTTGACAGCCAGGTCGGCTGGAGGCTACGTAGAGGGGGGTAATGTAGTGACATAAGAAGGGAGGGGCTGCTGGGGGCTCTGGGACCCTTTGCGCCAGGCGCTGGGTTCCCAGGCGGGTCAGACGCTTAAGCCTCTTGGCGCCAGGCGTTGGGTTCTCGGGCGGCCCAGGCACTTAAGCTGCTTGGCGCCACCAACGAGGGGGGGCTGTGTGTGCTCTGTGGGATATCTGGGGGCGCACACGGCCCCACCCCTCGTTGGGGACTAGGCATAAAAGGGGAGCTCCCTGGACGATCAGGGCCAGTTGTAGCTCAGGACCCAAGACCAGCCATCTGAGGACCCTGGGATGTTGTGAGAGCCAGTGGTGGGACTCTGGAACTCCCGACTCTACGACCTTGTGAGGGCGAGTTCCAGAGCGTAGTCAGAGTAGAGTATCTAGGCTGTGTACCTAGGCTGTGTACCTAGGCGGTAACAGAGTATCAGGACTGTTGGAGAGTTGGAGTGTTGGAGTGCTGTTGGATTGTAATAAAGAAGTTACCTCTATAAGTGTCTCCGGAACCCATTACAGATGCACCAGTTGTGCCCCCTACTGTACCAGGCTAGGTGCAGGAGGTCACGGGACAGACCCTGCAGGTGCCATGGGTTGACTAACTGTGATGACTGGCAGATGCACCAGCTGTACCCCCTACTGTACCAGGCTAGGTGCAGGAGGTCTCGGGACAGACCCAGAAGGTGCCATGGGTTGGCTGACTGAGATGACTGGCACATGCACCAGTTGTACCCCCTACTGTGCCAGGCTAGGTGCAGGAGGTCACGGGACAGACCCTGCAGGTGCCATGGGTTGACTAACTGTGATGACTGGCAGATGCACCAGCTGTACCCCCTACTGTACCAGGCTAGGTGCAGGAGGTCTCGGGACAGACCCAGAAGGTGCCATGGGTTGGCTGACTGAGATGACTGGCAGATGCACCAGTTGTACCCCCCTACTGTCCCAGGCTAGGTGCAGGAGGTCTAGGGACAGACCCAGAGGTGCCATGGGTTGACTGAGACGACTGGCCGATGCACCACCTGTGCCCCGTACCGTGTCAACTTGCTGTGTTTTATCCGCCCGGTGCTCCGCTCGTTGTTGTGACGGTCGATTCACTGCCCTCCACTGTTGTTGCTCGAGGGCGACTGCCTCCAACTGCCCAGTGGCAGCGTCCCTCACAAGCCTCCTCCTTCACAGAAGCCGATCTTGACACCACCAGTACCGATGCTCACGTTGATCTCGAGGACGCAGGCTCAATCTGTATTCAAGTGTACGGTTTCATGATAAAAGAGTTTTTTTTTGTGTTGGGGGTTCGGTCACATCATTTAAATGTGTTGTAAACCCCACCATCACCTGACACAGTCAATCAGTTAAGGTTTGTCACGTGAACAAAACGTGCTAATTAGTTACTAGTTCAGCACTAACCGCTGTCTGTGTGTATGTGTGCTGGAGAATAAACCCACACTACAACATTTACAATTCAAGTAACCGTGACGTTTCGCCGGCAATTACAACAACAACCACAACAACAACCACAACAACAGCCAGCAGCCTCATCAGGCGACAGCCACAGAGTTGTGGAGAAATCCTCCTGCTGCTTCGGTCTTAAATGTGTCGTGTCAGCGGAGCGGGAGACAAGGTTTTTCAGGAGCACCTTCTTTGTTAACACCTTCAGGTTCCCAGGTCCGTCCTCGCGATCTCCCTAGTCGTCTAGCCTAGCCTTAACACAACCCTCACCGTGTAACACCGACGGCGCAGACCAAGACAGCAAACAACTATCCGGCCGCGCAATATCTCGCGAAGATGGCAGCGGCGAAGACGACGAAGACGACGGCGACGATAAGACGAGTCCACTTCCCGGAGCCGACAGCCACGAGCTCCTGCCCTCCGCTGCTTTTATGCTACCCGACGTGGCCTGGCTCCGCCCTGGCCGCGCCTCCCTTCTCGAACCGACTAGCGGGTTCCAGGGGCTTCCAGACGGGGTCTTCCATGACCCTTGCCCCAGTTCCTCCGCCCTGCCGACACACAGCCGTGTACTTGCTTTACCGGCTTGTGTACTGCTCATCCACCGCAGTTGCCGTTTCTGGGCAACAGTCGGCGCTATTACACTACACCTGTATAATTGTATAAACTTGTATAGTGTTTTACTTTTTGGTGATGAACAAGTTTGGCTGGTCAGCACCCAGATGCGTTTCCACAATATAGTGGCTAGTTTTTTTGGTTTCATCTTTTCACAATAAAGGTTTTCATACTCTCTGGTTCCTTCGGTAAAGTTATGTGAATAGAAAAAAACACGACGTTTTGGTCGCAACACAAGCGTCCGTCTTCAGGTGAGAAAATTATCTGCTGTTGTGGCTTTATATAGGCACAGGAGGGGGGGGAAGGGGGTGGAAGGAGTTTTGTCGAGTCGTGGCTGTAGGAGTTCACGGGGGAGAGGGGGGGAGGGTTTGTGGCGTGCAGGGACGGGTGGGGGCTGGAGAAATTAGCAAGTAAATGAACTTGTGTTGCGACCGAAACGTCGTGTTTTCTTTTATTATATTTTTTTCAATCTACGTGACTTTACCGAAAGAACCAAAGAGTATGGATTCCTGCAGTCACGAAAGCTTCAAATCAAGAATAAAGGTTTTGTTGGGTTAGATGGCGTAGATGCAATGAGGGAAAAAGTATTTGATCCCCTGCTGATTTTGTATGTTTGCCCACTGACAAATAAATGATCAGTTTATAATTTTAATGGTAGGTTTATTTGAACAGTGAGAGACAGAATAACAACAAAAAAATCCAGAAAAACGCATGTCAAAAATGTTATAAATAGATTTGCATTTTAATGAGGGAAATAAGTATTTGCCCCTCTGCAAAACATGACTTAGTACTTGGTGGCAAAACCCTTGTTGGCAATCACAGAGGTCAGACGTTTCTTGTAGTTGGCCACCAGGTTTGCACGCATCTCAGGAGGGATTTTGTCCCACTCCTCTTTGCAGAACTTCTCCAAGTCATTCAGGTTTCGAGGCTGACGTTTGGCAACTCGAACCTTCAGCTCCCTCCACAGATTTTCTATGGGATTAAGGTCTGGAGACTGACTAGGCCACTCCAGGACCTTAATGTGCTTCTTCTTGAGCCACTCCTTTGTTGCCTTGGCCGTGTGTTTTGGGTCATTGTCATGCTGGAATACCCATCCACGACCCATTTTCAATGCCCTGGCTGAGGGAAGGAGGTTCTCACCCAAGATTTGACGGTACATGGCCCCGTCCATCCCTTTGATGCGATGAAGTTGTCCTGTCCCCTTAGCAGAAAAACACCCCCAAAGCATAATGTTTCCACCTCCATGTTTGACGGTGGGAATGGTGTTCTTGGGGTCATAGGCAGCATTCCTCCTCCTCCAAACACGGCGAGTTGAGTTGATGCCAAAGAGCTCCATTTTGGTCTCATTTGACCACAACACTTTCACCCAGTTGTCCTTTGAATCATTCAGATGTTCATTGGCAAACTTCAGACGGGCATGTATATGTGCTTTCTTGAGCAGGGGACCTTGCGGGCGCTGCAGGATTTCAGTCCTTCACGGCGTAGTGTGTTACCAACTGTTTTCTTGGTGACTATGGTCCCAGCTGCCTTGAGATTATTGACAAGATCCTCCCGTGTAGTTCTGGGCTGATTCCTCACCGTTCTCATGATCATTGCAACTCCACGAGGTGAGATCTTGCATGGAGCCCCAGGTCCATTTGCGAATAATCACACCAACTGTTGTCACCTTCTCACCAAGGTGCTTGGCGATGGTCTTGTAGCCCATTCCAGCCTTGTGTAGGTCTACAATCTTGTCCCTGACATCCTTGGAGAGCTCTTTGGTCTTGGCCATAGTGGAGAGTTTGGAATCTGATTGATTGCTTCTGTGAACAGGTGTCTTTTATACAGGTAACAAAGCTGAGATTAGGAGCACTCCCTTTAAGAGTGTGCTCCTAATCTCAGCTCGTTACCTGTATAAAATACACCTGGGAGCCAGAAATCTTTCTGATTGAGAGGGGGTCAAATACTTATTTCCCTCATTAAAATGCAAATCAATTTATAACATTTTTGACATGCGTTTTTCTGGATTTTGTTGTTGTTATTCTGTCTCTCACTGTTCAAATAAACCTACCATTGAAATTATAGACTGATCATTTCTTTTTCGATTTAAAGCTTTCGTGACTGCAGGGGATTCATCTTCTTGGTTCTTTCGGTAAAGTCACGTAGAAGGGAAGTAATAAAATAATAAAAATAAAACATAATAAAATAATCCTCTATATATAAGCTATATATACGCTCCAAGCTTGGCAGTGTTTCATTCTTCACCTGAAGACGGCTGCTTGCGTTGTAGCCGAAACGTCGTGAGAATTATTTTATTATGTTTTATTTTTATTATTTTATTACTTCCCTTCTACGTGACTTTACCGAAAGAACCAAGAAGATGATCATTTCTTTGTCAGTGGGCAAACGTACAAAATCAGCAGGGGATCAAATACTTTTTTCCCTCACTGTATATAAATGCATGTGTTGTTAACCCACCACCACCACCGCCGTTCAGCACTCACCGGTTCGAGTAACCGTAACGCTTCGCCAGGTAATTTCAACAACTAAAGTATTTTACTAGGTAAGGCCCACTGAGCTATGTAGGTCTGCTTCAGAAACCCTGATCTGGCTATTACAAACGATGGCTCAACGAAGTGGCTTATCATGTGGAAATGTATCCAAAGGCTGTAACCAGTCCAGCGATCGGCAGCACCATTCGCGTGACAAATAAACTCCTTTAAAAAAAGTTTTTTGTTAAACTACGGCTTTATTAACAACTTGGTTTAACTCACGGTCGAGAAGTCCGTCAATGGCACCTGAGACACGCGGCACCTGCGTTTTGTGCAAGCCGATTGCACAGTTTAGGAACCGCGGCGTTTTTGACCTTCACACAAATATATATATATATAAACTAGCTTTACTACCACCCCGGCTTCGCCCGGGACTTAATTCACCACACCCGGCCGCCTTTGTCTCCCCAGTGGCGATGTTCACACACCACACCAGTTAATTGTTTGAGGCTGAGTGGACCTAGGGGAGGCCCAGGACCGGTTAAAATAATCATCACTGGTGGTGGCCGTGAGCGGGAATCGAACTCGGGTCGCCGGGTTCGTAGCGCAGCGTGCAAACCACTACACTACAATGCGTTACACTTCCACATGCGCGGGTCACATGACAGATTTGACGCCACAGCTCACTTGCCGTGTCAAAAATTATATGCATTATTGAGCTCCCCCCCCCAAAAAAAAACATAAGTGTATTTTAATAATTTTTGCATGGTGTACAGTCTGGAAAGTACCCACATGGCAAATTTCCAGTTTGTTGCATGTCGGGAAGTACGCTAAACATTTTGAACAGAGACACATATTCACAACTTTGCCTTTTATATATATGGAGATAATAAGGCGTCCATACAAAATGTAAATTGCTTTAAAGTAGCGAATTAATTGATTAACTGATGCCGAGTTTGATACAGGCATGCATTGTCACCGGATCTGAGTACGTGCGCAAAATGTGGAATTACTTGGACAATGGGAAGAGGACGAAATTTTGATTACAAGATTTGACCACGACAAACAGAGAGGAATCAAGTTAAGTAAAACCGTTGAAAAAAGGCAGCTATGCTGGATTTCAGTGTCAAATATTACGTAGGGTCCAGTATACACTACGTACATACAACTTGAAACAATGTAAACACAGCGTTAATGCAGTTTTCACGACTAATAAACGCTAATATAAATAAGTGTAGGGGTGTCAGGGGAAGGATTCCCACCAATAGATGGGTTAGTGGGAGGGGTGATCGAGGAGATATAAGTAGAGAACGGGCGGGAAGAGGGGGCCTTTGGCGGGAACGAGATTGGGACGGCTGGCGACAGGTGTGAATGGAAGGAAAGGAATAAAGGACGAGACCCCTGCAATCTCGTGTCGGCTCCTCTCTACATTTGGTGGCAGCGGTGGGATCCTAATGGCTACAAAGAAGAATCCTCGCGGGAGGGAGCCGAGGGAGGAGGAAGCAGGGGCCGGGGATCCTTCACATCCTGGGCAACAAGGGGGCCTGCTGTCAGAAGCAGCAGAAGGGGGCCCGGATCGCCTGGAGGATCGCATGGAGGACCGCATGGCCCGCGTGGAGAGGGCGCTCCAGGAGCTCTTGCAGAGGCTCCCTATGGGGGGCCCGCCGGCACCGGGACCCCCACCCCCACGCGTACTACGGGAGGAGAGGCCACGGGAAGGCCCACCCCCCAGTCCCCACCGCCCCCTACAATGGGGGGGCCCCCCCACACCACAAGGGGGGCCCATCCTACGTCACCTAGGGGGGGCAATTTGCACCACATAGAGAGCCCAGCCCGCAACCCAGGGGTAAGCCCACACTATGTAACAAGGGCGCGTTCACCCTGCTGTGACGCACTCCAAAGGGAGGAACCCCATCTTCAGTCCATCCACACCCATCCCCCATCATTTCACCATGCACCACAGGATAACGAGACGCCGCCTGGTCAGTGGCCGGACTCAGCCACACAATGGAGGAAGCTGGCAAGGCGGGTGGTAGCGGCCACGTCAGGAACCTCGGTCCTGGTCGGTGAAATCGCGGGAGTGTCGACACGTATCTTGGTCGATACGGGGGCATCAGCCACGATCATCTCGAGCACCATGCATGAGATGCTGCCGGATAAAATCCGACCTTTAGTCCCCGTCAAGACAACGTTCATTGCAGCAAATGGAGGCAGCATGGGCTTCCTGGGCCAGGTTGAAGCCCCGATACAGATTGGGCAGCTTTCGGTAGCAGGACCCATCCTTGTCTCCGCAACGTTGCCCGTACCCTGCCTGTTGGGGACGGACTTTCTGAGGCGGATGCCAATGAAAATCGATCTGGCCAATGGGCGGGTGGAAGTCCAGGGAACGCATCTCCATTTCCTAAAGGCGGAGGGGGCCAGCCGGGGTGTACCCTATGTGCAGGCTCTGGTCAGTAAGTCTGTCTCCATTCCCCCAGCAGCCCAGATGCTGGTTCCGCTGCAATATCGGTCCCCCCTCGTGACAGCCCGACCAGACTCACCCATCCTGGTGTCTCCGGCGTCAGCGGCCATGGATCGTCATGCGCTGGTGGGGGCCGAAACTATTGTACAGAGGAACCAGCATCTGTTCATTCAGGTGCTGAACACCTCCGATAGAACAGCGACGGTGCAGGAGGGAACAGTTCTGGCCCACGTTAGTCCCTTGTCACTAGGAGCCCCAGGGACAGAGCCCGAGCTTGTAGGCAGCATCAGCCAGTCCGAGGACAGAGGGGCCAAATCGTGGATGGACCAGCTGGCGGGGCCTGAGCCGGGATTGCCGCCCGACCAGAAACAGCAGCTGCACTCGTTATTGCAGGAGTTCTCGGACGTGTTCAGCCGGGGACCGTTCGACCTAGGGCGCACAAATCTGTCACAGCACCACATCAACACGGGAGATGCCGCACCCCTGCGCCAAAACACATATAGAATGAGCCCAATGGAAAAAGGGCACATTCAACAAGCGGTGCAGGAGATGCTGCGGGCCGACATAATTTCTCCATCCTCGAGTCCCTGGGGGGCACCGGTGGTCCTAGTCAAGAAGTCAGATGGGTCACTGAGATTCTGTGTGGACTTCCGACGCCTCAATGCCGTCACACTGGCCGACGCATATCCCCTACCACATATCGACGACTCATTGGATGCACTGGCGGGAGCAAAATTTTTCAGTACGCTGGATTTGTTGTCCGGGTTCTGGCAGGTCCCACTAGACGCGGACTCCCGGCCTAAAACAGCATTCCGGACACCACAGGGCCTGTTCGAGTTCAACTGCCTGCCTATGGGCCTCCAGACGGCGCCGGCAACGTTCCAACGCATAATGGAGTTGGCCTTAGCAGGCCTCCAATGGGAAACGTGCCTCATCTACCTGGACGACGTCATTGTTTTCAGCCGATCATTCGAGGAACACATTGACCGATTGCGTCAGGTGTTCCTGCGGTTCCGGAACGCGAACTTGAAGCTCAAGCCGTCGAAGTGCCACCTTATGCAGTCGTCGGTACGCTACTTGGGCCACGTCGTCAGTGAGTCGGGAGTGGCTACAGACCCGGAAAAGACGGCCTGCGTGAGGGCCTGGGCTGTTCCCACAACGGTTCCGGAGGTACGCCGGTTTGTGGGTTTCGTTTCTTACTACCGCCGGTTTGTGCCCAACTTCGCAACCATTGCCAAGCCCTTGCACGTGTTGACGGCGAAGAACCAGAGGTTTTATTGGGGCCCTCTGGAGGAAGAGGCATTCCAGCAGCTGCGCTCACGTCTGACAGATGCACCACCATTGGCCTTTCCGGATTTTGGCCTCCCCTTTATCCTGGACACGGACGCCAGCGATGTGGGCATCAGCAGTGTTTTGTCGCAAGTCCAGCAGGGTCGGGAGGTGGTTATCGCCTATGGTAGTCGCGTGCTTTCATCAGCGGAGCAGCGCTACTGCGTCACACGTAGGGAACTCCTGGCAGTCGTTCACTTTGTGCAGCAATTCCGACCCTACCTGTATGGTCGCAAATTTACGGTCCGCACTGACCACGCGGCCTTGCAGTATTCGCTCCGCATCGACCAGCCTTCGGGCCAGCTGGCCAGATGGATAGAGCGCCTGCAGGAGTACAGGTACCAAGTAGTGCATCGCAAAGGGACCAGACATGCCAACGCAGACGCATTGTCCCGACTGGTGCCCCAGGGCCCTTGTGCATGCACCACAGGCGGGGCACGCTGCAAGGAGGCGAGGCCGGAGGGGACGGTCATCGCTCCCGTACGCACGGCGGAGGGCGCACAGGGTGAGGTCCAGCTGACCGACCACGACCTGGGGCTGACCTTGGACGATTGGAGACGGCTACAGCTGGAGGAAGCCCCACTGCGAACACTACGCGCCTCAGCAGAGGCAGGGGGGGAGGAGTACATCGTATGGGAGGATCTCCTCATGCGATGGGACCCGACAGGGCGCCGGCGATGCCTGGTAGTTCCGGAGTCGCTGCGTCAACAATTGGTTATGGACGTACACGGCCGCCAGCTGCTGCACCTGGCAGGGCGGAAGACACTGCACACATTACAGGGTCGGTACTTTTGGCCAGGTATGACCGCTGACGTGCATCGATGGGTCGCTACCTGCGTCGAATGTGCGCGGCGAAAGCCGCCACCCCGGGTAAGCCGGGCGCCCCTACAGCCCATCACGGTGACCAGGGTCAACGAATTGGTTGCGTTGGACATCTTGGGACCGCTGCCGGTCACGCCACGGGGAAATAAATACCTGTTGGTCGGAGTCGAGTACTGCACGAGGTGGCCGATGGCGTGGGCCCTCCCGGACCAAACGGCACAGACCATCGCCGATGCCTTCGTGGGAGGCTATGTCCTTGATAAGGGGGCACCGGAGCGGTTGCTCACGGATCAGGGCAGGAATTTCTCCTCACAGCTATTGAAGGACGTCTGCTCTATCCTGGGCACTAAAAAGGTCCGAACATCTCCATATCATCCCCAGACCGATGGGATGGTAGAGCGGCTTAACCGCACCATAGCGGCCATGCTGTCCCAAGTGGTGGACGAAAACCATTCCGACTGGGACCTCCACATTCCATCGGTCTTAGCGGCGTACAGGGTGGCCCCACACGCGGCGACGGGGTTCTCGCCGTTTTTCCTGATGTACGGACGGGATCCCGTTCCGCCTATTGAGGTGCAGCTGACGGACATTCCTGCAAGAGCCGACGCATGGCCGAAGGCACTAAAGACCTCCCTCATTTATTTGAGAGAGGCCCGCCAAGCAGCCGAGGCCGCATCGGCCGCGAGCCAAGAGAATAATGTACGGATACGGGAGAGGACAGTGACAGCCAAGCCCTTTAAAGTCGGGGACCAGGCATGGCTACACTGTCCTCAGGTACCGGTTGGCCTCTCACCAAAGCTGCACCGACCCTGGAAAGGGCCGGTCGAGGTCATTAAAGCACTCCGACCGCAGTGCGTCCAGGTCCAACTGGGTAAGCGACGATGGTTTGTACACCCCACCCGCCTTAAGCCATACATCTCTCCACCGTCATCTTCACCAACATCACCACCAACATCACTGCCAACATCATCATCATCCCTACCCAGGCCAAGGTCGCCGACCACCACGCGCCGACCGGCAGGGGGTTCGGTGCCCTGTGTTCCCTTGTCACCTACAGCACCCCATGTGAGGCCTGATGGAGCGGCGGCACGAGCGGGGGCCGGAGAGGCAGCGGCGCCAGGCAAGGCGACACCGGCACCACCGACCCAGGGACCGCGACGAGAGGGCCTTCGAAGGAGGGAGCCGCCACGGTCATCTGCTGCCTGTGGATGTCCGGGCTGTTACGGGATGCTGGCTGGAGACCTGGGCAGGCCGCGCAATTGATTCGTTGTGTTATATTGCATTGTATGGTTGTGGGGGGGGGGTAAGGGCTGTCGTCACTGTCAGTGGTGGGAGGCATGGGGAGACTTAAATGGTCCATGGGGGAGGCAGAACCGAGGACGGTTATTTTTTCTCCGGGGGGGGGGGGGGGGGGGGTGATGTAGGGGTGTCAGGGGAAGGATTCCCACCAATAGATGGGTTAGTGGGAGGGGTGATCGAGGAGATATAAGGAGAGAACGGGCGGGAAGAGGGGGCCTTTGGCGGGAACGAGATTGGGACGGCTGGCGACAGGTGTGAATGGAAGGAAAGGAATAAAGGACGAGACCCCTGCAATCTCGTGTCGGCTCCTCTCTACATAAGTAACATTTAAAAAACTTTTTTTTTAAACACGCTTTAATGAAATGTACCGTACTAGTAATGGAAAAACTCCACGACTCCAGGAAGTGGCCCCGAAGCTTGCCACAACGTAAGGAGCCGTGGTGATTTACAGCCAACGTTAGTTGAGCGTGGACAATTAGACCCAAGCCGAAACATAACATATAAAAATGAATGTTTAAAAATACTTTTTAAATTTTTTTTATGATAGAATATAGTATTGTCATCTGTATGACATAAGTATACCAAGTTTGCAGTCGATACCACATTGGGAAGTGGGTTAAAATTGAGTTACAAGATTTGAGGATACAAAAACAACAGACGGAGTGAGTTAAATAAAAGCTGCTTTATGTAAATTCATCGTTGTCATCAGTCCGGCGATCTTCAAACTGCGCGGTTGTGTTGAAAGAAGAGCGTCGTGGTCGTAGTACGACTGCTAACATCACCCCGTGATGCAGTCTTATTGAGGTTATTGGAGTGGTTAAGTACGCTACAGTAAATACGGTAACTTTTAACGGTAGGAAATTTATTTTGTGTCCATTTGTACATTTACTGATGCCAATTTCATTAATAGTCAACGTATTTAAAGCGCAAAAAAACATACACACAATACCGATAAACATGATGTTACGCAAGAATGTGCAATAATTATCGATTGTAAGTAATGTCCCGATGTTTTAAAACAAAAAACCCCGGCGTCCCCCCCCTCCCCCCCCGAGAAACCGCCGGGATAATCGATGATCTCCCGTGAAGAAAACAAAACACAGAAAACAGCCCTACACATAGATTCAGATCATTCGGTGGAACATTTATCCTGCACGGTATCCGTGGCACGCGGCGGCGGGGCGGGGCTGGAGGGGGCGGGGCTGGAGGGGGCGGGGCGGGGCTAGATGGGGCGGGGCGGAGCTGGAGGGGGCGGAGCCGTATAAATTTGGCGGCAGGCGCCGCGGGCAGCCCCGAGTGGTCGTCATCGGTCGCGGTGGGGTCCTGACGAACGGTGGGGGTCAGGCGCGGTTGACGTCAGCGCGGGGGGTGGGGGCGAGAGGGGGGTGGGGGCGCGGAGGGGGTGGGTGGGGGCGAGGAGGGGGGGTGGGGGCGAAGAGGGGGGGTGGGGGCGGGCGAGGAGGTGGGGGGGCGAGGAGGGGGGGGGCGAGGAGGGGGGGGCGAGGGGGAGGTGGGGGCGAGGGGGCGAGGGGGCGAGGAGGGGGGGGCGAGGAGGGGGGGGCGAGGAGGGGGGGCGAGGGGAGGAGGGCGAGGGGGTGGGGGCGAGAGGGTGGGGGCGAGAGGGCGGTGAGCGAGAGGGGGGGGCGAGGGGGAGTCGAGGGGGGGACGAGGGGGAGTCGAGGGGGGGGCGAGGGGGAAAGGGGGGGCGAGGGGGATGAGGGGGGGGGCGAGGGGGATGAGGGGGGGCGAGGGGGATGAGGGGGGGCGAGGGGGGAGGGCGTGGGGGTGGCGGGGGGGGGGCGAGGGGGGGGGCGAGGGGGGGGGCGGGGCTTTTAAGGGGCTGGGACGTGAAAAAAAAAATTCGCCTCAGAGTCGCGAGCGAAAGAAATTGTCGGACTGGACGCGTTAGGAGATACAACTTGAAGTCGTCGTCAACATCATCGTCGTCTTCGTTGTTGTTGTCTCGCGCAGATAACTCACCTCGCCGCGCCCAAGAGAGAAGTTGCGCCGGGCCGTGTGTTGCGACGAGTGGGCAGGGGTGAGTGTGTGGGGGGCCCCTCACGGGAGAGAGAGAAAGCCTGAGCTAGGCCTCAGGAGGGGGGCCTACCTCGCGCGATGCGCGTGTTAGGCGGAGTTTAAGCGGTGGGATAACTCGCACGGAGTTGTTGTTTTGATGGTTTGGTGGTGATGGTGTCGATTGCTTATTTACGAGTTGAGGCGTGAGGCGGTTCGTGACGGGAGATTTCGGGGCCCTGTCCGCTGCGCCGAGGCCTGCCGGCCTCTGTTGTGACGTTAAGTTGGTTGTTGGCGTTGTTGTGGTGGTGATGGTTGTTGTTGTTGATGGCTGTTGTTTAGTTATCGGTGGTGGTGATGGTTGTGGTTGGTAGTGGTGGTGATGATTGTTGGTGGTGATGGTTGTGGTGATGATAGCTGTTGTTTAGTTATTGGTGGTTTTGATGATTGTTGTGGTTCGGTTGTTGGTAGTGGTGGTGGTTGTTCGGTTGTTGTTGGTAGTGGTGGTTGTTCGGTTGTTGTAGGTGGTGATGGTTGTTGGTGGTGGTGGTTTGTGGTAATGGTGGTGTGGTTGTTGGTCGTGGTGATTTGTTGTTGGGTTGTTGTTGGTAGTGGTAGTGATGGTTGTTTGGGAGCGGTGGTGTCGCGGTTTTCGCGCTCCGCTACGAACCTGGCGACGCGGGTTCCATTCCCGCTCACGGCCAGCAACACCCAGTGACAATCATCTGCGCCTCCCCTAGGTCGACTCCGCCTCAAATGAGTACCTGGAGTGGTGCGTAACATCGCGCCCCGAGGGAGACAAAGGCGGCCGAGCGTGGTGTTGGCCACCCACTCCCTCGTGGGCCCTGCCGGATTTCGTAGGCTCTCATTAACAGCACTTGCCCCTACAGTCTGCTAAGGCTATACGGAGGATCTTTGTCTTTGTACCTACGTGCTACTCTCTAACAGCACTTGCCCCTACAGTGTTACAGGCTACACGGGGGACCTTTGTGTGTAGCTGCTGCTACTCGCTACTAACAGCACTTGCCCCTACAGTCTGTTACAGGCTACTCGGGGGACCTTTGACCCCCCCCCCCACGCTAGTGCGTGCTGGTTGCTGAGGACATCGCTCAAACACGCGTCCCGAGAGGTGTTCTACAGCACGTCCAACCGTGGAGATGGAGCGATTTAATCCGCTCGTGGTGTGCAGCACGGCTGCTGCTGCTACTGCGTGAATTGTTACTGCGGCGGCGGCTTGGGAAGCGAGGCCTTCATCCAGCAGTGGATGATCATAGCTGATGGCTTGGGGAGGTCTTCGTCCAGCAGTGGATGATCATAGCTGATGGCTTGGGGAGGTCTTCGTCCAGCAGTGGATGATCATAGCTGATGGCTTGGGGAGGTCTTCATCCAGCAGTGGATTGACAATGGCTGATGATGGTGGCTTGAGGAGGTCTTTGTCCAGCAGTGGATTTAAAATGGCTGATGATGATGGTTTACGTACGGTGCGAAAGACGGTCTGCATACATGACTTGGTAAGGCCTTCATCTAGCAGTTGATTGATCATGGAAGATGATGATGGTTACACAGAGAGAGAGCAGCGGGGTGGAACGGCTGTGCAGCAGCTGGGGCGGTTCGTTCGCTGCGCAATGAATGAACCCGGCCACCCGAGTTCGATTAGCGGGCACGGCCGACGTCCGTGGCGGGTGATATCTCAACCTGCCCTTTGCGACTTGGCCCCTTGAGCAACCCGCACGGGCCCAGCGTGCGTGGTGAAGTATGGTCGAACAACAAACGCACGGGCGGGATCGGGAGCACGGCGCAAGGCGGAATTCATCCAGCGGCGGATAGACAAAAGGGCTGCGTGAGTCCCACTGAGCTACGTCGTTCTTTTGTGGTCAAGCGACTTGGCCGCCCATTACAGCGAAGTGGCTTATCACCTGGAAGTTTATAGCAGCCAAATATTCCAAACGCGCAATGTCGATTCTAAACGTGGAGGAAATAACGGAAGACCCGGAGAAAAATCTATGCCACCACAGGGAGAGACGTTAACTACCTTGGCCTGGTATGGAGGAGGTCGTGGGTTCGATCCCAACCCTGACTCTTGCTGTATATTTGGAGTTTGCGTGTCTCTCTCCGTGGTTGCGTGGATTTTCTCCCCGGGTCCTCCGATTTTGCCCTCCACATTCAGAATCGACAGACATCACGCGTTTAGAATGCTTGGTTGCTCTGCATTTTCACGTGATGATGAGACGCCACTAAGTTTGATCTTTCATTTGTGGAAAAGTATTTTCTGAAAAAGAGCTTGTTGCTCAGTTGGCCTGACCTGTTAAAATTGAAAATAGTTTCTCGTTTTAGTTTCCATCAGCTTTAACGTCACACTCCACGGGATGCAAGTTACTCGGTTCACCGATGATCGAGTCGTATATTTGTAAGTGTTTAGCATGAGTGAAAGCAATGTTCGAGTGTAGACTGAGTATGAGTGCTATAAGTTAACGCAGTCATCATCCGGACCATAATTTATAAGAGCTACAATTTTTCAACATTTTGTTTTTCCAACTTGTCAAGTTATGTGTGAACTTCTTCATCGGAGGTGCGGGAGGAAGGACAACAAACCAGATACAAACAGCAGTTCGAAAGAAATTAGTTTTCAATCTAGATTCATACCCAGGGACTTGATTATGTGTGTACCACGTTGGATCTCTCCAGACCTTCCAGTGCATCGTAACAAAGGAAAGACTCCCTCACCTGCGTGTCACTTGATGAGGCGCTTGCTGCTCCTGCCTCTGCCGTGTGGTTTGCTTCGGAATGCAGTAGAACCCCCTCCTCTCAACGAGGGTAATTCGTTAAGCGAGACGGTCGTCAAGCGAGCGACAGAAATACACGTTCAAGGCTAAATTCGTTCCGATAGGATTGAGATTACGCCTTGTTCACCCAAAAACATACTTTATAATATTTAAACAATGGATATTAATACATCAGTTTCAGTTTTTTTCAGTTTCATTTATTTGGTATATTTTTACGTAAAGATGCCAACAACATAAATGCGTAATATTAAAAGAAACACTGTTAATTGATGCATTAATATTACGGTACCTACAACAGTCTGTCGTTAACAGGGGGGAATGGTTGGTAAGCGAACACATTGGGCTCTATGGCCAATGTGCCATCACTATACACTACACACGACATTATTAGTTCGCCTTTTGGCGTCCTCTGGTCAAACACCGTTTTGAGACTCTGCTCAAAAGAAAGCTGTCTCTGGTGTGGACCAATTCGTTTCAAAGACAATGAATATATGAGTTTTTTTGTTTGCATTCTGACCACAAGTATTGTGGTTAATGCAGACATGATTACTTGTAAAAGTTTTCAGTTTGGTGTTTTAACATTCTCAACACAGCTGCTTTGTTGCCAGAAAAAAAGGGAAAACCTGTTCTCACACTACATTATTGTACGCTACACATTGGCCCTATGGAGGCCTGTTGTTAAGTGATTAGTCGTTAGGTGGTCGTTGAGAGGGCTTCTGCTGCAGTAGACTCATTGCAAAGGGAGCAGTGGCAAGTCGTCAACGTTTTTATGTCGTGGTTCTTTGAGCCAACCCAAGGTTCCTCTGGGGGTGCTGCTGTGTGGATGATGGAGCTTCCCCTTACCTCCTGCAAACGAGTGGGAGGCTCACAAATTGTGACGGGTGGAAGTGTGGGTGGCTGGCTGGGTTGAGGTGGCTGGCTGGCTGGGTTCAGGTGACTGGGTGGGTGGGTTGAGGAGATCCATTGTTTATAACGCTCGCAGAGCGGGTTGTGTGTGGGGGTGCTTTTAATCTTGCGGTGGTGCTGGGAGGAGGGAGGGAGATACGCGGCCTTGATGTGCGGGTTCTGTTCGGCGTGCACCCTACGTGTGTGTACATTGAAACTTCTTTCACACCTTACGTATCCAAGCAACCGTGCTGATCGGAGGTGCGATTGTAGGGGAGAGGGAAGGACGACAAAACTAAACACCACGACAAGCAGTTCGAAAAGAAATTCGTTTTCAATCTGTATTATTTAAAAGTGCATAGCTCCAGTGGCTTCCCAGCATCGGAAGGAAGAGCGCTTTTTGTGTTTAGCTTGTTGTCCTTCCCCAGCGCCTCTATTTTGGCGCGGTTGGCTACATATGGTGTGAAGGAAGTTCTACATACACACATGCGTATGTTCTCCACCAGGTCCTTGAACTTGACAATTATTTTCATGAGCTCACTCGCGCGCACGTACATGCGCACAAACACTTGCACGTACACTCGCACACACATAACACGCACACACACACTTGCGCACACACCACGCGCACACCACACGCGCACACACCACACGCGCAAACACCACACACGCACACACTTGCGCACACACACACTTGCGCACACACACACTTTCTCACAACAACAACGAGCAGTTTTTGAAGAAATTAGTTTTCAATCTGGGCTTTGAGCAGTCGGCAAAATCCCCAGCGCTGTTTGCGTTGACGCCGCTGCCGCCTTGGGTAGACCGTGGTGGCACGTGCCGCGAGATGCTGCCGTCTTTTGGTGCACGAGCCACCACCACCGCCGCTGCCACGGAATGCTAATGATGATACAGCAGCGTGTGGACGTTCCCGAGTGTCTCTCGGCGAGTGGAGTGGCGGCGGTGGTGGTGGTGGTGGTTCGTAATGGCCGTGCCGCTGATGCCGAGACTGAATCCCCAAGGTGTTCTAGGTTTTAAACGTTGGGATTGGAGTGTGTATCGCCTCTGGGGGGTGTGGGGTGGTTATAATGGCCGTGTCGGTGAGACCGACTGTGAGCCATCGTCGTTGAGGAGCTGGGTTCAAGGCCTGGATGCGAGGGCGACCTCGTTCGAGAGGAGCTTCGTACCGGCTGTGTCGGAGGCACTTGAGCCGGCACCGGTGAGAGCCTAAATTCAGGCTGTGTTTTTAGCAAAGAAAAAAGGTTTTTTGTAAAAAAAAATAAAAAAAAATCTGACGCTAAGGTCGGTATCTGCGTTGCCCGACTTGACTCATTTTCCCGGGTTTTTGTCATAAAAAAAAATTAAGCATAGCGGTGAGTAGAAGAGAAAAAAATATGTATATTAAACAAGATTAGCAGTGCTTGTTGTACAATACCACCACTGCTTGCTGACCTCCACAGGCTGAGGGACTCCTCCAGTGAGGATGATCATCGTCCCAGGCTCATCCAAAGTGGGGGTGGCATGGTTTGTGGTGGTCGAGGCTGCCGACAGATTGACTGGAGTCTGCGTGGGACGTTGACCGGTTCCTTTGGGGGGGGGGGGGGGGTGGCTCCGTTGCTAACAGTGGCTGCACTGTCTCTGTCTGGCTGACAGGCGCTCAGGGCGGCTGAGCGCGGTCATGCTGTCTGTCTGACATGCGTTCCGTCTCTGACCGTGCGTGTGCTGTGTCTCTTGTCTGACGGGTGATCAGGACGTCTGACCGTGGCCGCGCTGTGTTTCTACGTCTGACAGGCGCTCCGGACGGCGCCATGCTGGACGTGACGGTCAAGACGCTCGACTCACAGACACGGGCCTTTTCCGTGCCCGAGGAGGTAAGGCGCTCCTCCATATTACAACGTGTGGTCTCATTCTTCTATAATGCCGCCTGTAGTTTTCACAACGCGTCAGTGGATGTATAACACGATGAATGTAGGAAACATTAAAACAAAATTATAGCGTGGATGTGAATGGGGATGTGTGACATAATCCGAGCGAACGGACCTTTGTTGGCTTTGCGTAGGAATAAAGTGGTCGTGCGTCTGGCTCTGTGTAGCATCATCGCACGAGACATTGGGATGCTGCTGGATGCATCTGGATGCTATCCACCACGCGCCCTCGGTCTTTGTGTAGCCTGTGTTATGTCTCCTGCATTGGATATAAAGCGATCGAGCGAACAGAACTACGTCGCGCTGTGATTAGGAATAAGCCGTCATAACGGCAGCTGCCTCAGCGTAGCATCATCATCGGCGTCGTCGTCGCGCAAGGCCCTGTGTTGCGAATCTCATGGTGTTGTCGCAGACTGTGCTTTACCCCCTATATTATATATGATTTATTATAACGCGATTTTTCCATAACACGGTGTTCTTCAGGAACGCAACTACTACAACCGCCACGTTATAGGAGAACAGAATTGTTGTTTTTATCGTACCAGGGTAGTAGCGTTAAACTCTCAACTAATCTTATTTTAGCAGGTAAGGCACGCTGAGCTATTTAGCTCTTTTTCAGATGTGCCCTTGCCACAAACGATAGCTCAATGAAGTAGCTTCTAATCATTTGGGAAAGTATAGCAGTTGTCACTTACTCTAAACGCATGTTTATACAGGTAGGAACAACAGGTTCCACACTGCCCACCAGGGATTATTTGTCTGTCTGTCGTGCATATTTGTCTGTCGTGCACGAATGCGCTGTCCAACCAAGTTCCTGCCTGCCCACTCGGAAGGAACGTGTTTAAACGTGTAGTGGGTATTGTGCGTTACACGCGGTTACCACGACTTACCTGGTGTAGCGTTAGCCACGGGTCAACGGGGCGACGGCGAGTCTGGCCTGCATCAAGTGACGCCGTGAGGCCAGGGAACCCAGAGGGCGGTTGGGAACTGGAGGTTACGCAATAATCCAGGTCCCTTCAGAAGGTTCCAGAGAGTAGGCGTGGCCAGGGGGGGCGGAGTGACCCTGGGAGCTGTAGATAAGGCGGACCCCTCAACGGGTTTGCCAGTCGTCGTCAAGCTGAAGACTGAAGAGCCAGCTTTGACTAGGACCCTGGGAACCCCGCACCCGACGTCCTTTTAAGGGCCGGGACTGAGTGGGTCAGTGGCCGGGACCCGATGACCTTGGCTGGGTTGGGTCAGCTCGCCTCCCCTAGAGCCCCTAGCCGTAGGGTTGATGTATATAGAGGAAGTGGTCCCAGTGATTAGGACACTCTAGCCCGGAGGCTATACCTTCCCAGGGTATCGGGTGGAAGAGGCTGATGCCCCTTTGTGTCAGGGACGTTGTGTTGCCGTTATTATAGTTATAAATAAAAGTATTTGCCTCCAGAGAAGACCGAGTCTCCATCATCACCACTACAAATGTGGAGGGAAAACTGGAGGACCCGGAGAAAAATCAACGTGACCACGGGGGGAGAGAGACGCAAACTCCAAATATTTACAACAGGCATTGTCGAGGTCGTGATCGAACCCATGACCTCCTGCATACCAGGCGAGGTAGCTAACATCTCCTAGCCACCGTGGCATCCGTGCCTCACTGCGAGAAGGGGCCTGGGGTTCGATTCTAGGGCGCACCTCTGCGTGGAGTGGTGCGTTCCCTCCCCGTTCTGCAAAGTGACTGGGACCTGTTGCATGAAACCGTGTGATTTCTGTATAACTCTGCCATTTCTTTATTAGCACCAAAACCAGACTCGTTACTGACACTACACTTACTACGATACACTACACTACACCGCCACTGTACAAAATTGAAAACTACATTTTTTACAACTGTTTGTTGTTAGTTTGTCCTCCCCCCGCACCTCCAATTTGCGCGGTTGGCTACACGGTTCAACATGCGTACAATTTGCATCAAAAAGACAAAGATCTCCCATGTAGCCTTAACAGAGACTGTAGGAGCAAGTGCTGTTGGCGAGTAGCACCTATGAAGGCCGGTACAGCAAACGAGGGGGTGGGTGGCCAGCATCACGCCCAGTCGCTACACACAGCTACACTAGATACACATTTGAGGCCGAGTCGACCTAGGGGAGGAGGCCCAGGACCGGTTCGGATAATTGTCGCTGGTGTTGTTGGCCGTGAGTGGGAATGGAACTTCGGTCTCTGCCAGGTTCGCAGCGCCAACCTCTGCGCCACCACCGCTCCCCATTTCCATCACACGCACAGCACACCCCACACCTGAACGAGTCTTGCGACTTGTTGAGGTGTCCGTGAGTAAGCAGTCGTAGTAATAACAACACATTCTTGCGGAGGCAGCTGGTAGGAATGTTGGGTTGCTCGGTCAATGGCCAGGGTCAACGGCGGCGTGGTGTATTCCGCAAA
Source organism: Lampetra fluviatilis (assembly GCF_964198595.1). Classification (NCBI taxonomy): domain Eukaryota; kingdom Metazoa; phylum Chordata; class Hyperoartia; order Petromyzontiformes; family Petromyzontidae; genus Lampetra; species Lampetra fluviatilis. Next base: position 5,443,865 of record NC_136342.1, on the reverse strand, counting down.
TATGCCCGACTGAGGGCGGGCACAAGCCGGCGTGAGTAGGTTAAACGTTGAGTTTTATAAGGGCACCACGGGGTGACCAGCCCCTCCCCACCCAGCCCCTCAACACCCAGCCTCACCCAGCCCCTCCCAACACTCCCCTCTCCACCTAGCCCCACCCTCCCCACCCAGCCCCTCCCTGCACGTCGGACGGACACAATAATCCCCTGTGGGCTGGTGGAACCAGTGGGTTCCTACCCGTATTAATAGTAAGTTGTTTGCAGGACAGCCTGTACTCAGCCTGGCATGGAAACGAGGCAGGGTGCGTGGAAAGTCCCCAGCCCACTTAAGTGTGTCCTGGGGGCTCTTCGTTGCCGCACTCGCTGGCTGCCCCTGGCACTCATTGGTAGTTGTGGTGGTGGTGGTTGTTGTGGTGGTTGTTGTTGGTGCTCAGTCCTCCCAGTTGCTTTGTGCCAGATCCTCCTGCAGTGTTGCTCTCTCTCCTCTATCCCGTGTCCCTGGCTCTCACCTCTAACCCATTCCTATCCTAGTGTAGGCTCTACATGTTTTCTGTAAAAACATTTAAAGTGTTTTTGCATTAGCTCTGTCCGTCCGTGCATCTGTCACGGTGTGGAGCGAGGGTGCACTATAGCGCTTGTAATGGTAATCCAGTTTGAACCAAACGTTTGTGTAAGGTTTTGTTGCTGTCATGGGAGAAAACCGGACAAAACCATCAAAGGTTACATCTGTGCGACCCTTTTTGCCATTATCAAAATGATGGCTGCCACGGTGGCTAGGAGATGTGAACTCCTTCGGCTTGCGCACAGGACGTCTTGGGTTCGATCCCATCCCTGACGCCTGCTGTATATTTGGAGTTTGCGTGTCTCTCCCCGTGGTCGCATGGATTTTTCTCTGGGTCCTCTCAGTTTTAACACTCCACATTTGAATCGACGTCATGCGTTTAGAATATTTGGCTGCTGATATACATTTGTGGCCAGGTCGTTACTGAAAAAAAGCTACATAGCTCGGTGAGCCTTACCTGGTAAAATAAAAATAGTTTAGTTCGCTTAGTTTATGGAAAAATAAGAGTAGGCGTTACCCTTTCTGGCAATAAAACAGGCGTTAACGTGTTCCAACATCAATGAGTTTCAAAAACAATGTATTTATTATTGTAAGAGCACGTTGGTTTGCATGTTTTTCCACAAGTAGTGTGTTTGGTTAATGCAGACTTGATGCTTCACAAGCGCTGCTTTCCATTTGGTGTTTGAACATCTCAACGGCTCCTGTTTTCTTGCCAGAAAGGGTAAATAAAGCCTCTTATTAGTTTTTCCATCAAAAGGTTGTTCCCCGAAGCGCTTTTAGACACAAACTTAGAACGGAACGTTCACTATTTGCAGACGTGTCGCAGGGAGAGTTTTCGCCCCCGATTTTGCTAACCTCCTTGCCGGCTTTCATTCCGCTAATTTAAATAAAGTATGGTGGCCACCTCGGTGTACGGTGGTCACCTCGGTGTGTGGTGGCCACCTCGGTGTATGGTGGCCACCTCGGTGTACGGTGGTCACCTCGCTGTATGGTGCCATCGATTGCCGATCCGCCTCACACCGGGTCCCCCCCCCCCCCCCCCATTGTTTCTATTAACACGAAATTTTCCATTTAACGACAACGTTTTCAGCCAATCGGAGCGCTCCCAAGTGGACTCGGGCAGCAGGGGCCCCTCTTATGAGCGTTTTGAGAGCGGCTGGCTGCTAGCCGAGCTTTTCAATGTTTGATGGTGTGCGGTGCTTGTGGAAACAGCTCTCGTGAATACTTGGTGTGTTTCTTTTTGCTTAAAAGTTAAAGGTTGACAACAATGGGCCCCCTGAATTGAATGTGAAGGAAGTGAGGAAAGCAATTGGTTAAAGAATTCAATAAAATTGCTCCCACCCCAGCTTCTCCATCAACCCCTCAAGCCATCCGTGTTCTTAGCCCAAGGTAGCAATTTGTATTTTATGCTCTTATTTAGGCACCGATTTAATGCTCTATCCATGTTTATTTTAATGTTAATGCTTTCGTGTGTTCTTATAACGTTTATAAAAAAAATAGTGTTTTAAATATTACAAGCTCTGCTTTTAGGGTGAAATCAATAAGCTTCTGATAGTCTTCGAACACATTTTTAAGCCTTTAGCGTGCATTTTCTATATTCGATCAACGATAATTTTGATTAACGATGGTTTATCACCGATTTAATATCGTTAAGGGAGGCACCACTGTAGATGCCGCCGTTATAGACCCCACTCTACGTGCGGGAGATTATTTAATTCCTCGCTTTGCTTGAATTTATTTCTTTTCGGATAAAGCGTCCTCAACGTTTAACACCGTAGTAGTAGTAGTCGTAAGCTTTCACCACCACCACCACCTGACACTGCCAATCGGTAAGGGTTTGTGTCACGTGAACAAAACGTGGCCAATTGGCGACTGCTTCGGCGCGAACCGTGGACAGCGGTGGTAGCGTGTCGCGGTTAGCGCTACGCCGCACTACAAACCCGGCAACCCGAGTTCGATTCCCGCTCACGGCCAACACCAGAAACGATCCTAGGCCTCCCCTAGGTCGACTTGGCCTCAAATAAATACCTGGAGCGGTGTGTAAACATCGCCACCAGGCTAACTACACACTGGTGGTGTACCACCAGGCTAGCTACGCATTATAGTGGTGGACTACCAGGCTAGCTACGCATTATAGTGGTGGACCACCAGGCTAACTACACATTATAGTGGTGGACCACCAGGCTAGCTACACACTATGGTGGTGGACTACCAGGCTAGCTACACATTGTAGTGGTGGACCACCAGGCTAGTTACGCTAATCACACTGGGAGTAGCTACAACGGACAGGACCCCGGCTTGGGTCCAGGTCCACGTGTTGGCGACTTCTCGGACGTAGAACGTAGATCTTCAAGATGACGACAACAACGCCGAACCCCGTTCCCTCTGGGGACCCGGCTTGTATCCTCGCTGGTCGTGGCTGGCTCTGCCCTTGGACACGACCACCTTCTAGAAACTCTCGTAGCTTCTCGACCCAACACGTGACCACCCCTAGCCCCCACCTGGGGGCCCCTGTGTAGACTTTACCGGTCACGTGTCCTTCGGGGTCAACCAGAGTGCCATGACCCTTTAGTAGCCCCATTCCCATGGCCCGCACTCTCACACCCTACCCTGTAGGGGTCGGCACTGCACGCAGAGCGTGGTGCCATCCAGCACCGTCAATCAGTGCTCACCGAGCCCCTCTTGGGCCGGTACTGCACCCACATATACGTGGTGCACGTGATGTCAATACATCGCACGCCGTGCTTCTAGAGCCAGCAAGAGTTTATATAAGTTCTCAAAAGCTGATATAAACTCTTGCTGGTAACAGCTTCTCTTCACAAGGCAGCAGACATGGTGCTGCTCGCAGCAGACATCGCTATTTTCACCTGAAGACGGGCGCTTGTGTTGCGTCCGAAGCCTTGTGGTTTATTTTGTTTTATTTCTACCTACGTGACTTTACCGAAAGAACCAAAGAGTATTGATTCCTGCAGTCACGAAAGCTTCAAATCAAAATATCGTAGTGTTGGTTTACTCTCCAACACACACACACCAGTTAGTGCTGAACTAGTAACTATTTGGCCACGTTTATGTTTACGTGATACAACTTACAATTGTCTGTGTCAGGTGGTGGTGGGTTTCATGATGTATTTATATCTACGCGATTTAACCCAATTAAACCTTTTCTCGTGGATAAGCGCGGATTGGAACCTGTTGCCGTGCGGCTGAGCTGCCTTGCCATCCCCTCCCCCCACACCCGCCGGTGTCCGCAGATCACAGTGAAGGAGTTCAAGGAGAGGATCGCGACGTCTGTGGCCATTGCCAGCGACAAACAGAGGCTCATCTACCAAGGCAGAGTTCTGCAGGATGACAAGAAGCTGAAGGAGTATGGTGGGTTGTCCCCCCCCATCACCCCCCGTCTGGCGTCCAGCCTGCCCGTACGCATCGGTTGGTGACCACAAGTCGCCACCGTTCGCCGCGCTCCTTCCGATTATTGGGAAGCCACTGGAGCTGTGCACGGTGGCTGAGAGATGTCAACGCCCTTGCATGGTCTACAGGAGGGTCATGGGTTCGATCCCGACCCTAACGACGCCTGTTGTGTATTTGGAGTTTACGTGTCTTATCTTTCTCCTCGTGGTCGCGTGGATTTTCTCCAGCTCCTCCAGTTTTTCCCTCCACAATTAGAATTGTGAGGTGCCTTCAGAATATTTGGCTGTGGCTGTGAATTTCCACGTGATAAGCCACTTTGTTGAGCGGTGATTTGTGGCGGCCTGGTCGCTTCTGAACAAGAGCTGTATCGCTCAGTGGGCCTTACCTGGTAGAATAAAAAGTTTAGTTTTCGTAAATCCTCTCGATTTGAACTGCTTTTTGATCTGTGCGAGTGCTGCCCCCCCCCACCGTACCCCCACGTCCTTAAACCCGATTGGTCGACCCATGTTGAGTACCTGATTGGTAGACCTGGGCTAAAAAGGCTCCCACGGCGATGGTGACGTCACTCGCATCCCACAGCGTGGAGCCAGGTTTGTTGCGTCACCTTGGAAATGTAACCCCCCTGCAGACGTCCACGGCAAGGTGATCCACCTGGTGGAGCGGGCACCTCCGCCCTCCCGCCCTCCGGCCGAGGGGCCCGGCGGGGCGCAGTCCTCGGCGTCTGCTGCCGGCGCTGGCGGCCCCCAGCGTGGCGGCGGTGGGGGGGGGTCAGGGGTGGGCCCGGGGGGTGCGGGAGGGGGCGGCGGGGGAGGAGGAGCGGGGCCTCACCCCGATCGCAACGGGAGCGGTGGCTACATGATGATGGGCACCTTCAACGTGCCCTCCAACATAGGCGACGTGCAGCAGATACAGGTGAGGTGAGGGGTGGGTGGCGCCAGCGATGCGTGGGAGGGCGTCGCTCCAAACTCGTGTTCATTATTACCAAGGCTCCGCCACCTCCTTCCCTCCCTCCATGTGGGGTAGAGGTAGGCGAGTGGGATGATTTGGCAAGTGGGGTAGGTGATGAGTAGGTTAGTGGGGCGAAATTAAACTGTATTTGTTTCCCTGTCAAACTGAAGCCCGCCCACTGCAATGTTGAGGGCGAATCCCTCTGATGTTTAGCGGAGTTTAAACCGCATGGTGGTCAGTACAGAGAGAGAAAGTCTCCGTGTAGAGGCGTTGACACGGAGGAGGAGGTGGGAATGAGTCTTGAGCCCCCCCTGTAAATACGAACGGAGTAGAATGAGATTCTCAGCTGTTGACGTTTACACGTTTACACCCAGAGTAACCGTGAGAGACGGTGTGCCGCGTCAAATCTCTGCGGGCCTTTCTTGGGGATTGTTTGACCGACTCCAATGTGGTGGTGCGTCTCGCGTGGTGCAGCACGCGGTGCAGCAGGCGTTGTCGGGGCTCGGCGACTTGGGCCAGAACGCCAGGGTGACCACCTCCACAGGGGTGAGTAGTGGGGGTTTTAGTGGACGTGTGTGTGTGTGTATTACGCTTGCTTGTGCGATGTTAGGGGGGGCCCTATTCCTACTGCAGCTCTAGCTCCACCTTCTCGGCTCTCGGCTCGGGTCCGAGCCACGCGGTCGCTTCCAAAAGGCGCCCACGAGCGAGCCGAGCCGCGGCTCGGGGCAAACAGGGAGCCACGGTTGAGACTTCGGGGTCGGTGCCGACTCGAGCCAAAGTGTGGATTCTTAAGATCCCCGGGGCTCGCGAATCGGAGGTGCGGGGAAGGACAACGTATGACACGAAACAACAAGCGGTTTTGTTGTCCTCTGATTTAGAGGCCGACCGAAATTCGGTTTCGACGCCGAAAGTTGGCAATGGCCTCTTTCGGTTTACTTTCGCATTTGGCCGAAAGTAAATTTTTTTACTTTCGGTCTGGTTTCGGTTTCGGCCAAAACTGATATTGACTTTCATTCGTCAACCAAAGATCTATTTTTAGAATATAACGCTATTGCTACGTCTATCACTCTGCCTATCGGCGGGTCAGTCGGTGCTAGGCAATCCTATGCGATAGGCTGCAAACACACAGACACGTCAGCAGCAGCAGCAGCAGCTTGGGAGCGAGGTTACAGCCGCAACCATGGTCCGCTAATGTCAACAAACGGCAGCCTGCATCTCCATCCGTGGGTGGGAGTCTCTTTGGCGGGACGACAACAAAGTGCCTCTGTTGTCTGTCCCCAGCCGCCTGCCCGCCTTGGCTTGATGTGCTGCGTTCGCTTCAGTCTACATGCGTGTTGACACCGAGTTTCGAAGTCTGACAATTAGAGGCCGACCGAAATTCGGTTTCGGTTTCGGCGCCGAAAAGTTGGCAAATGACCTCTTTCGGTATAGTTTCTGTTTCAGCCGAAGTCGATTTGTAACTTTCGGTTTGGTTTCGTTTTCGTCCTAAACCAGATATTCAGTTTTGGTCGGCCTCTACTCCGATTAACCACAGTTGGCTACGTACGATGTGAAAGAAGTTCAACATATGACACTATACTCCTATACACTACACCACACTACATTATACACGACACACTACTATACACTGCACTACTCTACACTAACGTACTAAATTGAAATAACTTTCTTTAGAACTGCTTGTTGTTTGGTTGTTCTTCCCCCTCGCACCACCTGATTAGCCATGGCTGGCTCCGTGCGTTTGTGCGAAGTTCAACGTACACGCAACACACACACACACTGAGACATGACTTCAACTGGGAAGATGGATACAAAATGTAGCAATCTGTGGAAGGACGTTTATCAACCGGGTGTATTGTTAACTGTTGTTGGCCGGCTCTCTGAGTTACATTACATTTCTAAATTTTGCTAAGTTTGATCTATCATCTTGTCCCCTCTGTAAATTTCATTAGCCGACGTTTGCTAGCCTTACATTTAGTTACGCTAGGGTTGTACCCACCACAAACGTCTATAACCTCTGATTGCAGCAGCTCTCTCGCTACATCTCCTCCTGCCTCAGCAGTCCGCCTGCTGTATGGTTTCACCTGAAGACGATGGCTTGCGTTGCTATCGAAACGTCGTCATCTATTAGCTGTTTTTCTATCTACGTGACTTTACCGATAGAACCAAAGAGGAGACAAGTGGTAGTTTAATTAAAAGATGTTCCCTCCCTCTGCGTGAAGAACGATGAGCGTCCGGGTGGGACGCTTGCGATGTGTGGTGCGGCATTGGCGATAACCCCGATGACCCCCACGTACATCGTTTATCCATCTACTTACATTCGAAAAAACAAAAGTTTGGCTGGCTGGCTGCCTGGCTGGCGCTTGGGCGGACGGGCGACGGTAAAGTTCACCGCACGCGCATCTCTCGTCGCGCGCATCCCACAGCGTTGAGCATCACCTTGGCGACGTAACGCCCCCCCTACCCCTCGCCTCTCACCGCCCCCGCCGTGTATCCCACGGCAACGCGCGGGCAGTGCGAGTGTCGCTCGTTCACCGTAACCCATCCCCCTGGCTTCGTCGCATATTCTCCCCATAGATGGTCTCACGATGACCTTAATAATAATAATTATTATTTACGTTTATTTTTTTCTCCCCATCCGGTTCGTCAACAGTGGATGGCGGTTAACCCCCTTGCGCAACTGACGTCTGTTAAAAAGAGCTTTCTAGCTCATCGGAATCCTCCAGTATAACCAAAATATTCTGGAATCGTTGTCCACGACCTCGGGGGGGTTGCGTTTCTGTGTCGAGTTTGTGTGCATGGGGGTTTTCTTCCCGCCTTTTCCGGTTTCCCTTTCCGTAGCCAAACAAATGTCTAACAACAACAACAAAAACACGTCCTCCAATGCCAGGACGAAAAATGTTGCACCAACGACTCGTTCAGAAAGGGATTTCTGCGTCGGAGCAACAGCGCACTCGCCCCTCCTCCACCACCCCTCCTCCTACCCCCTCTCCCCCCCTCCTCATCCTCCTCCTCCCCACCTTTTCCTCCTTTCCCCCTCCTCCTACCCCCCTCCTCCCCCCTCCTCTCACCTCCTCCTCCCCTCCCCCCTGTTCCTGCCCCTCCTCTCTCCCTCCCCCTCCTCCCCCCTCTTTTCCTCCTCCCCAACTTTTCCTCCCGCCACCTCCTATCTGCTCCCACCTCCTCCTATCTCCTACTCTTCCTCCTCTCCCCCACCCCCCCCCTTTCTCATCCTCACAATTTAAACAGTTGTGGCTCTGCGAGGCTCACTCGGGCGGCTGAACGTTGACACGGTAACGCGAGTGGCCCCGTCGCCGCACAATAATCTTGCCGTTGTTGGTCGTCGTCGGTGTGGAAGGAACGGTGGTTGAAACGTCTCTCCGCTGTTCTCACTTACGGGGCACTCCCCCGCGGTGTATTCGGTGTAAATCCCGCCCGTGTCTCGGACCCTAGGCTGCGCCCGGACGCGTCGTGTCGTCGCGTATGAGACGTATTCGTGCGTTGAGAATTTCCGCCGTGTGTCAACAGCCGGATGGTTCGTCGGTCGACGTGCAGATTAACCTGGAGCAGCAGCCGGTGCAGGTGAGGAGACGGCGTCACCGCGTCTTTATCCCCCCCCCTCGCCCGCTACGGCCACTGAGGAGTTATGCCACGGTTGGCTAGGAGGTTAACTGCCTCGCCTGGTACGCAGGAGGTCATGGGTTCGATCCAGATCTCTGACGCCTGCTGGAGTTTGCATGCCTCTATCTCTCATCTTTATCACGGTGGCTAGGAGGTTAACTACCTCGTTCTGGTACACATGAGGTCGTGGGTTCGATCCTGACCCCTGACGCCTGTATATTTGGAGTTTGCGGTGTGTCTCATCATCACGGTGGCTAGGAGATGTTAACTACCTCGCCTGGTATACAGGAGGTTGTGGGAGAAAAATCCACGCGACCACGGAGGGAGAGAGACAATGGCTCCAAATATACAGTTTGAAAGGTTGGGATCGAAGCCCACGACCTCCTGTATACCAGGCGAGGTAGTTAACATCTCGCCAGGACTGTGGCATTGATGACCCCTTATGCCCAGTCCGTCGTGAGTCGCGATCGGCAGGGTTTCCGGCACCGCCCACCGCCGTGTGTGTGTGTGGACCCAAATCTCGAGGCTCTTTTGGGAAGATGCTGCGCATTTTTAGCCTAAAACTCCCAGCCTGGTGGTTGCCCATCCAACTACTCTCCAGGCTCAAGCGCCTCTCGGCTCTGCTTCAGAGCGTGCTCGTCCGCTTGTCGCGGAGGTTCGTGCGTTTTTCGAATCGGGCGGGCCGCCCTGGTGACTAACGCTGCCGGCGTATTCGCTCAAGGAAAATACCGCGTCCGCTTCGTGAAGTTCGAAATTTGAAAAGTTGCCTGCTAATAATTGGGATTACACGCAGCAGCGGCAGCAGCAGTAGCGGCATCGTCCTCTACTGTGAAACTACTGCACATGCAGTGTCTGTGTAACACGGCAGCGCCTGCCTTGGCGCGATTAATAGCCCGGCGCTGCGAGAAAGACGGCGCCAACACCAGACGGCAAACAACTCGACGATTGTAATCGTCGTCGTTGTCGTCGTCGAGCGGGTTATCCGCCAGAACGCGAGGTTTGGAATATTCAGAATCGGGAATCTTTTTCTTTTTTTTCCTGGAGAAATCCCACGAGCCTACGCAGCTCCTTTTTCATCTTCACAGATGTTGTCCAGTAATATTCTGTTGGGCGACCGTGGTTGTAGGCAGCGCGACGACGACGGCGGTGGTGGCATGCCCGTCGCGATGTGGGCGAGCGTGCTAACGTCTGCGTCCACCTTTCGCCCCCCCTCCTCCCCGTCTCCCGCACTACTTCTCCGTGTTGCGCTCGTCCCCACCGGCCGGCCCGCAGAGCGAGCCACGCCTGCGCCTGGTGCTCGCGAGGCAGATGCTGCGCGAGATCGTCAGCCTGTTGAGCCAGCTGGAGGTGAGTGCCACTCGCAGCTGCTGAACTATCACGGGAACACCCCGAGACGGACATGTACAGGCGGTCCCCACGAGATACGAACAGAACCCGCTTGCGACCAGCGTTTGTGAGGGGCAGGAGCAAGGGCCGGGGGATGAACTGTGGCTGCCAGGCGGCTGTCGGGTGAGCCCAGGGAGCTGCTGCAGCGAATGATCGCTCGCTCGCTCAATCATCTCATGTAGTCGCTGTGTGGCGCCCCCGAAACCCAGCATCTTAAATGACCACCGTGACCCCGGCAGGAACACGATCAAATCGGCACGATTTAACCGTGGCAACCGTTGCCGAACCCCTCCCCCCCCCCCCCCACCCCCCAAAGAACAACGCGGTGGGAGCTGATGGCGCCGACACTTCCCAGAATGCCACGGGAGGAGCAGCAGCGGCCGCCTCGTCCGCGAGCGACGCGGAGATGGAGATGGACGTGGCGGCGGCAGTGCCCGGCGAGGCCGCAGCACTGTCGCCCGGCGCCGTCGGCATGGAGGCCGAGACCACGGCGATGGCGGAGCCGGAGGGCGGCGGCGGTGCCGCCGCCGAGACGACGCAGGGAGGGGCGGCACCGGCGGCGGCACCGGCGGCGGCGGCACCGGCGGAGGGGCAGGAGCAGGGCCAGGCGACGAATGGTGGCGGCCAGACGGCTGTCAGGTGAGCCCAGGGAGCTGCCGCAACAAATGATCGATCGATCGCTTGTTCACCATCGTATGCACTGGCTCGCTCCGATATTCACCAATGAGAGATCATCGGTGTGAGGGTCACCACACATTTGAAACCATTGGGGGTTTGACAGCACGATGATGGCGGGGCGGGGTGGGGGGGTTTCACATTTGTGTATTGTCGGGGGCCGCCAGTGGCCTGCGGGTCTTGCAATGAAGTACACTGACCTAGATTGGAAACTCATTTCTTCAGAACTGCTTGTTGCTATTTTTAGTTGTCCTCTGATAAGCATTGTTGGCTACGTACGAAATTCAACGTACACGCACACACTGGCTTGGGTTTTTTTGTTTGATTTTGCGTGACGTTCGTCCACTCTCGCCTCCTCGTCGTGTCTGAACTGAAGAATGTTTTATTTTACCAGGCAAGGCCCACTGAGCTATACCGCTCTTTTTCAGAGTGGCTTATCTGGAAATTTATATCAGCCAAAAATACTCTTAAACGCACGTAGACTCTAAACGTGGTGCGGAAAAACTGGAGAAAAATCCACACGACCACTGAGAGAGAGACACAAACTCCAATTATACAGCAGCAGGCGTCGTCAGGGTCGGGATCGAACCACCGACTTCCTCCCTGCACACCAGGCGAGGGAGCTAACATCTCGCCGTCGTTGCCGTGTCTCCTCGCGCCTCCTATCCACAGCCACCCGGCGCCGGCTGAGCTGCTGGAGGTGCTGTCGGAAATCCATTCGGTGCAGACGCAGCTGCAGCCCCACCTGGCGCGCTACCAGGAGATCCTGGCCACGGCCGCCACCGCCGACTACAACAACAATGTACGCTCGCTAGTACGGTGGCACTTGCGCACGCACGCTCGCACACTCGCTAGTACGCTGGCACACTCGTACGCTGGCACACTCGCTCTGACACTGGCACGCACACGCTCACACTAGTACGGTAGCACATGCTCGTACGCTTGTACGCTCGCAACCTCGCTGGCATGCTGGCATGCAGGCTCGCACGCACGCTCCCACGTTCGGTCGCTCCCTCCACCGAGCCAATGGCTCCTTGGGTTACGGTTACAGAGTCGTACGTATGTATCTTGAACTTCTTTCGCATCGTACGTAGCCAACCGTGCTAAACGGAGGTTGCAGGATGGGTTGCATGCTGAATTGCAGGATGGGTTGCATGCTGGGTTGCATGCTGCGTTGCAGGCTGTTGATAGAGAGACACGCAAACACTAAATATGCAGTTGGTGTCAGGGTCGGGATAGAACTCAACCTCCTGCATACCGGGCAAGGTAGTTAACATTCTTTGGGTTTTTGGTTAAAGTCGCGTAGATAGGTTCAAAGAAAATAATAGAAAACTAAGACGTTTCGATTGCAGCACAAGCGTTTGTCTCTCTTCCTGATGACGAACGCTTGTGTTGCGATCGAAACGTCGTAGTTTTTTATTATTTTTTTATTTTCTTTGAACCTATCTACGTGACTTTACCGAAAGACCCAAAGGATCTGAATTCCTGCAGTCACCAAGGCTTTCAGTCAAGATCTAAGGTAGTTAACGTTTCATAGCCACCGCAGATGCCCCCTGCAGACTGATGCCGGCTTTGTGGTAACGGTTTCCAAGTCGGAGGGGGCGGCTCTCGCAACGCTGCCGTGTCGACGCCGCGCCTGCGTGCGTGTGTGTGCGTGTGTACGTACGTGCGTGTGTACGTGCGTGCGTGCAGACGGAGGGGCGCGAGGAGGACCAGCGCGTGCTGGGCCTGGTGAGCGAGGCGCTGCGCTACCTGGGCAACGCCATCGTCACGGTGTCCGACTTGCGCTGCAACCTGGCGTCGGCGGCGCCTCGCCACCTCCACGTGGCACGGCCCCTCGCCCACTACGCCCACTACGCCCAGCCCGTCGTGCTGCAGCAGACTCTGCCCATACAGGTGGGGGGGGATGGGGGGCTGGGGGAGAGGGAGGGGGGGCTGGGGGAGAGGGAGGGGGGCTGGGGGAGAGGGAGGGGGGCTGGGGGAGAGGGAGGGGGGCTGGGGGAGAGGGAGGGGGGCTGGGGGAGAGGGAGGGGGGCTGGGGGAGAGGGAGGGGGGGCTGGGGGAGAGGGAGGGGGGGCTGAGGGAGAGAGGGAGGGGGGCTACACTGCTACCCAACCCTGGCCGCCCGAGTTCGATTCCCGCTTGCTTGCCAACATTGGTGATGGATATCTGACCTGGTTCTGGGCCACTGCAGCTGACCGCTGCGCCACCGCTCCTGAACGACTCCTCACACTCGCCGACACTCGGCCTGGAGCACAGGGAAGGGGTCAATCTACAAACTTGACAACACTTAACTTGCACACTCGCTCACTCTCTGCAGAACAGGACAAGAACACCAACTCCACTTGGAGAAAGGCACCGGAGTCGGGAATCTAACCTAGACCCCTTGTTGCCATGAGTAGCCGTCACCACCACCGTCACCGCCACGCCACCCAGGACCTGACCCCAATGCCGCCCCCCTCTCTCCACCTCCCCTCTCTCTCTGTGCCGCAGATCAACCTCGGCGCCACGGTCACCATGTCCACCAACGGGTCGCCAACAGGCGCCAACAACAACGGCGGCGCTGCGCAAGCCGGGAGTGTCCCTCCCTCGGGGGGCCCCGACCAGCTGGGCCCCGACGGCGTCCACGGGGATCCCGGGCAGCAGCAGTCGCGGCCGCGCGTCATCCGCATCACTCACCAGGCCCGCGAGCCGCTCATGATGCACATGAACATGCCAGGTACGGAGAGGGAGTGGTGGCGCAGCGGTTAGCGCGCCACGCTACGAACCCGGCGACTCGTGTTCGATTCCCGCTCACGGCCAACACTGGTGACGATGATCTGGACCGGTCGTTGGCCTCCCCCTAGGTCGACTCGGCCTCAATTGAGTACCTGGTGTGGTGTGTTGTAAACGTTGCCACTGGGGAAACAAAGACGGTCAGGCGTGTTGCTGGCCACCCATGCGTATTGTTCCGACCTTCCTAGGTGCTCACTTGCAGCACTTGCCCCTAACAGTCTAAGCTATATGGATGGTGGAGGTAAGTGTGTGCGAGTGGAGGTGATTGTTTGAGTGGTTGGGATGGGGGTGAGTGAGTGGAAGGGTGAGGGACAGGGCGTGTATAATGAGTGTGTGTGTGTACGTCCGTTTCCCCAAGTTGTTCCCCTTCTTGGTTCTTTCGGTAAAGTCACGTAGAAGGGAAGTAATAAAATAATAAAAATAAAACATAATAAAATAAGATAATTCTCACGACGTCTCGGCTACAACGCAAGCAGCCGTCTTCAGGTGAAGAATGATACACTACCAAGCTAGGAGCTTAGTTTGGTAGTGTCTCATTCTTCACCTGAAGACGGCTGCTTGCGTTGTAGCCGAAACGTCGTGAGAATTATTTTATTATGTTTTATTTTTATTATTTTATTACTTCCCTTCTACGTGACTTTACCGAAAGAACCAAGAAGATGAATCCCTGCAGTCACGAAAGCTTTAAATCGAAATTTAAGTTGTTCCCCGTCGTGCCGTCGGTGTCTTGAGGCGGAACATCCCGTTGGGAACTCTTAGCTCGACTGTCATTCGCGCAGCTGCGTTGTGTACACGTTGAACCTCTTTGGCAACTGTACGTAGCCAACGGTGATGACCGGAGGTGCGTTTGCCGTGGATCAATCGTCGGATACCAAGACGGTCGTTTAAAGATCCCCGTGGCGGCGTTCGCGAGAGCGATGCCCATCGTTGTTGCGCCAGCGTCGCGGTCCACGTTTGCCAATTTCAATCGGTGGCACCGCAAACCCACGCACCGGCAGCCATCGCCGCCCCCTAATGGCAGACTGATGCACAGGATCATCGCGGGGGCTGGGAGATGTTAACTGTCTTGCCTGGTATGCAAGAGTTTGTGGGTTCGATCCCGACCAAGAACGTCTGTATGTTTTGAGTTTGCTTCTTTCTCTTTCCATGCTCGTGTGGATTTTTCTCCGGGTCCTCCGGTTTTTCCGCTCCTGCGTTTAGATTATTTCGGCTGCTGTTATATAAATGTCCACGTGATATGCCACTTGGTTGAGCTGTCGTCGCGTGTGGCCAGGTCGCTTGTGAATAAACGAGCCGTATAGCTTTAGGGGGCCTCGCCAAATTAAAATATAACACAAATAAAAAGCTGCCACCTGGGGAGGTGCTCCGAGGCTGAACCACGAAGCAGAAATTGTGCTGTGAACCGACTGCAGGCTGCGTCTAAATGTGGAGGGGACAAATCCACGTGACCGCCACAGGGAGAGCAAGAGACGCAAATTCCAAATGTACAGCAGCAGGCATCGTCAGGGTCGGGATCGAACCTAGGAACTGCAGACCAGGCGTGGTGGTTAACATCTCCTAGCCACCGTGGCACCCTACTAATTAGCTGTGTCGGGTGGAGGTGGGTTTTACGGCACATTTACAATTACTCAATCGAACCCAAAACGCGTTATGAGTACCATTCACCCTGCCCACTCCCCACTCCTCTTCCACCCTCTCTCCCCCTCCCAATCCCTCTTCTCCCTCTCCTTCCACTCCCTCTCCTCCCCCCCTCTCCTTTCACTCCCTCTCCTCCCTCTCATCCCCCCGACCCCCCTCAGGAATGAACGGCAACTTTGCTGCAACGTCCACGACGCAGACGCCGACGACGCAGAGCGCGGGCGGCAACGTGCCCCCCAACGTGATCTTCGTGTACACCACGGAGGTGGGGGGCACCCAGCCCACCACCGCCACCTCCACCACCACCACGGCAACGGGGGGGGCGGCCGCAGCAGCCGCGCAGCAGCAGCAGCAGCAGCAGCCGCAGCCGGCACCCCGCAGGGTCAGTGAGCGGTGACTGCACCGTGGTGGGCGGGGTGGGGGGTAACAGGGAGGTGCTGACGGTAACGACGGTAACGACGGTAACGACGGTAACGACGGTAACGACGGTAACGACGGTAACGACGGTAACGACGGTAACGACGGTAACGACGGTAACGACGGTAACGACGGTAACGGGGAGGCGCTGATCGTGACGGAGGCGCCAATGACGCTGACGGTAACGGGGCACTAACTACGGTAACGATGGTAACGGTGTGGGCGTGCGTGAGGCTGTAACGTGAGCGCCACCCCCCCCCCCCCCCCCCCCCCAGGGATCCCCCACCTGCACATGCCGGGCATCCCGCCAGAGCTCATGCCGGCCATCATCCAGCAGATTACCCAGCAGGCCATGGCGGCAGCGGCAACCGCAGCCGGTGAGTGGCCATCGCGGAAGAAGAGGGGGACCTGGGTTCGATTCCCGCTCTCACGGCCATGAAGAGACAGACAAAGGTCCCCGTGTAGCTTGAACAGACTTGGGGGCAAGGGCCGTTAGCGAGTAGCAGCACCACCTATGACAGCCGGCACTGGCACAAGGGGGTGGGTGGCCAGCACCACGCCCGAACACTCGTTCACTTGCACCACCACATCAACAACAACCGCCATTCGCCACTAAGTGGCGGTGACGTCACCATGGCATTTGTGCCAGGCTATGTGCACTTTAAGGCCACGTGAACTTTCGAATGCCCGCTGGCAGGATGTCACGGGACAGGCCCGACAGGTGCCATGGTTTGACTGACTGAGGTGAATGGCCGATTCACCACCTGTGCACCACTCGCACACGTACACACACACACACACGCGTACACACACACGCTCACAAAGGCTAAGATCTCCCGTATAGCCTTTAACAGAATGTTGGGGGCAAGTGCCGTGAGCGAGTAGCAGCGCCAATGAAAGCCGGCATTGAGACACACGAGGAGGTGGGCGGCCAACGCCACGTCCAGCCGTCTTTGTCTTCCCCCAGTGGCGATGTTTACTACACACCACACACCAGTCCTCACTTCAGAATTGTTCTGAATAATTTCTACTGCAGGAGAAGGAATCCGATGAGCTATAAATCTCTTTTTCACAGATGCCCAGTAGGGGCACGGGGTCAGAATGTTCCAGCAGCAATCGTTACAACAGCAATCGTTACACACAAACACGATGGTAGTGCAAAGTACAGGTCAACAAATCGCCCAAACGCATCCAAATACAACACTAAACCATCCTACCAGGCAAGGCCCACCGAGGTAATGAACTTATTTTTCAGAAGCGGCCTTGCTGCCACAAATGATAACCCAACAAAAAGTGGCTCGCGTGGAAATTGACAGCGGCAAAATAATTAAACTCTCGGTGAATGTTGCCGAGTCGACTTGGGGGGGGGGGGGGAGGCCCTAGAGCGGTTGGATGTTGATGGCCGTGAGTGTGAATGTAACTTGGGTCGCCGGGTTCGTAGTTGCAGCACGCTAATGGCTACACCGCTCCCCACACAAACAAACGGATGTACACACACGCAAGGCAGGGGGTGACACCGCGTGTGTTCGCAAGGTGCACCGAGGCCAAACGCCAGCACCAGCGTGGACACCGATGATAGCGATCGTCTGAACAAGCGGTTCCGGTGGGCCTCCTCCCCTAGGTCGACTCGGCCTGAAATGAGTACCCGGTGCGGTGTGTAAAACAACGTCACAAGGGGAGACAAAGGTGGCCGGGGCGTGCGTTGGTGCTGGCCACCCACCCCTCTCGTGCGCCGTGCCAGCTGCCGTAGGCGCTGCTGCTCGCTAACGGCACTTGACCCCAACAGTAAGTTAAGGTTATAAGGGGGATCTTTGTCTCTATGTATGAAACAGCTGGAGCCTCCAGTAAACCATGTGACTGCTGTGACCACACCCACTCTGAACACCCTCCCCTCTCCACACTGCCGCTCACTGTGGAAACAGACTCTACTCAATTGGAACCTCCTTTGCCAGGAGCAAAATCTGACAACAAAACTGACACCTTTTTTACAAGGAGTCATGTTTGCATAGACCACAATACGTGCAGCCATAATGCAAACAAAAAACATAACTCTGATAATATATGCACTGTCCTTGAAGTTGATTGGTCCACGCCCGAGACAGCTTTCCTTAGAGCCTAGACTCACATGGGTTGGACCAGATGACGCCAAAAGGCGCACAACTCAAAGACAATGCACTATCAGAGTATGAGAGCTCGGGGTAAGCATTTACAACTCTGGAACCAATTATCATATTTTGCTACTGGCAAATGAGGTTCCAACGTGGTTGATGTCGCTGTGCCGGCGATGTTGTTGTTGATGTGGTGGTGGTGCTGTGGCGATGTTGTTGTGGTGGTGCGATGTTGTGGTGCGAGCGTGCAGGCCAGATGAGACCGGTGTTCCAGGTGCGGCCCCCGCGCGTGCTGGTGGTGCGTGGCCCCCCGCCCACGGCGCGCCCCCCCGGCCCCGCCACGCACTGCGCTCCCCTGCCGCTGCACACGCAGCAGCAGCAGCAGCAGCAGCAGCAGGGCGGCTTGCAGCCGGTAGGCAGTTGGGGCGCCGCGGTGGCTAGGGGATGTTAACTCCCTCGCCTGGTGTGCAGGAGGTCGTGGGTTTGATCCCAACCCTGATGATGTCTCTCTCCCGTGGTTGCATGGATTTACTTCTGGGTAGTCCGATTTTTCCCTCCACATTTTTAGAATCGGCGTGCGTTTAGAATACTTGCTTTCTATGCATTTTCATGTTATGATTACGAGCTATCGTTTGTGGCCAGGTCGCTTCTGAACAGAGTTGCATGTCTCAGTGAGCCTGATAGTGTGTGAGTGTCAGAGTGGAGTTTGTATGATCGCCCCCTGTTTTAGAGAGTGAGTGCGCGTGTGAGTGTGAGGTGAGTGTGTGAGTGTGAGCGCGTGAGCGAGTGTGTGAGCGAGTGAGGTGAGCCGACGGTTTGTGTTGTGTGCGCACGCAGGGTGCCATTCCCGCCAACGGCTCCCTGGCCCAGGTCATCGGCAACCTCGTGGGGCAGCTGCTGACGGTGAACCCGGCCGCGGCTGCCGCTAACGGCGGCGCGACCGCTCCCACAGCGGCGTCCTCCACCGGTAACGGTTGTTGTTGCGCTGCTGCTGTCGCCGCTTGCCGCGCCTGTTGCCCAATTTCTACGCGATCGTCGCCTTAAATTGCCGAGATCCGACCGTGTTCCATCCGGTGTTCGCCGAACCAATTTGTTATCAGGTCGCACTCCATTACACGCACACAAAGCGCTCGCCACGTGAACACGATACCCTCCTCCCTCAGGATTGAGTCGGCGACAACGAGGTGGTGGCACGTGTCGCGTAGTCGTACGTCGACAAGTTTCGATTATCGTGACTCGCTTGCTCTACAGTACGTCCGGCAAAACCGTGAGCAATGCGGCTTTCCCGTTTGCGTACAGCGCCAGTCGGCACCGCTGCCACGGTCACCACCTCGTCCGCCTTCCCCGGACCGACCGCCTTCCTCATCGGCGGCGGGGCCGGCGGGGGCACCGACACCGACACCGGCACCTCGTCGTCGTTCTCCACCTCGTCCACCTCCTCGTCCACCTCCTCCTCCGCCACCTACAGAACCACCTTCAGCACCAGTTCCAGTTCTGGCGCTCCTTCATTCGGCAGCGGGCAGATGAACCAGGTGCAGCTGGTGCAGCTGATGCGGACGTTGGTGGCCGGGGTGGCGCCGCCACCACCGCCAGGGGCGCCCGCAGCCGCAGCCGCAGCAGCAGCCGCCGCGGCCGCCGGCGTTGGCGGCGTGGCGCCGGGCACCAATGTGACGTTCCAGCACCCGCAGGGCACGCCACAGTCGGTCTTCTTCCGGGGGCTGGCGGAGTTCATGGAGGTGGGTGCTGGCGGTGGAGACGTCGCTCCTCCGCCCTCCGTTGTTGTTGGAGGGCGACTGCCTCCAACTGCTCAGTAGCAGCGTCCTTCGCGAGACTCCTCCACAGAGGCCGACCTTGACACCGCTGGTAGCGGTCTATGTCAGGCCCCCTCAGCTCCACATCCTCCTGTACCGCATCACTCAATCTCTTCAGTCCGTGTCATGCCCATTCATCATGATCATCGCCACCACTATTACCATCCTCACCACTGTTGTTGCCACCATCATCACTGGCACCATTGTCATCACCATTATTACCATTATCAACAACCACCCCCCCACACCAACATTTAATAACTCGGTTCTTGTCGACCGTGCATTTGTGTCTCCGTGCGAGTCTGCGGACTTGCGCGAGTCTAAAGATCTCTGTGCAAGTCTACGGGGTATCTGTGTGTGTCTACTGGGCTCTGAGCGAGTCGTCTTCGGGGCTTTGTGTGACTCTGTTTGTTGAACGTCTTTCGTGACCCTACGTAGCCAACCGTGATAATCGGAGGTGCACTGTGTGAATCTTAGGTGCTCTGTAAGCCTTATGGGTCTGTGTGACGAGTCTATGGGGCTCTGAGTCTATGGTTCGGCTGTGCCAATGGCGTAATTCCTTAGCCACGGCTGGGAGCACGCTTCGGTTGAGCCCAGCTCACCTTGAGCCAGAGCCGAGCGCGGAGCCAGGCCGTGAGTCGGACTACAAGGGCCCCTTTGACTCGGACGGGCGTTGAGATGTGTCTGCTCCCTACGCAGGCCGTACCGGTCTTGGGCCAGCAGCAGCAGCAGCAGGCGACACCAGCGGAAGCGCAGCAACCTCCATCGACGCAGCAGCAGCAGGCGCAAGCGGGAACGACGGCCGGCTCCTCGCCGGCAGCACCGCAGCAGGCGCAGCAGGCGCAGCAGGCGCAGCAGGCGCCGCAGGCGCCGGCGGAGGAAGCGCTGACGCCGGACTTCTTCAGCAGCGTGGTGCAGGGCGTGCTGGGCAGCGTGCTCACGTCGCTGGGCGGCGCCAGCGGCTCGGAGAGCCAGGAGAGCATCGCCAGCTTCATCCAGCGCCTCAGCGGCACGCCCAGCGTGTTCGAGACCGGCGCCGGTAGGCGGGGGTGGGGGGTGGGGGGCGGGGGGTGGGGGGCGGGGCGGGGGGCGGGGGGCACGGGAAAGCGGCAGCCGGAACCGGCGTCACCGACGATTGCCCGAGGCTCCGTGGCCCTGTATTTGGATGTTTGACCAACTCCCCAACTCGTGAGTGTTTTACGCGTAGGGTAGGAAACGGGGAGCGCCTGCTAGGGAGGGCGTGGACAACGCTCGCTCTACAACGATTGCCTCGAGGCTCCGTGGTCCGGTATCGGAACGTTTGACCAACTCCATTTAATCGGTGATCACACTCGCAGAAAATGAATACCCAAAGAAAATCCCACGCGCGTGTTGGTGAATGGTAGCGGATGGCGGTGAGCCGTGTGAGTGCAGGTGGCTGTATGCCCACTGTGCGTGTACCTGTGTGCATGAGGGCTGCTGACCCTGATCTGCGAGTCCATGACCGACGTGGTGGTGAGTGAGCGCGCGAGTGCGTGAGGGCTTCGCGTGGCCTCAAAGTGCACTTGGCCTGGCACAGGTGCATGAGGGCCGTTCTTCAGCCAGCTGCCGACTCTGTCCATGACGGACGTGGTGCTGAGCGAGTGAGTGCAGACGGCTGTACACCCACGGTGTGTGTGCTCGTGCGTGTGTGCGTGAGGGCCGTGTTCTTCAGCCAGCTGCCTACCCTGTCCATGACGGGCGTGTGTGCGTGCGTGTGTGCGTGTGTGCGTGAGGGCAGCGTTCTTCAGCGAGCTGCTGACCCTCGTCTGCGAGGCCCTGTCCATGACGGACGTGGTGATGCTGCTGCATGGACAGTCGCAGCCCCTGCAGCGTCTGAGGCCCCAGCTCACGGCGTTCTGCCGCCAGCACTTCCTGCACGACGGCGAGCCCACCGAGGCCAACATCGCCGTCAGTGCCCCCCCCCTCGCCCACCCCACCAGTAACAGTACCACTGATGCGATGGCGACGATGATGGTGTTCTTATTTTGTTTATTAACCCCCCCCCCCTCCCAGGCCTCGACGGAGCAATTGGTGGATTTCATGGAGCAGTACGTGCGGGAGAGCTTTGTGAGTTTTCGTCCGCTCGTTCGTTCGCTCGCTCGCCCTTCAGTGTGACGATGTCAATTGCCAGTCCAGCGGTGAAGCGCATTGGAGTTCGTGGACCACGGACGCCTCGCCGTGTCCCCCATTCTTCCACAAGACCTCCAAGCCCCACCAGACTGTTGTGACTGCCACCCGAGTTCCATTGACGGTGGTTGGGAGATGTTGACTAACCTCGCCCGGTGTACAGGTAGTCCTCTACTTACGATGGGGTCCTCGTAACGCGTCTCCATCGTAAGTAAAAAATATCGTAAGTCGAAGATGGCCTCGCCTACCCAGGAGTCTTAAAGAATGGTGATTAATTTAGCATAACAGAGCAAATTACAGTACCGTACTGTATCAACTATATACTGTATTTATTAATTACAATACTGTATTGCACAGTGAAATGTAAAGTAAAAAAAACAAGCCTACCTATATGAACTGCAATTAAATAAAAAACATTTCAGGAAACAATCCTATCCGCATCACACAAGGCGGTAGATGCGTACATCCCAGCAGCGTCCCAACGTACAGCATCGTACCTCGTACGCTGCTGCGTTTGCCTGCCGCGCGAAATGTAAAATATTTTACAATTTTGTCGTATCGCCATCGTTAGATCGAAATATCGTAACTCCGGGACTCTCTGTATAGGAGCTCGAGTGTTCGACTCCTGAAGCTGCTGTACGTTTGGAGTTTGCGTGTCTCTCTCCCCGTGGTCGTGTGGATTCGTTTCCGAGTCCTTCGGTTTTTTTATTCCCCCTCGGCCACTTTTGTTGCGCTGCTGTCGTCTGTGGACGGCCAGGTCACGGCTACACAGCTCAGTGGAGTCTTGCCTGGTCAAATAGAACTAGTGGAGGTTATCTTCTTGGTTCTTTCGGTAAAGTCATGTAGAAGGGAAATAATAAAATAATAAAAATAAAGCATAAAATAATTCTCACGGCGTTTCGGCCACAACGCAAGCAGCCGTCCTCAGGTGAAGAACAGGTCGGCTGCTTGCGTTGTGGCCGAAATGTCGTGAGAATTATTTTATTATATTTTATTATTTCCCTTCTACGTGACTTTACCGAAACAATCAAGAAGATGAATCCCTGCAGTCACGAAAGCTTTAAATCGAAATTTAGTGGGTCTGGGTCTGTCTGAATCTCTACGCTTTCATGGTATTTTGTTGCTGCTATAAAACTCCACGTGATTGACGATGAGCCACTTCGTTGAGCTTTCGTTTCTGATAGCCAAGTCGTGCCAGATTTAAAGAAGTACATAGCTGCTCTGTGGGACCTTCCTTACCTGGTAAATTAAAAACTAGTTGACTAGTTCTAGTAGCCATTTCTACAAATACAGAGGGGACATCGCGGCGATGCACGACTCCGCCCGACGTGGTCGCCCGTGGGCCTGACCACCTGAAAGCGACAATTTGCAGTCGCTGCTCTTGCATCGTCGACGTTGGCCGTACACGAGGAGGATTACCGCTGCATTGGTTGTGAATGGCGGCGTGCAAACGTTGTCGTTGTGGTTGTTGTGTGCTAGGCGTCCGTTGCCGTGCGCAATGGGGTGGACATCCTGCAGACGAATCTCTGCTTCGTCCGAGAGAGAATAAACCGCCTGGCGACCTACATCCTGTGCAACTCGGGTAAGAGTGCCGATCGGCACGCTGGGCACGCTGGGCACGCTGGGCACGCTGGGCACGCTGGGCACGCTGGGCACGCTGGGCACGCTGGGCACGCTGGGCACGCTGGGCACGCTGGGCACGCTGGGCACGCTGGGCACGCTGGGCACGCTGGGCACGCTGGGCACGCTGGGCACGCTGGGCACGCTGGGCACGCTGGGCACGCTGGGCACGCTGGGCACGCTGGGCACGCTGGGCACGCTGGGCACGCTGGGCACGCTGGGCACGCTGGGCACGCTGGGCACGCTGGGCACGCTGGGCACGCTGGGCACGCTGGGCACGCTGGGCACGCTGGGCACGCTGGGCACGCTGGGCACGCTGGGCACGCTGGGCACGCTGGGCACGCTGGGCACGCTGGGCACGCTGGGCACGCTGGGCACGCTGGGCACGCTGGGCACGCTGGGCACGCTGGGCACGCTGGGCACGCTGGGCACGCTGGGCACGCTGGGCACGCTGGGCACGCTGGGCACGCTGGGCACGCTGGGCACGCTGGGCACGCTGGGCACGCTGGGCACGCTGGGCACGCTGGGCACGCTGGGCACGCTGGGCACGCTGGGCACGCTGGGCACGCTGGGCACGCTGGGCACGCTGGGCACGCTGGGCACGCTGGGCACGCTGGGCACGCTGGGCACGCTGGGCACGCTGGGCACGCTGGGCACGCTGGGCACGCTGGGCACGCTGGGCACGCTGGGCACGCTGGGCACGCTGGGCACGCTGGGCACGCTGGGCACGCTGGGCACGCTGGGCACGCTGGGCACGCTGGGCACGCTGGGCACGCTGGGCACGCTGGGCACGCTGGGCACGCTGGGCACGCTGGGCACGCTGGGCACGCTGGGCACGCTGGGCACGCTGGGCACGCTGGGCACGCTGGGCACGCTGGGCACGCTGGGCACGCTGGGCACGCTGGGCACGCTGGGCACGCTGGGCACGCTGGGCACGCTGGGCACGCTGGGCACGCTGGGCACGCTGGGCACGCTGGGCACGCTGGGCACGCTGGGCACGCTGGGCACGCTGGGCACGCTGGGCACGCTGGGCACGCTGGGCACGCTGGGCACGCTGGGCACGCTGGGCACGCTGGGCACGCTGGGCACGCTGGGCACGCTGGGCACGCTGGGCACGCTGGGCACGCTGGGCACGCTGGGCACGCTGGGCACGCTGGGCACGCTGGGCACGCTGGGCACGCTGGGCACGCTGGGCACGCTGGGCACGCTGGGCACGCTGGGCACGCTGGGCACGCTGGGCACGCTGGGCACGCTGGGCACGCTGGGCACGCTGGGCACGCTGGGCACGCTGGGCACGCTGGGCACGCTGGGCACGCTGGGCACGCTGGGCACGCTGGGCACGCTGGGCACGCTGGGCACGCTGGGCACGCTGGGCACGCTGGGCACGCTGGGCACGCTGGGCACGCTGGGCACGCTGGGCACGCTGGGCACGCTGGGCACGCTGGGCACGCTGGGCACGCTGGGCACGCTGGGCACGCTGGGCACGCTGGGCACGCTGGGCACGCTGGGCACGCTGGGCACGCTGGGCACGCTGGGCACGCTGGGCACGCTGGGCACGCTGGGCACGCTGGGCACGCTGGGCACGCTGGGCACGCTGGGCACGCTGGGCACGCTGGGCACGCTGGGCACGCTGGGCACGCTGGGCACGCTGGGCACGCTGGGCACGCTGGGCACGCTGGGCACGCTGGGCACGCTGGGCACGCTGGGCACGCTGGGCACGCTGGGCACGCTGGGCACGCTGGGCACGCTGGGCACGCTGGGCACGCTGGGCACGCTGGGCACGCTGGGCACGCTGGGCACGCTGGGCACGCTGGGCACGCTGGGCACGCTGGGCACGCTGGGCACGCTGGGCACGCTGGGCACGCTGGGCACGCTGGGCACGCTGGGCACGCTGGGCACGCTGGGCACGCTGGGCACGCTGGGCACGCTGGGCACGCTGGGCACGCTGGGCACGCTGGGCACGCTGGGCACGCTGGGCACGCTGGGCACGCTGGGCACGCTGGGCACGCTGGGCACGCTGGGCACGCTGGGCACGCTGGGCACGCTGGGCACGCTGGGCACGCTGGGCACGCTGGGCACGCTGGGCACGCTGGGCACGCTGGGCACGCTGGGCACGCTGGGCACGCTGGGCACGCTGGGCACGCTGGGCACGCTGGGCACGCTGGGCACGCTGGGCACGCTGGGCACGCTGGGCACGCTGGGCACGCTGGGCACGCTGGGCACGCTGGGCACGCTGGGCACGCTGGGCACGCTGGGCACGCTGGGCACGCTGGGCACGCTGGGCACGCTGGGCACGCTGGGCACGCTGGGCACGCTGGGCACGCTGGGCACGCTGGGCACGCTGGGCACGCTGGGCACGCTGGGCACGCTGGGCACGCTGGGCACGCTGGGCACGCTGGGCACGCTGGGCACGCTGGGCACGCTGGGCACGCTGGGCACGCTGGGCACGCTGGGCACGCTGGGCACGCTGGGCACGCTGGGCACGCTGGGCACGCTGGGCACGCTGGGCACGCTGGGCACGCTGGGCACGCTGGGCACGCTGGGCACGCTGGGCACGCTGGGCACGCTGGGCACGCTGGGCACGCTGGGCACGCTGGGCACGCTGGGCACGCTGGGCACGCTGGGCACGCTGGGCACGCTGGGCACGCTGGGCACGCTGGGCACGCTGGGCACGCTGGGCACGCTGGGCACGCTGGGCACGCTGGGCACGCTGGGCACGCTGGGCACGCTGGGCACGCTGGGCACGCTGGGCACGCTGGGCACGCTGGGCACGCTGGGCACGCTGGGCACGCTGGGCACGCTGGGCACGCTGGGCACGCTGGGCACGCTGGGCACGCTGGGCACGCTGGGCACGCTGGGCACGCTGGGCACGCTGGGCACGCTGGGCACGCTGGGCACGCTGGGCACGCTGGGCACGCTGGGCACGCTGGGCACGCTGGGCACGCTGGGCACGCTGGGCACGCTGGGCACGCTGGGCACGCTGGGCACGCTGGGCACGCTGGGCACGCTGGGCACGCTGGGCACGCTGGGCACGCTGGGCACGCTGGGCACGCTGGGCACGCTGGGCACGCTGGGCACGCTGGGCACGCTGGGCACGCTGGGCACGCTGGGCACGCTGGGCACGCTGGGCACGCTGGGCACGCTGGGCACGCTGGGCACGCTGGGCACGCTGGGCACGCTGGGCACGCTGGGCACGCTGGGCACGCTGGGCACGCTGGGCACGCTGGGCACGCTGGGCACGCTGGGCACGCTGGGCACGCTGGGCACGCTGGGCACGCTGGGCACGCTGGGCACGCTGGGCACGCTGGGCACGCTGGGCACGCTGGGCACGCTGGGCACGCTGGGCACGCTGGGCACGCTGGGCACGCTGGGCACGCTGGGCACGCTGGGCACGCTGGGCACGCTGGGCACGCTGGGCACGCTGGGCACGCTGGGCACGCTGGGCACGCTGGGCACGCTGGGCACGCTGGGCACGCTGGGCACGCTGGGCACGCTGGGCACGCTGGGCACGCTGGGCACGCTGGGCACGCTGGGCACGCTGGGCACGCTGGGCACGCTGGGCACGCTGGGCACGCTGGGCACGCTGGGCACGCTGGGCACGCTGGGCACGCTGGGCACGCTGGGCACGCTGGGCACGCTGGGCACGCTGGGCACGCTGGGCACGCTGGGCACGCTGGGCACGCTGGGCACGCTGGGCACGCTGGGCACGCTGGGCACGCTGGGCACGCTGGGCACGCTGGGCACGCTGGGCACGCTGGGCACGCTGGGCACGCTGGGCACGCTGGGCACGCTGGGCACGCTGGGCACGCTGGGCACGCTGGGCACGCTGGGCACGCTGGGCACGCTGGGCACGCTGGGCACGCTGGGCACGCTGGGCACGCTGGGCACGCTGGGCACGCTGGGCACGCTGGGCACGCTGGGCACGCTGGGCACGCTGGGCACGCTGGGCACGCTGGGCACGCTGGGCACGCTGGGCACGCTGGGCACGCTGGGCACGCTGGGCACGCTGGGCACGCTGGGCACGCTGGGCACGCTGGGCACGCTGGGCACGCTGGGCACGCTGGGCACGCTGGGCACGCTGGGCACGCTGGGCACGCTGGGCACGCTGGGCACGCTGGGCACGCTGGGCACGCTGGGCACGCTGGGCACGCTGGGCACGCTGGGCACGCTGGGCACGCTGGGCACGCTGGGCACGCTGGGCACGCTGGGCACGCTGGGCACGCTGGGCACGCTGGGCACGCTGGGCACGCTGGGCACGCTGGGCACGCTGGGCACGCTGGGCACGCTGGGCACGCTGGGCACGCTGGGCACGCTGGGCACGCTGGGCACGCTGGGCACGCTGGGCACGCTGGGCACGCTGGGCACGCTGGGCACGCTGGGCACGCTGGGCACGCTGGGCACGCTGGGCACGCTGGGCACGCTGGGCACGCTGGGCACGCTGGGCACGCTGGGCACGCTGGGCACGCTGGGCACGCTGGGCACGCTGGGCACGCTGGGCACGCTGGGCACGCTGGGCACGCTGGGCACGCTGGGCACGCTGGGCACGCTGGGCACGCTGGGCACGCTGGGCACGCTGGGCACGCTGGGCACGCTGGGCACGCTGGGCACGCTGGGCACGCTGGGCACGCTGGGCACGCTGGGCACGCTGGGCACGCTGGGCACGCTGGGCACGCTGGGCACGCTGGGCACGCTGGGCACGCTGGGCACGCTGGGCACGCTGGGCACGCTGGGCACGCTGGGCACGCTGGGCACGCTGGGCACGCTGGGCACGCTGGGCACGCTGGGCACGCTGGGCACGCTGGGCACGCTGGGCACGCTGGGCACGCTGGGCACGCTGGGCACGCTGGGCACGCTGGGCACGCTGGGCACGCTGGGCACGCTGGGCACGCTGGGCACGCTGGGCACGCTGGGCACGCTGGGCACGCTGGGCACGCTGGGCACGCTGGGCACGCTGGGCACGCTGGGCACGCTGGGCACGCTGGGCACGCTGGGCACGCTGGGCACGCTGGGCACGCTGGGCACGCTGGGCACGCTGGGCACGCTGGGCACGCTGGGCACGCTGGGCACGCTGGGCACGCTGGGCACGCTGGGCACGCTGGGCACGCTGGGCACGCTGGGCACGCTGGGCACGCTGGGCACGCTGGGCACGCTGGGCACGCTGGGCACGCTGGGCACGCTGGGCACGCTGGGCACGCTGGGCACGCTGGGCACGCTGGGCACGCTGGGCACGCTGGGCACGCTGGGCACGCTGGGCACGCTGGGCACGCTGGGCACGCTGGGCACGCTGGGCACGCTGGGCACGCTGGGCACGCTGGGCACGCTGGGCACGCTGGGCACGCTGGGCACGCTGGGCACGCTGGGCACGCTGGGCACGCTGGGCACGCTGGGCACGCTGGGCACGCTGGGCACGCTGGGCACGCTGGGCACGCTGGGCACGCTGGGCACGCTGGGCACGCTGGGCACGCTGGGCACGCTGGGCACGCTGGGCACGCTGGGCACGCTGGGCACGCTGGGCACGCTGGGCACGCTGGGCACGCTGGGCACGCTGGGCACGCTGGGCACGCTGGGCACGCTGGGCACGCTGGGCACGCTGGGCACGCTGGGCACGCTGGGCACGCTGGGCACGCTGGGCACGCTGGGCACGCTGGGCACGCTGGGCACGCTGGGCACGCTGGGCACGCTGGGCACGCTGGGCACGCTGGGCACGCTGGGCACGCTGGGCACGCTGGGCACGCTGGGCACGCTGGGCACGCTGGGCACGCTGGGCACGCTGGGCACGCTGGGCACGCTGGGCACGCTGGGCACGCTGGGCACGCTGGGCACGCTGGGCACGCTGGGCACGCTGGGCACGCTGGGCACGCTGGGCACGCTGGGCACGCTGGGCACGCTGGGCACGCTGGGCACGCTGGGCACGCTGGGCACGCTGGGCACGCTGGGCACGCTGGGCACGCTGGGCACGCTGGGCACGCTGGGCACGCTGGGCACGCGAGCGAAACCACCGCCTGGGTTCGACTCCTCCTGGCTCGGGTGTGGCGTCTTTCGCTCTTTCTCTGTGTGAAGGTTTGTGTGTTCTACCCCTGTTCTACAGAGTTGGTGTGTGAGAGTGTGTGAGTATGTGTGTGAAAGTGAGTGAGTGGCCTGCATCAGTTTCCTCTCTGGGTTTTCCGCTTCCTTCATCGCCGAAAGTGCCACCCCCCCCCCCTGAAAAATGTTGAGTAGAACACTGCTCTGGGTGAACAAGTGGAATCATGATGACGATGATGAAGCATCGTGCATACCCCCCCCTCCCCCCCCCGCCGTCCCCACCCGCAGACAGCGACGCGGAGTTTGCGCGCCAGCTGCTGGTGCTGTGTAACGGGGCGCTGTTCGAGTGGCTGGCGCTCAACCGGCACTGCCTGCGCGACGGGGATGACGCCATCGTCGCCGTCATCAACAGCCGCATTGTGAGCACGTGGGGCTGTGTGGTGGCCGGGCGGTCGCCGGCTTTAAAACCGATTTTGTGATGGACGGTGATGGAAATGCGCACAGGTTTTTAAACCAAGACACGAGGGAGGCAGCCGCTGGAGGTGGTGGGTGGTGGTTGTGGCAGAGGAGGGTGGTGGTTGTAGTGGTGGCGGAAGGAGGGTGGGGGTGGTGGTGAAAGTGGTGGAGGGTGTGTGGCGGTGGCGGTGGAGGGTGGTGTGGCCGGGTCTCTTCTGAAAAAGAGCTATACAGCTCTGGGCCTTACCTGCTAAAATAAAACTAGTTTAGTTGGTAGCAACGCAGGGCGACGGGAGCGGCGAGGGAGGGTGAGGCGGGAGAGGGAGCGGCGAGTGGAATCTTGCCTCTCGGTGGGCTGCACGGCGGTTCTCAGTTCCCCGCCCCTCCCCCGGGGGGCCGCCTTTGTCGCCCCCCTCTCCAGCAGGGCCACCTGTCGGCAGACGTCAACTCCACACTGGTGGTGTGGCTCACCGCCATGATGGAGTCGCGGCTCCGCGCCGTCATGGCGCTGCTCCCGCCCGGCGGGGAGCACGTGCTGCAACACGTGCGGCGCCGCGCCGACGCTCTGCCTACGTCGTCGCGGCCGCCGCCGCCAGCGGCGTTAGTACGGCCGCCGCCGACGGCGCCAGCGGCACCAGCCATGGTGCGAAGGGAAACGCGGGCGGTGCGTGCGGTGCGTGCGAGCGTGCCGACGGTTGGCGATGTTTTGTGATGACGTCACGGTGTGCTGGGCGACGTTGACTCTCAGCTGCTCTCACCCCGTGTCCCCTACTGGACATCTGAACAGGAGCTTCATGGCTCCTCGTGTTCAGATAAATATTCTGATTCTCAACTTAATCGGCTGGTATACAGGAGGTCTACCCTGTTGCCTGTTGTATATTTACAACAGGCATCCGGTTTTTCTCTACACATTTTAGAATCTGCTATGAATTTCCATGCAATGATGATGAGCTCGCTTTGTTGAGCTATCATTCGTGATAGCCAGCTCACAGCTCAGCAGGACTTTACCTGGTTAAATAAAAAACTGTTCATAGTTTGTAACCATAATGAACATTATTGTGTTTTTGCCGCTGTGCTGTGGTCGGGCACGATGTCCGACGTTTCGCTGCACGTGCTTGCGAGCTTAGGACCCCTGGAATTCGGTTCGGCTCTGAATTCGGTTGAAGCCTCCGTTGAGGCTTCCAGGATTAATAACGACGGTGTCAACGCGCGTGTCCTGTATGTGTCTGTACGGTGAACTTCTTTCGCACGACCGTACGTGGCCAATCGGAGGTGCGGGGGAAGGACAACAAACTAAACGCACTAACGGTTATAAAGGAACGAGTTTGTCAATGTGGATGATTTAAAAGTGCATCCTAGCTCCCAGTGGTTTCTTAATATTGGAAGAAGAGCGTTCCAGACGGCCGCAGAAGCAGCACAATCCTAAAGTGCCGTGCGACGATGATGCGGTGACCACCGTCTTTGTCCGACGGACATCCAAAATCCGCTGCTGCTGCTACCGCCGCTGGTGTGAGAACAACCGGTTAATCACTCTCCTTGCCGAGATCGGCATCAGCGGCGAGGTAGCGAGACGCGGGCTCACCACGCGGTGCTCCCCTCCGTGCCCGTAGGACTCTGCAGCGCAAGGTCCATCCGGTGACGAGGTGGAGATGGCCGACAGCGACTCGGTCAAGGTGAGGAGCCTGGCCCTTCGGTAGACCCTCACAGCAGAGACCCATAGACTCGCACAGCGGAGACCCATAGACTCGCACAGCAGAGACCCATAGACTCGCACAGCAGAGACCCATAGACTCGCACAGCAGAGACCCATAGACTCACACAGCGGAGACCCATAGACTCTCACAGCAGAGACCCATAGACTCTCACAGCAGAGACCCATAGAATCACACAGCAGAGACTCACACAGCAGAGACCCAGAGACTCGCACAGCAGAGACCCAGAGACTCGCACAGCGGAGTCCCATAGACTCACAGCAGAGACCCATAGACTCTCACAGCGGAGAGCCATAGACTCACACAGCGGAGACCCATAGACTCGCACAGCCGAGACCCATAGACTCGCACAGCGGATACCCATAGACTCGCACAACAGAGACCCATAGACTCGCACAGCAGAGACCCATAGACTCGCACAGCAGAGACCCATAGACTCGCACAGCAGAGACCCATAGACTCGCACAGCAGAGACCCATAGACTCGCACAGCAGAGACCCATAGACCCATAGACTCGTAGCAGAGACCCATAGACTCGCACAGCAGAGACCCATAGACTCGCACAGCGGAGACCCATAGACTCGTCGCACAGCGGAGACCCATAGACTCGTCGCACAGCGGAGACCCATAGACTCGTCGCACAGCGGAGACCCATAGACTCGTCGCACAGCGGAGACCCATAGACTCGTCGCACAGCGGAGACCCATAGACTCGTCGCACAGCGGAGACCCATAGACTCGTCGCACAGCGGAGACCCATAGACTCGTCGCACAGCGGAGACCCATAGACTCGTCGCACATCGGAGACCCATAGACTCGTCGCACAGCGGAGACCCATAGACTCGTCGCACAGCGGAGACCCATAGACTCGTCGCACAGCGGAGACCCATAGACTCGTCGCACAGCGGAGACCCATAGACTCGTCGCACAGCGGAGACCCATAGACTCGTCGCACAGCGGAGACCCATAGACTCGTCGCACAGCGGAGACCCATAGACTCGCACAGCGGAGACCCATAGACTCGTCGCACAGCGGAGACCCATAGACTCGCACAGCGGAGACCCATAGACTCGCACAGCGGAGACCCATAGACTCGCACAGCGGAGACCCATAGACTCGCACAGCGGAGACCCATAGACTCGCACAGCGGAGACCCATAGACTCGCACAGCGGAGACCCATAGACTCGCACAGCGGAGACCCATAGACTCGCACAGCGGAGACCCATAGACTCGCACAGCGGAGACCCATAGACTCGCACAGCGGAGACCCATAGACTCGCACAGCGGAGACCCATAGACTCGCACAGCGGAGACCCATAGACTCGCACAGCGGAGACCCATAGACTCGCACAGCGGAGACCCATAGACTCGCACAGCAGAGACCCATAGACTCGCACAGCAGAGACCCATAGACTCGCACAGCAGAGACCCATAGACTCGCACAGCAGAGACCCATAGACTCGCACAGCAGAGACCCATAGACTCGCACAGCAGAGACCCATAGACTCGCACAGCAGAGACCCATAGACTCGCACAGCAGAGACCCATAGACTCGCACAGCAGAGACCCATAGACTCGCACAGCAGAGACCCATAGACTCGCACAGCAGAGACCCATAGACTCGCACAGCAGAGACCCATAGACTCGCACAGCAGAGACCCATAGACTCGCACAGCAGAGACCCCATAGACTCGCACAGCAGAGACCCCATAGACTCGCACAGCAGAGACCCATAGACTCGCACAGCAGAGACCCATAGACTCGCACAGCAGAGACCCATAGACTCGCACAGCAGAGACCCATAGACTCGTCACACAGAGACCCATAGACTCGTCACACAGAGACCCATAGACTCGTCACACAGAGACCCATAGACTCGTCACACAGAGACCCATAGACTCGTCACACAGAGACCCATAGACTCGTCACACAGACCCATAGACTCGTCACACAGAGACCCATAGACTCGTCACACAGAGACCCATAGACTCGTCACACAGAGACCCATAGACTCGTCACACAGAGACCCATAGACTCGTCACACAGAGACCCATAGACTCGTCACACAGAGACCCATAGACTCGTCACACAGAGACCCATAGACTCGTCACACAGAGACCCATAGACTCGTCACACAGAGACCCATAGACTCGTCACACAGAGACCCATAGACTCGTCACACAGAGACCCATAGACTCGTCACACAGAGACCCATAGACTCGTCACACAGAGACCCATAGACTCGTCACACAGAGACCCATAGACTCGTCACACAGAGACCCATAGACTCGTCACACAGAGACCCATAGACTCGTCACACAGAGATCCATAGACTCGTCACACAGAGACCCATAGACTCGTCACACAGAGACCCATAGACTCGTCACACAGAGACCCATAGACTCGTCACACAGAGACCCATAGACTCACACAGCAGAGACCCATAGACTCACACAGCAGAGACCCATAGACTCGTCACACAGAGACCCATAGACTCGTCACACAGAGACCCATAGACTCGTCACACAGAGACCCATAGACTCGTCACACAGAGACCCATAGACTCGTCACACAGAGACCCATAGACTCGTCACACAGAGACCCATAGACTCGTCACACAGAGACCCATAGACTCGTCACACAGAGACCCATAGACTCGTCACACAGAGACCCATAGACTCGTCACACAGAGACCCATAGACTCGTCACACAGAGACCCATAGACTCGTCACACAGAGACCCATAGACTCGTCACACAGAGACCCATAGACTCGTCACACAGAGACCCATAGACTCGTCACACAGAGACCCATAGACTCGTCACACAGAGACCCATAGACTCGTCACACAGAGACCCATAGACTCGTCACACAGAGACCCATAGACTCGTCACACAGAGACCCATAGACTCGTCACACAGAGACCCATAGACTCGTCACACAGAGACCCATAGACTCGTCACACAGAGACCCATAGACTCGTCACACAGAGACCCATAGACTCGTCACACAGAGACCCATAGACTCGTCACACAGAGACCCATAGACTCGTCACACAGAGACCCATAGACTCGTCACACAGAGACCCATAGACTCGTCACACAGAGACCCATAGACTCGTCACACAGAGACCCATAGACTCACACAGCAGAGACCCATAGACTCACACAGCAGAGACCCATAGACTCGTCACACAGAGACCCATAGACTCGTCACACAGAGACCCATAGACTCGTCACACAGAGACCCATAGACTCGTCACACAGAGACCCATAGACTCGTCACACAGAGACCCATAGACTCGTCACACAGAGACCCATAGACTCGTCACACAGAGACCCATAGACTCGTCACACAGAGACCCATAGACTCGTCACACAGAGACCCATAGACTCGTCACACAGAGACCCATAGACTCACACAGCAGAGACCCATAGACTCACACAGCAGAGACCCATAGACTCACACAGCAGAGACCCATAGACTCACACAGCAGAGACCCATAGACTCACACAGCAGAGACCCATAGACTCACACAGCAGAGACCCATAGACTCGCCACCACCGCCACCTCGGTGTAGCGACTTAATGTCACATTTCAATGAAGCGTCAGTTGTAACAAATTTTTTGTTATTTCTTTTCATTAGATCGGCTGCACTTTGGACAATGGCTCCTCTATCTCTCTCTTCATACACACACAGAGACCCATAGACTCACACGGAGACCAATAGATGGGCGGGTGGGGGGGGGCAATTCAGAGAAAATATTATGGGAAAAAATGTCTGTTTATCCGCTTGGTTTGTGAATTTTTTTTACCAAAACTGATCCTGCCTCTCGTCCCTGCTACCACCAATCACTGCCACTATCATCAATACCACCACCGTCAACACCGCTAACATCATCCTCAATACCACCACCATCAATATCACCACCATCATCAACGCCGCTAATGCTACAATCAACACCACCGCTAACACCGCCACTGTCAGTCGGCTCCCATGCAGTCTCCCCCGCCGGCCACCACCGCAGAAGAGGCCGCGGGTCTGGCCGACCGGCCCGTGGCCATGGACGCCGCGCCGCCGGGGGGGGCGACGCTTGTCCAGGAGGAGGCAGCGGCGACGGGCGCGGAGGCGGGAGCCTTGGTGGGCGACGCCTGGGCCTCCGTGGTGCCCCCTGTGAGTCGTTGGCACCCGCCTCTGTACCACCAGCACCGCCGCCACCATCACCGCCACCATCACCGCCGCCACCACCACCAGCACCACCACCATTACCACCACCACCACAATCACCACCAGCACCACCACAATCACCAGCACCACCATCACCACCACCACCGCCGCCGCGGTGGGGGCTGTTCGGGTGATCGCGATGGGAGACGTCATGGGTCACACAGGGACATCCGTCTGTAGGCTGGTGGTGGGGTGGGGTGGTTTGGAGGATTGCAATGGGATGGGAGCCGTCTTGAGTGGAGTTTGTCGAACACACACAGAGTGAGGTGGAGTGTGGAGAGAGAGGTGAGAACTTCTTTTGCACAGTACGTAGCCCATCGTGCTAATCCGAGGTGCCACCGTTGTGCTCCCCTCCTCCCCCCGGTGAGCCCGGCAGGACTGGGTGCCGGTGATGAGGCAGGACATCCACAGCCAGCGGCGCATCAAGCCGCAGGCTCCGTTCAGCGACGCCTATCTCAGCGGCATGCCCGCCAAGCGCAGGAAGGTGCGGGTGAGGTTTTATATGTGCTTGTTTGGGGTGGTGGCGGTGTCGTTGTTTGGTGTGGTGGTGGCGGTGTGGTTGTTTGGTAGTGTGGTGGGGTGGTTGTTTGGTGTGGTGGTGGCGATGTCGTTGTTTGGTGTGGTGGTGGTGTTGCTTTTTGGTGTGGTGGTGGGGTGGTTGTTTGGAGTGGTGGTGGCGGTGTGGTTGATTGGTGACACGTTGCGATGCTGTCCGTAGACCATGCAGGAAGGGGAGGGTGGGCGCCTGTCCCTGGCCGACGCTCTCCGCCGAGCGGCGCGCGGAGCCGGGGCTCAGCCGGTGACCAGCATGGAGTCGCTGGCACGCGACGCCGACGCCACGCAGGCCGCCTACAGGCAGCAGGTGACGCGTCGCACCGTCACTCACGTACAGGCAGCAGGTGACACGTCGCACAGTCACTCACGTACAGGCGGCAGGTGACACGTCACACAGTCACTCACGTACAGGCGGCAGGTGACACATTGCACAGTCACTCGTGTACAGGCGGCAGGTGACACGTCGCACCGTCACTCGCATACAGGCAGCAGGTGACGCGTCGCACCGTCACTCGTGTACAGGCGGCAGGTGACACGTCGCACCGTCACTCATGTACAGGCGGCAGGTGACACGTCGCACGTCACTCGTGTACAGGCGGCAGGTGACACGTCGCACCGTCACTCGCATACAGGCAGCAGGTGACGCGTCGCACCGTCACTCGTGTACAGGCGGCAGGTGACACGTCGCACCGTCACTCACGTACAGGCGGCAGGTGACACGTCGCACCGTCACTCATGTACAGGCGGCAGGTGACACGTCGCACCGTCACTCACGTACAGGCGGCAGGAGACACGTCGCACCGTCACTCGCGAACAGGCGGCGGGTGACGTGCGGAGAGGTCACTCCCCCCCCCCTCGATCCACCTCCCCGCCCCTCCAGGTGAAGTCTGACATCAAGAAGCGGCTGAAGGACGACTCTGACTACGACCCCAGCCGCTTCCCCAACTCGCGCCGAGTCTTTGAGGACGACGATTCTTAGGGTGCTCAGGGCACCAGAGGCGTTAGTGTAGGAGGTGACGCACCACCACCACCACCTTCACCACCGCTATCATCGTCACCACCGCCGCTGTCACCACCACCGCTATCGTTTAGCCACCACCACCATTGCTATCACCACCACCGCTATTATCGTCACCACCACCACCACCACCACCGCTATCGTCACCACGACCAACCAACCATCATCATCATCACCACCGTCATCATTGTCACCATCACCGCTATCGTCACCACCATCCATCAGCGTTATCACCATCACGCCCATCACCACCACCATCATCATAGCAGTCGCCACCACCAACACACGCGTGCTTGACTCCGTACTGTATATTGTTGCCAAAGTGATGATGGTTTTTGTTTGTTTAGTTTTGCTGTTTATTTTATTGTCTTGGTTGGGGGGGGGGGCTAGAGTTGGGGGTGGGGTGGGGTGGTGTGGGGTGGTGTGGGGTAAGGTGATGTAGAGAGTGGGGATTGGCACGCGTGAGGGGCTTTGTTTCTGTTGCTGTGTTCCGTGTGTCGCCCACCCACGCCCCACCCCTCCCATACTTCACGGCAATGTCTCTTCCCCTCCCTTGGAACCTGTGATGAATAAATGACGAACGTTTTAATGGCTTGGAGTGGGTATCGTATGTTGGCGGTGGGCGGCACCCCCCACCCACCTCCCTCATTCTCGTCCACCTGTCCCGTTCTCATCGACTCTCCCACCCACCCGCCTGCTCCCTCACCCACCCTCCTACTCACCCACCCTCCTACTCACCCACCCTCCTACTCACCCACCCACCTACTCACCCACCCTCCTACTCACCCACCCACTCGCTTGCCCATCCACCTGCACACTCACCTGCCTACTCGCCCACCCACCTGCTCATTCACCAACCCACTCACCCTGCCCATCCGCCTCACCCACCTCACCCTCACCTGCCTACACACCCACCTGCTAATTTGCCCACCCGCTCCCTCAGCCACCTGCCTACTCACCTGCCCAAAGGCAAAGATCCCCCATATATTCATAATAATTTAGGTTTTTGGGTCAGATCGCGTTATTTACAAATGTGTCGTAACCCTCCACCACCCGACACGGTCAAACAGTAAAAAATGTGTCCGTTTTCAAAGGACAAATTAATTGACTTCTTTAGCCCACCGGTGTGCTGAAGAGAGAATCAACAGCGTTTTAAAACTTGAGTAGTACGACGTTTCGCTGGTAATTACAATCCGCTTCATCGGGCAAGAATGGTGAAGCTCCCCTTCCGGTCTTAAATAGAGCAGCATCAGGGTGACGTCATCTAATTCAATCTGGTGCAGTGATTCGAGGCAAGGAGGGGGAGGGTTTTGTAATTATATAGATTGGTAAGCAGTCAAATGTTATTCATTTGTATTTTGTTTCCCTTAAAGGAACTGTAATTGTATTTATTTCATAATACGCTTCCAGGCCGCACTAAGCCTGTAGCTGTCAGAGCGATTGAAGTTTTTTCTGTTTCTCTCAATTTCAAAGGATTCTCTAATTAGTCTTGGCCAGTAGTAATTAGTTTTACACAACACTTAAACGTTATCAAAATCAATTGAGTGTCCTTGTTGACAAGCATGCTCTGCCACTGCCGACAGTTGTGTTTGAGATCATTTAATGTTTCTTTGGTGTTATTTTAGTCTTACACTGCCACAAACAATGAATCCGATATACACCTTCTGTTGATAATTTAGGCAATTCGTCTTTAGTGCCAGATACCAGTTTTTGAATTTTGTGCACTGTACCAAATCTTACTTTAATGTTTTGCTTTTGCAAAACCCGGGCTAATTTGTCAGTTACTCCTGAGATGGAATTTTAATTGTTTGAACAATCAGCATACGGGTGGCCTAAAGAAGTCAATTAATTTGTCCTTTGAAAACGTGACACATTTTTTTTACTGTTTGGCCGTATCGGGTGGTGGAGGGTTACGACACATTTATAAATAACGCGATCTGACCCAAAAACCTAAATTATGAATAATATTGGTCGCGAAAGCCTGCTACGTGTTAAAATCCCCCATATAGCCAAAAGCTGTTAGCGAGCACCTAATGAAGGTGGGCACGGCAGGGGATGGGGTGGTCAGCACCACGCCTGGCCACCTCGCTCTGGAGTGGAAATATTTACTTGACACTGCACCAGTTTCTCAGTTGAGGCTGGGTGGACCTAGAGGAGGCCCAGTGCCAGTGCATTATTAGATACTAAGTGCCATGATAGGTGCAGAGGCCACGTGAAGTGTCATATGCCTGCAGGTTGGTCACGGGACAGACCCAGCAGGTGCCATAGGTTGGCTGACTGAGATGATTGGCTGATGCACCACCTGTGCCCCCTACTGTGCCAACTTGCTGTGCTTTAGCCACCCGGTGCTCCTCTCGTGAGCGTCGCTCCCTCCACCCTCCGTTGTTGCTGGCGGGCAACTGCCTCCCATTGTCCAGTAAAGGCCTCGTCACAAGCCTCCTCCACAGAGGCCGATCTTGACACCGCTGGTACCAGTCATTGCCAAGTCCACTCTGCTCCAGTTCATCCCTTCAGCCAACGATGGATTTTCCCTCCCCCAAAACCCCACCCCTCGCCTACATCACCCACTCAACCTCCCGCTCACCTCCTACCCCACCACCAACCCACAGCACACCCCTCCCCAACGCCACCCCACTCGACAAATGAGCGTACAACCTTCATAAAACACTTTATTTTAGTACAACAACATACGGGAGGGGGGGGGGGAGCTATTCCGTTTTTTTTGCACATACAGTGTTACATTTGTCACATAGAAAAGCAATGGGGGGGGGGCGGGTGGGTAGGTGGGGGTGGCGTTCCAACCACAGCCAAACCTCTCGGAGTCCGCGTTAGGGATGAGTCTGAAGGGGGTGGTGGTGTGGTGGGTGTGGACCCCCCCCCCTCACTCCTGAAATGCTGTTTGTTGGAAGAGGGGGGGGGGGTGAGAAGAGGAAGAAGAGGTTTGTATGTGTGCGCACACGTGTTTTTATTTGAATTTTAATATAAAATAACCACCTTCCTGTCACACTAACTATACATTGGAAACACGGGGTTTTTTTTCTCTTATAACAGCTACGGTAGGGTTATTATAACAAAGATAATATATAGTGTCCAGTAACACACGAGGAGGGGGGGTGGGTGGGTATCTGGTTGTGGGTGCTCTCGGCACCACCACCCCTGCCCCACAAACAAATGAACATGCACGGCCGAGGGGGACCACACTCCCCTCCGTCTTCCCACTCTGCGCAGAGCGACAGCGCCTGCAATAATTAGTAAATTACAAAGTTATCAAATAAAGTCTTATTTATGTACAATTGTGTGCGTGCGCGCCCGTGTAGAAATGAAGCCGGATAGAGCAGATCGCTGTGACGTGACGCGATTATAGAGATGCGGATTCCGCCTTCTCGCCCACCAGAGCCCTCTCAAGATGCCCGGCTTTACCTCCCCCCCCCGCTCCCCTGGACGATTTCCTTTCCAGCTGCTTTTATAGTTTTTTTCCAGACGACGCTGGTGCCCCAAGCGCCCCCCCCCCCCAACCCCTCGCCACGATAGAGTCAATTTCGAGGGCGGCTCCGAATCTGTTTTATTTCTCTGAACGATGTCGCGAGCGAGATTTTTGCAACCTCCCCTAGTTTTGCGACGTGGGGAGTCATTTTGCAGTCGGTAACACCCGGCGAGTTTTGTGCGGCAAAGCGCTTGGCACGAACCGCAGCGCTAAGCAAAGCGAGCGCAGAATGCGAGTTCCATTCCCGCGTGGTTGCTGGCCACTCCGCCTTGTGCCGGCCTTGATGGGTGCTGCTCGCTGACAGAACACGGCCCCACCAGTCTGTCAAGGCGGTGCGGGGTGGGAGCTTTGTCGTAAACGCACAAGCGGCGTACACGCGATAAGGCAGGGATATGCACGATTTCACTTTCGTTGTGTGTGGGCGATTACGATGCCACAGCGGTTACACGGGGGGCTGGGAACGGGCACCGTGGGAGGGCTACCGGCAATGTTCCACAAAGAGCTGAAAAAGTTTTCGTTTCCCGGGGTGGGAGGTGGGGGGATTGGGGTGAAAGCAA
This sequence comes from Lampetra fluviatilis, assembly GCF_964198595.1. Classification (NCBI taxonomy): domain Eukaryota; kingdom Metazoa; phylum Chordata; class Hyperoartia; order Petromyzontiformes; family Petromyzontidae; genus Lampetra; species Lampetra fluviatilis. The sequence goes on along the minus strand of NC_136342.1, from coordinate 5,402,719 downwards.
AGAGACTTTACAAGTTAGGCAGGCCTCCCGATTCACGTCGAGTGCGCTGTCTGGATGCAAGTGCTGGCGTGATCATCAACGTCTCAGGAAGTCCTTCCCAGGAGACGTCATCTCTGCTGCTGCTGGAGAGCAAACCGCGAATAAATACTCTGAGGGTCTGGAGATTGGGGGAGGGCGACGGATTTCACCGCCCCCCCTTCAATCGCCCGACGGCCACGATGGGGGTCCGTGGCAGCTGACAGTTACGATACCGGTGGTGGGGGGGGGGGGGGGGGACCCCCTGAAGCAAGCGGACCAGCTAAATAAAAAACAATGGGAAATTTTGATATATTTTGTTTTTAATGAGTTTTGACGTTCCCGGCTTGAAGCTCGCCTCCCCTGCCACTGCGGTGAAGGAGTCGAGACGTTGACAGACCTCCACACTCCTCCATCACGGAGAAGTTCAAATCCTGGTTGGGGGCTTATCTCGGAGGGACGGAGGGGTCGATTAAAAAAAACCGAGCAGCTGGCTGCCGATCAGCGCGGTGGGCTACATCCACGGAGCGAAAGAAGTTTCACTTCGTACGTTGGGGGGGGGGGGGGGGGAGATCAACGGCAGTTGCCCATGATGGAGAGGAACTCTTGCCCCCGCCCCCCGACAGGGGGTGTGGTGGGGGGGTGTGGTGGTGGGGGGGGGGTGAACGGAGATGGGGTGGGGGGGTCTGGCAGTGCGAGTCGGAGCGGCCGCGGAAGCTTTTGAAAGTCTTTTTGGGCCAACGACGGCGGCTCCCGTGGGTTTGATGAAAAATAAAAGATCGAGTCCGCGACCCGTTTGCGATACGCCGCCGCGTGTCTCTGCCCAAATTCCGTTGAAACGCAGAGGCACGCTTAGCCGGAGGGTGGGAGAGAAGAAAAAAACGTCACGTATGAAAATACACCCACGGCGCTCATTTTTTGTACGTACTTTTTTTTCCCCGCGTTTTAACTCCCAAACTATTATTCGTAACAATTAGTATTTTTTTTACAAAGACCAAACCCACCACCCCCCACCCACCCTCCTCCTCCTCTCCGTGTTATATTTGGACTCATCTTAAAATACAGTTGCCACCTTAACACGGTTACTACATATATACACGGTTAGATCGATCGGTAGAACGTCTTGTGTGTGTTTTAACAGCCTCGGCCGTGCGTGCGCAAGCGTTGTGGTGGAACGCTTCTGCTAGAAATGCATTTGTAAAAATGTCAGAGAGAGAATGAAAGAAAATCAAATCGCCCGCAGCGCAAAAGCATCGCTTCAGAAATGATTGGAGCGCTGCGAAGCCCCAAACCAAAATGACGGACGAGGGAAGGGGGGGGGGTCCGGGGGTAAAGGAGAAAAAATACAAACAAAAGTAATAATTGCGTTTTTACCTCTTAAAGCCGCCCGCCGCCGCCACCATCACCCGCCTTCTAAAGCCAGCGATTAATCGGCGTGAATTTGTGCCCAGGATTCATCATCACCACCACCACTCGACAAAAAAAAAGATGTTGATAACCCACGAGAATTAGAAAAGCAAAACGAGCCGAGCGTCCTCGTCAAACGAAGGACGCGCCAAGATGTGCATCCACCGCCACGCTCTCCCACCAACCACCACCATCATCATCATGATCATCGACATCAGTGGGTGGTGAAATGAGACACCGTACACGCACGAAGCTTGGCGATGTGCAGCAAGGAAGGAGAATCGGGGTTGGTGGTTTCATGCCGACGCTGGAAGGTCGTGGCCACTGCAAGTTTGGCAAGATCCGTGGTGGTGTTGGAGGATGATGATGTGGTGCGTAATCCACAGGGGGACCGCAGCCTTCAAATAAACCATTGGGGATTACTTGGGGAGCGCTGCCGCTGCTGCCGCTGCTGCTGGCAGCACCTTCACTCTCACGTCCCAAGACTCCCAAACAAAACAAAACAACAAACGAAGCTAAGGAAGTGTGGCGGAGTCTTCTACTTCTGCCCGCCAACTCAACGCCCGCCGCCGTTCCCTCTCTTGCCCCTCCGCGCCCCTCCCGCCGCCCCCCGCCACCACCGCCCCCCACCGCCGCCGTCACACCAAGGCGGCCCTCCCCGGGACGGGTCTCTGATGTTCCGTCCTTGCCGTCGTCGCCGTCGTCGGTGTCAGCTGCAGGGTCGGGGCTGACGAGAGACGGCGCTCAGCCGGGCTAAGCGAGGTCGGTGAGAGCTGGCACGGGTTGGCCCCGCGGAGCTGGGCCCCACCCACAACCCTCCGCCGCCGCCATCACCAGTAGGGGCGAGGCTGCTGCCGGAAGTAGGGCGGCCACAGGTAGCACTTGCCGCACTCCCCGCAGCGGAAGGTCACCTCCCCACGGCTGTTGGTCTGCAGCGGCGGCAGCGCACAGGGGTGCTCCTCCTTCCCGTCCTCGCGCACAGCCTGCGCCGCGCCGCCACCGCCATTGCCGCCATTGCCGCCGCCGCTGCTGCCAGCGGCGCTACCCGCGGCTCCTGCTGCTGCTGCTGCTGCTGTTGCTGCTGTTGCTGCTGCTGCACTCCCACCCGCCCTTCCCCGCCCTGGCTTCCTGCTCACCCCCAAGCATTCGGGAGGAGGCGTGTGTGGGGGGAGGGGGGTGAGGAGCGGGTGAGGGGAGACGGTGGGTAGGGGGGCAAGGGGGGGGGGGCAGTGGGTAGCGCACACACACACACAGGGGGTTGTTGCCAGGCACTTGTGTGTGTTGTGGGGCGAGGTGAGAGCAGTGGTGGCGGTGGGGGCAGGGAGTGGAGTTAAGGTCGGTTCCGTTCCTCGGTGTGTCGAGAAGGGGGGGCCGGGTGGGGGGGGGGCCGACCACCTGTGCCTGGGAATCAAACACGGCAGCGTGGGGCGAGGAGCAGAGGGTGGGGGGACGCTCCGGCGTCCTCCTACACGTGGCTGCCGGAGGGACCACCCCACGTCACCCCACGCTATCCCACGTCACGTTGGGGGGGGGGGGGGGGGGCGCTTGGTTTATTTCCATTCAAAAACGCCGCGAGTTTCCCGCCCCCCTCCCCGTAATAAACAGTCACCGTGACAAAACCGAAGCCTCCACAATCATCGCCGCCGCCGCCGCCAACAGCAACAAGCTGCGTCACCGCACACATTTTCGCCGCCGCTTTCCCGCCTCCTCCTCCTCGGCGAGATCGCGCGGCGCCCGGCGCGGTGGGGATGGGGGCGGGCGGGCGAGCGAGATCTTAAAGCCCCAGTGGTCTCACATCGGAGCGACTCAAGACGCACATGCAGCAGGAACGCGACAAACAGCCCGCGTACCGCCGCTGCTTCCAAGTGGCGTTTGATTTTTTGCTCGGACGCGGGTTTTGTTTTATCTCCGTTTTGGTTTCGCGGTTCCGTCTTCGGCGCGGGGTGGACGCGTTCCGCTTCCGGGGGGGAGGGGAGGGGGGTTTGGTTTCGTTTCCGGGGGTTTTTGTTCCCGGCGCGAGCAATGAGGAATTTCCACCCAACATGCTTTGTAAACTGGGGCTTTAAGGGCATTTCTCTCGTGACGTCCTTGTTATCGCCACACGCTTGCGGCGTTAACCCAACACACTTCTCTCCCCCCTCTCCCTGACTCTGGGTTGCTGAGCGAGAACAGCGGACTCGGGGGGGCGGCGTGAGGCGGGGAGAGGGGGAAGGGTGAGAATGGGGGGGGGAGGGAGAGGAAGACACGGAGTGGTGGAGAGCAAAGGGAGAGGAAAGATGGAGGGAGGAGATAGGAGGATGTGGACTGTGGCTCTCTGGGCGAGCGCGACCGTCTCTGCATGACCCTGCGGGTTTCTGAGTGACAATGCGGGTCTCTGAGCGAGGGTCCCTGGGTGACCCTGCGGGTCCCTGCGGGTCTCTGCGGGTCTCTGAGCGAGCCATTGCGAGTCTGGAAGAGCCTGCGGGTGTCTACGTGGCCCTGCGGGTCCCTGGGGGAGCCTGCAGGTGTCTAGGACTGCTTGCGGGTCTCTGCGTGCCCCTGCAGGTGTCTGGACTAGCCAAGAGGGTCTCTGGGTGAGCGCGAGTTGTTCTGGGTGAGCCTGTGGCTTTCTACATGACCCTAATGGTCTCTGCGTGAGCCTGTGGGTCTCTGGGCGAGTCTGCGGGTCTCTGCCTGAGCCTGCGGGTCTCTGCCTGAGCCTGCGGGTCTCTGCCTGAGCCTGCGGGTCTCTGCGTGACCCTGCGGGTCTCTGGGTGACCCTGCGGGTCTCTGCGTGACCCTGCGGGTCTCTGCGTGACCCTGCGGGTCTCTGGGTGACCCTGTAGGTCTCTGGGTGACCCTGCGGGTCTCTGCGTAACCCTGTGGGTCTCTGGGTGACCCTGTAGGTCTCTGGGTGAGCGTGAAGCTCTCTGGGTGACTGGGAGAGCCTGTGTGTGACTGGGAGAGCCTGTGTGTGTCTGGGAGAGCCTGTGTGTGTCTGGGAGAGCCTGTGTGTGACTGGGAGAGCCTGTGTGTGACTGGGAAAGCCTGTGTGTGTCTGGGAGAGCCTGTGTGTGTCTGGAAGAGCCTGTGTGTGACTGGCAGAGCCTGTGTGTGTCTGGGAGAGCCTGTGTGTGACTGGGAGAGCCTGTGTGTGACTGGGAGAGCCTGTGTGTGACTGGGAGAGCCTGTGTGTGACTGGGAGAGCCTGTGTGTGACTGGGAAAGCCTGTGTGTGTCTGGGAGAGCCTGTGTGTGTCTGGAAGAGCCTGTGTGTGACTGGGAGAGCCTGTGTGTGTCTGGGAGAGTCTGTGTGTGAATGGGAGAGTCTGTGTGTGAATGGGAGAGTCTGTGTGTGAATGGGAGAGTCTGTGTGTGTCTGGGAGAGCCTGTGTGTGTCTGGGAGAGCCTGTGTGTGTCTGGGAGAGCCTGTGTGTGTCTGGGAGAGCCTGTGTGTGACTGGGAGAGCCTGTGTGTGTCTGGGAGAGCCTGTGTGTGACTGGGAGAGCCTGTGTGTGACTGGGAGAGCCTGTGTGTGTCTGGGAGAGCCTGTGTGTGACTGGGAGAGCCTGTGTGTGACTGGGAGAGCCTGTGTGTGACTGGGAGAGCCTGTGTGTGTCTGGGAGAGCCTGTGTGTGTCTGGGAGAGCCTGTGTGTGTCTGGGAGAGCCTGTGTGTGACTGGGAGAGCCTGTGTGTGTGACTGGGAGAGCCTGTGTGTGTGACTGGGAGAGCCTGTGTGTGTGACTGGGAGAGCCTGTGTGTGACTGGGAGAGCCTGTGTGTGTCTGGGAGAGCCTGTGTGTGTCTGGGAGAGCCTGTGTGTGACTGGGAGAGCCTGTGTGTGACTGGGAGAGCCTGTGTGTGACTGGGAGAGCCTGTGTGTGACTGGGAGAGCCTGTGTGTATCTGGGAGAGCCTGTGTGTGTCTGGGAGAGCCTGTGTGTGACTGGGAGAGCCTGTGTGTGACTGGGAGAGGCTGTGTGTGACTGGGAGAGCCTGTGTGTGACTGGGAGAGTCTGTGGGTGACTGGGAGAGTCTGTGGGTGACTGGGAGAGCCTGTGTGTGACTGGGAGAGTCTGTGGGTGACTGGGAGAGTCTGTGTGTGACTGGGAGTACCTGTGTGTGTCTGGGAGAGCCTGTGTGTGACTGGGAGAGCCTGTGTGTGTCTGGGAGAGTCTGTGTGTGTCTGAGAGTGCCTGTGTGTATCTGGGAGAGCCTGTGTGTGACTGGGAGAGCCTGTGTGTGACTGGGTGAGCCTGTGTGTGACTGGGAGAGCCTGTGTGTGACTGGGAGAGCCTGTGTGTGACTGGGAGAGCCTGTGTGTATCTGGGAGAGCCTGTGTGTGACTGGGAGAGCCTGTGCGTGACTGGGAGAGCCTGTGTGTGTCTGGGAGAGCCTGTGTGTGTCTGGGAGAGCCTGTGTGTGTCTGGGAGAGCCTGTGTGTGTCTGGGAGAGCCTGTGTGTGACTGGGAGAGCCTGTGTGTGTCTGGGTGAGCCTGTGCGTCTCTGGGCGAGCCTGTGGGTCTCTGGGCGAGCCTGTGGGTCTCTGGGCGAGCCTGTTTGTCTCTGGGTGAGCCTGTGGGTCTCTGGGCGAGCCTGTTTGTCTCTGGGTGAGCCTGTGGGTCTCTGGGCGAGCCTGTGGGTCTCTGGGCGAGCCTGTGGGTCTCTGGGCGAGCCTGTTTGTCTCTGGGCGAGCCTGTGGGTCTCTGGGCGAGCCTGTTTGTCTCTGGGCGAGCCTGTTTGTCTCTGGGCGAGCCTGTGGGTCTCTGGGCGAGCCTGTGGGTCTCTGGGCGAGCCTGTGGGTCTCTGGGCGAGCCTGTTTGTCTCTGGGCGAGCCTGTGGGTCTCTGGGCGAGCCTGTGGGTCTCTGGGCGAGCCTGTGGGTCTCTGGGCGAGCCTGTGGGTCTCTGGGCGAGCCTGTGGGTCTCTGGGCGAGCCTGTGGGTCTCTGGGCGAGCCTGTTTGTCTCTGGGCGAGCCTGTTTGTCTCTGGGCGAGCCTGTGGGTCTCTGGGCGAGCCTGTTTGTCTCTGGGCGAGCCTGTTTGTCTCTGGGCGAGCCTGTTTGTCTCTGGGCGAGCCTGTGGGTCTCTGGGCGAGCCTGTGGGTCTCTGGGCGAGCCTGTTTGTCTCTGGGCGAGCCTGTGGGTCTCTGGGCGAGCCTGTGGGTCTCTGGGTGAGCCTGTGGGTCTCTGGGTGAGCCTGTGGGTCTCTGGGTGAGCCTGTGGGTCTCTGGGTGAGCCTGTGGGTCTTTGGATGAGCCTGTGGGTCTTTGGATGAGCCTGTGGGTCTCTGGGTGAGCCTGTGGGTCTCTGGGTGAGCCTGTTTGTCTCTGGGTGAGCCTGTGGGTCTCTAGGTGAGCCTGTGGGTCTCTGGGTGAGCCTGTGAGTCTCTGGGTGAGCCTGTGGGTCTCTGGGTGAGCCTGTGGGTCTCTGGGTGAGCCTGTGGGTCTCTGGGTGAGCCTGTGGGTCTCTGGGTGAGCCTGTGGGTCTCTGGGTGAGCCTGTGGGTCTCTGGGTGAGCCTGTGGGTCTCTGGGTGAGCCTGTGGGTCTCTGGGTGAGCCTGTGGGTCTCTGGGTGAGCCTGTGGGTCTCTGGGTGAGCCTGTGGGTCTCTGGGTGAGCCTGTGGGTCTCTGGGTGAGCCTGTGGGTCTCTGGGTGAGCCTGTGGGTCTCTGGGTGAGCCTGTTTGTCTCTGGGTGAGCCTGTGGGTCTCTGGGTCAGCCTTTGGGTCTCTGGGTCAGCCTTTGGGTCTCCGGCGAGTCCACGGGTTTCCTGGGCGGGCCTGTTGCTGTCTGTGTCGGCATCTCCGGGCGAGCCCGCAAGGGTCTCCGGGCTAGCCTGCGGGTTCCCTGGGTCTCTGGGTGAGCCTGTGGGTTTCTGGATTAGCCTGTGGGTGTCCGCCTGAGCCTGTGGGTTTCTACGCGAATCTGTGCGTCCCCATGGCAGTCTGTGGGTCCCTACGCGAGGAGTCTGCAAGACCGCCGGTGTAATCGCTGTGGGCGTGCGGCTAACGTCCGCATTGGGCGATGGGTGCTCGTCGTCCGCCACCTCCATAGCCGCGTGGGGTGCAACGTAGCTGGGATAGGGTGCAGAGGGGGGCGCTGGATGAGGAGGCAGATGGAGGGATTAATGGGGGTGGTGTGGGGGGAGGGGTGGGAGATGAACGGCAGGGAGTAAGACGCAGGGCAAAGGTGACCGGGTCAGATGATGGCACGGGGGGCAGAGGGATAGCGATGGAACAGGGGGAAGAGCAGAGAAGCAAGTAGGACACCCAGAATCGTGCAGAGAGAGAGGAGGGAGCAGCAGGGTGGAGGGGACAGGGCAGGAGGAGGAGAGGGACGGAGGCGCTGGGCGGACTCGCTCTGTGCTACGGAGCAATAATCAACAGCACAGTCGGCGCAATGACTCCTCTACAGGAGGAGGAGGGGGGAGAGGCGAGGGGAGGGGGACGCGGCGGTGGCGGTGTTAGCGGCGGTGGTAGCGGACGGCCAGGACAGTCGGTGGGGGTGGGGGGGGTGTGGGATGGGCGGCTTGCGAGGGGAGGACGGTGCTCAGGTGGTGGGTAGCAAGCCTGGGCAAGGCCAGAGGATGCTGGTGGGGGGGGCATCAAATCCTCGGGGTCCATTTGGCGCGTGCGCGCGTTGTCAACGACGCCGCCGCCGCTCAGAATGGGCCACCGCCACCACAGCCACCAGCACCACCACCACCGCCACCACCGACAACCGCCGTCACCACCGCCGGGCTCCTCCAGCCGGAGTGCCGATCCTCCGTCCCGTCCCCTCTCCTCCCCCACGGCTCGTTTCCACTGGCGCCTTCGCCGCCGGTACCGCCACCGCCGCCGCCGCCGCTAGTGCCGCCGCCAGTGCCGCCGCCGCCCCCATCGGCGTTACCTTGCCCGAAGTCCGAGTGGAAGCTGTTGGGGGAGGCGTCGGGAAACGCGGGCGGCTTGTCCCGCACGTCGGCACCGGCCACGCCGCCCGGCTGCGCGCCGGACTTGTGCGACTTCTGGTGCAGGGCCAGAGAGGCGCGGTGCTTGTACATCTTTCCGCACGTGCGGCAGTGGAAGCTCTTCTCGGCGCTGTGCGTGCGCTTGTGCCCGATGAGGCTGTGCGACCAGCGGAAGGTCTTTCCGCACTTGTCGCAGCGGTACGGCCGCTCACCTGTGTGAACGCGCTGGTGACTCAGCAGCTCGTGCGAGCGCAGGAACGCCTTGCCGCACGTGTCGCACTGGTACGGCTTCTTGTCCGTGTGGATGCGCTGGTGCTGCGGGGTGGCGGGCGCGCAGGGCACGGCGGTGACGGCGGTGACAGCGACGGCGGTTGTGGAAGCGGCGGTGACGATGGTTGCAGTGGTGGAGGCAGTGACAGAGTTCGTGGTGACGGTTGTGGCGGTGGCAGCGATGGTTGTCGTGGTGACAGAGTTGATGGTGGCGGTGACGGCGAGGCGGTGGGTGGTGGGGCGTGTGGGAGACAAGGGAGAGAAGGGAGAGGGCAGACGCACGGTGAGGTGGCAACCTAAAATAAAAGTAGTTTAAATAGTCAAATAGTTTTAACACTCCTCCAAATCAATGACCAATGAATGACCTCCAAGTCGCGACTCGGCGAGGTTCACAAGCGAGACAACCCCAGTATCCTCAAGTGCCGCTTCTCAACTCAACAATGTTTTCTATTTTACCACGTGAGGCACCCGGAGCTGGGCAACTCTTTTGGAAGCGGCCTGGCGATCACAAGCCCAACTAAGTGGCGGTGCGAGTCGACAGTTCTCTGCGCAAGTTTACCCCTGACCCAATCACTACCCCGATCATCACTACCCCTTACCGCTACACCAACCCCTAACCCAATCAATACCCCTACACCAAACCCTAAGCCAATCACAATACCACTACACCAACCCCTAACCCAATCAATACCCCTACACCAACACTAATCCAATAAATACCCCTACACCAACACTAACCCAATCACTACCCCTACACCAACACTAACCCAATCACTACCCCTACACCAACACTAACCCAATCACTACCGCTACACCAACACTAACCCAATCACTACCCCTACACCAACACTAACCCAATCACTACCCCTACACCAACACTAACCCAATCAATACCCCTACACCAACACTAACCCAATCACTACCCCTACACCAACACTAACCCAATCACTACCACTACACCAACACTAACCCAATCACTACCACTACACCAACACTAACCCAATCACTACCCCTACACCAACACTAACCCAATCACTACCCCTACACCAACACTAACCCAATCACTACCCCTACACCAACACTAACCCAATCACTACCCCTACACCAACACTAACCCAATCACTACCCCTACACCAACACTAACCCAATCACTACCCCTACACCAACACTAACCCAATCACTACCCCTACACCAACCCCTAACCCAATCACTACGCCCATCACTACCACAACACCAAGCACTAACCCAATGACTATTGCTATCCATAATGCAGATTTTTTGGGCTAGATTGCGTAAATTTAAATGTGCCGTTACACCCGCCACAACTCGACACAGCCAATTAGCAATACAATTAGCAAGGTTTCGTCACGTAAAGAAAACATGCCAATTCGTAACTAGTACAGCACACCGGGTGTGTTGGAAAGCAAATCAATAACATTCACCATTCGACTACCGTGACTTTTCGCCGGTAATTGCAAATGGCATCATCAGGCGGCAGCTGGATTTGTGGAGAAATCCTCCTGTTTCATTCCTCAAATAGACGGATAGGTGTCACTTGTAAGCCCTTCTTGGGCAAAGTGGGGTGGGGATTAATGATTGCCTATGAATTACAATGTACATTAGACATGCACATTGTTGTTCGTGTACCAGCTGTCGTTTGTGTCTACTAAAATAGCAGTACCTGTTGATTGTCTGCTCAGAGGCAATCCACACTGCTGTATGGTGACCTGTATAGGCATGCATGTAGACAATGCATTACTTGATGATTCGCTTACAAGCAGCACTAAGTCTGTAGCTATCTGAACGGTGAAAATAATTTTTCTTTCTCTCAATTTCGATAGATTATCTAATTAGTCTTGGCCAGTAGTCACTAGTTTTGCACAGAACTTCAACATTATCAAAATCAATTGAGTGTACTTGCGTCTTCTGCCACTGCCGACAGTTGTGTTTGGGAGTAGTTGGGCCGACAACACAAATAAAAAGCAAGAGACTAAAACAACACAAGGAATTGTAAATACTCTCTCTCTCTCATCTTCACGGTGGCTAGGCGACGTTAACTACATCGCTTGGTACACACAGGAGCTCCTGGGTTTGATCCTGACGGACGCCTGCAGTACATTTGGAGTTTGCATCTCTCTCTCTCCCCCCGTGGTCCCGTAGATTTCTCTCCGGTTTTTTCTCCACATTTAGCGAACACGTATTTCTGCATTTCCACGTGACGACAAGCCACTTCACAGGGCTTCTGACAAGAGAGCCACGCAGCCTAACCTGGTAACATTAAAGTTGTTTTTACTTTATAAAGATTAATACATGACACGGTAGCAACGTCGCCCACTACTGGGGTGTCTCTGTAACGCCTTTCTACGTGCCCATCGCTCAGCAGCGAGAAGAACGGCGATAGTGCCGTGCACCGAATCATTTCTTGTCATTATCCGAGTGACCACCGCCAACCTCATTCCAGTCACCACCACCCTAATCTCACAGCCACCACCCTGATTTCAGTTACCACCACCCCCACTCTGATCTCACCACCACCACCCCTGATCTCAATCACCATCACCACCCTGATTTGAGTTACCACCACCACCCTGATTTCAGTTACCACCATGACCACTCTAATCTCACCACCACCACCACCACCACCACTGATCTCACCACCACCATCACCCCTGATCTCAATCACCATCACCACCCTGATTTAAAGTCACCAGCACCGTGATATCCCCGTGACCCCCACCCACCCATCCCCTCCCGCCCCCCGCCCCCCCTCACCTTGAGCACATCCTCGGGCAGGCGGAAGTTCTTGCCGCACTGCTCGCAGACGTAGGGGCGCTCGTCGGTGTGCGTGCGCTGGTGGCGCGCCAGGTCCCGCGTCAGCGCGAAGCTCTTGCCGCACTGGTCGCACTGGAAAGGCCGCTCGCCCGTGTGCAGCGACTGGTGGCGGAACAGGTCGGTGGACTGGCGGAAGAGCTTGCCGCAGTCGGCGCACTTGTAGCGCTTCTCCTTGACGTGCGACGAGCGCCGGGGCAGCAGCTCGCAGGCCGCGGCTCCCCCCCCGTCCTTGCTCACCAGCACGCCGCCCACCACGCCGCCCACCACGCCGCCCACCACGCCGCCCACCGCCCCGCCGCCCCCGCCCACCGCGCCCACCGCGCCGCCCCCCCCGCCGCCGCCGGGGCCGCCGGGGCCGTCCACGCCGCCGCCGTTGGGGCCGGCTCCGGTGTCGGCGCCGCAGTCGAGCGGCTCCACGGTGGGCCCCGGGGTGCCGGTCTGTGTCGGCTGCTGCTGTTGCTGCTGCTGCTGCTGTTGTTGCTGCTGCTGCTGTTGTTGTTGTTGCTGCTGTTGCTGCTGCTGCTGTTGTTGTTGTGGATCAGGGGCCGGGCAGCTTGACATGACGTGAGAGCCTGCGGCAAATGTTAAACGACAGACAGCTGTCACGATGGACGCGCGTGTGTGTGTGCGCGTGTGTGTGTGCATGTGTGTGTGTGCGTGTGCGCGTGTGTGTACGTTTAACTTCTATCGCACCGTACGTAGCCAACCGTGCTAAACGGAGGTGCGGGGGGGGAAGGACAACAAACTAAACACAAAGCATGATAATTGGTTTTTTACCCTTTTATCTGGCAACAAAACTGAGGTGTCAATTTTGCTGCCAGATAAAAGGGTAAAAAAACTAAGATCATATTTTTCTACTGGCAAATGAGGTTCCAATGGTGTAAATGCTTACCCCGAGCTCTCATACTCTGATGGTGCATTGTCTTTGAGTTGTGCGCCTTTTGGCGTCATCTGGTCCAACACCATGTGAGACTAGGCTCTAAGAAAAGCTGTCTCGGGTGTGGACCAATCAACTTCAAGGACAGTGCATACATTATCAGAGTTGTGTTTTTTGTTTACATTACGACCGCAGGTATTGTGGTCTATGCAAACATGAATCCTTGTAAAAAAGGTGTCAGTTTTGTTGCCAGATAAAAGGGGTAAAAAAACAATTATCATATGTTTCTACTGGCAAATGAGGTTCCAATGGTGTAAACACAAAACAGTTCTAAAGAAATGAGTTTGTCAATGTCGATGATTTAAAAGTGCACAGCACCCAATGGTTTTCTAACATCAGAAGGAAGAGCATTCCAGACGGCCGCAAAAGCGCATTGGAAACTAACATTTGTGATGGCAAAGTCGTTCTGAACAAAAGCTACAAAGCTCAGTGTGGCTTACCCGGTGAAGTAAAAATAGTTTAGTAGTTCAGGTTCAGAGTGTGGGGAGCGGTAATGCAGTGGTTAGCCCGCAACGCTACAAGACCATCGAACAGAGTTCGATTCCCGCTCACGGTCAACACCAGCGACGATTATCTGCACTGGTCCTGGACCTCCCAGAGGTCGACTTAGCCTCAAATGAGGATATGTTGCGTATAAACTTCACCGCTAGGGAGACAAAGGCCACACCACCCCCTTGCCCAAACAGTCTAAACTAAAACTAAACTCCGATTTAAAGCTTTCGTGACTGCAGGGATTCATATTCTTGGTTCTTTCGGTAAAGTCACGGAGAAGGGAAATAATAAAGTAAAAAAACTAAAACAATTAAATTCTCACGACGTTTCGATTGCAACAAACAATCATCATCAGGTGTGAAAACAACAGCAAGAAAAAAACGCCACAGATGTGGTGCTAACGTTAACGTTAAAAAAAAAGAAAAAACGCCACTTATTTCAAATTTTTATTATTTCCCTTCTACATGACTTTACTGAAAGAACCAAGAACATAAAACTATTTTTATTTTACCCGGGAAGGGCCACTGAGCTAGACCTGTTTTCCTTAAGTGACCCGGCGGGGAAAACCCGGAGGTCCCGGAGAAAAATCCCACGCAACCACGGGGAGACAGACACACAAACTCCAAATATACAGCAGCAGGCATTGTCAGGGTCAGGATCGAACCCACGACCTCCTGTTGACCAGGCGAGGTAGTTAACATCTCATAGCCACCGTGATGATGACGATGATGGAGAGAGACACGCAAACTCCAAATATACAGCAGCAGGCATCGTCAGGGTCGACCCCACGACCGCCTGCGTACCAGGCGAGGTAGTCAACATCTCCAGCTTCCGGAAGGGGGGGGGGGGACGTCGAACACGGTGCCCAAAAGCCCTCTACCGCAATCGTGGAAGCAGCTTCAGGCGCTGGCAGGGAGCTGGTAGGAGCTGTTAGGAGCTGGTAGGGGCTGGTAGGGGCTGGTAGGGGCTGGTAGGGGCTGGTAGGTAGGGGCTGGTAGGTAGGGGCTGGTAGGGGCTGGTAGGGGCTGGTAGGGGCTGGTAGGGGCTGGTAGGGGCTGGTAGGTAGGGGCTGGTAGGAGCTGGTACGTAGGGGCTGGTAGGAGCTGGTAGGGGCTGGTAGGGGCTGGTAGGTAGGGGCTGGTAGGGGCTGGTAGGTAGGGGCTGGTAGGGGCTGGTAGGGGCTGGTAGGGGCTGGTAGGGGCTGGTAGGGGCTGGTAGGGGCTGGTAGGAGCTGGTAGGTAGGGGCTGGTAGGGGCTGGTAGGGGCTGGTAGGGAGCTGGTAGGAGTTGGTAGGGGCTGGTAGGGGCTGGTAGGGGCTGGTAGGGGTTGGTAGGGGCTGGTAGGGGCTGGTAGGGGCTGGTAGGAGCTGGTAGGTAGGGGCTGGTAGGGGCTGGTAGGGGCTGGTAGGGAGCTGGTAGGAGTTGGTAGGGGCTGGTAGGGGCTGGTAGGGGCTGGTAGGGGTTGGTAGGGGCTGGTAGGGGCTGGTAGGGGCTGGTAGGAGCTGGTAGGTAGGGGCTGGTAGGAGCTGGTAGGGGCTGGAAGGGACTGGTAGGTAGGGGCTGGTAGGGGCTGGTAGGGAGCTGGTCGGGGCGCTGGCACCACTCACCGGCTTCTTCCCCGAGCGGCACCTGCTGCTCCGAGCGCGTCTTGCGGGCGCGGGGACTCTGCGTCAGGCGCAGGCCGCCCATGATGCTCGGGAAACTGGGGGGGCTGGCGGCCGGGAACTCCGGCATGGGGTCTGCAGACAGCAACCCAAGGCGGGGGTGGGGGGGTGGGGGGGGAGACCCACACACACCACACATACCACACCACACACCAGACAAACACCATCACGAGTTAATACCACTCTTCAATGCAGCGCGAGTTTAACAAAAAAAACATTTTCATTCGATAGGCGACACTTTGGACAATGACTCCCCTCTTGGGTGGCTACGTAGGGTGCAAAAGAAGTTCAACATACACACAGAGACCCACAGACTCACCACACAGACCCACAGATCCACAGACCCACGACACAGAGACCCACAGACTCACCACACAGAGACCCACAGACTCATCACACAGACACCCACAGACTCATCACACAGAGACCCATACTCACCACACAGCCATATTATCATAACACAGAGACCCATAGACTCACAACGTATCGCGCAGCGCTTTTAGACGAGCTTTTGCGACCGTCTGGAACGCTCTTCCTTTCGATATTAGAAAGCCACTGGGAGCTGTTACACTTTAAACTCATCATCTAGATTGAAACATGTATTTCTTTAGGGTCGTGTTTAGTTCGTTGTCCTTCCACTCCGATTAACGCGGTTGGCTACGTATGGTACGAAAGAAGTTCAACATTCCTACATTCGGAGATGTTATAACTCTACCTCCCCTGGTATACAGGAGGTCCGTGAGTTCAACCCCGACCCCGACACCTGTTTATTTGGAGTTTGAATGTCTCGCTCCACATGGCCATGTCGATTTTCCTCCGGGTTTAGCATATTTGGCTGCTGCTGTACATTTCCACGCGACGATGATGATGATGACGATGAGCGGCCACCACGATGAGCTATCGTTTGTGATGGCAGGGTCCCGTCTGAAAAAACACCTGCACAGCTCCGTGGGGCCTTAGCTGGTAAAAAATATAGTTTACTGTAGTTTAGTCTGTATGGGTCTGCGTGTGTCTGCGTGTGTCTCCGTGTGTCTCCGTGTGTCTCCGTGTCTGTATGTGTGTCTGTATGTGTGTGTCTGTAAGTGTGTGTCTGTATGTGTGTCTGTAAGTGTGTCTGTATGTGTGTCTGTAAGTGTGTCTGTATGTGTGTCTGTATGTGTGTTCAACCGAGGAGGAGGAGGAGGCACCCAACGTCGTCGCGGTTGTACAATGACAATACCTGCCCCTGGCCACGGGGAATTTCCACCGCGGCACACGGCATGCCCAAAACAACATTCGAGCTGGACCAAGCTCATTTTGGGAGTCTGTACCAAAGACAAAGATCTCCCGTACGGCATTAACAGACTCTATCAAGGCTGGCACGGCACACGAGGGGGTTGGGTGGCCAGCATCACGCCCGGCCGCCTTTGTCTCCCCTAGCACCAGGTACTCATTTGATATTCTCAGGTTTTTTCGGTAAAGTCACGTAGGTAAAACATTAAAAGTGATGAAAGTAAAATAAAACAAAACAAAAATAAAAATAAAAATACTCATTTGAGTTGACCTATGGGGAGGAGGCCCAGGACCGCTTCACACAATCGCCACTGGTGGTGGTGGCGGCGAGCGCAGCGCGCCAACCGTTACCACTCCCGCTCCCCCCCCCCACATGCACCAACACGCACTTATTCACGTGACAAACCTCACGAACAGGCTGTGCTCAGGTGGTGGTGATGGCTTAACGACAACATTTACATTTTACGCGGCCTAACCCCAAAAACCTTCGCGACCAATATGATTCGTCGCGAAAGCCTCCGTGTGTTGCACGGACACGTACTGACACGCGCACTGACACGCGCACTGGCACGCGCACTGACACGCGCACGCACGTGTGGGGTGCCTTGAGGATTAACTCCTGGAGCAGGTGTCTGGGCGCTTTCGCGGGATTGGGTTGCTCGGGTTGCCGCGGAAGGTGGCCAAGGGCTGCCAGGGCACAGAGGCCCAGCCAGCAAAGATCCGCAGAAACATGGGGGAGTGGTGGGTGGTGAGTGCGAGTACGTGTGTGTGTCTGGGGTGGGTGGGTGGTGGGTGTGAGTA
The DNA here is from genome assembly GCF_964198595.1 of Lampetra fluviatilis. Lineage (NCBI taxonomy): Eukaryota > Metazoa > Chordata > Hyperoartia > Petromyzontiformes > Petromyzontidae > Lampetra > Lampetra fluviatilis. Next base: position 5,386,111 of record NC_136342.1, on the reverse strand, counting down.
CGTGTGTGTGTCTGGGAGGGGTGGTGAGTGTGAGTACGTGTGTGTGTCTGGGAGGGGTGGGTGTGAATGTGAGTACGTGTGTGTGTCTGAGGGGTGAGTGGTGAGTGTGAGTACGTGTGTGTGTCTGGGAGGGGTGGGTGTGAGTGTGAGTACGTGTGTGTGTCTGGGGTGGGTGGGTGGTGAGTGTGAGTACGTGTGTGTGTCTGGGGTGGGTGGGTGGTGGGTGTGAGTACGTGTGTGTGTCTGGGAGGGGTGGGTGGTGTGAGTACGTGTGTGTGTCTGGGGTGGGTGGTGGGTGTGAGTACGTGTGTGTGTCTGAAGGGTGAGTGGTGAGTGTGAGTACGTGTGTGTGTCTGGGGTGGGTGGGTGGTGTGAGTACGTGTGTGTCTGAGGGGTGAGTGGTGAGTGTGAGTACGTGTGTGTGTCTGGGGTGGGTGGGTGGTGGGTGTGAGTACGTGTGTGTGTCTGGGAGAGGTGGTGGGTGTGAGTACGTGTGTGTGTCTGGGAGGGGTGGGTGGGTGTGAGTACGTGTGTGTGTCTGGGAGGGGTGGTGAGTGTGAGTACGTGTGTGTGTCTGAGGGGTGAGTGGTGAGTGTGAGTACGTGTGTGTGTCTGAGGGGTAGGTGGTGGTGTGAGTACGTGTGTGTGTCTGAGGGGTGAGTGGTGAGTGTGAGTACGTGTGTGTGTCTGAGGGGTGAGTGGTGAGTGTGAGTACGTGTGTGTGTCTGGGAGGGGTGGGTGGTGGGTGTGAGTACGCGTGTGTGTCTGGGAGTGGTGGGTGGTGGTGTGAGTACGTGTGTGTGTCTGGGAGGGGTGGTGAGTGTGAGTACGTGTGTGTGTCTGAGGGGTGAGTGGTGAGTGTGAGTACGTGTGTGTGTCTGAGGGGTGGGTGTGAGTGTGAGTACGCGTGTGTGTCTGGGAGGGGTGGGTGGTGGGAGGAGACTGTGAAAGCGTGTGTTCGCTGTGACGGCGCGTGTGTGTGTATGTCAAACTTATTTCGCACCGTGCGTAGCCTAATCGAAGGTGCAGGGGAAGGATAGCAAACTCACACAGGAAGCAGTTCTAAAGAAATGAGTTTACAATTTAGTACAGTAGTGTAGTGTATAGTGTAGTGTATAGTATAGTGTATAGTGCAGTGTATAGTGTAGTATGTGTAGTGTGTAGTGTAGTCTATTATGGTGTGGTGTATAGTTTAGTTTGTATGTTGAACTTCTTTCACATCTCACGAAGCCAACCGCGTTAATCGGGGGTACGGGGCCAGGGAACTAAACAACAAAAACTGTCCTCAAAAAATGAGTCCGTCAATCTCGACGATTATTTAAAAGTGCACCGTAGCTCCACCATGGCTTCCTGATATCGGAAGGGGACGAACAATTCCAGATGGCCGCAGGGAACAGCGCCATGATGATGATGCATTGACCACCGTCTTTGTTCGACGGCTCGCCAAAAGCCGCTGCTGTTGCAAGGATGACGACCAGAGTTGACGTGATGACGGTTCATTGCTCCGTGAAGCGATCAACAACGTGTCTGTGTGTGAGAGCGTGTGTGTGTGTCTGTGTGATAGCGTGTGTGTGTCTGTGTGTGTGCGTCTGTGTGTGAGAGCGTGTGTGTGTGTGAGCGCGCGTGTGTCTGTGTGTGATAGCGTGTGTGTGCGTCTGTGATAGCGTGTGAGTGTGTGTGAGAGCGTGTGTGTGCGTCTGTGTGTGAGAGCGTGTGTGTGTGCGAGAGCGTGTGTGTGTGTGCGTCTGTGTGAGAGCGTGTGTGTGCGTCTGTGTGAGAGCGTGTGTGTGTGTGCGTCTGTGTGATAGCGTGTGTGTGCGTCTGTGTGAGCGCGTGTGTGTGTGTGTGAGCGCGTGTGTGTGTGTGCGTCTGTGTGTGAGCGCGTGTGTGTGTGTGAGAGCGTGTGTGTGTGTGTGCGTCTGTGTGTGCGTCTGTGTGTGAGCGTGTGTGTGTGTGCGCGTGTATGTGTGTGAGAGCGTGTGTGTGTGTGCGTCTGTGTGTGCGTCTGTGTGATAGCGTGTGTGTGTGTGCGTCTGTGTGAGAGCGCGTGTGCGTGTGTGAGAGCGTGTGTGTGTGTGTGAGTCTGTGTGAGAGCGCGTGTGTGTGTGCATCTGTGTGAGAGCGCGTGTGTGTGTGAGAGCGTGTGTGTGAGAGCGCGTGTGTGTGTGAGAGCGCGTGTGTGTGCGAGAGCGCGTGTGTGTGCGTCTGTGTGAGAGCGCGTGTGTGTGTGTGAGAGCGTGTGTATGTGTCCGTGTGAGAGCGTGTGTGCGTGCGTCTGTGTGAGAGCGCGTGTGTGTGTGTGTGCGTCTGTGTGAGAGCGTGCGTGCGTCTGTGTGTGTGTGCGTCTGTGTATGCGTGCGTCTGTGTGTGTGGGGCAGGGTGGGTGACGGGGCTTGTGAAGTGCGCGTGTGTGAATGTGTGAAGTTTGTGCACAGCGGTGGCTGTGTGCGTGTGTCTATCGTCTATGTTCGTGAATGGTATCTTTGTACGTCTGTGCGTGTGCGAATGGTCCCGTCTGTGTGCGTGTGTGAGACCGTGTCTGTGCGTGTGTGTGTGTACGTCTGTGCGTGTGTACATCTGTGCGTGTGTGTGAATGGTCCCGTCTGTGTGCGTGTGTGTGAATGGTGCGTGTGTGTGTACGTCTGTGCGTGTGTGTGAATGGTCCGTGGGTGTGTGCGTGTGTGAGAGCGTGTCTGTGCGTGTGTGTGAATGGTCCCGTGTGTGTGCAGTCGTGGTGATGCCAAGTGAGAGTGAATGCAAGTCTGTGCGTCTGTGCTTAAGTGAGAGCACCCTTGTGTGTGTGTGGAGAATAAGTGTCGCGGTTTAGCACCCCGTGCTACGAACCCGGCGACCCGAGTTCGATTCCCGCTCAGTGACGATTATCTGAACTGGACCTGGGCCTCACCTAGATCGACTCAGCCCTAAAATGAGTACCTGGTGCGTTGTAAAAAATATAAAAAAAACATTGCCACCGAGGGAGACAAAGACGGGCGGGCGTGGTGTTGGCCACCCACTCGCTCGTGTGCCGAAGGCCTTCATAGGCACAGCACTTGCCCCAAACAGTCTGTGTGGGCTACACGGGGGACCTCTCTATGGGACGTTAATGTGAAGGAGGGAGGGAGCCCCCCCACCCCCTTCATCCAGCAGTGGAATCGGCCACTTGAGGCGCGTGACCGGGTGGGCCCCAGGCTGCCACGGCTAGGGGGCAACGTGAAGTCTCAAGTTGGCTGGGATCCCTCCGTCCCACCCAGTCTCCCTCCATCCCTCCCTCCCTCCCGACTCTCTGGGTGTAAAACTCAACAGCTGAGAATCTCATTCTACTCCGTTCGTATTTACAGGGGGGCTCAAGACTCACCCCCACCTCCTCCTCCTCCTGTGTCAACGCCTCGACACGGTGACTCTCTGTGTACCGACGACCACGCAGATTAAACTCGCAATGAGCTTCAGTTTGACAGAGAAACGACTAAAGCCAGGAGGCGTGGATTTAAAAATCACAAACTTGAATCTTCAGTGGCACCCTGCTCATCGACTCGCTCACCAACGCGCTCGCCCAGCCGCTCACCAACCCACTCGCCGACCCACTCACCCACCCACTCACCCACCCACCCACTCACTCACCCACCCACGCACCAACCCACTCACGAACCCCTTTTCTTCCCTGCGTACATGCGTTAGAGTTGCTGTGAATCTGTGTGTGCATTGACCGTAATTGCATCACTCATTTCCGTCGAGTAACCACTAAATAACGAGCGGTTCTCCATCAAGTCCACGTGCTTCAGATTAACGGGCGACTTCATGCACCGTACGTACGCTTAACTTATTTTGCATCGCACGTAGCCGACCACAACAAACACACTCAAAGCAGTTCCAAAGAAATGAGTTTGTCAATCTGGATGATGATTTAAAAGTGCATCGTAGCTCCAGCGGCTTCCTAATATCAGAAGGAAGAGCTTTCTAGACAGCCGCAGAAGCGCATCCGAACACGCAGAATACATTGACCGTCGTCTTTGTTTGGCGGCGAGCCAAACGCCGCCACCGCTGCTGCGAGGATGACGACCGGAGTTTTAGCATTGGTGGGTGGGTGGGTCAGTGGGTGGGTCAGTGAGTGGGTCAGTGAGTGGGTCAGTGAGTGGGTCAGTGAGTGGGTCAGTGAGTGGGTGAGCGGGTGGGTCAGCGAGTGGGTCAGCGAGTGGGTCAGCGGGTGGGTCAGCGAGTGGGTCAGCGGGTGGGTCAGCGGGTGGGTCAGCGAGTGGGTCAGCGAGTGGGTCAGCGAGTGGGTCAGAGAGTGGGTCAGTGAGTGGGTCAGTGGGTGGGTCAGTGAGTGGGTCAGCGAGTGGGTCAGCGAGTGGGTCAGAGAGTGGGTCAGTGAGTGGGTCAGTGAGTGGGTCAGTGAGTGGGTCAGTGAGTGGGTCAGCGAGTGGGTCAGCCAGTGGGTCAGTGAGTGGGTCAGCGAGTGGGTCAGAGAGTGGGTCAGAGAGTGGGTCAGTCAGTGGGTCAGTGAGTGGGTCAGCGAGTGGGTCAGTCAATGGGTCAGTGAGTGGGTCAGTGAGTGGGTCAGTGAGTGGGTCAGCGAGTGGGTCAGATAGTGGGTCAGTGAGTGGGTCAGCGAGTGGGTCAGCGAGTGGGTCAGCGAGTGGATCAGCGAGTGGGTCAGAGAGTGGGTCAGTGAGTGGGTCAGCGAGTGGGTCAGCGAGTGGGTCAGAGAGTGGATCAGTGAGTGGGTCAATGAGTGGGTCAGTGAGTGGGTCAGTGAGTGGGTGGGTGGGTCAGAGAGTGGGTCAGTGAGTGGGTCAGTGGGTGGGTCAGTGAGTGGGTCAGCGAATGGATCAGTGAGTGGGTCAGAGAGTGGATCAGTGAGTGGGTCAGTGAGTGGGTCAGTGAGTGGGTCAGTGAGTGGGTGGGTGGGTCAGAGAGTGGGTCAGTGAGTGGGTCAGTGGGTGGGTCAGTGAGTGGGTCAGCGAATGGATCAGTGAGTGGGTCAGTGAGTGGGTCAGAGAGTGGGTCAGAGAGTGGATCAGTGAGTGGGTCAGTGAGTGGGTCAGTGAGTGGGTCAGTGAGTGGGTGGGTGGGTCAGTGAGTGGGTCAGTGAGTGGGTCAGTGAGTGGGTCAGTGAGTGGGTGGGTGGGTCAGAGAGTGGGTCAGAGAGTGGGTCAGTGGGTGGGTGAGTGAGTGGGTCAGCGAGTGGATCAGCGAGTGGGTCAGCGAGTGGGTCAGCGAGTGGGTCAGTCAGTGGGTCAGTCAGTGGGTCAGTCAGTGGGTCAGTCAGTGGGTCAGCGAGTGGGTCAGCGAGTGGGTCAGCGAGTGGGTCAGCGAGTGGGTCAGCGAGTGGGTCAGTCAGTGGGTCAGTCAGTGGGTCAGTCAGTGGGTCAGTGAGTGGGTCAGTGAGTGGGTCAGTCAGTGGGTCAGTCAGTGGGTCAGTCAGTGGGTCAGTGAGTGGGTCAGTGAGTGGGTCAGTGAGTGGGTCAGTGAGTGGGTCAGTGAGTGGGTCAGCGAGTGGATCAGTCAGTGGGTCAGTGAGTGGGTCAGTGAGTGGGTCATGTGAGTGGGTCAGTGAGTGGGTCAGTGAGTGGGTCAGTGAGTGGGTCAGTGGGTGGGTCAGTGAGTGGGTCAGCGAGTGGATCAGCGAGTGGGTCAGCGAGTGGGTCAGTGAGTGGGTCAGTCAGTGGGTCAGTCAGTGGGTCAGTGAGTGGGTCAGTGAGTGGGTCAGTGAGTGGGTCAGAGAGTGGGTCAGTGGATGGGTCAGTCAGTGGGTCAGTGAGTGGGTCAGTCAGTGGGTCAGTGAGTGGGTCAGTGGGTGGGTCAGTGAGTGGGTCAGTGAGTGGGTCAGTGGGTGGGTCAGTCAGTGGGTCAGTGAGTGGGTCAGAGAGTGGGTCAGTCAGTGGGTCAGTGGGTGGGTCAGTGAGTGGGTCAGTGAGTGGGTCGGCGAGTGGGTCAGCGAGTGGGTCAGTGGGTGGGTCAGAGAGTGGGTCAGTCAGTGGGTCAGCGAGTGGGTCAGTGAGTGGGTCAGTGAGTGGGTCAGTGAGTGGGTCAGTGAGTGGGTCAGTGGGTGGGTCAGTGAGTGAATTGGTTTGTAACAAGGTGAGTGGATGAGTGAATGGGTGAGTGGAAAAGTGAGTGGGTTGGTGAGTGAGCGGGTGAGTGAGTGAGTGGGTGGGCGAGTGAATGTGTGAATGTGTGAGTGAATGGGCGAGTGCATGGGCGAATGGCTGAGCGAGCGAGTGAGCGGGCGAGTAAGCGAGCGAGTGAATGAGAGTGCGAACGGGAGGCATGACCTTGAAAACCACAAACTTGAGTAGCGAGTGGCACCGTGCCGCGCCACTCACGATCCGTGTGCGACTCTGTCAATGCGCTCTATTTATAATTTATACGAGGCGGCTACCGGCGAGTATTTTTAGTGCGTTTGTTGTCAGCTTCTTCAAAGACGAGCTGGCTCGCCCGGACAAGCGCCTCGTCCACCGATCAGGGCTCCCCCCCCACCCCAACAGTCAACCTCGCTCCGCTGCCTACTAAGCAAAACAATTTCTGCTCCTTGACCAGGTACGGGAGCCATCATGGAGCTGCTGTTTAGCTCACAAGTGACAATGGTTAACACAAATGTAGCAGTGGGCTTATCATCATCATCATCCTCACATGGGAATGTATAGCAGCAGCCAAACACTCTGAACGGAGAGATACAGAGAGACCCAGAGAGATACATACCGCTCCAGAAACACAGAAACCCACAGAGACTCATAGACTAAACTAAACTATCTCTGGCTATCACCAACGATAGTAGCTCAACGAAGTGGCTTTTTATCATCATCATCATCACGTGGCAGTTTACAGCAGCAGCCATATAACTCTAAACGAGTGATGTTGATTACATTATAAATGTGGAGGGGAAAAATCCCACGCGACCACGGGCAGAGAGAGAGAGACACGCAAACTCCAAATATACAGCAGGGTTGGGATCGAACCCACGACCCTTCTGTAGATGAGGCGAGGTAGTTAACATCTCCTGGTCACCGTGGTGAGATAAAGACGACCACATTAATTAGAACACACAGAACTGATAATCCCAGAGCTGGGATTTTGCCAAAATCTAAAAAATACTTTAATTTTGCATCTATGCAGTCATTGATGATCGGGTCGTATTATAAGCTATCGCTAAATAAACACAAAATGCTGTTTCTAAAGAAATGTAGTATCGTAGTGCAGTGTATAGCGTAGTGTATAGTGTAGTATCGTAGTGTAGTGTGTGTAGTGTATAGCGTAGTGTATAGTAGTGTAGTGTATAGTAGTGTAGTGTATAGTAGTGTAGTGTATAGTAGTGTAGTGTATAGTAGTGTAGTGTATAGTGGTGTAGTGTATAGTAGTGTAGTGTATAGTAGTGTAGTGTATAGTAGTGTAGTGTATAGTGGTGTAGTGTATAGTAGTGTAGTGTATAGTAGTGTAGTGTATAGTAGTGTAGTGTATAGTAGTGTAGCGTATAGCGTAGTGTATAGTGTGTAGTGTATAGTGTGTAGTGTATAGTGTGTAGTGTATAGTGTGCAGTGTATAGTGTGCAGTGTATAGTGTGCAGTGTGCAGTGTATAGTGTGTAGTGTATAGTGTGTAGTGTATAGTGTGTAGTGTATAGTGTGTAGTGTATAGTGTAGTGTACAGTGTAGTGTACAGTGTGAAGTGTACAGTGTGAAGTGTACAGTGTGTAGTGTACAGTGTGCAGTGTATAGTGTGCAGTGTATAGTGTGCAGTGTGCAGTGCAGTGTGCAGTGCAGTGTGCAGTGCAGTGTGCAGTGCAGTGTGCAGTGCAGTGTGCAGTGTATAGTGTGCAGTGTATAGTGTAGTGTATAGTATAGTGTATAGTGTAGTGTATAGTGTAGTGTATAGTGTAGTGTATAGTGTAGTGTATAGTAGTGTATAGTATAGTAGTGTATAGTATAGTAGTGTATAGTATAGTGTATAGTATAGTGTATAGTGTAGTGTATAGTATAGTGTACAGTGTAGTGTGTAGTGTAGTGTATAGTAGTGTATAGTGTAGTGTATAGTGTAGTGTAGTGTATAGCAGTGTATAGTGTAGTGTATAGTATAGTAGTGTATAGTGTAGTGTATAGTGTATAGGTGTAGTGTATAGTGTAGTGTATAGTGTAGTGTATAGTGTAGTGTATAGTGTAGTGTATAGTGTAGTGTATAGTGTAGTGTATAGTGTGTAGTGTATAGTGTGTAGTGTATAGTGTGTAGTGTATAGTGTGTAGTGTATAGTGTGTAGTGTATAGTGGTGTAGTGTATAGTGGTGTAGTGTATAGTGTAGTGTATAGTGTAGTGTATAGTAGTGTATAGTGTAGTGTATAGTGTAGTGTATAGTGTAGTGTATAGTGTAGTGTATACTTTTTTTCGCACCACCGTACATAGCCATCCGCACTAATCGGAGGTGCAGGGGGAAGATACAGATGGTAAGAGAGACTGTGATATGGTGAGAGATACAGAGGGATAGTGAGTGGGTGGGCGATAAGTCATAGACACATTGGCACGGAGTAGATTATCTCCACCGTCTGTGCGTATCTCCTGTGTGTGTGTGCCTGGATAATCAGCAGTAGCGTAGTTGGTTGTGGGGAGCGGTAGTGTCGCGGTTAGCGCTACGCTACAAACCCGGTCACCCCGAGTTCGATTCCCGCTCACGGCCAACACAAGTGACGATTATTTTAACCGGTCCTAGGCCTTCCCCTAGGTCGACTCGGCCTCAAATGAGTAGCTGGTGTGGTGTGCAAACATCGCCACTGGGGAAACAAAGGCGGTCGGGCGTGGTGCTGGCCACCCACCCTCTCGTGTGCCGTTCCGGCCTTCATAGGTGCTGCTCGCTAACAGCACTTGCCCCTACAGTCTGTTAAGGCTACACGGGGGAGCTTCGTTTTTGTATAATCAGTTTGCCTCGGCCTAAAACGAGTACTTGGTGTGGTGTGTCGTAAACATTGGGAGGCATTGGCGCCATCTGTCGGTAGCAGTAATTCAATAAAACAAATTGCAAGTGTACACATTTCTAAGATCGAAGGGAATTTTTTCACTTCCTATCGCCGTAAGCGGGAGTGCGCGTTGCTTACGGTGCGAGATCCACGAGAAAATCTGTCGGTCCTCGATTTCTGCCGGTCAGGACAGAACGACGATTTAACTATTTTTATGACACACATTTATTTAACTCACTCCGTCTGTTGTCGTATCCTCAAAAAATCTTGCAACTCAATTTTTTACCAACTTCCCAATGTGCTATCGACTGCAAACTTGGTATATGTGTGTCATACTGATGACAACACGATATTCTATCATTAAAAATCCAAAACATATATTTTTAAACATTTTACACGCTTTTATTTAACTCACTCTGTCTGTTGTCATATCCTCAAATCTTGTAACTCAATTTCAACCGTCTTCCCAATGTCATATTGATTGCCAACTTGGTATAGGTGTGTCATACTGATGACAATACGATATTCTATCGTTAAAATAAAAAAAATATCTTTCTAAACAATATTTTTTACGGCTCTAATTGTCCACGCGCATCTCACGTTGTCTGTAAATCACCACGTGGTCCCTTACGTCACGGCAAGCCTCGGGGAGCCACGCCCAGGGGCGGGGCATGTGGAAGGAGGGGAGGGGCGATGGGGGAAGGGGCAGCTCGGACAGTACATTCATTAAAGCGTGGTTTTTTTTAAAAGTATTTTTAAATATTTATATTTTATAGTCAAGGTCAGGGCCCAATGCGCTGCTATACAACTCTTTTTCAGAAGCGACCCAGCCACAAATGATAGCTCAACCACACAGTGGCTTATAGCAGCAAACAAATACTCTAAAACACGTGGTGATGTTGATTCTAAACGTGCCACACGACCACGGGGAGAGACTCACAGACTCCAAATATACAGCAGCAGGCATCGTCAGGGCCGGGATAGAACCCACAACCTCCAGTAGACCAGGCGAGGTAGTTCACATCTTAGGACAAACTACTACTATTTAACTAAGGCCCACCGAGCGGCAATATATCGCTTATTCAGAAGCCAACTGGCCACAAACAACAACTCAACAACGCAGTGGCTTGTGTGGAAATGTATAGAAGCAGCCAAATAACCTAAACGCGTAGAGATGCCGATTTGAAATGTGGAGTGGAAATCCACGCGACCACGGGGAGAGACTCACAGACTCCAAATATATAGTCATTAGGGTCATGATTGAACCCAAGATTTCCTGCATACCAGGCGAGGTAGTTAACATCTCCTAGCCACCGTGATGATGATGATGAGAGAGACACGCAAACTCCAAATATACAGCAGCAGGCATTCGTCAGGGTCGGGATCAAACCCACAACCTCCTGCATACCAGGCGAGGTAGTCAAAATCTCCTCGCCACCGTGGTGATGATGAGAGAGAGACGCAAACTCCAAATATACGGCAGACGTCAGGGTCTGGATCGAACCCACGACCTCCTGTACATGAGGCGAGGTAGTTAACATCTCCTAGCCACCGTGATGATGATGAGAGACGCAAACTCCAAATATACAGCAGCAGGTGTCAGGGTCGGTATAAACCCCACGACCTCCTGCATACCAGGCGAGGTAGTTAACATCTCCGAGTCACCGTGGTGAGGTAAAGACGACCAACATTAACTCGCACACCCAGAACTAATAACCCCAGAGCTGGAATTTTGCCAAAATGGAAGAAAAAAAACACTTTCAGTTGGTGTCTGTGCAGTGATTGGTGACCAGGTTGAGTGAGGGTCGCATTCTCAGCTGTGGCTTGGCTCCCGCGGTATCATTACGGTTATGTACGTATGCATGTTCGTTTGTACCGTACATAGCCAACCGCGCTGATCGGAGGTGCGGGGGAAGGACAACAAACTAACACACAAAAAGCAGTTCTTAAAGAACAGAGTTCGTCAATCTAGATGATGATTTAAAAGTGCATCACAGCTCCCAGTGGCAGTTTGCTAATATTGGAAGGGAGAGGGGCATTCTACTGGCCAAAGCAGGTCATCATCATCATCGTGCTACAACTGGACGTTTGGCCAACTCCATTAGTTGGAGCACAACAGATAAATAAAAGAACCTGCCATGGGAACGACGCCCCAAACTCCGCGCGGATGGGACACGAGAATCCCCCCAAATCGCTTTAACTGGCTCCCATCCACGTGGCCGAGCCTACGGAGAGCTGCTGGAACTCCACGGACGGCTTTCCGCTGCCAATAAGTCGGCGCCAGATGCAGCAAATTTGAGATCAAAGGCCGAGATGAGCCGGCCACAGCCAATGGGGTTGTCGGCCCAAGCGAGCACTCGGGCGATCGCCGTGCGACTTGACGAACTGACGGACAGGCGGACGGACCACACAGACGGACAGGCGGTGGTGGTGGTGACGTGGGGCAGGTGGTGGTGGTGGTGACGTGGGGCAGGTGGTGGTGGTGGTGATGTGGGGCAGGTGGTGGTGGTGGTGGTAACGTGGGGCAGGTGGTGGTGGTGGTGGTGACGTGGGGCAGGTGGTGGTGGTGGTGACGTGGGGCAGGTGGTGGTGGTGGTGGTGTGGGGCAGGTGGTGGTGGTGGTGATGTGGGGCAGGTGGTGGTGGTGGTGACGACGTGCGGCAGGTGGTGGTGGTGGTGACGTGTTGCAGATGTTCACGGTTCAAGCCCCACATCTGCCCTGGTTAACACTGCTGCGAGTATTTACCAAGCTCAACATACACACATCCTACACTATACACTACTACGCACTGCACTACACCATACCACACTAAACACTACATTACAATCCACTACCACTATACACTACACCACTTTACTAAATTGAAAACTCATTCTTTATAACTGTCTGTTGTGTTTCGTTTGTTGTCCCCCGCACCACCAATGAGCACGGTTGGCTACGCAAGGTGCAATAGAAGCTCAACGTACATACTACACGACACACTGCTAAACAATACACTACAATATACACTACACAATACATGGCATTATACACTACACTCCACCAAATTGAAAACTAATTTGTTTAGAACTGCAGACGCAGTCTGAAGGCGGTGGCCGTGTGGGCGGTCGTGTGGGCGGTCGTGTGGGTGGCGACCAGCGGCACCGCCCATCACTGTGACGACGACGACGTACCGGGGTCCTTGGCCTTGTCCATGCCGACGCTGAGCGGCGGAGGCGGCGGCTGCATGCCGTGGACGCCCGCCGACATGGGGCTCTCCTTGCCCATCTGGGCCACGCAGGGGGCGCCCGGCCCGGGCCCGGGGCCCTTGGGCATGCTGGGCATGGGGTCGGCCTGGGGGCTCTCCAGCCCATCTGCGGTGGGGGTCAGTGGAGGGGGAGGGGGGGGGTGGTGGTGGTGGCGCAGCGAGGTGGGAGGCACACGAAGATGGGGTTGAAGTAGTGGCACGGGGGAAATGTGGAGGTGGGACAGATGCGAGGGGAGTGGGTACGGAGATGGGGCGGTTGTACGAAGAGGGAGTGGCACGGGGAAACGTGGAGGTGGGAGCATGGAGAAGCGGTGGTGGCGGCGGCGGAGGAGGGTGGTTGGCACAGGCAGGAGGAGGTCGCGATGAGGGCACAGGGCAAGCGGGTGTGGGCATCAAACAGTGGGCGGTGGCATCACGAGAAGGGGCGCGCGGGGAAGGGCAGGCGGTGGCCACAAGGAGGATGGGCGACACACACGTGGGTCGGGTGGCACAGAGGTGGGCGGGTGGTGGTGGTGGAGGTGGTACGAGTAGGAATGGGGTGGCACGGGGACATGAGATGTTGGCGTGGGGAGGTATTGAGACACGGGAGGTTGGGGACGGCACAAACACAGGGTGGCACACGGGCGGATGGGTGATGGTGGTATGGTACAAGTAGGAATGGGGTGGCATAGGGGAGGGGATGGGGGTGGGGGAGAGATATGAGAGGTTAAGAAAACATTCAATTACACGGGAAGGGGGGGGGGACCTAACTGGTTGTCCAGCGTGGTGGTAAAGTACGGTTCAATAACTCCCCACCCCCCTAGACTCGCATGACAGGACAAGGCCCTCATCCGGCAGTGGACTAACCAAGGACGCCAAACACAAAAGGAGGCACAGGGGAGGTTTGTTATGAAAACATTTATTTAGAATCCGAATATTTATATCCTGCAGGCAGGAATCTGATGAGCTATTAAGCTCTTCCCCCCGCCCCCACAGATGTCCAGTGCAACGTATAATCTCCTGAAGCCTCGCAGAGTCTCAAAGGCTGCCCCCCTATCGGGGGTTCTTGCCGTGCCGCGGCAGAAGAACTGCGGCTGGCGAGGTCCGTTTATCACCAAAGGCGGGAAAAAACAACGGCCACCAAGTGGCGTCCGTTTTCTGACATCGGTCGGATTTCGCTGGAAACATTTGGCTGGCAAAGATAAAATCTCTACGTTTTGAGTTGGCTAAAGACTCGCCCCCCTGTGAAGGACAAGAATATGGGTAAAGCGTATGGGTTGACACGTGCGCTTATATATCCCTCAAGCCCCTCTCCCGAAGGTTCCTTGAGCTTCCGCATTGCCTCCAGCCAATCACCTTCCCACTTCTCCTAACGAATGCCAACAGTCCACCCTGTCAATCATCCTCCATTTCCCATTTTGTATTTCTCCTCCAATCCCTTCAATTCCCTGCAAACCACAAAATCCCCTTTCAGGCCTGTTAAGTAACCAATCGGAGGGCTTATTTTTACTTCCCGATTATCCGTGTCACGCGGTAACCACCAGGTGAGTTGAGTATCGTTGGTAGCGGTACAATTTCTACGATCTCTCAATCAGCTCACGCCTTCAGTAAACCACCCGACTCCTGTGATGCGTCAGGGTCGGGATCGACCCCACGACCTCGCCAAAACCCCGACCGCCACCCCCCTCCCGCCACCCCCTCTATCCAACCAGCCGTGTAAATGAGTTCACCACACAGTTGGTCCACGATCGCCAGGTCACATGCGGTGGGGTAGGTAAAGTATGGGCACTTCCACCGTTTTTGTCCAAAACTTCGTGGGAAGAAATACCCACTCGGTAGTGTGGCTAGGAGATGTTGACTACCTCGCCTGGTATACAGGAGGTTGCGAGTTCAATCCCGACCCTAACGCCTGCTGCTGTATATTTGGAGTTTGCGTCTCTCTCTCTCGCCGTGGTGCCGTGGATTTTTCTCCCGGTCCTCCGGTTTTTCTCTCTCCATAATTACAATCAACATCACACGTTTAGAGCAGTGGTTCTTAACCTGGAGTGCGAGATGCCTTTCCTGAGAACCAAAGCGGTGCAAGGCTGGAGAAACCCTTAAGAACCACCGGTTTAGAACTTTTTGCTGCAATAAATTTCCACGTGAGAAGCCAACTTCGTTGACCTATCATTTGTGCTGGCCAGGTCAGGGCTTCTGCACAAGAGCTGTACAGCTCAGTGGGCCTTGCCTCGTTAAATAGGAAATAGTTTAAACAGTTTGAGTTTCGAGCGGAGAGCCTTCGGCCGCCAGTGGCACGGGCGAGCACTCTGCGCCCTTCGAGCCCCCGCTGCTTTGTTGTTCGCATTCATTGCGCCGTTTGCAAAGTGGGGTAGGGGGGGAGAGGTGTCATGACTTTCTCAAAAGCGGAGAACGAACATCTGGAACTGGGGGAAGGAGACAATAAAGTGAGGGGCGCCGATGGGCCGCAACCGACGATGGCGTTGACGGTCGGGCGCGTAACGCTGTCGCGGCGCTTTGCCGAAAATCCATCTCTCTCGCAAAGCACAGAGCCGCACGCACATCGAGGTGTTCACGGCCAAACTGGCGAGCGTGTTCACACATTCGCGGCAGGAGAACCGGAGCACTCGAAGGCAGGCCCCAGGTGTGCGAGGGGGCAACGTTCTATCCCAAACAGATGGGACAGATGGGACAGAAGATAAATCGGACAGCTTTAACCTCCAAGTAGTGCGAATGTTGAACAGCTGAGCCCTGGCTGTCTACCTGCACCTTATCAGACTGTGCACTGACTCTGCCCCTTACCACACACACACATCAGACTGTGCACTGACTCTGCCCCTTACCACACACACACATCAGACTGTGTACCGACTCTCTGCACCTTACCACATACACACATCAGACTGTGCACTGACTCTGCCCCTTACCACACACACACACATCAGACTGTGTACTGACTCTGCCCCTTACCACACACACACATCAGACTGTGTACTGACTCTCTGCACCTACCATATACACACTCCAAAGAAGACAAAGATCCCCCGTATAGCCTTAACAGACTGTAAGAGCAAGTGCTTTTAGCGAGCACCTATGAAGGCTAGCACGACAAACGAGGGGGTGGGTGGCCAGCACCACGCTTCGACCGCCTTTGTCTCCCCAGTGGCGATGTTTACACACCGCACCAGGTACTCAATTTGAGGCTGAGTCGACCTCGCGGAGGCCCGAGACCGCTTCAGATAATCGTCACTGATGTTGGCCGTGAGTGGGAATCGAACTCGGGTGATCGGTTTCGTAGCGCAACGTGCTAACCGCTACACTACCGCTCCCCACACACTCACACACCTACACACACTCACACACACACACTCACTCACACCTACACAACCACCACGACTACTGCTGCTGCTACTATTTATCACGATGTACCCCACTGCTCAATCAAGTCACTTCATTCCCTTCACACTTGTATCTCTTTCGCCCCACACAAGCATAAATAGTACCGACTGTGAATACGTCTTGACTACATTATATTGGTCTCACCATTATTTTTAAATATTATACAGTAAACCCTGGTTAATGCGACACACATGGGGCTCTGGCCGGGCCAAATTATCCAATATTCCGAATTATCTACAACGGTAACTCCCCAGCGCCTCGTGCCCCAATAAAAAAAAATCCAAACTTGTTTTCCAAACTCTTCACACACCGTATGCATTGACAAACACCGTGCAAAAATTCTATCCAAAATTTTGGATTTGTCTCGCACACACCGATTACTTCTTGATGTCGGTGTAGACGGAATTTCTGAGACGGTTGGCTTGCACAGAGTGCACAAACAATGTAGTAAAGTCCAAATCGACGGATATAGGCCGAAAGCACGCCCGTGCCAAAGAATCCCCAATTACGAATCATCAAATCCCAAAATAACGTGGTTTTACTGGATAAAGTGTTCTTCTTTGTGACTTTCTTACTGATGGTTATTGACGGAAGTAGTAATCTATTACTTTGGTGAAGATTGTTTTTGTGTAGCTGCTGCGCTGTTCAAGGAGGAGTGGAAGCTGGCAGGCATCGCCCCCACTCGGTTCAGTGAGAATTCACAACGAACGGCGTCAACGCGGCGACCGACAATCATCCATCTCTACCGGTCACCAGAGCAACAACAACAACACGCACTACCACCACCACCATCACCACCACCACCATCACCACTACCACCATCACTACCACCACCATCATTGATCTCTACCGTCCTCCAGAGCAACAAAAACAACGCATACACACACACACTACCACCATCACTACCACCACCACCACTACCATCACCACAACCAACATCCATCGTCGATCTCTCCCGTTCTCCAGAGCAACAACAACAACGCCCACACACACTACCACCATCACCACTACCACCATCACTGATCTCTACCGGTCTCCAGAACAGCAACAACCACGCACACACACACTACCACCATCACCACCACCACCACTACCATCACCACAACCAACACCCATCAGCGATCTCTCCCGTTCTCCAGAGCAACAACAACGCTAATCCACGCCAACGGCCCTCTTCAGGGTCAAACAACGTGCCAGACAGGTCCTGGGACAAGGATCCTCCGAATGAATATTGACGGAATCTCGCGGCCGAAGTCGACGCGCTTGACCACCCGAATGTGACAATTGTAGTCGTTGCTCCGCATCTACTGCATCAGCAGCCGTACAGAAGAGACTCATAGATAGCCATAGAGATCCAGACTGAGACGCACAGAGACACAGAGACCCATAGAGACTCACAAAGACCCATAGAGACTCACAGAGACCCATAGAGACTCACAGAGAATCAGAGACTCAGACCAAGAGACTCACAGAGACTCAGAGAATCATAGAGACTCAGAGACCCATAGAGATGCAGTCACCCACAGAGATACAGAGACCCATAGAGACTCACAGAGAATCAGAGACTCAGACCCAGGGACTCACAGAGACTCAGAGACCCATAGAGACTCACAGAGACCCATAGAGAGGCGCAGACACCCACAGAGATACAGAGACCCATAGAGACTCACATAGAATCAGAGACTCAGAGACCCATAGAGACTCACAGAGAATCAGAGACTCAAAGACCCATAGAGACTCACAGAGAATCAGAGACTCAAAGACCCAGAGACACACAGAGAAGTTGTTTGAGAGGAGAGCCTTGCGAGTGAGCGTCATCGCTGTACCGTGTTACACTTCGCTGTATCCTGTGCATCTAAATAAATAAAGACTTTAATCTGTGTCTCAAAACCCTCTAGGGTACTTCCCGACAAGGTAGAAAGCTGAAATTTTGTACTCAGGGAGCTTTTAGGACACAAAAAACAGGGAGCAAAATCTGAAAAATCTGAGATTTTTCATTTTAAGGCCCCAAATATCGATGTTTAAGTGCCACATAACACGTTTGTGCCTGGTGTCATTCAGAAACCGTTAAAAATATAAGAGTGCGGTTTTTTTCGTTTGCTAGAGCATTAGACGGCACAAACTAAAGGGGGAACTGGTTGAGTTTTATCTTTTATTGTTTGAGATATTTCAGATTCAAACGGTTTTGAACGGAAAAAAATAGCATTTAATGACCCTTAAATCTGAATTCGAAAACGCGAAAAAAAGTTAGCAGAGCTTCCCCTCCTAGAGACTATGAAGTTAAATTAATTTTTAGTCTTTCTAATAAAAAAAAGAACGAAATCTTTAAATCGATCGCTTTCCGATGGATGTACGTCTTTAAATGGAGGAAGTTGAATCGAAGTCGTCGACAATCTTTGCAGAGTTTTTTGTGCGGAAAAATACCAAACGTTCGGAATAGTCGTCACTTGTCTGATCGCTGGGTTGGGAGGGTGGGGAGGGGCTGGGTGGGGGAGGGTGGGGAGGGGCTGGGTGGGGAGGGTTGGGCTGGGTGGAGAGGGGAGGGTGGGGAGGGGCTGGGTGGGGAGGGTTGGGAGGGTGGGGAGGGGCTGGGTTGGGGAGGGGCTGGGTTGGGGAGGGGCTGGGTTGGGGCTGGGTGGGGAGGGTTGGGCTGGGTGGAGAGGGGAGGGTGGGGAGGGGCTGGGTAGGGAGGGAGGGGCTGGGTGGGGAGGGGAGGGGCTGGGTGGGGAGGGGCTGGGTGGAGAGGGTGGGGAGGGGCTGGGTGGGGAGGGGCTGGGTGAAGAGGGTGGGGAGGGGCTGGGTGGGGAGGGGCTGGGTTGGGGAGGGTGGGGAGGGGCTGGGGAGGGGCTGGGTGGGGAGGGTGGGGCTGGGTGGGGGGTGGGAGGGGTGGGGCTGGGTGGGGAGGGGCTGCTCACCCCGTGGTGCCCTTATAAAACTCAACGTTTAACCTACTCACGCCGGCTTGTGCCCGGCCTCACAGTCGGGCATATTTGCGGAATACACCACGCCGCCGTTGACCCTGGCCATTGACCGAGTAACCCAACGTTCCTCCTACCAGCTCCCTCCGCAGGAATGTGTTTGTCGTCAGGTATCACGACACACCACCCAGACGTCGCCGCCGCCGCCGTACTCACAGGGGTTCCACTCCTTGGTGACGCGCCCGCTGCGGGCCCAGATCTCCCGCCACATGTGGTAGAGGTTGTGGTTGCGCGCCGCCTCGCGGAGAGCCGTCGGGTCGTCCGGCAGGAACTGCGCCGCCGCCGCCTGGAATTCGTCCATTGTCGCCCTCGCGAGGACGGGCACTGGCGGAGAGGTTGGGAGGAAGGAGGGATTTCGTACGTTACGTATGTACGTACACATACCGTATGTAACGGTATGTACACATGCCGGGCGAGGGCAGTTAACGTCTTCTTTTCTCCACCATCACAACCGCCAGCTTGAGCCGCACTAATCGCGTACGGGAGTTGACGATTGTGGGTCCCGCTAGCAACACTCTCTCGTTCAAACCGAGCAATTTCTGCCGCCGCAATGTGCGCGTATTGAACTTCTTTGCACCGTACGGAGCCAACCGTGGATAAATTGGAGGTGCAGGGAGGGGGTGGGGTCAAATTAAACATAAAAAGCAGTTCTAAAGAAATTCGTTTTCAATGTAGTAGAATGTATTGTAGAGTACAGTGTAGTGTGTGTGGTGTATGTAGTTATAGTTTAGTATGTACTCGCTTTACTACCCGGCTTCGCCCGAGACTGGATTTTTGTCTTGGATAAATTCACGGCCGACGCGGAGAGGGTTGGGGGGGGGATGCGTGATGCCAGCAGGCACACTGCGTGACGTCAGCAGGCACACCGCGTGACGCTGCCGCATGCGGGTGACATCACAGATGTGACGTCACAGATGTGACGTCACCGCTCACTTGCCGTGCAAAATATATCCATTAATGCCCCCCCCCCCCCCCCAAAATACAAAAGTCTATTTTTATACTTTTTGCATCGTGTACAGTCTGGAAGCTACCCGCATGCCAAATTTCAAGTGTGATGCATGTTGGGAAGTATGCTAAACATTTCCAACAGACACACACATTCACAAATTTCCCTTTTTTATATATGTAGAAGATGTAGAACTTCTTTCGCACCGCAAGTAGCCAACCGTGCTAAATCGGAGGTGCGGGCGGAAGGACAACAAACTATAATCATCATCATCAATCATATCGGCAACTATCAATCCACTGCTGGGATGAGACGCTCGCCCCCCAACCCCACACCGAGGCGTCGGCATTCCTGCGACGCCTCTCGTCCACTTGGGATGGGCGGCGGGGGGGAGGGGTGTTAAATAAAAATATTCCCGGAGAGGTTTCGCTCGACACAAAAAACCCACGTGCTCCTGGCCCTGCCCCCCCTCTTTGCCTCAACCAAGATCCCCACGTGAACGCGCGGCGTGATATTCCAAGCCATAACCCAGTGGTTCTTAACCTTTACTGCAGCCTTGCAAACTCCCTTTGGTGCTCAATCGTTAACAACAATGTAAAACATGTTAACAAACACAGAGGGTTTGACGGAACAAAGTAAGTTGTAACCTACGTGGCCGTGGCTTCGGTTGTGTTTGGATGATTCACCTTCTAAAAAAAAATCTGGCCGTGTCTCGCCACCCCCCAGAAAGGGCATCTCGCACCCGCCGTCATGGGCTGCGTGCACCCCATGTGAAGAACCACTGCAGAACCTCTCAAGCTTTGCCGTGTCTCTCTCTCTCGGTTCCTCCTCCTCCTCGTGCTCAATCCACGCTGTCGCTCTCCACCCTCCTTTCCTTCACTGGAACAAACTTGCCCCTCCGCATTAAGCAGTCACCTTCGCCCACTAATTTTCCGCTGCTCACTCAAAACTCACTTATTGTTACCCCCAGCACACCCCACGACCCTCCGCCCTTAATCTCCCCCTCGTAACGACCACCACCATTCTTGGGTTCACCCCTTCATAATCTCATTACACGGCTATCACTCATCAACCCACATTCATTCAATCCATTCATCATCATTTACCGTCATCAATTTAAATTTTCACCAAATTCACGCATCATCACAGATTTGCACCCCCCCCCCCCTCCCATTGCTTCCTCTCATCTATTTCGTTCACCTCACCTCCACCGTTACATTCACACACACGCTGCTGTTGTTGTACCGTTGTTAATTCTCTGTAAAGCGCCTTAAGGCGCTCGATAAAATGCGTTAAGAGTCGCTCGTGCCGAGAAAACCTCCACCCATATAGTGCATTGTACGTACAACTGGGGCGGAGAAGTGGTGGGGCAGCGGTTAGTCGCGCTGCGCTACGGAATCTGGAACCTGCCGAGTGGGGACATCCCGCTCCCCATCTCCAAGGTGGACATCCTCCGGGAAGCGTTCCCACCCTTGGCTGCCACTCCCGGGTTAGTCTGGACCGCCGGCGCACCGTCCCTCCAGACCGTGGACGTATTGTCCTGCACAAGGCCGCTTACTTTTGCTCGTAAATATATCGCGTCTTTGACCCTTTTCCGTGTCTGAGACGTTTGACGTCTGCTGTAAGTTTCAGGGTGGGTGGGTGTGTGTCCCTTTCACCCACTGAATCTCGGAACATGCGAGCGGCTTGGGCGTTAATTTTATTTAGAGAGGCGTAGTAGTAGTAGTAGTGCTATTAGTTGTGGTGGTAGTAGTAGTAGTGATATTAGTTGTGGTGGTAGAAGTGGTATTAGTTGTGGTGGTAGTAGTGGTATTAGTTGTGGTGGTAGTAGTAGTAGTGGTATTAGTTGTGGTGGTAGAAGTGGTATTAGTTGTGGTGGTAGTAGTAGTAGTGGTATTAGTTGTGGTGGTAGTAGTAGAAGTGGTATTAGTTGTGGTGGTGGTAGTAGTAGCGCCCTCCCGCATGGCCTTGTGGGAGCCTCCGTACCGACGAAGTGAGTTCAATTCAGTTTTTATTCCTATTCTATTCCGATGAAGTACTATTCCGTTCACGTCATCGGAAAGGATTAATCTGTTCCCTCATCTATGGTGATATGTTAACTGCCTCGCCTGGAATTCAGGAGGTTGTGGGTTCATTCCCAACCTCGATGACTGTATATTTTGCAGTTTGCGGTGTCTCTCCTCGTGGTCGCATGGATTTTTCTCCCTTCACGTTTAGAAACATGAATTCAGAGTGTTGGGCTGATAGAAATTTCCACACCAGAGGCCATATAGTTAAGCTATCATTTTGGATAGCCAGGACACTTAGAAAAAAAAGCTATTCAGCTCAGTGGGCCTTAACTGGTCAAATAAAAATATTAAAAACAGTAATAGTACGTGATCCAGTTTGTCAATATCCTTCCAAGCACGCACCTCTGCACTCTTCTTTTCATTTTGTTGAGCGGGATAATTTTCTGACTTTATCGCTGCCAACGGCTTTCACGACAAGCGAGGTTCTGGACACGTCATGTGGTGCAGACTCACTCCGTAGACGGAACACGCAGTCAGAGGTAACGGCGTTCTTTTTGCTCAAACTCGAGTGAAGCAGCACTCATCCCCTTCTGGCAGACCTCGAGTCGGCAGTGAAAATTTCATATTCCTACGGTGCACTCTCTCTACCATAACACCAATGATGAACTCATCAACTCATATAAAACGGTGTGTGCATATGCTGCCAAGGATAGGGCTGACCATACTCCGTAATACCTGTGTGATGTTATGACCTTAATAGGTGCTCGCTAACAGCACTTGTCCCTACAGTGTAAGGCTAATATGGGGGGGGAGGGATCTATGTTTTGTGTATGTGTGTGTACACAAACACGTGTGTGTGTGTAACTGTGGGAGTTCGACAACGATCCCCAGTGTAGCCTGTAAGACTGTCGGGGCTAAGTGCTGTTAGTAGCGAGTAGTAGCAGCACCTATGAAGGCCGCCACGGCACACGAGGGGGTGGGTGGCCAGCACCACGCCCGGCTGCCTTTGCCTCCCCCGTGGCGATGTTTACTACACACCGCACTTGGCACCGTAACTCCTGTCAGACTACGAATATTGGTTCATACTGGCGCAATCCGACGAGATACAAAGCTCAGGACCAGTTCAGATAATCCGTCACCGGCGTTGGCCGTGAGCGGAAATCGAACTCGGGGTTCGTGGCGCAGCGCGGCGTTAACCGCTGCCCCACTGCTCCCCATGCACTGGAATGCATTTGTTAGCGGCACCGCATACACAACATTTGTTGTGAGAACATTTGATATTGCTCTTACTGCGAGTCAAGTCCATCACGAGTGCGCAGAGGGCCGGCCGGGCATATATTGCAAAGGCTGAGCAAACATTTTTTCGTGGGGGAAACTGGTAACATTCGACTGGCACTGTGTAAACTAATACCGCATGCAGCATTTTAAAAGGAACCTCGCAATGTAACGGCGTATGCTCGGCGTGTTGACATTGCGCGTGGCGTATTTACAATTGCAGTTTCAGAATCCCAGGGGACAAGACACGCACCCCCCGCCCCCCCCCGCATGGAGCCGGTACGAAAAACGCATTTTCAGCAGGCAAGCGGTACAAGAGTAACGTTAAATTCTCGAAGAGCAACAGCAACACATTTAGTCTAAATTCACTCACACGCAGAGTCAATTGTTGACTTCTTCGGCACGGTCTGCCAATACACAATGTGGCACACACAGACACACACCAGCAGCAGCAGAGCAATATACAGACAGTCCCCGAGTTACGATGGTCCGACTTTCGATATTTCGATCTTACGATGGCGATATGACAAAATTGTAAAATATTTTACATTTCGCGCGGCAGGCAAACGCAACAGCGTACGAATCTTGGTGTGTACAGTACAATATGATACGTTACGTTCAATGTATGTATGATACGTAGCTTTAGCGATTTCATTTTATGGTTACCACGATACGATACGTTCAATGCATGTTAAAAGTTTTTATAGCAGATAGGATTGTTTCCTGAAAAAACTTTCTATTAAATTGCAGTTCACATAGGTAGGCTAAGAATTTACCTTGGTTTTTTTACTTCACATTTTACTGTGCAATACAGTATTGTAATTAATACATACAGTATATTGTTTATACAGTACGGTATTGTAAATTGCTGTTTTGCTAAATTGTCACCATTCTTTAAGACTCCTGGGTAGGCTGGGCCATCTTCGACTTACGATATTTTCGACTTACGATGGGGTCGTCATCGTAAGAAGAGGACTGCCTATACGCACACATTTAGTAAACACCAAAGACAAAGCTCCCCCGTGTAGCCTCTAACAGACTTGGGGCAAGTGCTGTCATCGAGTAGCAGCTCCTATAAAGAGCGGCACACTGTGGCACACGAGGGGGTGGGTGGCCAGCACCACGCCCGGTCGTCTTTGTCTCTCCCCAGCGGGGATGTTTACTACACTACACCACCACCGCTACTTATTTGAGGCCGAGTGGACCCAGCGGAGTAGGCGCCAGGACGGGTTCAGATCAATCGTTGCCTGGTGGTGTTGGTGGCCGTGAGCGGGAATCGAACCCGGGTGGCCAGGTTTGTAGCGCAGTGATAACGTCTACACCAACTATCGTGTACAGAAGGCCTACGCGGAGTTGTATATGATCCATAATATAGTTTTTTTTGGGTTAGATCGCGTAAATATGAATGTGTCGTTAAACCCGCCACCAACACCCGACAGACAATTTGTAAAGTTTCGTCACGTGAACAGAACACGCCGATTCGTTATTAGTACAAAACAACGTCAGCGTGTTGGAGAGAGCAAATCCACAACATTTACAGAGTACGACATTTCACCAGTAATTACAACTAGCATCAGCTTTGCTCTCCAACACACCGATGTGCTGCTGTACCATGTTGTGGATTTGATCTCTAACACAGCAATGTGCTGTACTATGTCTGTGGATTTGATCTCTAACACATCAATGTGCTGTACTGTGTTGTGGATTTGATCTCTAACACATCAATGTGCTGTACTATGTTTGTGGATTTGATCTCTAACACATCAATGTGCTGTACTAGGTCTGTGGATTTGATCTCTAACACAGCAATGTGCTGTACAATGTTGTAGATTTGCTCTCTAACACATCAATGTGCTGTACTAGGTCTGTGGATTTGCTCTCTAACACATCAATGTGCTGTACTGTGTCTGTGGATTTGCTCTCTAACACATCAATGTGCTGTACTATGTCTGTGGATTTGATCTCTAACACATCAATGTGCTGTACTATGTCTGTGGATTTGCTCTCTAACACATCAATGTGCTGTACTATGCCTGTGGATTTGATCTCTAATACATCAATGTGCTGTACTATGTCTGTGGATTTGATCTCTAACACATCAATGTGCTGTACTATGTCTGTGGATTTGCTCTCTAACACATCAATGTGCTGTACTATGCCTGTGGATTTGATCTCTAACACATCAATGTGCTGTACCATGTTGTATATTTGCTCTCTAACACATCAATGTGCTGTACTATGTCTGTGGATTTGCTCTCTAACACATCAATGTGCTGTACTATGTCTGTGGATTTGCTCTCTAACACATCAATGTGCTGTACTATGCCTGTGGATTTGATCTCTAACACATCAATGTGCTGTACCATGTTGTATATTTGCTCTCTAACACATCAATGTGCTGTACTGTGTTGTGGATTTGATCTCTAACACATCAATGTGCTGTACTATGTCTGTGGATTTGATCTCTAACACATCAATGTGCTGTGCTGTGTTGTGGATTTGATCTCTAACACATCAATGTGCTGTACTATGTTTGTGGATTTGCTCTCTAACACATCAATGTGCTGTACTGTGTCTGTGGATTTGATCTTTAACACAGCAATGTGCTGTACTATGTCTGTAGATTTGATCTCTAACACATCAATGTGCTGTACTGTGTCTGTGGATTTGATCTCTAACACATCAATGTGCTGTACTGTGTTGTGGATTTTCTCTCTAACACATCAATGTGCTGTACTGTGTCTGTGGATTTCATCTTTAACACAGCAATGTGCTGTACTATGTCTGTGGATTTGATCTCTAACACATCAATGTGCTGTACTGTGTCTGTGGATTTGATCTCTAACACATCAATGTGCTGTACTATGCCTGTGGATTTGATCTCTAACACATCAATGTGCTGTACTATGTCTGTGGATTTGATCTCTAACACATCAATGTGCTGTGCTGTGTTGTGGATTTGATCTCTAACACATCAATGTGCTGTACTATGTTTGTGGATTTGCTCTCTAACACATCAATGTGCTGTACTGTGTCTGTGGATTTGATCTTTAACACAGCAATGTGCTGTACTATGTCTGTGGATTTGATCTCTAACACATCAATGTGCTGTACTGTGTCTGTGGATTTGATCTCTAACACATCAATGTGCTGTACTGTGTTGTGGATTTTCTCTCTAACACATCAATGTGCTGTACTGTGTCTGTGGATTTCATCTTTAACACAGCAATGTGCTGTACTATGTCTGTGGATTTGATCTCTAACACATCAATGTGCTGTACTGTGTCTGTGGATTTGATCTCTAACACATCAATGTGCTGTACTATGCCTGTGGATTTGATCTCTAACACATCAATGTGCTGTACTATGTCTGTGGATTTGCTCTCTAACACATCAATGTGCTGCTGCTCTACGAGTAACGAATTGTAACGTTTTGTTGACGTGACAAACCCCTCACGGATTGGCTGTTGGGTGGTGGCGGGTTCAACGACACATTCCAACCTAAAAAAATAACTACATTATAAGTTACGTATATTACGAGTATGTATTCACATGTCGGGCCCATGAGTGAGGTAATGTAAGGTGAGGAGGTTGCGTTTAAACCTACAGTATATACATTATTTATGCGATATAACCTAAAGAACAAGCTGTATTATACATTTGTGTAAGTATATTACAAGTATTTATGCGCATATCTTAGCCCGTGGCGCGCTGCTTTTGCAAAAAAATTAAACACCAAAAAGAGTGATTGACGCCCCGAAGTGGTCGATTGGTACAAATTAAGGTGCAGGGAGTTTTGTCTTGTAAAGAAAGAGAGAGAAAAACCTCGAATATGAACAAAATTTCGTGGAGGAATTTAAATAAAATTAAAATTTTCCACTCAGCGCCGTCAGCGCCAGCGAAGCCTCCTGGGCCCAATCCAGGCGAGCGGTCCCGCCAGTTTAACGCGATCGGAAAAATTCGACACAGAAAGCAACGGCGCAGCGAACCCCCGGCGACGTGGGAGACGAACAAAACACACAACTCTACACGTTTTAAAATTAGGAGGGGAGGGGGAAGGTCGCGTTCTATCGACAGATGTGGGCTTTGTATATTCGGCGTTTTGTGTCAACCACAAGGCCTAGGCCCGTCTACTCCGCGCGCCCCCCCCTCCTTGCCTAGAACGCCACCGCCGGGCGAGCGCGAGCCCGGGCGCGGGGAGCTAGGCGAGGTCGAGGCCTCGACCTCGAGGTTTAACTTCTCTCTGTGCGTGTTGTTGTAATCGTTTTATATTTTAATTCCCCTACTCGTTCCTCGCTGATTTTGTGCGTATATAGAGTGGGGGGGGGGTATCACCGTTTAAATAGAACTGCGATCGCCTCTTTATATCGGCGGCCGTGGTGGTGATGCTGGAAATTAGAAACTGACAGCGAAGAACCGGGGGGGGGGGGGGCGCTGCCTCTCATTAAGACGCCGCTTTCAAGCAATCTTCACTTTACAAAGCCGCCGCTTTAAATGCGGCGCTTTAAAGCACAAAACAATGTATAAAACTAAACCCCTCAGAGCCCCACTGGGGGGGCCCTTTCCGCCGACTTACCGAGTCGGGGCGAGTCGGCCCCAAGGCGGACTGCGAACGGCCTCTCCCCTCCTGCTCCTCCTCCTCCTCTTCGTGTGTCACGGAGATTTTGTATTCCTCAGCCTTTCCAAACGCAGCAAAGCAGAGAAATAAAACAAAGCCCCCCACCACCACCACGATCTCAACGAGTCAAGATCCGCCTCAGTCGCGCGTTCAACTCCCGCGTTTTACAAATTTGCCGACCACTCAGCCACTCGGCCAGCCCCAAAGCGTCTCCCTGCTGCACGCAGACTCCGTCTAACGCCTCTACGCCGGCTGCAGCAAACTGCGCGTGGGGACGAGTTTAGTCGAGGCTGTTGTTGATTGACGCGAGAGGAGAGGTCTCCACAGCGAAACAACAGCGATATAAAGCGCCATCCATGAGGGCGAGCAGCGGTGGTGGTGGTGGTGAGTAACAATGGCGAAAGAGCGGCCACCAGCGATGGGTAGAGGAGGTGGTGAGGGGTGGTGGGAGGGAGCTCTTCCCTTCTCTCTCTCTCTCGCCTCTCTCTCTTCGCGATGGCTTCTTCGGTCTCTGATTGCCTCCCCCCGCCCCGTGAAGGAAGGAAGGGAGGAAGGAGGAGGAGGGACGAGGAGGAGGGAGGAGGCGGCGGTGGTGGCGGCAGCGGCCGCCGTACGGGCGACAGCGCGGGCGGGCGGAACAAAAGGCTGCGGGAAAACGGTGACGTCGCCACTCACGTGACCGCTCACGGTGGTGGTGGATGGTGGTGGTGTTGACGGTGGTTAGTGGTGGATGGTGGTGGTTGTGGTTAGTGGTAGTGGTTGGGTGGTGGTTAGTGGTGGTGGCTCGTGGTTGGTGGTGGTGGTTAGTGGTGTTGGTTAGTGGTGGTTGGTGATGGTTGGTGGTGGTTAGTGGTAGTGGTGGTTAGTGGTGGTTGTTGTTTAGTGGTGGTGGGTGGTGGTTGTGGTTAGTGGTGGTGGTTGATGGTGGTTAGTGGTGGGCGTGGTGGTGGTTAGTGGTGGTGGTTAGTGGTGGTTAGTGGTGGTTGTTAGTGGTGGTGGTGGTTAGTGGTGGTGGGTGGTGGTTGTTAGTGGTGGTGGCTGTTGGTGGTGGTTGGTGATGGTTGGTGGTGGTGGTTAGTGGTGGTGGTTGGTGGTGGTTAGTGGTGGTGGTGGTTGTTGGTGGTGGTTAGTAGTGGTGGGTGTGGTGGTGGTTAGTGGTGGTGGTGGTTAGTGGTGGTGGTTGGTGGTGGTTAGTGGTGGTGGTGGTTGTTGGTGGTGGTTAGTAGTGGTGGGTGTGGTGGTGGTTAGTGGTGGTTAGTGGTGGTGGTTAGTGGTGGTGGTTGTTGGTGGTGGTTAGTGGTGGTGGTTGTTGGTGGTGGTTAGTGGTGGTGGTTAGTGGTGGTTAGTGGTGGTGGTTAGTGGTGGTTGTGGTTGGTGGTGGTGGTTGTTGGTGGTTAGTGGTGGTTGTTAGTGGTGGATGTGGTGGTGGTTAGTGGTGGTGGTTAGTGGTGGTGGTTGGTGATGGTTGGTGGTGATGGTTGGTGGTGGTTGTGGTTGTTGGTGGTGGTTGGTGGTGGTTAGTGGTGGTGGTTAGTGGTGGTGGTTAGTGGTGGTGGTTGTTAGTGGTGGTTGGTGGTGATTGGTGGTGATGGTTGGTGGTGGTTAGTGGTGGTTGTGGTTAGTGGTGGTTGTGGTTAGTGGTGGTGGTTGTTGGTGGTGGTTGGTGGTGGTTAGTGGTGGTGGTTAGTGGTGGTGGTGGTTAGTGGTGGTGGTTAGTGGTGGTGGTTGTTAGTGGTGGTTGGTGGTGATTGGTGGTGATGGTTGGTGGTGGTTAGTGGTGGTTGTGGTTAGTGGTGGTTGTGGTTAGTGGTGGTGGTTGTTGGTGGTGGTTGGTGGTGGTTAGTGGTGGTGGTTAGTGGTGGTTAGTGGTGGTGGTTAGTGGTGGTGGTTAGTGGTGGTGGTGGTGTGAGGCATGCAAGAGGTGAGACGGAGGCACCAACCAGCATCATCATCAACAACAATTCTCAACCACAACAATCAACACCAACAACAAAACTTAACAATCATCAACAACGATCACCAGGCATGCAACTGGTGGTAGTGACGTGATTGTGGTTGGTGGTAAGTTAGTGACGGTGGTGGTGGCTGGTGGTGGTTGTTTTTGGTGGTAGTGACGGTGGTGGTGGTGGTGGTTATAGTGACGGTGGTGGTGGTTCGTGATGGTTGGTGGTGACGATAGGGGTGGTTGGTGGTGGTGGTGGTTGGTGGTAATTAGTGGTGGTTAGTGGTATTGTGGTTGGTGGTGGTGACGGTGGTGGTGACGTGGTTGATGGTGGTAGTTAGTGGTGGTGGTAGTTAGTGGTGGGCGGTGGTGGTTAGTGGTGGTGGTGGTTAGTGGTGGTGGTGGTTGTTCGTGGTGGTGGTTGGTGGTGGTTAGTGGTGTTGGTTAGTGGTGGTGGTTAGTGGTGGTGGTTGGTGGTGATGGTTGGTGGTGGTTAGTGGTGGTTAGTGGTGGTGGTTAGTGGGGGTAGTGGTTACGGTGGTGGTGGTGTGAGTGGGAGACTTGCAAGAGGTGAGACGGAGGCACCACCAGCATCATTGTCAACAACAATAATAAACCACAACAATCATCAACCATAACAATCAACAACAATCACCAGTCCTGCAACTGCCACACGTGACGGTGGTGGTGGTGTGAGCGGGATACGACGCGCAGAGGCAAGCCAGAGACACCCAGCATCGTTGTCAACAACAACAATCATCATCCACAACAATCAACACCATCAACAACAATCAACAAACACATTCCTGCGGAGGGAGCTGGTAGGAACGTTGGGTTGCTCGGTCAATGGCCAGGGTCAACGGCGGCGTGGTGTATTCCGCAAATATGGCCGACTGTGAGGGCGGGCACAAGCCGGCGTGAGTAGGTTAAACGTTGAGTTTTATAAGGGCACCACGGGGTGACCCAGCCCCTCCCACCCCCCACCCAGCCCCACCCTCCCCACCCAGCCCCACCCAGCCCCACCCTCCCCACCCAGCCCCTCCCCACCCTCCCCACCCAGCCCCTCCCTGCACGACGGACGGACACAATAATCCCCTGTGGGCTGATGTAACCAGGAGGTTCCTACCGATATAATTCACAACAATCATCAACAACAACTTCACCAACTCTCACACGTTGAAGGTGGTGGTGGTGTGAGCGGGAGACGCGCAGAGGCAAGACGGAGGCAGCCAGCATCAGCATCGTCAACATCTAAATAAGTAACATTTAAAAATACTTTGTTTAAAAACACGCTTTAATGAAATGTACCCTACGAGTAATGGCAGAACTCCACGACTCCAGGAAGTGGCCCCGAGGCTTGCCATAACGTAAGGGGCCGTGGTGATTTACAGCCAACGTCAGTTGAGCGTGGACAATTAGCCCCAAGCCGAAACATAACATGTAAAAAGATTGTTTAAAAATATTTGTATTATTATTTATGATAAAATATAGTGTTGTCATCAGTATGACATAAGTATACCAAGTTTGCAGTCGATACCACATTGGGAATTTGGTTAAAATTTAGTTACAAGATTTGAGGATACGACAACAACAACAACGACAGACAGAGTTAAATAAAAGCGTATAAAAATAAAAACAACAATCGTCAAAAGACGGCGTTCTAATTTAGAGAAAAACGTCGTCGTGTTATTGACCTTCCCGTGAAAGTGATATCATTGTGACAAGAGGTTTTCCCCTTTTTTCTGGCAACAAAATAGGTTTGTTAAGATGTTAAAACACCAAACTGAAACCTTTTACAAACAAAAACATCCTGTCTTTTTGTTCGCATTCTGACCACAAGTATTGTGGTTAATGCAGACGTGATTCCTTCTGTAGTGGGTTCACACGCGACAGAGACGGTGTAGTCGAGACACACTATTATAACCTTACACTCGGCACAGGACAACGTATACAACACTTGAAGGGGTAACGGCCCCTTCACCCGTACTTGACTGGGATACACCCCTAGGCTATCTGCCCAACTGTTCTGCTCCCAGATCCTCCGCTAAGGGGCTAGGGGAGGCTATCTGACCCGACCCTAGTCAAGGCGCAGGTCACGACACCCAGCCAGACAGACCCGGCCCTTAGAAGGACATCGGCTCTGAGGCTCTGGGGCCGTGCCACTGGCTTGCTCTGCCCGCCCCTGAGAAGGACGGCGAATCAGAGGAGTTCCAGGGCCTATCTGCCCGGTCTTCAGTCTTCACTGGTTCTTCACTCGTTAGCTCCCCAACACTGAACCACGAGCCCTCTTGCTCCCCGCCTTTTATACCAATTTGCCACCGAGGAGTGGGGCTGTGTGGGGATCCCAGCATCCCCACACAGCCCCCCAGGGTGGTAACCGTTGTGGATGTGGACACCCCCCCTGTGTGCTTGTCCGTTTCCCTCCCGTAACACCTCCACACTTACACCATTGGAACCTCATTTGCCAGAAAAAAATATGATAATTGGTTTTTTACCCTTTTATCTGGCAACAAAACTGACACCTTTTTTTTACAAGGAGTCATGTTTGCATAGACCACAATACCTGCGGTCGTAATGTAAACAAAAAACATAACTCTGATAATGTATGCACTGTCCTTGAAGTTGATTGGTCCACACCCGAGACAGCTTTCCTTAAAGCCTAGTCTCACATGGTGTTGGACCAGATGACGCCTTTTGGTGTTGGACCAGATGACGCCTTTTGGTGTCATCTAAGGAAAGCTGTCTCGGGTGTGGACCAATCAACTTCAAGGACAGTGCATACATTATCAGAGTTATGTTTTTTGTTTGCATTATGACTGCAGGTATTGTGGTCTATGCAAACATGACTCCTTGTAAAAAAAGGTGTCAGTTTTGTTGCCAGATAAAAGGGTAAAATAACAATTATCACCCCTACACTTGTAAAAGGTTTCAGTTTGGTGTTTTAACATCTTCACACCTTTCGATTTAAAGCTTTCGTGACTGCAGGGATTCATATTCTTGGATCTTTGAGTAAAGTCACGTAGAATGGAAATAATAAAATAATAAAACATAATAACATTCTCACGACGTTTTGGCCACAACACAAGCAGCCGTCCTCAGGTGAAGAACAGAGCTGTCGGAAAGACAGCGTCCCTATGAACACCGCTAAGCTTGGCAGCACGGTACTTTAAGCTGGTGGGAGGAGCAGAGCGCCTTGACAAAGGAGTTTACATATCAACAGAGGGGCGTGGGGGAGAGGGGCGTGGGGGAGAGGGGCGGGGGGGAGAGGGGCGGGGGGGAGAGGGGCGGGGGGGAGAGGGGCGGGGGGGAGAGGGGCGGGGGGAGAGGGGCGGGGGGGAGAGGGGCGGGGGGCGGGGGGGAGAGGGGCGGGGGGCGGGGGGGAGAGGGGCGGGGGGCGTGGGGGAGAGGGGCGGGGGGGAGAGGGGCGGGGGGGAGAGGGGCGGGGGGCGTGGGGGAGAGGGGCGGGGGGCGTGGGGGAGAGGGGCGTGGGGGAGAGGGGCGGGGGGCGTGGGGGAGAGGGGCGGGGGGGAGAGGGGCGGGGGGCGTGGGGGAGAGGGGCGGGGGGCGTGGGGGAGAGGGGCGGGGGGCGTGGGGGAGAGGGGCGGGGGGGAGAGGGGCGGGGGGCGTGGGGGAGAGGGGCGGGGGGCGTGGGGGAGAGGGGCGGGGGGCGTGGGGGAGAGGGGCGGGGGGCGTGGGGGAGAGGGGCGGGGGGGAGAGGGGCGGTGGGCGTGGGGGAGAGGGGCGGGGGGCGTGGGGGAGAGGGGCGTGGGGGAGAGGGGCGGGGGGCGTGGGGGAGAGGGGCGGGGGGCGTGGGGGAGAGGGGCGGGGGGCGTGGGGGAGAGGGGCGGGGGGCGTGGGGGAGAGGGGCGTGGGGGAGAGGGGCGTGGGGGAGAGGGGCGTGGGGGAGAGGGGCGGGGGGCGTGGGGGAGAGGGGCGGGGGGCGTGGGGGAGAGGGGTGGGGGAGAGGGGCGGGGGGCGTGGGGGCGTGGGGGAGAGGGGTGGGGGAGAGGGGCGGGGGGGAGAGGGGCGGGGGGGAGAGGGGCGGGGGGCGGGGGGGAGAGGGGCGGGGGGCGGGGGGGAGAGGGGCGGGGGGCGTGGGGGAGAGGGGCGGGGGGCGTGGGGGAGAGGGGCGGGGGGCGTGGGGGAGAGGGGCGGGGGGCGTGGGGGAGAGGGGCGGGGGGCGTGGGGGAGAGGGGTGGGGGAGAGGGGCGGGGGGCGTGGGGGAGAGGGGCGGAGAGGGGCGGGGGGCGTGGGGGAGAGGGGTGGGGGAGAGGGGCGGGGGGGAGAGGGGCGGGGGGCGGGGGGGAGAGGGGCGGGGGGCGTGGGGGAGAGGGGCGGTGGGCGTGGGGGAGAGGGGCGGGGGGCGTGGGGGAGAGGGGCGGGGGGCGTGGGGGAGAGGGGCGGGGGACGTGGGGGCTGCCCCCATGGGGAGTGGAGCCCCGGGTCGAGGCGCGCGACGTCCGGGGTGGAGGCACGCCACGTGACCAGCGCAGCAAGCAGTAACGCGGTCACGTGGCTTCTGTATGCATTTTAGTAATTAGTGTCTACATTATTAATGTTTAATATGCCATATAAAATATCACTTCTTTTCCTCTGCAAGGTATTGTCTCCTTTCCCTTCATTTCTTA
The DNA here is from genome assembly GCF_964198595.1 of Lampetra fluviatilis. Classification (NCBI taxonomy): domain Eukaryota; kingdom Metazoa; phylum Chordata; class Hyperoartia; order Petromyzontiformes; family Petromyzontidae; genus Lampetra; species Lampetra fluviatilis. Next base: position 5,352,154 of record NC_136342.1, on the reverse strand, counting down.
TGGGAAAAATTCGTTTGGTTTACGTCATTTTCGGTATAAGTCCTCCTACCTTCTGGAACGAATTAACGACGTATACCGAGGTTCCACTGTACTCATCTCCAGCTGCTTGGTGGGGTGGCGCCCGAACACCACGAGTGGACGAACAGCGCCTGACCACAACAATCAACAACAATCAACAACACCAATCAACTACAACAACAACAATCATCAACCATAACAACAACAATGAGCGTGAGACGCACAGAGGCGTCTAGACGAAGGCACCCAGCATCAGCAGCGTCGCCGTGAAATCCCAGGAACGAATCTGCGACATCGGGCTCCGGCGGAGTCTCTAACTTATTAAACTCTAAACTCAATTACTAAACTCAAAACTCAACTATAAAACTCAAAGCTAAACCAATAAACTCAAAGCTCAACTATTAAACTCTAAGCTCAACCATTATACTCAAATTACAACCATTTAAGTCAAACCTCAACTATTAAACTCAAAGTTCAACCATTAAACTCGAAGCTCAACTATTCAACTCAAAGCTCAACAATTATACTCAAAGCTCAACTAATCAACTCAACTATTAAACTCAAAGCTAAACTTTTAAACTCAAAGCTAAAATATTAAGCTCAAACATTAAATTAAAAGCTCAACTATTAAACTTAAATGTCATTCAACTCAAGCTAAACCGTCAATCTCTAAGCTCAACTATTAAACTCAAAACTAAACTTTTAAATTCAAAACTTAACCATTAAACTCAAAACTAAACTTTTCAACTAAACTATTGACCTCAAATCTAAACTATGAATCTCAAGGCTAAATCATTAAGCTCAAGTATTAAACTCAAAGCTAAACTTTAAAACTCAAAGCTCAAACATTAAGTTCAAAGCTCAACTATTAAACTATAAGCTCAACCATTAAACTCAAAGCTTAACTCGTTATCTCAAAGCTAAACCGTTAAACTCTAAGCTCAACCATTAAACTCAAAGCTAAACTTTTAAACTCAAAGCTAAATTATTAAGCTCAAAGGTCAAACATTAATTTCAAAGCTCAACTATTAAACTCAAAGCTCAACTCGTTAACTCTAAGCTCAACCATTAAACTCAAAGCTTAACCGTTAAACTCAAAACTCAACTTTTCAACTAAACTATTAACCTAAAATCTAAACTTTGAATCTCAAAGCTAAAGCATGAAAATCATAGCTAAACCATTAAGCTCATAGCTCAAATGTTCAACTCAAAGCTAAACTATTAAGCTCAAAGCTCAAACATTAAGTTCAAACCTCAACTATAAAACTCTAAGTTCAACCATTAAACTCAAAGCTTAACTCGTTAACTCAAAGCTCATCCGTTAAACTCAAAGCTAAACTTTTAAACTCAAAGCTCAAATATTAATATCAAAGCTCAACGATTCAACTCAACTATTAAACTCAAAGCTCAAATATGCTGTTATAATGTTAGAATGACCGTTATAATGCTGTAAATGCCTTTATAATGCTGTTAAATTGTTATGATAAATATGAGGCCTATTTAACAACGAAGCCTGCAACTTTCCTTATTGTGAATGTTACTTTTAATTGAATAAGTCGAGTCAGACTTGTGTAATAAAGGTCGTTGAGGCGACGTCTGGAATCTGGTCTTTTATTCACTTTTCATTACAGCTCTCCATGCTGCTGACAGGCAGCGTGAGAGGGATAGAGAGAGAGACGCGCAGCCACGTGGCAGCCTGGACCCCCGCTCTCGCATGGCCTCCTCCGTTCGTTCCAGTTCTGACCACGTGTTGTTCGTCTCCACCCCTATTTAATACCCGGGTCACGTGGTACATTTCCACCAATCCTGGTTAGCCTCTATGGAATCTTCCAGACTCCCTCGTAGGCTCCCGGGACCACGCCCCTGACTCATCTCCCCATTGGCTGTGGCCAAAGCCAGCAGAACCAATCCTCTACTTACAGCTGTCACCTTTCCATTACGTCAGGGCCACGCCCCTAGGCTTCCCCCCATTGGCTATGGACCAGGACCGGCAGAGCCAATCATCATGACGAGTTGTGATACGTCAGTGAGCCGGATATATCCTCACATTACACTTGTATCCAAGTAACTATATTGCGATCTTGAGAGCAAGGATGACGAAATATCTCATTCACAGTTCAGTGTTATGTGCAGCGCTGTACATTTAGGCTGCAGTATGGTGATCACACGATGTGCCTTTATTTAACACCAAGCTTATTATCTTGTGTAGCTATTCAGTGCTAATGTAGGTGTCTAGTCGATCCAGGATCTATTGTTGAGTTCAGGTTATCTAAGGCAATGTTTTGATGATGTAGTGTTAAATTCATTGTATTGATATTTCCAAGTATTAACAGATGCTGTATCTGTGCTGTGTTTTCCCATCAGTTTTACCTCGTTCAATTCAATAAATTACTTTTGGAGTTGGATGTTCACCCTGGCTCTGAGGGTTTATTGTAAGCGAGGTTAACTACTCGGATAGCGGTGAAACGCAGCACACAGTGAGGCCACAACATGAGGCTCAACAATTAAACTCAAAGCTAAACCATTAAACTCTAAACTCAACCATTGAACTCAAAGCTTACCCATTAAACTCTAAGGTCAACCATTACACTCAAAACTAAGCTTTTAAATTCAAAGCTAAACCATTAAACTGAAAGCTCAACTTTTAAACTCAAAGCTAAAATATTACGCTCCAACATTAAATTAAAAGCTAAACTATTCAACTCAAAGCTCAACCATTAAACTCAAGGCTTAACTATTAAACTCAAAACTCAACTTTTCAACTAAACTATTAACCTCATATCTAAACTATGAATTTCAAAGCGAAAGCATGAAACTCAAAGCTAAACCATTAAGCTCAAAGCTCAAATATTAAACTAAAAGCTCAACTATCAAACTCAAAGCTCAACTACAGTTCGAGTTGCCAAACGTCAGCCTCGAAACCTTCATGACTTGGAGAAGATCTGCGAAGAGGAGTGGGACAAAATCCCTCCTGAGATGTGTGCAAACCTGGTGGCCAACTACAAGAAACGTCTGACCTCTGCGATTGCCAACAAGGGTTTTGCCACCAAGTACTAAGTCATGTTTTGCAGAGGGGTCAAATACTTATTTCCCTCATTAAAATGCAAATCAATTTATAACATTTTTTACATGCGTTTTTCTGGATTTTTGTTGTTGTTATTCTGTCTCTCACTGTTCAAATAAACCTACCATTAAAATTATAGACTGATAATTTCTTTGTCAGTGGGCAAACGTACAAAATCAGCAGGGGATCAAATACTTTTTTCCCTCACTGTATTACACTAAAAGCCAAACCATTAGAATCAAAGCTCAACTACTAAACTCAAATTTCAGCTATTCAACTCAAAGCTCAAATATTAAACTCAAAGCTCAACTATTCAACTCAAAGCTCAACTATTCAACCCAGAGTTAAACTTTATAACTCATAGCAAAAACATTAAACTCTAAACTCAACCATTAAACTCAAAGCTTAACCATTAAACTCAAAGGTCAATTAAACTCAAAACTGAACTAGTAAACTCAAAGCACAACTGTTACACTCAAAGCTCAACTATGAAGCTCAATACTCAACTATTAATCTCAAAACTCAACTATGAAACTCAAAGCTGAACGATTATTCTCAAAGCTGAACTTTTAAACTCAAAGCTTAACCATTAAACTCAAAGCTGAACTATTAAACTCAATGCTCAATTATTGAACTCAAAGCTCAACCCTTAGAATAAAGCTCAACTATTAAGCTCAAAGTTCAACCATTAAACTCAAAACTAAATTATTAAACTTAAAACGCAACTTTTAAACTCAAAGCTTAACCATTAAACTCAAAGCTGAACTATTAAACTCAAAGCTCAACCCTCAGAATAATAAGTCAACTATTAAACTCAAAGCTCGACAATTAATTTCAAAGCTGAACTATGCAACTCTAAATTCCACTTTTAACCTCAAAGCTGAACTATTGAACTTAAAACTCATCCATTGAACTCAAAACTCAACTATTACACTCAAGGCTTAACGATTAAACTCAAAGGTCAACTATTGAACTCAAAGCTGAACGATTAAACTCAAAGCTCATCTATTAAAACAAAAGCTCAACTATTACACTCAAAGCTCAACTATGAAGCTCAACACTCAACAATTATTCTTAAAGCTGAACTATGAAACTCAAAACTCCACTTTTAACCTCAAAGCTCAATAATTGAACTCAAAACTCAACCATTGAACTCAAAACTCAACTATTAAACTGAAAGTTCAACTATTACACTCAAAGCTCAACGATTAAACTCAAAGGAGAACTATTAAACTCAAAGCTCAACTTTTAATCTCAAAGCTCAACGATTAAACTCAAGGTTCAACTATTAAACGCAAAGCTAATCTATTAATGTCAAAGCGCAAATATAACACTCAAAGCTCAACTTTTAAAATCAAGGCTCAACTTTTAAACTCAAACTCAACTATTACACTCAAAGCTCAACTATGATACTTAAAACGCAACTGTTACACTCAACTTCAGCTATTAAACTCGATGCTCAACTATGCAACGCAAAACTTAACTATTACACTTAAAGCTCAACGATTAATCTCAAAGCTCAATTATGAAACTCAAAAACTCCACTATAAACCTCAAAGCTCAACTATTAAACTGAAAGTTCAATTATTACATGCAAAGCTTAACTATTAAACTCAAAGCTCAACGAATAAATTCAAATCTCAACTATTAAACTCGAACCTCAACGATTAAACTCAAAGGTCAACTATTACACTGAAATTTCAATTATGAAACTCAAAGCTCCACTATTAAACTCAAAACTCAACTATTAAACGCAAAACTGAACTATTAAACTCAACACTCAACCATGAAATTAAAATTCATAATAAAGGTTTTTGGGTTAGATCGCAATATTTATAAATGTGTCGTAACCCTCCACCACCCGACACGGCCAAACAGCAAAATATGTGTCACGTGTAATGCGAGCAAGGATTGAGGGGGGGGGGGTGGAGTCTGGGTCACGTGGGGAGTGGGTGGAGTTACGGTCACGTGGGGGAGAAGATTTAGGGAGAGAACCGGAAGGGGAAAGGGGAGTTGAGACGGAGTGAAATACGAGGAGGCCACGCTGGGCAAGACGGAGAGTGTGGCGCGGTTGCCACGCGGTGGGAGACATCGACACCGACGGCCATCGGTGTCAGACGAAGAGAGCTAACGGGGCAGTGAGAGGCTAGCTGTGAAAGGGGCAGCAGTGACGCTAGATAGCGGGGCAGCGGTGTGGCTGTAAGGATTGCCTGATGGGGCAGCAGTGAGACTGCATATTGGAGCAGCAGGGAGACTGCACAACGGAGCAGCCGAGGGCTGTGGAGAGGTCGTCGAGCGGGACGCGGGCCTGAGCGAGACGCCATGGTACGGAGATTCTATGAACCCAATAAAGGACAACGGAGATCGACATCTGAGAGAGAGTCCTTTATTACATTGGTGTCAGAAGTGAAACGGTATGTCAAAACAGCTCAGGAAGATGACCGTCCTTGCACCATCTTCGGCAACATCTTCCGACGACGATCTCCCTCCAGCGGTGGCGCTGCCCACGATGGAGGAAGACAGCGGAGCGGGGACGAGCGGGGTTCCAGCCGTGCAGGACGTGGCCGCCTCGGTGGGCCCACCCGCGCGACTGGACGCTGACGACGGATGGCGACAGGTGGCGGCGCAACTGGAGGCGCTGAAGGCGGTACTGGTGCAATTGTGCGTTCTCGTCACGCCGGCGACGACTTCGGGGAGGCCCGGCGAGGAACAATGGGCCGGGGCCTTGCCGTCGCCGTCAGCCCTCTCGACCACGCGGCACGAAGACGCCATCTTGGGCGTGGCCGAGGAAGAACGGCGGGAAGCCGCCATCTTGCGCCCTCCGCCGCGGGAAGCCGCCATCTTGCACACGTTGCGGAGCGACGCCATCTTGTCGCTGCCGCGCGTGTCACCATCGGAGGAGGACGGAGGAGCAAGAACCCGCAGCCGTCATTTGACAACGGTCAAAGAATTCTCAATCGGCGGCGATTGGAGCGCATTCGCCTGCCGTTTTCAAGGGGCCGTACGCTCCGCCATGTGGACGGACGCGGAGGCCCTGGAAGTTTTACCAACACTTCTCGACGACGAGTCCATCCGGTTCTTCCGCTCCATCAAGGCCGACAAGAAGAGGACGCTGCAGGGTGTCTTCGAGGAGATGGCGGATGCGTATGAGCCTCTGGACAATGCCCATCGGAGATTTGTTCAGCGCCAGCGGGCGCCTGATGAATCGCCGGTGGCCTACAGAGGCGCAGTTCTAGAACTGGCGATGGCAGCATACCCCGAGACGGAGCCCGATTTCGATTTAAAGCTTTCGTGACTGCAGGGATTCATCTTCTTGGTTTATTACTTCCCTTCTACGTGACTTTACCGAAAGAACCAAGAAGATGGAGCCCGATTTGTTGGAGCCCCTCGTGTTGGGCAAGATGCTCGAATTATCTAGAGACCTTGGGATCCCCACGCCGGTGTGCAGCCATGATAAATTGACGTCCCGTGCTGTGGCTAAGTGCTTGGACGCTCAATTTAATCTCCGACGCTGGAAGCAGGTGTCAGCTTGGACGGGGGGCCCGTCGTTGAAGGCGGTGCTACGGGGTGGGATCCTACGAAGGCGATCTACGTTCCTGACGACAAGGGACCGCAGGAGTTGACGGCCGCCTCCGCCCAGTGGCCTGCACGGGGGGGGGATGGGGCCGAGGTCCGCGCCGCTGGCGCGGGATCGTCGGGACAGGGGGGGTGCCGCGCGTCGGAACGACGTCGAGTGCTTCCACTGCGGCCGTAAAGGCCACTTCGCAAGGGACTGCTGGGCTCGCATCCCGGGGCCGCCCCAGCAGGAGGCCTCGACCACGGACGCCGCACGAAAAGACCCACCAGTACAGGCAAGTCGGTGCGCACCAGACACCCGGCAAGGCCTGTCACCTCATGCATCACCATCGCCGCGCAGTCCGTGTGTCGTTAACAACAAGGTGCCTCCAGTTGACCCGGGTCGCTCGCTGACGCAATGGCGCCGGTTGGCACGCAGGGTAGTTGCGGCCGCTACGGGGTCGTCCACGGTACCGGGTTCCATTCAGGGGGTTGAGGTGCATATTTTGGTGGACTCCGGTGCGTCCGCGACCATTATTTCGGATGTCATTTTCCATCTTTTGGGCATTCCGCCAGGGAAAGTGCGAGCGGTTTATGATTCATGCATAGCGGCGAATGGGGGAAGTATGGGCATTGTGGGCCAGGTGGACGCCAACATAACCATCGGGGGGGTGTCGGCTTCAGGGACCGTGTTGATCTCTAGGTCCCTCGCGGTGCCCTGTTTGTTGGGGACTGATTTCCTGGCAAAAATGCCCATTCAAATAAGGATTGATCAAAACTGCATTGAATTACCGGGGGGGCGTAAAATTTCGTTCCTACCGTCGCCATGGGGCCGGTCTGCCCCTGTTTGCCAGGTGCAGGCGCTGTCCGAGGTATCTGTTGACATTCCACCTGGTTCGCAGATGCTTATCCCGTTGAGATATCGGAAGCCAGTACCTGGCGTTGAGGGAGCGGCGGGGGTTCTGTTATCGCTGTCCACGGCTATAACGGGCGGCTCGGCGCTGGTTCGGGCACAAACAATATGGCCAGCCCCCGTTCTTACAGGTGCTAAATGGGAGTGCAGAGAATGTCAGTGTCCCGGCCGGAACGGTTGTGGCTCACGCCACGACCGCGTTCACGACCCATGACAACCGGGTCTGCCGGGACATGGTAGGGGGGGTTTCGGGGCCAACGGGGCAGGATGACCGTTGGGTTGCCGAGTTATGCGAGGAGAATTTGTCCCTGACCAGGGAGCAACGGTCTGCGCTTCGCGCGCTGTTGCTAAGTTATTCCGACGTGTTTAGCTCGGATGATTTTGACTTGGGACGCACCTCCCTGCTTTCCCACCACATTGAGACGGGGGATGCCGCTCCGATTCGGTTGAACTCGCATCGGTTGAGCCCGACGGAGCGGGATCAGGTTCGCAGGGCAGTGGAGGACATGCTAGCCGCTGATATTATATCCCCGTCTAACAGTCCATGGGGCGCGCCGGTGGTCCTTGTGAAAAGAAGGATGGGAAACTGCGATTTTGCGTCGATTTTCGGAAATTGAATAAGGTGTCCGTCGCAGACGTGTACCCACTTCCGCGTATGGATGATTCCCTCGATGCCTTGTCTGGGGCGAAGTTTTTTTCAACATTGGATCTCTCTTCGGGATTCTGGCAGCTTCCTCTTGACGAGTCTTCGAGGGAAAAAACGGCTTTTCGCACGCCACAGGGACTGTTTCAGTTTAATTGCCTTCCGATGGGCTTGAATGCGGCTCCAGCCACTTTTCAGCGGTTGATGGAGCTGGTGTTAACGGGTGTGCAGTGGGAGACATGTTTGATTTATTTGGACGATGTCATCGTCTTTAGCCGCACATTTGACGAACATTTGCAGAGATTGGAGACGGTTTTTGCTAGGATGCACTCCGCAAATTTAAACTTCAAACCGAAAAAGTGTCACCTACTGCAACGATCCGTGCGTTATTTGGGACACATAGTCAGTGCGGACGGGGTGGCCACGGACCCGGAGAAGACGGCGTGCGTCCGTAACTGGCCAACCCTGGCCTCGGTTGGGGACGTCCGTCACTTCTTGGGGTTCGCCTCATATTATCGCCGGTTCGTCCCGAACTTTGCTATGATCGCTAGGCCCTTGCACCTCCTTACGGGTAAAGGTCGGAGGTTCAGTTGGGGTCTGCCGGAGGAAGTGGTGTTTCAGGGCCTACGCGATCGGTTGGCGACGGCACCGACATTGGACTATCCGGATTTCGATAGACCGTTTATTCTGGATACGGACGCTAGTGACACTGGGATTGGGGCCGTTCTGTCACAGTCCCAAGGCGGCGTGGAGCGCGTGGTAGCCTATGGTAGCCGTGTACTGTCCCCGGCAGAAACCCGCTACTGCGTCACTCGCCGCGAATTGTTGGCTATTGTCCATTTTCTCCGCCAATATCGGCCGTATCTTTACGGCCGGTCGTTTATTGTGCGCACGGACCATGCGGCTCTGCAATATGCCCTGAGGGTTGACCAACCATCTGGCCAACTGGCACGATGGTTGGAGACCCTGCAGGAATTTTCATTCGACATACAATATCTGAAGGGGTCGCGTCACGCGAATGCGGACGCACTCTCCAGATTACCGCAGGGGTCCCCTTGCGCTTGCGCATCGGGTACGAATAGGTGTACGCCGGTTCAGCTACCCCCTCGGCCTGTCGTGTCAGCTGTAGAGATGCCTGGGGCTCCGGTGTGCCCAGGACCGGCCGATGGGGTTCTGAACCTGCCGCGCTCGGTATGGATTCGCGAACAATTGCTTGACGACTCGTTGGGGGCTTTACGGAGTCAGGCTGCGAAGGGAGCGGGGGGATTGCTGTCCGGTGGGACGCCGGGGGCCGCTCTCCAGGATGGTTTGCTCATGTGCAGGGAGGGATTGCATGACCGCTGGCGTCTGGTGGTACCGTCGTCGCTACGGTACGAATTGATTCGGACTCTGCACGGTGACATTTTATTACATCTCGGAGTGCAGAAGACTTTGTTAACATTGCAGCGAGACTACTTCTGGCACGGTATGATGACGGATGTCGTCGGACACATTCGGGCGTGTCCCGAGTGTGCCCGGCGGAAGCCGCCTAAAAACCCTTACGTGCCGCCGGTGCAGTCTATACAAGTGTCTCGAATCAACGAGTTGGTGGCGCTGAATATTTTGGGACCTTTCCCGCCGTCCGCTAGGGGTAATAAATATTTGCTGGTCGGGGTGGAATATCTTTCATGCTGGCCGATGGCTTGGCCCTTACCCGACCAGTCGGTGGCGTCTATCACGGACGCCTTCCTATTTGGATATGTGATGGACAAGGGGGCGCCGGAGAGGCTACTCACGGATCAGGGGCGAAATTTTTCTTCCAAATTGTTGGCGGATGTGTGCGCTGCTCTGGGAACCAAGAAGGTTCGTACGTCTCCTTACCACCCGCAGACGGATGGCATGGTGGAACGCCTTAATCGGACGCTGTCGGCCATGCTATGTCACACGGTTGACGAGAAACAAGCTGATTGGGACTTGCATATACCTGGGGTACTCTCCGCGTATCGAATGACGCCTCATGCGTCCACTGGGTATTCTCCAATTTTTTCTCATGTACGGCCACGAGAATGTGCCGCCGGTGGAAGTACAGCTGAGTATGGGGGCGAAGGGTCCTGTTAAACCTCTCCCCGAATATATTCAGGACACGGTTCGACGCGTCGCCGAGGCACGGGAGGGGGCCCGGTTGGTTACTGCCAAGGCTCAAGCGCGAAACGAGCGTTGCGCCCGACGCTCGACCGGTACATGCCCCTGGCGAGTGGGGGACATGGCATGGCTGCACTGCCCACAGGTGCGGCCGGGGACCTCCCCTAAGCTTCATAAACCATGGCAGGGGCCAGTTAAGCTTATTGAAGTCCCTAACCCGCAATCCGCACGGGTTCGGTTCGGATCACGGCGCTGGTATGTTCATACGTCTAGGCTGAAGCCCTACGTGGTCCCGCGGACGGATGCGTCATCCCCTGATGTTGCCTTGCCGGTGTCTGTTGCGCCCGACGCACCTCTGCCCTTGCCTGTTGACTCTGCAAGCGCGCCTGTCGTGCCTTCTACAGACAAACCAGCCGTGACGCAGGCGGATGTGGTGAATCCTGCTCTGGGTGGGCCTACCACGGCGACGGGGCCACTTGGCCCCACTGCCCTTCCAACCCCACCACAGACACGGTTGCCAGAGACCCCGGACTTGGGTCTCCCTGGGGGACGGGACCTTGGCGTTGACGGGCCTCCAACAGTGGCGGGCGGTTCTACTCCCATCGATCTTAAGACCCCGTCGCGTTCTCGGTCCGTGGGGGTACCGCCGCCCGTTCGGAATGGGCCGGCGACCCGCACGCGTTCCAAATCCCTTTCCTTTCGTTGACTGTTATTGTTCTTGTTCTTGTTATCGTTATACTTTCCGTTGTCCAGTGATGCCAGATGGTTCCCATATTGCTCGCATTATTTTTTTTGTAATTGTTGCAGCCGGGGACGGCTGGGTTTTCATTAGGGGGGGGGTCGTGTAATGCGAGCAAGGATTGAGAGGGGGGTGGAGTCTGGGTCACGTGGGGAGTGGGTGGAGTTACGGTCACGTGGGGGAGAGGATTTAGGGAGAGAACCGGAAGGGGAAAGGGGAGTTGAGACGGAGTGAAATACGAGGAGGCCACGCTGGGCAAGATGGAGAGTGTGGCGCGGTTGCCACGTGGTGGGAGACGTCGACACCGACGGCCATCGGTGTCAGATGAAGAGAGCTAACGGGGCAGTGAGAGGCTAGCTGTGTACGGGGCAGCAGTGATGCTAGATAGCGGGGCAGCGGTGTGGCTGTAAGGATTGCCTGACGGGGCAGCAGTGAGACTGCATATTGGAGCAGCAGGGAGACTGCACAACGGAGCAGCCGAGGGCTGTAGAGAGGTCGTCGAGTGGGACGCGGGCCTGAGCGAGACGCCGTGGTACGGAGATTCTACGAACCCAATAAAGGACAACGGAGATCGACATCTGAGAGAGAGTCCTTTATTACACACGTTTACAAAAGACAAATAGTTCACTAATTTAGCCCACCGGTGTGTTGAAGAGTGAATCAACATCATTTACAGTTTTTGAGTAGTACGACGTTTCGCTGGTAATTACATCCAGCATCATCGGGCAATTCGTCAGAATGGTGAAGCCCTCCACCTGCTCCCGGTCTTAAATAGAGCAGCAGCAGGGTGACCTCATCATCAGTTAACCCAATCAGGTGCAGTGATTTGAGGCGGAGAGGGGGTGGTTTTGGAATTTTATAATAGATTGGTAATCATTCAATTGTACTATATTAGTATGTGTTTCCCCGAAAAGGAATTGTAATATATATTTTATTTAATAATACGCTTCCAGGCTGCACTAAGCCTGTAGCTGTCAGAGCAATTAAAGTTATTTATATTTCTCTCAATTTCAATGAATTCTCTAATTAGTCTTGGTCAGTAATAATTAGTTTTACACAATACTTCAACGTTATCAAAATCAATTCAGTGGCCTTGTTGGCAAGCATATTCTGCCACTGCCGACAGTTGTGTTTGAGATAATTTAATATTTCTTCGGTGTTCTTTTAGTCTTACACTGATGTTACGTCTCGTCTGTCCAATATAGCATCTACCACATAAACAATTAATCCGATATACACCTTCTGTTAGTAATTTAGGCAATTCGTCTTTAGTGCAAGATACTCGTTTTTGAATTTTGTGTACTGTACCAAATCTTCCTTTAATGTTTTGCTTTTGCAAAACACGGGCTAATTTGCCAGTTACTCCTGAGATATATGGTATTTTAATTGTTTTAACAATCTGATCACTTTCAGCAGTGTTGCTTTGCGTTCGTGATTTGGCATTCAGTGCTCTGTTAATTTGAGCATTATTGTAGCCATTCTGTCTTAGTGCTTCTTTAACATGTTTAATCTCTCTCACGAGACTCTCACCATCTGACACTGTTTTAGCCCAATGTATGAGCGTCTTGATTAGAGAGGATTTCTGAGCTGGGTGATGATGTGAATCTGAATTCAGATAGGCATCAGTGTGCGTTCGCTTTCTGTAAACGCTGTGTGTTATTTTGCCATTTAGGCCATGTCTAAGCGAATATCTAGGAACGGGAGTGTGTTATTCACCTCCATTTCTATGGTGAACTACGGCAGAATGGCGGAGGGTTACGACACATTTCAAAATAACGCGATCTAACCCAAAAACATTTATTATGAATAATATTGGTCGCGAAAGCCTACGTGTTAAACAACTATTAATCTCAAAACTCAACTATTAAACTCAAAGCTCAACTGTTAAACTCAAAGCTCAACTATTAAAATCAAAGCTCAACTTTTTAACTCAAAACTAAACTATTACACTCAAAGCTCAACCATGAAACTCAATACGCCACTGTTAAACTCTTTGGTTCTTTCAGTAAAGTGACGTAGAAAATAAAATCGAATAATAATAGAATACGACGTTTCAGTTGCAACACAAGCAGCCATCATCAGGTAAGAATGAATGATAAAACACAGACACGGAAACCACATAGGCAGACGCACATGCAGAGACACACACACACAACAAGAGAGGACTGGGGAGGCGGACACACGAGGGGGCCAGCAGACAAACGAGGGGACCATGAGGGAGCAGCCTGGAATTCCGGACCACAGTGGCCGGAGGAGAGACAATGGTTTAGAGCAGGGGTCGGCAACCTGCGGCTCCGGAGCCGCATGCGGCTCTTTTGAACCTTGACCGCGGCTCCGGGGCGGATGCTAGCGAGGGGAGGAGGCGCACTGTGACACCTGCTCTGGCGTTGCCGCTGCTGACAGGTCGCCGCTCCGCTCCACACTGCCCGCCCGGTGACAGGCAATAACGTTGCCGTTGCTTTGTCACATGTTTGGAAGAAGTAAAAACCTTCCTGGGCAGCAAAGAGCTCACCTTTGCTGAGCTGGAACAGCCAGAGTGGCTGGAAAAATTACATTTTATGGTAGACATGACAGCACATCTAAACACGCTAAATACAACCCTTCAGGGGAAAGGAGGCACAGCCCTGCACATGCTGGAGGAGGTTTTGGCATTCGAGCGCAAGTTGACAGTGTTTGTCAAAGATTTACAGAGAGGTACACTGTCTCACTTTCCCTCTTTGAGAGAGTTCAAACAAAGTCATGATACGATAAATTTGGAATATTTCAAGTCTGCAATCACCACAATGCAAAGTTCGTTTGGGAAACGATTCTGTGAGTTCAGAGAGGAAAAAACGACATTATCCTTCCCTGTCACTCCCCTGGCGATCGATCCATCCCTATTGAATATGACTGCATTTGCAGGTGTAAGTCAACCTGATCTTGAGATGGAACTGGCCGATATAGCCGACAAAGATATATGGGTGTCCAAGTTCAAATGCTTCACCGCTACTCTTGAGGATGTTGCCCGTCAGAAGGCCATTCTGGCTCAGAATCATAAATGGAGTGATATTGAAAACCTTCCCAAACAGGACAAACTTGTATTCGAAACATGGAATGCCATCCCCAACACTTATATAAACATGAAAAAGTATGCATTTGGAGTCCTGTCGATCTTCGGCTCCACATATGTATGTGAACAGGTCTTCTCCAACATGAACTATATTAAAAACAAACATCGATCACGCCTCACAGATGACAGCTTGCAAGCCTGTGTGAAAATGAAGGTGACGTCTTACAGCCCTGATGTGCAGACACTGTGCACTGAGGTTCAGGAGCAAAAATCCCATTAACCAGGTAATTTAGCTATTAATTTGCAAAAATATATTTTACATTGTTAAGTGAAAAAGTCCTTTTTTTATTCAGATTGACAGCTGACTGCACGATCCTGTATATAGCAATAAGGTAAGAAACAATATATGCAGTGTTATATTTGTTTTAAATGTTGCAATGGTTTTGCGGCTCCCAGTTTATTTTTTCCTTCGGAAACGGGTCCAAGTGGCTCTTTATGTCTTAAAGGTTGCAGACCCCTGGTTTAGAGCAAGAAAATCGAAAGTTTTATAAAGCAAATTTAGTCAAATTAAGAAGTGTAATGTAATGCAACACAGATTCGGCTAACACACAGTTAACGCATAGCCTGTGTGATGCCGCCGCCACGAAGCCGTTCGGCAGGCGCCCAAACCCCCGACTTCGCCACCACCAAGCAACGGAGCCAACCCCGCGTCCCCCTCACCTCACCTCACACGAACACACCCGCACGCATTCCCCCCCCCCCATAGAGCTCCGAGGGGAGGTCACCTGGCCGACCGGTTTTTATCCGAGAAACCCCTATCGGGGTTAACTCTCACGGTTTCCGGCGATCAGGGAATTGGACGACCTCCCCCGTGCTACGTTGCGCCGCGGCGCTGCGACCAGCCGTAATATGGTGTGGTCGCGGCATGGGGCATTCGGCCACCGCGGTTGAGGTGCATTTTCCCCCCACACACACCCCCACGGGTCGACGGGGCAAGCAGGGGAGGGACGGGACAGCACGAATAGCGGGACCGCAGGAGCTGTTGCGCATAGTCATGGAGGGTTGGGATAATTACGCTTGAGCGCGCAGGCACCATTGTTAGGGGAGTTTAAGGATAAGGCTATTAGTATAAATAATTGGGAGAGGGGAGGCGCGCGAGGAGCCATGCACAGCTTCCCACGACGGGCCTTTGTGATGGACACCGCCGCATAAACTGCGATAATGGGGGGGGGACCTGCGTGAGAAAGGGATTGATTGGAATTTGCGCCGCGCAGGTTGAGCATTAATTAGCATATCAAAAGCGCCCGGAACGGCGGTGCGCATGCGAGAGGGTCGCGAGCCTATTGTCCAGAGTCGCATTCCCTTTGAGGTGGGGAGGGTAAATGGGGAGCGCAAAGGGGAAATCGCTCTCTTGCTCCGAGAAGCCAACGTCCAGGACTGCCCCAGCTCTGCCCTCCGGACGTCCGTGCGACGTGTCGAGGCGAGCAGCGAGGAAAACCCACGGAACGTCGAGTGCCTCAAACCGTGAGTAAGGAGGTAAAAGTGTTTCGTGAACGATAAATAGGGAATAGGTTCCGGGTTAGTAGAGTAGGCAGCCTCGTCGATTCATACTGACTCAACAACCAGTCCCACGTAGCAGACAATAAATCATTAATAGCTGATCGTGGCCTCGTGTGATCTCGTGTTATAAGTGTGAACGCGTGTGGTACTGTGTATGCGTAAGCTCGCGGCGTGCGTAATCAGCGTACCCCCGGTGCGCGATCATAACGTGAGCGGCGAGGGTTGAGTGAGTGCCGCGCAGAGCTGTGTGTGGGTGTGCGCGTGCGTAATTAAACATGCCTACTACGCGGACCCGCGGGGGAGGGGAATCCTGGAGCGACGGCTCTCACCCCATGGGTGAAGAGCGCAGCAGCGGTTCGCCTAGCAGCGAGGGGGCGAGTAATGAGGTTAACCCGGCCGTTAGGGGTACCGAGGGAGGGATCGCGGGGGCTAGCGACCCTCACACCTGGTTGATTAACGTTTTTCCAAAGATTACTAAATTTGAAGTTAAGTGTGGAACAGACAAGCAAGGAGAAATTTGGGAAGTTTGACAACAAATTTAGTAAAATTAGAGAATGCAATGTTATGCAACACAGAGAGTCAGCTAACACACAGTTAACGCATAGCCTGGTTGATTAACGTTCTTCCAAAAGCTCAAAGTTCAACGATTCAACTCAAATCTTGATTTGAAGCTTTCGTGACTGCAGGAATCTAAACTCTCTGGTTCTTTCGGTAAAGTCACTTAGATAAAAAATAATAATAAAAGAACACGACGTTTCGGTCGCAACACAAGCGTCCGTCATCAGGTGAGAAATAATGATCTGAATGCACTATCAAAGTAACGAGGGGTGAGCATCTACATCATTAGACCTCATTTGCCAGTACCAAAATATTATAATAATAGGGTTTCCCCCTTTTTTGGCAACAAAACTGGAACCTTTTTACTGGACGCCTTTTGGCGTCCTCTGGTCGAGCACCAATTGGGTCGAGGCTCAAAAGAAAGCCGTCCCTTGGTGTGGACCAATCAGTTTCAAGGACAATGCATATATTCATCTTCTTGGTTATTTCGGTAAAGTCACGTAGAAGGAAAATAATAAAATAATTCTAATGTTTTATGTTTATTATTTTATTATTTTCCTATCCCTAATCCTATTATTATGTTTTCTTTTTATTATTTTATATTTTCCTTCTACGTGACTTTACCTAAAGAACCAAGAAGATGAATCCCTGCAGTCACGAAAGCTTAAATCGAAATGCATATATTATCAGAGTGTGTTTTTGTTTGCATTTTGACTGCAAGTATTGTGGTTAATGCAGACATGAATCCTTGTATAAAGGTTTCAGTTTTGTTGCCAGAAAAAAAGGGGGAAACCCCCTATTATTACAACTATTAGATCTTTTAACAAACTTCGAGACAAGAAGGCTCATCCGATCGAGTCGCTCACATTTCTGAAGAGATGCCACGACACCAAGGTCATACCGATCGCCTTTACACTGACATCTGCTGCTGTCACTTCTCCCAATGCTAAACAGATCTTGTTCAGGGCTGGCCTAGCCCTGATCTCAGAGAGAATAAGACTCCTCCAATTTGAACTAGACAATTTAGATTCTCCTGAAATCACACTTAACACTGACTGAAAAAAATTCTACATCTGATTGGGAACATGTGTAGGAGTAATTGTCACTCACCATCCAACAGCCCTGCAGTTCCACTTACTGTCAACAGGGTGCAGAGGCGTTACCTCGCCAGGGGAATTGCCATGGGCCAGAGAGAGGCCAATGGTGGATCCCGGTAAACGTATCCTAGGCAGAGGTCGCAATCGGGTACCCGGTACCCGTACCCGGCCGGGTACGGGTACCCGTTTGCGACCCTGGTGCGGCCGGGTACGGGTACGGGTAGGCCGTAAGTCACTGGTGAATAACCGTTTGTCACTCATTTCCCAACGTCTTGTCTCTTCTCACAATTCAAGTTCCTAGAATCAACCCACCCACGCCTGCAACATGGCTTCATCCCAGAGGTCGCAATCGGGTACCCGTACCCTACCCGATACCCGGCTACCCGTACTCGGCCGGGTATCGGGTAGGGTACGGGTACCCGTTTGCGACCCTGGTGCGGCCGGGTACGAGTAAGGAATCAAAACCCGTTTGCGACCTCTGATCCTAGGACACATTCCCTGGGCCCCCGGATGGGGGAAACTGGGGGAATGATGTCACCTTCCAGGATGGCCCAGAGTGTTCCAGAATGAAGGTGTGGCTAGGGCGGAGCCGGCCACGAACCGGTATATAAGCCAGAGCACTCAGAGCTCAGGCTCAGTTATCTACACGCCGAAGACTGAAGCCCGGGCTGGAGAATAGGACCCTGGACACCAAACTCTGCAGCCCTTCTAAGGGCCGGAGCTCAGTGAGGCCAGTGGTCAGGACTCATGGACCAGAAGGTCAGGGTCAGTTAGCCTCCCCTAGGTCCCAGCCGGAGGATGATAGGGAACGGGTCACCAGAGTAGGTCCTGTATAGTTTGGACGCCATAGCTCCCTAGGAAGTGGGTGAAGGGACCGATCTACCCTTCATGCTAGGGACCCTGTAGTAAAAGACAATAAACAACGTGTGCCTCATAAAGAAGTTTATTCGTCAATCTTTACAACACTACACATGAAGATAACATGACAGCCTCTTCAGCCGCCTCAATGTCAGCTAAATGCAAAGATAACCTGATTTCCAAGTTCAACCTCCTTTCCAAGAAGAAGCCAGATCCACACATCAAAAATTTAGACGTTGACAAGATTGTTATCAATCAGAGTAACAGCCCAATTTCTGACAGCCTAAAATCGGTTCTAGCCAAAAGGTTGAATTTCGCAGTCACCCCTAAACACATCCCAGTTGATGATATCATTGCCCAGGTCGAAATAGCCCTTAAGGGTCTGGGACACATTACTGCAGACGTGGTAAGATCAGAAATCATTGCAATCCTCAAAAACGCTAAGACATTTATTAGCAACATCAGTAAGGATGAGCGCTTTGAGCTTTCTCAATTAAAAAACAGAGATGACATCGTCATCCTCTCAGCCAACAAGGGCAATGCCACAGTCATCATGGACAAAACCACATACAATAACAAAATTCAGGACCGACTTAGTAATAAAAATTAAAAGAGATCCTACCAACTGCCTCATTACGAAAAGCAACAATATCATCACTGATAATAGGTTTTCCCCCTTTTTTCTGGCAACAAAACATGTGTTAAGATTTTAAAACAACAAACTGAAACCTTCAACAAGGAATCATGTCTGCATTAACCACAATGTTTGTGGTCAGAATGCAAACAAAAAAACATACTCTGATCAAAAATCATCACTGATTCGACACCTTTAATCGAACCAACCAAGTGGTTTTCCTTAAAACCCTCTGCTGCTAGACCACCCAGATTGTATGGATTACCAAAAATTCATAAAGGGACACCCCTTCGTTCTCACGTCTCCCCCATTGACTCACCCACCTACAAACTGGCCCAATTTATCTCTGAGACCTTACAACCATTCACTGGTAAGGCCACCTCAGCTGTACTTAACTCAGCTCACTTGGAATCGTTAATTAAGGACATCTCACTATCTCCAGGTGATTTGCTTGTTAATTTCGATGTGGTCTCTTTGTTTACCAGAGTTCATGTGCCTGACACCATTGCAATCATTGAAGATTTGTATTCTTAGGTTTTTTCGGTAAAGTCACGTAGGTAAAAAAAATTTAAATTCATAAAAGTAAAATCAAAATAAAATAAAAATCACGACGTTTCGGAGGCAACACAAGCTTCCCTCTTCAGGTGGAACCGTGGAATTCCTCCCTGTAGAGGGTATTAATTCTAGATTTGAAGCTTTCGTGACTGCAAGCCTTCGTGACTGCAAGGATTCAGTCGCACCGAACCTCACAATGGCTCCGCCCACCCTCAACCAGTATATAGACAAGGACTGTTTTCTTGGAATTTCTCTTACTTGATGCAGCAGTCGTGCTGTGACGGTTCCACCTGAAGACGGAAGCTTGTGTTGCCTCCGAAACGTCGTGATTTTTATTTTATTTTTTATTTTACTTTATTAATTTTTATTTGTTTTACCTACGTCACTTTACCGAAAAAACCTAAGAATATGAATCCTTGCAGTCACGAAAGCTTCAAATCTAGAATTGAAGATTTGGTCCAACAAGGATTGACTGCTGATGTACAGGCCCTGGTGAGACACTGCCTCACCAACACCTACTTCACCTGGAATGGAACATTCTACAAACAAGTTGAAGGTACCCCAATGGGTTCTGCCTTATCTACAGTTGTACCCAATATTTTCATGGAACGTTTTGAGACAGATGCCATCCAGGCATCCACTCTACGTCCGTCCTTGTGGAAGAGGTACGTAGATGACACGTTCGTCATCTGGCCACATGGCCGACCAGCTCCGAACCAATTCCTCAACCACATCAATTCCATGCACCCAGCTATCAAATTCACCATGGAAGTGGAAAATTATGCCAAGCTATCATTCTTGAATGTTTTAATCGAAAGGAGACCAGATTGCTCAATGGGACACTGTCTGCAGGAAAGCCACCCGTACGGATGCATATCTAAAACCTGACTCCCACCACGATTCTGCCCAGAAGAATTCCCTCATCAAAACTCTACACCATAGAGCTCGATGTATTTCCCACCGTCATCACCTAGCCAGTGAACTGAAACACGTGCAC
Source organism: Lampetra fluviatilis (assembly GCF_964198595.1). Lineage (NCBI taxonomy): Eukaryota > Metazoa > Chordata > Hyperoartia > Petromyzontiformes > Petromyzontidae > Lampetra > Lampetra fluviatilis. The sequence continues at coordinate 5,331,793 of NC_136342.1, read as the reverse complement.
CAAGCTCTCAAGATGAATGGATATTCAGACTACACAATCCGCAAAGCTATCACCCCAACTTTTGGGAAGGAACCATCTGAGGACCAAATCAAAACCATTACCTTGCCATACATAGCAGGGGTCACCTAAAAGATCTCCTAAATTATGAGCAAACACAAGATCCAGGTTCGATTTAACACAGTACATACAATTCGTGATCTGATCCCATCTGTGAATGATGTGATCCCTGACATGCAATACCACAGCGTCTACAAACTAAGCTGTCTATGGCAGTAGTTACATTGGGGAAACTAAGCGACATGTCTCGGACCGTGTTCGTGAGCATAAGGCAGATCTTAAACACGGTAGGACCAATACCTCGGCCGTGGCTGATCATTATTTTAATGCGGTGGGCTCACACGAAATAGATTTCTCTAAGACGAATGTACTTTGCAAATCCACTGGCTATCAACAAAGATTCGTTCATTATGCCATCCACATATACAGACACAGACACAACTTCAATCAAGAAGATGGGTATAAACTGAGCAATCATTGGAAGGACGTTATCAACCAATTTAAGCCATAACTGGCTGTGATGTTCCCATCCTACCACCTTCCGATGTTGTTATTTTCAGGTCTCTGATTTCACATTAACAGGTTAAATTTCCCACACTAAAACAACCACCTTGCTCGCCAAGCTCGACGTTGCTGCTCTGTGATCATCCATTAACATGCTAATCTCTCACAGTAACATAGCCACTTCTGTGCCCTCATGGAGACCGCTCTCCGATCTTACATCAACATGCTAATCTCTCACATTAACATAGCCACCTCCACACCCTCATGGAGGCCGCTCTCCGATCTTACATCAACATGCTAATCTCTCACATTAACATAGCCACCTCCCACTCTCGTGAAGGCCGCTCTCCGATCTTACATCAACATGCTAATCTCTCACATTAACATTGCCACCTCCCACTTTCGTGAAGGCCGCTCTCCGATCTTACATCAACATGCTAATCTCTCACATTAACATAGCCACCTCCCACTCTCGTGAAGGCCGCTCTCCGATCTTACATTAACATGCTAATCTCTCACAGTAACATGGCCACTTCCGTGCCCTCGTCGTGGAGGTCACCCTCCGATCTTACATTTACATGCTAATTTCTCACATTAACATTACTAGCCCCGCCCACTTCGTTTATGACCCTAGGGCTACACCCATTTTAGACTTTTCAAACAGTCTGCCTTAGCAGCTGTCTCCCTCTTTTTTTCTTCCTGATGATGAACGCTTGTGTTGCGATCGAAACGTCGTAGTTTTTTGTTATTTTTATTTATAATTTTCTTTTAACCTATTTACGTGACTTTACCGAAAATCCCAAACATATAAATATTACAACACAAATTTTGAACTTGCATCGTAAAGTAATTGTACTTTTTTTATTTGCTATACAGCCAGATAATACGACAAATCGCTAACCTTAAACACCCAGTCGTTCATCAAAGTCGAAGGCGGTATAGTACTATAGTAATAGCGCAAGTGCAGAATCACCGAACCTGTGCAGCTGCTACACGTGCAGCTGCTACACGTGCAGCTGCTACACGTGCAGCTGCTACACGTGCAGCTGCTACACGTGCAGCTGCTACACGTGCAGCTGCTACACGTGCAGCTGCTACACGTGCAGCTGCTACACGTGCAGCTGCTACACGTGCAGCTGCTACACGTGCAGCTGCTACACGTGCAGCTGCTACACGTGCAGCTGCTACACGTGCAGCTGCTACACGTGCAGCTGCTACACGTGCAGCTAGGATCATCCGGCACTGCCACTGTAATGGGTGGGTTGGAGAGGTGGCGCAGTGATGGCCGACACTGGGGATGTTTGCGACGTGGATGGAGCGAGCTCACGTGGATGCTACGGTGGTTGTGGCGGTGGTTGTGGTTGCTGTGTTGTTGTGGTTGTTGTGGTGGTTGTGGTTGCTGTGGTGGTTGTTGTGGCCGCTATGGTGTTTGCTAAGTTATTGTGGTTGTAGTGGTTGTTGTGGTTCATGTGCTGTGGTGATTGCTGTGGTGGTTGATGTGTTGTGGTGATTGCTGAGTTATTGTGGTTGTTGTGGTTGATGTTGTTGTAGTGGTTGTTGTGGTTCATGTGGTGATTGTTGTGTTGTGGTGGTTGCTGTGTTGTGGTTGTTGTTGGTGTGTTGTGGCTGCTGTGGTGGTTGTTGTTGGTGTGTTGTGTTGTTGTGGTGATTGTTGTGGCCACTGTGGTGGTTGTTGTTGCTGCTGTGTGGTGATTGTTGTGTTGCTGTGTGGTGGTGATTGTTGGCGATTGTGATTGTTGTTGGTTATTCTAGTGGTTGTCAACAACGCGTTGCGCTCCCACGCATTCACTTGGTCATACATGTCATGTTTATCGTTTATTGTTACATTTGAATCACAGTTCCTATGATCACTGTTACATCGTTTTTATAGCTTTATTTTGGTGATATCGAAAACGTATGGGTAAGCCATGTTTGTTTTGTTGAAGTACGGAGTTAGCCGGATAATTTTATCTAAATTGTATTATGGTTGTTATTGTTCGACTTGCATCCCACTGGGATGTTTGCACACAGCGTTGATGATACGGTGCTTTTTTCTGGAAGGTTTTCCTGGTTTTTCCTGGATGTTTCTGTTGCGAAACGTCACTTGGAGATGTTCTTTGTTCACGATTTGTTTGTTGCGGTTGCACCCGAGTTAAGGGGCCGCCCATAAATGACGTCACGCGATTTTGGACGATTTTTGACCCCCCCCCTCCTTCGTCACACGGCGTCACAAAAAGTCAGACCCCCCTCAAATATGACGTCACAAAGCTCTGCCCCCCCCAAAAAAACATGCTTCAAATCGCTTTAAACTATTGTCATTGTAGTGCGTATTTAATGTGCGCTGCACTCTGATGTTGTAGGAGACAACATTTTTTTTTAAGTCTATTTAATTAAGTAGAACGTTTTACCACGTAGGCTTTCGCGACCAATGTTATTCATAATCAACGTTTTTGGGTTTAGATCGCGTTATTTATAAATGTGTTATTTATAAATGTGTCTTCAACACACCGGTGGGCTAAAGCAGTGAACTATTTGTCTTTTGTCAACGTGACACATTTTTACTGATTGGCCGTGTCGGGTGGTGGAGGGTTACGACACATTTATAAATAACGCGATCTAAACCCAAAAACGTTGATTATGAATAAGTAGAACGTGTTGTCTGTATTTATTTAAAGTTGCGCATTTTGATGTAACGTCACATTTCTTAAACCCCTCGCCCCTCGTCACACATCGTCACAATGTCTGACCCCCCCCCCCCCCAGGTGCGTGACGTCATTTATGGACGGCCCCTTAGAGCCTCATGGCTCACAGGGCTACGCCCAATAAACGAAACAGAACATTCTATTGACGCCACGTGATGTCGCAGGGCTGCCACACGTTTTTAAAATGTCGGCCGCGCGCGCATGCGCAGTGCCCGCTGTAGCCCCCCCCACTCACCACGCCCCTCCCCCACTCACCACGCCCCTCCCCACCCCTCCCCCACTGCCCCGCCCCTCTCCACCCCTCCCCCACTGCCCCGCCCCTCTCCACCCCTCCCCCACTGCCCCGCCCCTCTCCACCCCTCCGCCACTGCCCCGCCCCTCCCCCGCCCCTCTCCACCCCTCCCCCACTGCCCCGTCCCTCTCCACCCCTCCGCCACTGCCCCGCCCCTCTCCACCGCTCCCCCACTGCCCCGCCCCTCTCCACCACTCCCCCACTGCCCCGCCCCTCTCCACCCCTCCCCCACTGCCCCGCCCCTCTCCACCCCTCCCCCACTGCCCCGCCCCTCTCCACCCCTCCCCCACTGCCCCGCCCCTCTCCACCCCTCCCCCACTGCCCCGCCCCTCTCCACCCCTCCCCCACTGCCCCGCCCCTCTCCACCCCTCCCCCACTGCCCCGCCCCTCTCCACCCCTCCCCCACACTCCCGACGACGAAAAAAGGAATTAGCCGGCGATGCCGCTGCTGCTGATTCGTTGTTGGTGGTACAGCAGCAACAACAACAACAGTCAACATCACCACCACTACCACCAGAGTGTGTGTGTGTTGTGGCCTTGGAAGGGAAAATATATAACAGACGACGTTTCGGACCAATGGCCCTTCTCAGTACAGCATCTGAATACCCTTTAGATGGAGAAATAATAAAATAAAAAATCACGACGTTTCGATCGCAACACAAGCAATCGTCTCCAGGCGACGACGGCTGCTTGGGTTGCGATCGAAACGTCGTGATTTTTATTTTATTATTTGTCGTTCTACCGAAAGACCCCAATGAGTATGAATTCCCGCAGTCACGAAAGCTTCAAGTCGTATTTACACTGCAGGAGGAAATTAATTTTATTTTTTTACCTACGTGACTTTACCGAAAAAACCTAAGAATATAGGTGTAAAGCTCTTTGTTCACAGATGTTCAGTAAGGAAACGTTACAGCAAAAGTAAACAAATCACACAGACACTAAACCACCCACCATCCTACCCAGGCCAAAGCGCACTGATTACAGCTTTGGTTATTTTGTTTTATTTATTCCCGATTTTTCAGAAGCGACCAGGCAATCACAAATGACAAGCTCAGCATCATTTGAATGGAACATTAATTAACCTCGTGGCGGGGTCATTTAATGTCTGTTGAAGGCGAGCGACACGGCAATCGATTCCTCTCCACGATGCGCTAATCAAAGTTAGAATTACGATTTGACTCCCGTTTATTCGGGACACCGGGATCCCTCCATAAGGTTAATTTATCGCAGCCGAATCATCGAAAATCGTCCCAATCGGGGACACGGCCTAATCCTACTCTAGCCCCGCCCCCTTTCAACCCGTCCAATAGCGACGCCCCCCCACGCCCCCCCCACGCTCCCCCCATGCCCCCCCACGCCCCCCCCCTACGCCCCCCCACGCACCCCCCCCACGCTCCCCCCCCACGCCCCCCCACGCACCCCCCCCACGCCCCCCCACGCACCCCCCCCACACCCCCCCCCACGCACCCCCCCCCACGCTCCCCCCCCACGCCCCCCCACGCACCCCCCCCGCGCCCCTCCACGCACCCCCCCCACGCCCCCCCACGCACCCCCCCCCACGCACCCCCCCCACGCCCCCCCACGCACCCCCCCCACGCCCCCCCCCACGCCCCCCCACGCACCCCCCCCCACGCTCCCCCCACGCTCCCCCCCCACGTCCCCCCCCACGCACCCCCCCCACGCCCCCCCCCACGCACCCCCCCCACGCTCCCCCCACGCTCCCCCCCCACGCCCCCCCCCCACGCACCCCCCCCACGCCCCCCCCCACGCCCCCCCACGCACCCCCCCCACGCCCCCCACGCACCCCCCCCCACGCCCCCCACGCTCCCCCCCACGCTCCCCCCCACGCCCCCCCACGCACCCCCCCCACGCCCCCCCCACGCCCCCCCCCACGCTCCCCCCCCCACGCTCCCCCCCTCACCCGAATCGTGTTCAAACCCCACCCCTACAGCAGCCCACTCCCGCTAGCCCCGCCTCTATACTCTAGCCCCGCCTTCCTACTCTAGCCCCGCCCATTTAGACCCGCCCACTGTAGTCTCGACCAATAGCGAGGCTCCCCTCTCCCTAATCTTATTCAAACCCCACCCTCTATGTTCCAACAGCCGCCGCCTCTGTTGTTGGTAATGTTCCGTGGAACTGCCTCTCGAAGAGCTTCGCAGCTCATCGGATTCCTCCAGTACAGTACATAGTACAGTACATAGTACAGTACGTACATATTATTATTATGATGATTATTCAAGCCCCGCCTCTCCAGACCCTCTCGCGTCGGTACCCTAAGCCCCGCCCACAAATTCCACGTAGCTCCTCCCCCTTCCCTTACAAGCCCCGCCTACTCCGTAGATGTCCAATCGCGACGCCCTCTTCCCCACCCTAGCCCCGCCTACCCCACTCTAAAGCCCCGCCTACTCGGTAGATGTACAATCGCGACGCCCTCTTCCCCACCCTAGCCCCACCCACCCCACTCTAAAGCCCCGCCCACTCAGTCACTGTCCAATCACGACGCCTCCTCCCCACCCTAGCCCCGCCTACCCCACTCTAAAGCCCCGCCCACTCAGTCACTGTCCAATCACGACGCCTCCTCCCCACCCTAGCCCCACCCACCCCACTCTAAAGCCCCGCCCACTCAGTCACTGTCCAATCACGACGCCTCCTCCCCACCCTAGCCCCGCCTACCCCACTCTAAAGCCCCGCCCACTCACTCACTGTCCAATCACGACGCCTTCTTCCCCACCCTAGCCCCGCCTACCTCACTCTAAAGCCCCGCCCACTCAGTTACTGTCCAATCGTGACGCTCGCCCCGCCCCCCCTCGATGTTAGCCCCGCCCACCCTACTCTAGCGACGCCCCCTGCCCCACCACAGCCGCGCTGACGTCACTTTAGTAACGCCCCCCACCCACCCCATAGCCCCGCCCACCCTATCTAGCCCCGCCCCCCGTCGGACATATTGCGTGGAGCGGACGCTCAAGGAGCCACTTCCGGGAGTCGCGCGCGCAGCGGGGGGGGAGGGGCTGCGGAGTTATTTATTTATTTCCCCCCCCTTACTACAGTACGAGTACAGTGCGTGCACACACACACACAGCACACTCACTCACAACACCCGCACACGTGTCGCCGTGTCTGCTGGCTCCAATCCACCTGCCCGCATCCCCCTGCCTCGCGGCCGGGTCCCGCCGTGTCTGCTGCGCGAGTTCGAGCTCCACATTCGCCGCGTCTCGGTGCGTACGAAGCCGCGTCCCCAACGCGGCGGCGTTAAAGTTGACGGCGGCGAGGCCGTGGTTGCGTGCGCGGTGGCAAGGGGCATTGCGCCTGGAGCTACATGTGTTTTGAGAAGGGCATTGTAGCTCCATAATGTAGGGGGGGGGGGGTCGCGTAAATATGAATGTGTCGTTAAACCCGCCACCACCCGATAACTACCTCGCCTGGTGTACAGGAGGTCGTGGGTTCGATCCTGACCCTGACGCCTGCTGCTGTAGATTTGGAGTTTGCGTCTCTCATCATCACCACGGTGGCTATGAAATGTTGACTACCTCGCCTGGTGTACAGGAGGTCGTGGGTTCGATCCAGACCCTGACGCCTGTTGCTGTTGTAGATTTGGAGTTTGCGTGTCTCTCTCTCATCATCATCACGGTGGCTAGGAGATGTTGACTACCTCGCCTGGTATACAGGAGGTCGTGGGTTCGATCCAGACCCTGACGCCTGCTGCTGTAGATTGGAGTTTGCGTCTCTCTCACCACCACGGTGGCTATGAGATGTTGACTACCTCGCCTGGTCTACAGGAGGTCGTGGGTTCGATCCAGACCCTGACGCCAGCTGCTGTTGTAGATTTGGAGTTTGCGTGTCTCTCTCTCTCATCATCACCACGGTGGCTAGGAGATGTTCACTACCTCGCTCTCTCAGATTGCCGCTGCTTCTGCGGCCGTCTGGAACGCTCTTGCCCTTCCGATGTTAGGAAGCCGCTGGGAGCTTTGATGCACTTTTAAATAATCATCGTCTGGAATAAATGGGGTGGCCCGCGAAATCATTTAGTGTGGCCCTGGAATTGATATTCGATGACGGGCTAATGTTTAAGTTGATGGTTTTGTTTGGCCCCGCGAATTATGTTATACATATCCAAATAGCCCTTGGCATAAAAAAGGTTCCCCACCCCTGACTGTTAAACTAATTTCTTTAGAACTGCTTCTTGTTGTGTTTGTTGTGTTTATTTTGTCCTTCCCCCCCCCACGCACCTCAGATTAGCACGGGTGGCTATGTACGGTGCGAAAGAAGTTCCACAGACATACATACTACACTACAGTTTAACACCGGAGGCTTTCGCGACCAATATCATCCATAATAGAGGTTTTTGGGTTAACACAATAGACGGGAAGGACAAGGTCAAAGGGCTCGCATACTGCACATGCATAATGCACGTTGCCTCAGTAATCCCCCCCCCCCCACATTGTGCAAGAGCGCAGAAACGTGGTCAACACATCTACTATAGGGAACGAAACAGGTGGACTTCTCCACAAATCTGGCTGTCGCCTGATGAAGCTGGTGGTAATTACTGGCGGAACGTCGTAACTCAGATTGTTAATGTTGTGGCTTGGCTCTCCAACACACCGGTGTGGTGCTGTACTAGTATACTACACTATACACTACTATACACTACACTACTATACACTACACACCACTACACACTACACTATACACTACACGATACACTACACTACTATACACTACACTATACACTACTATACACCACTACTATACACTACACTATACTATACACTGCACTATACACTGCACTATACACTACACACTACACTATACACTACACTACTATACACTATACACTACACTATAAACTACACTATACACGACACTATATACTACAGTACTACACTATACTCGACACTATACACTACACTATACACTACACTATACACTACACTATACACTACACTATACACTATACTATACACTACACTATACATGACACTATATACTACACTATACACTACACTACACACCACACTACACTATACACTACACACTAGTGCTGTACTAGTGACGAATTGGCCACGTTCTGTTTTACGTGACAACCCTTACTAGTTGGCTGTGTCGGGTGGTGGCGGTGTTTTATATATTTACGCGATCTCACCCAAAAACCTCTTATGGATAATACACTGCACTATACACTACACATCATACAGTGGACTACTATACTCAATATAAAACTCATTTCTTGAGAAGTGCTTTTGGGGTTTATTGTCCTTTCTCACGGTGGCTATGAGATGTTAACTACCTCACCTGGTCTACAGGAGGTCGTGGGTTCGATCTCAACCCTAACGATGCCTACTGCTCTATATTTGGAGTTTGCGTCTCATCATCACGGTGGCTAGGAGATGTTAACTACCTCACCTGGTATGCAGGCCGTCGTGGGTTCAATCCCGACCCTAACGATGCCTGCTGCTGCTGTATATTTGGAGTCTGTGTGTCTCTCTCATCATCATCACGGTGGCTAGGAGATGTTGACTACCTCGCCTGGTCTACAGGAGGTCGTGGGTTCAATCCCGACCCTGACGATGCCTGCTGCCGCTGCTGTATATTTGGAGTTTGCGTGTCTCTCGATCTCTCTCCCCGTGGGTCGTGTGGATTCTTTTCCGCGGCCCTCCGCTTTCTCCCCTCCCCATTTGGCTGCTGCTGTGAATATGGACGTGATGATGATGATGACGATGAGCCCACTATCATTTGTGATGGCCGGTCGCTTCTGAAGAAAAGAGCGACACAGAAACTTAGTGGGCTCTTACCTGTTAATAATAGAAATAGTTTATAAATTGGTTTACAGGGAGCGGGCCTTGCTAGTTTCTCTACCCATGGTATCGATAATGTAGTTGAACACGCAGGCTTTCGCGACCAATATCAGCCATAATAGAGGGTCGTTAAAACCGCCACCACCCGACACAGGCAACTAGTGAGGGTTGTCACGTAAACAGAAGGTGGCCAATTCGTCACTAGTACAGCACTAGTGTATAGTAGTGTATAGTGTAGTGTATAGTCGTGTGTAGTGTATAGTGTAGTGTATAGTAGTGTGTAGTGTATAGTGTAGTGTATAGTAGTGTATAGTGTAGTGTATAGTAGTGTATAGTGTAGTGTATAGTGTAGTGTATAGTCGTGTATAGTGTAGTGTATAGTGTAGTGTATAGTCGTGTATAGTGTAGTGTATAGTAGTGTGTTGTAGTGTATTGTATAGTGTGTAGTGTATATATTGTATTGTGTAGTGTATAGTGTAGTGTATAGTAGTGTCGTGTATAGTGTCGTGTATAGTGTGTATTGTATAGTAGTGCGTATTGTAATGTATTGTAGTGTATAGTGTAGTGTATAGTATAGTGTAGTATACAAGTACAGCACCACACCGGCGTGTTGGAGAGCCAAGCCGCAACATTTACAATCCGAGTTCGACGTTTCGCCAGTAATTACCACCAGCTTCATCAGGCGACAGCCACATGATGGATCGATGTTGTAAACGGTACGCTAGGCCGTACATCAAACACGCGTGGAACTGGGCCCGCCTAGCCTCAACTTAAGTCGGTGGTGGACATTCCACATTCACATGGCCGGACCAAGAGCATCCATTCTGTTCGACCGCCCAAATGTCGACATCTCGGCACGGCGAAGCCGCGAACTGAACTCGTAGGCGGCTTATTAAGATTGTTGCTTCTCGATATCATTGTTGTTGTTGTTTATGTTTTAGTTTGTTTACGTTTTAGTTTAGAATCTTAAATAATTAATATTTAACGCGGCGCCTCCCTACGGATGGATATCGGCGGCGGGTGTCACGAGGAATCCGAGTCGCGAGGTTTGAGGCGATTTAAGTTTTTTTTTAAAGTTAAAGTTGTTTTAAAAGTTGTCGTCGTGCTGCTGCTGTTCGTCTGTTGCCGCTGTACGTTTTGTAAACGATTCTAGCAACAACAAAGACGTTAAATAAGTAAATTAGCCGCTGCGATTCGGTTACAAAGAGAGAGAAAAAAATTAGCGCGAAACCTTTAACACTCCACCTCACGCTCTTAACGTTCTTGTAACCCACACGAACTTGCTTGCGAATAACAAACTTTTAAAGTGTTGTCGGCGACAAGAGACGTTTTTAAACGATAAACAAAAGTGTTTTAGTCTTTAATTCCGATCGCCGAGGAGGCGTTGCGTCCTAGGCCTTTAGCCTGAGGCCTTTCCTGGCCGCCGTGAAACTCCCGAATTATATTTAAAAAAAAACTAAAACAAATTAAACTTTCAACGTTTTAAGTGAACGACGACTCAAAGTTATCGCTTGTTGCGGTGTTAGTCAGGCTGTGTGTGTGTGTAATGTTATTGTTTAATAAGCGGGGGGGGGAGGCGGTTAAAGTGATCGTGAGCGATCTGCTCAGCACCCACAATTTAACATAAATTTGTATTTAATTATACACGACGACTTTATTGTACTTCTGTGTATTTCTAAACGACGATTAAAGTTGTTAACGTCGCTCAGTGAACTTTGTTCGCTCCACGTTAACGTCGATTACTCGTGGCCGTGAAAGATGATGAAATGTGGAGGCCGTGGCTGACGATGTTTGTATTTTATCAGCCGCGATTGTTTATTGTGTTTAACAAGCGGCCTGGATATCACGAATGATAGCAGCTCAACCAAAGTGGCTTGTGTCATCATAATCATCATCAAAATCATCATAATAATCAAAATCATAATCATCAAAATCATCGTGTGGCAATAATGTGTAGCAGCACAGAGACACAGACACCCATAGAGACACACACAGACACACATAGACACACAGACACCCACAGAGACACCCACACAGACACCCACACAGACACCCACACAGACACCCACACAGACACCCACACAGACACCCACACAGACACCCACACAGACACCCACAGAGACCCACACAGAGACACAGACACCCACAGAGACCCACACAGAGACACACACAGAGACACACACAGACCCACAGAGACACACAGACACCCACAGATACAACAACAGAGTGAATTAAATAAAAGCGTGTAAAATAATAAAATACAAAATAGTTTAGTTTATTCTGTGTGTCTCTGTGGGTCGCTGTGGGTATCTGTGGGTGTAAGTGTGTCTCTGTGTGTCTCTGTGTGTGTCTGTGTCTCTGTGTGTGTCTGTCTGTCTCTGTGGGTGTCTGTGTGTCTCTGTGGGTGTCTGTGTGTCTGTCTGTGTGTCTCTGTGGGTCTCTGTGGGTGGCTGTGTGTCTCTGTGGGTGTCTGTGTGTCTCTGTGGGTCTTTGTGTCTCTCTGTGTGTCTCTGTGGGTGTCTGTGTGTCTCTGTGGGTGTCTCTGTGGGTGTCTCTGTGGGTGTCTCTGTGGGTGTCTCTGTGGGTGTCTCTGTGTGTCTCTGTGGGTGTCTCTGTGTGTGTCTCTGTGTGTGTCTCTGTGTGTCCCTGTGGGTCTGTGTGGGTCTCTGTGTGGGTCTCTGTGTGGGTCTCTGTGTGGGTCTCTGTGTCTCTGTGGGTGTCTCTGTGGGTGTCTCTGTGGGTGTCTCTGTGGGTGTCTGTGTGTCTCTGTGGGTCTGTGTGTGTCTCTGTGTGGGTCTCTGTGGGTGTCTGTGTCTCTGTGTGTCTCTGTGGGTGTCTGAGTGGGTGTCTCTGTGGGTGTCTTGTAACTCAATTTTAACCCACTTCCCAATGTGGTATCGACTGCAAACTTGGTATACTTATGTCGTACTGATGACAATACTATATTCTATCATAAAAAAGAAAAACAAATACATTTTAAACATTCATTTTTATATGTTATGTTTCGGCTTGGGTCTAATTGTCCACGCTCAACTGACGTTGGCTGTAAATCACCACGGCCCCTTACGTTATGGCAAGCTTCGGGGCCACTTCCTGGAGTCGTGGAGTTCTGCCATTACTCGTAGGGTACATTTCATAAAAGCGTGTTTTTAAAAACGTTTGTTTAAATATCATTTATTTATTTCACCAGTTAAGGCCCCAACGAGCTGCTGTAGCTTTTTTACAGAAGCGCGGACCTGCCCATCACGAATGATAGCTCAACCACGTGGCTTGTCGTCATTACGTGGAAATTTACAGTAGCAGGCAAATACTCTAAATGCATAGAGACCCATAGAGATACATAGATACAGAGACCCACAGACATCCACAGAGACCTATAGAGACCCATAGATACAGAGACCTATAGAGACCCATAGATACAGAGACCTATAGAGATACATAGATACAGAGACCTATAGAGACCCATAGAGATATATAGCGATATATAGAGACTCAGAGATATATAGACCCATAGATACAGAGGTGCAAAGAGACCCATAGAGATACATAGAGACACATAGAGACCTATTAGAGATCAACAAAGTGGCTTATCATGATCACGTATACATTTATAGCAGCTTCCAAAGACTCTGAATGCATGCTGCTGATTCTAAACGTGGAGGGGAATAACCCAAGGATCCAGAGAAAAATCTACGCGATCATTGAGAAAGAGAGATGCAGACTCCAAATATACAGCTGCAGGCGTCAGGGTCGGGATGGAACCCACGACCTCCTGTATCCCAGGCGAGGTAGTAAACATCTAGCCACCGGGACGCCCGCAATATTAAGCGGACGTTGTACGGTCCGTGTCAGGTGGTGGAGGGGATGAACGACAGGTTTAGTCGGGGCGTGAACATGGCCCCAACTCAAACATCTTTGGTTCTTTCGGTAAAGTCCCATAGGTACAAAATAAATTGAATCACGATGTTTTGGGCGCAACACAAGTGACCGTCAACCACAGAGACACATAGACACCCACAGCAATAAACTATTGCTGAAGTGGGCAACTTCAACAGTCACAAAAACTTCACTTCTAGATTCAATTATGAATCGTAATGGAGTTGAACGCAGCTTTCGTTGTCGGTGTATCGCCGCCGCAGGGTAGGCGATGGATGTCTACCGTATTAGAACGACGACCCATGGGCTGACGATGTTATAGCCGGTGTGTTTGTGTGTGTGTTGAATGTCTTTACCACCGCCGTACGTAGCCGACCGTGGCTAATAGGAGGTGCGGGGATGAAGGACAATAAACTAAACGCAACAAGCAGTTCTAAAGAAACTAGTTTTCATTTAGCATAGTAGTGTACTACCTCGCCTTGTATTGTATAGTGTCGTGTATAGTAGTGTATAGTGTAGTATAGTGTACTGTAGTGTGTAGTGTAGTGTATCGTAGTGTATAGTGTAGTATATAGTGCAGTGTGTATAAAGTAAATGTACCCCAGGGTACCAAATAATACAAAATGGGCGAGGTGATTAAATATTCTATTTCTGGGACACTTTTTTTTTTCCCAGGGGTGTTACTCAACTCCTCGACTGGGGTAGCAATCAATCCGAAATCAGTGCCACACCCCGCGATGTGGAAACGCCAGACAGCATAACAAAAATCTGTTATCGAAAAATGCAACGTTGAAGAGTGCATCGTGTACAGCTCGTCGAGATGAGTCAATTGCCACTTCTCCGACCATCAACAGACTAAGAATGACTGCGTCACGGACATTATGTGAGAGCCGGGGTACCGCCATGAGGTTCAGATGTTGAACTTCTTTTCCACCGTACGTTGTCGACCGTGGCTAATCAGAGGTGCGGGGGAAGGACACGAAACTAAACACTAAAAGCAGCAGTGAGTGTTTTATTGCAAGTGAGATCGTATTTGATTCATGAGTCGAGCGACAATGTTCCGGCAATATTTCTGTCGTAGTAAGACCCCCCCCCCCTCCACCACCACCAAACATCTGTTCCGCTCGCTTACCCCGGGGAAAGTCTCGCTGAGTCTCAAGGCTCTCTCTCAGGAGGGTCCTGTTCGTTTTTCTTTGCGCAGTAGCGGTGGCGATGTTCAGCATTTGGTATTTGTCTTGGCCAATACCAGTTACATTTTGTGTGCGTGTTTAGCCTTCATAGGTGCTCCTCTAACAGCACTTTCCCCAAAAGTCTGTTAAGGCTATATGGGGGGGGGGGGGGGGGGTCTTTGGTTAGCTTTGGTGGTAAGATGTTAACTTCCTCGCCTTGTATACAGGAGGTCGTGGGTTCGATCATGGCCCTGACAACTTAATATTTGGGGTCTGCGTGTCTCTCTCATTACGGTGGCTAGGAGATGTTAACTACCTCGCCTTGTATACAGGAGGTCGTGGGTTCGATCATGGCCCTGACAACTGCATATTTTGGGGTCTGCGTGTCTCTCTGTACCTGTGGTTGTGTGAATTGTTCTCCTGGTCCTCCGGTTTTCCCCTCCGCATTTAGAATCGACATCACGCGCTGAGAGTGTTGCCGCTATACATCTCCACGTGATGATGATGATGAGTCTCTTCGTTGAGCTGATATCATTTGTGATGGCCATGTCAGGGCTTCTGAAAGAAGAGCTCTGCAGGAGATCCAAGATGATCGGGAGACTTAGGGGGGGAGGGGGAGCTGTATTTAAAAAAAACCGGCGGACATTCACTCATCGTCATTATTTTAAAAAAAGTTATTTGTGCACATTCTTGCATAACATTTTTAGGTGTGGTGTGTATGTGTTTGAAAGCGCTTTAAATGTTTTTACTATGTGAAATTGACATTAATAAACATACAAATAGACACAAAATAGATATCCTAACCTAAAAAAAGTTATCGTATTTACTGTAGCGTACTTACTACTCCCATCATCTCAATAAGACTGCATCACGGGGTGATGTTAGCAGTCGTACTACGACTACAACGCTCTTGTTTCAACACAACCGTGCAGTTTGACGATCGCCCGACTTATGACAACGCTAAATTTACATAAAGCAACTTTCGCCAGATCGCACCGTCTCTATATTAATTGTTTTTACATTACCGAAGTTTATTACGTCCAGATGTTTCCATTGTTTTAAGTTGTATGTACGTAGTGTTTAATGTACCGTATATTCAATTTGCGTGTGGCTACTTGTGTGCGTGCATGGCTACACGTGTGTGTGCATGTGGCTAGGCGTGTGGTTACAGGTGTGTGTGCGTGCGTGGTTGTGTGCGTGGCTGTGTGCGTGCAGGGAGACCATGGCCAGAGTCGCAGCCAATGGCCGGAGAGACGCACGGCAGCAGCCGGCCAGCGCACGCCGGGACCACCGCAAGGGCGGCCACACCCACGGTAGGGCCGGCCTCCCGTGGTGCCGTGCACATGCGTGGTAGAGGGGCGGTCGCCACTATCTGCCCGCCTGCTCTCTTCTGGTAGTGCCCCGAGTGGTGGGTGCTGGGGGCCCACGTGGCATGCCGTCAAAAAAATATAAAAATGTTTTAACTACAGAGACTCCTCTACTTACGAACATTCGACTTATGAACTTTCAGAGATACCAACAAACCTGTCCCCTATGTGTCCAGTTGCCTGTTCGGACCGAGAGGTGCAAGTTGAACTGCCGTGCAATAGATGGCGGTGGTGGCATCGACATCTGCAGAACGTGAAGAACCTGTTGCATCTACATCTGCAGGATGTGAAGAACCAGTGGCATCTACATCTGCAGAATGTGAAGAACCAGTGACATCTACATTTGCAGAACATGAAGTACCAGTGGCATCTACATCTGCAGAATGTGAAGAACCAATGGCATCTACATCTGCAGAACATGAAGAACCAGTGGCATCTACATCTGCAGAATGTGAAGAACCAATGGCATCTACATCTGCAGAACGTGAAGAACCAGTGACATCTACATCTGCAGAATGTGAAGAATCAGTGCCATCTACATCTGCAGAACATGAAGAACCAGTGGCATCTACATCTGCAGAATGTGAAGAACCAATGGCATCTACAACTGCAGAACGTGAAGAACCAGTGGCATCTACATCTGCAGAACGTGAAGAACCAGTCGCATCTACATCTGCAGAACGTGAAGAACCAGTGGCATCTACATCTGCAGGATGTGAAGAACTAGTGGCATCTACATCTGCAGAACGTGAAGAACCAGTGGCATCTACATCTGCAGGATGTGAAGAACCAGTGGCATCTACATCTGCAGGATGTGAAGAACCAGTGGCATCTACATCTGCAGAATGTGAAGAACTAGTGGCATCTACATCTGCAGGATGTGAAGAACTAGTGGCATCTACATCTGCAGAACGTGAAGAACCAGTGGCATCTACATCTGCAGAATGTGAAGAACCAGTGGCATCTACATCTGCAGGATGTGAAGAACTAGTGGCATCTACATCTGCAGGATGTGAAGAACCAGTGGCATCTACATCTGCAGAACGTGAAGAACCAGTGGCATCTACATCTGCAGAATGTGAAGAACCAGTGGCATCTACATCTGCAGGATGTGAAGAACTAGTGGCATCTACATCTGCAGAACGTGAAGAACCAGTGGCATCTACATCTGCAGAACGTGAAGAACCAGTGGCATCTACATCTGCAGGATGTGAAGAACCAGTGGCATCTACATCTGCAGAACTTGAAGAACCAGTGGCATCTACATCTGCAGAACGTGAAGAACCAGTGGCATCTACATCTACAGAATGTGAAGAATCAGTGGCATCTACATCTGCAGAACATGAAGAACCAGTGGCATCTACATCTGCAGAACGTGAAGAACCAGTGGCATCTGCAGAACATGAAGAACCAGTGACATCTACATCTGCAGAACGTAAAGAACCAGTGGCATCTACATCTGCAGAACGTGAAGAACCAGTGGCATCTACATCTGCAGAACGTGAAGAACCGGTGGCACCTACATTTGCAGAACGTGAAGAACCAGTGGCATCTACATCTGCAGAATTTGAACAACCAGTGGCATCTACATCTAGATCATGAAGAACCAGTGGCATCTACATATACAGAACGTGAGGAACCAGTGGCATCTACATCTGCAGAACGTGAAGAATCGGTGAAATCCACATCTGAAGAACATAAAGAACCAGTGGCATCTACAGGAGATTGTGCAACTTTTAAAGCCATTTCCCATGTGTAGTGTACATGCCGTACAGCATGTTTGGGTTCGACAGGAGTAATGTTGGATTTGCGTACAGACCTGGACCCTAATTAGTTTGTAAGTAAAGGAGTCTCTGTATTTAGATTTTTCCAGGTAAGGCCCACTGAGCTATGTAGCTGGTTTTCAGAAGCGACCCCCTGGCCATCGCAAATGATAGCAGCAACTCAACAAAGTGGCTTACATGGAGGGAAAAATCGGAGGACCCAGAGAAAAATTCACGCGACCATCATGGGGAGAGAGAGACGCAAACTCCAAATATACAGCAGCAGGCATCGTCAGGGTCGGGATTAAATCCACGACTTGCTGTAAACCAGGCGAGGTAGTTAACATCTCCTAGCCGCTGTGATGATGAGAGAGACGCTTGAGGATAATCACGCGCGTCGGAAGGTGTCCGCGGAAGCCGTGCGCACGCTAATTTTTGTTCCCCCCCCCTCGTTTAACTCGTCAGATCGCAAGCAAAGGAACGCCGCGGTCCACTCCTCCAAGGCGAGCAGAAAAGGTGCGGGAGGCCGTCGCTCGTCACACGCGCACACACGACAACAACAACAATAACAAACAACAACAAACAACCGCCATTCACCGCCAAGCGGCGTTGACGTCACCACGGCGCCTGTGCCAGGCCACGTGCGCAGCAGCTTTGCCGCAGACGAACTGCGGAATGGCGATGCCCCCTCGCCGATCGCGTCAAGGGGCTCCGAGCCACCGCTGGGCACGCCCCGGTTGTTATATTTGTAGGGCTGTTACAGAGAGCCCGTTATGCATGGCAGCCTATGGTAAACAAGCACAGTGGGCGGGGCTACGTCAGTGCACGGGCAGGTGCCCTCTACGACGTCCGCGCTTCGGACGTTACGATCCCCCGGGGCCCCACCCCTCAGGGAGGGGGGTGTATAAAAGGGGAATGTATCGGGGGGCTCGGGAGTGATGTGTTTCCTAAGAAGAGAAGACGGAAGACGTCCTAGATAGAGCCCTGGTCTCCCCCTGGTACGCTGTCCTTATCAGGACCGCGCAGGCTCGAGCCAGTGGCGTGGTACCAGAGCCAGAGCCAGTGCTGGTCTGGACTCTGGGTACCGGGCCCGACTGACCAGTGTCGGGCCAAGATAGCCTCCCCTAGCCCATTAGTGGAGGACTCAGAGGCAGGCTAGGGTGAGCTAAGAGGTGTGTCCTCAGATAGACGGGTGAGGGGGCCGATACCCCCTCAGTGTGTATGTCACAAGGTGTGGTGTTAAATAAACCAGTGTGCCTCCAACTATCCGGTGTGAACGAGTCGTGAGCGTTACTACATCTGGCGTCAGAAGTGAAACAAAGTACGAACATGGATACACGCCGGACGACTCGAGTCGGAGTACCAGGGGCGGAGGACACCGCTGCAGTTGGAGAGCCCGAGACGGCTGAAGATGCCATCGAGCAGCCGGGGCTGGGTGCATCCACGCCACAGCAGCTGGAGGAAGGGGAGCCGTCGACGGAGGGGCTGAGGCAGGCGCACGCGAAGCTGGCCGAGCTGCTGTACGCCGCAGCCGCCATGCTCGACAACATCACGCGGCTGGGGGCTGCGGGACCGCCACGGGGCGACAGCAGCCAACGACCACAGCGCCTTCCCGCCATTTCAACGGAGCAACATTTCGAAACTCCCGCCATCGCCGCAGCTGCTGTTGAGGGCGTGGCCGCTCTAAGCATCGCGTCCAACGGCGGGAGTACAGTACCTGCCGCGTCACCACGGGTGCGACCGGCGATGCCATCGCTGCTTCGGGCCGACGCTGAGTCGAGTGAGGGAGACGAGGGAGCGCGATCGTCCTCTGCAGCCGCTGCCTTACATCAGCGACTGCCTCCGCTCAAGGAATTTGTGGGCGAGGAGGGCGACTGGGGCGGCTTCCAGCGGCGCTTCCTCGCTCACCAGGAGATGGCACAGTGGACAGACGCCGAGGCTCTCCGAGCACTGCCAGCACTCCTCGACAGCGACGCCCTCGCCACACTAACATCGGCAACGAAGGAGAGGCGTTCCACGCTGCGGAAGGCGATGCAAGTGCTGTCCGCTGTGTATGGGCCACCATCGGACTGTCGTCAACTCTTTTACGATCGCCAGCGGGGGACGAAGGAGTCGCCCCTGGCGTACCGTACAAGCCTCCTGGCGCTGGCAAAGGAGGCCTTTCCACGAATGGACGACGACGGGATCGACGCCATGGTGACAGAAAAGATACTTTTGCTGGCGGACGACTTAGACATCGTCATTGTCGCACAGGACGATGCAGAAATGTGCTCCCTCCAAGCGGCCCGTCTCCTCCACGCAAACCTGTCCTCTCAACGACGGAAGGCCAGCAAGGCGGCGAGCGGGCGCGCCGTCGCTGCGGCCACCCTCCCGGCGGAAGAGGTTTGCGCCATCAACCATCGACGGCAGCACGGAGCGGGAGCGTGGGAGGACCGGGCCGGTTCAAGCCATCTACAACATCCATCGTCGCCACCAGCGCTTCCACGCTGTTATAACTGCGGCATCCGGGGCCACGTCGCCTCGGGGTGCCGCTCTCCTCGGCAGCGCGGGACGACACCTCAACGGGACGCCGGCCCTCGTCACAAGCTCCACCATCATAATCCGGCGAGTCGCGGCACCCCTCATGTTTGGCCCACGCACACGCCCGTCACACACTCAAACACCGCAGCGAAGGGGGGGCCAATATCGCGTACCATGGCACCAACACGCACCGCTCTGGGTACTCACATTGAACCCAGCCAGTGGTCCGTGTTGGCCCATCGGGTTGTAGCCGCGTCGTCGGGGTCGTCGGCCGTTGTGGGTCACATCGATGGGGTCGAGGTGCGCATCCTGGTCGATACAGGGGCATCGGCGACCATTATTTCGGAGTTGATTTATAACATTCTCCCTGCCCAGAGCCGTCCTTTGATGCCTGTTAATGTACCATTCTTTGCTGCTAACGGGGGTTCACTTGGCATCATCGGACAAATTCGAGCCCAGATTTGTGTCGGGGATATTAAATTATCTGGGCCGATTTTTGTTTCCTCCTCGCTGGCGGTTCCGTGCCTGCTGGGGACGGACTTCCTGGCCAAAATGCCGATTAGGATATTAATCGACCAGGGATGCATTGAGCTCCCATCGGGCCGACGCATGGCGTTTCTGCCATCCCCCGCTACGAGCCGGACGGCGTGCGCGACGGTGCCGGCGTTCGTAGATAGAACGGTGCGCGTTCCTCCGGGGGCGCAAATGTTGATCCCCTTGAAACTTCGGCGGCCCTTCGCTAAGGGCATTGGGGCTCAAGGGGTTCTGTTGGGACCGTCTAGGGCCGGGGTCAGTGGACCTAATTTACTCCCGGCCCAGACCATAGTGAGAGGGGAAGGAGAACCCTTCATCGCGGTCCTCAATGTCGGCTCGCAGACGGTGGTGGTCCCACAGGGGACCGTGCTTGCTCACGCAACGCCGGTGCCCTGTGAGGAACCCGTCGCGAGTCATGTCGGCGCTGTCCCTGCACCGCGGCCACATTCGGACAGCGATGAAGGGTGGCTCGAGGCGCTTTGCGCGGGATCGACGGACCTCTCAAATTTAGAGCGCCAACGTCTTAAGACACTACTGCGGGAATTTTCCGACGTTTTCAGTCGGGATAAATACGATTTGGGCTGCACTCATCTGCTGCGTCACCACATTGATACGGGTGACAGCACGCCAATACGCCAGAATCCTTTTCGGTTGAGTCCCGCCGAAAAGGACCATGTCAAATCGGCTGTTGATGACATGCTAGCCGCCGACATCATTTCTCCCTCCAACAGCCCTTGGGGAGCGCCGATCGTCCTGGTTAAGAAGCAGGACGGTTCGTTGCGGTTTTGCGTTGACTTTCGGCGCCTTAATAAAATTACGGTTGCCGACGCATACCCGCTCCCACGGATGGACGAATCGCTTGACGCCTTGGCGGGAGCGCGATTCTTCTCCACATTGGACTTACTTTCGGGATTCTGGCAGCTTCCTCTGGACGATGATTCAAAGCCTAAAACTGCTTTCCGTACTCCGCACGGCCTGTTTCAATTCAACCGGTTGCCGATGGGCTTACACTCAGCGCCGGCAACTTTCCAGCGGTTGATGGAATTGGTTTTGGCTGGATTGCAATGGGAGTCGTGCCTGATTTATTTGGATGACGTTATTGTCTTTGGCAAAACTTTTGATGAACATCTCCAGAGGTTGCGGGCGGTTTTCCTAAAGATGCGGGCTGCTAATTTGAAATTTAAGCCCCAAAAATGCCATTTGTTACGCGAGTCGGTGCGTTATTTGGGGCACATCGTGGGGCGCTCAGGTATTTCTACCGATCCCGCCAAAACGCAGTGTGTAAGCTCCTGGCCGACTCCCACCTCAGTGGGAGAGGTTAGGAGTTTTATTGGGTTTGCGTCGTATTATAGACGCTTCGTCGCTAATTTTGCGACTATCGCCAAACCCCTACATGCTTTGACATCTAAAGGGGTTCGGTTCTGCTGGGGTCAGGAGGAGGAAGCTGCTTTTTGCTCCCTTCGGGACGCTTTGGTAAACGCTCCTCCCCTGATTTACCCTGATTTTTCAAACCGTTCTTGCTCGACACCGATGCGAGCAACACGGGTATTGGGGGCGTGCTCTCCCAGGTGGTTGACGGCGTGGAACGTGTGGTTGCGTACGGCAGTCGGGTGTTGTCTCCAGCGGAGCAACGGTATTGTGTCACCCGTAGGGAACTGTTGGCAATTGTCCATTTCGTCCAACAGTATCGCCGATATCTGTACGGTCGGCATTTCACCGTCCGCACAGATCATGCGGCACTGCAGTACGCCCTGAGGGTTCAACAGCCATCGGGACAATTGTCCCGATGGTTGGAGGTCCTCCAGGATTACGATTTCAAAACCACATACCGTAAGGGCGTTCGCCACACCAACGCGGACGCTCTGTCACGCTTGCCAACCACCTCCGAGTGTGCATGCCTCCTGGGGTCTGGACGTTGCAGGCCTCCAGGGGACACATCGGTACCTGTCTTGGCGGCCGCCAACGACGACGATGCAAGGGTTCCTAATTCGATCGAACAACAGGGCAAAGATTCCCTGTTGGGGTTGCCCGTCATTGAATGGGGGCGCCTCCAGATGGAGGATGTCTCCCTCCTCGGGTGGCGACGTCGCGTTGGCGGTGCGGCGGGGGGAAAAAGAGGTGCTTCCGACGCATGGGAAATGTGCCAAGGTCTGCTAATGCATTGGGACGGGAAGTCACGTCGACATCGGCTGGTTGTCCCTACTGGGTTGCGGGGTAGGGTGGTATGGGCCGCTCATGAGCGCCTCCTACACCTGGGGACCCAAAAGACTCTCGCCTTGCTGCAACTTGATTTTTACTGGCCTGGCATGACGAGGGATGTTGGGGATTTGTTGGGATCGTGCCCTCAATGTGCACAACGCAAACCGCCGGCACGGGAGTCTAACCCGCCCTTGCAATCGATCAAAGTGTCCAGGATAAACGAGCTGGTCGCTCTGGACATTTTGGGACCATTCCCCGCCACCCCCAGAGGGAATAGATATTTGTTGACGGGTGTCGAGTATTTTACACGCTGGCCTATGGCCTGGCCTCTGGCCAACCAGTCGGCAGCAGCCATCGTGGAGGCCTTTGTTCAGGGTTATGTCCTGGACAAAGGTGCTCCGGAGAGGCTGCTGACCGACCAGGGCAGAAATTTTTCCGGTAAACTACTCAGACAAGTCTGCGATCTCCTGGGCACAAAGAAAATTCGGACCTCCCCATATCACCCACAAACTGACGGGATGGTCGAACGTTTGCATCGCACCATCTCGTCCATGTTATCACAACAAGTTTCGGACTCGCAAACGGATTGGGACCTACAAATTCAGGGGGTCTTGGCGGCGTACCGGATGGCACCCCATGCGGCTACGGGGTTTTCTCCCTTTTACCTCATGTACGGCCGAGAACCAGACCCGCCTGTTCGTGCCCAGTTGCGGATCCCTGTGCCGCAGGGAAAAACTAATCTGGCTGACCACGTTAAATTTAATCTGGACAAATTGACCGAGGCACGGGATGCTGCAATGCAAAACTCTGACCTCCGTCAGAAGGCAAATGAGCGCCTCAGATTGAGTCGAGCGCACATGCTGCAGTGGAAGCCGGGGGACAAGGCATGGTTGCACTGCCCCCAGGTGCCACTGGCAACCTCCTCTAAACTGGTGCGGCCGTGGCGGGGCCCTGTGGAAGTGGTGGAGGTGTTACGTCCGCAGTGCGTGCGCATCAAGTGGGGGAAGCGGCGATGGTTCGTGCACCCCTCCAGATTAAAACCCTTCGCTGCGGTACACAACCCCACTTCACACGCGCGTGGCCAAACATGTGGGGGGTCGGCCGACTTGCTGGGTCCGTCTCCGTCGCTCTCACCTAATGCCTTGCCGGCTGTGCCACCTTCAGGAGCATCAGGAGTGACGGGCTCACGCCCGATCACCCCTCCTGCGGATGCCGAGGGTCACGCGGAGTCAGAGGAATGCTCACCTCAAGACGGACAGTCGCCACCTGATGGTCCGCCACGCGGGGTTACCCCGTGTGAGGGGCCCGCTGCAAGGACGCGCGCTAAAATGCGCAAACTGTTGTGAGGCCGGAAAATGTGTACATAGCTGTTGTGTTTATTGGGTGTTGTGTGGATGGTGTGTCTCCCGCTCCTCGGATGTACATATGTTGGGTTCACCGTTTGTTGTGTGTGCGGGGTGGGTTCCCTGCTGGTTGTATATAAGCTGTTTTTTTTACGGAATTCGTATTTATTCGGGGGGGTGCGACGGGTTGTTTCTCATCTTGTTGTTGTGTCTTGTTCTGGTTCCTGTTATGGTTCAAAAATAGTGAGGCACACGTCAGGGGGTGAAGGCACCTTTATTGTCAAATTTTTGTATGTTGGCAGCCGGGACGGCTGCATGCTATGTGGGGGGGAGTGATGTAGGGCTGTTACAGAGAGCCCGTTATGCATGGCAGCCTATGGTAAACAAGCACAGTGGGCGGGGCTACGTCAGTGCACGGGCAGGTGCCCTCTACGACGTCCGCGCTTCGGACGTTACGATCCCCCGGGGCCCCACCCCTCAGGGAGGGGGGTGTATAAAAGGGGAATGTATCGGGGGGCTCGGGAGTGATGTGTTACCTAAGAAGAGAAGACGGAAGACGTCCTAGATAGAGCCCTGGTCTCCCCCTGGTACGCTGTCCTTATCAGGACCGCGCAGGCTCGAGCCAGTGGCGTGGTACCAGAGCCAGAGCCAGTGCTGGTCTGGACTCTGGGTACCGGGCCCGACTGACCAGTGTCGGGCCAAGATAGCCTCCCCTAGCCCATTAGTGGAGGACTCAGAGGCAGGCTAGGGTGAGCTAAGAGGTGTGTCCTCAGATAGACGGGTGAGGGGGCCGATACCCCCTCAGTGTGTATGTCACAAGGTGTGGTGTTAAATAAACCAGTGTGCCTCCAACTATCCGGTGTGAACGAGTCGTGAGCGTTACTACATATTCTTAGGTTTTTTCAGTAAATTCACGGTTGTGATTTTCGCAGCGGCGGCAGCGGCCTTTGTCTCGCCATCGCACGACAAAGACGGCAGTCACGGCGGTCGTCGCGCGGCGCTTGCAGACGCTGCCGCTTCTGCGGCCGTCTGGAACGCTCTTCCCCTTCCGATGTTGGAAAGCTGCTGGAGCTGTCATCTAGATGGAAATCGTCGAGATTGACAAACTATATTCTTGGTTCTTTCGGTAAAGTCACGTAGAAAGGAAATAATAAAATAATAAAATAAAACTATTAAATTCTCGCGACGTTTTAATTGTAACACAAGCAATCATCATTATGATAATCATCATGATGATTGCTTGATCATGATGATCATTGCTTGTGTTGCAATCGAAACGTCATGAGAATTGTATTGTTTTATTCTTATTATTTTAATATTTCCCTTCTACGTGACTTTACCGAAAGAACCAAGAATATGAATCCCTGCAGTCACGAAAGCTTTAAATTTAAAATTAACAAACTAGTTTAGCTGGTTGTCCTTCACCCGCACCTCCGATCAGCCACGGTTGGCTACGTACGGAACAAAAGAATCTCAATTTTGGAGCTTTCGTGACTGCAGGAATTATTCTTTGGTTCTTTCGGTTAAGTCATGTACAAAAGAAGTTCAACGCACACGCGCGCACATTCTTTCATCAACGCCTCTCTCGCCTTCTCTCTCTCTTGTTCCAACAGAGCACAAGCGTACAGCCGTGCCTCCACGATCTCCTCCACCACCTCCGTCCCCACCTCCTCCCGCTGCTGCTCCCCCTCCTGCTGCTTCAGCGGCGGCCAAGCCGTGCTCCACGCAGCCTGCGGTGCGGCGCTCCAGCCGGCAGCGCCGGGTCAAGCTCAAGTTGGACCCCAGTGAGGAGTGTGAGTGCTGCTGCTCGCACCCCACCACCACCACCACCAGCAGCAGCAGCAGCGACGACGACGATCGCCACGAGGTGGCGGTGACGTCAACACGGTGCCCGTGCCAGGCCGGGTGCACTTTGAGGCTTTCGCGTGAAGTGTCGAAGGGCCCCGCAGGCAAGAGGTCACGGGACAGACCCTGCAGGTGGTGCCATGGGTCGACTGACTGAGATGACCGGCAGATTCACCAGCTGTGCGCTCCCCTACGGTGCCAGGCTAGGTGCAGGAGGTCACGGGACAGACCCTGCAAGTGGTGCCATGGGTCGACTGACTGAGATGACTGGCAGATTCACCAGCTGTGCGCTCCCCTACGGTGCCAGGCTAGGTGCAGGAGGTCACGGGACAGACCCAGCAGGTGGTGCTATGGGTCGACTGACTGAGATGACCGGTAGATTCACCGGCTATACCCCCTGCTGTGCCAGGCTAGGTGCAGGAGGTCACGGGACAGACCCTGCAGGTGCCATGGGTTGACTGACTGAGATGACCGGTAGATGCACACCAGATGTACCCCCCTACGGTGCCAGGCTAGGTGCAGGAGGTCACGGGACAGACCCAGCAGGTGGTGCCATGGGTCGATTGACTGGCAGATTCACCAGCTGTACCCCTACAGTGCCAGGCTAGGTGCAGGTCATCTAGAACGGAGCCCGCAGTACAACGCGTAACGACGTGATGCTGCCCCCGATCCACAAATACGAGGAGGAGACATCAGGGATAACGATGATGATGATGACGACGATGATGATGACGACGATGATGACGACGATGATGATGACGACGACGACGACGACGATGATGACGACGACGATGATGACGACGACGATGATGATGATGACGACGACGATGATGATGACGACGATGATGATGATGACGACGATGATGATGACGACGATGATGATGACGACGACGATGATGATGATGACGACGACGATGATGATGACGACGATGATGATGATGACGACGATGATGATGACGACGACGACGATGATGATGATGACGATGATGATGATGACGATGATGACGATGATGATGATGACGATGATGACGATGATGACGATGATGACGACGATGACGATGATGACGATGATGATGATGATGATGATACACTCCTACTCCGCTACTGCTCCTGACGCGGTGCTCTGGGCTTGAGCACCTGAATGTGACGTTGTCGTCGTTGCTCCGCATCGACAGAAGGAAGTTAAGAATGGGAATGTTTTATTTGTCCTGGAGAAATCTGATGAGCTGTGAAGTTGTTTGTCACAGATGCCCCCTCCCTCACCACCCTCCCTCTCTCACCTCCCTCACCTCTTCCCCCCCCTCCCTCACCTCACCTCCCTCCCTCATCTCCCTCACCTCCCTCCCTCACCACCCTCCCCTCTTCCCCCTCTCCCTCACCTCACACCTCCCTCACCTCCCTCACCTCCCTCACCTCTCTCACCTCCCTCCCCACCTTCCCTCCCTCACCTCCCTCCTCCCCTCCCCTCCAGGTGTGAGGAGGAAGCCGGTGATAGTGAGGAACGTGCAGCAGCAGAAGGGGCAGGTGGTGGTGGAGAAGGAGGAGATGGAGGAGCAGCAGCAGCAGGAGAAGGAGGTGGAGGTGGAGCAGGAGAAGGAGCAGGAGAAGGAGGATGTGGAGGAGGTGGAGGAGGATCAGCAGGAGGAGCAGGAGGTGATGGCGCCAGTAGAGGAGGTGAAGTTCTCCACGGACGTCAAACGCGTCCTCAAGCCGCACGTCTGCCTGGTGAGTGGAGGTCGCGTTGCTGCACGAAGACACTTGCCACTTTACAACGACACCAACAACAGCAACTGGTTTTATGGTTACCCAGGTCAGAGCCCACCGAGCTGCGTAGATTTTCTTCAGAAGCTGTCACGACGAAGTGGCTTATCATCATCACGTGGAAATTTATAGCAGAAGCCAAATACCTTAAATGCTTGATGTCGATTCCAAATGTGGAGGGAAAAGCCGGAGGACCCGGATAAAATTCCGTGCGACTATGGGGAGAGAGACATGCAAACTGCAAATCTACAGCAGCAGCAGGCGTCGTCAGGGTCTGGATCAAACCCACGACCTTCTGCGTACCAGGCGAGGTAGTTAACATTCCTAGCTGCTGTTGTGTCCTACAAGAACAATGCGTGTGTCTGTCTGGTCTTAGTCGCCCTCACGGGGAATGGAAGTGTAGCAGTTAGTGCGCTGCGCTACCAACCCAGCGACCCAAGTTCGATTCCCGCCCACGGCCACCAACAGCAGTGTCGATTATTCAAACCGGTCCTGGGCCTCCCCAAGGTCGACTCAGCCTCAAATGAGTACCTGGTGCGGTGTGTAAACATCACCACTGGGGAGACAAAGGCGGCCGGGCGTGGTGTTGGCCACCCACCACCTCACGTGCCGTGCCGGCCTTCATAGGTGCTGCTACACGCTAACAGCACTTGTTTATATTTACGTCTGTATTCGTGTGTGTGTGTGTGTATCCGTGTGTTTGTGTGTGTATCTCTTCGTGTCTGTGCGTCTCTTTGCCAGTGTCCATGTGTAGTGGGTTCTATTGAGGGGCACACTTTTATCTGGAGGCAACAACGTTTTATTGACTAACACAACGGGCAAGTCTACACTTAGCGGGAGAACGACTAAGGGTGGTGACCACCACAGATAGCTACGCAACTACACACGGGAACACGATACAATATAATCAGCCAGGTCCGCTAACACGCTGCCCGGCTCTCGACGGCTTGTCCGATGCCCGAAGACTTGGCTGGCAGATTCCATTCACTGGGACGGCAACAACGACAAACCCCGCCTGCTTCTCCGCACCAGAACCCTTGAGAATCTTCTCAGGGGTTCTGGCTCCCCATCACGATCACGTGTCCCTTTGGGGGGGGGCGGGGGATGGCCCCTTCCGCCTGGTCCGGTCACGTGTCCTCCCGGGTTCACCCAAGGGGGGCCGTGTCCTCACCCGCCCGCTCTCTCACCGTTGCCGGGGCTGTGCCCCTACAGTCCCATTCGTCACTTGGCACTGTCGCTGACCTCTAGTGACACTTAGTACGTCACTACGCATGTGCATATTCAGGCTGGCTTGCTTACGATCCATCCTGGGTTCGAACAGGCTGGGTCGTGTGAGGAGCTCGCAAATCCTCGGTGAGCCAACGCGGCCTTGCCAGCCAATGCTGGCAAGGCTGCGTTGGCGGTGTCACGTAGCCCGCATGCCCAACCACGGCCTGGCCTCAACGGGCATGACATGGGCTGGAGAAGAGAGGACGTGGAACTGAGTGGACTTGCCGATGATCGGTACCGTTGGTGTCAAGATCGGCCTCTGTGGAGGAGGCTCGTGAAGGACGCTGCTACTTCCTAGTTGGAGGCAGTCGCCCCCCAGCAACAACGGAGGGCGGAGGAGCGATGCTCAACAACGAGCGGAGTGCCGGGTGGCTAAAGCACAGCAAGTTGGTACAGTAGGGGGCACAGGTGGTGCATCAGCCAGTCATCTCGGTCATCTCAGTCAGTCGACCCGTGGCACCTGTTGGGTCTGCTCCGTGACCTCCTGCCAGCGGGCGTTCGACACTTCACATGATAGCCTCAAGGTGCACATGGCCTGGCACAAGCGTCGTGGTGACGTCACCGCCACTTAGTGGCGAATGGCGGTTGTTGTACCTATCTCTGTGTATCTGTCTGTGTGTGTCTCTGTGTGTGTATGTCTGTGTGTGTCTCTGTGTGTGTCTCTGTGTGTGTATCTATCTTCGTGTATCTATCTATGCGTGTCTCTGTGTGTGTGTATCTATCTGTGTATCTATGTGTGTCTCTGTGTGTATGTTTATCTCTGTGTATCTGTGTGTGTGTCTATGTCCGTGTTTCCCACCCCCCCGCAGGAGTGTGGCAAGGAGTTCCGCCAGTCCACCGACCTGTTCCGCCACCAGACGCTGCACACGGGCGAGCGGCCCCTTAAGTGCGGCGCATGCGGCAAGAGCTTCGCCCTGCAGGCCGACCTCAACCGCCACGCCATCATCCACACGGAGCAGCGGCCCTACGCCTGCCAGGTGGGCCCTCCTCTCAACCACCACACTCACACTCAGTCACACACAGTCACACACACACACAGTCACACACACACAGTCACACACACACAGTCACACACACACACACTCACGCCATCATCCACACGGAGAAGCGGCCCTACGCCTGCCAGGTGGGGCCTCCTCTCAACCACCACACTCACAGTCACACACTCACACAGTCACACACAGTCACACACACAGTCACACACACATACAGTGACACACACAGTCACACACCCGCACAGTCGCACGCACACAGCCACACACACACAGCCACACACACACAGCCACACACACACAGTTACACACAGTCACACACCCGCACAGTCGCACGCTCATTCACTCGGCTTTCTCATCGATCAGAAGAGATCGCTTCGCTGTCGCTCTGTCTGCCTGACGCTCCCTGTCTCTCTCCATCTCTCTCCATCTCTCCCTTTCTCCGGCTCTCTCCATTTCTCCGGCTCTCCTCTCCCCCATCATCTCTCCGTCCCCTCCCCGTGTCTCCGCGCGTGTGCAGGAGTGCGGCAAGGCGTTCCGCTGGTCCCAGAACCTGGTGCACCATCGGCGCTCGCACAGCGACGTGCGCGAGTTCCAGTGCGAGGGCTGCGGCAAGGGCTTCAAGCACCGGCGCACCCTCGTGGAGCACCAGCGGGCGTACTGCGCACACGGCGCCGGCCACAACGGTGGGGCGCGGCGCGGTGGTGACGGTGGTGACGGTGGTGACGGTGGTGACGGTGGTGCGCGGTGGGGCGCGGTGGGGACGGTGGTGATGAGTGAGTGGAGTTTGTGTGTTCTACCCCTGTTCTACAGAGTGAGTGAGTGGAGTTTGTGTGTTCTACCCCTGTTCTACAGAGTGAGTGAGTGGAGTTTGTGTTCTAACCTTGTTCTGCAGAATGAGTGAGTGGAGTTTGTGTGATCTACCCCTGTTCTACAGAGTGAGTGAGTGGAGTTTGTGTGATCTACCCCTGTTCTACAGAGTGAGTGAGTGGAGTTTGTGTGATCTACCCCAGTTCTACAGAGTGAGTGAGTGGAGTTTGTGTGTTCTACCCCTGTTCTACAGAGTGAGTGAGTGGAGTTTGTGTGTTCTACCCCAGTTCTACAGAGTGAGTGAGTGGAGTTTGTGTGTTCTACCCCTGTTCTACAGAGTGAGTGAGTGGAGTTTGTGTGTTCTACCCCTGTTCTACAGAGTGAGTGAGTGGAGTTTGTGTGATCTACCCCTGTTCTACAGAGTGAGTGAGTGGAGTTTGTGTGTTCTACCCCTGTTCTACAGAGTGAGTGAGTGGAGTTTGTGTGATCTACCCCTGTTCTACAGAGTGAGTGAGTGGAGTTTGTGTGATCTACCCCTGTTCTACAGAGTGAGTGAGTGGAGTTTGTGTGTTCTACCCCTGTTCTACAGAGTGAGTGAGTGGAGTTTGTGTGTTCTACTCCTGTTCTAGTGAGTGAGTGGAGTTTGTGTGATCTACCCCTGTTCTACAGAGTGAGTGAGTGGAGTTTGTGTGACCTACTCCTGTTCTACAGAGTGAGTGATCCCCCTGCTCTGCATGGGTTTCCCTCCGGGGTCTCCGCTCCCCTCCCATAGCTAAACCCACACCCACAGTGGAATTGGTATCGACTGCAACCACATCCCCCACTGCTCAACAATTCCCTGCAACAAACTCCTCAACATTGCCACCGCCTACTGCAAGAACACTTGACAGGACGTGCGTGTGTACGTTGAACTTCTTTCGCAGCGCCGTGCATAGACCAACCGTGCTAATCGGAGGTGCGGGGGGAAGGAAACTAAACACATAAAGTTGTTCTAAGTAAATTAGTTGGTCAATGTACATGATTTGATAGTGTGTGGCTCCCGGCGACTTCCGAATATCGGAAGGAAAGAGCGTTCCAGACGGCCGCAGAAGCAGCGACCACCACCGTCTGGGTTCGACGGCGAACAAAAAGCCGCTGCTCCGAGGGCGACCGCGTGATGACGGTTTATAGCTCCCCGTTGAAATCGGCGGCGAGGTGTAGCGGTGCATTAGCAGCAAGCCACTTTGTGTGTGTCTGGTGCGAGCTTGTCGCGTATCCGTTTGGCAAAACCGGGAAGCCAACGCGGCTCTGCGAGCACCGGACGGACACGGTGGGATCTTGCGGTAGCCGTCACCACACGCAGCCGGAGAATATTCTTTGCTTTTTCGGTGAAGTCACGTAGAAGGGAAATAATACGATAAGAAAAATAAAACAATAAAATTCTCACGACGTTTCGATTGCAACACAAGCAATGATCATCATGATGATCATGATGATGATTGCTTGATCATGATGATTGCTTTGTGCGTGCGACGAGTGCGACCTCGTAACGTATTTTGTGTTCGGCAACCCTCAACCCCCCCCGCTTGCGTCCCTGCAGGCGACGGCGCTGCGACGCAGGCGGTGAAGCAAGAGCGGCTCGACGGGGGGGAGGCCGGCGTCGAGGTCAAGATGGAAGGTAACGCGGGGGGGGGGGGCGGGGGGGGGCGGTCTGGAGTGGCAGCAGATGCTGGGTGGTGGTCATGCTCGATACCGGCGTTGAACCGCACCGGAATTCCGCCACTACCTCAGCCATCACAACTACTACAGCCACCACAGTTACCACCGCTACCACCGCCACCGCCGCTACAACAACCATTGCCGCCACCACAGCCACCGCCACCACCACTTCCGCCGTTACCGCTGCTACCACCGACACTACCGCCACCGCTGCTACCGCGAAAATGATTGTGGCAGCAGTCTGCCAGTAGGGTTGGCGATACTGCTGCTGCCGCCGTGTGGCGTAGCCACATTCGGTTTAACACCGGGCACTCAATGTTCCTAACCAACGCTGCCCACTCCCCCCCCCCCTCCCCGCTCTGCCTCAACAGACCCCACGAAGACGCTCTGCCTCGAGCGGCCGCGCGGCGACGAGCCGCCCCCCCCTCCCGCCATCGTCGTCGTCGGCCCCCTCCTCCTCTCCGCCGTCGTCGCGCGTCCCGCCCCCCGCCGCCGGCGCCGCCGCAAAGGCGCCGCGCCGCGGCCAGGCCAAGCGCTACGCCTGCCCGCAGTGCGGCAAGGCCTTCCGCCAGTCCACCCACCTGCTCCGTCACCGCTCGCTGCACACGGGCGAGCGCCCGCTGCGCTGCGGCGAGTGCGGCAAGGGCTTCGCGCTGCCCGCCGACCTGCGGCGCCACGCCGTGGTGCACGCCCCCCAGCGGCCCAGCTACGCCTGCGACCTCTGCCCCAAGACCTTCCGCTGGCCCCACGGCATCGCCAAGCACCGCCAGACGGCGCACGCGGCCCGCGGCTCGGAGCCCTTCGGCTGCGGCACGTGCGGCAAGGGCTTCCGCTCCAAGGCCTACCTGAGCACCCACCAGACGGTGCACCGCGGCGAGAGGCCCTTCGGCTGCGACGGCTGCGGCAAGAGCTTCGGCTGGATGGCGAGCCTCCGGGCCCACGTGAACCACGTGCACCTGGGCCTGAGGCCCTTCCAGTGCGAGGAGTGCGGCAAGACCTACAAGTCCAAGCACGGCCTCCTGGAGCACCGCCAGCGGAGGCACGCCGGCGGCCTGCGGCCCCACCCCTGCGGCGCCTGCGGGAAGGCCTTCGCGACGGCCGCGGCCGTCAGCATCCACCGCAAGACCCACGCGGCGGAGCGCGAGCGGCGGCACGTGTGCGGCACGTGCGGCGCCGGCTTCTTCCAGGCGGGCACGCTCGCCAACCACGTGCGCACGCACACCGGCGAGCGGCCGTTCGCGTGCGAGATGTGCGGCGTCGCCTTCACGCGCTCGGACCACCTGCGCAAGCACGTGCACACGCACCTGGCTGGCGGCGGTGGCGCCGGTGGCGGCGGCGGCGGGCGCAGGGTGCTGTTGGGCGAGGATGCCGTCGCCAGCGGCGGCGGCGGAGGTAACGCCGGGGGCGGATGCCACGTGGGTGGTGGCGGCGGCGGCAACGCCGGCGGCCACATCGGTGGTGGCAACATCGTCGGTGGCAACATGGTCGGTGGCAACATTGGCCACATCGGCGGTAGCCACATTGGCGGCGGCAACATCGGCCACATTGGCGGTGGCAACATTGTTGCCGGCAACATGGGCCACATAGGCGGCGGCCACATCGGCGGCAACATCGGCCACATCGGCAGCGGTGGCGGCAACATCGGCCACATCGGTAGTAGCCACATCGGCGGCGGTGGCGGCAACATTATCGGCGGCGGCAACATTATCGGCGGCAACATCGGCCACATCGGCGGTAGCCACATCGGCGGCGGCAACATCGGCCACGGCCACGGCCACGGCATGAGCAGCGGCAACATCGGCGGCGGCATCGGCAGCAGGAAGCTGCTGTGGTCGGGCGGCGCTGACGGTGGCGGTGGCGGCGGAGTCCTGGCCTATGGCGGCGTGAAGGTGGCCGGAGGTGGCGGCGGCGTGGGTGGTTACGGCATCGGCGGGGGCATCGGCGGCATCGGCGGCGTGGGCGGCGAGGGGCTACCGCTGTGGGTGACTGCGCCCGGCATGCAGCCGTACCCGGGCCGCGCCGTCAGCGTGCTCACGGCGCCGCCGGCACCGGCGACCGCCATGGACGTCAAACTCTCAGCCGTCCTCTTCCAGGAGGGCCTGGCGGCGGTCGCGGCTGGAGTGAACGTGTTCAACTGACGCGGGGGGGGGGGGGGGAGCCGGTTCTGCACGATGAACCGGATCGGCCCGGTGAGGCCAGATTGGCCCCGGTGAGCCCTGCCGGATTTCGGCCCCGGTGGCGGTGGCTGGACGGTTTTGCCGGGGCGAACGTGGAGGGAGCCGTGCGGTTTGCCACGGTGCCGATATCCGGTGATGCAACACGGTCGGTCCCGACTTTGCGTCGTGGCGCTCTCGGTTTGGCCACAAGTTTGTAAAGTTTTGGTGCCCCTAGGGGAGATCACTCGGTGGCAGCAGCAGCATCGCCACCACCCCCTCTGCTGCCACCACCTGGCCGGACCCCTCCTTACAACGAGGTGCTGAGACTCACCGGTGAGACCTTCCAGAGTGAAGTTGAAGAACAACCCAAGCCTCGGCACCTCCGCCGCCGCCATTCAGGATCCGCCGGACAATTTTTTTTTGTATCCTGGGGGTTTGTTACCCCCCCCCCTCTCCTCCGTGTGTCGCCGTTGTTGTACAGAAGCTTTTAATTTGTGTCTGCCACGGTTCTAAGTCTCGACGTTCGCAATTCCTCAGTGCTCTCCTTGGGGGGTTTCTGGTTCCCCCCCCCCGCCGCCTATGATTTTATTCCCCTACTGTCGTCGGCTGTGAGGGATGGAGGCGTTCCCCGCTCCCCCCCCCCTTGCCGACCCCCCCATTAATGCGTGGATGAACCACAGATGGAGCTGAAAGGCAGCCACAGCAATTGCCCAAGCTCTGGCGGTGTCTTGTATACAGGGACTCCTCTACGTACAAACGAGTTGGGTTCCAGAGGTCTGTTCGTAAGTCGATATTTTCTTAAGTCTTCACTGCTGTCGAACACAAACATGCTGTACGGCATTAATTCTAGATTTGAAGCTTTCGTGACTGCAATTATTCATATTCTTAGGTTTTTTCGGTAAAGTCACGTGGGTAAAAAAAATTAATTAATAAAAGTAAAATAAAATAAAAATTCGGAGGCAACACAAGCTTCCGTCTTCAGGTGGAACCGTCACAGCCACGACAGCTGTATCAAGTAATGATTGATATCAAGTAATGATTGATACAGCTGTCGTGGCTGTGACGGTTCCACCTGAAGACGGAAGCTTGTGTTGCCTCCGAAACGTCGTGATTTTATTTTACTTTAATTAATTTTAATGTTTTACCTACGTGACTTTACCGAAAAAACCTAAGAATATGCTGTACGGCGTGTACTCTAAACATGGGAAATGGCTTTAAAAGTTGCACAATCTCCTGTAGACGCCACTGGCTCTTCACATTCTGCAGATGTAGATGCCACTGGTTCTTCACGTTCTGCGGATGTAGATGCCACTGGTTCTTCACGTTCTGTGGATGTAGATGCCACTGGTTCTTCATGTTCTGCAGATGTAGATGCCACTGGTTCTTCACGTTCTGCAGATGTAGATGCCACTGGTTCTTCACGTTCTGCAGATGTAGATGCCACTGGTTCTTCACGTTCTGCAGATGTAGATGCCACTGGTTCTTCACGTTCTGCAGATGTAGATGCCACTGGTTCTTCACGTTCTGAAGATCTAGATGCCACTGGTTCTTCACGTTCTGCAGATGTAGATGCCACTGGTTCTTCACGTTCTGCAGATGCCACTGGTTCTTCATCTACTGCAGATTTTAGATGCCACTGGTTCTTCATCTACTGCAGATTTTAGATGCCACTGGTTCTTCACGTTCTGCGGATGTAGATGCCACTGGTTCTTCACATTCTGCAGATGTAAATGCCACTGCTTCTTCACGTTCTGCAGATGTAGATGCCACTGGTTCTTCATCTACTGCAGATGTAGATGCCACTGGTTCTTCACGTTCTGCGGATGTAGATGCCACTGGTTCTTCACATTCTGCAGATGTAGATGCCACTGGTTCTTCACATTTTGCAGATGTAAATGCCACTGCTTCTTCACATTCTGCGGATGTAGATGCCACTGGTTCTTCACATTCTGCAGATGTAGATGCCACTGGTTCTTCACGTTCTGCAGATGTAGATGCCACTGGTTCTTCACGTTCTGCGGATGTAGATGCCACTGGTTCTTCACATTCTGCAGATGTAAATGCCACTGCTTCTTCACGTTCTGCAGATGTAGATGCCACTGGTTCTTCACGTTCTGCAGATGTAGATGCCACTGGTTCTTCACGTTCTGCAGATGTAGATGCCACTGGTTCTTCACGTTCTTCAGATGTAGATGCCACTGGTTCTTCACGTTCTGCAGATGGAGATGCCACTGGTTCTTCACGTTCTTCAGATGTAGATGCCACTGGTTCTTCACGTTCTGCAGATGTAGATGCCACTGGTTCTTCACGTTCTGTAGTAGCCACTGGTTCTTCAAGTTTTGCAGCTGGAGATGCCACTGGTTCTTCACGTTCTGCAGATGTAGATGCCACTGGTTCTTCACGTTCTGTAGATGAAGATGCCACTGGTTCTTCACATTCTGCAGATGTAGATGCCACTGGTTCTTCACGTTCTGCAGATGTAGATGCCACTGGTTCTTCACGTTTTACAGATGTAGATGCCACTGGTTCTTCACGTTCTGCAGATGTAGATGCCACTGGTTCTTCACGTTTTGCAGATATAGATGCCACTGGTTCTTCACGCTCTGCAGATGTAGATGCCACTGGTTCTTCACGTTCTGCAGATGTAGATGCCACTGATTCTTCATGCTCTGCAGATGTAGATGCCACTGGTTCTTCACGTTCTGCAGATCTAGATGCCACTGGTTCTTCACATTCTGCAGATGTCGATGCCACTAGTTCTTTACGTTCTGCTGATATAGATGCCACTGGTTCTTCGCGTTCTGCAGATGTAGATGCCACTGGTTCTTCACGTTCTGCAGATGTAGATGCCACTGGTTTTTTACGTTCTGCAGATGTAGATGCCACTGGTTCTTCACGTTCTGTAGATGCCACTGGTTCTTCACATTCTGCAGATGTAGATGCCGCTGGTTCTTCACGTTCTGCAGATGTAGATGTCGCTGGTTCTTCAAATTCTGCAGATGTATATATGCCACTGGTTCTTCATGTTCTGTAGATGCCACTGGTTCTTCACGTTCTGCAGATGTAGATGCCACTGGTTCTTCACGTTCTGCAGATGTAGATGCCACTGGTTTTTTACGTTTTGCAGATATAGATGCCACTGGTTCTTCACATTCTGCAGATGTCGATGCCACTAGTTCTTTACGTTCTGCTGATATAGATGCCACTGGTTCTTCGCGTTCTGCAGATGTAGATGCCACTGGTTCTTCACGTTCTGTAGATGTCGATGCCACTGGTTCTTCATGTTCTGCAGATGTAGATGCCACTGGTTCTTCACGTTTTACAGATATAGATGCCACTGGTTCTTCACGTTCTGCAGATGTAGATGCCACTGGTTCTTAACGTTCTGCAGATGTAGATGCCACTGGTTCTTCACGTTCTGCAGATGTAGACGCCACTGGTTCTTCATGTTCTGCAGATGTAGATGCCACTGGTTCTTCACGTTTTGCAGATATAGATGCCACTGGTTCTTCACGCTCTGCAGATGTAGATGTCACTGGTTCTTCACGTTCTGCAGATGTAGATGCCACTGGTTCTTCACGCTCTGCAGATGTAGATGTCACTGGTTCTTCACGTTCTGCAGATGTAGATGCCACTTGTTCTTCACGCTCTGCAGATGTCGATGCCACTGGTTCTTCACGTTCTGCAGATTTCGATGCCACTGGTTCTTCATGTTCTGCAGATGTAGATGCCACTGTTTCTTCGCGTTCCACATATGTAGATGCTACTGGTTCTTCACGTACTGCAGATATAGATGCCACTGGTTCTTCACGTTCTGCAGATGTAGATGCCACTGATTCTTCATGTTCTGTAGATGTAGATGCCACTGGTTCTTCACGTTCTGTAGATGTAGATGCCACTGGTTCTTCACGTTCTGCAGATGTAGATGCCACTGGTTCTTCACGTTCTGCAGATGTAGATGCCACTGGTTCTTCACGTTCTGCAGATGTAGATACCACTGGTTCTTCATCTACTGCAGATGTAGATGCCACTGGTTCTTCACGTTCTGCAGATGTAGATGCCACTGGTTATTCACGTTCTGTAGATGTAGATACCACTGGTTCTTCACGTCCTGCAGATGTAGATGCCACTGGTTCTTCATGTTCTGGTGATGTAGATGCCACTGGTTCTTCACGTTCTGCAGATGTAGATGCCACTGGTTCTTCACGTCCTGCAGATGTAGATGCCACTGGTTCTTAACGTTCTGCAGATGTAGATGCCACTGGTTCTTCACGTTCTGCAGATGTAGACGCCACTGGTTCTTCATCTTCTGCAGATGTAGATGCCACTGGTTCTTCACGTTTTGCAGATATAGATGCCACTGGTTCTTCACGCTCTGCAGATGTAGATGTCACTGGTTCTTCACGTTCTGCAGATGTAGATGCCACTGGTTCTTCACGCTCTGCAGATGTAGATGCCACTGGTTCTTCACGTTCTGCAGATCTAGATGCCACTGGTTCTTCACATTCTGCAGATGTCGATGCCACTAGTTCTTTACGTTCTGCTGATATAGATGCCACTGGT
This sequence comes from Lampetra fluviatilis, assembly GCF_964198595.1. Lineage (NCBI taxonomy): Eukaryota > Metazoa > Chordata > Hyperoartia > Petromyzontiformes > Petromyzontidae > Lampetra > Lampetra fluviatilis. The sequence goes on along the minus strand of NC_136342.1, from coordinate 5,292,581 downwards.
TTTTCGCGTTCTACAGATGTAAATGCCACTGGTTCTTCACGTTCTGCAGATGTAGATGCCACTGGTTTTTTACGTTCTGCAGATGTAGATGCCACTGGTTCTTCACGTTCTGCAGATGTAAATGTCGCTGGTTCTTAAAATTCTGCAGATGTATATGCCACTGGTTCTTCACATTCTGTAGATGTAGACGCCACTGGTTCTTCACATTCTGCAGATGTCGATGCCACTGGTTCTTCACATTCTGCAGATGTCGATGCCACTGGTTCTTCACGTTCTGCAGATTTCGATGCCACTGGTTCTTCACGTTCTGCAGATGTAGATGCCACTGGTTCTTCACGTACTGCAGATATAGATGCCACTGGTTCTTCACGTTCTGCAGATGTAGATGCCACTGGTTCTTCATCTACTGCAGATGTAGATGCCACTGGTTCTTCATGTTCTGGTGATGTAGATGCCACTGGTTCTTCACGTTCTGCAGATGTAGATGCCACTGGTTCTTCACGTCCTGCAGATGTAGATGCCACTGGTTCTTCATCTACTGCAGATGTAGATGCCACTGGTTCTTCACGTTCTGCAGATGTAGATGCCACTGGTTCTTCATCTACTGCAGATGTAGATGCCACTGGTTCTTCATGTTCTGCAGATGTAGATGCCACTGGTTCTTCACGTACTGCAGATATAGATGCCACTGGTTCTTCACGTTCTGCAGATGTAGATGCCACTGGTTCTTCATCTACTGCAGATGTAGATGCCACTGGTTCTTCATGTTCTGGTGATGTAGATGCCACTGGTTCTTCACGTTCTGCAGATGTAGATGCCACTGGTTCTTCACGTCCTGCAGATGTAGATGCCACTGGTTCTTCATGTTCTGGTGATGTAGATGCCACTGGTTCTTCACGTCCTGCAGATGTAAATTCCACCACTGCCATCTATTGACCAGCGGTTGAACTTGAGACTCTCGCTCCAAACAGGCCACTGGACATATGGGACAGGTTTGTTCGTATTTCTCAAAGTTCGTACGTCGAATGTTCGTAAGTAGAGGAGTCCCTGTACATGTTGAGATGTGTCGAGTCGATTGAGGAGTGTTTGTATGTGCGGAAGGAAAGCCTGTCGGAGCTCGGTGTAAACCCACGCGCGTGACCATCGTGTGTGAGAAGGAGCAACGCTGTATCCCCTATTGCCGCCGCCTCCTCCCCGGCAGGGCAAGGGGGGGGACTTTCGCATCCCATCTGCTTGTGATCCACCAACCCCCCCCGCCACCTCTCGCGGCCATGACAGGAACCGTTGTGCGTCTCTCCGTCGGCAAGCAACGGAGTCGCTCCCGTCTCTCCGCTGCGGAGTGAGAACCTCGCTGCGGGGGGCAAGCCCTCGCACGAACCTCGTCGTCGGCCGTTGCCTCAAGTCTCCTCCACTGCCGTGGCTTCCCGTGCTGGTGGACATCGCTCCGGCCAACATCCGGCGCAATGATGCGACGACACGGGAGTTCAGCAAGATAATGAAGAACTTGACCGTGCCGCTCCGTCAAGATTTAAAGCAGGGGGGGGGGGTGGGGGACTTTTTCTCTTTTGGATTCTATAACATCATTCGCGGGCCATACAATATCATCAACTTAAAAATCTGCCCGCTATATTTGGTCAAACATTTAATTAACTCGCCCCTAATGCGATGGGCTGGAACTGCTTCTCTTTGGCGAGGCGTGTGATGATGTTAGCTGGTGTTGATGATGATGTTGCTGCTACTCGCAACTGCTTTTCCAGGTTTGCTCCGAGATTTATTGAATTTCGAGTCCCGCCTGCGGTCGCCTTGGCAGGGCCACACCAAGTAATCCCGCGGGTCTCACACGGCCCGCAGGCCGGACGTTCCCCACCCCCGATCTCAAGGACCCCCCCATGCCCAAGGATGACATCCAGGAAACCGTTCTGGATGCACGGCTCAGCTCTAGCAGCCGAAATTGAAGACGCCGCCACTAGGTGGTGTGAATCGTGGGCAGCTATAGACGTGGGCAAAACAACATAATTCAAGATCAGACCGTGGAAGTACCGAGATTCTCTCTTCCACGACGACCGTGGACCACGCTGGACCGCGCCCGGACACGGCACAGCAGATGCGTGTCGACGTTTCGTCAAAAGGAAGATCAAAGAATCGCCCCGCTGCGACTGTGGAGAAGTGCAAATCATCGAGCACATCACCGATGAATGCTCCATCCATGCACATCCTGGCGGTATCGCTGAAATCCGCACTGCGTCAACCACCTCGCTGGACTGAATGAGGAACCCTTTGCATTCAGTTGATCATTATTAAGCAAGAAAACAACTGTTGCTTTTGCCATACGAAAGAAAACTCTTTTTTTTGTCGCGTTTAGTTTCTTGTCCTATCCCCTGCCACACCTCCGATGATGCGAGGTCTGGTAACGCGCACGGCGCCAGAGAGAAGTTGAACCGCACGAATGTGCGTGCGGGGGCGGGGGGCGTTCTCGTTCCGTTGTTCGTCTCGCAGGGGCGACGCGTCTCCGTCGCGGTCTCTCTAAGCCGACCGTCGTCCTCTCAATGTAACGCGATATATGAATGTAACGCGGCTTTGTTTTTTTTTAATACATCCGCAAGTAATCAAATCCGACGTTTCCACGCGAGTCGATTCTTGGTGTCCCCCCGGGGCGGTGATGGTGGGGGGAGTCGTCTCGCGTGCGCACGTCCGTCCCGTCGGCTTCGCGATGCTTGGGCGGTGATGCTCAACTAATGCTCGTGGACAACTTAAAGGCAGCGGTTGTTCTTCTTCTTGGCCTGGAGCCCTGGGGGTTGTGTTGGGCATCCCCTGGGGGTGCGTGATGCCCTTTCTGGGGGGGGGGGGGGGGCGATCATCGAAAACACAAATGAAGCTACGGGGCACATTAAGTAACAAGTTTGTTTTCGTAAAACCCGACGAGTTTATTAACATCGTACATTGTTAACGATTGGGAATCAAAGGGGGGGGGGGGGGGTGCAAGGCTGCCGTCAAGTTTAAGGAACCACCCACTTCAGAGTGTGCGGCCTTTTCGGCTCGAAGATTGGAAGCCACTAAAGGGTCGGCCAGCGGAGTGGTGGGTGGGGAAAGGAGGCCACTCACTTTCCTGTGTCGGAGTCTCTCAGCCAGCCGTGGAAATTCCACATTCCTCTGGTGAGCCACAACCGACATCGGCACGCAGGTGAACCCGTCGATTAGACGCCACCCCCTGGCCCTGCTTGGCCCCCCCCGATCCAGATTCGGACGTCCGTCTCGCGAGGCCGGCGGTGTCGCAGCCAGAGGTTTGGTTCCGACTCTTGATAGGCAAATCGCCCAGTGGGGAAAGCCACTGGGCCAGGCCCAGGCACTGGCACGGCTCTGATGTGCCAGTAGAAAAAACACCCGTGCCGAGCCGAGCCCCTGGCACTGGCTTGGCTCCGGATTGTGCAAGTCGAGGAGGAAATAAAACACCCGTACCATGCCCAGGGCCAGGGCCAGGCACTGGATGTGCCAGAGGGAAAAAAAAACCTGCGGCCGTGTCCAGGGACAACGGCGGTGGCCCAGAATCGTAACCAGAATATTGAAAACCGATGTGTCCAGAGGGGGGATTGGAACGTAACGACAACAAAAAATGAACGCACGGACGTCGTTGCGCCGCGACGTTCGCCACACGACGGATTTGGGAAGTGAGGAGGTGGGGGGGAGAATAAATTTGACAACACGGTGATTCGCAACGTTTTGGAGATGAAAAAGCGAGGGAATGAAATGCCGCGCGCCGCCGTGCACCCACCGCGGGTTTCCGTCTGCACAACGCCGATTACCGCGGTCGGCTACGTACGGCGTGGAAGAAGTTCAGCATCCCTACGTGTGTACGTGTGTGTACGTGTGTGTACGTGTGTGCCGTGGTGGCCAGGAGATGTCAATTCCCTCCCCCTGGGTTCAATCCCGAACCCTGTGATGCCTGCGGCGTATTCGAAGTCCGCTGGTCTCTCTCTCATCACGGTGGCTAGGAGATCTTAACTACTTCGCCTGATATACAGGGGGTCGTGGGTTCGATCCCGACCCTGATGATGATGCCTGCTGCTGCTGCTGTAGATTTGGAGTTTGCGTGTCTCTCTCTCTCCCTCCCCGTGGTCGTGTCGATTTTTATCCAGGTCCCTCCGATTTTTCCGTCCACGTTTAGAATCAACATCACACGTTTAATGTCCACGTGATGACGAACACATTCCTGCTGCAGAGGGAGCTGCTAGGAACGTTGGGTTGCTCGGTCAATGGCCAGGGTCAACGGCGGCGTGGTGTATTCCGCAAATTAGCCCGACTGTGAGGGCGGGCACAAGCCGGTGTGAGTAGGTTCAACGTTGAGTTTTATAAGGGCACCACGGGGTGATCAGCCCCTCCCCACCCAGCCCCTCCCCACCCTCCCCTCTCCACCCAGCCCTACCCATTTTTGGATGCACGACGGACGGACACAATAATCCCCTGTGGGCTGGTGTAACCAGGAGGTTCCTACCAGTAAAAGATACTTTACGTACAGAGCCCTACAAGCCATGGAGTGGAAACCGGCGAGTGAGTTTGCATCGCTGCCTCTCCATTGAAGGCGGCCGGGGAAATCACCGATTTCGAGGTGAAGTTGGACATCTGGGCAAGATTCCCCAACTTCCCTTTTACGGTGACGATTTAATTTGGCAGGCAAGGGCCCCACTGAGCTATTGCGTCGTCATCGTCACGGAGATTTATTGCCGCAGCCAAATACTCGAAATGCGTGAAGTCGACTTCAAAGTGGAAGGAAAAAACCGGGGGGACCCAGAGAAAAATCAACGCGACTACCACGGAGAGACAGACAAACTCCAAACATACAGCAGTTGGGATCAAACCCACGACCTCCCGTAGACCAGGCGAGGTAGTTAACATCTCCTAGCCACTTTGATGATGATGAGAGACACCGCAAACTCCAAACATACAGCAGTTGGGATCAAACCCACGACCTCCTGTATACCAGGTGAGGTAGTTAACATCTCCTAGCCACCGTGATGATGAAGATGAGATACCACAAACTCCAAATATACAGCAGCAGGCGTCAGGGGGTCTGGATGGAACCCACGACCTCCTGTAGACCAGGCGAGGGAGTCAACATCTTGCCCCAGTTGCACCTCGCACCAGGCCTCTAAACCTCACTTTTAGTACTCCTTTAAACTCCGATTTAAAGCTTTCGTGACTGCAGGGATTCATATTCTTGGTTCTTTCGGTAAAGTCACGTAGAAGGGAAAACAATCAAATAAAACAATACAATTCTCACGACATTTCGATTGCAACACAAGCAATCATCATCAGGTGTGAAAACCACAGCAAGAAAATTAGAATTTTTTTATTCTTGCTGTGGTTTTCACACCTGATGATTGCTTGTGTTGCAATCGAAACGTCGTGAGAATTGTATTTTTATTTTATTATTTTTATTATTTTATTGGTTTCCCTTCTACGTGACTTTGCCGAAAGAACCAAGAATATGAATCCTTTAAACTCGTAAACAGATAAAAAAAAAACTTTCGGGTATTTTCTAAATGTTAACCCACAACCTTTGCAACTGCAAACGTTGCCGTGGGTTTTACTCTTCAACACACCGGTGGTGTTGCAGTCACCGATTGTCACGTCTGGTTCACGTGACAACCTCACGAATTGGCTTGGCAATGAAGGGTTAACGACACGACATTTAGACTTAAGCCATCGAACACAAAAAAAAACTTTATTTAGAATCATCTACTTTTGGTCGTTTGCAGTCCGTTCTGCTCTAACGCCGCGTGTGTCGTCTTCACAACGCGAATTGGACATGGCGCGATGGATGTGATGCAGGAACGCTGTTTTTGTACCGCGAATGTGAGTTGGATCTGTCGCGCGATCCGAGTTGAACGGAACTACGTCGCGCGCCAGTCGGAACACAGCGGTGGTGGCAGGGCGGCTGCCTCGGCGTAGCATCACCACCACCGGCGTAGCATCACCACCATCGGCGTAGCATCACCACCATCGGCGTAGCATCACCACCACCGGCGTAGCATCACCACCACCGGCGTAGCATCACCACCACCGGCGTAGCATCACCACCGGCGTAGCATCACCACCGGCGTAGCATCACCACCATCGGCGTAGCATCACCACCGGCGTAGCATCACCACCATCGGCATAGCATCACCACCATCGGCGTAGCATCACCACCATCGGCGTAGCATCACCACCGGCGTAGCATCACCACCATCGGCATAGCATCACCACCGGCGTAGCATCACCACCATCGGCGTAGCATCACCACCGGCGTCGCACAAGGCGGCATTGAGATGCTGCTGGATTCTTCTTGATGCTGCTGCCTCTGTTCGGCCCGACGTTTAGCATCTCACGGTGTTATCGAGGACCGCGCTTTTGCCCTGCACGGCAGACCCTCGATCATCCGCGTGCGGTTCATACGACTTGCGGATTAACCGCGCACCTCACAGTTTGACGGTATTAGTAACAACTCGTGGATTTTCCCTTCAGCCCATTACTTAATAATTTAAAAAGGTGCCGCACATTGCAATTCTTGGAAATATTTACTACGAGTCAAACGGTGCTTCAACCCAACAAATACGTTCCGGTTAATACCAAATCCACACAATCACCTCTACAGTACAGTAGTTGCCATATCTTTACAACAGTGGGGCGGAGTTTGATTGATGCTGATTGGCTGTGGCTCTGTTGTCATCCAGTGGGCAGAGTTTGATTGACGCTGATTGGCTGTGGCTCTGCTGTCATCCACTCAGTGGGCGGTGTCTTCTGATTGGTCGCCCCCGAATCGAAATTGACTTTTGCAATAAAACAAGATGATACATTAATTGTTACAAATTGTAGTTTTGTTCATGAACCAACTCCATTTTCTAAACTCATGATTGATTTTTGGCATAGATATCCGCGGGAAATGAACACTGTTGGATTATCCGCGGCCATCATTAGCGCGGACGATCGAGGGTCTGCTGCCGTTGCAGATTGTTTATTGTAACACTATTCTTCCAGAACGCGGGCAGAGGTCTTCAGGAACGCGGCCACTACAAGCCGCGTCTTTTCTGTCTCTCCAATTATTATTTTTTTTAACGAAAAATCACCCCCAGGGAATGCGTTGCCAAGAATCGAAACGCCGTTGAGCCTAGGCCTCGGCAAGGTAAGGTAAAAGTTAAAAGGTAAAAACGAGCCTACCTTTACCCTACCACAATACAATCACTCTACCCTTACCTTTTACCCTTTAGAAGGTAAGTTACAAGGTAAGAGCAACGAGCTTACCTTTACCCTACCTTTTACCCTTACCCCATACAAATTACCCGATTACAGGGTACTAGGGAACTACTACACATGAACAAGGTTTATAACGGTAAATGCTATAAGGTAGAGCGCTTTATTCATATAGAATACTCTCGATTATTCAAATTTTACACGCTTTCTTTTAACTCACACTGTCGTTATTGTTGTATCCTCAAATCTTGAAACTCAATTTTTACCCACTTCCTAATGTGGTATCGACTGCAAACTTGGTATACTTAGGTCATACTGATGACAATACTATATTCTATCATAAAAAATCTATATATTTTTTTACATTATTTTTTATATGTTATGTTTCGGCTTGGGTCTAACTGTCCACGCTCAACTCACGTTGGCTGTAATTGGCCACGGTCCCTTACATTATGGCAAGCCTCGGGGCCACTTCCTGGAGTCGTGGAGTTGTCATTACTCGTACATTAATAAAAGCGTGTTTTTAATCAAGTTTGTTTAAATATTACTTATTAAATGTAGGCCACGGACTGCGCCACGGAGCTTCTAGCGGTAAACAAGGTACCGTATTTACTGGGTAATACTTTGCGCTACCTTTACCCTACCGGGTAATTCTTCCGAGCTACCTTTACCCTGTACCCTTTACCTTACCCCTTGGCATGTTGACATCTTTACCCTTTACCTTGACCCTTTTACCCGGTAAAAAGAGTAAATTACCTTACCTTGCCGAGGCCTAGTTGAGCCGACGGTAAAAGCAGCTTTCGCTAATTTAAACGTCGTCCCGTCTCCCCAACATCGACGGAACGACTTAACGGTTGACGTCCGCCCGCCCGCCTTTCACAGCCGGCCGTACCGACCCGGGCCCTGGAACCTCGGCCCAACACAACCTTGAACACGAGTGGGTGGGGGTGGCCTCGCGTCCACCAAGGGGGTGGCGGAGGGGCGACCGAGGCAGGGATCACTCGTCCCCCGCGGCACCAGTCCGTCAAGAGTCTCCACGGAGAATCTTTGCGAGGGCAACCCCCGCAGCCTTTGCTAGGCCCCCCCCGTACGTCCAACTTCTTTCGCACCGTATGTACATACGTAGCCCGACCGCGCCGAAATCCGTAGGGCCCGCGACCGTCCAGCCCATCCACGGCACGACCGACCTGAGGCCGCCTAGGCAAGCTGCAGGCCGAGTTGGCTGCTCCTCCTGTAGGCCCCGACCCACCACGGCGTCCACGCTCGAGCCGAGGCCTCCTACGCAGGCTTCGGGCGCAAGGCGGCGGTGACGTCGCGCTCGCTGGCCCCTCGCCAACCATTGTCAGCCTCCTCAACCCTCGTCAGCCCTCCTCCTCCCCTTGGAGGAGGCCCCGAGCGTCCGAGCGTCCACGGCACGACCGACCGGGGGGGCGGTGGGTGGGGCTCTACTACGAAGGCCTCAGGCCGAGTTGGCCCCGGGGCGACGGTGGAGCCGTCATCTCTGCCCACCTCCTCCACCTCCTCCACCTCGGAATGGGAGGAGCAGGAGGGGGGGGGGGGGGCTACCACTACGCGGGCTGCAGGCGCAGAGCGGCGGTCGCCGCGGCGACGGCCGAGTTGGTGGCGGCGTCGCGCTTCCTGGCCCTCGCCAAGCGGCGTCTGCCCTCCTCCTCCTGCAGTTGCTGCGGCCTCCCTCCGCCTCCTCCTCCCCCCCCTCCTCCTCCGCCTCTCCGGCTCCGCGGCTGCGTCGGCCGCGAGTGCGCCGACTCGTGGAGCAGCGCCGAGCGGCGGCAGCCGAAGAGTTTGCCGCACTCGGAGCAGGGGAAGCGCTCGCCGGCGGGGTCGTGCGTGCGCCCGTGGCGCGCCAGGTCGCTGGCCAGCGCGAAGCCCTTGCCGCAGACGCCGCACAGCGCGTTGCGCTCGCCCGTGTGCAGGCTGCGGTGGCGCACCAGGTCCGTCGCCTGCCGGAAGCCCTTGCCGCAGTCCTGGCACAGGAACTTCTTGAGGGCCGAGCCGCGCGGCTGGGAGCGGTGGACCGCGATGCCTGGCGATGGTGACGGGGGTGGTGGCGGTGGTGAGGGTGGTGGTGACGGCGAAGGTAGTGGTGGCGACGGTGGTGGTGGTGGTAGTGGTGGTGGCGGTGACGGAGGTGGTGGTGGGGGTGACGGAGGTGGTGGTGATGGCGACGGTGGTAGTGGTGGCGACGGTGGTGGTGGCGACGGTGGTGGTGGTGACGGTGGTGGTGGTGACGGTGGTGGTGGCGACGGTGGTGGTGGTGACGGCGGTGGTGGTGGTGACGGTGGTGACGAAGGTGGTGGTGGTGACAGGGGTGGTGGTGGTGACGGTGGTGGTGGTGATGGCGACGGTGGTGGTGGTGACGGCGGTGGTGGTGGTGACGGCGGTGGTGGTGACGGAGGTGGTGGTGGTGACAGGGGTGGTGGTGAGGATGGTGGTGACGGAGGTGGCGGCGGTGACAGTGGGGGTGGTGAGGGTGGTGGCGGTGGTGGTGACGGCGACGGTGGTAGTGGTGGCGACGGTGGTGGTGGGGGTGGTGAGGGTGGTGGTGACGGTGACGGAGGTGGTGGTGACGGTGACGGAGGTGGTGGTGGTGACGGTGGTGGTGGTGACGGTGGTGACGGGGGGTGGTGGTGAGGGTGGTGGTGATGGAAGTGGTGGTGAGGGTGGTGGTGGTGACAGTGGTGGTGACGGGGGTGGTGGTGACAGTGGTGGTGACGGGGGTGGTGGTGACGGTGGTGGTGACGGGGGTGGTGGTGGTGGTGGTGACGGTGGCGCGGGTGGTGATGACGGTGGTGACGGGGGTGGTGGTGGTGGTGGTGGAGAGAGGGGAGAGATTTAGAAACGTGGAGCACAGCGAGGGACGGAGCGACGTGGGGAGAAACCGTGATGTGACTCAGCAGTGTGGGGTGGGTGAGTCGGTGTTGTTGTAGTCGGTGTGATGGTGGTTAAACACAGTGTGGTGGTGGTGGTTGTGTGCAGTGTGTAGTAAACGTCGCCGTGCCGGCCTTCATGTTAATGCTACACGGGGGATCTGTCTTTAGAGAGCCGGCACAGGTGGTGCATCTGCCGGTCATCTCACTCAGTCGACCCACGGCATCTGCTGGGTCTGTCCCGTGACCTGCCGCCAGCAGCGACACTTCACGTGATAGCCTCAAAGTGCACCTAGCTTGGCACGGGTGCCGTCAGAGAATGGCGGATGTTGGTATAGGTGTGCGTGGGAATGATTGCATGGGGAGCGGTGGTTTTTACGGTTAGCGCTACGCTGCGCTAAGAACCCGGCGACCCGAGTTCGATTCCCGCTCACGGCCAACACCGGTGATAGCGATTATCTGAACCGGTCCTGGGCCTCCTCCCCTAGGTTGACTCAGCCTCAAAAGAGCACCTGGTGCGATGTGTGGTGAACATCGCCACTGGGGAGACCAAGGCGGTCGAGTGTGGTGCTGGTCTTCATAGGTGCTGTTCGCTAACTGCACCTGCCCCAACAGTCTGTTTAGGCTATTTGGGGGATCTTTGTCTTTGTGTGTGTGTTCTACCCCTGTTATACAGAGTGAGTGAGAGTGAGTGTGTGAGAGTGAGTGTGTGTGTGAGTGCTCTACCCCTGTTATACAGAATGAGTGAGAGTGAGTGTGAGTTAGTGAGTGTGAGTGTGAATGAGTGTGAGTGAGTGTGTGTGTTCTACCCCTGTTATACAGAGTGTGTGAGTGAGTGTGTGAGTGAGTGTGAGTGAGTGAAATCCAACACGGGATTTGTTTTTACCTTTTCTTTTTGGAGGCTCAGAGGGGATGATGTGGAAGTCATCTGCAATGACAACGTCAACAACAACGATTATTAGCACGGTTGGCTACGTAGGGTGCAAAAGAAGTTCAACGCACGAGCATTCAGGCATAGCCAGGTTGATGCCCAGGATGCGTTGCTGAGAGAACAAACTTGGAAATTACTTAGAATGGCAGCACGAAGATGGGATGGTGGATTGGAACATGGTACATAACCCACTACTAGTAGTAGTGCTACTACTTGAGATGGGATGGTGGATGGTAACGTAAGAATCAGTTTGCCGTGTTTCAGATCTGACTTGTGCTCGCGGACACGATCAGAGATATGACGTTTCGTTTCTCCAATGTAGCAATCACCATCGTGTCCGCGAGCACAAGTCAGATCTGAAACACGGCAAAACTGATTCTTCCGCCGTTGCCGATCATTGCTACAACGCTGTGGGCTCTCATGAAATGGTCTTTTCCGAGACCAAGGTGCTCTGCAAGCCTCCTGGCTACCATCAAAGGTTTGTACACGAGGCCATCCAAATATACAAACAGACATAATTTCAACCGTGATGATGGGTACAAACTTAGTAATCATTGGAAAGATGTTATTAACCATGCAAAGAAGATTTAACTACACATATTTAGAGCATTCCTGGCAGCGATTTCAGCCGCACCACCTCTACATAACAATCAACCATTCTACACAACAAAGACTCATTTCCTGGCAGCGATTTCAGCCGCACCACCTCTACATAATAATAGGCTCAGTCAACCATTCTACACAACAAAGACTCATTTCCTGGCAGCGATTTCAGCCGCACCACCTCTACATAACAAAAAGGCTCAGTCCCTTTTACACGCACCTTTACATCATCCGCACCTAGTTTACACAACAAAGGCTCATTCCTAACAGCGTGCTTCAGCCGCACCGAACCTCACAAAAATAATATTCAGGGCCTACCTTGGCTCCTCCCACCCTCAACCGGTATATATACAAGGACTGTTTTCTTGGAATCTCTCTCACTTGATACAGCTGTCGTGCTGTGACGGTTCCACCTGAAGACGGAAGCTTGTGTTGCCTCCGAAACGTCGTGATTTTTATTTTATTTTTATTTTACTCTTATTAATTTTAACTTTTTACCTACGTGACTTTACAGAAAAAACTTAAGAATATGAATCCTTGCAGTCACGAAAGCTTCAAATCTAGAATGGATGGTAATGTGTTTCAGAACCTACTAGTAGTGGTAGTTATAATAAGTTATGATTATAATTAATTACAATTTATTTATTTATTTCCCAAGGGGGCTGAGTTGGTGCGTCTGCCGTGCCTTCTGGGGTCAGCAGCTGCAGCTGCTGCTGAAGCTGCTGCTGCTGCGTTCGGACGCTGCCCTGAGAACGTTCCTCTTCTTCCTCCTCCTCTTCCTCCTCCTCTTCATCCTCCTCATCCTCCTCCTCATCCTCTAGGGACTGGTGCACTCCACTCCCACCTGCGGCAGAAACGCACGGCATGGGAATGTGGAATTTCCCATCGGTTCCACCCCGTCGCAAAAGCGGCCATCGAGACCCACAGACTCACCACACAGAGACCCACAAACTCACCACACAGACCCACAGACTCACACAGAGACCCACCGACTCACCACACAGAGACCCACAGATTCACCACACAGAGACCCACAGACTCATCACACAGAGACCCACAGACTCACCACACAGAGACCCACAGACTCACCACACAGAGACCAATAGACTCATCATTCAGAGAGCCATATACTCATCACACAAAAAACCATAGACTCATCACACAGAGACCCACAGCCTCACCACACAGAGACCCACAGACTAACCACACAGAGACCAATAGACTTATCATTCAGAGAGCCATAGACTCATCACACAAAAAACCATAGACTCACCACACAGAGAGCCATAGACTCACCACATAGAGAGCCACAGACTCACCACACAGAGACCCACAGACTCAGAGACACCCACACCCACTCCTCACAGTAGCACCAGCACGTTCACTGCTTCTCGGCACCGGTGCCACCGTGTTGGCGAGTGCGCCGGTGCCACCGTGCCGGCTTGGCGGCCACCTTGTTGCTGCTGCTGCTGCTGCAGCTGATGGCCGCCATCGCCGCCGCCGTAGCCGTCGTCGTTGTGGGCGATGGCGGCGCCGCCGCCGGCGCAGTTGGTCTTGCAGTGCTGCACGAGGGTGCGCCGGTGCTTGAAGTCCTTGCCGCAGGCGTCGCAGCGGAACTCGCGCACGTCGCTGTGCGAGCGCCGATGGTGCACCAGGCTCTGGGACCAGCGGAACGCCTTGCCGCACTCCTGCACACGCGCGGAGACACGGGGTGGGAGAGGGGGGTGGATGGAGGGAGACGGAGAGAGAGTTGGAGAGAGATGGAGAGATGGAGAGAGAGACGGAGCGTCAGGCAGACAGAGCGACAGACAAGCGATCCCCTTCTGATCGATGAGAAAGCCAAGTGGGAGAATGAGCGTGTGACTGTGTGCGTGTGACTGTGTGCGTGTGACTGTGTGCGTGTGACTGTGTGCGTGTGAGTGTGTGTGTGTGACTGTCTGGCAAAACAACCCCCTACCTCCTCGTGGTGCCGGACTGGCAACTCTGTCGTGGACAGTGCTGTGGGGGGAGGGCCAATGCCCATTGGCCTCTCCCCTCATGGCGTCTGTGACCACCACAGCGGCTAAACGGGGGCTCTGGACAGGTGCGAGGGGCTGGTAACCCCTCCACCTTCAATGAATTACCACGAGACTACGATATAAACATAAAAATGTAACAAATAAGCTTGTGCCGGAGGCCCCGGGGGGACAGGCTTCTATGACGTCTCCTGGCCAAACCCCAATTGGCGGAGCCAGGAGATTGAATCTTCACCCTTGGGGCTCCTCCAGAAACAATGAAAAACCACTACGGATGGCCACGTGGAATGTTCGAACGCTCACTGCGGAGGAGAGGCTGCCACTCCTCTGTCGGGAGCTTGACCGGTACCGCCTGGATCTCTGTGGCATTCAGGAGGTCCGGTGGACCGGCTCTGGCTCCTGCCACCATGAGGGGTGGACAGTCCTCTACTCGGGGCAGGAGACTGCCAAACAACAGGGTGCGGCTCTTCTTCTGAACAAAAACATGAAGGGGGCGTGGGAGCGTGGGGATGAGGTGTGGGAAGCTGCAAGCCCCAGGCTACTTTGGGCTCGCCTTCCCATAAACCAGAGGCGAGGAGTGGTGGTCGTGGTTACTTACGCCCCCACCGAAGATGAACATCAGTGGAGGGATGCAGGCAAGGCCGATGATTCAGATGCCTTCTATGACCTCCTGTCACAGGTGCTGGCTAAAGTGGCCCCTCGGGACAGAGTCATCTTGTTGGGTGACTTCAATGCCCGAGTTGGTCATGATGCTGGCACCTGGTCTGGAGTGATTGGAAGGCATGGGCCAGATCAGCTCAATAACAACGGTAGGAGGCTGCTAGATTTTTGTGCAGCCCATGGGCTTGTAGTTACCAACACGCTCTTCCGGCATCGGCGCATCCACACAACATCATGGATGCATGCCCGGTCCAAGCAAGAACATCTGCTGGACTACATAGTGACTGACCAGCGGATGCGAGCCCATGTCCTTGACACCAGGACCTACCGTGGAGCTGATCTGCCCTCTGACCATCGACTAGTCATCTGTAAGATGCGCCTGCCATTCTTCCACTCCGGTGGTGGGTGTACACCCAGGACCCCATTCAAACCAAAAGTGGCTTGGTCTCAGCTGATGAAAGGTGCAAGCCAGAATTTCATCATCGCTTGCAGCTGGGGTTGGCATCGTCCCCCACTCCTCCTGATGCCGAAGGGGTTAAGGACTGTGGCTCATGCAGCTGCAATGGCTGCTTTGGGTACACGGTACAAACCTCCCCAGAGACCCTGGCTGACAGAGGAGGTGTTCAGGCTGGCTGAGAAAAAGCGACAGGCCCACTCTCATCGGCTACAGCATCCCACGTCAGAGAATGAGGAGGCTTACCGCAGCCTGCGCTCGGAGGTTCGGAGAGCCGTAAGGCGCTGCAAGGATTGGGTGGTGGTCGCGGGTTGCTGAGGAGATGGAGTCTGCGTCAGTGGCAGAGGTGTGGACTCGAGTCATGTGACTTGGACTCGAGTCAGACTCGAGTCATGAATTTGATGACTTGCGACTCGACTTGGACTTGCATAACAATGACTTTGTCCCACCTATGAGATGTGGACTCGAGTCATGTGACTTGGACTCGAGTCAGACTCGAGTCATGAATTTGATGACTTGCGACTCGACTTGGACTTGCATAACAATGACTTTGTCCCACCTCTGGTCAGTGGCCCACAATCATAAATCACTCGTTAATTCCATCAAAAAAGTAAATTGTAGTGCCACACCTATTACCATCATTAGTGGAAAGAACGGTGATCCAATCTCCGACCTTCAGGAACAGGTTTGCAGATTTTCTGAGCATTTCTGAGGTCTTGGGAATGGGGAAATCGCTCAGGCTGGAAAACATCATGGGGCAAAGTGGGGATGACCCTGCTGAGGCTGCGGTGCCTCAAATATTGGAGGAAGAAGTCACCCCCTGTGAGTGGCTGGCTGAGGTGCCATCTGGTGAGGAAGTACTGAAGGTGATCCAGAGTCTGAGACCAGGAAAGGCACCAGGCAGAGATGATCTCCCAAGCGAAATGCTGAGGGAGGGTGGCATTTGTGCACAAACTGCCCTATATGACATCATAACAACAGTCTGGACCACTGGACGTGTTCCGCAGGACTGGAAGGATGCCCTGGTGGTCCCCCTTTTTAATATGGGGGACCGCACAGACTGTAACAACTACAAGGGGATCGCACTCCTCAGTGTACCGGGAAAGGTCCTGGCAAGGATTATTCAACATCGCCTTGCTAGGCACGCTGAGGAGAGGCTTGCGGAGCCCCAATGCGGTTTCAGGAAAGGGCGGTCCTGCACAGATGCCATTTTCTGTCCGTCTGCTACAGCAGAGGTGTAGGGAATTCCAACAAGACCTACATCTCTGCTTTATTGACTTGGTCAAGGCCTATGATACCATCAGTAGGCCTGGGCTCTGGGCTGTTCTTCGTGCTTTCGGAGTCCCTGACCCTCTGCTCACGATCATTAAGGACCTTCATGATAGTGAGCGGGCCCGGGTAAAACTACGTGGCCGGGAGTCAGAGCCTTTCCCTGTACACCTTGGGGTGCGACAGGGATGTCCTCTGGCTCCCACATTATTTAACATCTATTTTGACCGCGTAGTTCGTGAAGCCTTCAATAGCTGTACCGAGGGAATTTCCATTTGGTACAGATATAATGGGAGGCTGATCGACGCCCGGGTGCGATCAAGGGATGGCTCCCTCTTGGTCAACCACGTTATGTATGCCGATGATTTGGTAATAGCTGCTCATTCAGAAGAGGAGTTGGAGACACTGCTGCTGGGACTGGAGCGTGCCACTAAGAAGTGGGGCCTTACCATCAGCCCCACCAAAACTAAGCACCTGCCTGGGTATTTTGTACCATCGGACACTCCACCCCCACAACTCCCAATCGGTGATGGGGCGGTAGTGGAGAGAGTGGAGAGTTTCCCATACCTGGGTAGTGTGCTTATGACCGGCTCCAGTTTAACAGCAGAGGTCTCACTCCGAATCAGTCGAGCGGCAATATCTTTTCATCGGTTGCGTAACGCTGTGTGGAAGCTACCTGGTCTGTCGCTCCGCACGAAGCTTCAGGTCTTCTCGGCCACGGTCATTCCCTCCCTTTTCTACGCTTGCGAAACGTGGACCCCCCTAATGGAGCATCTTCGCCGGTTGGAAACATTTAGGCTGGCCTGCCTACGATCCATTCTGGGTTTAACCAGGCTGGATTGTGTGAGGAGCTCACAAATCCTTGAAAGATCTGGGCAAAGTCCCATCGGTGAGCTCCTCCAGCAGGCAAGGCTGTGTTGGCTGGGTCATGTAGCCCGCATGCCCAGCCACCGCATGCCTAAACAGCTTTTGTTCGGCCGGATCGCGGGGGCTAAACGGGCGCGGCACGGACTAGAGAAGAGATGGAGTGATGTGGTACAGGAGGACGTGGAGCTGAGTGGACTTGCCGATGACTGGTACCAGCGGTGTCAAGATCGGCCTCTGTGGAGGAGGCTCGTGAAGGACGCTACTGGGCAGTTGGAGGCAGTCGCCCTCCAACAACAACGGAGGGCGGAGGAGCGACGCTCACAACAACGAGTGGAGCGCCGGGTGGCTAAAGCACAGCAAGTTGGTACAGTAGGGGGCACAGGTGGTGCATCAGCCAGTCATCTCGGTCATCTCGGTCAGTCGACCCGTGGCACCTGCTGGGTCTGCCCCGTGACCTCCTGCCAGCGGGCGTTCGACACCTCACGTGGCCTCAATGTGCACTTGGCCTGGCACAAGCGTCGTGGTGACGTCACCGCCACTTAGTGGCGAATGGCGGTTGTTGTTGTGTTGTTGTTGTGATTGACTGTGTGTGACTGTGTGTGACTGTGTGTGTCTGTGTGTGTGACTGTGTGTGTGTGTGACTGTGTGTGTGACTGTGAGTGTGTGAGTATGAGTGTGTGTGTGTGACTGTGTGTGTGACTGTGAGTGTGACTGTGTGTGTGTGTGAGTGTGTGAGTGTGAGACTCACTGTGTGTGACTGTGTGTGTGTGACTGTGTGTGACTGTGTGTGTGTGTGTGTGTGACTGTGTGTGTGACTGTGTGTGTGTGTGTGACTGTGTGAGTGTGTGTGTGTCAGTGTGTGTGTGACTGTGACTGTGTGTGACTGACTGTGTGTGACTGTGTGTGTGACTGTGTGTGTGACTGTGTGTGTGAGTGTGTGTGACTGTGTGAGTGTGTGTGTGTGACTGTGTGTGTGTGACTGTGTGTGTGACTGTGTGTGTGTGTGACTGTGTGTGTGACTGTGTGTGTGTGTGACTGTGTGTGTGTGTGTGACTGTGTGTGACTGTGTGTGTGTGACTGTGTGTGTGACTGAGTGTGTGTGTGTGTGTGACTGTGTGAGTGTGTGTGTGTGACTGTGTGTGTGTGACTGTGTGTGTGACTGTGTGTGTGTGTGACTGTGTGTGTGTGTGTGACTGTGTGTGACTGTGAGTGTGTGAGTGTGTGTGTGTGTGACTGTGTGTGACTGAGTGTGAGTGTGTGTGGTGGTTGAGAGGAGGCCCCACCTGGCAGGCGTAGGGCCGCTGCTCCGTGTGGATGATGGCGTGACTGTGTGTGTGTGTGTGAGTGTGTGTGTGTCTGTGTGTGACTGTGTGTGTGTGTGTGACTGTGTGTGTGTGTGACTGTGTGTGACTGTGTGTGACTGTGTGTGTGACTGTGTGTGACTGTGTGTGTGTGTGACTGTGTGTGACTGTGTCTGACTGTGTGTGTGACTGTGTGTGACTGTGTGTGTGTGTGTGACTGTGTGTGTGACTGTGTGTGAGTGTGTGTGTGACTGTGTGAGTGTGTGTGACCTGGCAGGCGTAGGGCCGCTGCTCCGTGTGGATGATGGCGTGGCGGTTGAGGTCGGCCTGCAGGGCGAAGCTTTTGCCGCACGCGCCGCACTTGAGGGGCCGCTCGCCCGTGTGCAGCGTCTGGTGGCGGAACAGGTCGGTGGACTGGCGGAACTCCTTGCCACACTCCTGCGGGGGGGGGGGGACACACGGACACAGACACACACACAGATACACAGAGATAAACATACACACAGAGACACACATAGATACACACAGATAGATACACACACAGACACACACAGACACACACATAGATACACAGAGATAGACATACACACATAGAGATACACATAGATACACGAAGATAGATACACACACAGACACACAGACACACACATAGATACACAGAGATAGACATACACACAGAGACACACATAGATACACACAGATAGATACACACACAGACACACAGACGCACACATAATTAACGATTTTTGGGTTTAGATCGCGTTATTTATAAATGTGTCGTAACCCTCCACCACCCGACACGGCCAATCAGTAAAAAAGTGTCACGTTGACAAAAGACAAATAGTTCACTGCTTTAGCCCACCGGTGTGTTGAAGCCACAACATTTACAATTTGAGTTGTACGACGTTTCGCTGGTAATTGCATCCAGCATCATCGGGCAATTCGCCAGAATGGTGAGGCTCTGCTGTGTCTCCCGTTCTTATATAGAGCAGCAGCAGGGTGACGTCATCATTAACTCATTAACTCATCAGGTGCAAAGATTCAAGGGGGGAGTGATTGTAATTATATACTAGATTAGTAATCAGGCTATTGTTACGATGCGAGTTGTAGATTAGTAATCATTTGGAATGTGTTTTATTGTGATTATGCTACATTAATCATCAGTTAGTGCTTGTTTCCCTTATAAGGAATTGTAATGCATCTTATTTAATAATACGCTTCCAGGCCGCACTAAGCCTGTAGCTGTCTGAGCGATTAAAGTTATTTCTGTTTCTCTCAATCTCAATGGATTCTCTAATTAGTCTTTGCCAGTAGTAACTAGTTTTACACAACACTTCAACGTTGTCAAAATCAATTGAGTGTCCCTGTTGGCAAGCATGTTCTGCCACTGCCGACAGTTGTGTTTGCGATAGTTTAATATTTCTCTGGTGTTCTTTTAGTCTTACACTAACGTTACGCCCTGTCTGTCCAATATAGCATCTGCCACATACACAATTAATCCGATATACACCTTCTGTTGATAATTTAGGTAATTCTTCTTTAGTGCACGTTACTAGTTGTTGAATTTTGTGTACTGTACCAAATCTTACTGTAATGTTTTGCTTTTGCAAAACACGGGCTAATTTGTCAGTTACTCATGAGATAAATGGTATTTTTATTGTTTTAATAATCTGATCGCTTTCAGCAGTGTTGCTTTGCGATCGTGATTTGGCATTTAGTGCTCTGTTAATTTGAGCATTATTGTAGCCATTCTGTCTTAGTGCGAAACGTCGTACTCAAATTGTAAATGTTGTGGTTTCACGCTTCAACACACCGGTGGGCTAAAGCAGTGAACTATTTGTCTTTTGTCAACGTGACACTTTTTTACTGATTGGCCGTGTCGGGTGGTGGAGGGTTACGACACATTTATAAATAACGCGATCTAAACCCAAAAATCGTTGATTATGAACAATATTGGTCGTGAAAGACTACGTGTTAAACAGACACACACATAGATACACAGAGATAGACATACACACAGAGACACACATAGATACACGAAGATAGATACACACACAGACACACAGACACACACATAGATACACAGAGATAGACATACACACAGAGGGGACACACAGATAGATACACGAAGATAGATACACACACAG
Organism: Lampetra fluviatilis; assembly: GCF_964198595.1. NCBI lineage: Eukaryota > Metazoa > Chordata > Hyperoartia > Petromyzontiformes > Petromyzontidae > Lampetra > Lampetra fluviatilis. Next base: position 5,272,219 of record NC_136342.1, on the reverse strand, counting down.
ACACACACATAGATACACAGAGATAGACATACACACAGAGACACACATAGATACACACAGATAGATACACACACAGACACACACATAGATACACACAGACACACACAGAGACACACAGAGATACACACACAGACACACACAGAGACACACAGACACACACAGAGACACACAGAGATACACACACTGATCTAGCTACAAAACCAATACCAACAACCGCCATGCGCCACGGCGCTTGTGCCAGACCAGGTACACTTTAAGGCCACGTGAAGTGTCGAACGTTCGCTGGCAAGAAGTCAGAGGGACAGACCCTGCAAGGTAGTCAACATCTCCTAGCCACCGTGATGACGACGCGAGACACACACACTCCAAATATACACAAGGGTCGGGATCGAACCCACGACCTCCTGCGCACCAGGCGAGGTCGTTAACATCTCCTAGCCACTGTGATGATGATGAGAGAGAGAGACGCAAACTCCAAATGTACAGCAGGCGTCGTCAGGGTCAGGATCGAAACCCAGGAACCTCCTCCTGCATACCAGGCGAGGTAGTCAACATCTCCTAGCCACCGTGTGATGATGAGAGAGACACACACACACTCCAAATATACAGCAGCAGGCGTCATCAGGGTCAAATTGGAACCCACGACCTGCTGCATACCAGGCGAGGTAGTCAACATCTGTGTGTGTGTGTGTGTGACGTACCAAGCGAGGTAGTCAACATCTGTGTGTGTGTGTGTGTGACGTACCAGGCGAGGTAGTCAACATCTGTGTGTGTGTGTGTGTGACGTACCAGGCGAGGTAGTCAACATCTGTGTGTGTGTGTGTGTGACGTACCAGGCGAGGTAGTCAACATCTGTGTGTGTGTGTGTGACGTACCAGGCGAGGTAGTCAACATCTGTGTGTGTGTGTGTGATGTACCAGGCGAGGGTAGTCAACATCTGTGTGTGTGTGTGACGTACCAGGCGAGGTAGTCAACATCTGTGTGTGTGTGTGGACGTACCAGGCGAGGTAGTCAACATCTGTGTGTGTGTGTGTGATGTACCAGGCGAGGTAGTCAACATCTGTGTGTGTGTGTGACGTACCAGGCGAGGTAGTCAACATCTGTGTGTGTGTGACGTACCAGGCGAGGTAGTCAACATCTGTGTGTGTGTGAGTGACGTACCAGGCGAGGTAGTCAACATCTGTGTGTGTGTGTGTGTGATGTACCAGGCGAGGTAGTCAACATCTGTGTGTGTGTGGTGTGTGACGTACCAGGCGAGGTAGTCAACATCTGTGTGTGTGTGACGTACCAGGCGAGGTAGTCAACATCTGTGTGTGTGTGTGTGTGACGTACCAGGCGAGGTAGTCAACATCTGTGTGTGTGTTGTGAGTGACGTACCTGGCGAGGTAGTCAACATCTGTGTGTGTGTGTGTGACATACCAGGTGAGGTAGTCAACATCTGTGTGTGTGTGTGAGTGACGTACCAGGCGAGGTAGTCAACATCTGTGTGTGTGTGTGTGACGTACCAGGCGAGGTAGTCAACATCTGTGGTGTGTGTGTGACGTACCAGGCGAGGTAGTCAACATCTGTGTGTGTGTGAGTGACGTACCTGGCGAGGTAGTCAACATCTGTGTGTGTGTGTGACGTACCAGGCGAGGTAGTCAACATCTGTGTGTGTGTGAGTGACGTACTAGGCGAGGTAGTCAACATCTGTGTGTGTGTGTGTGTGATGTACCTGGCGAGGTAGTCAACATCTGTGTGTGTGAGTGACGTACCAGGCGAGGTAGTCAACATCTGTGTGTGTGTGAGTGACGTACCAGGCGAGGTAGTCAACATCTGTGTGTGTGAGTGACGTACCAGGCGAGGTAGTCAACATCTGTGTGTGTGTGTGACGTACCAGGCGAGGTAGTCAACATCTGTGTGTGTGTGTGACGTACCAGGCGAGGTAGTCAACATCTGTGTGGTGTGTGATGTACCAGGCGAGGTAGTCAACATCTGTGTGTGTGTGTGTGTGACGTGACCAGGCGAGGTAGTCAACATCTGTGTGTGTGTGTGATGTACCAGGCGAGGTAGTCAACATCTGTGTGTGTGTGAGTGACGTACCAGGCGAGGGTAGTCAACATCTGTGTGTGTGTGTGTGAGTGACGTACCAGGCGAGGTAGTCAACATGTGTGTGTGTGTGACGTACCAGGCGAGGTAGTCAACATCTGTGTGTGTGTGTGTGACGTACCAGGCGAGGTAGTCAACATCTGTGTGTGTGTGTGACGTACCAGGCGAGGTAGTCAACATCTGTGTGTGTGTGTTGTGAGTGACGTACCAGGCGAGGTAGTCAACATCTGTGTGTGTGTGTGTGACGTACCAGGCGAGGTAGTCAACATCTGTGTGTGTGTGTGATGTACCAGGCGAGGTAGTCAACATCTGTGTGTGTGTGTGTGACGTACCAGGCGAGGTAGTCAACATCTGTGTGTGTGTGTGTGATGTACCAGGCGAGGTAGTCAACATCTGTGTGTGTGTGTGACGTACCAGGCGAGGTAGTCAACATCTGTGTGTGTGTGTGATGTACCAGGCGAGGTACCCAACATCTGTGTGTGTGTGTGACGTACCAGGCGAGGTAGGTCAACATCTGTGTGTGTGTGGACGTACCAGGCGAGGTAGTCAACATCTGTGTGTGTGTGTGACGTACCAGGCGAGGTAGTCAACATCTGTGTGTGTGTGTGAGTGACGTACCAGGCGAGGTAGTCAACATCTGTGTGTGTGTGTGTGACGTACCAGGCGAGGTAGTCAACATCTGTGTGTGTGTGTGACGTACCAGGCGAGGTAGTCAACGTGTGTGTGTGTGTGTGAGTGACGTACCAGGCGAGGTAGTCAACATCTGTGTGTGTGTGTGACGTACCAGGCGAGGTAGTCAACATCTGTGTGTGTGTGTGATGTACCAGGCGAGGTAGTCAAACATCTGTGTGTGTGTGTGTGACGTACCAGGCGAGGTAGTCAACATCTGTGTGTGTGTGTGTGATGTACCAGGCGAGGTAGTCAACATCTGTGTGTGTGTGTGTGTGACGTACCAGGCGAGGTAGTCAACATCTGTGTGTGTGTGACGTACCAGGCGAGGTAGTCAACATCTGTGTGTGTGTGTGTGTGACGTACCAGGCGAGGTAGTCAACATCTGTGTGTGTGTGTGTGACGTACCAGGCGAGGTAGTCAACATCTGTGTGTGTGAGTGACGTACCAGGCGAGGTAGTCAACATCTGTGTGTGTGTGTGATGTACCAGGCGAGGTAGTCAACATCTGTGTTTGTGTGTGTGTGATGTACCAGGCGAGGTAGTCAACATCTGTGTGTGTGTGTGTGACGTACCAGGTGAGGTAGTCAACATCTGTGTGTGTGTGTGATGTACCAGGCGAGGTAGTCAACATCTGTGTGTGTGTGTGAGTGACGCACCTGGCAGACGTACGGCTTCAGGCTGCCCGGGTGCTTGGTCAGGACGTGAGTCTCCGTGGCCTCGCGTGCCCCCGGCGGCTTGTTGATCTTCAGCGTGATCTTGATGTTTTCCTTCATCTTCTTCGCCTCCCTCTTCTTGCCGTGACCTGCCGGAGAAATCGCGACGGCTGATGGCGGCTGTTTCTCCGCAACGTTTGCGCGTGCGTGGTGCAGTTCTGTCGGGAGCGGTGGTGCAGCGGTTAGCGCCGCGCTGCGCTACGAACCCGGCGACCCGAGTTCGATTCCCGCTCACGGCCAACACCGGTGACGATTATCTGAACCGGTCCCGGGGCCTCCCCTAGGTCGACTCGGCCTCAAATGAGTACCTGGTGTGGTGAGTAAACATCGCCACTGGGGAGACAAAGGCGGCCGGGCGTGGTGCTGGCCACCCACCCCCTCGTGTGCTGTTCCAGCCTTCATAGGTGCTCGCTAACAGCACTTGCCCCTAAAGTCTGTTAAGGCTACACGGGGGATCTTTGGTGGTGGCGGCAGTGGTGGCGGTGACGGTGGTGGTGGCGGCGACGGTGGTGGTGGTGGTGGTGGTGGCGGGTGGCGGTGGCGGTGGCGGCGGTGGCGGTGACGGTGGCGGCGGTGGTGGCGGTGGTGGTGGCGGTGTTGCCGCCAGCTTCTTACTCTGCAGGACGCCGAGGGTCCACCGGCAGTTTGACTTTGCGGTGTCGGTGCGACCGGCGGACGTTCCAGGTCCTCGGGATTGGAGTACACGCCTGCACAGACGCAGACGCGTCGACTCACCCACTCACTCACCCACCCACTCAGTCACTAACCCACTCAGTCACTCACTCACTAACCTACTCACTCACTCACCCACTCACTCAACCACTCACTCACCCACTCAGCCACTAACCCACTCACCCACTCACTCACCCACCCACTCACTCACCCACTCACTCAACCACCCACCCACCCACCCACTCACTCGCCCACTCACTCAAGCACTCACCCACTCACCCACTCACTCACCCACTCACTCAACCACTCACTCACCCACTCAGTCACTAACCCACTCAGTCACTCACTCACTAACCCACTCACTCACTAACCTACTTACTCACTCACCCACTCACTCAACCACTCACTCACCCACTCAGTCACTAACCCACTCAGTCACTCACTCACTAACCCCCTCACTAACCCCCCTCACTAACCCGATCACTCATCCGCCGACTCACTCACTAACCAACTCACTCACCCACTTACTCACTCAACCACTCAAACACCTACTCAGTCACTAACCCACTCACTCACCAACTTACTCAAGAACCCACTCCCTCACTCACTCCCTCACTCACTCACTAACCCACTCGCCCACTGAATCACTCACTCACCAACCCTTCCGCTCACCAACTCGCCCCACTGAATCACTCACTCACCAACTCGCCCGCTCACCAACTCGCCCACTGAAATCACTCACTCATCAAACTCGCCCGCCCACCAACTCGCCCACTGAACCACTCGCTCACCAACTCGCCCGCTCACCAACTCGCCCACTGAATCACTCACTCATATACTCCACCCGCTCACCAACTCGCCCACTGAATCACTCGCCTCACCAACTCGCCCGCCCACCAACTCGCCCCACTGAATCACTCACTCACCAACTCGCCCACTGAATCACTCACTCACCAACTCGCCCCGCTCACCAACTCGCCCACTGAATCACTCACTCACCAACTTGCCCACTAAATCACTCATTCACCAACTCGCCCACTGAATCACTCACTCACCAACTCGCCCACTGAATCACTCACTCACCAACTCACCCGCCCACAAACTCGCCCGCTCACCAACTCGCCCACTGAACCACTCACATTCCCACTCGGTCTTCACGCTCTCCGTCTCCACCAGCAGGGCGCTGGCCACGGGAGACTCTCCGCGTGTCCCCCGGGCAGTCCGGCCGCCGTCCGCCGCCGCCGCGTTCGTTGCCGCCGCCCGCGGTCGCCGCCGTGGCGGCCGCAGCGGCCATCATCGCCGCCGCGTCCGCCGCTGCGGCCGCCGCCTTGCGCTGCGCCGACCAGCGCTTGCCGGCCTTGGGGCCTTCGTCTGCCGTGGGGGGGGAGAGAGACGCGGTGAGATTCTCGCCGGCCCCGTTCCGTCGCCCGTACCGGACTACTTCTGCGGATGGGGGTGGGAACACAGCGCCTCGTGGCTCGTCGGACTCCTCCAGCAGTCTAAATCAAGATTCTGATGATAAAAGAAAAAAATTAACCCATAAAAACAAAGTTTTTCACTATAAATCCTTTATATGCGTGGCATCGGGGCGGCTAGAGTCCTCTCGTCCTCTGGCTTGAGATGGCTGCCACCTATGGGTCAGATGATTGTCTGGCAGCATTAAACAATTGGTAATTAAATATTTCATTTTTTTTCCCTAAACAGTGTAAAATTTTGGAAATTTTTTTCTCACGAAAATGCATTGTCACGCACAACGAGACTGTGTGCAAAATGTCAGCTCGATTGGATCACGGGAAGTGGGTTAAAAAACGACCGAAAGATTTGCATGGTCCTAAGCAAGCAAGTGAACTTAATATAAAGGATTTAAAAAGATGAAACTTGTGACAGCACACACGCATTGCTCGTTATTTCCATCCCGCTTACTTTTACCCCAGCAAAGTCTCACGGAGGGTCCTGCCGTGTGTTTGAAGTTGGGGGTGGCCGTGTTGTTGCTGCTGCTAAACACGTGACGCCGATTCGAAATGCGGAGGGGAAAAACCGGGGGGAGGAAAATCCACGCGGGCGCGGGGAGAACACGCAAACTCAAAATCTACAGCGGCAGGAGTCAGGGTCGCGATCGAACCCACAGCCTCCTACAAACCAGCCGAGGAAGTCAACACATCTGCTAGCCACCGTATGCACGTTGAACTTCCTTCGCACCGTACGTTAGCTCAACCGCGCCAATCGAAGGTGTGGATGGGAGGTAACGACGAGGATGAAGATCACGGCTCCCATCCTGCCCTTCACTCACGGCGGCCTTTGTTGTAGTTCCACCGCAAGCAGCTGCCACCACCGCTGCCGTCGGCCTTGCCGGAGGACGACTTCCAAGCCCCGGATGATTCGGCCATTGCAGCCTCGCTCATCCTGCCCGTCACCAACAGCGGAAGCAACGATGTCTTGGGGGGGGGGGGTGGGCGGCTTGGGGTCGAGGGTCAACCTGAAAGTTGGATGGGGGTAAGAGGTGGGGTCGGGGTTGGAGTCAGGAGGAGCGGTGGCGTTGCGGTCGGCGCGCCGCGAGTCTCCGATGGCTCGGGCACGGCTGGCTGGGTGGTGAGCGATGATAGCGATGATAGCGATGATAGCGGTGATAGCGGTGATAGCGGTGATAGCGGTGATAGCGGTGATAGCGGTGATAGCGGTGATAGCGGTGATAGCGGTGATAGCGGTGATAGCGGTGATAGCGGTGATAGCGGTGATAGCGGTGATAGCGGTGATAGCGGTGATAGCGGTGATTGCGGTGATTGCGGTGATAGCGGTGATAGCGGTGATAGCGGTGATAGCGGTGATAGCGGTGATAGCGGTGATAGCGGTGATAGCGGTGATAGCGGTGATAGCGGTGATAGCGGTGATAGCGGTGATAGCGGTGATAGCGGTGATAGCGGTGATAGCGATGATAGCGGTGATAGTTCTCCAGCTATAGCGGAGGGGAGGGGAATTATATAGCCCCACATGCTATCACACGCATGCAGCCGTCATGACTACCGTCACCATCACCACCACCATCACCACAATCATCACCACGATCGCCATAATCAACATCACTATCACCACAATCATCACCACCATCACCACAATCACCAAAATCATCACCACTATCACCACCACAATCATCACGATCACCACCATCATCACCACAATCGTCACTATCGCCACCATCACCACCACCATCACCACCATCGCAACAATCATCACCACCACCACAATCATCACCACTATCACCACCATCACCACAATCATCACCACCACCAGCATCATCACCACAACATGCAAACTCCCAAATATACAGCAGGCTTCCGGGTCGGGATCGAACCCACAATCTGCTGTCCTGTATACAATCATCATCATCACCACCACAATCATCACCATCAACAACAACACCCGCCATTCACCACTAAGTGGTGGTGAAGTCACCACGGTGCCTGTGCCAGGCCAGGTGCTCATTTTAGCCACCCCTGGTGCTCTGCTCGTTGTTGTGAGCGTCGCTCCTCTGCCCTCCGTTGTTGCTGGAGGGCAACTGCCTCCATTTGTCCAGTAGCGTCCTTCACAAGCCTCCTCCTAAGAGGCCGATCTTGACACTGCTGGTACCAGTCATCGGCAAGTCCACTCAGCTCCACATCCTCCTGTATGATCATCACTATCACCACAATCATCATCACTATTGCCACATCATCACCATCATCACCACCACAATCATAATTATCGCCACCCCCAACATCACCATAAAAATCACCACCACAATCATCATCACGAACACCGCCATTATCATCACCACCACCACCACAATCATCACCATCATCACTATCATTATTATCATCACTATCGCCACATAAAACACCACCATCACTACAGCAATCATCATCACTGACACCATTATCACCACCACTACAATCATAACCACCATCACCACAACAATCACCACCACTATCATCGTCACTAAAACCACCATCATCACCACAGCCATTACTATCACCAGAATCATCACTATCACCACCATCATCACCACTACCACCACAATCATCACCATCACCACCACCACTACCACCACCATCATCACCACTACCACCACAATCATCACCATCACAACCACAATCATCACCATCACCACCACCACCACAATTATCATCACTATAACCACCATCACCACCACAATCATCACCATCACCACCACCACAATTATCACTATCAGCACCACCACAATCATCACCACTACCACCACAATCATCACCATCACCACCACTACCACCACGATCATCACTTTCATCACCACCACAATCATCACCATCACCACCACTACCACCACAATCATCACCATCACCACCACAATCATCACTATACCACCACTACCACCACAATCACCACCACTACCATCACAATCATCACTATCATCACCACTACCACCACAATCACCACCACTACCATCACAATCATCACTATCAGCACCACCACTACCATCACAATCATCACCACCACTACCACCACAATCATCACCATCACCACCACAATCATCACCATCACCACCACCACAATTATCACTATCAGCACCACCACAATCATCACCACTACCACCACAATCATCACCATCACCACCACTACCACCACAATCACCACCACTACCATCACAATCATCACTATCAGCACCACTACCATCACAATCATCACCATCACCACCATCACAATCATCACCACCATCATCACCACCATTACCACCACACTCATCACCACCACCAGACACGTACTGACAGTCGTCTTTGTGAATGATGATGGTGGTTATGATGGTGGTTATGATGATGGTGGTAGTGGTGGTGATGGTGGTGATGATTATGGTGGTAGTGGCGGTGATGGTGATGATTATAGAATCCATCACAATCGTTAAGCGTTTAACCCTCTAAACCCGTGTTCGCCACCGTAACCTCACAACAACCACCACCACCACCATCATCTAATCGTCGTTGTTGTAGAATGGCACGGAGGCCGCTCACCTCCAACTCGCTCGCTCCCCGCCGCCTCTCCCATCGCAGCGCGTTGCGAGCGGAAAACTCCGCCGCGAAATTAGCGATTTTAACTTTAAACAATTTTATTTTTAATGTTAAACCCTCACGGGTGGGACTCTGTTTGCAGGAGGCCCACGAAGCGGCTTTTATCGTCTTGGAAGTGAATCGGCAGCGGGGCGAAGCCGAATCAACCCAAAACCTCGGGCCTTCTAAGGCGGCGTTAAAACGTTAAAAAATCGCGATATTTAAACACACAAACAACGCACACTTTGCACGGACGATTCGCTCGCCTTGCCTATTACGACTATCTACTACTTTAACACCGGGAAATAAAACATATAGATGATAACCTTGGCGTAGAGACTGTAGTGTTGTTAATGAAGCTGACACACGCGGCCCAGGCGTTTTAACAATACTTGTGACTGGATGTGTCGCCTCCTATCGGCAAATGAGCTGTTATTTTTTGTAAATAAATAGATCATCAATAGCTTGTTCCAGCTCACAATCACCACTTTTTCCTCAGAAATACTTTTTAAGTGCAAGGAGAGGACAGCTGAGTTCGTCAACCATAGCCCGTGCCAGGCTAGGTGCACCTTGAAGCCATTGTGCAAGTGGTTTGGTTGGTGGTGGTGACGAGTGGTTACATATATTTGTTAAACGACTAACTATCGTTACTTTTCGATTTAAAGCTTTCGTGACTGCAGGGATTCATCTTCTTGGTTCTTTCGGTAAAGTCACGTAGAATGGAAATAAGAAAATAAGAAAAATAAAACATAATAAAATAAAATGTTTTATTTTTATTATTTTATTATTTCCATTCTACGTGACTTTACCGAAAGAACCAAGAAGATATCGTAACTTTGGCAATAAAGTATAAATAGATAACCAAGGCCGTAGCCATGGAGTTAACATTGTGGGGGGCCAAATCTTCCAGGGGGTCCCCCCCCAGAAAAAAGAAATCTAAATTTGAAAACGAATTTCGTGCCTAAAATATTTAAAAATTCACTGACACGTGGGATGGACTTTTTATTCAGTTTTTACAATAATGTCTAATAGTGTGTTGTGTTACACTGAATTTTAATTAAAAGCTTTCGTGACTGCAGGGACTCACATTCTTGGTTCTTTCGGTAAAGTCACGTAGAAGGGAAATAATAAAGTAATAAAAATAAAACGATAAAATAAGAAAAATATTTTTATTATTTTATTATTTCCCTTCTACGTGACTTTACCGAACATTGCTCTGTTTTTATGTTTTACCTTTTCTTGTTTAATTGTGTGTAATGGCAGAGATTAGGGATTTATAAAGTACAACCATAACCACAATCATATAGACAGAAATCTATTTTATAGAAATATATTGGGGGGGGGGGGGGGCAATTTTAGCATATTTGAATATATATTATAATTACGGCCTTGTAGATCACCTTCACTTAAAGACAAAAGTGTTGTTAATGAAGCTGACACACACGTCCCAGGCGTTTTAACAATACTTGTGGCTGGATGCGTCTCCTCCTATCGGCTAATTCGTTGTTATTTTTTGTTAAATAAATATCTCATCAATAGCTTTTTCCAGCTCACAATCACCACTTTTTCCTCATAAATACTTTTTTTTAAGTGCACGGCCAGGACAGCTGAGTTCGTCACCCCCAGCCCGTGCCAGGCTAGGTGCATCTTGTGGAAGTGGATTGGTTGGTGGTGGCGGTGACGGGTTCTGGTGGTTACATAATTATGAATTGTTTTTTTACCATGATGATTGTTATTTAGAGTCGCATGCCTATTTTTCAAGATGCTTCTGTCAAGTGTGTAACAGGAATAATAACGCTAACAATATTAATAGTTACACTTGTAAAGGCGCATTTCACAAGAAGGTCGCAAGGCGCCCGTCGGATGATAAGGCAGGAATCCCAACGTCTGCTTAACACGCTCACATACTATTTTATTATGTTACCAGTTAGGGGCCGTCCATAAATGACGTCACGCGATTTTTGACGATTTTTGACCCCCCCCCTCGTCACACGGCGTCACAAAAGTCAGACCCCCCTCAAAAATGACGTCACAAAGCTCTGCCCCCCACTCAAAATATAAAACATGCTTCAAATCGCTTTAAACTATTGTCATTGTAGTGCGTATTTAATGTGGTGCTGCACTCTGATGTTGTAGGAGAAAACATTTATTAAAAAGTCTATTTAATTAAGTAGAACGTGTTGTCTTTTGATGTGACGTCACATTTCCCCCCCTCGTCACACATCGTCACAAATGTCTGACCCCCCCCCCCCCTAGGTGCGTGACGTCATTTATGGACGGCCCCTTAAAGCCCACTGAGCTATTAGTTATTTCTTTAGAAGCCCTGACCGGCTTATCACAAACGATATCTCAACATCCCGTGGGAATTTATAGCAGCCAAATGCCCTAAACGCGTGATGTTTAGGGCAAATTTGGCATACCGCCTGAAAGGATGTACAGCCGATCCTTATTCTTCGTTATTTTGGATACTGGTGTAATATGAGGATGGACCTGGGGGGGGGGGGGGTAACTGAGCGATGGTGATAGGCTCTGCCGGCCTCAGCCCGCAGCCAATGGGATGTCGAGCCAGGGGCGTGGCCCTGTGGCTGTATAGCAACATCTAGAAGGTTCCATGGGAGAGGCTTATGATTGGCTGCGTGGCATCACGTGAGCCAGGTGATATAAGGGGTGGAGAGAGACAGCTCGTGGTCAGTGTGAAGAGCTTCGAGGAGAGACCACGTCTTGTGCCTCCGGTACGCCAGCGGCCACGTGGCAGGCCGGAGGCTGTCTCCCAACGCCGTTAGCCAGCGGCCACGTGGCAGGCCGGAGGCTGTCTCCCGAACGCCGTCAGCCAGCGGTGTGGGGGGCGAGGGAAGCGAGCGACGCCACACTCGGAAGGGAGTGACGGGAGTAACGGGAAAAGGAACCCAGTGTGAGAGAGAGAGAGCTGTGAACGGGGAAAAGAAACGAATAAAGACAAGACAAGAGAACGCGATATCGTCCAGAGTGGGTTTATTACACTTGCAAAAGTTTATCCCACGACATAACCGCTCGAGCCGAGCTATCGGCGTTCCGAGGCTTGCATTGCCATTGTGCCATTCGACTTTTTGGCGTCATTCTCTGATCTAACACTGGTACAGAGACAAGCCCATGAAGAAGGCTGCCGTCTCTGGTGCAGACCAATCAGTTTCAAAGACAAGGCATGGAACCCGATTTGAAATTTCTGTGACCGCAGGGATTTTGGTTCTTTCGGTAAAGTCACGTGGGGTATAAAAAAATTTAAATTAAATCACGACGTTTCGATTGCAACACAAGCAATCGTCATCAGGTGGGAAAACCACGGCAGGAACATTTATTATATTTTATACCTACGTGACTTTACCGAAAGAACCAAAGAGTATGAATGCATGTGTAGTGACGACAGGAACAGTCGAGCTTGAGGCAACACCCGTTTATTAACACTTATGTAAGTACAGCGTAGAACTGAAGAGGTAGCAGCCTCGTCACCCGTTTATTAAGGGCAAGTACTCCCAGGCTAGCTCCCACTTATTCTCACACCCATCCTCTCAAGGAGACTACCTGATCTGGCCCTGGATAGGCACAGATCCCGACTACCAGCCACACGAAGTCGGCCCTCAGAAGGACGTCGACCTTCGCGGCTCCGGAGTCGCACCGCTGGCTTGCTCTGGCCGGCCCTTAGAAGGACAGCAACCAGAGGAGTTCCAGGGACTAGCTAGCTGGCCTTCGATCTTCACTGGTTCTTCATCTTGACCCGTTCCCAACGTCTGCCTCGAGCTCTCTGGCTCTCCGCTTTTTATACCAACTTGCCACCGAGGGGCGGGGCTGTGTGGGATCACAGCATCCCCCCACAGCCCCCCCCCCCAGGGTGGTAACCGTTGCGGACGTGATTGTGGACACACCTGTGTAACCGTCCGTTTTCCTCCCGTAACACCCCTACACATGTAACATTATCATCATCAGAAAGTAGTGTGCCACAAGTGTAGTGACGTATAATGGGTCACCAGCAGGGTGCGCGATGTCATGGAAAGGGTCCCTAGGGGGTCATGGTTCTGGTGGCTGGCAGAGAGGGGGCATCTGGGGACGTAGCTGCCCGGTTGGCTGGCAAGGTCACGTGACAGGACAGGGTAAGGATGTGGGCCAAGGGTGACAGAAGGGACACGTGGTGTAGGGCCCAGAACCTTCTGGTTCTGGTGAGTTATGCCCCCCACGCTGGGGGGCATAAAAGGGAGGTCCCGGGGCCGCATCGGGGCTGTCTGCTGGAATGGAACCTGCCGTGCTGCGATTTCTCCTCGGTCTCCGGTCTTCATGCTCGGCATCGTGGGTCAGCCGACTGATCTGACCCGTTTATATAGTTACCCCGTGGTGGTTACCAGTTATGTAGTTACCCCGTTGTGGTTACTGGTTATGTAGTTACCCCGTTGTGGTCGTAGAAGAAACGTCTTGCCTCCCGAATGAGTGTGTCTCTCAAGTGAACCCGCTACACGAGTAATCTGTGTGGTTAATGCAGACTTGATTTCCTTGCAATGTGTGTGTGTGTCTATTTGGTGTTTGAACATTTTATCGCCAGAAAAGGTGTCCAACCCATTGAAATTTTTCATCATTTTTATAGCAGCAAAAAGGTGTTCCATGATATAGCTGCTCGACCCGAGCTGTAAGCGTTCTGATGCTTGCATCGTGCTTGTACCCTCCGCCTTTTGGCGTTCTCTCTGGCCTGACACTGGTGGTGAGATGAGGCCATGAAGAAGGCTATAGATCAATTAGTTTAAAACACGATGCATGTATTATTCTTTGGTTGTTTCGGTAAAGTCACGTATAAAGATAAAATAATCAATTAAATACTAGCATACGACGTTTCGATGGCAACACAATGATGATTGCTTGTGTTGCAATCGAAACCTCGTATGCTAGTATTTAATTTATTATTTTCTCTTCATACGTGACTTTACCGAAACAACCAAAGAGTAATTCCTGCAGTCACGAAAGCTCCAAATTAAGTACGATGCATGTAACATTATTATTATTATTATCAAAGCATGTTCGTTTGCATGTCCACCACACGTACTGTGTGTGCTGAATGCAGTAACTTGATTTCCTTGCAAAATGTATCTATTTGGTGTTTGAAATACAACTCCTGTGTTACTGCCGGAATGGGTGTACATCCTATTCTTATTGTTCATCATTTTGATACTGGTGTAGTGTACCAATAGGAGGTACCCTCTCTCTTTTATTCCGGCCTTCACAGCTTTAGGGGATGACCACACACCGGGTCGGGACAGCCGACACGCTGCCAGGCCCACAGCTTGAAGAGGACGAAGATCACGATGACGACGGCACCACGAGTTCCACTCCAGATCGCAGCAGCCCTGACTGTGAGTCGGAGCTCGCCCTTTTATCCTGCCCAGCGTAGCCAGGCTCCGCCCTCGGCCCAGCACCCCTCTAGATCCCCCAGAGGGCTCCGTGCCTTGCCCACAGGTCCAACCGGTAGAACGCACTGCTACTGTTGGGGCCGCTGGTCCCCGAAGTCCCTCCCTGCTCCGTGCCTATGGCAGGGGCTCTGCCGTTCGTCGACCCCTCGCTACTCTGCGAGCAGCTGCTGCCGTCGCTGGGCTCATCGCCCGACGGCTCCCCACCCTGGTCCGTCCCTCCGTGAGCTCGTGTGAGAGGCATAGCTCGCCGCACGCTCTCGTTCACCTGTAAACGCTGCGTTGTCTCTCCACGAATCACGCGCTATTAAACGGGGGTCAGGGGTCGGAGGGCGAATGACGCTGCCCTCACACTGCGCGAGTCCCTGCGGCGATAGACGGAGCGGGGACCTGCGGACGCACCGACCCCTTCCCCCACACTACGAGCGCACACACCTGCACACACGCGACACCCACTCGTGCGCCGCTCTACGCAACGCTCCTACGTGGCGAGCCGCTGTGTACACAGCAGCACATGCGTTCCCACTTCTCAGCGAAATTACACGGAGACACGATCAGCTATTAAGGATTTATTGTTTGCTACCTGGGACTGGTCGTTGAGTCAGTATGAATCGACGAGGCTGGCCTATTCTACTACCCCTGGACCTATTCCCTATTTATCGGCTATGATCTTAATTCGCCTTCTTACTCACTGTTAGGTGCCCACGGCGGTCCGATGATCCCGTGCTAGCAGCGTACCTCGATGCGTCGCACGGACGTCCGGGTCGCTGGGCTGGAGAGCGTCTTGTCGCCTGGCGCTGGAGTAAGAGAGAGATCTCTCGTTTTCGCCCCCTTTTTATCGTCCCTACATCAAAGGGATGTTGCTCCGCCTGTCGTCGCTCCCCTTCCAGTTTTTCTTTAACAATGGGCGCGCGCGCCCGTCAGGGCGCGTGCGGCGGTTCCGGGCGCCTTTGATATGCTAATCGGATGTGCTGCGTGTTGCGGCGTTTATTCTAATTAATCCCTTTCTCATGCATGGCGCCTTGGTCATGCACATTATGCAGCGGCCTGCTGTGGAAGTTAAGCGCGGAGCCTCCGCATGTCCCCACCACCTGCCCCATCAATTGCGCACTATGCGCCCGAGTCGCCTCTCTGATTATTTGCAATTCCAGCCCTATCCTTTAACTTCCCTAACAATGGCACCTACGCACTCGAGCCCGCTTTGGCACGCTAAACTATGCCGCCCCGTCCCTCCTCTGCCTGTCTCGTCGATCCATGGGGGTGTGTGTGGGGGGATGCGTTTCAACCGCGGTGGCCGAATGCCCTTTGCCGCGACCATACCATCTTAAGGCCGGTCGCGGTGCCGCGGTGCGAAGTAGCGTCGGGGGAGGTCGTCCAATTCCCTGGTCGCCGGAAACCGTGAAAGTTAATCCCGATAAGGGCTTCTCGGATTAAAACCGGTCGGCCAGGTGACCTCCCC
This sequence comes from Lampetra fluviatilis, assembly GCF_964198595.1. Lineage (NCBI taxonomy): Eukaryota > Metazoa > Chordata > Hyperoartia > Petromyzontiformes > Petromyzontidae > Lampetra > Lampetra fluviatilis. The sequence goes on along the minus strand of NC_136342.1, from coordinate 5,256,139 downwards.
TCGGAGCTCTATGGGGGGGGGGGGGGGAAATGCGTGCGGGTGTGTTCATGTGAGGTGAGGTGAGGGGGACGAGGGGTTGGCTCCGTCGCTTGGTGGTGGCGAGGTCGGGGATGGGGCGCCTGCCGAACGGCTTCGTGGCGGCAGCATCACACTACCCCTAATTCCAATGTCTACCAATCTCCCAGCAGTACGCGCTCCAGTGACTCATTCAATGTCACTACACCGGCAAGAAGGTATTCTACGATATAGCTGCTCAAAACCCCGAGCTATAAATGTTCTGATGCTTGCATTGTCCTTTGTAGGCCAATCAGTTTCGAAGACAGCGCATAGATTATTCTTATTATCATTATCAGAGCATGTTTTTCCACAAGTGCTGCGTGTGGTTAATGCAGACTTGATCCCTTTGCAAAGGGAAAAATCTATCCGGCGTCTGAGCATCTTAACAGAACACTCCTGCGTTATCGCCGGAGAGGGTGTACAACCTATTCTTTCAATTTCACCACTTTGATACTGGCAAATGATGTAACGTGGTTTGTAAGCTTCTCCGACTATGAGAGTGAGCGGTGTCGTGGCGATCCTCACCGCTTGTGTGTGGCTATCGGCTACCGAGCGCGATTCGCCCCACCGAACAGTTGGAGATGACAAATTATTTTTTCCAATAAAAATACTTTTCTATAAATTGTTTTGTTGTGTTAAATTTTAACGTAACGATTCCTTTCAATGTGAATTGCTCAATGAAGATGACATTTTAAGTTGTTCGCCGCGGTCTAATTTGTGCTTCGTGGAGGTCTCTGGGCGGCTGTGAAGGCGTCCGGGTGAGCGATATTCTCATTTGTTCATTGCGATCAGCTCAGGGCCGGATGAAGCTAGTGCGGGGCTTGTAGCATATGTTATAAAGATGCTCAAAAAAAAAACGTAAATATTAAAACACAAATTTTTGACTTGCATAGTAAAGTAATTGTATTTTTTCATTTGCTATACAGCCAGATAATACGACAAATCGCTAACCTTCAACACCCAGTCGTTCATAAAAGTTGAAGGCGGTCTAGTACTATAGTAATAGCGCAAGTGCAGAATCACTCAACCGGAATTGATAGCTTGAAAAAAGCAATTAGCGCGGGGCTTGTTCTGCCTCATGGCAGGTGTGGGGGTGTGTGTACACAGGAATTTCCTGATATGATGTTGAATATGGTCACGTGACCAGGAAGTGACGATTTGACATCCTCTAAGCCATGAGGCAGGGTATCAGCCATTACACAGAGTACAAAATGGAGGCACAAATAGCGTCTCAGTGAAGATAGGTGCATTTGTTCATTGTGGGACTTTAAGAAGCATTGTCTGTAAGTTCGTTTATGTTCTCATAATACTGGGAATGCTGTTATAATGTTAGGATTGCCGTTATAATGCTGTAAATGCCTTTATAATGCTGTTAAATCGTTATGATAAATATCAGGCCTAGTTAACAACGAAGCTTGCCACTTGCCTTATTGTGAATGTTACTTGCAATCGAATAAGTCGAGTCAGACTTGTACCCATGTAACTTTAATACAATCTTGAGAGCAAGGATGAAGAAGTATCTCATCCAAAGTTCAGTGTTATGTGCAGCGCTGTACATTTAGGCTGCAGTATGGTGATTACACGATGTGCCCTTATTTAACACAGTAACGTATTCTCTTGTGTAGCTATTCAGTGCTAATTTAGGCGCCTGGTCACACACAGACACAGTCACACATACACACAGTCACACACACACAGTCACACACACACAGTCACACACACACACACAGTCACACACACACACAGTCACACACACACAGTCACACACCGACACGGTCACACACACAGTCACACACACAGTCACACATACACACAGTCACACACACACGGTCACACACACACACACGGACTTACACACACACAGACATCGACCCACACACACAAACACATCGACTTACACGCAAACACCCATATGGACTCAAACACACATCGACTTACACACACATCAACCCACACACACACACATCGACTTACACACATGGACCCACACACACACACTTTGACTTACACACACATATCGACTTACACACATTGACCTACACACACACATATCGACTTATACACATCGACCCACACACACACACACATCGACTTACACACATGGATCCACACACACACACACACATCGACTCACACACACACACATCGACTTACACACATGGACCCACACACACACACATTGACTTACACACACATATCGACTTACACACATATCGACTTACACACACACATCGACTCACACACACACATTAACTCACGCAAACACATCGACTTACAGGCACACACAAATATTATACATTTTACTTTGACTAACTTTATTGTTGTAAAATTAGTTTTCTATCTATGTGACAGTAGCGAAAGTAGGAAGGATAACGGGAAATGCGCACGTATAATAATAAATATGTGCGATGACGATGTTGGTCCGCCATTTTCTGTGTAAAATTTGGTAAATAAATGAAAGTAAACGAATACTAAATCAACTTATGTTACCTCGAACTATGAGCATAACATTTCGATTTAAAGCTTTCGTGACTGCAGGGATTAATCTTCTTGGTTCTTTCGGTAAAGTCACGTAGAATGGAAATAATAAAATAACACTTACAATCCAGGGAGAAAAATCGTATTACATAGTGTATATTTACTATCATCAAACATTGGTTAATCCTATCATTTAATTATATGAAACAACAGCAATACTAAGTAGTAAACAGTTAACAGTAATACTAAGTAGTAAACAGTATAATGTTTATAAATGTTGGAAGGGAGCTGTAAATCTGTGTGTTATCCTGAGCAGTGTCTGCACGATGCGCGTTGCTAGGGGCAACCCCCGGTCAGCTGAGTCGCGCATGCGCAGACGCGTGCTTTGGCGCGCTGTGAGTGGCGTAATCTAATAATTCAATAGTAATGAATTTTGAATTAAAGCGTTCGTGACTGCAGGAATTCATATTCTCGGTTCTTTCGGTAAAGTCACGTAGATAGGTTCAAAGAAAATTACAAAAATAGCCAAAAACTACGACGTTTCGATCGCAACGCAAGCAAGAATATAAATAGTAATGAATCGTTAAAACATGGTTAATTAAACTACTTTTAAGGTGACGGATGCGAACATGGAATAGCGCTGGCTCACCACGGGACCTATGGCGTGGTACCTGGGTACTTTTTTTCAGCGTAAACCCCACGGTTCGTGAGCCAAATCCTTCGCAAGTTTCGTCCACACACAGACAGACAAAAAAAGCCTTGTATAGGTGTAGAGCCGTTGTAGCCGTTGTAGACGGCCTGATTTAGACTTGCCGCGGGTGGCAAACAAACACAATGGGCGTGGCTACGTCGGTACGCGGAGCAGGTGCTCGCAGCGATGTCCTCGCCGTACGCTGTGATCCCCCACAGCCCCTCCCCTCGGGGGGAGATGGCTATTTAAGGCGGTGAGCCGAAGGGCTCTGGGTCTAGTGTTAAGCTGTAACCAGTGAAGAAAGAAGACCAGCTAGACCGGCCCTGGAACTCCCTGGGATCGCTGTCCTTTTAAGGACCGACCAGGCAAGCCAGCGGCGTGGCCCCCAGAGCCCAGAACCGACGCTCTTCTAAGAGCGGGCTCTGGGTATTCGGGGTGCCGTAACCTAGGGTAAGCTAGCTGTGAGCTAGGCTGTTGTGTTCCGTAGCTAGACGGGTGAAGGGGCCGATACCCCTTCAGTTACTGTAAGCTTCCGAGTTACGTGCTGGTGTTAATAAATAAGCGTGTGCCTCCAACTACGTGTCAAGTCTCCCTGGAACCATACTACATAGGTTAGAGAAGATGCTACATGCACCGCACTAGCTTCATCCGGCACTGTGTTGTACCGTGCAAATGTCTCAGGTCACGGCTCCAGGAGGTTGTGTCGTGTGGACTTGAGGGTCACGGGGACAGCATTTGAGTGCTTCGTTGCTTTTGTTTGCGGATTGTTGATAAATTCCTAACGTTGGTTTAACACGTAGCAGGCTTTTGCGACTAATATGATCAACTAGCATCTTTGCCTGTCCTAGGACGAAAGCTGTAACATTTACGAAAAAATTCAGTATAATTGTATCTAGTGTAAATTTAATGGCAGTGAATCTTGCACGAAATGAAGTCATCAAACACTTCACTGCATTTCACTGTAGCACTGTATCAATGGCAGTGATTCTTGCACAAAACTACGTCATAAAACACCTCACTTCATGTCACTGTAGCACTGTATATAACTGACCTTCAATTTGTTCAAATTGACTGCTCTGAAACTTTATTCTCTTCTGTTTTCGGTCGCTGTGTATAATAAAAATTGGAAATCGATACAATATCTGCAAAATCACCGATAAATGTCTCTGTAGTGGGTATATACACACTCTCAACCACGCATAGGAGGCAACACATGTGTAGGACTTGAAATATGACGCGCCACGCGTTCTGTTGTTCTGTTGCTATGCAAGCGAGCGGTGTACAGTGGGGGGTATCTGAGGACGGGGTTGTTGTTGTCGGGCGTGATGGAGACGTCGCTAAGAGGGGCGACAGGTGTTAGGGGTAACCGAGGATGCAGGCCGGTGATTGGTTAGGAGGGTGAGTAGTTAATGACCGGCGCCGCTCTGGCCGGAATAACAAGGCCACGTGAGGCTGGGGGCCTGGGGGCGAGTGACGAAGCGGGGGGGTGAGATAATTGATTGGGACTGATTGGTGTGGGGATAAGAGGATAGCGTAATAGAGAGACGGGAGTCTTGATTGGGATTGGAGCTGGAGCGGTTGGTGCCAGGGAGAGAGATGGAGCAGCAGTGAGTAGAGAAGATACGATAACGGTAGCAGTGGATAGAGATAGGATAGAGTACGGTAACAGTGGATAGAGATAGGATAGTGTACGGTAACAGTGGATAGAGATAGGACAGAGTACGGTAGCAGTGGAGAGAGAGAATGCAGAGTTCGGTAGCAGTGGTACCAGTGCATCGGAGGAATAGAGAACAGGGTAGCAGCGGAGTAACGGACCTTGGGAGAGCAGGAGAGCGAACGGAGAGACATAGAGTGTCGTTGATGGCGGATAGTGTAACGGAGCCAACGAGGAGAAGGTGTGAACTCTAAAGTGCGAATAAACGGAATGAGAAAGACAACCGGAGTACGAGTCCTACACATGTATTAACATTAACAAGCTAACACATTAACCCAAGGGGTAATGGCCCCTTCACGCGGATAGCTACGGTGGTAACCCAACGGACCGAGCTAACCTGACACGCGCTACCGCACACTCCACCTACTCCCTTACTCGAGTCCGAGTCCCCTTGTGGAGTCCTCTTCAGGGTTCAGCCCAGAGTCTGCTTCCCAGCTCGAACTGCCGATCTTCCCCTCGGGGATCGGCTTTTTCACTCCCCTCCAGGCTCTGCCCCCGACACGGGATCCCCTATCCGCTGGGGGCCCAGGCACTGTCCGCACCCCACCCTCGCAGGGTGGGTACTGTCCGCACCCACGCCTGACAGTACATAGCGGGGTGTCCCTTGGCCCGGTTAGTTCCACGCCCGGCGGTACGCGACTCAGTCACTACATCACCCCCCCCCCCCCCCCCCCCCACGTAGCACTCAGCCGTCCCGGCTGCCGTACACCTTGGGGTACGACAGGGATGTCCTCTGGCTCCCACATTATTGAACATCTTTTTCGACCACGTAGTTCGTGAAGCCTTTGATGGCTGTACCAGAGGAATTTTCATCTGGTACAGATACAATGGGAGGCTGATGGCTCCCTATTGGTCAACCACCTTATGTATGCCGATGATCTGGTAATTTCCGCTCACTCAGAGGAGGAGTTGGAGGCGCTGCTGCTAAACCTACAGCGTGCCACTAAGAGGTGGAGCCTTACCATCAACCCCACCAAAACTAAGCACCTGCCTGGGTATTTTGTATCATCGGGCACTCCACCCCCACAACTTCCAATCGGTGATGGGGCAGTAGTGGAGAGAGTGGAGAGTTGCCCATACCTGGGCAGTGTGCTTATGACCGACTCCGTTTAACAGCAGAGGTCTCACTCCGAATCAGTCGAGCGGCAATATCTTTTCATCGGTTGCGTAACGCTGTGTGGAAGCTACCTGGTCTGTCGCTCCGCACGAAGCTTCAGGTCTTCTCGGCCACGGTCATTCCCTCCCTTCTCTACGTTTGCGAAACGTGGACCCCCCTAATGGAGCATCTTCGCCGGTTGGAAACATTTAGGCTGGCCTGCCTACGATCCATCCTGGGTTTAACCAGAGGGTGTTGGTGGTGGTGGTGTGGTAGTGGTGGTGGTGGTGGTGGTGTGGTAGTGGTGGCGGTGGTGGGTGTGGTGGGGGTGTGGTAGTGGTGGTGGGGGTGTGGTAGTGGTGGTGGTGGGGGTGGTGGTTGTGGTGGTGGGGGTGGTGGGGGTGGTGGAGGTGGTGGTGGGGGTGGTGGTAGTGGTGGTGGTGGTGGGGGTGGTGGTGGTGGGGGTGGTGGTGTGGGGGGAGGGGGTGAGGGGGGAGGGGGTGTGGGGGGAGGGGGTGTGGGGGGAGGGGGTGTGGGGGTGAGGGGGGTGGTGGTGAGGGGGGTGGGGGGAGATGTCGTGGCGAGGTTGACCGCCAGGTGGCAGCGTGGCTGGGGTTACCCCAAGTCCAGAGTGCGTGGGTCGGGTGAGTGGGTGATAGTGCACCCCCACCACCACCACCCTCACCACCCTCACTATCTCACCACCACCACCCTCACTATCTCACCATCACCTCCACCACCACCCTCACCACCACCACCCTCACCTCACCATCACCACCCTCACCATCACCTCACCATCACCACCCTCACCATCACCACCCTCACCACCACCACCATCACCTCACCCTCACCTCATCCTCACCATCACCTCACCACCACCATCACTATCTCACCATCACTATCTCACCATCACTATCTCACCACCACCATCACCACCACCCTCGTCTGTCACTCACCGCCGCCGCCGCCTTCCCCACTTGGACGCGGGACGCTTTGGCGGCGCTCTCAAGGCGACTTGAGTTGTAACTTGTAAATATCGCAGCGCACATTACACAAAACAACTTCCCTCTCTCTCTCTGTGTCTCTCTGTGTCTGTGTCTCTCTCTGTCTGTGTCTCTGTGTCTCTCTGTCTGTGTCTCTCTCTCGCTGTGTCTCTGTGTCTCTCTGTCTGTCTCTGTCTGTGTCTCTCTCTCGCTGTGTCTCTGTGTCTCTCTGTCTGTGTCTCTGTCTGTGTCTCTCTCTCGCTGTGTCTCTGTGTCTCGCTGTCTCCCTGTCTCTCTGTCTGTCTGTCTGTGTCTCTCTCTGTCTCTGTGTCTCTCTGTCTGTCTCTCTGTGTGTCTCTGTGTCTGTGTGTCTCTGTGTCTGTGTGTCTCTGTGTCTGTGTGTCTCTGTCTCTCTGTGCCTCTCTGTCTGTCTCTCTGTGTCTCTCTCTGTCTCTCTCGCTGTGTCTCTGTCTGTGTGTCTCTGTGTATCTGTCTGTGTGTCTCTGTGTCTCTCTCGCTGTGTCTCTCTGTCTCCGTGTCTCTGTCTGTGTCTCTATCTCTCTCGCTGTGTCTCTCTGTCTCTGTGTCTCTGTCTCTCTCGCTGTGTCTCTCTGTCTCTGTCTCTCTCGCTGTGTCTCTCTGTCTCTGTGGTTTATTTTTGTTGGTGCCTTCTAAACGAGGGATGTGGGGAAACTCGCGATTTCGCGTTTGTTGACATTTTAGTAACGACCTCGCATCGTTTGTAGCGACTTTAGGTACAAAGGGGGGTGAGGGGAGGACGTTACATTAGTAGTAGTGGTGGTGTTGTTGTTGTCGTTGTTATCGTTATTAATTGTTTACTACTTTGTAAGAGATACGTAGTGCCGTAGGGTAGGCCTCGCGAGAGCCCCGGCCTCGCCTAGATCCCGCGCCGGGTGAGGCGACCCAAACCCGGCAGGGGGGGGGGCAGCGACCGCGGCCCGTGGCCCGCACCGCGTCTGGGATGTTTTTTTGTTTTTAAAGTTTCAGATTTTTATTTTTTCGCGACAAAACGACAGCGAACAGTGGCAGCGGCAAAGAAGAGAAAGAAGAGGTGACGAGTGGAGGTAGGAACAGTGGGTAGGAGATGTTGACTACCTCGCCTGGTACGCAGGAGGTCGTGGGTTCGATCACGACCTTGACGATGCCTGCTGCTGCTGTAGATTTGTGGTTTCAGTGTTTCTCTCTCATCATCATCACGGTGGCTAGGAGATGTTGACTACCTCGCCTGGTATGCAGGAGATCGTGGGTTCCATCCCGACCCTGGCCGATGCCTGTTGCTGCTGCTGTATATTTGGAGTTTGCGTCTCTCTCTCATCATCATCACGGTGGCTAGGAGATGTTGACTACCTCGCCTGGTATGTAGGAGATCGTGGGTTCGTTATATTTGAAGTTTGCGTCTCTCTCATCATCATCGTGGTGGCTAGGAGATGTTGACTACCTCGCCTGGTCTACAGGAGGTCGTGGGTTCGATCCCGACCCTGACGATGCCTGCTGCTGCTGTAGATTTGGAGTTTCAGTGTTTCGCTCTCTCTCTCATCATCACGGTGGCTAGGAGATGTTGACTACCTCGCCTGGTATACAGGAGGCGAGTGTATGAGTGAGTGTCTGTATGTATGAGTGAGAGTGTGTTTGTATGTATGTATGTGTGTCTGTATGTATGTATGTGTGTCTGTATGTATGTATGTGTGTCTGTATGTATGTTTGAGTGAGTGTCTGTATATATGAGTGAGTGTGTGTCTGTATGTATGAATGAGTGTATGTCTGTATGTATGTATGAGTGTGTGTCTGTATGTATGTATGAGTGTGTGTCTGTATGAATGTGTGTCTGTATGTATGAGTATGTGTATGTATGAGTGTGTGTCTGTATGTATGTATGTGTGTGTGTCTGTATGTATGTATGAGTGAGTGTGTGTTTGTATGTATGTATGAGTGAGTGAGTATGTGTCTGTATGTATGAATGAGTGTATGTCTGTATGTATGTATGAGTATGTGTCTGTATGTATGTATGAGTGTGTGTCTGTATGAATGTGTGTCTGTATGTATGAGTATGTGTATGTATGAGTGTGTGTCTGTATGTATGTGTGTGTGTCTGTATGTATGTATGAGTGAGTGTGTGTCTGTATGTATGTATGAGTGTGTGTCTGTATGTATGTATGAGTGTGTGTATGTATGAGTGTGTGTATGTATGTATGTATGAGTGTGTGTCTGTATGTATGTATGAGTATGTGTCTGTGTGCATGTATGAGTGTGTGTCTGTATGTATGAGTGAGTAAATGTCTATTGTGTATGTATGAGTGAGTGTGTGTCTGTATGTATGAGTGTCTGTATGCATGTATGAGTGTGTGTATGTATGTATGAGTGAGTAAATGTCTCTTGTGTATGTATGAGTGAGTGTGTGTATGTATGTATGTGTGTGTGTCTGTCTGTCTGTATGTATGAGTGAGTGTGTGTATGTATAATATATATGATCAGAGTATGTTTTATAAAGGGGAGGATGTTTTTTCTACGCCTTTTGGCGTCCTCTGGTCTAGCACCGTTTTGAGACTAGGCCCTAAAGAAAGCTGTCTCAGTTGCAAAGGCAATGCCACAGATATTATCAGAGTTGTTTGTTCGCATTATCACCACAAGTATCGTGGTCATTGCAGACGTGGTTCCTTGTGAAAGGTTTCAGTTTGGTGTTCTAACATCTGAACACATCTGTTTTGTTGCCAGAAAAAAGAGGAAAACCTCTCCTCAGGAATTTTCAAATCGCAAAAAATTCGCAGCCTTTGCGATTTGCTAATTTCATTGTTTTAAATTGCGATTTCGATTTGAAATCGATTAATCGTTCATCCCGACTAAAATGCCGCAAGTTGGCACAGTAGGGGGGTACAGGTGGTGGTGCATCTGTAGAGGTGTAATTGTGTATGGGAGCGGATGGCAAACAAACACAAGGGGCGTGGTTAGGGCCGTACACATAGGAGGTGGCCACACCGACGTCCGCACCTGCATCCCCCACGGGCCCCTCCCGGGGGGGCCGCGGACTATAAGAGGGGGTGAGCCGGAGGGCTCGAGGTCGAGGTATCAGCTTTAACCAGCGAAGACGGAAGACCAGCTAGAATAGGCCCCGGAGCTCCCCTGGCTCGCTGTCCTTATCAGGGCCGACCAGGGCAAGCCGGTGGCGTGGCCCCGAGAGCCCAGACTGACGAGCAGGTCTGGGAACTCAGGGGGTCTGATCCCAGCTTGACCAGAGCTGGGACAGGTAGCCTCCCCTAGCTCCCTAGTGGAGGACTTGGGCTTAGGTTAGCGGGGCTTAGATGTTGTGTCTCCCTGTTAGCCGAGTAAGGGGACGTTACCCCTTAGGTCCTGTGTATACTCGCTAACTGTATACAAGTTGTGTTAATAAATAAGTGTGCCTCCGATCCCGTCGTCAAGCCTCCTGAGTAATTACTACATCTGGTGTCAGAAGTAAAACGTCCAAAGATGGACACACGAGGGACGACACGTACCAGGGAGTCGGAGAGGGAGGACACCGCGGCCGAATCACCACCAGAGATGGCCGAGGTCGGAGCGGAGCAGCCGGGGCCGAGTACACCCGCGCCGCTACGACAGGAGGGGGGGGATGCGTCGGCCGAGGGACTTCGGCTGGCTCACTCCCGCCTGGCGGAGCTGCTCTACGCCACGGCCGCCGTGTTGGAGGAGATCACGCGGCTGGGAGCTGGAGGGGCTGCGCGGGAAGACGGCAGCAGCCGACGCACGCCGGCATTTCCCGCCACCCCGACGCGGCTCGCGGTTAAATTTCCCGCCATCACTACAGTGCGAGCAGAGGGCGGGGCCGGCCTGCGTCAGGTGACTGCTGAGGGCCAAGCACGAGCCGTGACATCATCAACGCCGGCCAGCGCGTCAACAACGGAGCGACCGGCGATGCCATGCTCACAGCCCGCCCACACTGTAACGTCGGCTGGGAACGAGGGAGCGAGATCCGCAGCCACGGACGTCGCCTTACAACAGCGACTGCCGCCTCTCAAGGAGTTCGTGGGAGCGGCTGGAGATTGGGGCGGCTTCAAAAGGCGGTTCATCGCTCATCAAGAGATGGCGAACTGGACGGACGCCGAGGCACTATGCGCGCTGCCGGCGATGCTGGACGACGACGCCCTGGCTACCCTCACCTCGGCGCCTAAGGAGAAGCGCGCCACGCTGCACCTGGCGCTGCAGCTGCTGTCAGCCGTCTATGGGCCGCCTTCGGACTGCAGGCAGCTGTTCCACGATCGGCATCGGGGCGCCAACGAATCGCCCCTGGCCTTCCGAACGGCTCTCCTGGCCCTGGCAAAGGCAGCTTTCCCGCGGATGGACGAGGAGGGAGTGGACGCCATGGTGGCTGAAAAGCTGCTGCTACTCGCCGATGAGCTGGACATCGCCGTCTTGGCTCAAGACGACGGAGAGATGTCGTCCCTGCTGGTCGCGCGCCACATCCACGGGGGCTTGCGGTCCCTGCGTCGCAAGGCTGCCAAGGGGGTGGCCGGCCATGCCATGGCGGCCACCGCCCTCCCATCAGAGGAGGTCTGCGGGGTGGAGCGGCGGGGGGAATGGAGATCGGCGGCACCGCAGGCTCGGAATGGACCGAGCCGCCAGGAGCAGCCCAGGCCATCTGGGGCGCTCACACGCTGCTACAACTGTGGCCTGCAAGGCCACGTTGCGTCAGGATGCCGGGCTCCCCGTCAGCGCGGAGCGACACCTCGTCAGGACGCCACGCCGTCTCCACCCAAGCTCCAGCAGAGAAATACGGCGAGTCGTGGCACCTCACACGTTTGGCCCATGCACACATCCGACACACACTCACGCGCTCAACTGAACAGGGTTCGAAAATCGCCGCCCATCGCGCGCGATTGTTCTGAAATGCGGCGAGCGCTCCAACCGGGTCAGTGGTCGGAGCTCGCCCATCGTGTCGTTGCTGCGTCGGCGGGATCATCGGTTGTGGTCGGTCATATTGATGGGGTAGAGGTGCGGATTTTAATTGACACAGGGGCATCGGCGACCATTATATCTGATTTGATTTATAACATCCTTCCCGTTCAAAGTCGTCCCTTGCTCCCTGTTGACGTGCCATGCTATGCTGCTAACGGGGGCTCGCTGGGCATTATTGGGCAAATCCGCGCCAAAGTTTGCATTGGAGACATTAAATTATCCGGGCCTGTTTTGGTTTCCTCCTCACTCGCGGTTCCGTGCCTGTTGGGGACGGATTTCTTGGCCAAAATGCCCATCCGTATCTTGATTGACCAGGGGTGCATCGAGCTCCCATCGGGCCGACGTGTTACATTTTTGTCTTCCCCCACCACGGAGCGTCGGGCGTTTGCCACCGTGCAGGCGCTCGTGACAAAAACTGTGCGCGTACCCCCGGGGGCTCAGATGCTCGTCCCTCTTAGGTTGCGTCGGCCGTTTGCTAAAGGGGTTGCGGATCGGGGGGTCTTGTTGGGACCATCTCGGGCCGGGGTCAATGGACCCGATTTGCTAGCGGCTCAGACCATGGTGAAAGGGGATGGGGACCCCTTCATTGCAGTCCTTAATGTAGGATCGCGAACGGCCGTGGTTCCTCAAGGGACCGTGCTTGCACACGCAACGCCGGCGCCCTATGAGGAACCACTCGTGGGTCAGGTAACCACCGATCCTCCGTCGCGACCGCATTCGGACTGTGATGACGGATGGCTGGATGCACTTTGCGCGGGATCTGTGGATCTGTCCGACACGCAGCGTGCGCAGCTGCGAGTTCTCCTGAAAGAATTTGCCGACGTTTTTAGTAAACACAAATTTGATATTGGTTGTACTAAATTGCTGCGACACCATATTGACACGGGTGACAGCGCGCCAATCCGCCAAAATCCCTTTCGGCTCAGTCCCGCCGAAAAGGATCATGTCAAATCGGCTGTTGATGACATGCTTGCCGCCGATATCATTTCCCCTTCCAACAGCCCGTGGGGCGCACCGATCGTTTTGGTGAAAAAACACGACGGCTCACTGCGGTTTTGTGTCGACTTTCGGCGATTGAACAAAATTTCTGTGGCAGATGCGTACCCGCTTCCTCGAATGGATGAGTCGCTCGATGCCTTGGCGGGGGCGCGATTCTTTTCCACCCTCGATTTACTATCTGGATTCTGGCAGCTTCCTCTGGATGACGAATCAAAACCTAAAACTGCTTTTCGGACACCGCAAGGTCTCTTCCAATTTAACCGCTTGCCGATGGGCTTACATACTGCGCCGGCAACTTTTCAGCGGTTAATGGAACTGGTCTTGGCAGGCTTACAATGGGATTCGTGTTTAATTTACTTGGACGATGTCATCGTCTTTAGCAAATCCTTCGAGGAACACCTCCAGAGGCTGCGTGCTGTTTTTCTCAAAATGCGGGCTGCCAATTTAAAATTTAAACCGCAGAAGTGCCATTTGCTCCGCGAATCGGTGCGGTATTTGGGTCACATTGTTGGGCGCTCGGGGATATCCACTGATCCCGCCAAAACGGAATGCGTCAGCTCCTGGCCGACTCCCACCTCGGTGGGAGAGGTCAGGAGTTTCATTGGGTTCGCGTCGTACTATCGACGGTTTGTGGCTGACTTCGCTACGATCGCGAAACCATTGCATGCCTTGACGTCCAAGGGAGTCAGGTTTCATTGGGGGCTGGAGGAGGAGGCTGCTTTTCACGCCCTCCGGAATGCCCTGGTGGGGGCTCCGCCGTTGAATTACCCCGACTTCTCACAACCCTTCTTGCTCGATACAGATGCAAGTAACACGGGCATCGGGGGCGTGCTGTCCCAACTCATTGGGGGCGTAGAGCATGTGGTGGCTTACGGTAGTCGGGTACTGTCTCCAGCGGAACAACGGTACTGCGTTACCCGTCGGGAATTATTGGCAATTGTTTATTTCATTCAGCAGTACCGCCCATATCTGTACGGTCGGCGTTTCACCGTCCGTACAGATCATGCGGCCCTACAGTACGCTCTGCGGGTTCAACAACCATCGGGCCAGTTGTCTCGATGGTTGGAGATTCTCCAGGACTACGACTTTGTCACCACATATCGTAAGGGCGTCCGCCACACGAACGCTGACGCCCTGTCACGGTTGCCACCCACTTCGGAGTGCGCTTGCCTCCTGGGTTCGGGGCGTTGTAGGCCCCCGAACGTCACCACCGATTCGGTCCTCGTGGCCGCCGCCGATGCGCCTTTGGCTTCGGGTCCTATCGAGCAAGAAGGGAGGGATTCGTTGCTGGGGTTGTCGGTCGCGGAATGGGGACGCCTCCAAATGGAGGACACCTCCCTCCTCGCTCTGCGCCGTCGCGCAGGGGGGGTTGGGCAGGGGGTGGCGAACATTGACTCGTGGGGGTTGTTCCAGGGTCTTTTAATGCACTGGGACGGAAAAACCCGCCGCCAGCAGCTCGTGGTGCCTGCAGCATTGAGGGGTAAGGTGGTATGGGCTGTTCATGAGCGGCTTCTGCACTTGGGGGTTCACAAGACCTTTGCCACGCTCCAGCTCGATTTCTTCTGGCCGGGCATGGCAAAGGACGTGGGGGATCTCCTGGGGTCGTGCACGCAATGCGCGCAGCGAAAGCCACCAGCTAGGGGGTCCAACCCTCCGCTGCAGTCCATAAAGGTTTCCCGGGTTAACGAGCTCGTTGCGCTAGACATACTCGGGCCATTTCCCGCTACACCCAGGGGGAATAGGTATTTATTGACAGGGGTCGAATACTTCACGAGATGGCCTATGGCCTGGCCCCTGGCCAACCAGTCGGCAGCAGCCATCGCGGAGGCCTTTGTCCAGGGCTATGTCCTCGACAAAGGTGCTCCGGAACGGCTGCTTACTGACCAGGGTAAGAATTTTTCGGGAAAACTCCTCCGCGAGGTGTGCGACCTCTTGGGTACGGAGAAAATTCGGACCTCCCCGTATCACCCTCAAACTGACGGGATGGTGGAACGGCTACATCGGACCATCACGTCTATGCTGTCCCAACAGGTGTCCGAATCCCAGACAGATTGGGACCTTCGCATAGCCGGTGTGTTGCAGGCCTACAGGATGGCTCCCCATGCGGCCACCGGATTTTCCCCCTTCTTTTTAATGTATGGCCGCGAGGCTAACCCCCCTGTGACGACCCAGCTGAAGCTCTCGGCGCCTCAGGCGAAGTCTACCTTGTCCGAACACGTTAAATTTAACATCAGCAAATTGTCTGAGGCGCGGGAAGCGGCCGTGCAAAATTCTGAACTCCGCCAGAAGGCGAACGAGAGGCTTCGGCTGGGGCGGGTACATGTGTTCAAATGGAAACCAGGGGACAGGGCATGGTTGCACTGTCCCCAGGTGCCACTGGCAACCTCGTCAAAGTTGGTACGGCCGTGGCGGGGGCCAGTGGAGGTCGTACAGGTCTTACGGCCGCAATGTGTTCGCGTCAAATGGGGGAGGCGTCGGTGGTACGTGCACCCTTCAAGGTTGAAACCGTTCATTGCGCCGGCCCGTGGTTCACACACACACACGCATGGCCAAACGTGTGAGGGGTCCGCCGACTCCCCGACGTCGCTGCTCTCGCCTGACATGACATCAACTGTTCCATCTCCAGGTGCAACAGGAGTGACGGGTCCACGCCCGCCAACCCCTCCCGGAGGGGTCGGGGGTCACTCGGCAGCGACGCCAGACTCTCTTGCACCCGGACCGTCACCAACCACCACTGAGCGTGCCGGGTCGAGCCCTTGTGACGGGCCCGCCGCGAGAACGCGCGCCAAAACGCGCAGACTATTGTGAGGTCGGCCGTTGGGGGGCCCTTGCGGACAGTGGGGGAGGGGCATCCGGAGCGCGTGTATATATGTTGGGTTTGCGGAATGGGGTATTTATTCGGGAGGGTGCGCCGGGTTATTTTTTTTCTCTTTCTTCTTCTACCTGTTGTTGTTGTTGTTATGACTGTTATCGTTCTTGTTAAATTTACGCGAGGCACACACGGTTTTGGGGAGGCATGCACCTTTATTCTGGTTTTGTTGCAGCCGGGGACGGCTGCGAGCTGTACAGGGGGGGGTGATGTAGAGGTGTAATTGTGTATGGGAGCGGATGGCAAACAAACACAAGGGGCGTGGTTAGGGCCGTACACATAGGAGGTGGCCACACCGACGTCCGCACCTGCATCCCCCACGGGCCCCTCCCGGGGGGGCCGCGGACTATAAGAGGGGGTGAGCCGGAGGGCTCGAGGTCGAGGTATCAGCTTTAACCAGCGAAGACGGAAGACCAGCTAGAATAGGCCCCGGAGCTCCCCTGGCTCGCTGTCCTTATCAGGGCCGACCAGGGCAAGCCGGTGGCGTGGCCCCGAGAGCCCAGACTGACGAGCAGGTCTGGGAACTCAGGGGGTCTGATCCCAGCTTGACCAGAGCTGGGACAGGTAGCCTCCCCTAGCTCCCTAGTGGAGGACTTGGGCTTAGGTTAGCGGGGCTTAGATGTTGTGTCTCCCTGTTAGCCGAGTAAGGGGACGTTACCCCTTAGGTCCTGTGTATACTCGCTAACTGTATACAAGTTGTGTTAATAAATAAGTGTGCCTCCGATCCCGTCGTCAAGCCTCCTGAGTAATTACTACACATCTACCACTCATCTCAGTCAGTCAACCCATGGCACCACCTGGTAGGTCTGTCCCGTAACCTGCTGCACCTAGCCTGGCACAGTAGGGGTACAGCTGGTGGTGCATCTACCAGTGGTCATCTCAGTCGACCCGTGGCACCTGCAGGGTCTGTCCCGTGACCTCCTGCACCTAGCCTGGCACAGTAGGGGGTACAGGTGGTGGTGCATCTACCAGTGGTCATCTCAGTCAGTCGACCCAGGGAACCTGCAGGGTCTGTCCCGTGACCTGCTGCACCTAGCCTGGCACAGCAGGGGTACAGCTATGAGTGAGTGTATGAGTGAGTGTATGAGTGAGTGTATGAGTGAGTGAGTGTATAAGTGAGTGAGTGAGTGTATTTATGAGTGAGTATATGAGTGAGTGAGTGAGTGTGTGAGTGAGTGAGTGTATGAGTGAGTGTATGAGTGAGTGTATGAGTGAGTGTATGAGTGAGTGTATGAGTGAGTGAGTGTATGAGTGAGTGAGTGTATGAGTGAGTGTGTGTGTGAGTGTATGAGTGAGTGTATGAGTGAGTGAGTGTATGAGTGAGTGAGTGTATGAGTGAGTGAGTGTATGAGTGAGTGTGTGAGTGAGTGAGTGTGTGAGTGAGTGTATGAGTGAGTGAGTGTATGAGTGAGTTAGTGTATGAGTGAGTGAGTGTATGAGTGAGTGTGTGAGTGTATGAGTGAGTGAGTGTGTGAGTGAGTGAGTGAGTGTGTGAGTGAGTGTGTGAGTGAGTGAGTGTATGAGTGAGTGAGTGTATGAGTGAGTGTGTGAGTGAGTGTGTGAGTGAGTGTATGAGTGAGTGAGTGTATAAGTGAGTGAGTGTATGAGTGAGTGTATGAGTGAGTGAGTGAGTGTATGAGTGAGTGTATGAGTGAGTGAGTGTATGAGTGAGTGAGTGACCGAGTGAGTGTATGAGTGAGTGAGTGTATGAGTGAGTGAGTGAGTGTATGAGTGAGTGAGTGTATGAGTGAGTGAGTGAGTGACCGAGTGAGTGAGTGAGTGTATGAGTGAGTGAGTGTATGAGTGAGTGAGTGTATGAGTGAGTGTATGAGTGAGTGAGTGTGTGAGTGAGTGTATGAGTGAGTGAGTGTGTGAGTGTATTTGTGAGTGACTGTATGAGTGAGTGAGTGTGTGAGTGAGTGTATAAGTGTACGAGTGAGTGAGTGTATGAGTGAGTGAGTGTATGAGTGAGTGTATGAGTGAGTGAGTGTATGAGTGGGTGAGTGTGTGAGTGAGCGTATGACTGTATGAGTGACTGTATGAGTGATTGTATGAGTGAGTGAATGACTGTATGAGTGAGTGTGTGAGTGAGTGATTGTATGAGTGAGTGAGTGAGGTTGTAAAGTAGTTGTGCCAACTTGGCCATGATTTGGCTAACCTGACTCCATTACTTTTCACCCAGACAACTGTTCAGCAGCACAGACAAAGTGTTTCATAAAAACTGCACAATAGAAACTTTAATAACCACAGCAAAGATAATTAACAACGTGTGGCCCATTACAGAGAGGACGAAATCACGTTTAATCTCGTCAGTGTTTCTCATGCTATCTGGGACGGCGTTCCAGTAGCAGATATTGTTAATACATTATTACTTTATATCACTATCACCACGGCATTCTCTCGTGAAGAGCACATTTCTGAGATACGGCAAAGGATTGCAACTAGACAGGATGGGGTTAAACATTACTCGGTAGCAGTGCTGGTGGTGGTGGTGGTGGGACTGTGGTGGTGGGACTGTGGTGGTGGTGGGACTGTGGTGGTGGTGGGACTGTGGTGGTGGTGGGACTGTGGTGGTGGTGGTGGGACTGTGGTGGTGGTGATGGGACTGTGGTGGTGGTGGGACTGTGGTGGTGGTGGTGGGACTGAGGTGGTGGTGGGACTGTGGTGGTGGGACTGTGGTGGTGGGACTGTGGTGGTGGGACTGTGGTGGTGGGACTGTGGTGGTGGGACTGTGGTGGTGGGACTGTGGTGGTGGGACTGTGGTGGTGGGACTGTGGTGGTGGGACTGTGGTGGTGGTGGTGGTGGGACTGTGGTGGTGGTTGTGGTGGGACTTTGGTCCCACCACAGGGTGTAACGTTAGTGTAAGACTAAAAGAACACCAGAGAAATATTAAACTATCACAAACACAACTGTCGGCAGTGGCAGAACATGCATGCCAACAGGGACACTCAATTGATTTTGACAACGTGGAAGTGTTGTGTAAAACTAGTTACTACTGGCAAAGACTAATTAGAGAATCGATTGAAATTGAGAGAAACAGAAATAACTTTAATCGCTCAGACAGCTACAGGCTTAGTGCGGCCTGGAAGCGTATTATTAAATAAGATACATTACAATTCCTTATAAGGGAAACAAACACTAACTGATTACTAATGTAGCATAATCACAATAAAACACATTCCAAATGATTACTAATCTACAACTCGCATCGTAACAACAGCCTGATTACTAATCTAGTATATAATTACAATCACTCCCCCCTTGAATCTTTGCACCTGATGAGTTAATGATGACGTCACCCTGCTGCTGCTCTATATAAGAACGGGAGACACAGCAGAGCCTCACCATTCTGGCGAATTGCCCGATGATGCTGGATGCAATTACCAGCGAAACGTCGTACTCAAATTGTAAATGTTGTGGCTTCAACACACCGGTGGGCTAAAGCAGTGAACTATTTGTCTTTTGTCAACGTGACACATTTTTTACTGATTGGCCGTGTCGGGTGGTGGAGGGTTACGACACATTTATAAATAACGCGATCTAAACCCAAAAACGTTGATTATGACTATACACTACACTCTACACTACTATACACTACACTACTATACACTACACTACTATACACTACTATACACTACACTATACACTACACTACTATACACTACTATACACTACACTATACACTACACTATACACTACACTATACACTACACTAGTATACACTACACTATACACTAGTATACACTACACTATACACTACACTACTATACACTACTATACACTACACTATATACTACACTATACACTACACTATACACTACACTATACACTACACTAGTATACACTACACTATACACTAGTATACACTACACACTACACTATGCACTACTATATACTATACACTACACTATACTATACACTACACTATACACTACACTAGACACAACACTATACACTACTCTATACACTACACTAGACGACTATATACTACACTACACACTACACTATACACTACACTATACACTACACTATACACTACACTATACACTACACTATACACTACACTATACACTACACTACACACTACACTATACACTACACTACACTATACACTACTATACACTACACTACTATACAATACACTATACACTACATACTACACTATACACTACACTATGCACTACACTATGCACTATACACTACACTACACACTACACTACACTATATGCTACACTATACACTACACTACACACTAGTGCTGTACTAGTGACGAATTGGCCACGTTCTGTTTACGTAACAACCCTTACTAGTGTAGGGTTGTTACGGGAGGGCTGTAGGTGCATGGGATCCAACGGGGAATAAACACAGTGGGCGGAGCTCCGGGAGTACACGGGGGGGGTGCCCGCAGCGACGTCCGCATCAGGCAGCCTGGGGGGTTGTGATCCTGACGGGGGGTATAAAGGGGGAGGACAGAGAGAGCTCGTGGCTCAGTCTGGGAACGAAGGAGGAAGAAGGAAGATCTTCTAGTTAGAAGCCCTGGACTCCCCTCGACGCCGCCCTTGTAAGGGCTGCGGAGGATCGAGCCAGAGGCGTGGTTCCGTGAACCAGGGTCAGTACCCTGGGACTCCGGAGACCGTAGCCCGACTCACCAGTGTCGGGCCAGTTAGCCTCCCCTAGCCCGTTAGTGGAGGACTTGGGAGTAGGTCAGGACTAGCTAGGGTGTATCCCCAGTTATCCGGGTGAGGGGGCCGCTACCCCCTCTAGTGCTGTCCTGTACCGACAAGCTTGAATAAACATACGTGTGCCTCAACCTGGGTGTCCAGCGTACTTACCGGTACTTCATCTGGTGTCAGAAGAACTACGGACATGGAAACACGCCAGACAGCTCGAGCCAGAGTACCGGAGGAGGACACTGCTGAAGTCATTGAGCCCGAGACGGCTCACCAAGACATGGCGCAGCCGGGGGCCGACGCGTTCCTACCGGGGCATCGGCATGAGGAGGGGCCGCAGCCAGACGCGCTACGGCTGGCTCACGAGAGACTGGCGGAGCTACTGTACGCCGCTGCCGCCACGCTGGAAAACATCACGCGGCTGGGGGCTGGTGGTCCACCACGGGGCGAGGGGAGTCGTCGACCTGAGCGCCTTCCCGCCATTTCTGAAGACTCCAACTTTGAATTTCCCGCCATCGTTACGGCAGCTGCAGAGGGCGTGGCCGGGCTCAACCTTGGGTCCGACACCGCTCTCGCTGGGACAGCTGCGTCATCACCGGCGGAGGGAGCGTCATCACATCGGCGACAGGCGATTCCATCTGCCATTCGCGCCGACGCACAGCCGAGTCCCGGGAATAACAGCCTGCAGACTTCCAAGGCGAACGCTGCGCTGCAACAACGGCTGCCTCCGCTGAAAGAATTTGTTGGTGCAGAGGGCGACTGGGGCGGCTTCCAGCGACGCTTCATCGCCCACCAAGAAATGGCAAGGTGGTCCGACGATGAAGCCCTCTGCGCGCTGCCGGCGCTCCTCGACGCAGACGCGCTCGCCGCCCTCACATCGGCGCCGAAAGAGAAGCGGTCTACTCTGCCGAAGGCGCTACAACTGCTGGCCGGGGTCTATGGACCTTCAGCAGAATGCAGAGAGCAGTTCTACGAGCGCAAGCGGGGTGAAAAGGAGTCGCCCCTGGCATACAGGACGAGCCTCCTAGCGCTGGCTAAGACGGCTTTTCCCCGTATGGACGACGATGGCGTGGACGCGATGGTCACGGAGAAAATACTCCTCCTGGCAGACGACCTGGACATCGCTGTCGTCGCACAGGAGGACGCTGAGATGACCTCTCTTCAGGCGGCGCGCCTCCTTCACGCCAACCTTCTGTCCCTGCGGCGGAAAGCCAGCAGGGCATCGGCAGGGCGTGCGGTGGCTGCAGCCACCCTTCCGACGGAGGAGCTCTTCGCCGTCGACCATCGACGGCAACAGGCGCAAGAAGTACGCTCGGCCCGGGACGGGTCAAGCCGTTTCAACCGCCCATCGTCTCCACCGGGGCTCCCGCGGTGTTTCAACTGCGGCGTCCGGGGCCACGTCGCCTCGGGGTGCCGCTCTCCGCGACAGCGCGGGACGACGCCTCGACGGCACGCCGGCCCTCCTCTTCCCAAGCTCCAGCAACATGATCCGGCGAGTCGCGGCACCACACATGCTTGGCCAAAGCACCCACCCGTTGCACACTCTCGCACCACAACAAACGGGGGGCCGATGTCGCGTTGCAAGGGGCCAACGCGGATCACTGCGGGGACTCAAATCGAGCCCAAACAGTGGTCCGTGTTGGCCCATCGCGTGGTAGCCGCGTCGTCAGGGTCGTCGGCCGTGGTCGGACACATCGACGGGGTAGAAGTACGCATCTTGGTCGATACGGGGGCATCGGCGACAATCATTTCGGAATTAATTTACAATATTCTGCCCGTACAAAGCCGGCCTTTAATGCCGGTTAACGTCCCATTCTATGCCGCTAACGGGGGCTCTCTCGGCATCATGGGACAGATTCGAGCGCAAATTTCTATTGGGGACATCAAATTGTCGGGGCCGATTTTCGTTTCCTCCTCGCTGGCGGTTCCGTGCCTGCTGGGGACGGATTTCTTAGGCAAAATGCCCATTCGTATTTTGATCGACCAAGGATGCATTGAGCTTCCGTCAGGGCGACGCATGGCCTTCCTGACTTCCCCTGCGGCGGCTCGGACGGCGTTCGCGACGGTACCGGCGTTCGTCGTCAGAACAGTTAGTGTGCCGCCGGGAGCTCAAATGCTAGTGCCTCTGAAACTTCGTAAGCCCTTCGCTAAGGGCGTAGGGGATCAGGGTGTTTTGCTGGGACCGTCTAGGGCCGGGGTTAGTGCACCTAATTTGATTCCGGCCCAGACCGTCGTAAGAGGGGACGAGGACCCTTTCATCGCGGTCCTCAATGTGGGGTCGCAGACAGTGGTGGTTCCTCAAGGGACGGTGCTCGCTCACGCGACGCCGGTACCCTGCGAGGAACCTGTCGCGAACCATGTTGGCACTGCTTCCCGAATGCTCCCACATTCGGACAGCGATGAAGGGTGGCTCGACGCGCTTTGTGCGGGATCGACGGACCTGACAAATTCAGAGCGCCAACAGCTTAGAACGCTACTGAGGGAATTTTCCGACGTTTTCAGTCGGGATAAATATGATTTGGGTTGCACTCACCTGCTGCGTCACCATATTGACACGGGTGACAGCGCGCCAATTCGCCAAAATCCGTTTCGGTTAAGTCCCGCCGAAAAGGACCATGTCAAATCGGCTGTTGATGACATGTTAGCCGCCGACATCATTTCTCCCTCCACCAGCCCTTGGGGAGCGCCGATCGTCCTGGTTAAAAAGCAGGACGGCTCGTTGCGGTTTTGCGTGGATTTTCGGCGCCTTAATAAAATTTCGGTTGCCGACGCATACCCGCTCCCACGGATGGACGAATCGCTGGACGCCTTGGCGGGAGCGCGATTCTTCTCCACACTAGATTTACTTTCGGGATTCTGGCAGCTTCCTCTGGACGATGATTCTAAGCCTAAAACTGCTTTCCGTACACCGCACGGCCTGTTCCAATTCAACCGGTTGCCGATGGGCTTACACTCAGCGCCGGCAACTTTCCAGCGATTGATGGAATTGGTTTTGGCTGGATTGCAATGGGAATCGTGCCTGATTTATTTGGATGACGTTATTGTCTTTGGTAAAACTTTTGATGAACATCTCCAGAGGTTGCGGGCGGTTTTCCTAAAGATGCGGGCTGCTAATTTGAAATTTAAGCCCCAGAAATGCCATTTGTTACGCGAGTCGGTGCGTTATTTGGGGCACATCGTAGGGCGCTCGGGTATTGCTACCGATCCCGCCAAAACGCAGTGTGTCAGCTCCTGGCCGACTCCCACCTCGGTGGGAGAGGTCAGGAGTTTTATTGGCTTCGCATCATATTACCGACGCTTCGTCGCTAATTTTGCAACGATTGCCAAACCCCTACACGCGTTAACATCTAAAGGGGTTCGGTTCCACTGGGGTCAGGAGGAGGAAGCTGCTTTCTGCTCCCTTCGGGACGCCCTGGTAAAGGCTCCTCCCCTGATTTACCCAGATTTTTCTAGGCCGTTTTTGCTCGACACCGACGCGAGCAACACGGGTATTGGAGGTGTGCTTTCCCAGGTGGTTGACGGCGTGGAACGGGTGGTTGCGTACGGCAGTCGGGTGTTGTCTCCAGCGGAGCAAAGATATTGTGTCACCCGTAGGGAACTGTTGGCAATTGTCTATTTCATCCAACAGTATCGCCCATATCTGTACGGTCGGCATTTCACCGTCCGCACAGATCATGCGGCACTGCAGTACGCCCTGAAGGTTCAACAGCCATCGGGACAATTGTCCCGATGGTTGGAGGTCCTCCAGGATTTCGATTTCGAAACCACCTACCGTAAGGGCGTTCGCCACACCAACGCTGACGCTCTGTCACGGATGCCAACCGCCTCCGAATGCGCATGCCTCCTGGGGTCTGGGCGTTGCAAGCCGGCAGGGGACATGATGGTTCCGGTCCTGGCGGCCGCCGCCAATGACGAAACATTGGTCACCAATGATATCGCGGAACAGGGGAAAGATTCCCTGCTTGGGTTGCCCGTTAATGAATGGGGGCGCCTCCAAATGGAGGATACCTCCCTCCTCGCGTTGCGTCGTCGCGCCGGAGAGAGGGGGCGGGGGACGGGTGAGGCCGACGCTTGGGGCATGCACGCAGGGTTGCTCATGCATTGGGACAGCAAATCCCACCGTCACCGGCTGGTGGTCCCTTCGGGATTACGGGGTAAGGTGGTGTGGGCTGCGCATGAGCGCCTCCTCCACCTGGGGACCCAGAAAACTCTCTCCTTGCTCCAGCTGAATTTTTTTTGGCCAGGCATGACAAGGGATGTCACTGATCTGTTGGCAGCATGCCCTCGGTGTGCGCAGCGCAAACCACCGGCACGGGAGTCGAACCCGCCCTTGCAGTCCATCCAGGTCTCCCGAGTAAATGAACTGGTCGCACTGGACATTCTGGGGCCATTCCCCGCCACCCCCAGGGGTAACAGATATTTGCTTACTGGGGTCGAATATTTTACGCGCTGGCCTATGGCCTGGCCCCTGCCAAATCAGTCGGCAGCAGCCATCGTCGACGCCTTTGTCCAGGGTTATGTCATGGACAAAGGTGCTCCGGAGCGGTTGCTGACCGACCAGGGTAGAAATTTTTCCGGGAAACTCCTAAAACAAGTCTGTGATCTCCTAGGAACGAAAAAAATTCGAACCTCTCCTTATCACCCGCAAACGGACGGGATGGTCGAGCGTCTGCATCGCACCATCTCGTCTATGTTGTCGCAGCAAGTCTCGGACTCACAGACTGATTGGGACTTACAAATTCAAGGGGTTCTAGCGGCATACAGATTGGCTCCCCATGCTGCGACGGGATTTTCACCATTCTTTCTTATGTATGGCCGCGAACCCGACCCACCTGTTTCGGCACAGCTGCAGATCCCCGCGCCGCTGGGTAAAATTAAATTGGATGAACACGTTAAATTTAACCTTGACAAACTGACTGAGGCGCGGGATGCTGCGAGGCTAAATTCTGACAGGCGTCAAAAGGCGAACGAGCGCCTCAGGCTGGCTCGCGCGCACGTGCTGCAGTGGAAGCCGGGGGACAGGGCATGGCTGCACTGTCCCCAGGTACCACTCGCGACCTCCTCTAAACTCGTGCGCCCGTGGCGGGGCCCCGTCGAGGTTGTCGAGGTTTTGAGGCCTCAGTGCGTTCGAATCAAATGGGGCAGGCGCCGGTGGTTTGTACACCCCTCTAGGCTAAAACCGTTTGTTGCGGTGCGAGGGCCCACTCCACACGCGCGGGGCCAAGCATGTGGGGGGTCGACCGACTCGGAGGGTCCGTCGCTGCTCTCGCCTGATGTGTTGCCGGCTGTCCCACCCACAGGTGCACCGGGAATGACGGGCTCATGCCCTACAACCCACACGGGTGATGCCGACGGTCGCGCCACTTCAATCGCGACCTCATCTCGAAAGGGACAGCCGCCACCGGATGGTCCGCCGTCCGGGGTTGCCCCGGGTGACGGGCCTGCGGCAAGGACGCGCGCTAAGATGCGCAGACTCTTATAATATACAAAAAGAAGAATTTTTTTTTATTTCACGTGTCATGGTTACTGTATGCTGCGTCGGTGGTGCGCTCCTGCCACATTGTGTGTGTTGTGTTGTGTGTGTGGGCGGGGTGTGTGTGTTGTGGGTGCGTTGTGTGTCGTGGGTGTGCTGTGTGTGCTGGGGGAGTTCCTGGCTAGTTGTATATACGCGCTTTTACGGAATTCGTATTTATACGGGGGGGGGGGTGCGTCGGACATTCCCTTCGGGGGTGTGCTTGTTCTTCTTGTTGTTCTTGTTGTTGTTGTTCAATTTGCATTTTGTTGAAAAAAATGAGGCACACACGGGGTTGAGGGGTAAATGTTCCTTTATTGGAATTGTTGCAGCCGGGACGGCTGCGAGCTGTAATGGGGGGAGTGATGTAGGGTTGTTACGGGAGGGCTGTAGGTGCATGGGATCCAACGGGGAATAAACACAGTGGGCGGAGCTCCGGGAGTACACGGGGGGGGTGCCCGCAGCGACGTCCGCATCAGGCAGCCTGGGGGGTTGTGATCCTGACGGGGGGTATAAAGGGGGAGGACAGAGAGAGCTCGTGGCTCAGTCTGGGAACGAAGGAGGAAGAAGGAAGATCTTCTAGTTAGAAGCCCTGGACTCCCCTCGACGCCGCCCTTGTAAGGGCTGCGGAGGATCGAGCCAGAGGCGTGGTTCCGTGAACCAGGGTCAGTACCCTGGGACTCCGGAGACCGTAGCCCGACTCACCAGTGTCGGGCCAGTTAGCCTCCCCTAGCCCGTTAGTGGAGGACTTGGGAGTAGGTCAGGACTAGCTAGGGTGTATCCCCAGTTATCCGGGTGAGGGGGCCGCTACCCCCTCTAGTGCTGTCCTGTACCGACAAGCTTGAATAAACATACGTGTGCCTCAACCTGGGTGTCCAGCGTACTTACCGGTACTTCACTAGTTGCCTGTGTTGGGTGGTGGCGGTGTTTTAACGACACATTTAGAAGTTTACGCGATTTAACCCGACAGGCTGTGGCAGGCTGTACAGGGGGTGGCGGGGAGGGCCTTTGTCTTCGTCACTCAGTTCAGCGTTTTGTGTGTGTGTGAGAGAGCGTGTGTGTGTGTCTGTCTGTGTGTGTGTGAGAGCGTGTGAGAGCGTGTGTGCGTGTGTGTCTGTGTGTGTGTCTGTGTGTGTGTGAGAGCGTGTGTGTCTGTGTGTGTGTCTGTGTGTGTGTGTGTGAGAGCGTGTGAGAGCGTGTGTGCGTGTGTGTCTGTGTGTGTGTCTGTGTGTGTGTGAGAGCGTGTGTGTCTGTGTGTGTCTGTGTGTGTGTGTGTGAGAGCGTGTGAGAGCGTGTGAGAGCGTGTGTGTGTGTGTCTGTGTGTGAGAGCGTGTGTGAGCGTGTGTGTGTGTCTGTGTGTGAGAGCGTGTGTGTCTGTGTGTGTGTCTGTGTGTGTGTGAGAGCGTGTGAGAGCGTGTGTGTGTGTGTGTCTGTGTGTGAGAGCGTGTGTATGTGTGTCTATGTGTGAGAGCGTGTGAGAGCGTGTGTGTGTGTCTGTGTGTTTGTGTCTGTGTGTGAGAGCGTGTGTGTGTGTCTGTGTGTGTGTGTGTCTCTGTGTGTGTGAGAGCGTGTGAGAGCGTGTGTGTGTCTGTGTGTGTGTCTGTGACAGAGGAGGTGTTCAGGTTAATTGAGAAAAAGCGACAGGCCCACTCTCATCGGCTACAGCATCCCACGTCAGAGAATGAGGAGGTTTACCGCAGCCTTCGCTCGGAAGTTCGGAGAGCCGTAAGGCGCTGTAAGGATGGGTGGTGGTCGCGGGTTGCTGAGGAGATGGAGTCTGCTTCAGTGGCCCGCGATCACAAATCACTATTTAACTCCATCAAAAAAGTAACCTGCAGCGCCACTCCTATTGCCATCATTAGGGGAAAAAACGGTGATCCAATCTCCGACCCCCAGGAACAGGTTTTCAGATTTGCTGAGCATTTCTGTGAGGTCCTGGGGGAGGGAAAATCTCTCAGCCAGGAAAACATCATGGCACAAAGTGGGGATAACCCTGCTGAGGCTGCGGTGCCTCAAATATTGGAAGAGGTCACCCCCTGTGAGTGGCTGGCTGAGGTGCCAGCTGTTGAGGAAGTACTGAGGGCGATCCGGAGTCTGAGACCAGGAAAGTCACCGGGCAGAGATGATCTCCCAATCGAAATGCTGAGGGAGGGTGGCGTTTGTGCACAGACTGCCCTATACGACATCATAACAACAGTCTTGACCACTGGACGGGTTCCGCAGGATTGGAAGGGTGCCCTGGTGGTCCCCCTCTTTAAGAAGGGGACCGCACAGACTGTAACAACTACAGGGGCATCTCACTCCTCAGTGTGCCGGAAAAGGTCCTGGCGAGGATTATTCAACATCGCCTTGCTAGGCACGCTGAGGAGAGGCTTGCGGAGCCCCAATGCGGTTTCAGGAAAGGGCGGTCCTGCACAGATGCCATATTTTCTGTCCGTCTGCTACAGCAGAGGTGTAGGGAATTCCAACAAGACCCACATCTCTGCTTTATTGACCTGGTCAAGGCCTATGATACCATCAGTAGGCCTGGGCTCTGGATTGTTCTTCGTGCTTTCGGAGTCCCTGACCCTCTGCTCACGATCATTAAGGACCTTCATGATGGTGAGCGGGCCCGGGTAAAACTACGTGGCCGGGAGTCGGAGCCTTTCCCTGTACACCTTGGGGTGCGACAGGGATGTCCTCTGGCTCCCACATTATTTAACATCTATTTCGACTGCGTGGTTCGTGATGCCTTCAATAGCTGTACCGGGGGAATTTCCATTTGGTACAGATATAATGGGAGGCTGATCGATGCCCGGGTGCGATCAAGGGATGGCTCCCTATTGGTCAACCACGTTATGTATGCCGATGATTTGGTAATAGCTGCTCATTCAGAAGAGGAGTTGGAGACGCTGCTGCTGAGACTGGAGCGTGCCACTAAGAGGTGGGGCCTTACCATCAGCCCCACCAAAACTAAGCACCTGCCTGGGTATTTTGTACCATCGGACACTCCACCCCCACAACTCCCAATTGGTGATGGGGCAGTTGTGGAGAGAGTGGAGAGTTTCCCATACCTGGGCAGTGTGCTTATGACCAGCTCCAGTTTATCAGCAGAGGTCTCACTCCGAATCAGTCGAGCGGCAATATCTTTTCATCGGTTGCGTAACGCTGTGTGGACGCTACCTGGTCTGTCGCTCTGCACGAAGCTTCAGGTCTTCTCGGCCACGGTCATTCCCTCCTTTCTCTACGCTTGCGAAACGTGGACCCCCCTAATGGAATATCTTCGCCAGTTGGAAACATTTAGGCTGGCCTGCCTACGATCCATCCTGGGTTTAACCAGGCTAGATTGTGTGAGGAGCTCACAAATCCTTGAAAGATCTGGGCAAAGTCCCATCGGTGAGCTCCTCCGGCAGTCAAGGCTGCGTTGGCTGGGTCATGTAGCCCGCATGCCCAGCCACCGCATGCCTAAACAGCTTTTGTTCGGCCGGATCGAGGGGGCTAAACGGGCGCGGCACGGGCTAGAGAAGAGATGGAGTGATGTGGTGCAGGAGGACGTGGAGCTGAGTGGACTTGCCGATGACTGGTACCAGCGGTGTCAAGATCGGCCTCAGTGGAGGAGGCTCGTGAAGGACGCTACTGGGCAGTTGGAGGCAGTCGCCCTCCAACAACAACGGAGGGCGGAGGAGCGACGCTCACAACAACGAGCGGAGTGCCGGGTGGCTAAAGCACAGCAAGTTGGTACAGTAGGGGGCACAGGTGGTGCATCAGCCAGTCATCTCGGTCATCTCGGTCAGTCGACCCGTGGCACCTGCTGGGTCTGCCCCGTGACCTCCTGCCAGCGGGCGTTCGACACTTCACGTGGCCTCAAGGTGCACTTGGCCTGGCACAAGCGTCGTGGTGACGTCACCGCCACTTAGTGGCCGCTGCCTTTGTTGTGTTTGCTCTCGTTTCTTTTCTTTGCTGGACTTCGCACCCCCACCATTAGCACGGTTGGCTACGTACGGTGCCAACAATCTTCACCTGTGAGTGAGTCACCTGTGAGTGAGTCACCTGTGAGTGAGTCCTCACCTGTGTGTGTGTCCTCACGTACGTACGGACCCCTCGCCCCCCCGACCCCCCGCGGCTCGTAGCCGCAAGGAGTCACCTCCAGTCTCCGCGGCCCTCCAGGTGGTTTGTGGTTTATTTTGCTGATTGTTGCGTCTAGTTTGTTGTCCTTCCCCACTGCCACCGCACCTCCGATTAGCTCGGTTGGATACGCATTATACACTATACTATACACTACTATACACTACTATACACTACACTACACACTACACTATACACTACTATACACTACTATACACTACACTATACACTACACTACACACTACACTACACTATACACTACACACTACACTATACACTACACACTACGCTATACACTACACACTATACTATACAAAAAACAAATACACTGCACTATACACTACACACTACACTATACACTACACACTACGCTATACACTACACACTATACTATACAAAAAACAAATACACTGCACTACACACTACGCTATATACTACACACTACACTATACACAAAACAAATACACTGCACTATACACTACGCGACTTTGCACTACACCACTTTGCTAAATGGTAATCGAATGTCTTTAGAACGGCTTGTTGTTGTTGGTTAGTTGTTGTTGTTGTCCTCACCACGCCACCTCCGTTTAGCGCGGTGGGCTAATATCGCACAATCAGGAACACCCCCCCCCCTGACTCAAATCTCAATCGTTACCGCCAGATCCGGCCTTCCGTAAAGTGTCACGGTGGCTATGAGATGTTGACTACCTCGCCTGGTCTACAGGAGGTCGTGGGCTCGATCCCGACCCTGACGCCTGCTACTGTATATTTAGAGTTTGCGTCTCTCATCATCATCACCATGGTGGCTAGGAGATGTTGACTACCTCGCCTGGTCTACAGGAGGTCGTGGGTTCGATCCCGACCCTGAAGCCTGTTGCTGTAGATTTGGAGTCTGCGTGTTTCTCTCATCATCATCATCACGGTGGCTATGAGATGTTAACTACCTCGCCTGGTCTACAGGAGGTCGTGGGTTCCATCACGACCCTGACGCCTGCTGCTGTAGATTTGGAGTCTGTGTCTCTCTCATCATCATCATCACGGTGGCTAGGAGATGTTGACTACCTCGCCTGGTCTACAGGAGGTCGTGGGTGCCATCCCGACCCTGACTATGCCTACTGCTGCTGTATATTTGGAGTCTGCGTCTCTCTCTCTTCATCATCATGACGATGGCTAGGAGATGTTGACTACTTCGCCTGGTCTACAGGAGGTCGCGGGTTCCATCCCGACCCTGACGATGCCTACTGCTGTATATTTAGAGTCTGCGTCTCTCTCTTCATCATCATGACGATGGCTAGGAGATGTTGACTACTTCGCTTGGTCTACAGGAGGTCGTGGGTTCGTTCCCGACCCTGACGCCTGCTGCTGTAGATTTGGAGTCTGTGTCTCTCTCATCATCATCATCACGGTGGCTGTGAGATGTTGACTACCTCGCCTGGTATACAGGAGGTCGTGCTGCTGCTGTATATTTGGAGTCTGCGTGTCTCTCCCCGTGGGTCGCGTGGATTTGTCTCCGTGTCCTCCGGTGTTTTCCACCCCACATTTAGAATCGACGTCGCCACGCGCTCAAAGCGTTTTGACTGCTCTACATTTCCGCGTGGTGAGCCCACTTCGTTGAAACGCCATCGTTTGTGGCAGCCGCGTCGGTTCTGAAGACAAGCTACGTAGTGCAGTGGGACCTTACCTGGTCAAATAAATAAGTAATATCTAAGTCAACTTTTTTAAAAACACGCTTTTATGAAATGTACCGTACTAGTAATGGAAGAACTCCACGACTGCAGGCTTGCCACAACGTTAGGGGCCGTGGTGATCTACAGCCAACATCAGTTGAGCGTGGACGATTAGACCCAAGCCGAAACATAACATATAAAAATAAATGTTTATGATAGAATGTAGGTTTGTCATCAGAATGACCTTAAGTATACCAAGTTTGCAGTCGATACCACATTGGGAAGTGGGTTAAAATTGAGTTACAAGATTTGAGGATACGACAACAACAGACAGAGTGAGTTCATAGAAAGTGTGTCAAATAAAAATAGTTTAGTTTAGTCTGTGGGTCTCTATGGGTCTGTATGGATGCGTCTGTATGGATGGGTCTGTATAGGTCAGTATGACTCTGTATGGGTCTCTATGGGTCTGTATCTCCATGTGTCTCTATCTCTATGGGTCTGTATGTATATCTGTGGGTCTCTATGGGTCTCTATGTGTATCTATGGATGTTTATATGTCTCTATGGGTCTCTATGGGTCTGTATGGGTCTGTATGGGTCTGTATGGGTCTCTATGGGTGTCTATGTGTCTATCTCTATGGCTCTGTATGTATCTACGTGGGTATGTGTGTCTCTATGGGTGTCTATGTGTCTCTATGGGTCTCGATGTATCTCTGGGTGTTTATGTGTCTCTATGGGTGTCTGTGTGTCTCTATGGGTCTCTGTGGGTCTCTATGGGTCTCTATGGATCTGTATCTCTATGGCTCTGTATGTATCTACGTGGGTCTGTGTGTCTCTATGGGTGTCTATGTGACTCTATGGGTCTCTGTGTATCTCTGTGTATCTCTATGGGTCTCTGTGTATCTCTATGGGTGTTTATGCGTTTAGAGTATTTGGCTGCTATAAATGTCCACATGATGGCAATGATGACGATGCTGATGATTTGCCCCCTTCGGGAGAGAGCCGCCATCACTGGTGATGGCCGCAGTTCCGTGGGCCGCCTGGCCTGGCAAAATAAAATAAAAACTCAAAGTGAGAAACAACTTGGGGAGTTTCTCGGGGAGGGGGAGGGGTGGGGGTTTGTGAAGGAGTTGGTGAAGGAGTTGGTGAAGGAGTCTTTTAAAACTGCGAATTGTTGAGCGGTCTCCACTCATAGCAAAATCAACGTCTTTCTAACATCGCTGGGGGGGGGGCGGGGGGGGGCGGGGGGGGGGGGTCTCGTGTTTCATCGGCATTTTTCTTGTCAACTGATGATGATGATGATGCAGCAGCAGCCGCCACAATTGTCACATTCTGGCGGTCAAAGCCCAGAGAACCGCATCAGGAGCAGTAGCGGAGTGCATCGCCACGATGTCTCGATGGGTCTCTGTGAGTCTCTATGGGTCTCTATGGGTCTCTGCCTCTCTGTGCGTCTCGATGGGTCTCTATGAGTCTCTATGCGTCTTTATGGGTATCGGAGTCTCTATAGGTCTCTGTGAGTCTCTATGGGTCTCTGAGGCTCTGTGCGTCTCTATGGGTTATATGGGTCTCTGTGAGTCTCTGTGAGTCTATGGGTAGTGTTGAGTCTATGGGTAGTGTTGAGTCTATGGGCAGTGTTGAGTCTATGGGTAGTGTTGAGTCTATGGGCAGTGTTGAGTCTATGGGTAGTGTTGAGTCTATGGGCAGTGTTGAGTCTATGGGTAGTGCTGAGTCTATGGGCAGTGTTGAGTCTATGGGTAGTGTTGAGTCTATGGGCAGTGCTGAGTCTATGGGCAGTGCTAAGTCTATGGTGCAGTGTTGAGTCTATGGGGCAGTGTTGAGTCTATGGGCAGTGTTGAGTCTATGGGCAGTGTTGAGTCTATGGGCAGTGTTGAGTCTATGGGCAGTGTTGAGTCTATGGTGCAGTGTTGAGTCTATGGGCAGTGTTGAGTCGATGGGCAGTGCTAAGTCTATGGTGCAGTGTTGAGTCTATGGTTCAGTGTTGAGTCTATGGGCAGTGTTGAGTCTATGGGGCAGTGTTGAGTCTATGGGCAGTGTTGAGTCGATGGGCAGTGTTAAGTCTATGGTGCAGTGTTGAGTCTATGGTTCAGTGTTGAGTCTATGGGCAGTGTTGAGTCTATGGTGCAGTGTTGAGTCTATGGGCAGTGTTGAGTCTATGGGCAGTGTTGAGTCTATGGGCAGTGTTGAGTCTATGGGCAGTGTTGAGTCTATGGGCAGTGTTGAGTCTATGGGCAGTGTTGAGTCTATGGGCAGTGTTGAGTCTATGGGCAGTGTTGAGTCG
Organism: Lampetra fluviatilis; assembly: GCF_964198595.1. Lineage (NCBI taxonomy): Eukaryota > Metazoa > Chordata > Hyperoartia > Petromyzontiformes > Petromyzontidae > Lampetra > Lampetra fluviatilis. Next base: position 5,222,035 of record NC_136342.1, on the reverse strand, counting down.
ATGGGCAGTGTTAAGTCTATGGTGCAGTGTTGAGTCTATGGTTCAGTGTTGAGTCTATGGGCAGTGTTGAGTCTATGGTGCAGTGTTGAGTCTATGGGCAGTGTTGAGTCTATGGTGCAGTGTTGAGTCTATGGGCAGTGTTGAGTCTATGGGCAGTGTTGAGTCTATGGTGCAGTGTTGAGTCTATGGGTAGTGTTGAGTCTATGGGCAGTGTTGAGTCTTTGGGCAGTGTTGAGTCTATGGGCAGTGTTGAGTCTATGGTGCAGTGTTGAGTCTATGGGCAGTGTTGAGTCTTTGGGCAGTGTTGAGTCTATGGGCAGTGTTGAGTCTATGGTGCAGTGTTGAGTCTATGGGTAGTGTTGAGTCTATGGGCAGTGTTGAGTCTATGGTGCAGTGTTGAGTCTGGGCAGTGCTGAGTTTATGGGTAGTGTTGAGTCTGGGCAGTGTTGAGTCTATGGGCAGTGTTGAGTCTATGGGGCAGTGTTGAGTCTATGGTGCAGTGTTGAGTCTATGGTGCAGTGTTGAGTCTATGGACAGTGTTGAGTCTATGGACAGTGCTGAGTCTATGGACAGTGTTGAGTTTATGGGGCAGTGTTGAGTCTGGTCAGTGCGCGACATCGTTCTGTTCACACAACTCGCGTTCTATCCGCTGCGTGAGATGCGTGGTGCAGCGCTCAATAAAGTTTGAAGGCGCGTGGCGAGTAGCAGCGTCCAGCAGCATCCAGCAGCATCCCGACGCCTCGTGTGACGACGACGACGATGATGATGATGTTGCTACGACGAGGTTGCAGCTGTACAACCGCTTGTTCGATGCCCCGTTCTTGGTTCTTTCGCCAAAGTCACGGAGATAGAAAATAAAAAGTAATAAAATAACATTTTTTATCGCCGTCGCGTTATGAAACAGATAACGCGTTGGACTCGCCACGTCCGTGCCGCCGTGTATCCAATTACGGGTTGTGCAAAACCTACGCTGGGGGGGGAGGCAGGGGACGTGCACGCTGTGACGTTACCCGGCGGTGTCGATTGCAGACAAGAAAATAAAACCGGCGGCCTCTCTCCACCGCCCCCCACTCCAGGATTGCGAGGACGAGTCTCGGGCTGCCGTCAAATCCGCTGCCTGCCCTGCGTCTCTCCCCCCCCCAACCCCGACCCGAGGTGCCGGAGCGGCGTCGGCTCATCTTGTCGTGTTGGTGGTCGGAGGTAGAGGAGGAGAGGGAGGAGGAGGAGAGGGAGGAGGAGGAGGATGCGTGGACAGAAGCGGCGAGCGGTGGCGCTGGCGGCGTTGCGGCTGCTGCCCGCGCTGGCGCTGCGTCTGCACATGGGGCTGGCCTGGGGCTGGCTGCTGGCGCTCTCCCTGGGGGTCTACGCCGCCACGGGGGGGTGGAGGTTCCTGCGGATCGTGGGGAAGACGGCGCTCAGAGACCTCCAGTGAGTGGCGCCGTGGGGGAGGGAGGGCGGGGAGGTGCGGGGTATTGGGAGGCGTTCACTTTGTTGTTGTTGTTGTTGTAAAGTTGATTTATTTTAGCAGGCAAGTGCGGTTAGTCTCCCTCGGTTCGTAGTGACATCTGTAGAACAGTGGTAGATCACACAAACTCCACTCACTCACTCTGTAGAACAGGGGTAGATCACACAAACTCCACTCACTCACTCTGTAGAACAGGGGTAGATCACACAAACTCCACTCACTCACTCTGTAGAACACACAAGCTCCACTCACTCACTCTGTAGAACAGGGGTAGAACACACAAACTCCACTCACTCACTCTGTAGAACAGGGGTAGATCACACAAACTCCACTCACTCACTCTGTAGAACACACAAGCTCCTCTCACTCACTCACTCTGTAGAACAGGGGTAGATCACACAAACTCCACTCACTCACTCTGTAGAACAGGGGTAGATCACACAAACTCCACTCACTCTGTAGAACAGTGGTAGATCACACAAACTCCACTCACTCACTCTGTAGAACAGGGGTAGAACACACAAACTCCACTCACTCACTCTGTAGAACAGGGGTAGAACACACAAACTCCACTCACTCACTCTGTAGAACAGGGGTAGATCACACAAACTCCACTCACTCACCCTGTAGAACAGGGGTAGAACACACAAACTCCACTCACTCACTCTGTAGAACAGGGGTAGAACACACAAACTCCACTCACTCACTCTGTAGAACAGGGGTAGATCAAACAAACTCCATTCACTCACTCTGTAGAACAGGGGTAGATCACACAAACTCCACTCACTCACTCTGTAGAACAGGGGTAGAACACACAAACTCCACTCACTCACTCTGTAGAACAGGGGTAGAACACACAAACTCCACTCACTCACTCTGTAGAACAGGGGTAGAACACACAAACTCCACTCACTCACTCTGTAGAACAGGGGTAGATCACACAAACTCCACTCACTCACTCTGTAGGACTGGGGTAGAACACACAAACTCCACTCACTCACTCTGTAGAACAGGGGTAGATCACACAAACTCCACTCACTCCGTAGAACAGGGGTAGATCAAACAAACTCCACTCACTCACCCTGTAGAACAGGGGTAGATCACACAAAATCCACTCACTCACTCTGTAGAACAGGGGTAGAACACACAAACTCCACTCACTCACTCTGTAGAACAGGGGTAGAACACACAAACTCGACTTACTCACTCTGTAGAACAGGGGTAGATCACACAAACTCCACTCACTCACTCTGTAGAACAGGGGTAGATCACACAAACTCCACTCACTCACTCTGTAGAACAGGGGTAGATCACACAAACTCCACTTACTCACTCTGTAGAACAGGGGTAGATCACACAAACTCGACTCACTCACTCTGTAGAACACACAAGCTCCTCTCACTCACTCTGTAGAACAGGGGTAGAACACACAAACTCCACTCACTCACTCTGTAGAACAGGGGTAGAACACACAAACTCCACTCACTCACTCTGTAGAACAGGGGTAGAACACACAAACTCCACTCACGCACTCTGTAGAACAGGGGTAGAACACACAAACTCCACTCACTCACTCTGTAGAACAGGGGTAGATCACACAAACTCCACTCACTCACTCTGTAGAACACACAAACTCCACTCACTCACTATGTAGAACAGGGGTAGAACACACAAACTCCACTCACTCACTCTGTAGAACACACAAACTCCACTCACTCACTATGTAGAACAGGGGTAGAACACACAAACTCCACTCACTCACTCTGTAGAACAGGGGTAGATCACACAAACTCCACTCACTCACTCTGTAGAACAGGAGTAGAACACACAAACTCCACCCGCTCACACTCTTATCACTTGGAAATATGCAGCAGCCAGACACTGTAAACGTGGTAGTGTCCGGATTGAACCCACAACCACAGTGGCTAGGAGATGTTAACGACCTCGCCTGGTCTGCAGGGGGTCGTGGGTTCGATCCAGACCTAGACGCATGCTGCTGCTGCTGCTGCTGTTGATTTGCGTGTCTCTCTCTCTCTGCCCGTGGTCGCGTGGATTTCTTTTTCTGGGTCCTCCGGTATTTTTTTCCTCTCCACATTTAGCAAGATGCGCTCCGAGTGTTTGGCTACTGCTACACATTTCCACGATGATGGTGATGATGGTGATGATCAGCCCACTTCATTGAGATTTCTTTTGTGATGGGCACGTCCCTTCTGCTAAAGAGCTACGCAGATCAGTGGTGGGGCCTTAGCTGGTAAAATTAAGTAAAACATTATTTGTTTTTCATAGTTTATAGTTTTATGCATCGATTCCTGTCACCTCATCACTTGGGCAATTTCTGTTCCGTGTGAATGTGCACGTACGGTAGTGTAGTGGGGGGCAGGACAACAAACTAAACCTCATGTAGTGTATAGTAGTGTAGTGTATAGTGTAGTGTATAGTAGTGTAGTGTATAGTGTAGTGCAGGGGTCGGCAACCTGCGGCTCCGGAGCCGCATGCGGCTCTTTTGAACCTTGACCGCGGCTCCGGGGCGGATGCTAGCGAGGGGAGGAGGCGCACTGTGACACCTGCTGTGGCGTTGCCGCTGCTGACAGGTCGCCGCTCCGCTCCACACTGCCCGCCCGGTGACAGGCAATAACGTTGCCGTTGCTTTGTCACATGTTTGGAAGAAGTAAAAACCTTCCTGGGCAGCAAAGAGCTCACCTTTGCTGAGCTGGAACAGCCAGAGTGGCTGGAAAAATTACATTTTATGGTAGACATGACAGCACATCTAAACACGCTAAATACAACCCTTCAGGGGAAAGGAGGCACAGCCCTGCACATGCTGGAGGAGGTTTTGGCATTCGAGCACAAGTTGACAGTGTTTGTCAAAGATTTACAGAGAGGTACACTGTCTCACTTTCCCTCTTTGAGAGAGTTCAAACAAAGTCATGATACGATAAATTTGGAATATTTCAAGTCTGCAATCACCACAATGCAAAGTTCGTTTGGGAAACGATTCTGTGAGTTCAGAGAGGAAAAAACGACATTATCCTTCCCTGTCACTCCCCTGGCGATCGATCCATCCCTATTGAATATGACTGCATTTGCAGGTGTAAGTCAACCTGATCTTGAGATGGAACTGGCCGATATAGCCGACAAAGATATATGGGTGTCCAAGTTCAAATGCTTGACCGCTACTCTTGAGGATGTTGCCCGTCAGAAGGCCATTCTGGCTCAGAATCATAAATGGAGTGATATTGAAAACCTTCCCAAACAGGACAAACTTGTATTCGAAACATGGAATGCCATCCCCAACACTTATATAAACATGAAAAAGTATGCATTTGGAGTCCTGTCGATCTTCGGCTCCACATATGTATGTGAGCAGGTCTTCTCCAACATGAACTATATTAAAAACAAACATCGATCACGCCTCACAGATGACAGCTTGCAAGCCTGTGTGAAAATGAAGGTGACGTCTTACAGCCCTGATGTGCAGACACTGTGCACTGAGGTTCAGGAGCAAAAATCCCATTAACCAGGTAATTTAGCTATTAATTTGCAAAAATATATTTTACATTGTTAAGTGAAAAAGTCCTTTTTTTATTCAGATTGACAGCTGACTGCACGATCCTGTATATAGCAATAAGGTAAGAAACAATATATGCAGTGTTATATTTGTTTTAAATGTTGCAATGGTTTTGCGGCTCCCAGTCTATTTTTTCCTTCGGAAACGGGTCCAAGTGGCTCTTTATGTCTTAAAGGTTGCAGACCCCTGGTGTAGTGTGTAGTGTAGTGTATAGTGTAGTGTGTAGTGTGTAGTGTAGTGTATAGTGTAGTGTGTAGTGTAGTGTATAGTGTAGTGTATAGTGTAGTGTGTAGTAGTGTAGTGTATAGTGTAGTGTATAGTGTAGTGTATAGTAGTGTAGTGTATAGTGTAGTGTATAGTGTAGTGTGTAGTGTAGTGTATAGTAGTGTAGTGTATAGTGTAGTGTGTAGTAGTGTAGTGTATAGTGTAGTGTGTAGTAGTGTAGTGTATAGTGTAGTGTATAGTGTAGTGTATAGTGTAGTGTGTAGTGTAGTGTATAGTGTAGTGTATAGTGTAGTGTGTAGTAGTGTAGTGTGTAGTAGTGTAGTGTATAGTGTAGTGTATAGTGTAGTGTGTAGTGTAGTGTATAGTGTAGTGTGTAGTGTAGTGTATAGTGTAGTGTGTAGTGTGTAGTGTAGTGTATAGTGTAGTGTGTAGTGTAGTGTATAGTGTAGTGTATAGTGTAGTGTGTAGTAGTGTAGTGTATAGTGTAGTGTATAGTAGTGTAGTGTATAGTGTAGTGTATAGTGTAGTGTGTAGTGTAGTGTATAGTAGTGTAGTGTATAGTGTAGTGTGTAGTAGTGTAGTGTATAGTGTAGTGTGTAGTAGTGTAGTGTATAGTGTAGTGTATAGTGTAGTGTATAGTGTAGTGTGTAGTGTAGTGTATAGTGTAGTGTATAGTGTAGTGTGTAGTAGTGTAGTGTATAGTGTAGTGTATAGTGTAGTGTGTAGTGTAGTGTATAGTGTAGTGTGTAGTGTAGTGTGTAGTGTAGTGTATAGTAGTGTAGTGTATTGTAGTGTATAGTGTAGTGTATAGTGTAGTGTACAGTGTATAGTGTAGTGTATAGTAGTGTATAGTAGTGTATAGTGTAGTGTGTAGTGTAGTGTATAGTAGTGTGTAGTGTAGTGTATAGTGTAGTGTATAATTTATAGTGTAGTGTATAGTGTAGTGTATAATGTATAGTGTAGAGTATAGTGTAGTGTATAATGTAGTGTATAGTGTAGTGTATAGTAGTGTATAGTGTAGTCTATAGTAGTGTAGTGTGTAGTGTAGTGTATAGTGTAGTGTATTATGTATAGTGTCGTATGTTTCGTGTGTTATAGTGTACATTGTGTCGTGTGTATTCGTGTCGAGTGTAGCGTGTGTGTGTTGAACTCCTTTACCACTAAAAGCATTTCTCAAGAAATGAATGTTCAATGTAGCACCGCACGCTTGGCTACGCACGGGGGTGAACAAGGTGTTTGCCGGGTAATTCTTCCGCGCCACCTTTACCCTGTGTACCCTTTACCTTACCCCTCGGCATGTCGACACCTTTACCTTTTACCCTTTTACCCGGTTAAAACGGGGTGAATTAGCTCGCCGTGCCGAGGCCGACTTCTCGGCTCGCAGGATTTCTCTCGACAAAGAAATCCCGCCTTTGTCTCCAGCACCCACACACTCGCACCCACACACACACTCGCACCCACACACACGCACACGCACCCACACACACGCACTCACACCCACACACCCACACACCCACACACACACACGCACCCACACCCCCACACACCCACACACACACACGCACCTACACACCCACACACCCACAACAACACGCACGTGCATGCACACACACACGCACCCACACACCCTCACACACTCACACCCACATGCACGTGCAGGCACACACACCCACACACTCACACCCACGCACCCACACGCACGTGCATGCACACGCACGCACCCACACACCCACACACACACGCACGTGCATGCACACACACACACACGCACCCACACACCCACACACACTCACACCCACGCACCCACACGCACACGCACGTGCATGCGCACACACACACACGCACCCAAACACACGCACCCACACACCCACACACACACGCACCTACACACCCACACGCACGTGCATGCACACGCACACTCGCACCCACACGCACACACAAACACACGTACCCACACACACATACACACGCACCTACACACCCACACGCACGTGCATGCACACACACGCACCCACACACCCACACACACACACACACCCACACGCACGTGCATGCACACACGCACCCACACACCCACACACACACACCCACACGCACGTGCATGCACACACGCACCCACACACCCACATGCACGTGCAGGCACACACACCCACACACTCACACCCACGCACCCACACACACACATGCTCCTACACACGCACTCACACACACACGCACTCACATACACATGCGCCCACACACGCAGCCACACACCCACACACACACACCCACACACACACGCACGCACACACACACGCACCCACACACACACCCACACACACCCACACACACACACACCCACACACCCACACACACACCCACACACACACACACGCACACACACACACACACACACGCACACACGCACACACGCACACACACACCCACACACACACCCACACACACACACACGCACACACACACACGCACCCACACATGCTCTCACACATCCATGCACCCACACGCACGTGCATGCACACACACACATGCACACGCACCCACACACACACACACGTACCCACACACACACACGCACCCATTCACCTACACACACCCACAAACCCACACACACACACACCCACACACACACACACGTGCACCTACAAACAAAACAACAAAGATCCTCCGTGTAGACTTTAGAGGCAAGTGCTGTTAGCGAGCACCTATGAAGGCCGGAACGGCACACGAGGGGGTGGGTGGCCAGGACCACGCCCGACCGCCTTTGTCTCTCTAGTGGCGATGTTTACACACCGCACCAGGTACTCATTTCAGGCTGAGTCGACCTAGGGGAGGCCCAGGACCGGTTCAGATAATCGTCACTGGTGTTGGCCGTGAGCGGGAATCGAACCCGGGTCGCCAGGTTCATAGCGTAGCGCTAACCACTACACTACCGCTCCCCACACACACACACAGACACACACACACGCACACCCACGCACACACGCACACACACACACACGCACCCACGCACACACGCACCCACACACACACGCACCCACACACACACGCACCCACGCACACACACACCCACGCACACACGCACCCACGCACACACGCACCCACGCACACACGCACCCACGCACACACGCACCCACACACACACGCACCCACACACACACGCACCCACGCACACACGCACCCACACACACACGCACCCACACACACACACACCCACGCACACACGCACCCACACACACACGCACCCACACACACACATACACCTAGACACACGCACCAACACACGCACCCACACACACACACACCCACGCACACACGCACCCACACACACACATACACCTAGACACACGCACCAACACACGCACCCACACACACACACACCCACGCACACACGCACCCACACACACACGCACCCACACACACACATACACCTAGACACACGCACCAACACACGCACCCACACACACACACACCCACGCACACACGCACCCACACACACACGCACCCACACACACACATACACCTAGACACACGCACCAACACACGCACCCACACACACGTGCGCACACACACCAGCACACACGCACACACAACAACAACTATTTTTGCAGAGCGACTTTCAGAGCCCAGGGTTCAAGGCCACTTTGCAACATCAGAGATAACGCATCAAACGTTGTTGTAGAAACACTCGTAAAACTAAAAGTGCACTTGGATGGGACACAAATGAATGAGGCATCCAAAACTATCATCAGGTGCAATAATGCAGCGAGAAGGCTCAACTACACAGGGTGGGCCAAAGGTCAGGACACACAGGGTGATGACGAACACATTGTCCTGCGGAGGGAGCTGGTAGGAACGTTGGGTTGCTCGGTCAATGGCCTGCAGGGTCAACGGCGGCGTGGTGTATTCCGCAAATATGGCCGACTGTGAGGGCGGGCACAAGCCGGCGTGAGTAGGTGAAACGTTGAGTTTTATAAGGGCACCACGGGGTGACCAGCCCCTCCCCACCCAGCCCCACCCCTACCACCCCTCCCACCCCCACCCTCCCCACCCAGCCCCTCCCCACCCAGCCCCTCCCCACCCTCCCCTCTCCACCCTCCCCACCCCAGCCAGCCCCACCCCTCCCACCCAGCCCCACCCAGCCCCACCCTCCCCACCCAGCCCCTCCCCACACCCTCCCCTCTCCACCCAGCCCGACCCCTCCCATTTTTGGATGCACGATGGACGGACGGACACAATAATCTCCTGTGGGCTGGTGGAACCAGGTGGTTTCTACCAGTATAATATAGAGGGTGGCCCAGAGGTTACGACATCCGTCATTATTATTCTGGTAGGAACCTCCTGGTTACACCAGCCCACAGGGGATTGTTGTGTCCGTCCGTCCGTCCGTCGTGCATCCAAAAATGGGAGGGGTGGGGCTGGGTGGAGAGGGGCTGGGTGGGGAGGAGGGGGCTGGGTGGGGAGGGGCTGCTCACCCCGTGGTGCCCTTATAAAACTCAACGTTTAACCTCCTCATGCCGGCTTGTGCCCGCCCTCACAGTCGGGCATATTTGCGGAATACACCACGCCCTGGCCGTTGACCCTGCAGGCCATTGACCGAGCAACCCAACGTTCCTACCAGCTCCCTCCGCAGGAATGTGTTAAAGAAAGTGGCCCAGAGGTGAGGACATCTTGGGTGTTGTTATTATTTTACAGGGTCGCCTGAAAGGCCGCACCCGTAGGGTTATTGGTTTACAAGGGGACCCAAAAGTGAGGACACGTAGGTTTTATTATCATCATCATACAGAGAAGCCCAAGAGTCGGCACCCACAGCGTTGTTATTGGTGCCGCGGTGGTTGGCGTACTGCTCTGCTCACACCCGGCAACCCGCGTCCGATTCTTGGCCACGGCTGACCTCTAGGTCGACTTGGCCTCGAATGTGCGTGCCTGATGCCCGATTTAAACCCAGCTGTACCCCGGGGGGGGGACACTTTTAATCCCTCTCTCATTTCAATGAGGTACCTAATGGGAGTGTCATGCGCTGGCACGGCACGGGTGAGGAGTGCCAGTGGAAAAATCACTCACGCTGGCACGGCACGGGTGTGTGCCAGTGGAAAAAACCACTCATGCTGGCACGGCACGGGGGTGAGTGCCGGTGGGGAAGGGGCGGTGGGGTGATTGACGGTGGCGTGCCGTCCGGCGTCTCGGTGTCCCCAGCGGTGTCACCGTGCTGGTCCGCACCAAGCTGGCGGTGAGGCGGCTGATGAGAAGGAACGACACCATCCCCGTCGCCTTCCAGGAGGTGGTGCAGCGCCACCCTGACAAGGTGGGCTACCGCGGGCGCCGAGTGACTGAGTGAGCGAGTGAGTGACAGAGTGAGTGAATGACTGAGTGAGTGAGCGAGTGAGTGAGTGACTGAGTGAGTGAGTGAGTGACTGAGTGACTGAGTGAGTGACTGAGTGAGTGAGTGACCGAGTGAGTGATTGACCGATTCACCAAGTGAGTGAGTGACTGACTGAGTTAGTAAGCCACCGAGTGAGCGAGTGATTGAGTGATCGAGGGAGTGAGTGAGTGAGTGACTGAGTGAGTGAGTGACTGAGTGAGTGAGTGACTGAGTGAGTGACTGAGTGAGTGAGTGACTGAGTGAGTGACTGAGTAGGTGAGTGACTGAGTGAGTGAGTGACTGAGTGAGTGAGTGACTGAGTGAGTGACTGAGTGAGTGACTGAGTGAGTGAGTGACCGAGTGAGTGAGTGACTGAGTGAGTGAGTGACTGAGTGAGTGACTGAGTGAGTGAGTGACTGAGTGAGTGAGTGACTGAGTGAGTGACTAAGTGAGTGAGTGAGTGACTGAGTGAGTGACTGAGTGAGTGACTGAGTGAGTGAGTGAGTGACTGAGTGAGTGAGTGACTGAGTGAGTGACCGAGTGAGTGACTGAATGAGTGACTGACTGAGTGAGTGAGTGACCGAGTGAGTAATCGAGTAAGTGACTGAGTGAGTGAGTGACTGAGTAAGTGACTGAGTGAGTGACTGAGTGAGTGAGTGACTGTATAGTGTAGTGTATAGCGTAGTGTATAGCGTAGTGTAGTGTATAGTGTAGTGTATAGCGTAGTGTGTTGTCTAGTGTATAGTAGTGTAGTGTATAGCATAGTGTGTAGTGTAGTGTATATTGTAGTGTATAGTGTAGTGTATATTGTAGTGTATAGTGTAGTGCAGGGGTCCTCAAACTTTTTAAACAGGGGGCCAGTTCACTGTCCCTCAGACCGTTGGAGGGCCGGACTATAGTTAAAAAAAATTATGAACAAATTCCTATGCACACTGCATATATCTTATTTTGAAGTGAAGAAACTAAACGGGAACAAATACAACATTTAAAATGAAGAACAAGTAAAGTTAAATCAACAAACTTGCCAGTATTTCAATGGGAACTATGGGCCTGCTTTTGGCTAATGAGATGGTCAATGTCCGGTTCCATATTTGTCACTGCTAGTCGTAACAAGTGATGCAAGTGTGCATCCGTTAGTCTAGATCTGGTTGGAGATTTCAAATGTTTCATTCTGGAAAATGTTTGTTCACAGACATAAGCGCTGCCAAAGATGGTTGCCATTTTGAGTGCATGGTTCCTGAGATGAGGATACGTCTCAGAGGGGAGAAATGCATAGAAATTATGAAGGCTGCTTGACTTGAATGCGTCTTTCAGAGTCACAATTCTGCAGTTCAGCCAGTTCCATTTGGTAAATTGTATCCACATTTTCAATGTCAATAGGAAATGGGTTACTGAAAAGCTGTATGTCCTGTTCATGGAGATGAAGCTCTTTAAATCTAAATTGGAACTCCTTTTGCAATTTTTCCAGTGAATCCACACATGTTTTGTTTGGGAATGCAACCAATGGTTTTTCCGCTAACAGATTTTGAGTTGTGGGGAGATGGCAGAAGTTTTCCTCCTTAACTTGTTTGATGAGGAGGCCTAATTTTACTTCAAATGCTTTGACATGTGATTGCATATCACAGATGAGCTTCCCCTTTCCTTGAAGTTTCACATTGAAACTGTTGAGTAGCTCTGTTACATCTGTCAGAAAGGCAAGGTGCCATTTCCATTCTGCATCATTGAGCTCTGGTACTTCTTTGTTTTTTGAAAACAGAAAAGCTGTAATCTGTGGAAGTAAGTCATAGAAACGTTTCAAAACTCTCCCTCGACTCAGCCAATGGACTTCTGTGTGGTACAGAACATCTTCATAGTCAACATTTAGTTCAGACAGAAATTCCTGAAATTGTCTGTGGTTTAGTGCATGAGCTCTAATGAAGTTAACACAAGATACCACAATTTTCATAACAGAGTCCCACTTCAGTGATTTACGACACAGCGCTTGTTGGTGGATGAGGCAGTGTATGGCTATTGGATGAGAATGGTTATGTTTGTCCATCTCTTGGTTAATGCGAGCAATTACTCCTTTCTTAGACCCCACCATGCTAGGAGCACCATCAGTTGTCACACTGGCTAGTTTAGCCCAGTTCAGCTCCAAACCATTCACAGTTTGGCAAACTTTTTCATAGATATCCTCTCCTGTAGTTGTCCCTTTGATGCTTTGCAGTGCAGCAAGCTCTTCTGTGACTTTGAAATAGTCATTCGTCCCACGAATAAAAATTAGAAGTTGTGCAGAATCACGAACATCATTGCTTTCATCGAGTGCCAAGGAAAAATAGAAAAGTTTTTTTGTGGAGTTTTGCAAATGCTGATGCAAATTGTCTCCCATTTCTTCAATCCTCCGTGTAATTGTAGGTCCTGAAAGACTCACTGTACTAAATAAATCGGCCTTCTCTGGACACATCTCTTTGGCAACAGAAAGAAGGCATTCTTTAACAAATTCTCCCTCCACGAATGGTCTGCCAGTGCACGCTATTAGCTTGGCAACTTGAAAACTTGCTCGCAGTGATGACATATTTAGCTGCTTCTGCTTCACAAAAGTATTTTGCTGAGTTGTTAATGTATTTTTCAGTTTTAATATTTTATCTTTTCTCACTTCTCCGACCAAACAATCATATTTATCTTTATGTTGAGTTTCATAGTGTCGACGTAAATTGTATTCTTTGAACACAGACACTATATTCTGGCATATCAGACACACAGCTCTTCCCTTGTACTGCATGAAAAAGTAATCATAAGTCCACTGTTTTTTGAATATCCTACACTCCGAGTAAATTTTTCTCTTTCTTGACATCATTGTTTCCTAGGGAGTCAAAATTGCTATTAGTAAAATACCAATATATATACAGCGCTACAAAAACAATATACAGTACCAGCAATACCTTTGCCCACACAGAGACATACAGACTGCACTGCCCATCAATGCAGTCTGATTGGGGGAACTCCGCTTTTACCCCAGGCTCACACTGGTGCGGGTGCCATTAAAAAGTTAATTACACCTGCAGTTTTGTTCACAGATCGCAGCCCAATGAGTGCTCACCAGCTCAGCCCAATGAGTGACCATGGGCCGGATAAATGCCCTCGGTGGGCCGCATGTGGCCCGCGGGCCGTAGTTTGAGGACCCCTGGTGTGTATAGTAGTGTATAATGTAGTGTAGTGTATGTATAGCGCAGTATATAGTGTAGTGTGTAGTGTAGTGTATAGTGTAGTGTATAGTGTAGTGTATAGTGTAGTGTGTAGTGTATAGTGTAGTGTATATTGTAGTGTATAGAGTAGTGTATAGTATAGTGTGCAGTGTATAGTGTAGTGTATAGTAGTGTGTAGTGTATAGTGTAGTGTATAGTAGTGTGTAGTGTATAGTGTAGTGTATAGTAGTGTAGTGTATAGTGTAGTGTATAGCGTAGTGTATTGTCTAGTGTATAGTATAGTGTATAGTGTAGTGTATAGTAGTGTATAGTGTAGTGTATAGTGTAGTGTAAAGTAGTGTATAGTGTAGTGTATAGTGTAGTGTATAATGTAGTGTATAGTGTAGTGTATAGTGTGTAGTGTATAGTGTAGTGTATAGTGTATAGTGTAGTGTATAGTGTAGTGTATAATGTAGTGTATAGTGTAGTGTATAGTGTGTAGTGTATAGTGTAGTGTATAGTGTAGTGTATAGTAGTGTAGTGTATTGTAGTGTATAGTAAAGTGTAGTGTATTGTAGTGTACAGTGTAGTGTATAGTGTAGTGTATAGCGTAGTGTATAGTGTAGTGTATAGTAGTGTGTAGTGTAGTGTATAGTGTAGTGTATAGTAGTGTACAGTGTAGTGTATAGTGTAGTGTATAGCGTAGTGTATAGTGTAGTGTATAGTGTAGTGTATAGTAGTGTGTAGTGTAGTGTATAGTGTAGTGTATAGTAGTGTATAGTGTAGTGTATTGTGTAGTGTGTAGTGTAGTGTATAGTGTAGTGTATAGTGTAGTGTATAGTGTAGTGTATAGCGTAGTGTATAGTAGTGTGTAGTGTAGTGTATAGTGTAGTGTATAGTGTAGTGTATAGTGTAGTGTACAGTGTAGTGTATAGTGTAGTGTATAGTGTAGTGTACACTGTAGTGTACAGTGTAGTGTACAGTGTAGTGTATGTATACGTTTAACTTCTTCCGCACCGTACTTAGCTAACCGCGCCAATCGTAGCTTTAACCCCCCCCACCACCCCCCCCCACTCTCCACCCCCACCCCCCACCCCCCCCACCCCCCCCACCACCCCCCCACCACCCCCCCACCCACCACCACCCACACCCCCACCCCCCCCCTCCCCCCCCACTACCCCCCCACCACCCCCCCCCCCCCCAGGTGGCTCTGATCTACGAGGCCACGGGCGAGCGCTGGACGTTCTCCCGGCTGGACGGGCAGGCGAGTGCGGTGGCGTGGGTGCTGTGGGAGCGGGGGCTGCGTGCGGGCGACGTGGTGGCCCTCTTCATGGAGAGCCGCCCGCAGTTCGTGGCCGCCTGGCTCGGCGCCGCCCGGCTCGGAGCGGAGGCGGCGCTCATCAACAGCTCGCTGCGCGGGGAGGCGGCCATGCACTGCCTGAGGGCGTCGGGGGCCAAGGCCCTGCTGTTCGGAGCGGAGCTCACTCCAGGTGATGGCGGGGGTGGTGGTGGTTGGGGTGGTGATGGTGGTGATGATGGTGGTGGTGATGGTGGAGGCGGCCATGCACTGCCTGAGGGCGTCAGGGGCCAAGGCCCTGCTGTTCGGAGCGGAGCTCACTCCAGGTGATGGTGGTGGTGGTTGGGGTTGTGGTGGTGGTGGTGGTGGCGGTGGTGACGGTGGTGGCGGTGGCGGTGGTGATGGCGGTGGTGGTGACGGTGGTGGTGACTGTGGTGGTGGTGATGGTGGTGGTGGCGGTGGTGGTGGCGGTGGCGGTGGTGATGGCGGTGGTGGTGGTGGTGGTGATGATGTGGAGAATGGCGGTGGTTATTGTTGTTGATGTTGTTGTTGGTGATGGTGGTGACGGTAGTGGTGGAGGTGGTGGTGGTGGTGGAGAATCTGTGCTGCACTCCCTGCGGGTGTCACTCACACTGCACACACAGCACGTGCAGTGTTTGCATCAAGCTGCATGTTCGTGCTGCTGCGTCATGCCCCGTGCGTCGCGTTTGACTCCGGACTCCGCGCGTGGCCGAGACCTGCGAGTTGTCCCTCTCCGCCGTGCCCAGCGCCGACCCGTCACGGACTCCAGACGACGTGAATCGGACGGCCGCATCGCAGCCGCGTCCACAACGATCAGTGATAGTCGAGGCTGGGATCGAGCGTGGCCGCTTGTCGCCCTCGCACACAACTCGGGGTGACCGCGGGAAGCCGCGAATTTTTTTGTTTGCCGCGGCGATGGATCCCGAAGCCACGTGGATCGTTTGTGTTTTTGTTTTGCCGCAGCCTTCGAAGAGATCCGCGGGGCGCTGGGCAAGGAGCTGCTGCTGTTCTGCAGCGGCGAGACGGGCACGGAGGCGACGCCGCACGGGGTGGAGGCGTTCGACGCGCTGGTGGCCGCCGCACCCACCCACCAGTTCCCACGGCCCACAGGCCGCGGATTCTCTGGTGAGGAGAAGCCGTCCACACCCAGCCCCCACCTGCACAACCCCTGCTCCCCCCCCCCCACCTCTCTCCCCTCCCCGCACCCCCCACCCCCAATGCCCCCCCCCCTTGCCCCCCCCTCGCACCCCCCCAAACCTCTCCCCCCCCTCCTGCACCCCCCCTCTGCACCCCCCGCCCCCTCCCCCCCACCTCCCCTGCCCCCCTGTCCCCGCCTCTCTCCCCCCCTTGCGCCCCTCCCCTCCACCCCCACCCCCCCTCCACCCTGTCTCCCTTCCCCCACCTCTCTCCACCCCCCCCCCGCACCCCCCCTGGTGTCCCCCCAGCATGGTGGTGATTGGCGGCTCCCCCCCCCTCTCTCCCCCTCGTGTGCCCCAGCTTGGTGCTGATTGGCTGAATCTCTCCCCCCTCGTGTGCTCCAGCTTGGTGCTGATTGGCTGACTCTCTCCCCCTCGTGTGCCCCAGCTTGGTGCTGATTGGCTGACTCTCTCCCCCTCGTGTGCCCTAGCTTGGTGCTGATTGGCTGACTCTCTCCCCCCCCTGGTGTGTCCCAGCTTGTTGCTGATTGGCTGACTCTCTCCCCCTCGTGTGCCCCAGCTTGGTGCTGATTGGCTGAATCTCTCCCCCTCGTGTGCCCTAGCTTGGTGCTGATTGGCTGACTCTCTCCCCCTCGTGTGCCCCAGCTTGGTGCTGATTGGCTGAATCTCTCCCCCCTCGTGTGCTCCAGCTTGGTGCTGATTGGCTGACTCTCTCCCCCTCGTGTGCCCCAGCTTGGTGCTGATTGGCTGAATCTCTCCCCCTCGTGTGCCCCAGCTTGGTGCTGATTGGCTGAATCTCTCCCCCCTCGTGTGCTCCAGCTTGGTGCTGATTGGCTGAATCTCTCCCCCTCGTGTGCCCCAGCTTGGTGCTGATTGGCTGACTCTCTCCCCCTCGTGTGCCCCAGCTTGGTGCTGATTGGCTGACTCTCTCCCCCCCCTGGTGTGTCCCAGCTTGTTGCTGATTGGCTGACTCTCTCCCCCTCGTGTGCCCCAGCTTGGTGCTGATTGGCTGACTCTCTCCCCCTCGTGTGCCCCAGCTTGGTGCTGATTGGCTGAATCTCTCCCCCTCGTGTGCCCCAGCTTGTTGCTGATTGGCTGACTCTCTCCCCCTCGTGTGCCCTAGCTTGGTGCTGATTGGCTGACTCTCTCCCCCTCGTGTGCCCAGCTTGGTGCTGATTGGCTGAATCTCTCCCCCTCGTGTGCCCTAGCTTGGTGCTGATTGGCTGACTCTCTCCCCCTCGTGTGCCCCAGCTTGGTGCTGATTGGCTGACTCTCTCCCCCTCGTGTGCCCTAGCTTGGTGCTGATTGGCTGAATCTCTCCCCCTCGTGTGCCCCAGCTTGGTGCTGATTGGCTGAATCTCTCCCCCTCGTGTGTCCCAGCTTGTTGCTGATTGGCTGAATCTCTCCCCCTCGTGTGCTCCAGCTTGTTGCTGATTGGCTGAATCTCTCCCCCTCGTGTGTCCCAGCTTGTTGCTGATTGGCTGAATCTCTCCCCCTCGTGTGTCCCAGCTTGTTGCTGATTGGCTGACTCTCTCCCCCTCGTGTGCTCCAGCTTGTTGCTGATTGGCTGAATCTCTCCCCCTCGTGTGTCCCAGCTTGGTGCTGATTGGCTGAATCTCTCCCCCTCGTGTGCCCCAGCTTGGTGCTGATTGGCTGAATCTCTCCCCCTCGTGTGCCCCAGCTTGGTGCTGATTGGCTGAATCTCTCCCCCTCGTGTGCCCCAGCTTGGTGCTGATTGGCTGACTCCCTCCCCCTCGTGTGCCCCAACTTGGTGCTGATTGGCTGAATCTCTCCCCCCCTCGTGTGCCCCAGCTTGGTGCTGATTGGCTGAATCTCTCCCCCCCCCCCCCCCGTGTGTCCCAGATCGACTCTTCTACGTCTACACCTCCGGCACCACCGGCATGCCCAAGGCGGCCATCGTGGTGCACAGCAGGTGAGCGTGGGGGTGGTGAGTGGTGAGCGTGGTGAGTGTGGTGTTGAGTCTATGGGCAGTGTTGAGTCTATGGGTAGTGTTGAGTCTATGGGTAGTGTTGAGTCTATGGGTAGTGTTGAGTCTATGGGCAGTGTTGAGTCTATGGGCAGTGTTGAGTCTATGGTGCAGTGTTGAGTCTATGGGTAGTGTTGAGTCTATGGGTAGTGTTGAGTCTATGGGTAGTGTTGAGTCTATGGGTAGTGTTGAGTCTATGGTGCAGTGTTGAGTCTATGGTGCAGTGTTGAGTCTATGGTGCAGTGCTGAGTCTATGGTGCAGTGTTGAGTCTATGGTGCAGTGTTGAGTCTATGGTGCAGTGTTGAGTCTATGGGTAGCAGTGTTGAGTCTATGGTGCAGTGTTGAGTCTATGGTGCAGTGCTGAGTCTATGGGCAGTGTTGAGTCTATGGTGCAGTGTTGAGTCTATGGGTAGTGTTGAGTCTATGGTGCAGTATTGAGTCTATGGTGCAGTGTTGAGTCTATGGTGCAGTGTTGAGTCTATGGTGCAGTGTTGAGTCTATGGGCAGTGTTGAGTCTATGGTGCAGTGTTGAGTCTATGGGCAGTGTTGAGTCTATGGGCAGTGTTGAGTCTATGGTGCAGTGTTGAGTCTATGGTGCAGTGTTGAGTCTATGGGCAGTGTTGAGTCTATGGTGCAGTGTTGAGTCTATGGGCAGTGTTGAGTCTATGGTGCAGTGTTGAGTCTATGGTGCAGTATTGAGTCTATGGGCAGTGTTGAGTCTATGGGCAGTGTTGAGTCTATGGGTAGTGTTGAGTCTATGGTGCAGTGTTGAGTCTATGGTGCAGTGTTGAGTCTATGGTGCAGTGTTGAGTCTATGGGTAGTGTTGAGTCTATGGTGCAGTGTTGAGTCTATGGTGCAGTGTTGAGTCTATGGTGCAGTGTTGAGTCTATGGGTAGTGTTGAGTCTATGGTGCAGTATTGAGTCTATGGTGGAGTGCTGAGTCTATGGGCAGTGTTGAGTCTATGGGTAGTGTTGAGTCTATGGTGCAGTGTTGAGTCTATGGTGCAGTGTTGAGTCTATGGTGCAGTGTTGAGTCTATGGTGCAGTGCTGAGTATATGGGCAGTGTTGAGTCTATGGTGCAGTGTTGAGTCTATGGGCAGTGTTGAGTCTATGGGTGGTGTTGAGTCTATGGTGCAGTGTTGAGTCTATGGGCCGTGTTGAGTCTATGGGTGGTGTTGAGTCTATGGTGCAGTGTTGAGTCTATGGGGCAGTGTTGATTCTATGGGCAGTGTTGAGTCTATGGGTGGTGTTGAGTCTATGGTGCAGTGTTGAGTCTATGGGGCAGTGTTGAGTCTATGGTGCAGTGTTGAGTCTATGGGCAGTGATGAATCTATGGTGCAGTGTTGAGTCTATGGGCAGTGTTGAGTCTATGGGTAGTGTTGAGTCTATGGTACAGTGTTGAGTCTATGGGCAGTGTTGAGTCTATGGGCAGTGTTGAGTCTATGGGTAGTGTTGAGTCTATGGGTAGTGTTGAGTCTATGGGCAGTGTTGAGTCTATGGGCAGTGTTGAGTCTATGGGCAGTGCTGAGTCTATGGGCAGTGTTGAGTCTATGGGTAGTGTTGAGTCTATGGGCAGTGTTGAGTCTATGGGTAGTGTTGAGTCTATGGGCAGTGTTGAGTCTATGGGCAGTGTTGAGTCTATGGGCAGTGCTGAGTCTATGGGTAGTGTTGAGTCTATGGGCAGTGTTGAGTCTATGGGCAGTGCTGAGTCTATGGGCAGTGTTGAGTCTATGGGTAGTGTTGAGTCTATGGGCAGTGTTGAGTCTATGGGCAGTGTTGAGTCTATGGGCAGTGTTGAGTCTATGGGTAGTGTTGAGTCTATGGTGCAGTGTTGAGTCTATGGACAGTGTTGAGTCTATGCTTCAGTGTTGAGTCTATAGGTAGTGTTGAGTCTATGGGCAGTGTTGAGTCTATGGTAGTTCAGTGCTGAGTCTATGGAGCAGTGTTGAGTCTATGGGTAGCAGTGCTGAGTCTATGGGCAGTGTTGAGTCTATGGTGCAGTGCTGAGTCTATGGGTAGCAGTGCTGAGTCTATGGGCAGTGTTGAGTCTATGGTGCAGTGTTGAGTCTATGGGTAACAGTGTTGAGTCTATGGTGGTTCAGTGTTGAGTCTATGGGTAGTGTTGAGTCTATGGGTAACAGTGCTGAGTCTATGGTGGTTCAGTGCTGAGTCTATGGTGGTTCAGTGCTGAGTCTATGGTGCAGTGCTGAGTCTATGGGCAGTGTTGAGTCTATGGGCAGTGTTGAGTCTATGGGTAACAGTGCTGAGTCTATGGGCAGTGAGTCTATGGTGGTTCAGTGCTGAGTCTATGGTGGTTCAGTGCTGAGTCTATGGTGCAGTGCTGAGTCTATGGGCAGTGTTGAGTCTATGGGCAGTGTTGAGTCTATGGGCAGTGTTGAGTCTATGGGTAGTGTTGAGTCTATGGGTAGTGTTGAGTCTATGGGCAGTGTTGAGTCTATGGGCAGTGTTGAGTCTATGGGTAGTGCTGAGTCTATGGGCAGTGCTGAGTCTATGGTGATGCAGTGCTGAGTCTCTGCGTGTCCCAGGTACTACCGCATGGCCACGCTGGTGCACTACGGCTTCGGCATGAGGGCGTCGGACGTGCTCTACTCCTGCCTGCCCCTCTACCACACGGCCGGTGAGCAACACCCACCCCCCCCACGCTCACCAGCTCGCTCACCAGCTCACTCACCAGCTCACTCACCAGCTCGCTCACTCACCCGCTCACTCACCAGCTCACTCACCAGCTCACTCACCAGCTCGCTCGCTCACCAGCTCACTCACCAGCTCACTCACCAGCTCGCTCACTCACCAGCTCGCTCACTCACCAGCTCACTCACCAGCTCACTCACCAGCTCGCTCGCTCATCAGCTCACTCACCAGCTCACTCACCAGCTCACTCACCAGCTCGCTCACTCACCAGCTCACTCACCAGCTCACTCACCAGCTCGCTCGCTCACCAGCTCACTCACCAGCTCGCTCACCAGCTCGCTCACCCACCTGATCACTCACCCACTTGCTCACTCACTCACCTACTCACCCACCGTCTCACTCACTCACCAGCTCACTCACTCACCCACCTGCTCACTCACTCACCAGCCCGCTCACGCACCATCTCACTCACCAGCTCACTCACTCACCCACCAGCTCACTCACTCACCAGCTCACTCACTCACCCACCAGCTCACTCACCAGCTCACTCACTCACTCACCAGCTCACTCACTCACCAGCTCACTCACTCACCCACCAGCTCACTCACCAGCTCACTCACCAGCTCACCCACCAGCTCACTCACCAGCTCACTCACCAGCTCACTCACCAGCTCACCAGCTCACCCACCTGCTTACCCACCTGTTCACCCACCCACTCACTCACTCACCAGCTCACTCACTCACCCACCTACTTACCCACCTGCTCACCCACCCACTCGCTCACCCACCTGCTCACCCACCAGCTCACTCACCAGCTCACTCACTCACCCACCAGCTCACTCACCAGCTCATTCACTCACTCACCAGCTCACTCACCCACCAGCTCACTCACCAGCTCACTCACCAGCTCACCAGCTCACTCACTCACCCACCAGCTCACTCACCAGCTCACTCACTCACTCACCAGCTCACTCACTCACCCACCAGCTCACTCACCAGCTCACTCACTCACCCACCAGCTCACTCACCAGCTCACTCACCAGCTCACCCACCAGCTCACTCACCAGCTCACTCACCAGCTCACCCACCTGCTCACTCACCAGCTCACTCACCAGCTCACTCACTCACCAGCTCGCTCACTCACCCACCAGTTCACTCACCAGCTCACTCACCAGCTCACCAGCTCACCCACCTGCTTACCCACCTGTTCACCCACCCACTCACCCACTCACCCACCAGCTCACCCCCTCACCCACCTGCTCACTCACTCACTCACCCACCCGCTCACTCACTCACCTGCTCACTCACTCACCCACCTACTCACCCACCTGCTCACACCGCCCGCTCACCCACCAGCTCGCTCCCTCACCTACTCACCCACCTGCTCACTCACTCACCCACCAGCTCACTCACCAGCTCACTCACCAGCTCACCATCTCACTCACTTACCCACCAGCTCACTCACCAGCTCACTCACTCACTCACCAGCTCACTCACTCACCCACCAGCTCACTCACCAGCTCACTCACTCACCCACCAGCTCACTCACCAGCTCACTCACCAGCTCACCCACCAGCTCACTCACCAGCTCACTCACCAGCTCACCCACCTGCTCACTCACCAGCTCACTCACTCACCCACCAGCTCACTCACCAGCTCACTCACTCACCCACCAGCTCACTCACCAGCTCACTCACTCACCCACCAGCTCACTCACCAGCTCACTCACTCACTCACCAGCTCACTCACTCACCCACCAGCTCACTCACCAGCTCACTCACTCACTCACCAGCTCACTCACTAACCCACCTGCTCACTCACCAGCTCACTCACTCACCCACCAGCTCACTCACCAGCTCACTCACCAGCTCACCAGCTCACTCACTCACCCACCAGCTCACTCACCAGCTCACTCACTCACTCACTCACCAGCTCACTCACTCACCCACCAGCTCACTCACCAGCTCACTCACTCACCCACCAGCTCACTCACCAGCTCACTCACCAGCTCACCAGCTCACTCACTCACCCACCAGCTCACTCACCAGCTCACTCAATCACTCACCAGCTCACTCACTCACCCACCAGCTCACTCACCAGCTCACTCACTCACCCACCAGCTCACTCACCAGCTCACTCTCTCACTCACTCACCAGCTCACTCACTCACCCACCAGCTCACTCACCAGCTCACTCACCAGCTCACCCACCAGCTCACTCACCAGCTCACTCACCAGCTCACCCACCTGCTCACTCACCAGCTCACTCACCAGCTCACTCACTCACCAGCTCACTCACTCACCCACCAGTTCACTCACCAGCTCACTCACCAGCTCACCAGCTCACCCACCTGCTTACCCACCTGTTCACCCACCCACTCACTCACTCACTCACCTACTCACCCACCTGCTCACTCACTCACCTACTCACCCACCTACTCACCCACCTGCTCACTCACTCACTCACTCACTCACCTACTCACCCACCCACTCGCTCACCCACTTGCTCACTCACCTGCTCACCCACTTGCTCACTCACCCACTCACTCACCAGCTCGCTCACTCACCCACCAGCTCACTGACCCACCTGCTCACTCACCAGCTCACTCACCCACCAGCTCATTCACCCACCTGCTCACTCACCCGCTCACCCGCCCGCTCACTCACCCACCAGCTCACTCACCAGCTCACTCACCAGCTCACCCACCAGCTCACTCACCAGCTCACTCACCAGCTCACCCACCTGCTCACTCACCAGCTCACTCACCAGCTCACTCACTCACCAGCTCACTCACTCACCCACCAGTTCACTCACCAGCTCACTCACCAGCTCACCAGCTCACCCACCTGCTTACCCACCTGTTCACCCACCCACTCACTCGCCCACCCACCTGCTCACTCACCCACTCACTCACTCACTCACCCACTCACTCACTCACTCACTCACCTGCTCACTCACTCACTCACTCACCCACCATCTCACTCACCAGCTCACTCACCCACCCACCCACTCACTCACTCACCTACTCACCCACCTGCTCACCCACCCCCTCACCCACCTGCTCACTCACTCACTCACTCACTCACTCACTCACTCACTCACTCACTCACTCACTCACTCACTCACTCACTCACCTGCTCACTCACTCACTCACTCACTCACCCACCATCTCACTCACCAGCTCACTCACTCACCCACCAGCTCACTCACCAGCTCACTCACCAGCTCACTCACCAGCTCACTCACCAGCTCACCCACCTGCTCACTCACCAGCTCACTCACCAGCTCACTCACTCACCCACCAGTTCACTCACCAGCTCACTCACCAGCTCACCAGCTCACCCACCTGCTTACCCACCTGTTCACCCACCCACTCACTCACTCACTCACTCACTCACCCACCATCTCACTCACCAGCTCACTCACCCACCCACCCACTCACTCACTCACTCACTCACTCACCTACTCACCCACCTGCTCACCCACCCCCTCACCCACTCACTCACTCACCCACTCACTCACTCACTCACTCACTCACCTGCTCACTCACTCACTCACTCACTCACTCACTCACTCACTCACTCACCCACCATCTCACTCACCAGCTCACTCACTCACTCACTCACTCACTCACTCACTCACTCACTCACTCACTCACTCACTCACTCACCTGCTCACTCACTCACTCACTCACTCACTCACTCACTCACCCACCATCTCACTCACCAGCTCACTCACTCACCCACCAGCTCACTCACCCACCAGCTCACTCACCAGCTCACTCACTCACTCACCAGCTCACTCACTCACCCACCAGCTCACTCACCAGCTCACTCACCAGCTCACCCACCAGCTCACTCACCTGCTCACTCACCAGCTCACCCACCTGCTCACTCACCAGCTCACTCACCAGCTCACTCACTCACCAGCTCACTCACTCACCCACCAGTTCACTCACCAGCTCACTCACCAGCTCACCAGCTCACCCACCTGCTTACCCACCTGTTCACCCACCCACTCACTCACTCACTCACCCACCCACTCACTCACTCACTCACCTACTCACCCACCTGCTCACTCACTCACCTACTCACCCACCTACTCACCCACCTGCTCACTCACTCACTCACTCACTC
Source organism: Lampetra fluviatilis (assembly GCF_964198595.1). Taxonomy (NCBI): domain Eukaryota; kingdom Metazoa; phylum Chordata; class Hyperoartia; order Petromyzontiformes; family Petromyzontidae; genus Lampetra; species Lampetra fluviatilis. The sequence goes on along the minus strand of NC_136342.1, from coordinate 5,197,002 downwards.
ACTCACTCACTCACTCACTCACTCACTCACTCACTCACTCACTCACTCACTCACTCACCTACTCACCCACCCACTCGCTCACCCACTTGCTCACTCACCTGCTCACCCACCAGCTCACTCACCAGCTCACTCACCAGCTCACCCACCAGCTCACTCACCAGCTCACTCACCAGCTCACCCACCTGCTCTCTCACCAGCTCACTCACCAGCTCACTCACTCACCCACCAGTTCACTCACCAGCTCACTCACCAGCTCACCAGCTCACCCACCTGCTTACCCACCTGTTCACCCACCCACTCACTCACTCACTCACCCACCATCTCACTCACCAGCTCACTCACCCACCCACCCACTCACTCACTCACTCACTCACTCACTCACTCACCTACTCACCCACCTGCTCACCCACCCCCTCACCCACTCACTCACTCACCCCACTCACTCACTCACTCACTCACCTGCTCACTCACTCACTCACTCACTCACTCACCCACCATCTCACTCACCAGCTCACTCACTCACTCACTCACTCACTCACTCACTCACTCACTCACTCACTCACTCACTCACCTGCTCACTCACTCACTCACTCACTCACTCACCCACCATCTCACTCACCAGCTCACTCACTCACCCACCAGCTCACTCACCAGCTCACTCACTCACTCACCAGCTCACTCACTCACCCACCAGCTCACTCACCAGCTCACTCACCAGCTCACCCACCAGCTCACTCACCTGCTCACTCACCAGCTCACCCACCTGCTCACTCACCAGCTCACTCACCAGCTCACTCACTCACCAGCTCACTCACTCACCCACCAGTTCACTCACCAGCTCACTCACCAGCTCACCAGCTCACCCACCTGCTTACCCACCTGTTCACCCACCCACTCACTCACTCACTCACCCACCCACTCACTCACTCACTCACCTACTCACCCACCTGCTCACTCACTCACCTACTCACCCACCTACTCACCCACCTGCTCACTCACTCACTCACTCACTCACTCACTCACTCACTCACTCACTCACTCACTCACTCACCCACCCACTCGCTCACCCACTTGCTCACTCACCTGCTCACCCACTTGCTCACTCACCCACTCACTCACCAGCTCGCTCACTCACCCACCAGCTCACTGACCCACCTGCTCACTCACCAGCTCACTCACCCACCAGCTCACTCACCCACCTGCTCACTCACCCGCTCACCCGCCCGCTCACTCACCCACCAGCTCACTCACCAGCTCACTCACCAGCTCACCCACCAGCTCACTCACCAGCTCACTCACCAGCTCACCCACCTGCTCACTCACCAGCTCACTCACCAGCTCACTCACTCACCAGCTCACTCACTCACCCACCAGTTCACTCACCAGCTCACTCACCAGCTCACCAGCTCACCCACCTGCTTACCCACCTGTTCACCCACCCACTCACTCACTCACTCACCTACTCACCCACCTGCTCACTCACTCACCTACTCACCCACCTACTCACCCACCTGCTCACTCACTCACTCACTCACTCACCTACTCACCCACCCACTCGCTCACCCACTTGCTCACTCACCTGCTCACCCACTTGCTCACTCACCCACTCACTCACCAGCTCGCTCACTCACCCACCAGCTCACTGACCCACCTGCTCACTCACCAGCTCACTCACCCACCAGCTCATTCACCCACCTGCTCACTCACCCGCTCACCCGCCCGCTCACTCACCCACCAGCTCACTCACCAGCTCACTCACCAGCTCACCCACCAGCTCACTCACCAGCTCACTCACCAGCTCACCCACCTGCTCACTCACCAGCTCACTCACCAGCTCACTCACTCACCAGCTCACTCACTCACCCACCAGTTCACTCACCAGCTCACTCACCAGCTCACCAGCTCACCCACCTGCTTACCCACCTGTTCACCCACCCACTCACTCGCCCACCCACCTGCTCACTCACCCACTCACTCACTCACTCACTCACCCACTCACTCACTCACTCACTCACCTGCTCACTCACTCACTCACTCACCCACCATCTCACTCACCAGCTCACTCACCCACCCACCCACTCACTCACTCACCTACTCACCCACCTCCTCACCCACCTGCTCACTCACTCACTCACTCACTCACTCACTCACTCACTCACTCACTCACTCACTCACTCACTCACTCACTCACTCACTCTCCTCACTCACTCACTCACTCACTCACCCACCATCTCACTCACCAGCTCACTCACTCACCCACCAGCTCACTCACCAGCTCACTCACCAGCTCACTCACCAGCTCACTCACCAGCTCACCCACCTGCTCACTCACCAGCTCACTCACCAGCTCACTCACTCACCCACCAGTTCACTCACCAGCTCACTCACCAGCTCACCAGCTCACCCACCTGCTTACCCACCTGTTCACCCACCCACTCACTCACTCACTCACTCACTCACTCACTCACCCACCATCTCACTCACCAGCTCACTCACCCACCCACCCCCTCACCCACTCACTCACTCACCCACTCACTCACTCACTCACTCACCTGCTCACTCACTCACTCACTCACTCACCCACCATCTCACTCACCAGCTCACTCACTCACTCACTCACTCACTCACTCACTCACTCACTCACTCACCTGCTCACTCACTCACTCACTCACTCACTCACTCACTCACTCACTCACTCACTCACTCACCCACCATCTCACTCACCAGCTCACTCACTCACCCACCAGCTCACTCACCCACCAGCTCACTCACCAGCTCACTCACTCACTCACCAGCTCACTCACTCACCCACCAGCTCACTCACCAGCTCACTCACCAGCTCACCCACCAGCTCACTCACCTGCTCACTCACCAGCTCACCCACCTGCTCACTCACCAGCTCACTCACCAGCTCACTCACTCACCAGCTCACTCACTCACCCACCAGTTCACTCACCAGCTCACTCACCAGCTCACCAGCTCACCCACCTGCTTACCCACCTGTTCACCCACCCACTCACTCACTCACTCACCCACCCACTCACTCACTCACTCACCTACTCACCCACCTGCTCACTCACTCACCTACTCACCCACCTACTCACCCACCTGCTCACTCACTCACTCACTCACTCACTCACTCACTCACTCACTCACTCACTCACTCACTCACTCACCTACTCACCCACCCACTCGCTCACCCACTTGCTCACTCACCTGCTCACCCACTTGCTCACTCACCCACTCACTCACCAGCTCGCTCACTCACCCACCAGCTCACTGACCCACCTGCTCACTCACCAGCTCACTCACCCACCAGCTCACTCACCCACCTGCTCACTCACCCGCTCACCCGCCCGCTCACTCACCCACCAGCTCACTCACCAGCTCACTCACCAGCTCACCCACCAGCTCACTCACCAGCTCACTCACCAGCTCACCCACCTGCTCACTCACCAGCTCACTCACCAGCTCACTCACTCACCAGCTCACTCACTCACCCACCAGTTCACTCACCAGCTCACTCACCAGCTCACCAGCTCACCCACCTGCTTACCCACCTGTTCACCCACCCACTCACTCACCCACCCACCTGCTCACTCACCCACTCACTCACTCACTCACTCACTCGCTCACTCACTCGCTCACTCACTCACTCACTCACTCACCTGCTCACTCACTCACTCACTCACCCACCATCTCACTCACCAGCTCACTCACTCACCCACCAGCTCACTCACCAGCTCACTCACTCACTCACTCACTCACTCACTCACTCACTCACTCACTCACCAGCTCACTCACTCACCCACCAGCTCACTCACCAGCTCACTCACCAGCTCACCCACCAGCTCACTCACCAGCTCACTCACCAGCTCACCCACCTGCTCACTCACCAGCTCACTCACCAGCTCACTCACTCACCCACCAGTTCACTCACCAGCTCACTCACCAGCTCACCAGCTCACCCACCTGCTTACCCACCTGTTCACCCACCCACTCACTCACTCACTCACCCACCATCTCACTCACCAGCTCACTCACCCACCCACCCACTCACTCACTCACTCACTCACTCACCTACTCACCCACCTGCTCACCACCCCCTCACCCACTCACTCACTCACCCACTCACTCACTCACTCACCTGCTCACTCACTCACTCACTCACTCACCCACCATCTCACTCACCAGCTCACTCACTCACTCACTCACTCACTCACTCACTCACTCACTCACCTGCTCACTCACTCACTCACTCACTCACTCACTCACTCACTCACTCCTCACTCACTCACCACCATCTCACTCACCAGCTCACTCACTCACCCACCAGCTCACTCACCAGCTCACTCACTCACTCACCAGCTCACTCACTCACCCACCAGCTCACTCACCAGCTCACTCACCAGCTCACCCACCAGCTCACTCACCTGCTCACTCACCAGCTCACCCACCTGCTCACTCACCAGCTCACTCACCAGCTCACTCACTCACCAGCTCACTCACTCACCCACCAGTTCACTCACCAGCTCACTCACCAGCTCACCAGCTCACCCACCTGCTTACCCACCTGTTCACCCACCCACTCACTCACTCACTCACCCACCCACTCACTCACTCACTCACCTACTCACCCACCTGCTCACTCACTCACCTACTCACCCACCTACTCACCCACCTGCTCACTCACTCACTCACTCACTCACTCACTCACTCACCCACACCCACTCGCTCACCCACTTGCTCACTCACCTGCTCACCCACTTGCTCACTCACCACTCACTCACCAGCTCGCTCACTCACCCACCAGCTCACTGACCCACCTGCTCACTCACCAGCTCACTCACCCACCAGCTCACTCACCCACCTGCTCACTCACCCGCTCACCCGCCCGCTCACTCACCCACCAGCTCACTCACCAGCTCACTCACCAGCTCACCCACCAGCTCACTCACCAGGCTCACTCACCAGCTCACCCACCTGCTCACTCACCAGCTCACTCACCAGCTCACTCACTCACCAGCTCACTCACTCACCACCAGTTCACTCACCAGCTCACTCACCAGCTCACCAGCTCACCCACCTGCTTACCCACCTGTTCACCCACCCACTCACTCACCCACCCGCCTGCTCACTCACCCACTCACTCACTCACTCACTCACTCACTCACTCACTCACTCACTCACTCACTCACTCACCCACTCACTCACTCACTCACCTGCTCACTCACTCACTCACTCACCCACCATCTCACTCAGCTCACTCACCACACCCACCCACTCACTCACTCACCTACTCACCCACCTGCTCACCCACCCCCTCACCCACCTGCTCACTCACTCACCCACCATCTCACTCACCAGCTCACTCACCCACCCACTCACACACTCACTCACTCACTCACTCACCTACTCACCCACCTGCTCACCCACCCCCTCACCCACCTGCTCACTCACTCACTCACCCACCAGTTCACTCACCAGCTCACTCACCAGCTCACCAGCTCACCCACCTGTTTACCCACCTGTTCACCCACCCACTCACTCACTCACTCACCCACCATCTCACTCACCAGCTCACTCACCCACCCACTCACTCAGCTCACCCACCTGCTCACCCACCAGCTCACTCACCAGCTCACTCACTCACTCACTCACTCACTCACTCACTCACTCACTCACTTCACTCACCAGCTCACTCACTCACCAGCTCACTCACTCACCCACCAGCTCACTCACCAGCTCACTCACCAGCTCACCCACCAGCTCACTCACCAGCTCACTCACCAGCTCACTCACCAGCTCACCAGCTCACCCACCTGCTTACCCACCTGTTCACCCACCCACACTCACTCACCAGCTCACTCACTCACCCACCTGCTTACCCACCTGCTCACCCACCCACTCGCTCACCCACCTGCTCACCCACCAGCTCACTCACCAGCTCACTCACTCACCCACCAGCTCACTCACCAGCTCATTCACTCACTCACCAGCTCACTCACCCACCAGCTCACTCACCAGCTCCGCACAGCTCACCAGCTCACTCACTCACCTCACACCAGCTCACTCACCAGCTCACTCACCAGCTCACTCACTCACTCACCAGCTCACTCACTCACCCACCAGCTCACTCACCAGCTCACTCACTCACCCACCAGCTCACTCACCAGCTCACTCACCAGCTCACCCACCAGCTCACTCACCAGCTCACTCACCAGCTCACCCACCTGCTCACTCACCAGCTCACTCACCAGCTCCACTCACTCACCAGCTCGCTCACTCACCCACCAGTTCACTCACCAGCTCACTCACCAGCTCACCAGCTCACCCACCTGCTTACCCACCTGTTCACCCACCCACTCACCCACTCACCCACCAGCTCACCCCCTCACCCACCTGCTCACTCACTCACTCACCCACCCGCTCACTCACTCACCTGCTCACTCACTCACCACCTACTCACCCACCTGCTCACCCGCCCGCTCACCACCAGCTCGCTCCCTCACCTACTCACCCACCTGCTCACTCACTCACCCACCAGCTCACTCACCAGCTCACTCACCAGCTCACCATCACTCACTTACCCACCAGCTCACTCCCAGCTCACTCACTCACTCACCAGCTCACCTCACTCACCCACCAGCTCACTCACCAGCTCACTCACTCACCACCAGCTCACTCACCAGCTCACTCACCAGCTCACCCACCAGCTCACTCACCAGCTCACTCACCAGCTCACCCACCTGCTCACTCACCAGCTCACTCACTCACCCACCAGTCACTCACCAGCTCACTCACTCACCCACCAGCTCACTCACCAGCTCACTCACTCACCCACCAGCTCACTCACCAGCTCACTCACTCACTCACCAGCTCACTCACTCACCCACCAGCTCACTCACCAGCTCACTCACTCACTCACCAGCTCACTCACTAACCCACCTGCTCACTCACCAGCTCACTCACTCACCACCAGCTCACTCACCAGCTCACTCACCAGCTCACCAGCTCTCACTCACCTCACCCACCAGCTCACTCACCAGCTCACTCACCTCACTCACTCACTCACCGCTCACTCACTCACCCACCAGCTCACTCACCAGCTCACTCACTCACCCACCAGCTCACTCAACTCCCAGCTCACTCACCAGCTCACAGCTCACTCACCACCCACCAGCTCACTCACCAGCTCACTCACTCACCCCACCAGCTCACTCACCAGCTCACTCAATCAGCTCACCAGCTCACTCACCTCACCCACCAGCTCACTCACACCAGCTCACTCACTCACCCACCAGCTCACTCACCAGCTCACTCACTCACTCACTCACCAGCTCACTCACTCACCCACCAGCTCACTCACCAGCTCACTCACCAGCTCACCCACCAGCTCACTCACCAGCTCACTCACCAGCTCACCCACCTGCTCACTCACCAGCTCACTCACCAGCTCACTCACTCACCAGCTCACTCACTCACCCACCAGTTCACTCACCAGCTCACTCACCAGCTCACCAGCTCACCCACCTGCTTACCCACCTGTTCACCCACCCACTCACTCACTCACTCACTCACCTACTCACCCACCTGCTCACTCACTCACCTACTCACCCACCTACTCACCCACCTGCTCACTCACTCACTCACTCACTCACTCACCTACTCACCCACCCACTCGCTCACCCACTTGCTCACTCACCTGCTCACCCACTTGCTCACTCACCCACTCACTCACCAGCTCGCTCACTCACCCACCAGCTCACTGACCCACCTGCTCACTCACCAGCTCACTCACCCACCAGCTCACTCACCCACCTGCTCACTCACCCGCTCACCCGCCCGCTCACTCTCCCACCAGCTCACTCACCAGCTCACTCACCAGCTCACCCACCAGCTCACTCACCAGCTCACTCACCAGCTCACCCACCTGCTCACTCACCAGCTCACTCACCAGCTCACTCACTCACCAGCTCACTCACTCACCCACCAGTTCACTCACCAGCTCACTCACCAGCTCACCAGCTCACCCACCTGCTTACCCACCTGTTCACCCACCCACTCACTCGCCCACCCACCTGCTCACTCACCCACTCACTCACTCACTCACCCACTCACTCACTCACTCACTCACTCACTCACTCACTCACTCACTCACTCACTCTGCTCACTCACTCACTCACTCACCCACCATCTCACTCACCAGCTCACTCACCCACCCACCCACTCACTCACTCACTCACTCACCTACTCACCCACCTGCTCACCCACCCCCTCACCCACCTGCTCACTCACTCACTCACTCACTCACTCACTCACTCACTCACTCACTCACTCACTCACCTGCTCACTCACTCACTCACTCACTCACTCACTCACTCACTCACCCACCATCTCACTCACCAGCTCACTCACTCACCCACCAGCTCACTCACCAGCTCACTCACTCACTCACTCACTCACCAGCTCACTCACTCACCCACCAGCTCACTCACCAGCTCACTCACCAGCTCACCCACCAGCTCACTCACCAGCTCACTCACCAGCTCACCCACCTGCTCACTCACCAGCTCACTCACCAGCTCACTCACTCACCCACCAGTTCACTCACCAGCTCACTCACCAGCTCACCAGCTCACCCACCTGCTTACCCACCTGTTCACCCACCCACTCACTCACTCACTCACCCACCATCTCACTCACCAGCTCACTCACCCACCCACCCACTCACTCACTCACTCACTCACTCACCTACTCACCCACCTGCTCACCCACCCCCTCACCCACTCACTCACTCACCCACTCACTCACTCACTCACCTGCTCACTCACTCACTCACTCACCCACCATCTCACTCACCAGCTCACTCACTCACTCACTCACTCACTCACCTGCTCACTCACTCACTCACTCACTCACTCACTCACTCACTCACTCACTCACTCACACCACCATCTCACTCACCAGCTCACTCACTCACCCACCAGCTCACTCACCAGCTCACTCACTCACTCACCAGCTCACTCACTCACCCACCAGCTCACTCACCAGCTCACTCACCAGCTCACCCACCAGCTCACTCACCTGCTCACTCACCAGCTCACCCACCTGCTCACTCACCAGCTCACTCACCAGCTCACTCACTCACCAGCTCACTCACTCACCCACCAGTTCACTCACCAGCTCACTCACCAGCTCACCAGCTCACCCACCTGCTTACCCACCTGTTCACCCACCCACTCACTCACTCACTCACCCACCCACTCACTCACTCACTCACCTACTCACCCACCTGCTCACTCACTCACCACCCACCTACTCACCCACCTGCTCACTCACTCACTCACTCACTCACTCACTCACTCACCTGCTCACTCACTCACTCACTCACTCACTCACTCACTCACCCACCATCTCACTCACCAGCTCACTCACTCACCCACCTCACTCACCCACCAGCTCACTCACCAGCTCACTCACTCACTCACTCACTCACCATCTCACTCACCAGCTCACTCACTCACCCACCAGCTCACTCACCAGCTCACTCACTCACTCACCAGCTCACTCACTCACCCACCAGCTCACTCACCAGCTCACTCACCAGCTCACCCACCAGCTCACTCACCTGCTCACTCACCAGCTCACCCACCTGCTCACTCACCAGCTCACTCACCAGCTCACTCACTCACCAGCTCACTCACTCACCCACCAGTTCACTCACCAGCTCACTCACCAGCTCACCCACCTGCTTACCCACCTGTTCACCCACCCACTCACTCACTCACTCACCCACCCACTCAATCACTCACTCACCTACTCACCCACCTGCTCACTCACTCACCTACTCACCCACCTACTCACCCACCTGCTCACTCACTCACTCACTCACTCACTCACTCACTCACTCACTCACTCACTCACTCACTCACTCACTCACCTGCTCACTCACTCACTCACTCACTCACTCACTCACTCACTCACTCACTCACCATCTCACTCACCAGCTCACTCACTCACCCACCAGCTCACTCACCAGCTCACTCACTCACTCACTCACTCACTCACCAGCTCACTCACTCACCCACCAGCTCACTCACCAGCTCACTCACCAGCTCACCCACCAGCTCACTCACCAGCTCACTCACCAGCTCACCCACCTGCTCACTCACCAGCTCACTCACCAGCTCACTCACTCACCCACCAGTTCACTCACCAGCTCACTCACCACCTGCTTACCCACCTGTTCACCCACCCACTCACTCACTCACTCACCCACCATCTCACTCACCAGCTCACTCACCCACCCACCCACTCACTCACTCACTCACTCACCTACTCACCCACCTGCTCACCCACCCCCTCACCCACTCACTCACTCACCCACTCACTCACTCACTCACCTGCTCACTCACTCACTCACTCACCCACCATCTCACTCACCAGCTCACTCACTCACTCACTCACTCACTCACTCACTCACTCACTCACTCACTCACCTGCTCACTCACTCACTCACTCACTCACTCACTCACTCACTCACCCACCATCTCACTCACCAGCTCACTCACTCACCCACCAGCTCACTCACCAGCTCACTCACTCACTCACCAGCTCACTCACTCACCCACCAGCTCACTCACCAGCTCACTCACCAGCTCACCCACCAGCTCACTCACCTGCTCACTCACCAGCTCACCCACCTGCTCACTCACCAGCTCACTCACCAGCTCACTCACTCACCAGCTCACTCACTCACCCACCAGTTCACTCACCAGCTCACTCACCAGCTCACCAGCTCACCCACCTGCTTACCCACCTGTTCACCCACCCACTCACTCACTCACTCACCCACCCACTCACTCACTCACCTACTCACCCACCTGCTCACTCACTCACCTACTCACCCACCTACTCACCCACCTGCTCACTCACTCACTCACTCACTCACTCACTCACCTACTCACCCACCCACTCGCTCACCCACTTGCTCACTCACCTGCTCACCCACTTGCTCACTCACCCACTCACTCACCAGCTCGCTCACTCACCCACCAGCTCACTGACCCACCTGCTCACTCACCAGCTCACTCACCCACCAGCTCACTCACCCACCTGCTCACTCACCCGCTCACCCGCCCGCTCACTCACCCACCAGCTCACTCACCAGCTCACTCACCAGCTCACCCACCAGCTCACTCACCAGCTCACTCACCAGCTCACCCACCTGCTCACTCACCAGCTCACTCACCAGCTCACTCACTCACCAGCTCACTCACTCACCCACCAGTTCACTCACCAGCTCACTCACCAGCTCACCAGCTCACCCACCTGCTTACCCACCTGTTCACCCACCCACTCACTCACCCACCCACCTGCTCACTCACCCACTCACTCACTCACTCACTCACTCACTCACTCACTCGCTCGCTCGCTCACTCACTCACTCACTCACCTGCTCACTCACTCACTCACTCACTCACCCACCATCTCACTCACCAGCTCACTCACTCACCCACCAGCTCACTCACCAGCTCACTCACTCACTCACTCACCCACCAGCTCACTCACCAGCTCACTCACCAGCTCACCCACCAGCTCACTCACCAGCTCACTCACCAGCTCACCCACCTGCTCACTCACCAGCTCACTCACCAGCTCACTCACTCACCCACCAGTTCACTCACCAGCTCACTCACCAGCTCACCAGCTCACCCACCTGCTTACCCACCTGTTCACCCACCCACCCACCCACTCACTCACTCACTCACTCACCCACCATCTCACTCACCAGCTCACTCACCCACCCACCCACTCACTCACTCACTCACCTACTCACCCACCTGCTCACCCACCCCCTCACCCACTCACTCACTCACTCACCTGCTCACTCACTCACTCACTCACCCACCATCTCACTCACCAGCTCACTCACTCACTCACTCACTCACTCACTCACTCACTCACTCACCTGCTCACTCACTCACTCACTCACTCACTCACTCACTCACTCACTCACTCACCCACCATCTCACTCACCAGCTCACTCACTCACCCACCAGCTCACTCACCAGCTCACTCACTCACCAGCTCACTCACTCACACACCAGCTCACTCACCAACTCACTCACCAGCTCACCCACCAGCTCACTCACCTGCTCACTCACCAGCTCACCCACCTGCTCACTCACCAGCTCACTCACCAGCTCACTCACTCACCAGCTCACTCACTCACCCACCAGTTCACTCACCAGCTCACTCACCAGCTCACCAGCTCACCCACCTGCTTACCCACCTGTTCACCCACCCACTCACTCACTCACCCACCCACTCACTCACTCACTCACTCACTCACCCACCATCTCACTCACCAGCTCACTCACCCACCCACCCACTCACTCACTCACTCACCTACTCACCCACCTGCTCACCCACCCCCTCACCCACTCACTCACTCACTCACCTGCTCACTCACTCACTCACTCACCCACCATCTCACTCACCAGCTCACTCACTCACTCACTCACTCACCTGCTCACTCACTCACTCACTCACTCACTCACTCACTCACTCACTCACCCACCATCTCACTCACCAGCTCACTCACTCACCCACCAGCTCACTCACCAGCTCACTCACTCACCAGCTCACTCACTCACACACCAGCTCACTCACCAACTCACTCACCAGCTCACCCACCAGCTCACTCACCTGCTCACTCACCAGCTCACCCACCTGCTCACTCACCAGCTCACTCACCAGCTCACTCACTCACCAGCTCACTCACTCACCCACCAGTTCACTCACCAGCTCACTCACCAGCTCACCAGCTCACCCACCTGCTTACCCACCTGTTCACCCACCCACTCACTCACTCACTCACCCACCCACTCACTCACTCACTCACCTACTCACCCACCTGCTCACTCACTCACCTACTCACCCACCTACTCACCCACCTGCTCACTCACTCACTCACTCACTCACTCACCTACTCACCCACCCACTCGCTCACCCACTTGCTCACTCACCTGCTCACCCACTTGCTCACTCACCCACTCACTCACCAGCTCGCTCACTCACCCACCAGCTCACTGACCCACCTGCTCACTCACCAGCTCACTCACCCACCAGCTCACTCACCCACCTGCTCACTCACCCGCTCACCCGCCCGCTCACTCACCCACCAGCTCACTCACCAGCTCACTCACCAGCTCACCCACCAGCTCACTCACCAGCTCACTCACCAGCTCACCCACCTGCTCACTCACCAGCTCACTCACCAGCTCACTCACTCACCAGCTCACTCACTCACCCACCAGTTCACTCACCAGCTCACTCACCAGCTCACCAGCTCACCCACCTGCTTACCCACCTGTTCACCCACCCACTCACTCACCCACCCACCTGCTCACTCACCCACTCACTCACTCACTCACTCACTCACTCACTCACTCACTCACCCACTCACTCACTCACTCACCTGCTCACTCACTCACTCACTCACTCACCCACCATCTCACTCACCAGCTCACTCACCCACCCACCCACTCACTCACTCACCTACTCACCCACCTGCTCACCCACCCCCTCACCCACCTGCTCACTCACTCACCCACCATCTCACTCACCAGCTCACTCACCCACCCACTCACACACTCACTCACTCACTCACCTACTCACCCACCTGCTCACCCACCCCCTCACCCACCTGCTCACTCACTCACTCACTCACTCACTCACTCACTCACCCACCAGTTCACTCACCAGCTCACTCACCAGCTCACCAGCTCACCCACCTGTTTACCCACCTGTTCACCCACCCACTCACTCACTCACCCACCATCTCACTCACCAGCTGACTCACCCACCCACTCACTCACTCACTCACCCACCTGCTCACTCACCACTCACTCACTCACTCACTCACTCACTCACTCACTCACTCACCCACCCACTCACTCACCCACTCACTCACCCACCCACCCACCCACTCACTCACTCACTCACCCACTCACTCACTCACTCACTCACTCACTCACCCACCCACCCACTCATTCACTCACTCACTCACTCACTCACCTACTCACCCACTCACTCACTCGCTCACCTACTCACCCACCTGCTCACCCACCCACTCACTCACCCACTCACTCACCAGCTCACTCACTCACTCACTCACTCACTCACTCACCATCTCACTCACCAGCTCACTCACTCACTCACTCACTCACCCACCTACTCACCCACCTGCTCACTCACCCACCTACTCACCCACCAGCTCACTCACTCACCAGCTCACTCACCCACCTGCTCACTCACCAGCTCACTCACTCACCAGCTCACCCGCCCGCTCACCCACCAGCTCGCTCCCTCACCTACTCACCCACTTGCTCACTCACCTGCTCACTCACCCACTTGCTCACTCACCCACCTACTCACCCACCTGCTCACTCACTCACTCACCTACTCACCTACCTGCTCACCCACCCACTCGCTCACCCACTTGCTCACTCACCTGCTCACCCACTTGCTCACTCACCCACTCACTCACCAGCTCGCTCACTCACCCACCAGCTCACTCACCCACCTGCTCACTCACCAGCTCACTCACCCACCAGCTCACTCACCCACCTGCTCACTCACCCGCTCACCCGCCCGCTCACTCATCCACTTGCTCACTCACCCACTCACTCACCAGCTCGCTCACTCACCCACCAGCTCACTCACCCACCCGCCCACTCACTCACCTGCTCACCCACCCGCTCACCCGCCCGCTCACTCACCCATCCACTCACTCACAAGCACGCTCACCCACCAGCACGCTCACTCACCTGCCCACTCACCTGCTCACTCACTCACCTACTCACCCACCTGCTCACCCACCCACTCACCCACCTACTCACCCACCCACTCACTCACCTGCTCACTCACCTGCTCACCCACCAGCTCGCTCACTCACCTGCCCACTCACCTGCTCACCCACCCGCCCGCTCACCCACCCGCTCACCCACCTGCCTACTCACTCACCTCACCCACCTGCTCACCCACCCACTCACTCACTCACCTGCTCACCCACCTGCCCATTCACCTGCTCACTCACTCACTCACTCATCTACTCACCCACCTGCTCACCCACCCACTCACTCACTCACTCACCTACTCACCCACCTACTCACCCACCCACTCACTCACTCACTCACTCACCCACCTGCTCACCCACCCACTCACTCACTCACTCACTCACCCACCCACTCACCTCACCCACTCACTCACTCACTCACTCACTCACTCACTCACTCACTCACTCACCCACCCACCCACTCACTCACTCACCCACTCACTCACCCACCCACCCACTCATTCACTCACTCACTCACTCACCTACTCACCCACTCACTCACTCACCTACTCACCCACCTGCTCACCCACCCACTCGCTCACTCACTCACTCACCAGCTCACTCACTCACTCACTTACCCACCATCTCACTCACCAGCTCACTCACTCACTCACTCACTCACTCACTCACTCACTCACTCACCCACCTACTCACCCACCTGCTCACTCACCCACCTACTCACCCACCAGCTCACTCACTCACTCGCTCACACCACTTGCTCACTCACCCGCTCACTCACCAGCTCGCTCACTCACTCACCAGCTCACTCACTCACCAGCTCACTCACCCACCTGCTCACTCACCAGCTCACTCACTCACCAGCTCACCCGCCCGCTCACCCACCAGCTCGCTCCCTCACCTACTCACCCACTTGCTCACTCACCGCTCACTCACCCACTTGCTCACTCACCCACCTACTCACCCACCTGCTCACTCACTCACTCACTCACTCACTCACTCACTCACTCACTCACTCACTCACTCACTCACTTACTCACTCACTCACTCACTCACCTACTCACCCACCTGCTCACCCACCCACTCACTCACTCACCTGCTCACCCACCCACTCACTCACTCACTCACCCACCTGCTCACCCACCCACTCGCTCACACCACTTGCTCACTCACCTGCTCACCCACTTGCTCACTCACCCACTCACTCACCAGCTCGCTCACTCACCCACCAGCTCACTCACCCACCTGCTCACTCACCAGCTCACTCACCCACCAGCTCACTCACCCACCTGCTCACTCACCCGCTCACCCGCCCGCTCACTCATCCACTTGCTCACTCACCCACTCACTCACCAGCTCGCTCACTCACCCACCAGCTCACTCACCCACCTGCTCACTCACCAGCTCACTCACCCACCAGCTCACTCACCCACCCGCTCACTCACCTGCTCACCCACCCACTCACCCGCCCGCTCACTCACCCATCCACTCACTCACCAGCACTCTCACCCACCAGCACGCTCACTCACCTGCCCACTCACCTGCTCACTCACTCACCTACTCACCCACCTGCTCACCCACCCACTCACTCACTCACTCACCTGCTCACCCACCCACTCACTCACTCACTCACCCACCTGCTCACCCACCCACTCGCTCACCCACTTGCCCACTCACCTGCTCACTCACTCACCTACTCACCCACCTGCTCACCCACCCACTCACTCACTCACCTGCTCACCCACCCACTCACTCACTCACTCACCCACCCACTCACTCACTCACCTGCTCACCCACCTGCCCATTCACCTGCTCACTCACTCACTCACTCATCTACTCACCCACCTGCTCACCCCACTCACTCACTCACTCACTCACTCACTCACTCACTCACTCACTCACTCACTCACTCACCTACTCACCCACCTGCTCACCCACCCACTCACTCACTCACTCACTCACCCACCTGCTCACCCACCCACTCACTCACTCACTCACTCACCCACCCACTCACTCACTCACTCACCCACTCACTCACTCACTCACCCACCCACCCACTCACTCACTCACCCACTCACTCACTCACCCACCCACCCACTCATTCACTCACTCACTCACCTACTCACTCACTCACTCACTCACTCACCTACTCACCCACCTGCTCACCCACCCACTCGCTCACCCACTCACTCACCAGCTCACTCACTCACTCACTTACCCACCATCTCACTCACCAGCTCACTCACTCACTCACTCACTCACTCACTCACTCACCCACCTACTCACCCACCTGCTCACTCACCCACCTACTCACCCACCAGCTCACTCACTCACTCGCTCACCCACTTGCTCACTCACCCGCTCACTCACCAGCTCGCTCACTCACTCACTCACCAGCTCACTCACTCACCAGCTCACTCACCCACCTGCTCACTCACCAGCTCACTCACTCACCAGCTCACCCGCCCGCTCACCCACCAGCTCGCTCCCTCACCTACTCACCCACTTGCTCACTCACCGCTCACTCACCCACTTGCTCACTCACCCACCTACTCACCCACCTGCTCACTCACTCACTCACTCACTCACTCACTCACTTACTCACTCACTCACTCACTCACCTACTCATCCACCTGCTCACCCACCCACTCACTCACTCACCTGCTCAACCACCCACTCACTCACTCACTCACTCACTCACTCACCCACCTGCTCACCCACCCACTCGCTCACCCACTTGCTCACTCACCTGCTCACCCACTTGCTCACTCACCCACTCACTCACCAGCTCGCTCACTCACCCACCAGCTCACTCACCCACCTGCTCACTCACCAGCTCACTCACCCACCAGCTCACTCACCCACCTGCTCACTCACCCGCTCACCCGCCCGCTCACTCATCCACTTGCTCACTCACCCACTCACTCACCAGCTCGCTCACTCACCCACCAGCTCACTCACCCACCTGCTCACTCACCAGCTCACTCACCCACCAGCTCACTCACCCACCCGCTCACTCACCTGCTCACCCACCCGCTCACCCGCCCGCTCACTCACCCATCCACTCACTCACCAGCACGCTCACCCACCAGCACGCTCACTCACCTGCCCACTCACCTGCTCACTCACTCACCTACTCACCCACCTGCTCACCCACCCACTCACTCACTCACTCACCTGCTCACCCACGCACTCACTCACTCACTCACCCACCTGCTCACCCACCCACTCGCTCACCCACTTGCCCACTCACCTGTTCACTCACTCACTCACTCACTCACCTACTCACCCACCTGCTCACCCACCCACTCACTCACTCACCTGCTCACCCACCCACTCACTCACTCACTCACCCACCTGCTCACCCACCCACTCGCTCACCCACTTGCCCACTCACCTGCTCATTCACTCACCTACTCACCCACCTACTCACCCACCCACTCACTCACCTACTCACCCACCCACTCACTCACTCACCCACTCACTCACCAGCTCGCTCACTCACCCACCAGCTCACTCACCCACCTGCTCACTCACCAGCTCACTCACCCACCAGCTCACTCA
This sequence comes from Lampetra fluviatilis, assembly GCF_964198595.1. Classification (NCBI taxonomy): domain Eukaryota; kingdom Metazoa; phylum Chordata; class Hyperoartia; order Petromyzontiformes; family Petromyzontidae; genus Lampetra; species Lampetra fluviatilis. The sequence goes on along the minus strand of NC_136342.1, from coordinate 5,178,575 downwards.
CCCACCTGCTCACTCACCCACTCACTCACCAGCTCGCTCACTCACCCACCAGCTCACTCACCCACCTGCTCACTCACCCGCTCACCCGCCCGTTCACTCATCCACTTGCTCCCTCACCCACTCACTCACCAGCTCGCTCACTCACCCACCAGCTCACTCACCCACCTGCTCACTCACCAGCTCACTCACCCACCAGCTCACTCACCCACTCACTCACCAGCTCGCTCACTCACCCACCAGCTCACTCACCCACCTGCTCACTCACTCACCCACCATCTCACTCACCAGCTCACTCACCCACCCACTCACACACTCACTCACTCACTCACCTACTCACCCACCTGCTCACCCACCCCCTCACCCACCTGCTCACTCACTCACTCACTCACCCACCAGTTCACTCACCAGCTCACTCACCAGCTCACCAGCTCACCCACCTGTTTACCCACCTGTTCACCCACCCACTCACTCACTCACTCACCCACCATCTCACTCACCAGCTCACTCACCCACTCACCCACTCACTCACTCACTCACTCACTCACCCACCCCCTCACCCACCTGCTCACTCACTCACTCACTCACTCACTCACCCACCTGCTCACTCACCCACTCACTCACTCACTCACTCACTCACCCACTCACTCACTCACTCACCCACCCACTCACTCACCCACTCACTCACCCACCCACCCACTCACTCACTCACCCACTCACTCACCCACCCACCCACCCACTCACTCACTCACTCACCCACTCACTCACTCACCCACCCACTCACTCACCCACTCACTCACCCACCCACCCACCCACCCACTCACTCACTCACCCACTCACTCACTCACTCACTCACCCACCCACCCACTCATTCACTCACTCACTCACTCACTCACCTACTCACCCACTCACTCACTCGCTCACCTACTCACCCACCTGCTCACCCACCCACTCGCTCACCCACTCACTCACCAGCTCACTCACTCACTCACTCACCCACCATCTCACTCACCAGCTCACTCACTCACTCACTCACTCACCCACCTACTCACCCACCAGCTCACTCACTCACCAGCTCACTCACCCACCTGCTCACTCACCCGCTCACCCGCCCGCTCACTCATCCACTTGCTCACTCACCCACTCACTCACCAGCTCGCTCACTCACCCACCAGCTCACTCACCCACCTGCTCACTCACCAGCTCACTCACCCACCAGCTCACTCACCCACTCACTCACCAGCTCGCTCACTCACCCACCAGCTCACTCACCCACCTGCTCACTCACTCACCCACCATCTCACTCACCAGCTCACTCACACACCCACTCACACACTCACTCACTCACTCACCTACTCACCCACCTGCTCACCCACCCCCTCACCCACCTGCTCACTCACTCACTCACTCACTCACCCACCAGTTCACTCACCAGCTCACTCACCAGCTCACCAGCTCACCCACCTGTTTACCCACCTGTTCACCCACCCACTCACTCACTCACTCACTCACCCACCATCTCACTCACCAGCTCACTCACCCACCCACTCACTCACTCACTCACCCACCCCCTCACCCACCTGCTCACTCACTCACTCACCCACCTGCTCACTCACCCACTCACTCACTCACCCACTCACTCACTCACTCACTCACCAGCTCACTCACCCACCTGCTCACTCACCCGCTCACCCGCCCGCTCACTCATCCACTTGCTCACTCACCCACTCACTCACCAGCTCGCTCACTCACCCACCAGCTCACTCACCCACCTGCTCACTCACCAGCTCACTCACCCACCAGCTCACTCACCCACTCACTCACCAGCTAGCTCACTCACCCACCAGCTCACTCACCCACCTGCTCACTCACTCACCCACCATCTCACTCACCAGCTCACTCACACACCCACTCACACACTCACTCACTCACTCACCTACTCACCCACCTGCGCACCCACCCACTCACTCACTCACCTGCTCACCCACCCACTCACTCACTCACTCACCCACCTGCTCACCCACCCACTCGCTCACCCACTTGCCCACTCACCTGCTCATTCACTCACCTACTCACCCACCTACTCACCCACCCACTCACTCACCTACTCACCCACCCACTCACTCACTCACCCACTCACTCACCAGCTCGCTCACTCACCCACCAGCTCACTCACCCACCTGCTCACTCACCAGCTCACTCACCCACCAGCTCACTCACCCACCTGCTCACTCACCCACTCACTCACCAGCTCGCTCACTCACCCACCAGCTCACTCACCCACCTGCTCACTCACCCGCTCACCCGCCCGTTCACTCATCCACTTGCTCCCTCACCCACTCACTCACCAGCTCGCTCACTCACCCACCAGCTCACTCACCCACCTGCTCACTCACCAGCTCACTCACCCACCAGCTCACTCACCCACTCACTCACCAGCTCGCTCACTCACCCACCAGCTCACTCACCCACCTGCTCACTCACTCACCCACCATCTCACTCACCAGCTCACTCACCCACCCACTCACACACTCACTCACTCACTCACCTACTCACCCACCTGCTCACCCACCCCCTCACCCACCTGCTCACTCACTCACTCACTCACCCACCAGTTCACTCACCAGCTCACTCACCAGCTCACCAGCTCACCCACCTGTTTACCCACCTGTTCACCCACCCACTCACTCACTCACTCACCCACCATCTCACTCACCAGCTCACTCACCCACTCACCCACTCACTCACTCACTCACGCACCCCCTCACCCACCTGCTCACTCACTCACTCACTCACTCACCCACCTGCTCACTCACCCACTCACTCACTCACTCACTCACTCACCCACTCACTCACTCACTCACCCACCCACTCACTCACCCACTCACTCACCCACCCACCCACTCACTCACTCACCCACTCACTCACCCACCCACCCACTCACTCACTCACTCACCCACTCACTCACTCACTCACCCACCCACTCACTCACCCACTCACTCACCCACCCACCCACCCACTCACTCACTCACCCACTCACTCACTCACTCACCCACCCACCCACTCATTCACTCACTCACTCACTCACTCACCTACTCACCCACTCACTCACTCGCTCACCTACTCACCCACCTGCTCACCCACCCACTCGCTCACCCACTCACTCACCAGCTCACTCACTCACTCACTCACTCACTCACCCACCATCTCACTCACCAGCTCACTCACTCACTCACTCACCCACCTACTCACCCACCAGCTCACTCACTCACCAGCTCACTCACCCACCTGCTCACTCACCCGCTCACCCGCCCGCTCACTCATCCACTTGCTCACTCACCCACTCACTCACCAGCTCGCTCACTCACCCACCAGCTCACTCACCCACCTGCTCACTCACCAGCTCACTCACCCACCAGCTCACTCACCCACTCACTTACCAGCTCGCTCACTCACCCACCAGCTCACTCACCCACCTGCTCACTCACTCACCCACCATCTCACTCACCAGCTCACTCACACACCCACTCACACACTCACTCACTCACTCACCTACTCACCCACCTGCTCACCCACCCCCTCACCCACCTGCTCACTCACTCACTCACTCACTCACTCACCCACCAGTTCACTCACCAGCTCACTCACCAGCTCACCAGCTCACCCACCTGTTTACCCACCTGTTCACCCACCCACTCACTCACTCACTCACTCACCCACCATCTCACTCACCAGCTCACTCACCCACCCACTCACTCACTCACTCACCCACCCCCTCACCCACCTGCTCACTCACTCACTCACCCACCTGCTCACTCACCCACTCACTCACTCACTCACCCACTCACTCACTCACTCACTCACCAGCTCACTCACCCACCTGCTCACTCACCCGCTCACCCGCCCGCTCACTCATCCACTTGCTCACTCACCCACTCACTCACCAGCTCGCTCACTCACCCACCAGCTCACTCACCCACCTGCTCACTCACCAGCTCACTCACCCACCAGCTCACTCACCCACTCACTCACCAGCTCGCTCACTCACCCACCAGCTCACTCACCCACCTGCTCACTCACTCACCCACCATCTCACTCACCAGCTCACTCACACACCGACTCACACACTCACTCACTCACTCACCTACTCACCCACCTGCTCACCCACCCCCTCACCCACCTGCTCACTCACTCACTCACTCACCCACCAGTTCACTCACCAGCTCACTCACCAGCTCACCAGCTCACCCACCTGTTTACCCACCTGTTCACCCACCCACTCACTCACTCACTCACTAACCCACCATCTCACTCACCAGCTCACTCACCCACCCACTCACTCACTCACTCACCCACCCCCTCACCCACCTGCTCACTCACTCACTCACCCACCTGCTCACTCACCCACTCACTCACTCACCCACTCACTCACTCACTCACCCACCCACTCACTCACCCACTCACTCACCCACCCACCCACCCACCCACTCACTCACTCACCCACTCACTCACCCACCCACCCACCCACTCACTCACTCACTCACTCACTCACCCACTCACTCACTCACTCACTCACTCACCCACCCACCCACCCACTCACTCACCCACTCACTCACTCACCTACTCACCCACTCACTCACTCGCTCACCTACTCACCCACCTGCTCACCCACCCACTCGCTCACCCACTCACTCACCAGCTCACTCACTCACTCACTCACTCACTCACCCACCATCTCACTCACCAGCTCACTCCATCACTCACTCACTCACTCACTCACTCACTCACTCACTCACTCACTCACTCACTCACTCACCCACCTACTCACCCACCTGCTCACTCACCCACCTACTCACCCACCAGCTCACTCACTCACCAGCTCACTCACCCACCTGCTCACTCACCAGCTCACTCACTCACCAGCTCACCCGCCCGCTCACCCACCAGCTCGCTCCCTCACCTACTCACCCACTTGCTCACTCACCTGCTCACTCACCCACTTGCTCACTCACCCACCTACTCACCCACCTGCTCACTCACTCACTCACCTACTCACCTACCTGCTCACCCACCCACTCGCTCACCCACTTGCTCACTCACCTGCTCACCCACTTGCTCACTCACCCACTCACTCACCAGCTCGCTCACTCACCCACCAGCTCACTCACCCACCTGCTCCCTCACCAGCTCACTCACCCACCAGCTCACTCACCCACCTGCTCACTCACCCGCTCACCCGCCCGCTCACTCATCCACTTGCTCACTCACCCACTCACTCACCAGCTCGCTCACTCACCCACCAGCTCACTCACCCACCCGCCCACTCACTCACCTGCTCACCCACCCGCTCACCCGCCCGCTCACTCACCCATCCACTCACTCACAAGCACGCTCACCCACCAGCACGCTCACTCACCTGCCCACTCACCTGCTCACTCACTCACCTACTCACCCACCTGCTCACCCACCCACTCACCCACCTACTCACCCACCCACTCACTCACCTGCTCACTCACCTGCTCACCCACCAGCTCGCTCACTCACCTGCCCACTCACCTGCTCACCCACCCGCCCGCTCACCCACCCGCTCACCGACCTGCCTACTCACTCACCTCACCCACCTGCTCACCCACCCACTCACTCACTCACCTGCTCACCCACCTGCCCATTCACCTGCTCACTCACTCACTCACTCACTCATTTACTCACCCACCTGCTCACCCACCCACTCACCCACCTACTCACCCACCCACTCACTCACCTGCTCACTCACCTGCTCACCCACCAGCTCGCTCACTCACCTGCCCACTCACCTGCTCACCCACCCGCCCGCTCACCCACCCGCTCACCCACCTGCCTACTCACTCACCTCACCCACCTGCTCACCCACCCACTCACTCACTCACCTGCTCACCCACCTGCCCATTCACCTGCTCACTCACTCACTCACTCATCTACTCACCCACCTGCTCACCCACCCACTCACTCACTCACTCACCTACTCACCCACCTGCTCACCCACCCACTCACTCACTCACTCACCCACCTGCTCACCCACCCACTCACTCACTCACTCACCCACCCACCCACTCACTCACCCACTCACTCACTCACTCACTCACCCACCCACCCACTCACTCACTCACCCACTCACTCACTCACCCACCCACCCACTCATTCACTCACTCACTCACCTACTCACCCACTCACTCACTCACTCACCTACTCACCCACCTGCTCACCCACCCACTCGCTCACCCACTCACTCATCAGCTCACTCACTCACTCACTTACCCACCATCTCACTCACCAGCTCACTCACTCACTCACTCACTCACCCACCTACTCACCCACCTGCTCACTCACCCACCTACTCACCCACCAGCTCACTCACTCACTCGCTCACCCACTTGCTCACTCACCCGCTCACTCACCAGCTCGCTCACTCACTCACCAGCTCACTCACTCACCAGCTCACTCACCCACCTGCTCACTCACCAGCTCACTCACTCACCAGCTCACCCGCCCGCTCACCCACCAGCTCGCTCCCTCACCTACTCACCCACTTGCTCACTCACCGCTCACTCACCCACTTGCTCACTCACCCACCTACTCACCCACCTGCTCACTCACTCACTCACTTACTCACTCACTCACTCACTCACCTACTCACCCACCTGCTCACCCACCCACTCACTCACTCACCTGCTCACCCACTTGCTCACTCACCCACTCACTCACCAGCTCGCTCACTCACCCACCAGCTCACTCACCCACCTGCTCACTCACCAGCTCACTCACCCACCAGCTCACTCACCCACCTGCTCACTCACCCGCTCACCCGCCCGCTCACTCATCCACTTGCTCACTCACCCACTCACTCACCAGCTCGCTCACTCACCCACCAGCTCACTCACCCACCTGCTCACTCACCAGCTCACTCACCCACCAGCTCACTCACCCACCCGCTCACTCACCTGCTCACCCACCCTCTCACCCGCCCGCTCACTCACCCATCCACTCACTCACCAGCACGCTCACCCACCAGCACGCTCACTCACCTGCCCACTCACCTGCTCACTCACTCACCTACTCACCCACCTGCTCACCCACCCACTCACTCACTCACTCACTCACCTGCTCACCCACCCACTCACTCACTCACTCACCCACCTGCTCACCCACCCACTCGCTCACCCACTTGCCCACTCACTCACTCACTCACTCACCTACTCACCCACCTGCTCACCCACCCACTCACTCACTCACCTGCTCACCCACCCACTCACTCACTCACTCACTCACCCACCTGCTCACCCACCCACTCGCTCACCCACTTGCCCACTCACCTGCTCACTCACTCACCTACTCACCCACCTACTCACCCACCCACTCACCCACCTACTCACCCACCCACTCACTCACTCACCCACTCACTCACCAGCTCGCTCACTCACCCACCAGCTCACTCACCCACCTGCTCACTCACCAGCTCACTCACCCACCAGCTCACTCACCCACCTGCTCACTCACCCACTCACTCACCAGCTCGCTCACTCACCCACCAGCTCACTCACCCACCTGCTCACTCACCCGCTCACCCGCCCGCTCACTCATCCACTTGCTCACTCACCCACTCACTCACCAGCTCGCTCACTCACCCACCAGCTCACTCACCCACCTGCTCACTCACCAGCTCACTCACCCACCAGCTCACTCACCCACCCGCTCACTCACTCACCTGCTCACCCACCCGCTCACCCGCCCGCTCACTCACCCATCCACTCACTCACCAGCACGCTCACCCACCAGCACGCTCACTCACCTGCCCACTCACCTGCTCACTCACTCACCTACTCACCCACCTGCTCACCCACCCACTCACTCACTCACCTGCTCACCCACCCACTCACTCACTCACCCACCTGCTCACCCACCCACTCGCTCACCCACTTGCTCACTCACCCGCTCACTCACCAGCTCGCTCACTCACTCACCAGCTCACTCACTCACCAGCTCACTCACCCACCTGCTCACTCACCAGCTCACTCACTCACCAGCTCACCCGCCCGCTCACCCACCAGCTCGCTCCCTCACCTACTCACCCACTTGCTCACTCACCTGCTCACTCACCCACTTGCTCACTCACCCACCTACTCACCCACCTGCTCACTCACTCACTCACTCACCTACTCACCTACCTGCTCACCCACCCACTCGCTCACCCACTTGCTCACTCACCTGCTCACCCACTTGCTCACTCACCCACTCACTCACCAGCTCGCTCACTCACCCACCAGCTCACTCACCCACCTGCTCACTCACCAGCTCACTCACCCACCAGCTCACTCACCCACCCGCTCACTCACCTGCTCACCCACCCGCTCACCCGCCCGCTCACTCACCCATCCACTCACTCACCAGCACGCTCACCCACCAGCACGCTCACTCACCTGCCCACTCACCTGCTCACTCACTCACCTACTCACCCACCTGCTCACCCACCCACTCACTCACTCACTCACCTGCTCACCCACCCACTCACTCACTCACTCACCCACCTGCTCACCCACCCACTCGCTCACCCACTTGCCCACTCACTCACTCACTCACTCACCTACTCACCCACCTGCTCACCCACCCACTCACTCACTCACCTGCTCACCCACCCACTCACTCACTCACTCACTCACTCACTCACTCACTCACTCACTCACTCACTCACTCACCCACCTGCTCACCCACCCACTCGCTCACCCACTTGCCCACTCACCTGCTCACTCACTCACCTACTCACCCACCTACTCACCCACCCACTCACCCTCCTACTCACCCACCCACTCACTCACTCACCCACTCACTCACCAGCTCGCTCACTCACCCACCAGCTCACTCACCCACCTGCTCACTCACCAGCTCACTCACCCACCAGCTCACTCACCCACCTGCTCACTCACCCACTCACTCACCAGCTCGCTCACTCACCCACCAGCTCACTCATCCACCTGCTCACTCACCCGCTCACCCGCCCGCTCACTCATCCACTTGCTCACTCACCCACTCACTCACCAGCTCGCTCACTCACCCGCCCGCTCACTCACCCATCCACTCACTCACCAGCACGCTCACCCACCAGCACGCTCACTCACCTGCCCACTCACCTGCTCACTCACTCACCTACTCACCCACCTGCTCACCCACCCACTCACTCACTCACCTGCTCACCCACCCACTCACTCACTCACTCACCCACCTGCTCACCCACCCACTCGCTCACCCACTTGCTCACTCACCCGCTCACTCACCAGCTCGCTCACTCACTCACCAGCTCACTCACTCACCAGCTCACTCACCCACCTGCTCACTCACCAGCTCACTCACCAGCTCACCCGCCCGCTCACCCACCAGCTCGCTCCCTCACCTACTCACCCACTTGCTCACTCACCTGCTCACTCACCCACTTGCTCACTCACCCACCTACTCACCCACCTGCTCACTCACTCACTCACTTACTCACTCACTCACTCACTCACTCACTCACCTACTCACCCACCTGCTAACCCACCCACTCACTCACTCACCTGCTCACCCACCCACTCACTCACTCACTCACCCACCTGCTCACCCACCCACTCGCTCACCCACTTGCTCACGCACCTGCTCACCCACTTGCTCACTCACCCACTCACTCACCAGCTCGCTCACTCACCCACCGGCTCACTCACCCACCTGCTCACTCACCAGCTCACTCACCCACCAGCTCACTCACCCACCTGCTCACTCACCCGCTCACCCGCCCGCTCACTCATCCACTTGCTCACTCACCCACTCACTCACCAGCTCGCTCACTCACCCACCAGCTCACTCACCCACCTGCTCACTCACCAGCTCACTCACCCACCAGCTCACTCACCCACCCGCTCACTCACTCACCTGCTCACCCACCCGCTCACCCGCCCGCTCACTCACCCATCCACTCACTCACCAGCACGCTCACCCACCAGCACGCTCACTCACCTGCCCACTCACCTGCTCACTCACTCACCTACTCACCCACCTGCTCACCCACCCACTCACTCACTCACCTGCTCACCCACCCACCCACTCACTCACTCACTCACCCACCTGCTCACCCACCCACTCGCTCACCCACTTGCCCACTCACCTGCTCACTCACTCACCTACTCACCCACCTACTCACCCACCCACTCACCCACCTACTCACCCACCCACTCACTCACCTGCTCACTCACCTGCTCACCCACCAGCTCGCTCACTCACCTGCCCACTCACCTGCTCACCCACCCGCCCGCTCACCCACCCGCTCACCCACCTGCCTACTCACTCACCTCACCCACCTGCTCACCCACCCACTCACTCACCTGCTCACCCACCTGCCCATTCACCTGCTCACTCACTCACTCACTCACTCACTCACTCACTCACTCACCTACTCACCCACATGCTCACCCACCCACTCACTCACTCACTCACTCACTCACCCACCTGCTCACCCACCCACTCGCTCACCCACTTGCCCACTCACCTGCTCACTCACTCACCTACTCACCCACCTACTCACCCACCCACTCACCCTCCTACTCACCCACCCACTCACTCACTCACCCACTCACTCACCAGCTCGCTCACTCACCCACCAGCTCACTCACCCACCTGCTCACTCACCAGCTCACTCACCCACCAGCTCACTCACCCACCTGCTCACTCACCCACTCACTCACCAGCTCGCTCACTCACCCACCAGCTCACTCATCCACCTGCTCACTCACCCGCTCACCCGCCCGCTCACTCATCCACTTGCTCACTCACCCACTCACTCACCAGCTCGCTCACTCACCCGCCCGCTCACTCACCCATCCACTCACTCACCAGCACGCTCACCCACCAGCACGCTCACTCACCTGCCCACTCACCTGCTCACTCACTCACCTACTCACCCACCTGCTCACCCACCCACTCACTCACTCACCTGCTCACCCACCCACTCACTCACTCACTCACCCACCTGCTCACCCACCCACTCGCTCACCCACTTGCTCACTCACCCGCTCACTCACCAGCTCGCTCACTCACTCACCAGCTCACTCACTCACCAGCTCACTCACCCACCTGCTCACTCACCAGCTCACTCACCAGCTCACCCGCCCGCTCACCCACCAGCTCGCTCCCTCACCTACTCACCCACTTGCTCACTCACCTGCTCACTCACCCACTTGCTCACTCACCCACCTACTCACCCACCTGCTCACTCACTCACTCACTTACTCACTCACTCACTCACTCACTCACTCACCTACTCACCCACCTGCTAACCCACCCACTCACTCACTCACCTGCTCACCCACCCACTCACTCACTCACTCACCCACCTGCTCACCCACCCACTCGCTCACCCACTTGCTCACGCACCTGCTCACCCACTTGCTCACTCACCCACTCACTCACCAGCTCGCTCACTCACCCACCGGCTCACTCACCCACCTGCTCACTCACCAGCTCACTCACCCACCAGCTCACTCACCCACCTGCTCACTCACCCGCTCACCCGCCCGCTCACTCATCCACTTGCTCACTCACCCACTCACTCACCAGCTCGCTCACTCACCCACCAGCTCACTCACCCACCTGCTCACTCACCAGCTCACTCACCCACCAGCTCACTCACCCACCCGCTCACTCACTCACCTGCTCACCCACCCGCTCACCCGCCCGCTCACTCACCCATCCACTCACTCACCAGCACGCTCACCCACCAGCACGCTCACTCACCTGCCCACTCACCTGCTCACTCACTCACCTACTCACCCACCTGCTCACCCACCCACTCACTCACTCACCTGCTCACCCACCCACCCACTCACTCACTCACTCACCCACCTGCTCACCCACCCACTCGCTCACCCACTTGCCCACTCACCTGCTCACTCACTCACCTACTCACCCACCTACTCACCCACCCACTCACCCACCTACTCACCCACCCACTCACTCACCTGCTCACTCACCTGCTCACCCACCAGCTCGCTCACTCACCTGCCCACTCACCTGCTCACCCACCCGCCCGCTCACCCACCCGCTCACCCACCTGCCTACTCACTCACCTCACCCACCTGCTCACCCACCCACTCACTCACCTGCTCACCCACCTGCCCATTCACCTGCTCACTCACTCACTCACTCACTCACTCACTCACTCACTCACCTACTCACCCACATGCTCACCCACCCACTCACTCACTCACTCACCTACTCACCCACCTGCTCACCCACCCACTCACTCACTCACTCATTCACTCACTCACTCACTCACCCACCTGCTCACCCACCCACTCGCTCACCCACTTGCCCACTCACCTGCTCACTCACTCACCTACTCACCCACCTACTCACCCACCCACTCACCCACCTACTCACCCACCCACTCACTCACCTGCTCACTCACCTGCTCACCCACCAGCTCGCTCACTCACCTGCCCACTCACCTGCTCACCCACCCGCCCGCTCACCCACCCGCTCACCCACCTGCCTACTCACTCACCTCACCCACCTGCTCACCCACCCACTCACTCACTCACCTGCTCACCCACCTGCCCATTCACCTGCTCACTCACTCACTCACTCACTCACTCACTCACTCACTCACTCACCTACTCACCCACCTGCTCACCCACCCACTCACTCACTCACTCACTCACTCACCTACTCACCCACCTGCTCACCCACCCACTCACTCACTCACTCACCTGCTCACTCACCCACCAGTTCACTCACCAGCTCACTCACCAGCTCACCAGCTCACCCACCTGCTTACCCACCTGTTCACCCACTCTCTCACTCACTCACTCACTCACCTACTCACCCACCTGCTCACTCACTCACCTACTCACCCACCTACTCACCCACCTGCTCACTCACTCACTCACTCACTCACCTACTCACCCACCTGCTCACCCACCCACTCACTCACTCACCTGCTCACCCACCCACTCACTCACTCACTCACTCACCCACCTACTCACCCACCTGCTCACCCACCCACTCGCTCACCCACTTGCTCACTCACCTGCTCACCCACTTGCTCACTCACCCACTCACTCACCAGCTCGCTCACTCACCCACCAGCTCACTCACCCACCTGCTCACTCACCAGCTCACTCACCCGCCCGCTCACTCACCCACTTGCTCACTCACCCACTCACTCACCAGCTCGCTCACTCACCCACCAGCTCACTCACCCACCCGCTCACTCACTCACCTGCTCACCCACCCGCTCACCCGCCCGCTCACTCACCCATCCACTCACTCACCAGCACGCTCACCCACCAGCACACTCACTCACCTGCCCACTCACCTGCTCACTCACTCACCTACTCACCCACCTACTCACCCACCCACTCACCCACCTACTCACCCACCCACTCACTCACCTGCTCACTCACCTGCTCACCCACCAGCTCGCCCACTCACCTGCTCACCCACCTGCCTGCTCACCCACCCGCTCACCCACCTGCCTACTCACTCACCTACTCACCCACCTGCTCACCCACCCACTCACTCACTCACCTGCTCACCCACCTGCCCATTCACCTGCTCACTCACTCACTCACTCACTCACCTACTCACCCACCTGCTCACCCACCCACTCACTCACTCACTCACCTACTCACCCACCTGCTCACCCACCCACTCACTCACTCACTCACCTACTCACCCACCTGCTCACCCACCCACTCACTCACTCACCTACTCACCCACCTGCTCACCCACCCACTCACTCACTCACTCACTCACCTACTCACCCACCTGCTCACCCACCCACTCACTCACTCACTCACTCACCTACTCACCCACCTGCTCACCCACCCACTCACTCACTCACTCACTTACTCACTCACTCACTCACCCACTCACTCACTCACCTGCTCACTCACCTGCTCACTCACTCGCCCGCTCACCCACCCACCCACTCACTCACTCACCTGCTCACTCACCTGTTCACTCACCCGCCCGCTCACTCACCCGCTCACCCGCCCACTCACTCGCTTGCTTACTCACTCGCTTGCTTATTCATCCGCTCATTCGCTCACCCGTTCGCTCACCTGCCCACTCACCCGCACTCTCACCCACCCGCCCACCCACCAACTCACATCACCACTAGGGAGACAAAGGCGGCTGGGGTGGTGCCGGCCTTCATCGGCGCCACTGCCCGCCAACAGCACTTGCCCCCAACAGTATGTGCGGGCTACGCGGGAGACCTTTGTCTTTGTGTGAGTGACCGTGTCCAACCTGCATAGGTGGTGCTGCTGCTACACGCCAACAGCACTTGCCCCGACACTCTGCTGAGGCTACGCGGGGCACCTTTGTCTTTGCAGGCAACATTGTGGGGGTGGGGCAGTGCCTGCTACACGGACTCACCGTCGTCATCCGCAAGAAGTTCTCAGCCTCGAGATTCTGGGACGACTGTGTCAAGTTCAACTGCACGGTGAGCACCACCACCACAACCTTCACCACCACCACCACCACCGCCACCACCTCCACCACCACCACCATCACCACCTCAACCATCACCACCACCACAACCACCACCACCACCACCACAACCACCACCACCGCCACCACCACCACCATCACCACCACCATCACCACCACAATCACCACAACCACCACCGCCACCACCACCGCCACCACCACCACCACCATCACCACCACTACCACTACCACTGCCACAACCACCACCACTGCCACCACCACCATCACCACCACCGCCACAACCACCACTGCCACCACCACCATCACCACTGCCACCACCACCACCACCACCATCACCACCTCCACAACAGCCACCACCGCCACAACCGCCAGCTCCACCACCATTACCACCACCACGACCACCACCACAACCACCACCACCGCCACAACCGCCACAACCACAACTACCACCACCACCTCCACCATCACCACCACCACCACCAACAACCGCCACCACCTGCACCACCATCACCACCTCAACCACCAACTCAACCACCATCACCACAACTGCCCCCATCACCACAACTGCCCCCATGTCTACCACCACTTTCCACCGCCACCATCGCCACCATGTGAGTCTCCATGTGAGTGTGTACGTGTGTGTGCCAGTGTGTGCGTGTGTCTTTGCGTGCTTGTACGTGTGTGTGTGTGTCTCCGCGTGTGTACCGAGTGGAACATCTTCGCAGGTTAGAAACATTTAGGCTGGCCTGCCTGCGATCCATCCTGGGTTTAACCAGCAGGCTGGATTGTGTGAGGAGCTCACAAATCCTTGAAAGATCTGGACAAAGTCCCATCGGTGAGCTCCTCCGGCAGGCAAGGCTGCGTTGGCTGGGTCATGTAGCCCGCATGCCCAGCCACCGCATGCCTACACAGCTTTTGTTCGGCCGGATCGAGGGGGCTAAACGGGCGCGGCACGGGCTAGAGAAGAGATGGAGTGATGTGGTACAGGAGGACGTGGAGCTGAGTGGACTTGCCGATGACCGGTACCAGCGGTGTCAAGATCGGCCTCAGTGGAGGAGGCTCGTGAAGGACGCTACTGGGCAGTTGGAGGCAGTCGCCCTCCAACAACAACGGAGGGCGGAGGAGCGATGCTCACAACAACGAGCAGAGCGCCGGGTGGCTAAAGCACAGCAAGTTGGCACAGTAGGGGGCACAGGTGGTGCATCAGCCAGTCATCTCGGTCAGTCGACCCGTGGCATCTGCTGGGTCTGCCCCGTGACCTAATGCCAGCGGGCGTTCGACACTTCACCTGGCCTCAAGGTGCACATGGCCTGGCGCAAGCATCGTGGTGACGTCACCGCCACTTAGTGGCGAATGGCGGTTGTTGTTGTTGGTGTGTGAGTGTGTGTATGTGTGTGTGTGAGTGAGTGAGTGTGTGAGTAAGTGTGAGTGAGTGAGTGTGTGTGAGTGAGTGTGTGAGTGAGTGTGTGTGAGTGTGTGTGAGTGAGTGAGTTGGCACAGTAGGGGGCACAGGTGGTGCATCAGCCAGTCATCTCGGTCATTTCAGTCAGTCGACCCGTGGCACCTGCTGGGTCTGCCCCGTGACCTCCTGCCAGTGGGCGTTCGACACTTCACGTGGCCTCGACGTGCACCCAGCCTGGCACAAGCGTCGTGGTGACGTCACCGCCGCTTGGTGGCGAATGGCGGTTGTTGTTGTCGTTGTTGTTGATGCGTGTCTCCGTGCGTGCGTCCCCACAGATCGTGCAGTACATTGGCGAGACGTGCCGCTACTTGCTGAACCAGCCGGAGAGCGGAGCGGAGCGCCGTCACGCGGTCCGGCTGGCGCTGGGCAACGGCCTGCGGGCGCCGGTGTGGAGGGAGTTCACGAGACGGTTCCGCGTGCCGCAGATCGGGGAGTTCTACGGCGCCACCGAGTGCAACTGCAGCATCGGCAACTTCGACAACACGGCACGCGCACACGCACACACGCACACGTGCACACACACACACACACACTCGCACACACACACTCACACTCACTCACTCACACTCACACACTCACTCACACACTCACACACACACTCACACTCACTCACTCACACTCACTCATACTCACACACACACGCTCATACACGCACGCGCACACACACACACTCACACGCACACTGACACACACTCACACACGCACACACACACACTCACACACGCGCACACGCACACGCACTCACACACACTCACACACACACACACGCACACACACACACTCACGCGCACACACACACACACTCACACGCACACACTCACACACACACACACGCGCACGCGCACACACACACACTCACACGCACACTCACACGCACGCACACACGCGCACACACTCACACTCACACACTCACGCACGCACTCACACACACACTCACACACACACTCACACACTCACACACTCACACACACTCACACACACACACACTCACACACTCACTCACTCACTCACACACTCACACACACACTCACTCACTCACACACTCACACAACAACAACAACAACAACCGCCATTCGCCACTAAGTGGCGGTGACGTCACCACGACGCTTGTGCCAGGCCATGTGCACCCTGAGGCCACGTGAAGTGTCGAACGCCCGCTGGCAGGAGGTCACGGGGCAGACCCAGGTGCCACGGGTCGACTGACCGAGATGACCGAGATGACTGGCTGATGCACCACCTGTGCCCCCTACTGTGCCAACTTGCTGTGCTTTAGCCACCCGGCGCTCCGCTCGTTGTTGTGAGCGTCGCTCCTCTGCCCTCCGTTGTTGTTGGAGGGCGACTGCCTCCAACTGCCCAGTAGCGTCCTTCACGAGCCTCCTCCACTGAGGCCGATCTTGACACCGCTGGTACCAGTCATCGGCAAGTCCACTCACCTCCACGTCCTCCTGTACCACATCACTCCATCTCTTCTCTAGCCCGTGCCGCGCCCGTTTAGCCCCCTCGATCCGGCCGAACAAAAGCTGTTTAGGCATGCGGTGGCTGGGCATGCGGGCTACATGACCCAGCCAACGCAGCCTTGCCTGCCGGAGGAGCTCACTGATGGGACTTTGCCCAGATCTTTCAAGGACTTGTGAGCTCCTCACACAATCCAGCCGGGTTAAACCCAGGATGGATCGTAGGCAGGCCAGCCTAAATGTTTCCAACCGGCGAAGATGCTCCACTAGGGGGGTCCACGTTTCGCAAGCGTAGAGAAGGGAGGGAATGACCGTGGCCGAGAAGACCTGAAGCTTCGTGCGGAGCGACAGACCAGGTAGCTTCCACACAGCGTTACGCAACCGATGAAAAGATATTGCCGCTCTACTGATTCGGAGTGAGACCTCTGCTGATAAACTGGAGCCGGTCATAAGCACACTGCCCAGGTATGGGAAACTCTCCACTCTCTCCACAACTGCCCCATCACCGATTGGGAGTTGTGGGGGTGGAGTGCCCGATGGTACAAAATACCCAGGCAGGTGCTTAGTTTTGATGGGGCTGATGGTAAGGCCCCACCTCTTAGTGGCACGCTCCAGTCTCAGCAGCAGCGTCTCCAACTCCTCTTCTGAATGAGCAGCTATTACCACATCATCGGCATACATAACGTGGTTGACCAATAGGGAGCCATCCCTTGATCGCACCCGGGCGTCGATCAGCCTCCCATTATATCTGTACCAAATGGTAATTCCCCCGGTACAGCTATTGAAGGCTTCACGAACTACGCAGTCGAAATAGATGTTAAATAATGTGAGAGCCAGAGGACATCCCTGTCGCACCCCAAGGTGTACAGGGAAAGGCTCCGACTCCCGGCCACGTAGTTTTACCCGGGCCCGCTCACCATCATGAAGGTCCTTAATGATCGTGAGCAGAGGGTCAGGGACTCCGAAAGCACGAAGAACAACCCAGAGCCCAGTCCTACTGATGGTATCATAGGCCTTGACCAGGTCAATAAAGCAGAGATGTAGGTCTTTTTGGAATTCCCTACACCTCTGCTGTAGCAGACGGACAGAAAATATGGCATCTGTGCAGGACCGCCCTTTCCTGAAACCGCATTGGGGCTCCGCAAGCCTCTCCTCAGCGTGCCTAGCAAGGCGATGTTGAATAATCCTTGCCAGGACCTTACCCGGCACACTGAGGAGGGAGATGCCCCTGTAGTTGTTACAGTCGGTACGGTCCCCCTTCTTAAAGAGGGGGACCACCAGGGCATCCTTCCAGTCCTGCGGAACCCGTCCAGTAGTCCAGACTGTTGTTATGATGTCATATAGGGCAGTCTGTGCACAAACGCCACCCTCCCTCAGCATTTCGCTTGGGAGATCATCTCTGCCCGGTGCCTTCCCTGGTCTCAGACTCCGGATCGCCCTCAGTACTTCCTCAACAGCTGGTACCTCAGCCAGCCACTCACAGGTGGTGACCTCTTCCAATATTTGAAGCACCGCAGCCTCAGCAGGGTTATCCCCACTTTGTGCCATGATGTTTTCCTGGCTGAGAGATTTTCCCTCCCCCAGGACCTCACAGAAATGCTCAGCAAATCTGCAAACCTGTTCCTGGGGGTCGGAGATTGGATCACCGTTTTTTCCTCTAATGATGGTAATAGGTGTGGCGCTGCAGGTTACTTTTTTGATGGAGTTAAATAGGGATTTGTGATCGCGGGCCACTGAGGCAGACTCTATCTCCTCAGCAACCCGCGACCACCACCCATCCTTACAGCGCCTCACGGCTCTCCGAACCTCCGAGCGAAGGCTGCGGTAAACCTCCTCATTCTCTGACGTGGGATGCTGTAGGCGATGAGAGTGGGCCTGTCGCTTTTTCTCAATTAACCTGAACACCTCCTCCGTCAGCCAGGGTTTCTGGGGAGGTCTGGACCGCGTACCCAAAGCAGCCATTGCAGCTGCATGAGTCACAGTCTTAAACCTCGCCCATTTACCCTCGACATCAGGTGGAGTGGGGGACGATGCCAACCCCAGCTGCAAGCAATGATGAAATTCTCGCTTGCAACTTTCATCAGCTAGCTGAGACCAGGCCACTTTTGGTTGGAATGGGGTCCTGGGTGTACACCCACCACCGGAGTGGAAGAATGGCAGGCGCATCTTACAGATGACTAGTCGATGGTCAGAAGTCAGATCAGCTCCACGGTAGGTCCTGGTGTCAAGGACATGGGCTCGCATCCGCTGGTCCGTCACTATGTAGTCCAGCAGATGTTCTTGCTTGGACCCGGCATGTATCCATGATGTTGTGTGGATGCGCCGATGCCGGAAGAGCGTGTTGGTAATTACAAGCCCATGGGCTGCACAAAAATCTAGCAGCCTCCTACCGTTATTATTGAGCTGATCTGGCCCATGCCTTCCAATCACTCCAGACCAGGTGCCAGCATCATGACCAACTCGGGCATTGAAGTCACCCAACAAGATGACTCTGTCCCGAGTGGCCACTTTAGCCAGCACCTGTGACAGGAGGTCATAGAAAGCGTCTGACTCATCGGCTTTGCCTGCATCCCTCCACGGATGTTCGTCTTCGGTGGGGGCATAAGTAACCACGACCACCACTCCTCGCCTCTGGTTGATGGGAAGGCGAGCCCAAAGTATCCTGGGGCTTACAGCTTCCCACACCTCACCGCCACGCTCCCACGCCCCCTTCATTCTTTTGTTCAGAAGAAGAGCCACACCCTGTTGTTTGGCAGTCTCCTGCCCCGAGTAGAGGACTGTCCACCCCTCATGGTGGCAGGAGCCAGAACCGGTCCACCGGACCTCCTGAATGCCACAGAGATCCAGGCGGTACCGGTCCAGCTCCCGACAGAGGAGTGGCAGCCTCTCCTCCGCAGTGAGCGTTCGAACATTCCACGTGGCCATCCGCAATGGTTTTTCGTTGTT